>NC_065961.1:2566666-3850000 GCF_021464435.1 Cataglyphis hispanica | reverse complement strand
AAGTTTGTCGAATAAAATTGAAGAAAATTATAGTGTTTTAATGGCAACTTTTATTAATTAAAATATAATAAAATAAATTTTCAATTTTTTTTAACAAAATTATGGCATTTATGACATATATTTCTGATCTTTTTGTCACACACATGTCGATATTTAAAATTCAAGCATTATAGTTTGAATCCAACTTTTTCATTCATAATAGAGAAAAATTTTTTGTTTTTTTTTTATTTTGAAAAAAAATCTAAATTCTTAACTTTGTATTTAAAACAAATCTATACACAAAAACGAGTCAATTTATACCAATTTATGCGGGATTCAAGATTTATTTAATATTTCACGATGAAATAAATTATTCGAAGAAGCATCAATATATAACATTGTCCGTACAATTATTTATCGATCATCGATCCGTCAGCGTCGCGTCATCTCGTAGGCTCGCACGTGTGCCTGTTCATGTGTACGAGCGCACGGCGGGGAGCGCGCACGTGTAAATATTTACCGGCGCATGCGCGACTGGCCGGTCCAGGCGCATTCACGTGACCGCGCGCGATATAAAGCAGTGCCGATGCGCCGGCCGGTATTACGTCCGTAGGAGTAGGGCGCGTAGCTTATACCGGTTGCTCGATCGTGGAGAAAAATAGAGGCGCGAGGGGAAACTTCGCGACGATTGTTCTACCAGGGAAAGTATTCGCGCGTGTGGGAACGCGATTAGTATCTTCGCGCGACAGGACGTGCTTGTAAAAAAAGAAACCTAGAGACATTTTTCTTCGCGAAGTTTTTGCGAAAAATCGCGAGCCGAAACGATCGTGACTTTTCGCGATTTCGAAATTTCCACAACGTAACGATCGGGTGTCTGCGCCGGAAAAAGTTACCGAGTGTTCGTTCATTTTGACGCAAAAGTTCGGCGCGGAACGGACAAGACGAGCGGGTGTAAACTTTACTCGGATCTCAATTTCGCGGATCTCAATTTCCTGTAAATCGCCTGTGCCTACGCAATGGGCTCGAAGGACGAGTGGGACTATTCCATCCAGAACGGTAAAGTATTTCACATATTTCTCAAAGTTACGCGCGTCGGCGTTAATTTTAAGACTCGTGTGTGCCTCGCATTGCGTATCGCATGACTGACGTTTGAATAATGATGATCGAGTGAATAAAATTATTCAAATTTAATACGATTGTAAAGAGCAATAATAAATTCTTGAATAAAAATTATAAAGATATGGAAAAAGTTGTTGGAGAAACTTTAGAGAGACAGATGAGTTATTTTTGGGCAAAAATGTAATTTTTTGGTAATTAATTTTCGCAGTACAATTACGATTGTCACATTAATTATTTTCTCATAAACGAACGTTGAGCATTGTATTTGATACATGAACAGTTTACGTCGTACGTTATACTTCTGATAAGACCGTATCGAAATTATTGATTGACCACTTTGTCAATCGTCGTACATTCACGGCCTATTCGTTATTCAATATGCATATAACCGGGATATTTTTATATTAATGTTACAAACACTGCATAGTAGCTAGCAGCTGCGGTAGCCTGGTACCTTGTTCGCGATTAAGTATGGCGAACGAATGTGTTTTAGCGATAACACTTATCGCCGGAATTAATTAAATCGGAGTGGAAGACATGAATTAATTTTATTGTAAATTAGTCAGAATTTTTTTTTTTTGTTGAAAAAAAGAAAGCGTAATGAGGATATTGAAATTGGTATTTATACTTTAAATAAACACACATTTATATTGACTGATTAAAAAATCTATAATGAGTCGAAAAACATCTGTAAATTAAATACTTTTTCTTTCATCTTTTGGCGGGGATGAAATTATTTTTCTTATTTATTCTTTATCGCGACATGACAACACTAAGTTGGACAATGGGATCGTTAACTTTTTCATTTCGTCGTGTCCTCGCGCGTTGTCTTAGGCTGTATTAAATGCAGCGGTAATAACAGAGAATATTAGATGTGGCGCACATGTGAGTAAATCATTTTCTCTTATTCCTAAACTTTCTCCTTTCCCAGAAAAGTTTTTCAAATTGAAATCTTGCGGGAACTTCATACTTCTACTATTACTACATAATCACGCGACACACACGCGTTTGTTTTTTTCCCCTAAGACTTGTCCATCCATCCTATTCATTAATGTTAATTTTAACCCGTTTATCTTTGAATGCGTCAAAATATGATCCAGTATGAGGCTTGTCCGCGAGACAAATTTTTGTTTTCCGAAATTTAAGAGAGAGAGAGAGAGAGAGAATTAGAAAAAAACTACATAGTTTCTCTTTTTTCTATTTCTTTTTCATTAATTCGGCTACATTTTCGGCAGTCGATCCCGATTCGATTTCCGAATGGCACCGAAGTACACAGGCTCACTGACCCGAGGCCATTGTCTTCCCGCTCGAATGCAGGGCGAACGGGCCGTGCCAAGCGACGGGGGGGGGGGGGACAGAGGCTTGCTTTCCCCCTTCGTCGAGCATACGAGGGGGGCCACACGACTCTCCGCGGGTAAATGAAAATCAATAGTTTTCTTCCGTAGGCCGATGCACCTGTTCCCGCGGAAAGTACAGGCGCGCACGGACACACGCACACGAGCGAACGCGGGGGGTCGCAGACCCAGTTTCACTTTGTTCCGTCGGGGTTGCCGTGCATGCCCCCGAAACGTCCTTAATCTCGAGTCAATTTGTCAGCGCTATCTTTTCGCCGATTGCGAGAAAGAGAGAGAGAGAGAGGGGGAGGGGGAGAAAGAGCGCGCCGAGTATCGTGATTTGCATGCTCGGGATCGGCCCGTTGCCAAAAATGAGTCGAAACTTCGTAGAGGGATGATTAAGTTATTTGACTCTTTGAATACGCGCGCGCGGCTTGGCTGCGGCCGCGAGGTGCCTCGTTGTTCGAGATTGATCGATCTTCGTGAATTATTGGGAAGACAACATTGTTCCCACGATGTTCCGCGGTGTAATTGCGAGTTGCCGAGCGGATCGTTTCTCCGAGAATCTATCCTGCCCCGCGATTTTTAGACCGTGCGATTCGATGGAGCACCAGTTTATGGAGGCCCCTTTTTGCGAAAAATCACTTTTCCGATATCTTATCTATAGATAGAACTTTTAGCAGAACAAACGATAGGGTGCGCGAGAAAGTATTTTCATTTCTGGATTAATTCGGATTTTAAATTATCGAGGTCGTTCGCCGATGCACGAGTCACGTAACGCACGATGATCCCCTTATTTGCGTATTCCGCCCGTTTCCCTAACGAGTACCGGAACATCGATTTTGATCGCGCTCGTATAAACGAAGATAGATGTTCCGTCTTATTTAATTAACATATGAGATACCCGCGGGAATGTCTTGCTTGAACTTAACGGGACGATCGATTCGAGAAAAATTGCGTAATTTATAACAATCGGCAATTATATAGGAAAGCGACACGATAAAGCGAATCGTATAATCAATCCCGGAGACGAGGCGAGGATTGTTCCGAGAGTAAATAGAGGACCGAAACGTTGAAAAATTTATGAAAATTGATAGCTTATACGAAAAGGTCTGCGATTGCCATTCGTGTATTATATACTCGTATACACACTACATCGCGCCTGCGGTGCTTTCTATCGATTCAGGTTGCCACCGAGGCGAATGCGATTTCAATCGAGCCTCATCCGAGCAGAGAAAAACAGCAGAGAAGAGAATGTTTTTATTTAAATTGAAAATAAAAAGACTCCATTTTTCTCTCAACGATCACCCGCGAAGCATTATTTGACGCCTACGAGAGCGAATTGCAATTTTCACAAATTATTCCTGCGAAAGGGAAGGCGCAATCTCACTCTCGCGAACGCTTATTTTATTATTTACAAAGCTCTCTCGCCCACAAAACCGCTTTCGCACTTTTCATGAGAAATTTATCGCTTGTTACAGATTACAAGATCGTATATTTAATCGCAATCATGTTTCATTGCGAGTGTATAAATCGCGCGAAACGTGTATATCTCAATAAGCTCTTGTGAGATGTTGTGATATAAACCGGCGGAAAAGAAAGTTCAGGAAACGATCGGGATGAGGAGAGATTCATCTCGCGAGCTGCGCGGCCGCGGTCAGTCGCATCGTCCTTCGGTCGCGTCGATTAACTTGCAAATTGTCTGTCGACTGTGTGCGATAGCTGCCGTTCGCGCTTATTATGCACAAAGATGAAACCTATACGGTGTACGTGACTTATTAGGCCGTCGTAATTGTCAATTCCACAAAATAGAAAGTTTCTCTCTCTCTCTCTCTCTCTCTCTTTCTTCTCTTTTATATTAAATATAATTTAATGTAAATATTTAAATTTAATTATATTTAAAATAATATATTCTTCCAAAGATATGTACAATTGAAATATTATTTAATATAATGTTTATTTAATACATTATTTGAATGCTATTATCCTTTTCAATATGTAATTATATTTAAGTTGTGTTTTTTTTTTTTTGTTGTCATTTTTTCCGCCTGATTTATAATCAATCTGATATCTATTTTTATTATCTGTTTATACTAGATGGTTTTCTTCTTGTTCAAAAAAATAGATGAAATAAATAAACAATTGTAGATTTTTTTAGCATATCGATAAGATAATCACTCGCGCGAATCTCTTTTGAAGAAAGAAGACTGAAATTTTCGATCCGTGAAACGTGAATAAATCGTAAGAAAAAAAATTCTTTGTTATTAATAATATTACGGCGCATTAAGATACGCGGGGTGCTGCAAACACGACGTAACAATTCCACGATAGACATCTAAATATCGCATGTAATCGTGGGATAACGACGAAGCGTGACAAAACGTGACACCATTCTATTGTTAAATGACCATCTTTGATACATAACATAACATTACGTTTCCGACGATTGATGGCCCCAAGATTACAGCATTGATAATGAATGAATAGAAAAAATTGTACATGTGTAGATGATGTGCAAAGTTTCTTGATTGATTGAAAAGAATTGTAAAGTCGAAAGAGAGAGAGAGAGAGAAAGGGGGAAATTTTATTAAATACATGTTCATTGATTTTTCGGCTCGTTTTATTCAGCCTTAGTGTTTTCTGATACTTTTCGTTGAATCATCGCGGCGCAAGGTTGAACGAACCTTCAAACGAATATTCTCACTATTTGCTCCGCTGCGAGGCGGAAATAATGACAGGGATTCGAGTTGTCTACCGACGACGATATTGTTCGTTAATTATTCAACGGAGCAAAAAGAATGGATACTTAGGTATAGAGATTAATTAAGTCTCACGTAGATATTGCTAGTAATAAACATCAGAGATCGACTATCTCTGATGTTTATTGCTAGCAATATCTACTGATTTATATCTGTATCGAGTATTCTCGTGCCGGGTGCAATCCGCTGATAATTTTCGCCGATTAGTCGTTCGGTAAGTAAATATTAAATCCGTTATCAAACATATGCCTTTCGAAAGAACGGTTAAGCGTTTGCTGCGGGCGCGTTTCATTGTTATCTCATTTATCCTTCAATGGAAATTCACGTGACGCCGATCTCAATGTCGTAGACGGATTTATCATGCTCTTACATTTTACGAATGACTGATTCGTCTCATTCCGCAAAGTTTCTCAATTTTACGAACGATTATGCAAATATTACTATTCTACGTTTACTGAAATACGAGGAGACGGATCAAGGACGTGATCCTGAAAATATATCTTGCTATGATTTTATTACATTTATTAGAAAAATGAATATATTTTTTAAATTAACAAAATTATTTGTAATGTTTGTTGTTTGCATTTTTGATTTCTTGCCATAGATGATTTAAGTCGTAATTTCTCTTTTTTCTCGAATGCAATTTTATCTGATTATAGACGAAGACATAATTATTTAATTTTGTATAATTTGAGTGCCGTGACGATCAATTGATCACAATTTCGAGTTATTTGACATGAAGACGAATGCGTGATGTACATTATGTCACACGTCAGAATTGTCACGTGCGATCTCGTGGAAATTTATGTTGGCTATAAATATTAGAGAGAAACTATCGAGTTGCCTTTGTTATATTGACCGATCGATGCAAGTCGATGTCTGTTTAATTCGCATGACGTAATTTTCGTGGCCATTCCCGATCTTATTTTTTCGTATGGTAGAACTAGTTTGACATTTAACTATATTGCAAATAACATCGAAATCATATCGTCCCCGATAAAAAGAGATTAATGCGGCGACACATTACATATGGCGCTGATAAGGAAAATGTGAGATTACTAGAGATAATATACTTGATTAACTCTTTCGTATTTATTATCAAAATTGACATTCGCAGATATTCGCAGACATATGTTTGTCCTGAATTTTAATCGGCATACATAATATTTGTGTTGAAGACATAATAAATTATGTAAGTTGGATAAATTATATAATCGTTCGTTTTCATAGCTTTTGTAGGTCATCTCTAATTGTAAGTCGTTTATCGCTTCGACAATACGTCATAAAACCAGGAAACATGTTACCTCTGCAAATATTATATTTGCATTTTCGTACAGGTTAAATAGAGAACAAAATTTTACGGAGATCGAAAATGATAAATATAGATCAGGATTTTGATAAGAGCGAATTTCAATCAGTTACCATCACGTGACAGTACATCATGAAAAAGATTTTATTTCGCGTCTGCTAACTTGGCATGCGAACCTTTATTTGAGCGAAAGCATGTATCGTAAAATTATTTTACTATTATTTCGTAATATTAATCCTAATATTATTTTGTTATCGCAAACGCGCTGGCACACGTGCTTCATTTTCAGTAAAAGAGTAGTAAATTTGTATTTACGGATCAAATAGAAAAAAAAAAGCGAACAATCAGTCAATCCATTGTTTATTATCATCATATCAAAGATTTGCCGAAATTTTTTTCGATCCCGATGCTATCCATCTGTCATACGTAATGGATGTCTACGTAATGGGTTAGCATCGATTTTTTTTTTTCTCTGTCGCAGGACCCAGCACGTGGGTAACGAAATTTCCCATGGCTGCCGGTTCCAGGCAAAGCCCGGTGAACATCGAGACGAAACGGGCGAAATCCGATCACGAGGCTCTAAGCAGCAAGCCGCTGCGTTGGAAATATCCGGCTACAGCTTCTCGGAAGCTAGTTAATCCCGGTTATTGTTGGCGAGTGGATACCGCGGGCGAAGGAACATGTGAGTATATCGCATTTTAGATACCCTTCTTTCCTTCTTTCCTTTTCTATTTTTTTAGACACACTCCCCTTCCCCCTCTATGCAAATAAATTTATCACGCAAATAATCTTTCTCGCTCCAGATGTCATTATACTTCCAGATAGCAATATGCTTAATGTCGCGATCGAAATTTTGAATTGCGTGAATTAAATGCGTGGATGAAAATGCGCGTTGCGAAATCGATATTGCCGCTCGTTCATCCGGAAATGGCGATCCAGTATAATTTTAGATGATTGTTTACCCGGCCTCGCGTTCCATCTTAAGCTTCCCGTTTATAAACATTACACGCTGGCAGCGATGTCGCGAGCGTGGCTTACTTATGTTAGTCGTAGTTAAGGCGGAGCAACCTGTATGAGAAGCGTGTTTTCTTTCTCTCGACATAAACGGCTTATGTAAGAAAATGCTTTTTATTAATTTCGCTCGTCACACGAGCCTTTTACGTAAGAGAAAACTATTCGCCTTTTATGTCGCGATACATCAAGGTCCGTCTGCATTCCGTCATCTGTTTGTAAAAATGCAGACGCAGAATCGACGTATCATCACACGCGAGGTACATATACGCAGCCGCAAATCAACCGCACGCGACAAGATGAACTGAAGGCCTGTCTATGTAGATCGCTATTCGCGGAGAATGACATATATCATCGCACGCGGATACAAATCAACCGCACGCGACAAGTTGCGACGACTCATCATCCACAACAGCGGTCATCTCCGAGTTCTTTTGTCTCCCTCTCATAATTTCACGAGTCGAATCTCTACTTGTATTTTCAACGTAAGCAAAATAGCTTCGCAACATTATCTGCGAATAGGACTGATCTGACTCCGAAAATACGATGACGTGGAAATATATCGCTCGCATAAATAACAGTCGTAAAATGCGGCGCGTGTGTACACACAGATGAATGTGTATATTCTACTTTATCGTATATCGTTTTAACGAAGGCTCCTCACTGTCGACTTCGTGCCACTTGGAGAGGGCTTTTACCTTCGCCAAGTGCTCGGGGCGTATTCGAAATGAGGACGACCGTGCGCCGTGGCGTATTATATGTATTCATATGTGGCACGAAGTGGCGCGGCGCTCTATAAGGCAATATGTGACAGAAAACAATCGGTGGATAGAACGCCGATAGTGGAGTTACGACCGAGTTGGCCGAGTCACCTTATTACATTTGATAGAAGAAGGAATAATCGATGAAAAAGTGAGGTTCCTGTTATAAAACAATTCGTATATTTTCATTTTTGACGGTTTAAAATTATTATTGTTTTTTTTTTCCACTGCACATAGTGAATAATTTTAGATTCTCCTACTGCGCTCTCGGAGAATTCCGTGGCTTTTACAACTTGGCGCGTTTAATTTTCCGCCAACAATTTATCACAGTTGAGGCGCAACAAAATACGTCGCGGCGCGACGCAAATGCGTGATACAATGATCTTCTCTCGTTATAGCCCCTACGTAATTTGGCTGATCAAGCATATCCTGTAATAGAGTGATCCGTAAACGAGAACGGTCCGTACGGCCGACCGTTTATTCGAGCGCGCGTCGCTAAAAGCGTGCTGCGAAAATTTCCATGTTTTTCCTCGGAAATCTAATTAATACAAATCCTTCACTTATTTATTCCTACCAATTTTTTTTTTTTATACGCGAGATGTACTATAAGAAATCTCTCGATTTTTGTCGCCGACAGTTTTGAGCGGTGGACCGCTGATGGACGATGTCTACAAACTGGAGCAGTATCACTGTCACTGGGGATGCAGCGATTCCAGGGGATCCGAACATACGGTGGATGGTCAAGCTTTCGCCGGAGAGGTAGAGTATTATTGTATCCTTTTCTACGGGCATGAAAACTTTCAATGTGTGCCTAGATTGCCATTAAATGCGTCTCGTCAAATAAATTCGATAAGACAAAGAATATTAATTGCGTTATCTCATTTTTACATTATTTCGCATACTTAATAGCGTACGTCAAAGTAGCTCATTTATAATCCGGCCACGTTGAGAATATGATTCACCGTTTGCGAGCTCATTCCATTCATAGCGAGCTTGCTATGGTAGTGTCGAGACCATGTCCGAGAGTCGCCATGTGCAATTTATTAGCGCGATCATGTTCCCGAAGATACGTGGAAACGTGTTACGCGGGGATATAATGGTAATTATTGTGGATATTATTTGTCTCATCAATAGAACTTTATTATCGTCCGTACGTCACATTGATAAATACGCTATTGTGTCAAAGGTTTTTCTATTCTCTGGCAGCTGCGTGTGGGCTCAAAGCCTCATATCGGGTTACGAGTGCGAAGAAACGAAACAACAAACGCGCTCGAAGTGGAAACAACAATTGACGTTATCATTGAAACTACCACTTGCGTGGCTGAATAGGATAACGAGACCTGGCAGCGTCCACCTGCGAACACTGAGAGAGCTCTCGTAGACGAATAATTGCGTCGGATAGTGAAAAAGGATGCCGATAATTAACCGAGACAAATTGCATATTTCCTGAAATATATCTCCAACGCGATCCCGGAATGGGCTTTATCTTTATCGCGGGATATTTTTTTTTGAAGGAGGGAGCTTGTCGCGATGCTTTAGCTCGGATATTTTGTAAAAAATGGATTTGTATATTTGATAAATCGATTATGCAAGCGTCTACGCAACGGTATGTTTGCAGTCTCTTATAAATAGTTGACTTCAACTATTGACCTTGCGCGCGATCAAGAAAATATCGATGATCACATAATGCATGGAAAGTTTCTTCATCATACATGACAGATTCAACGGAACCTCGCGAGCGATAAAGAAGCGTTTGAGATTCTTATCCCGATCACGTGAATTTCCTCGGACGATCGCACGTCACTGACGACTTTCAAATTGGCTCGATGTTAATTAAATGGCTCGAATCTTAAAAGCATATTAACGAGTCGATTGGCGATCGCAATGAGCTCGCATTTGATCGCTGCGCACGTCTCTCTTCGATGCCGATTAGAACGGATACACTCTTTCCTGTCCCGGACACACGCATATAACGTTTGCTTTATCAAAAAAACTTCTACGCGATGATATCTCTCATGACGATCCGGGAAACCGGGTCGATCGGATATCCGTGGAATTTCAACGTCCAGTTACCGATTGCATAATTTTTCTAACGAGCATCCCGCGGACGCAATTATCATTTATTGATACTGAATCAAAGTTCTTTGTTATGCGCCATTGTTCAGTGAAATGCAGCAATAGAATAATTAAAGCTGAAAGAAGATACTGGATAATCCAAGGGAAATAACATGCTATTAATCATCAGTGTTCTCTCTCTTTATCAGTGTACAAAAATAGAAAATGACATTCCTTCGTCATAATTGATTGTTTAAAGAGACAATTAGACACTCGTTGTGTATATCGACCTGTCCTTTTGCTCCTCCCAGTTGATTGTCAGCTATTAGATTTAATATGCGTTATTTAGATTCATTAGAAGACAACGTTTGTGTTTCAGCTGCATCTGGTGCACTGGAACACCAGCAAGTACAAGACTTTCGGCGAAGCTGCGAAAGCTTCCGACGGTCTGGCCGTTCTGGGGGTCTTCCTTAAGGTTGGTAGCGCAATATAATATTTCAGTAATCGAGCGTTAATTAAAAAAAAATTTTTATTCAAATATTTTTTAGTCGAAATTTTTTTATTTGTCAAGAATTTTTTTATGGTTAAAATGTAATAAGAAATTGATTGATTTTATTTTTATTATATATAAAATATATATACATATGTATTAATTTATATCTCTTATCGGGAGATATAAATTAATAATAAATTATTAATAATAAATTAATTAGATTTGATATGTTAGTTCACGTCGAATCTTTGTGTGTCGGATGATACGCGCGGAAGCCACACCTTATTTTGCAAGGGATTCTAATTCGCTTATGTTGACATGCCATGTATTTACTGTTACTTAAGTTAGTTTTTTCGACGAGATAAACAAACCGCGCGTATATAAACAAACGGAATCCATAACCGTGCGTTAGAAGTATTATCACCGATCGCCGTCGAATGGTCGATTATGTAAACACGCGAGGCGCGTCCGGGGACACATAATTATACAGTCGGCGTATCGAGCACGAAATACAATACGTATACGTTTCTGTCAAGCACAAGACCAGCGACGCCCGTTATCGTTTATGACGGAAAGAATAATTTTCGCTTTGCGCAATATTTTCTGTCCAACATTTGGGTCGCAACTCGCGATAATTCCGTGAAAAGAGATGGCGATGTATTCGCGGCGATTAGAAAATTAATTCTATGCGCATAAATAATGTTATTTTTTTTTTTTTTTATTTAGAGTTGCGAAAGTAGAAGACTTCGAGACACAAAAAAACTCATCGACGTTTCCGTTTCTCACGGGATACCGTGATTATCTCTTACGTAACGTCGCACTGCAGTTTCCTGATACGTCGCGCGTGAGGATCGTAAAGAAATTTATGTACCACGTGCAACGGCGTGTCAGATAATTCAAATAACGTGTCAGACAATTCGAAAAATGTTGTTGCGCAATCGATAATCATCGGCTCGACGCGTCGAGTGTTTTTACAGCACCTACATTTACGCTGCTTCCGAAACGTTTGACAATTTCCCGAACGTTATCTCTTGGTCGCATTGGAAGCTCTTGGTCGCTTGGAAGCATTCCAGTGATTGTAGGTAGGGAAATTTATAAAGTCCAGGATAATTTATTAAACTTCTTGTCGGTTCCACGTATTTGAGAACACGGATAAATTTCACGTAACGCATAAATCTGAGACGCCTCGTATGTATAATTAATTTGCTGATTGCAAGATAATTAAAAATGAACTGTTTATTTCAGCAAAAATGACGTCGTTATAAGTCTTGTGAAATCGGTTGTTTGTCAAAATATCTTTGTAATTTTTTTTTATTTATTTTTTTTTTGCTTGCAGGTCGGCAAGACCCACGAAGAAATGGACAAGATCGCGCGCCTGCTGCCGTACGTCTCGCACAAGGACGAGGTCGTAGAAATTACGGAACCTATTGACCCTGGTAAACTCCTTCCCGGTAAGTTGGCATCGTACAATGCAATTTGGTGAATTGTCTCTTTGATCAGATATTCCGTCTATTCGTGATACATATAGTGTCCGTGATCCATGTCCTTGTTCTCTTGCAATATTCAATCGTACCGATAGAACTTGTTTGTGAAAGTCGACTCGGTAATAGTCCATAACAGGTGTAATAGTCCTGATCTCATCAATTAATTCGAGGCAAGAAAATTACGAAAACAAGTTGAAATAGTTTCGATTTACTTAATTTTAGTTGATTTACATACCTTCGTAAACACTTATCAGTACCAATTTATAGAATGCTACTTTTTTAAATTGTATCAGTGAAAATGTTATTAATTAATGATTGCGTTAAATTAATATTTAAATTTATTACATTTAAATATAATTACAATATTTAAATTATATGCATATAATTTCTTTTAAATATATGATAAGTTCGTGTAAAAAATAAACAAATATGACTCTTGTTTCAAAAATTAAGATATTTTCTTAACAAAATTCTTATCAGAATAATTCATCATATAAATATAATATTATAATATATATGTATATGTATATAAGATGCATTTTATAAAACGTCGCTGATTGAAAGTCATTATAAATTGATTCTTTCAGCGAGATTTCATTAATTTCTTTGTTTGTATAAACACTGATTCCATTCAAGAGAATAACAATGCTAAAATAATAGAGAGAGAGAGAGAGAGAGAGAACAATCGCGCGTCTCGGAAGAATCTATGGGCGCTTTGTCACGGTAGCCATTATCATTTCATTTTTAACGATGTTTATCGCGTGTGCCTCCGCATTAACATTACTAACCAAGTTTTTCCCACATTTTCGCGCCACGCAGTGCGCGGCGGACGGGCCGGCACGCAGAGATGCGTGAATCCGTGCATGCGCTGGGCCGATCGAATCATACCACGACACGAGAATAAATGGGACTTCCAAGGTTCGTATCGCCTTGGATTAGAGAGAGAGAGAGGGAGAGAGAGAACTGATACGAGAGAAAGAGACGCTGCGCGTTTCCACTCGCTTCTTCTCGGTTCTCGGAAAAAAGCTTTATGATTTTTCAAACAGCCGATTTCCCGAAGCCCTGCATGTCCACGCACCACGGTCGAATGGACGCATGTTAGGATTCATAGTAATCGATATTTCTTTTTCACGCTCCAAGATAAAGAGACGTATTTATCATCTGAAGATGAGCGTTTCTTGCAAGGCATATTTCTTTACGGATTTTTAAAAATTTTTTCAATTTGAGTTGATAAGATATGGTATGTGTTTATCTGTATTGAATAGCACATATATACGTTAGTGTTCTCGCAATTTAATCTTGATTAAAGTGCACCGAATAATTTTTTATATTTCATAAATGTTACAATATTAGATTTGCATGTTTTATATTTTTTTTTGTGTGTAATATTTTTATATGTGTAGATCTTTATCCAGATATTACCTCCGTGTTAATATTCCTTATCGATATTATTTCGGAAAAATGTCGAGTGACATCGATGACACCGAAAGATAAGACACAATAAAAAGTTTACACTTATATAAAAAATATTGCTTTCTCGAAGAACAATACATTAATCAAATTGTCTATTCTCGAGACAATTTCTGCCCTTATTAAACTTTCATTCGATATATGTGACAGAAATATTTTCGAAACTTGAAACAATGAAAAAATCCATCTCGAGATATCCATTAAAATTAAATTCGACGTGATAGTTAATTTCGAAATTAATTTTATTACATCGCGTTGAAAGACGGGATACATAAATCATTTTACGACTAAAATTTGTCGCGTTAAAACTTTATTAAACGGCACGTCATTATTGATATAAGCGATCATCTTGATATACATATGTACATTTTTCTATCGCATCGCTTTAATTGTCGGCTTAAAAGTTGGTTGCTTTAATTTTTTGCACGAACGTGAAAAATAATCTTAAATCTTCTTTTCTCTTTTGGCTTAGACGATAACGGTTATTGGACGTATCTGGGCTCGCTGACGACGCCGCCATGCAACGAGAGTGTCACTTGGATCCTCTTCAAAAAGTACATTGAGGTATCCCATCATCAGTTGAACATTTTCCGCAATCTGCGGAAGTTCCCACGCGGCGAGGAGTGCCCGTGTCACGAGAATCACGGAGCGGTAAGCTTTCGCGCGAGAGAAAATGTATCGCTCGGTATCGCAACCTTTTCTCTATTCATATCCTTCACGGAAACTTTTCATACGGACGATGACACCTTTTCCTCATCTAAACGGCAATTCCAATGATTCCCTGTATCGCTTTCCATACGTCCTCCCGTGCTTCCTCTTCCCATTTGATAAATGAACGGCGATAAATGAATGACGATGTACGTGACGACGAACGCCTCTGCGGCGCCGCAATTACCATTTTCCAGCCGCGAGATACATATCTCGCTTTTCTTTTTACTCCTTTTTCCTCGCCCGATATATACGAAAGTACCGAGTGCAGCTGTGCGGCTATTTTTAGGCGTCCGCAGGACGTCGACGACCGCGATACGTCGTCTCGGCGACGGAGCGGGAATGTATTTCGAATCGACGAAGACACGACACACCTTCGTTTTTTTAACGCCAATCTTTTTTCTTTTCTGTCCCTCGTTGCAGGTGATCAACAACTTCCGCCCACCGATGCCGCTGGGAAATCGCGTCTTGCGGGAGTGCGGTAGCTTCTAAGGTTTGTCTTTCTCTTCACCCGGAAAATAGAAAGGGACGAGAAAAGGAGAGGGTAGGGATGATCATCAAGCTTCTCTTCATTTTTGCGGATCATCGAACCCGAAGCGACGAGTTTAATACAGTCGCTATCAAATGACAGCGTTCAACGTGCCTTTGGATTAACCAACGAATACACTCGCGTTACGCGAGATCCTAGCTTTCGTTGTTTTCTCGTAATTAATTTGCATCGCACATAATCGATTTACTTGTGTTAGGAGAAAAATTTTCGCGGCGAGAAGAAAATTTCGATCATTCTATAATACGAAAAAATGAATTGAGAATATTTGATAGCTTTAACTCTTCAACGACAAGCTCGACGTATATTATTTACGCGATAAGTTGTAGAATATAGATCGTAGAACTGGCACCATTATTGAACGTACCTCGGAATCACCGTGACTTTGGTGGAGTGTATATGTGTAAAACAGTGTGAGTGTATATGTAAAACAGAAGCGCTGTTTATACAAAAATTCCATTACACTCTTCTTAACAAAAATCGAACATCGGTGTTCACATTTTAAAAGATATCTTACACAGATATGCTATTCTTGTTGAACTCGTTGAAAGACTAATTTTAAATATAAATTAAGTAAAACATTTCTGACCAACCGCATGTCTTTTGACCGAGTATCAACGAGAGAATATAAAAAAAAATATGTTCGTTATTTTTTATTGGACGTAATGACAGGTAATTAATGAGTGTTTTTGGGTGATATCTCTGCTGCGATAATGTCGATTGAATCTTCTGCATAATTAGAATAATATCTGAACATATTATCGCGTCCCTGAATCATCCGAAATAAAATGAGTGGCATTTTTTTTTTTGCGAAAGCAATTGTTTTAAATCGCTTGTGTGTCAGGTGATAAATCTTTAACGGGGAACGTTACGGACATCGTGTATAGTAGCTACTAATAAACGTGTATAACAATTTTATTTTTTAATTCAAGTGCAATTATGAGTGAAACGTAGAATAACAAGCGTCTGCTTATCGCGCCTTGAGGAATCGTAGCTTTCTCATTAATTAGAAACTTTCGCTTGTGCAACACTCGTGCGGCTACGAAGGAAAACGAGGAATGTGCCTACGCACGTGCGAACGTGGATACGCATCATTTTGGCGGTAGAAGATAAGACGGGAACGTAAATAATCGCGAATATGGCTCATCGCAACGCGCGTCTCATTATATCGCCACAAACGTTAGATTAATGTACAATAATGGACAAGATGTATAATTTTTAAATGTATATCCGCGATAAAATGAAATTCTGTTCGATCTCGATCCGTCCTCGCGGCCATCAGTCATCGACCAGATTCGCTTCCGCAAATCGGCGCGACGTGCTACGGGTACAATGATTCACCGTGTATATGTATGGATGCTATACGTTATACATTATACTTTTAAAGAATAGCCGTCGTATTTATTATAAAGCAGTGCCTACGATTGTTGACGCGCGAGAAATGATACCGAAGATGGAGTACGGCTCTCCATTCACAATACCGTGCTTGTGTATATAGACTCTACACGTTTACGAGAGTAAATCCGACATGATCTAATTGCATTGCGCAAGGTTTATTGCACGCGCATCACTGATGCAACAAGTGAGATGCTGATGCCGCTGTCACAGCGGCTTTTATCGCCTGATGTTGCTTTAAGATATGTAGCAACAGGTGACAATTGGTATACAACAGATGAGTCGAAGAGATAAGATAATTTTTTCCCTCAGTTTCTGTCGCCTCTTAAGTATCTCTCAGAGAGAACGACAGAAAATATGTTATACATATACATATATGTATATACATATATCGTGTATTTACAATATAGGAATTTAAAAAATTAACTAAAATAAAATAAAAAATTAATTAATAAAATAATTCTGGGTTCCAAGTTACAGCTCTCGAGCGTCAACAGAGTCATTTAAAATAGACGAGTTAGTTCTGTGTACTTCGTAATATAATTCATAATAGTTCTTATACTTATTTAGATATATTTTACTTTGTGTCATACACTGGCGAACTCTTTACGTATTACAACGTGCTATTTTGTCTGATGTACGTTAAATACATAATTATTATGCACTTTTGACATTTTATCGTATTCTCAGGAATCGTTGTTTGTTATTTCTATAAAATATATAAACGTCTTCTTTCATCGTCGCGTCTTCGATTTTTGCTCGTTTGATAGATGCATGTATGCCGATGTTTTAATTATTGTTAATGATGTAAGATATAATATACGTATTTTGTAGCCTCGACTGTGATAGGGGAAGAAAATAAAGGACCGTTCCGTTTGTTCTTTTACGGCAATATTTAATGCCACTCTTTATCATTTGTCGCGAATAATAAATTTCCAACGAAATATGAAAAATTGTGCGCTTCATCTACGAGATATATTTCGTACCGTATGAAAAAATGAAAACACAAGGCCAGCAACCGCTAATGCTCGTACCTGACTTGATGTTCGCCGTTGGTTGGGACCAGTTTCAGGGTCGCAAGAAGGAAAACCTGTGTACGGGAGAAGGCTTACGACATAAGAATACGCGGAATGATTAAGGAGAGGCCTTCTTTGATACGCCTCCGAGCTATGTCTTGCATCAACGACACCAAAATGGTGTAATCACGCACGTACACGTGCGAATAAACATTTAACACATAAGAAATCGTTTGAGAAAAATAAAATTTTATCCCGCATTATTTCAGCGCGATTCGTCTAAAGGTTTAACGCGTTTCGATTATCCAATTCTATATTCTATATTTTTTTTCTTTATATGAAACTTGCGTATCTTTCTATAATTGTCATTCGCGAGCCTCGCTTTATGCGATCGCATCTCGAGATCTCGAGTTATGGAGCCGTGTTGGCTCGACTCTTTCACGAGGTCTCCTCAGAACCGGTCAGTGCACGTTTGATGGTGCATGTGCATCGCTGAGATTATTACACTCCCTCAGAGGTCGAATATATTTAGACTCGTCGCGAGTTAGACTAGAGTAGTGTTTTGGTCAATAGGAATGGATATTAATCCTTTTTTATATAATTGTATCGAATGTTATTCATATTTTTTGCTATAACTCTGACAAGAATAGATAAACTTCTATTATGTTGGAATTAATTATGAAATAATATAATATTACGAGGGGTCCAAAATGCACAGGATTAATAGATCCAGCAAGTTTTACTAATATATGTGAACGCGTTTGAAAGTGTTAATATTGTTAATTCCCTATTCCGCTTGCTATCCCCTGTTTACCGCATTTAAATGCCACATTGCGTAAATTGCCGAGATGAGCTGGAAAGACTAATTGACGTCAATTGTCATCCGTTAGGAGAATAAGAAAAATATATAGTAGTTTACGGGTTAGTTAATGGAAACGAACGATATTTTCATCACACAAAGAAAAAGAGAGAGATGGATGTTACGTTATTTTTCTGCATTTTACAGATTATACATTTATTATCACTGTAAACATATATCTACTAACGCTGTACATGCTATTTTTCTTTTGTAATATATTATGCATAGAATAAATCATCTCCAACTTTGCACTTATTACGTAATCAGCATTGCATCGCCGCAGAGATTAATGTTAAAGTGTAACGTTGAAAATATTTTTAATTAATTTACAAACTCCGTAGTGCAAATAAGTCTGTCTTTTCACGATGGATAAAAGTTGATGGATTGATTTCTGTATAATAATAAGATACGTGGAAGCTAAAGGATCTCTTGCCATGATAATTATATTTTTATTTAATGACATATTGATTCAGAATCGTATTGTATACATTAACTATGAGTTTCTCATATAAACTTACAGAAATTCAATTTATGAAACATAGGTACATCAATTTGTCAAAATCAGCTGTTGATAACTGGTGACCATCAATCGATTACAGATATCATCAAGAGATAACTTATTTATATCGACATTTCTCATAATTAAAAATTAAGATCGTAGGAAATATATTTACTAATATTTATTAATGTATTTATATAATTTTTATATTAATAATTATTTATAATATTTTTTTTGTGCTGCATGTTTTTTACAATTGAATCTATGCGTTCCAAATGATTCACATGAATCATTCGGAGAATCATCATTACGCGGAAATCTAATTGTCAAACGGAGTTGAGCGAGCTCTACATTCTAATGCAAGTTTATTATTTCATGGTTATTATTACATACATTGTCATAACTCGTCGTATACTTATATAGACTGTTCCTCAAATGTAACGCAAATGAAAAATTTAATTGGTCGATAAGGATTACTAGGTCATTCAAATGAAATCATCGTCTAAGAATGATAATGACCATTTGTTATTTGTTTCATGCTCTATATAAGCACTTTTAATTATTCGTCTCTTATCAGTATTATTTAAAAAAGTAAACCGCGATTTTTCTCTCTCTCTTTCTCTTTCTCACGCATGAATTAAGAATCGCGCAATGCTGATTGAGAATGAACTTTCATCACGCAAGCGCAATGCGCACGTAAAAATTATTATAATCGGAAAGTGAATGGGAGATAATATCGAAACAGAAATGATTAATTCGAGGGATTAATGATTCACAATTTGGTCATCGCGATGATAAATTATATATTAAGAGTTCTGATGATCTTTGTCTTATTATATCTATACGTCACAATTAATCGGATCCACGAGATCTATCTCTCGGAGAGCAGAGCATAGGAATTCGATATATGTATTTACGTCGCTGATTCTCATGACTCATCCTGCTCGTTAATTATCATTCGTATATATGCATACATCGTACCATCATACCTGCACGCACCGCGCATGCGTTGCGCTGTCGGTTGCGGTCGGCAAGACGTCAAAATTCCGCGCCGCGTCGCAGCTCGCAGTACGAATTCCGTCGTTGTGGTGTGCGAACCGTGGTATCTCGTCTCTTATAACCGGACAACTTTGTATACTATTAAAAGAGCGACATGGCAGTCTGTAAGTTATAATATCCATATCTTTGACATCTGAAATTTTTTATCTAAATTTTTAATAATTTTTTAAATCTATATAATCTAAGAATATGGTTTATTTTGCATATAATTCCTATTACTAGCTGTATCTTATAAAATCTATTTTATTATTCATTGACGTGTTTTTCACAACCTTTTCGGAGCATAATAGTTATGATCACTCGATATAAATTGACGCGTGACATTACGTAATGTTGTATATACGTAGAATTGTGACGTTGCGCCAAAAAGATTTTACTACCATATAATATATCTAAGATATTATTTTATTAAACAATATTTTTGTAACAATACTTGTTGATTAATTTCTGGGCGCTGGTTGAAGAGTCTCCGTCTGCCTCGCGAACTCATTTCCGCGCGTCGAACTTTATTCCACTTTACGGCGATCGAAGAATAATAGAGTTTCTAGGCGGAAGAAATAATAGCTCTCTTATTAAGAAGCGATGCTGTATGCCGTTTCTTTTCTAAAGTCTTTCTAAATATAGAGTTGGGGCGCGGCTGCCGGTTTGACAAGTCGGCAAGCTAGCCGGCCGGCGTTTCGATACTTTTATTCGATTGCATTGCATCTTGAATGTTCAAACGATTCTTTAAAGAAATTATCACGTATGAATGTTTGTGTAGAATTGACCTAAAAAAAGATTATAGATCTCGTCGCGTGTTTTCAGAAAATGAAAAAAAAAACTCTAACAACAAATAACAGAGATTTTATTTCGGTTTTCACAGACATTCAATACAAGAAAATAAAAAAAGCGCAATGATAATATTAAATTATAGATACTAGGTATAAATATTTGTTAGTGTAAACACGTAAAATCTTAGGCATACTATATGTATTATCGCTGCGGTATCTGTTCCACGATTTAATAAATAAATACCATATCGTCTGATTAAATGAATAAATACCACATTGTCTGAAAGCTTGTTTAATTCTCGAGTTTACATGCGATATAAATGTAAGAAATTTCGTAATTATATAGTGAATGTGAGAGTAGATCTCGGATCCGATGACGAGTTTTCCCTTCGTTGGATATAACATCACGTCATAAGAATGCGATCCCACCATGTCCATGTAATCCATGATTTCCAGATATTGCTGGTTTCGTAATAAAATTGCCGCCTTCGAGCTTCTTCATCTTATCGCCTAAAGTCGTTTCTTCCGCTCTCTGAACGCGCGAAAACTAATTTATTATTCCCTCGAAAATCTTGCTTTCCATCATCGAGTCTATTCTTGATTTCAAGAACAAACACACACACACACAGATATATATATATATGTATATATATATATATATATATATATATATATATGTACGCGATTATTTGAGTTGCGCGTTTACGAACTGCATATGCGAAATATTTTATTCTCTCCATTGTTCCTGCCACCTTCGTGACCGATCGTATGCCTTGTTTGGATATTATCAGAGCGGAATCTTGGAAGTGTTTTGCAAATTCTGCGCGTGAAAGATGGACACTTTTCCCATTCACCTTACCGTGAAATTGAAGCGTTCTATTGCACGGCTCTCTAATTATATGTAACCTTTGCCGACCGGGTTCCCTCTGTCATTCACGTAAGTTTCTCGAGGGATAAAAATGTTAAACAACTCGTCTATCGTCCTTCAAAAATTCCGCGTACAAATGAAACGCGTTGTCTTTATATTATATAACCGGCGTGAAGAAGAGACAAGTTTGTAGATAGATATTGCTCGAAAAACAATACGAGCCGCGACAGCTGAAAATAATAATACAAAAACGTTTTTATAATTAAATAAAAAAGGAACTTTTGTAAATCGTTTAGACATTGTGGTTTAAATATCATATATTTATCATTGATTTTTAATTTTATGGGAATATTTTCTTCGCTGTTAGATATAATATAGTCGGAAAATACTTGACGGAAAGATGTTCCGCGTTTTAGAACAGGTGACGAATTAGCGGCGAGTAACACCTGTTGTATAGGAAGTTTCAGTAATCTTGGCAAAAGGCACATTAAATTACGTTCTCCACAGCCGGTTCATCTTGCAGTCCACGGTAAAGCAACGACAGTTGCCATGCGAGGTCAATGGCAGCACGAACGGCGAATCGCTCCACGAATAGTTCTACATAGCCGAGCTATCGGCCGCGATTTACCGTAGGATTAAATAGCGTGCAACTATTTAGCGTGAAGAGCTCGGACATCATTTTTTTCCCCACGCGATACACGCGATCGCCGTATCGTTATCTGAATTCTCTTTCATCGTTTCATCACGAACGGATGTCGCGGATGAAGAAATGCCAGAAATTAATTGCGTGTAATTTATTTTGGACAATGTAAAAAAAAGTTATGAAATTTTTGCTTACATTTCGAGCGTGAGCGACGGCATTCGTAATTGCGCAACGCGAATCGGGCTCAATAGCTCTAATTTTCACGTTGTTATGTTAATTGCGACCCACATTTTATGAAAGCTAATCAATTTGGCGCGCGAAATTAACGCGACTCGAATCACCACCGATCTCTTTAGACGTCGACGAAAGACATATTCTCCGCGTCCGCTAAAGAAAAAGATTATAAAAAATACTTTTAACATACATTTTTAAAGAATATTTCTATAACATACTTTGAAAACTTTTCGAATCTCGCAGCAGAATCGCGCGTATCGAAGCAACGTATATCAAAGCATTGATATGTAATTTCGGCAATCAAAATAACAGAGTAATCTTCGGGAAGGAAGCTTCAGTAGGAAAACATTAACAGATATCAACGTCTTATCGAGCGTCTCACACTCCGAGCGTGCAGACTCTCGTCGAAAGGACAGCGGGCGGCGATTATTCCAGATCGCGGACATCGCGAATAATTGACATCGAAATAAGAATGACATCAGACCGCTAGACCTACTACGCTCGACGACGACCTCGAGTTTAGCATCGGCGTTACATTCCACATAGCGTATATATAACGTATACAGAGATGTCTTATGCAAGGATCATGCCAAATCATCTCACGTTATAATCCCTTTCTCGTTTTACAGTTTGTATGATGTCAGCGGTGAATAGTTGACCGATACGTAGCCAACTATTTATAATCGTTACGTCTACCGTCACTCGCGTGCTATCAAGTTTACACGCGTTTCGAGAAAAAACAGAATCAGAAATAGAAAAAAAAATAGATAAAAATATTAATTATACGATTGTCGCCTATTTTGCGCGACCTCGGAATTAATGACGTGCTTTAAAATTCTCTTGCTTAAGCGTTTAATGTAAATTACGTGAAGATAATTGGAATGATTATGTATATTATTATAAATTGTTTTCGAAGAATAATTTGAAGAATAAAATTGAGAACTGAAAAATTTTTGGAACGGAACTACCCACCGATAGTCGCATCCTTAGTTTTCTTCCAATGAGTCAAAATTATTAAAATTTGTTGTTTACGAAGAAACGTGATCTCGTTGAATCAAGAATAATCTTTTATTCCAGCTTTACATCTTGGCGTTTCAGAGCAGAAAATTGTATCACTTATTTAGAACGAAGGATCGCGTACACGTAACTCAATCGATTCAAGAATATTGATTCAGTCTCTTATATGCAACATTGAAATTATCGATAACATATGTTTTTATTACGCCGACGTTATATGCGCGAACATTTCCTTGCTAGCAACGTAAAATTGACAGTGACTCATCCTTGCACGTCGAACGCATCGATAATCGCAGCGTCGTTTTTACGATGCGCAATTTTAAAACTGAACGACGCAGGTCCCGCACATGTATCTCGTTTGCACCGAGAATGACCTTTATACAACTGTCATTAAAATAAAATCACGATCGAATCACTAGACATAAAAGTCACGTTCATGATTATCACTACCAGCGCGCGATATCGATCGTATCCTGCATTGTCCTACTTTCTTGAGTATTTGACGTAGCCGTAAAGTCGGTCTGGCGTCAGGATGTCTGGATGTTCGACATTGACACGATTTTTATGATATAGAGAACGCTAATCGAATTAATCAGCGCAATTTATAGCGATTAGCGAAAGTGAGATAAGTTATTCAAACACGATGGCTTCACGTAGTCCTTTAATTTTTCAGCGCTTTCCACCGAGGACAAGTTGGAGTACCATTTTTATCCCGTGACAGCCGGACAGATTCAGTTCCGGGTGAAGGCGTCCAACGATGCTCACATCGCTCTGACTACGGGACCTCAGGAGGGAGATCCGATGTACGAGGTGAGATCTTGTCTTCTCCTTTATTTTAATACAGAGTATTTGAGAATCAGCAGATATTTTTCTAGCCACAAATTTTAGCTTTACTATAAAATTTAATTTTGTGACGAGATTTTTATGCGATGATAATTAAACTGCGACGGAATTGAAACTCTCGCATTTTCTTTTCAGGTTTTTATCGGAGGATGGAGCAACAGCAAGTCCGTCATACGCAGGAATAGAACCAAGCCGGAGATGGCGGAAGTAGAAACACCTGACATTCTCAGCGGCGACGAGTATCGTGGTTTTTGGATAAGGTAGTTGCACGCTCATTCTTGTTATATTCTTATTATTCATTAAAATGTCGTTAAGAGACGAGAGTTGTTATTATTTTGGTTTAATTAGCATCAATGAAGTCTTGCTTCGCTCGAGTCATTAAGTCTTGTTGTCACACGAGTCATCGAGCTTCGATATTTTTTGCGCAATCGTGTACGTAACATATCTCTTATTTGTCGTGCAAAACTTGCAGATGGAACGACGGCATTCTCACGGTTGGCAAGGAAGGCGACTCGGCTCCATTCCTGAGCTACGCCGATCCAGAACCATTCGGGATCGGTTACTTCGGCGTCTGCACCGGCTGGGGTGCCACCGGTGAATGGCTCATCGAAGGTAAAATTAGCCGGGGGAAGGTTTCTTCTTTTCTCACTTCTAACAATATGAATTATTTTTTCAATTCTCACTTTTTTAATCCTTAATATATATATTCTCCTTCTGATCCACCTTGTTTTATAGATTAGAATGTTGGCATACATATCTGCGTAGGTAGAAATAATAAAGAGACTCGTAATGTACAGTTACAAATCGTCTCTTTATAGGTTGATCAAATTTTTTATATTTCCTGGTGAATTGATATTTGACACTTTTTGATTTTCTTTCCGGCATCCTTTCGGACAATCTGCTAACGCATTGCGGTTCGCACAGCCATATGCTGCGGCGGCGGTCAAGGTGGTTGTACGTAATATATTTGAAAAGCAATTCTCTGTTGCAAGAGAACCATGGCGTAGTCGCACGTGATTGTTTCTTAGATTCTGCTTGCCCGAGTATGTCTGATTCCACTCTAGCACGGATTAGCTCCATCATCACGTGTAATCGATGCTGGATTAAGAGCGCGCGGAGGAAATTCGATATTTCGCAGAAAGCTTCTGCGTTTAATAGTTTCAAGAGAAAAATATTAATCCAGCATATCGATACACGGCATGTTTAGTTATAATAGACTGTAAGGCACCATAGACACTCGATTGATTTTTGCCCACATAGATACTTGGATTTATTTATTTGATTGCTTTCCCGCTTTTGCCTGCTGAAAATTACATCATTTTAAGTAATAAAAAACGAAACATCGTATGAAATAGGAAATTTCTTTAATTCGAAGGAGAGCACCATATTGAAAAAAAAAAAAAGTATGATGTAAATATATGTACATAGACTGTGTACGATAAAGTTCTAATTTATTTTTTCTTTCTTTTTTCTCATATTTTATTTAATTTACTTTACATTAATTAGAAATTATTTGATTTACCATATAGATAAAAATATTTTCAATTCATTATCTTTTATAATTTTTTTTTTTTTACGTTCGATAAGGTCGCAAACCCCTGAACACTCTTAACAAGCTAGAATACAAGTTCCATGCCGTGCGAAGCGGCTCGGTGCTGATTGACGTGAAAGCCAAGAGCAACGGACATATCGCGCTGACTGACCGGAAGGGCGAGTCGAGTCCCATGTACGAGATCATGCTCGGCGGGTGGGAAAACACGGCGTCGGTTATTAGATACGATCGCAAACAGCCTGACAAGGTTCGAAATGATCTTGCTAAGTGTCATGTTAATTAATCGGAACGGTAAAATTGGTCCGACGATTGGGACGATTTGGCGATTCCGAATTAAGATCATTCACACGCGATCATTCGCTCTCACGTGGAAAATTTTCCGTACCCGTCCAGGTGCGCGTGGACACGCCGAATCTGCTCAGCGAGCGCGAGCACAAGAGGTTCTTGATTACTTGGCTCGAGGGCCTCGTCACGGTCAGATCGGGCGGTCAGAGCGGTGCCATCCTCATGGAATGGCGAGACCCGAATCCCATCGGCGTGAGCTATGTGGGGGTGCGCACTGGTTGGGGCGCGACCGGAGATTGGAAACTCCGTTTCGAACAATATCCCGCAGTTACAGATCAGAAGAAACGTAATAATCTCTTTCTGAACGTCTCTCTTTCTCTCTCTCTCTCTCTCTCTCTCTCTCTCTTTTTCTCGACGATACGAGATCGGCGTCAATGCTGAACGATGACGTCACGTTGCGCAATAATTTGCCATGATTAATAAATGACATTAACGCAATCTCGCAATCGTCGAATGAATAAATCTCCATGCTTGGCTGCGATGTTAAATCCGTATACGCCTTCACGCACGCGTTTAATTAATAAAAGACCACTCCTGATTTCTCTCTGTCATTTTGTCAATTGACATTTGTAGCGTACTTATCTGGGTTTCGATTTTTATTTTTTATTTTATTTCTCAAACACGTACTCCATTAACCGCATGCAATTTTATAGCACACAGCTTACGCATAGACAAACGCATTAATATAGCTTAATTATTGGGTGACGATATTTGCATTGCTGCATTATATTATATTTTGATATTTTTTATTGTGTCAATATAGAAAATTGCTTCCGCATATTTATTAAGAGTAAGAATATGATTATAGATCCTAGCACGGCGCCGTCCGCACCGTTGGAAGTCCGTGGAGTCGACACGGGAAGCATGTGCTGGTGCGATGCCTCCGGCGGAATGGTACCGCCTGACGCGGTCGAGGGTGGAAACGACGACGGGCCCTTGTTCGTCGGTAGGGCTCATCACGAGGGTGCTCTCATCCCCGGCAAGGTGAAGCCCAGCCACTCCGTCTGCTACGTTGCCTGGGGCGGTGAAGAGCACGGAAAGACTGATTACCAAGTGATTATCGATCCAAACTAAAGATTAATTAATTAACTAAATAAAGGATTTATGGAAAGAATTCAAATCGAGATTCTAGATTTTCTTAAATTAAATTAATGAAAGTCACTGATCAAAGTATATAAAATTTCACCATCTTATATTTGACTGATCATAGCAGTAAGATTTCATTAAAAAATCAGTAATAATTGTACATATTTGCAAAATATAATTTTTAAAGCTTTCTCTATTCATTTTGGATTGTTTTTTTTTAGGAGAGGCGAATTCTCTCTTACACACACATATCTATACATATAATGATTAATAATGATAAATAAAACATATATAATATTTTAAAAAATGTAGAATTATATACATATTATAAGATATAAAATTATATACATATTATAAGAATAGATTTATATATATATATATATATATATATATATATATATATATACATAGATTTATATACATATTATAAGAATAGATTTTCAATAGTCAAACATTTTGTAATCACATCCAAAATCGACCGCGTATTTATTACACATTTAAGATAATTTCCAATTTTGTACAGAGAATTATTCTCATTGTTTATTTTGTCTTTCTTCTAGGTTCTTTGCGGCTGCAACCCTACGTGGGTGCCGACGAGCGGCAACAACATCCCGCCGAACGCAATTCCGGCTGGCGAGACTGAGGATGGCGAGTCGCTGTTCGTTGGTCGCGTATCCCACGAGGGCACTCTGACGATCGGCAAAGTGCAGCCTTCTCACAGCGTATGTTACATACCTTTCGGCGGCTCCGAGGTTGCCTTTCCCGAGTACGAGATCATGGTCGGGCAATAAACGGCGAGGAAATTTTCCGACTCCGAATGAAAAATCGTCGACTTATCGGCAGTCTTGCGAAGAAGACATAGCTTCGAAGAAGACAGCTCTCAATCATGTTTAATATCGATGCAAAAAAAAAAAAATGAACGAATAGACAGAATCAATGCGCAAAGACTTGTTTCGAATTTGTCAATTTTTTTTTTTTTTAAATAAAAATTTACGTATTTATTGGAAAATATGGAGAAGGAATCTCAAGTGTGCAAACTAGTCTGTAGTTATATTATAAGTCGATAACATTTACGCGAAGAATGTTGTAAAACTGACCGATAAGTCGGCGATATTAGCTGAATGCACTATCGTCTATACGCAAGCGTCTGCTTTCGCACAGAATATAATTGCGGCCGCACGTTATAGGAAGAGAGAGAGCAAATTAAACGGCAATACATATATAGCGCGGCTATAAATATGTATGTTTATGCTATATGTATTCTTGATCGCGGTGCACCGGATATTGTCCGGATAAAGTGTTATTTTGCCGCTTTTACATCGTGAGGGGTCGAATCGTAGATATATATTTTTCATGAGACAGCTATCATTTTTCCAACGCACAATATATATACTTTAAGCTTCTCAAAAAGTATATTTTTGGAGATTCTGTATTGCTATGATACATAGAAATTAAACATATATCGATAAAGATATTAAAAGGATCTTGTTGCATTTGATTGTACCCTTATCTAAAATCTTTCCTCAATTCTTTAATACCCAGATAGTCAAATTTGTCGAAAGCAGATTATGTTAAATGTCTGCTATCAACTATTGTCAGCAAAAACAAATGCAAATTTGATATAGAAGTTGATTAAATCGACAAATTGGTATTAAAAATCAAAATCTGACAGCAGATTGATGGCAGGAAAACAGGATCTGCACTCATGCAATATGTCAACAAAATCTGCAGTTTATTACAAAATTAAATCTTATTTCAAATCGTATAATTCATTTATCGCTATATGGCGCGCTATTTGCTATATATATATGCTATATATATGTATTGAAGTTTATGTCATGACATATATAATGACTGCAAAATGCAATTATTTATAAAAATTGAAAAATAGTAAGAACAATTAATTTTTAGATAATAATTTTCATTATAATATAAATGATAAAAGAAAATAAAATTGGGATTTTTTAAATTTCAAATGCGAGGTGTTTATTTGTATTATCCTTCTTGTACCTATCATATTCCTGATATCTCAAAATTTAAATTTATGTAAGTTTTGGCAAGAGGATCAAAAACTGATCCTGCAGGGAGAGTTTTTTAGCGGGTGCGAGTCCCGCATATCCCACCGGACCGGCCAGTGGGAATGCATAATGCATTTTTCTCTTCCTTCGTAAAACAAAAAAAAAAAAAAATCTGACATTTCTATGAATTTTAAAGCTTTAAATTTTCACGTTTTTTGAAATTTTATCTTGTGCCACCTCTTTGCTGATTATATTCTCCTGTTACTTTTGCGAATTTTAAAACTTCAAATTCTGGCGCTTTTTAAAATTTGAATTTGTGCCACCTTTTTGCTGATTATGTTCTCCTGATATGCTACCTCTTTGCTGATCATGTTCTCCTGTTACTTTTGCGAATTTTAAAACTTCAAATTCTGGCGCTTTTTAAAATTTGAATTTGTGCCACCTCTTTGCTGATTATGTTCTCCTGATATGTTACCTCTTTGCTGATCATGTTCTCCTGTTACTTTTGCGAATTTTAAAACTTCAAATTCTGGCGCTTTTTAAAATTTGAATTTGTGCCACCTCTTTGCTGATTATGTTCTCCTGATATGCTACCTCTTTGCTGATCATGTTCTCCTGTTACTTTTGCGAATTTTAAAACTTCAAATTCTGGCGCTTTTTAAAATTTGAATTTGTGCCACCTCTTTGCTGATTATGTTCTCCTGATATGTTACCTCTTTGCTGATCATGTTCTCCTGTTACTTTTGCGAATTTTAAAACTTCAAATTTCGGCGCTTTTAAAATTTGAATTCGAGCCACCTCTTTGCTGATTATGTTCTCCTGATACGTTACCTCTTTGCTGATCATGTTCTCTTGATACTTTTGCAGATTTCGAATATTTAATTTTTCGCGTTTCTTGAAACTTTGATTTGTGCCACTTCTTTGCTGATTATATTTTCCTGATACTTAATTTACAAGAAATTCAATTTCAATCATTTTAAGAACGAAAAATCGACAAAAATATATCAGGAAAATATAATTAATAAAGAGGTATATGATACGATAAGATATGTGGAAATGGATAGGTATATTCAATAAAAAGACATTTGCATTTTCTATTATTAATACAGTTTATTAGATATTTTAAAAAATTACAAAATATATTTTACAGATTATTATCGATTCTTATACATATATACGTTACATATTTCATCAAACAATAAAATAAAATTATTTACAAAAAAATAGCGCGTTAGAAAGTCTTACAAAATTCATTAACTTATTAGATATCGCAAAATATCTATGTAGTTAAAATGAATAAGATATTTTTATTAAATAAATTGATCGCTTTCGCTGTTACACCGCTCCAGGTAGCTAAAATAGTTTTTTTGATGTCATTTTGCGCAAATTTAGTCAAAATACTACTTTTACTACCTGGAACATTTTGTACGCACGCATATACAGTCAATAACAAACGCAGTTAATTATTACGTATACATACATTAGGTATATCGATTATCAGACGCAATCGCTCGCATTGTTAATAACTAATACATTTTGCGCACACACTCATACACGCAGCAATTTTTATATTATTATATTGTTATATAATAATATATACATTCTATTACATATATTTATTATATCGAATATCGAACGCAATCGCTTTCGCTGTTATATCAACTACATTTTACACAGACGCAATCGCTCGCATTGTTAATAACTAATACATTTTGCGTACACATTCACACACGCAGCAATTTTTATATTATTATATTATCATACAATATAATATACAGGCATTTTATTACATATATATATCGGATATCGAACGCTGTCACTTTCGCTGTTATATATAAGTACATTTTGCACATACACTCACTTTTTTATTATCATATAATTATAATATAAATATTTTTTTTCTTCGGAGTATCCATACAAATCTATCAAAACGCCATCTAGGTTCTCGTTGTTCGGCAGCCTCTTATTAACCGTCTGCTGCGAGCTGCGAGTTTGACGTTTGACATTTGACGTGCGGGCAAACAAGATACTAATCAGCTGCGACGAGGCTCCGCGATGCCTCCGTCCATCGTGAGATCTGAGAAGCCCCAAATCCGGCATCGACCACCACGTTGATCCAATCTCCATGAGAGAATTCCTTATGAGATTTGTACGCGCTGTCGAAACAGTCTTATCCAAAGCGGCGCGTCCGTAATTAGCAACCTGAAATCACGATATCCATTAGCTGAAGATAAATTGTTGCACGGAACATTGTCATCAAAGTATCGATCGGCGGAAAATCCACGCCGATGATCGCGATAGTCTGAAAGTTGTCAAAGTAACAGCTTACGTCGAATAAATACGTGTGTGTATGCGAACACTGGTGGTATGTACTTTGAAAGAAAGTGAATCATTCATATCAATAATAGTTGGTTTTTTTTAGTCAATATATGTCATCATTGTGAGAGCAATATTACCTGTGGCTGCTTTCAAACATATGTATATATAAAAATTTAATGAGAGATTGGAGAAACGAATAGAAGATAATTGTTGAAGTCATGTGTCGAACAATACAAATTACGCAAAACTGAATATTTGAAGATTGTGACTATCTACACCTGATTCTAGCTCGAATTATACTCCAATTATATCCTAAAGATTAAAAATGTCGGGTGGAGAGAGAAAGAAAAGAGGCTGCGATAGAGGACATGGGTGGGAAGAGGCTGGTGCTGAGTTTTATCAGGAGAGTTATCCGGCAGCTATAGAAGCGGATCTACAACAAGCTCTACAGAGGGATCCTTCGCATATAGCCACTTTACTTCCTAGCAAGAAGTCTCGTGTTGGTAAGTTTAAACTTAAAAAGCAGTTGTGAATAAATTTTTTCACCTATATTTTACACCTGTATATTTGATGCAGCCACAGCAAAACGAATTCGAAATGACACAAAGACAACATTGAGAAGACGAACGAGTACTCGATCTCGTGGCACTACAACGTCAAGGCGTATGTCAACCAATATACATGACGCGGCGGTATCTATGCTACCGGATCTTTCGGAAAATTTGTCCAATGAAGAGCGTACCTGGGAGGAAATTATGCAGATCAAGGCTATGCCTGTATGCATGTCTCAAAAGATACAATTGAAAAATCAATTGCAGGTATTTTAAAAAAATTCTTATCTTTTTTTATACGCTACAATTAATATATCTTGAATATTAATCTTTATCTGCACATATCTCAGAGTGCGACAAAGTTGAGACTTCAAGGCTTTGAGCAGTTGAAATGGCAGCGCAGAAAAGCTTGGCAGCAATTTCGCATAAGAATGAAGGAAACTTGGTCCAAGATGGAACTGTGGAACGACAGTCTCAAAATGATAGGCGGAAATTTTGGAATGGGTATAGTCGCATATTTTTTATTCATCAAGTGGTTAATGTATTTGAATCTGTTTCTATTTGCAATTGTATTCTTACTGATAGTACTGCCAATGTTCTTTCTTGAGAGGCCTGACGAAATATGTTCGTTTAACAACAACACTGCCAGCATAGCGTGTTGCTCCGAATTATACAGAAATACGACTGATAAAAATGATTTCAGCAATTTCGTGCGGGGCAGCTTAAACGAATATAGTATGATTTTTTATGGCTGGTATACGCATGCAATCTACGAGAGTGTAGATGCCAATTTCTATTATAATTCACCGCTGTCCTACATCTGTGCCATCATCAGCGTCTTTATCATTAGCTTAGTAGCGATCGTCCGATCGGCCGCCAAAGGTTTCAAGGAAAGAGTCGTAGAGAGTGAGGGTCAATTTTATCAATATTGTAATCTGATATTTGGCGGCTGGGATTATTGCATTCATAATGGGAAATCAGCTGCCGTGAAGCATAAGGCACTGTATAATGAGATGAAGGCATTCTTGGAGGCGGAGAGAATGGAGGAGGAACGGCAGAATCGTACGAGAGAAGAGAAAACTAAGCTCTTCTTTATACGTCTATTTGTTAATTTATTGGTTTTAACAATATTGAGCGCTTGCGGCGCGTTTATTTACTTTGTGATCGACTTCTCGTTCAGTCATCTGGCACGGTGTCGGTGCCATTGGATATACTTGGCGCAGGATTACGAGATGTCCGACATCGTTCGTTTATTCTTCGAACTTCTTCCATACATATGCATCGTTGGACTCAACGTGGTGATTCCATTTCTCTTTCGCTATCTGGTCGCTCTAGAAAACTATAGTCCGTCGTACGTCATTCGAGTGACGCTGTTCAGAACCGTGTTTCTTCGACTCGCTTCTCTCGTCGTTCTGTTAACGTCTTTGTACAGACTTGTCGCGGACAAAATTCCGGAAAACGAATGCGCCAACAGCGCGAACAAACAGCCGTTATGCTGGGAATCGTTCGTAGGACAGCAGTTTTTCAAGCTTCACACTACTGATCTTATCATTCAATTCTTCATGACGTTCTTCGTCAATTTCCCGCGCTCGTTAATCGCGCGACACACCGAGAACAAGATCCTACGCTTCGTCGGTGAGCAAGAATTTGATCTGCCCAAACACGTACTGGATATTATCTACTCGCAAACGATCTGCTGGCTCGGCTGCTTTTTCGCTCCGTTATTACTGATGAATGCCATATTCGGCATGCTCATACTGTTCTACCTAAAGAGATTTACCTGCTTAGTGAATTGTACACCGTCGAGTAAGATTTATCGCGCGAGCAGATCGAATTCTCTATTCATGTTCATCCTGTTAGTCTCCTTTATCTTGGCGATGATACCAGTCGGTTACTCCATTTCAGAGATCATGCCGTCGAAATCGTGTGGGCCGTTTCGCGAATGGGAGTCCGTATGGACATTTTTAATCGCGACGTTTTCACGCTTCCCTAACTGGCTACAGTCGACTCTATTCTTCCTGGGTACGGCTGGCTTTGGCATACCGGCATTCATTATTCTCGCCCTGCTCCTCTATTACTATTATGCGGTATCGATAGCAAACAAGCATATGGTGACGGTGTTGAAAAATCAATTGGTCTTAGAAGGCCACGATAAGCAATTTCTATTGAACAGACTCAGTGCTTTTATCAAGCAACAACAGGATCAGAACAAGTTTCATCAGGAGCAAACCAATGAATTAGGCACGTTTCAACATGTATAAATAGTATGAAATTTGATTTTAATATTGGTTTCTCTTCTGAATGTACAGAATGCGCATTATTTAACTTACTTTTATAGATTTTATAAATTTTAATTATAAAACATAAGACTGTCGATTTTATCTTCTTTATATATTATATTATATTATATACACGAGTTAGTGTTTTTTACTAACCGTTTTTTGATATACTATATCGAATTGGATAAAAAATCTATCAGATTATACAAAAACGCGTGGACAATACCAAAGATTAATACGCATTCTATTATTATTACTGCTCGTTGCAGTGTCTTGTATTTTATACGAATGTTTTTTGAAACTTAAATGTATCACAATCACATTGCCAAAAATTTTCCATGCGAAAGAATTTTGCGAAATCAGTTTTTCAATTTGCACATTTAAACGGAACATATCTCACGTTCTAAGAAATTCAGTCTCGCCTCAATGTGTATATGAAAATACACAGCTGAAATCAGGGTACAAAACGGAGAGTGTTGCAAGTATTATGAAATAGTAAGTGAATCGTGTGTGAATTATTTATGCATTATAATTCTCTATATAATTTCATGAATATCCATAAATATTAGTGTAGAACTATACACACTCATACAATGTTAAACGCGAACAAAGTCTAATTTAAGACATAACAAGATCTTCGGAAATAACATATTATAAATTAATGTGATCGCATACATATAGCATAAGGAAAAAAATTAAGTCACGAAAACAGCAAATATTCAATGCAATTTGTTAGACACCTTCCTAGTTCGCCTAAGGCTTCACTTTGCTGGCCTCAGTCTAAGATCGAACAGGCAGGTACTCACACCCGTCTGATTACATATAAGACGTGATTAAATATATTTAGCTTAATATATGAACAGTATAACAGAACCGTCTCTCTATACAGACAAGCATTTCTTCCACAATTTTACATATTTTAACTTTAGAAAGCTTTTGCATGAGTGAAACGAAGTGATACACAGCGGGCCTATTTTTAGCTTCTTAGAAACTTGTAATTGTTATTACTGTAAATAGGTCCTCTAGAACCGAAAAAGTTATTTTATTAGCACTTATAGTAAGCAACATGCGCGTACGGGCGAGAAAAATATATTACAGATAGAAATATTTTATCATATTTATTATTTCGCGTTATATCGAGACAGAAACTTACTATAATTTAGAATGAAAGAGAACGAACGAATGTAAGAATTTTTGTAACTTAAGACGGTATTCATACACAAAGTTTTGAATTAGTTTTACAAATCTCATATACCTCAGTATTATTAAAACGCCAAAGAGAAGAAATTCAGATTGAGATTGATATAATTTGACTATTCCGTTTTTCTATTATAGTATTAATATAATGTAAACAAACGTACTTTTTATTCATAAGATACGCACACTTTCTCGTACTATCAATGATCCTGCGTAATATGGGAGATAATATTTTCATTCCAGAGTGTCTGTTCGAAAATTAACTCTGTAAGCATTGTGCATATATTTGATACACGCTATTACAAATTGATTGGGATTCTTTGGCCTAAATAACATGACATATATTGGTAAATGTATTTTGTAAATTCACGTAATTAAAATAGCATATATGGATGCTCAGATACATCCTTCATTAATCAACGATGGCTCAAAGTATCAATAGCAGCACTAAATGCATTTAATATAAAGTCGTATATAATATATATATATATATATATGGTAATCTTATATAAAATGAATTTGTCTTTCTGAAAAAAAAATCTGCAGAATGCATTCACATATTGTACTATTAAATTAAAAAAAAGAAATCCACAAATATCTAAATAGGAAATTCTGTTTCTTTAATTGTTGCTGTTAAGATTATATTACTACCACTATCTCTCTTTACACTTTCTTCACACATTTTACTGCCATAGATTCTTATGTCTACATCATATGCTAATTATTTGTGGCATAATCATCCAATTATGATGCTGTAAAAATATATCTGTTAGACACAGAGAAAAGAATGTATCTTTATTATTTCCTTTTTCTATCAAAGTATAAAAATATATGAGAAATAAGACAATATTTTTTTTATATTTTTCCATTGAAATAATTGTGTTTTCTCTTTTGGTATTACATCTATGTTTCTGATGAATGTAACTAAAAATATTATCAGATCAGTATATATATTTCGATAATGACTATAATAAAACACAATTGTCTAAGTGGAGAAAATACTCACCACTTCAGCTATATCAATCCAATCCAATGCTGCTACAAGAGCATCGTTCTTAGATGGTATTCTATCGTAATTCCAATATGTGAATTGTGAAAACGTTCCTGTGCGATATAAATTACGGATCTTATTTTCAGGATCTGCCTTCTTATTTTCCATAAACGTCATGCCTTTGTATCCAGCAGGTACAATTATTTTTTTCCCTTGAAGTGGATAGCCACGGAACGAACAATCGCAATCTTTATAGAATAACATGATTAATTAATATTGCAAGTATTTTCTACATAATATGCTTATAACTCTATTATTCGCAGATTACTCACGTTCTTCGTCAATTTTACAAATGTAAGGCTTGAAATAGGAGGAAACATTCGCGGCTTGATCGCCATGAATTTTACATGGCATAAGATGTAATTCAGACTCCTCCTGCTTGGCTAAATCTTCTTTATTAATATGCAAACGAATAGCCATATTAATTTAATATGACGCGAGATAATATGTGAATTTTTTTGGAAAATGTTAATATGATGAAAATATAGAAATCGCATTTGTATAACCTTTATCCTGTTCAAACCTAACTCTAATAGCACATGTCACATCATGCCATACTACTGTAAGATTGGTACACATCAAATATTTCCAAGTCAATATTAAAATATAATAATGTTAAAAGATGATTCGTGATAACATTGATTATTTTAATATTTACTTGATATTAATATTTAATTATTTTTAATTATATGTCAATTTTTCTTTTTTTCTCTTTAATCGTATCTAGGTAGAAATTAAATGAAAAATAAAAATAAAAGAGTAGAATATAAACTAAGGAAAAAAGGGTACTTTTTGGAAATTTTTTATATAAATATAATTATATAAAAAATTTCTTAATTTATTTGAAGAATAATTTTAATAATGCATTTAACACATAATTGTTTAGATAGAATAAATCTTCTAATATAAGGAATAATATGTACATTTTACAAACTTGAGTACATAACAATTAATTTATTTGATATAAAAAGATATATGTATTATAAAAAACCTATTTTTCCAAAGATTATTATCATTTTTTAATATATGTGAAAGGGAGGCAAAATTTTTTTGCATTAAGGATTTAATGAGGATTATGTATACGCAATACTGTATATTTAATATATTATTTTTATATATATTTGCACAATTTATTATATTTCCATGACTTAATTTACAGTCTTTATATCTCATGTTATAAATTAATCCATCTACTTTAGACAAATGGACAAATATATATTTACATAATTATTGTATTTTTATTATGCTTGATTTTTGTAGCATAGTTATATATATACATGTTCCAATTGATTATAATGACGAAATTAAAAGCTGTCATTTTAAAAGCTCTTTGTGTGAGAGCAATACGTAACAGTTCTTAATAATAATAATCCAATTTTTTAAATATTGTTAACTAAATATGTTCTTAAAAATAACAATTCAAAATTATTACTTCATCTAGAGATATTTTAAACTTAAAAATTTTAAGATCAAACACATACATTTTGTGTTATTATAAGCATAAGCGTGAATAGTAATTATTAATATCATATGATTATTTTAATATCATTATAGCTTGTGATATAAACCTTTGCTATGATCAAAATTCAGTATTGTCGACCCCTGCCTCTATTATAGCCGCCGCGTTGATAATTATTCGTGCCATAATTATTGCCACTTTGGTTCCATCCACCTTGAACTCTACCTCCTCTTCCACTCCCTTCCCTTCCTCCACTCTCTCTCCTGTCTTGATAATAGTTTCCACCACTTCGATTGTCACTTCCATAAGAATCTCTTTGGCCAGAATACTGTGATTGTTGATAGTCATAGCTTTGGCTATAATTTTGATTGTAATTTTGACCATAATTCGCATCCGAATTTGCTCGATAATTTCCGCCTCTACTGCCACCTCTCTGATATCCTCCTGTGTCTCTATGATCCGGATAACATTCTCTATGCCCATGTCCTGAATATTGAGATTGCTGATCCAAGTTTTGGCCGAAGTTGCTACCGGCATCTTTATGATCGCGATAGCCGCCACTTCCTCCTCCTCTACCTCCGCGACCTCTATCTCCACCTCCTCCTCCTCCTCCTCCTCCTCCTCCTCTTCCGCCCCTAAAAATGAGAAAAAATACATTGTATAATTATAGTTAAAAGATATACTTTATTACTGCTTTATTATTTTTTGTTTATGATCCAGTTTATAAAATTATCCTGCATATTATTTTATCGATTTTTACCGAAACGATTGTGGTCCTTGTGGACCTTGAACTCTGTCCTTCTGCCATGGTGGCATCTCTGGTGGAGGTGGTTCTTGTTCGTATGGTCTGCCACCTCTGTCCGGCACCGCTCCGATAATGACACTGTTGACTTTGCTTTTTGTATTTTTGCGAACACTTGCGTTACTCGTTTTCTCGATCACAGCTAGATCGTCTCTTGCTGCCAATAGATCAGCCATTGTCACTTTCGGTTCGTTTTTCAGAGTCTTTCTCCTCTCCTCGTATCTAGTGTTTACTTCATTTTCCTGTAGCTTTATCCTGTCTGACCACTATAAATAAAATTATTAAATATTGAGTGGTATAATGATTGATATAATAGAATCGCTAATTTACATTTATGAAAAAATACTATTGTTTCACAAAGTAATTCTTACCAAGAATGATTGAACTGTAACATCAAGACGCTTAAGTAACATTTCACGACGAATTGTGTACTCTTTGTGCATCTCTTCTTGCAATTTACCCAATTCATCCCACTGCTTAGCAGAGAGTTCTATCTCTATAAGTGGTTTTCCTAAATGATCGGTTGACACAGTCTTTAATACTTCTGATAATTTAGTTTCTAATCTTGAGAACAATAATTCAGGCGAAATATTGTCCGGTGGTTTTTGAAATTTTAGTGTTACTAGAATATTTTTCAAGCTTCTTGCAGTATCACTCTCATCCTGTATAATAGAAAATAGTCAGATATATATATTTCATAATATCATTAGTTTTTTTTATTGTATCATTATGATCCTACAACTATTATTGTTTAAAGATACTTACAATAGTAACTTCCATCTGTTTTTCCTCTTTGGGATATTTCACTTCCAATAATTTACAAGTCATAAGTTCTGTAACTAAAAATTCTATCAGGATAGCTCTTTCAAATTCATTAGCCAGTCTTTGATTTATATGTCCAGTCATTAGTTTCTCATTTACACATCCTATTTCCTTCAGAAAAAAGCTTAATTCTAGGAGAAATGAACTAGCATCATCTGCGCTTGTTGTAGCATGAACAGTCTCATCTATGTCGATAAATGTTGCAAGTTGCTCAGCAAGCCAACTTACAAGACTAGTAAAGTCTGGCGATTTTGCACCAAGTTTCAGGGCGTGTGATATCTTGTCGGCGTCAAGCATTGGCCCCGTGTACCTATAAAATCATTAAAAACGCAAGTCTTCAAGTTCTACATGTTTTCAGTAAAAAAATTACAAGAGATAAGATTATCATTATAACAAAAGAATAAATTATTTTATTTAGAACCTCTCTATATTCTTTTTTTGAGATTGAAAATATTGGAATATCATACATTTTTTGCAATATATAATCTGTGCGACTACTTACCCAACGTCTTCGAGAATTTGCAGCAATTTCTCCTCCATGTCGATCGTATGTCTTTAGATCTTTGATAGTATTATTGAGCAAAATATAATATAATAAATATATAATACAATAAAAAGACGACCGTACTCGTTCGAGGATTTAGCGTGAGACAAATTGCGTCGCGATAATGAAATCTTTCATCAGCAATACGTTCAGTTCTCCGATATTACTCGATATTACGACAAAGACGTTCGTCGCATCACGCACAGAACCGGTAACCGGTTCGCGCATTCTTACGTGAATCCAAATTTTATACAAGGGTGACATTCCGTTTGATACTACGAAGTTTTCGCCACGTTTGATTGCGCGATTGACCAATCGGGATCAAGATCCTCTCGCTTTGATTGGTTAATCAAAACTTCCACGATGTCAAACTGAATATAATGTCCGCTTCCAATGCTACATTCTTGCGGATTTGATCATCATGTCAATGCAAATCTCGAATGAAATTTTTACACAAGACGAGAGAATGCAAATAAAATTGTAGAAAAAAATCCGAAAATTCTTCCAGCGGGTCCACGAAAAAGAGAGAGAGAGAGAGAGAGTGAGGAAAGGAGAAAGGGAGAGTATTTGAAATAAAAAATACTCAAAGAACAAAAAGAAAAATTGCAAGAGCAAGAGAGATGAATTCGTTGTAAAACGATCTTGAGGATCTCGGCGTCATGCACCATCTTTTGGTGACTCGCCAGATGACGCCGCCTACGCGCGTACATACACACGGGAGCACGATTGGGTCTCTGGTCCATCTCTGGATCATCCCGTAGGCGTCATCATGGTGCGTGGGCCGTTGCGTTTTTGAGAGAAGAGGCGAGAGTTTGTTTTGACTCGACAGCGCGATCAAACGTACGCGTACGTGGGGAGGCCATCTCGTTTCTTCGTCATTATGGCAATTCGCTCGCCTACGAGCGGCGTCGTCGTCTTCTCACGAATCCGCGGCGATGGGGCCGCGCGTCAACAACGGTGAGTGTCGCGAGGTGACCGATTAATCCGAGCGGGATTTAAACTCTCTGGCGCATACGTGCGTGTGCGTGTACGCAATGTCACGGTGCTCGGCGATGCCGAGGCGTCGTCGTCTCCCTGAGCGAAGGAAGATTCCGCTGGTTGTCTGTCTCCTCGCGCTGATTGCTCGCGCGAGCGCCGCCGAATCGACGAGATTATCGCTGTACGACAAGACGGACAACTGCCCGGTCGAGTGCGCCTGCCTCGGCAATTTGGTCGCTTGCAACGAGCTGCAACTGATCGAGGCACCTAGCGGGCTGCCACCGTGGACGGAGATCCTGTAAGTAAAACCTGACGTTAGAAAAAGATTTTATTTTGCCAGACTTTTATCATAAATAACATCTTATTTTTCCTGTAAGATTATCTTTGTATACATTATACAGAATGGATATATTTTGAAGTTGCGGAATACATTTCATTTATCATTGGAATGGTGTATGATTTGTTTCACTTTTAAAGATCTAAGAATAATTCATTGTCAATTGGTGGATTATAGGAGCTGGACTTGTATACTTGCTGTGTAACCTGAGCTAATATAGATAAGATAGAAGAGGAATTCGCAATGGAAATAAAAATGACACTGGATATACACATATATATTTTATACTCAATCACCTGAAGACTTTAATAATTTATTTTTATGATTTCTTTCTTTTAAGATATTTATTAATATAGAGATAATATGTTTATAATATAATAATTAATAATAATAATTTAATAATATAATTCAATTATAAAGAAATTTTATATATATAATTTATTAGTTTAATAATAAAATAATTAAGTAATATTTTAGAGAACATTTCAGTTATCTTTAACGAATTATTTAAATGATTTTTTAAATGATTCAAAAAAGAACGACATTAAATATTAATTAAATGTGGAGACATTAAATATTAATTAAAAAGATAAATATGAAATATAAATTTTCATTTTAAACTTAATCATAAATATTTATATTTTATAATAATTAATTTTTAACAAGGTTGTACAAATTCTTTTGTAAAATTGCAAACTGATACATTTAATATCCTCAATTGACAAATTATTGGTTTGTAAAATAAAAATTGATAAACAGCGGATATTACATATATAGCAATTTATTATTTATTGGATGATAACTGTTATTATTCTATATTATTTGGAAGTTAAATCAGGGAGGGGAGTAATATTGCTTGTTATGACTGCATGTGGGTTGCTTGTCCCTTCACTGCACCAATGGTCAGATTGATAAAACTGATTCTACAAATACATGGCCAGATCTCTATTGGCTACCATATAGGATGCTATGTGTAATGATGACTGATTATGTCTGTAAAGTCCCCTAATGCTCAGAGTCAAGGATAGCAAGATCTAAGTAGGGAAGATTCATGTATATCCTATTTAAGATATTAAGGATAGTTATAGTGTAAGAAAGAGAATTTTATATATATAATATATATATATATATATATATATATATATATATATAATTTAATATATATAATATTAATAAATATAATTAAATTTTTAAAATTTTTTTCAGAGAATTGAAGGACAACAATATTGCTAACTTGGAATTTGACTCATTGCTTCATTTAACAAAACTGAAAAAATTGTAAGCATGTAGTACATCTATTTTTTAACAAATTTTTAATATATATATATATATACATATATATATATATATATATATATATATATATATATATATGATTTTTTAAGTATTTAAACTCCTTCAATAATCATTTTTTACAATTTACTGTTACTTTTATTTATGATTCTCTATAATTTTAGAGATGTAAGTGCTAATAAACTCGGAGATAATTTTACTATCGCCTTATCGGATGTTGCACAATTACGCGAACTTAAAGTGAATAAAAATCAATTAACACAAGTGCCAGATCTCGTATTTATTAAGAATATTACACATCTTACGCTGTAAGTACTCGGCATGTGTGGACTGAGAATTTTTTTAATACAGTCTGATATAAAGAATATCTCTTATTAATGATATTTACACAATGATAGTTATCAATATTATAATTGCAGATCCCATAACTTAATTACTAGTATAAACGGGACTGCATTGCTCAGTTTGCAACAGCTTCAATACCTGGATCTCAGTGGGAATAAAATAAGTGTCCTCCAAAAAGGATCTTTCCTTGCTCCTAATCGACTTGTACATTTGTATGTATTTTAATCACATTTTATAAGTCTATATACATGACATTAATATACTATATAATGTCTTTATATACTTCTAGAAATCTGAATGCAAACAACATAGGAATAATTGAAAATGGAAGTTTGGATAATCTAACTTTACTGGAAGAGCTTCGTTTAAATAAAAACAATTTGACACAGTTGAAAGATCTTTTCACAAATTTGAGAAAATTACGAAAATTGTAAGCACATTAACATATCCTAATATATTCATGATTATTCATATTTATAAATTTATATAAAATATTACATTGAAGAGAGATCTATTTATTAATAATACGTTGCAGAGAAGTCAATAGAAATAATCTACAACAAATTCATGGATTAAGTTTGAAAAATTTAAAGAGTTTGGAGGAATTGCATCTAAGAAGAAATAGAATTGATATGCTGGATGATGGCGCTTTCTGGCCACTTAAAAATTTGATATTATTACACCTTGATTTTAATATACTGACCACTGTCAGGAAGGGTGGCTTGTTTGGATTGGAACATTTGCAAAAGCTTACTTTGTCACACAATCAGATTTCAACAATTGAACCTCAAGCATGGGATATATGTAGAGAAATATTGGAGATGTCAGTAATACATGGCATGAGTTAATTTATCTTCTGATCATAAACACTATAACTAAACAATTCATGCGTACAGTTGCAAAAATTATTAATTTTGAATTTTTATCTTTTTACTTTTTTTAGAGACTTGTCACATAACGAGTTGACATCTCTAGACCGAGGTTCTTTTGAATATCTTACAAAATTGGAAAAGCTTAAGCTGGATCATAATCAAATAGCATACACGGATGGAGCATTTAATTTTACAACAAATCTTCGCATTCTGTATGCATATGTACTTTTTATAGATCTTTCATATTTTCGTTACATTTACAGTTGTTGTATTATAATCACTGTTTTAAAGGGAGCTTAATTCGAACAAGATATCCTATATGGTAGAGGACATTGGTGGTGCATTCTCTCCGCTTGGTCAGTTATGGAGATTGGGCCTAGCGCACAACAGAATAAAATCCATAAATCAAAACGCTTTCACCGGCCTGACTCGCGTCAACGAGCTTGATTTAATCGGAAACAATGTTACGACTATTCAGGAAAATGCCTTCTTTCCAATGTCTAGTTTGAGCAAACTTAAAATAAACACTCGTGAGTTAAAAAAATTTTACTGTATATATAAATTTTAAATATAGCTATTAATATAGATAGATAATATAAAATATTAATATAGATATTCTTGGATATTTCACTCTAATTATATATATATCTTTAATTATATTTTTATTAATATTTTTTATTAATTGCATTTGTTTTGTTTATATATAGAAGCCTTAGTTTGTGATTGTGGACTTCAATGGCTAAGCATGTGGTTGCAAGAACATCATTACAGCGAAGCTGAATTGTTTTGCGGTTATCCACATTGGTTGCAGGGAATGTCATTAACTCAGTTACATCATGCAAACTTTACTTGTGGTCAGTATTATTATGATCTGATAGTACATCAGAAAATGTATTTTTTTTTTTTATTTTCCTATCTTTTATAATTTTATCTTTTCATCAAAATTTTCTCTTCACTATTACAGATGCATATCCAAAACCACGAATCATTCAAGAACCCATGAGCCAAATGAGCATCAAAGGGGACAATGTGACACTGATTTGTCGTGCAAGTAGCACCTCCGACGCGCCGCTTCATTTCATCTGGAAACATAATAATGTGGAGTTAGACGAAACGAATCTGCAAACCAACATCGGTTCCTCCGAGAGTGGAGCAACGGAGGCAACGTCTATGTTACATCTTACTAACGTCACTCATGCTAATGCGGGAAAATATCAGTGCATGGTGACAAACAATTATGGAACTACATACTCGGCCAAAGCTATACTGAACGTATTGGGTAAATGATACATATTCAATACATATTCATTGTACTTAATTATATTAATGAAGTATTACCCACCGACATTGCATTTTTAAGAGAGAACGAAACATTATTATGAATAAAATAATTTCAGTAATTTTCTTTTAAATTTTTTTCGCGGATTCTAAATGTTCTAAATTAATTTGAGATCGTTACAAAATAAAAACAATTTTTAATTATAATTCTATACAATTATAGACTTTAATGGATTAAATAGCAATTCTTTGTGCATTTTTCTTTCTATAGTTTACCCATCGTTCTCCAAAATTCCACACGATATACGAGTAAATGCTGGAAGCACCGCCCGTCTGGAATGCTCCGCCGAGGGACAACCGTCCCCGCAGATAGCTTGGCAGAAGGATGGTGGAAATGATTTCCCAGCTGCGAGGGAAAGACGTATGCACATGATGCCGACGGACGACGTACTATTTATAATAAATGTCAAAATGGCCGACAACGGAGTTTATTCGTGTACTGCGCAAAATTTAGCTGGCACTATTGTTGCAAACGCTACGCTCACTATATTAGGTGAAGAATTATCTTTTTTATAACATGAAAGACTTGGAATATATAAATTTTTCATACATTTTAGTTATTTTATATGTATATACTTATTATACTTTTCCTTTTCAGAAGCACCATCCTTTGTAAAGCCCATGGAGAATAAAGAAATCATGGTAGGTCGCTCGATCGTGCTTGAATGCATGGCCGGCGGCTCGCCACGTCCGAAACTATTGTGGCGAAAAAACGGCAGCCCATTGCAGGCAACGGAACGTCACTTTTTCACAGCCGAAGATCAGTTGTTGATCATTGTTAATACGATCGCCGGCGACGCTGGTAATTACGAGTGCGAGATGAGTAATTCATTGGGCAGTATTGTCGGCGAGTCGTACCTTACAGTTAATCCAGGTAGAACCCTTATAACAGGATCGTAAAGAATTTTGACGAGAGAATTTTGCTTGGCTAAGCCTTATGTCGATCTCTATGTCACATCCACAGCTCCGACTTCTGTGTTAAACGACTCCGAAATACTGGGCTTGATAATAATAACTGTTGTATGCTGCGCCGTTGCTACTTCCGTGATTTGGGTGGTCGTAATTTACAAAACCAGACGTCGCTTAAATCTCGCACAGGATACCACTATTCTGCCGACGACGGTCGTACTAACTGTACCGGAAGCACAAACGCAATTATATCTGGATACGAGCTCTCAGCACAGTAAGGACAGTGGGACTGGAGACAGCACTAATCCCAGCAACGACCAGTTACAATTGTGCTTACCCGGTAAGTAAAAAAAAATCCACAAAAAAAGTCAACATATTTCTCTCTCCCTCTCTCTCGTATATGTTATTAATAAAATATTAATAACATTTTAAATAATTATTAATGTTATATATGTATATAATTAATTATTCCATTATTGACACATAACATTATATTCTCATATTTATTAGAGGGGGTTGTGACTGATTCTGCTAATAACGAAGAAGAAATGGGAACCATAAATGTCGACGACCCTCTTTTGCGTTACACAAATCACGAGCGGCATGAAAGCAAGAACGCCGATAGCGCGGTTTAAAATGAAAACGCGAGTTGGAATGTGAGAAGAGCTACCGTGTAACAATTTTGCAACTGGTATAACGCGAAAAGACAGAAGACTTTTTTGCGAAGAGACAGTGAGTATTTGTGTGAACGCGACTAGTTTCTAAACTGGAATATAAATATATTCCACTGCAAGTCGTGTAAATTAATGAATTGTATAGTATTATAAAGGACGAGGGTCTTCTCCACTGGTCCATTACTGCCTAAGAATGACCTATAGTGGACATTGATCTGATAGTCCAGTGCACAATATTGCGAATATATTGCTGAGAAAATAACGGATCAGCGAATCATGGTAAAAGTACAACAGAAACACTTATATGTTCTTGTAATCGTATTTATTATTAACACGATTCTCGTTAAGCCGATGTAGCAAATTTTAGGCGATACGAATTGTAAATAGTTAAATAAATGTCCTACTGTAACTAGTATTATTATAATGCGTGTCATACACGTCGAGCCTTGTTAGAAAACGCAACGTTTGTACAGTTTTCGGAAACGCACGACATTCAAACCAGAACGTCATTTTCTTTCATAGATTTTATTTTATGTTTATTTGTTATTTTATTTATATTTTTCACGATATTTGATAATAATTATAAAATTTGTATAATAATTCACAAGTATCATCTTATTTTAAAACTGAAAATTTGGACAATTGGCTAAATAGTTGAATTCCGATATATTGATGTTTACAGAGCATGTTCGCTTACGAAAATTATCTTTATTAAATATTAACAATTATTTAACTCGACTATTATGTAGAATCATTCTTTCTTGAACACAATTATTGTAATGCGAATAAATTAGAAGGTTTATAAACTATGGAAGCCACATATATAGTATATATATTTTAGACCAGCCTTTGTGATAGATATTTATTCTAGAGTTATCATATATAAAATTAGGCGGCTATCTGTGAAAAAATATTGTTTTATTATGGAAACAATTCAACGGGTGAATATGTATCTGTGCACCAAAACGTTGATTTTAGATACTTTGTCTTCTCTTTGCGCCTTGTCTTTTCTAGTAAAACGCGATGTCAAACCTATATTCTGGATTAATTTAACTTGTTTATGATCAAAATGTTGCTCATTACTAATAGTTATATTGTGTTCTAGGTATAGATTATTAGTTTTCATAAGATTTTTTGTTAGTATTATATAATATCTAGTAAATTAAAACGCATATGACATGAGACTTCATAAATAATCTTCCATGTCTTGTTGTATTATTATATATAACTGTTTTCGGGATTTGCAAGTAGAATGTTTTATTGTAATATCGCGTTCTTTAATACGATATTACAAAAGATGTAATAATTTATTTCTATTTTTTCTTGCGACTTCATATTTACATACATTTTACTGAAGTTTGTATAATCAAGAAATTTTAGAAATTAGAGTCTTTAGTTCTTATGATGAATGCATTACTTTCTTGACGTTTGTAAAACTGAGATCTTTGTAACTATATATATTTTATCAAAAATTATGTTTAGAAATTTATATAATAGCATAAACTTTACATGCATTCATCATTTTATTTAATCATTCGATTATTTGAAATTGAATGATACATCTGTCATAAATACCCTTGTGTCACGTGTTAGAAGATAAAAAATTATGAAATAATGTTTATATTTATATAACATACATTAATAGCTTGTAGTATAATCGATAAAAGCGATAATTTTTACTTATATAAACTTTCTATAAATCAATGCGTTGAGTTTATAAGGCTTATAGAAAAAAAAAGAAAAAAAATATAAAAGATACGTTATCTAATAGAAAAGTTCGAACAATAATGCACATGTGATTATTATGAAAGTAAAAATTTAAATAAAAGTCTTTATCGCGGGTATTATCACTAACATTTGCGATATATATAATCTACATATATTTTTCTATATATGACTTATATTGCAAAAAAATTTAAAAATTGCATAAAATTCGCACAAGACGCAGAGCCAGTACTATAACTTAATTAACCGCAATTTCTTCCACGAGCTGTTATTACTCTGATCTACACAAGTGTCTGATGTGCGCAAAGTATATGATATGCTCATTATAAGTAAATTTCAAGTATTGTATAAAGTAAATAATCAGCTATATAATATTCCACTTATTTATGTAACTTGTATACGTACTCATAATGTATATGCTTGAATGATGCAAAAACAGTATATGAATGGAGTTTGAGAAGAGAAACGAGAATATGTGTTTCATTAATATAATCCGTATAGAGATTTTTTTCTCCTTGCTGTTAGTAACGAGTATTAAATTATATAGTCAACAAATAGATGCTCTATTGCGACATGGTTTTTTTTTTGGCTTGTGCCCGTGTGATACACCAACTAAGGCATCTGTTTCTCATTCAGTATTTTTCCTTGTTGTTATATAATATTGTGTACAAATACAAATAATCATCTACAATGTATTTCGTGCATTATTTATCTTCCAACGATTCTAAAAGTAACTTTATTTACCTTATGATAGCAGGCACAAAATAATTTTTCTATAGAATAGTAGACTTTTTTCAACTATTGTCAGCCAATTTTTAAATAAAACTGGATCATCCGCGAATGACGCGGAGATAAAGAAGAAAAACTGCAACATAAAACAGCAAAAAACGTGTATCTACTTATTTCTAAATATCACAATTATTCAAGTGTACATATAATACAGATATTTTTACAAATTGCATTAGTTTCTGCATTTATTCGAAATTTGTTGATCGTTCATGTTCATCGTGCGGCTGAAATTCACATTCTTTTCTCATAATGCATATAAATATATATATATATATATATATATATATATATATATATATATACATATATATATATATAATAATAATTAAAATCTTGATTAAAATAATAAAAATCGTACAGTTTTATAAAATATGAGCGATATATTGTTTCATAGTGATAGGATGTAGGAGAAAAAGGAATATTTTTTCTCTAATATACATATCAAAATATTAGAGAAAAATTATTTAAACTAATTATAATCTTCTCTTCTTTTTACATTGTGGATGCAAAAAGTGAACACAATGCTCCTAATAATTCTTTTGAAAATTAATATTTATTATAACGCAAATCTGTGAAAATACTCATATGGTGCATTTATATTTTCTATAACATTTATGACACATGCTTTCAGCAGAAAACGCTTAATTCATTCGCTTTCGTACGTTTCTCTGCTAATACTGCTCTTGTCAATGAATAAGATTATCCAGTGACTAAACAAGATCAATTGTGTGTAATCCTGAATCGCACTTAAAATAAAGATAAATCTACCTGTGAAAGACCTTCAACGATTTAGCAATCACGATTAAAAGAAAATTCAGTTCGTCAATTGTACTTTCTTCGACCGTGATGCGAATTTCGCCGCACGTCTATGCACATTAAAATATAGGAACGCTTCCTTTGAGGTAGCGTATCTCTAATACGAGATATCATTTATCTGCGATTTGATCTTCGTTACATAAACACCGATCGAACACCAGCGTCATAAATTATCGCCATATAAAATTTAACAAATTGATCTCAATATCTATATGCATATATTTAACTGATATTTTTGTGTAAAATTTTATGTATTTTATTATATATACGACCGCATTTCTTTTTCCTTCTCATTGCAGCTTCCATGCATAAATGAGTTTAAAAAGGAAAATACTCCTTGAAGCATCGTTTTTTTTTTTTTTAATTATTCAACTTTGTCGAAATTGATAAGCGAAATTCTGAAACAATCGTTTTTCTCGCATATAAACTTCGAAGTGTAAGATAATTTCATCATAAATTTAAAACATGCATTCCATTGCTGCATCAAACTATTTTACACACAAAATTTTTAATAATGTATTGCATTATAATAAAACATTTAAATAATTATAATTTGCGATGATGATTGTTCTTACATCAAATTTTATTTTAATATTTGTATAACGATTTACAAATGCGAATGAATAGATTAAAATCAAAATTAAATAAAATAATTAACAATAAAAACTGCACAACTAGAGTATCAAGAGTTCTGATTTTAACATCCGAAAGAAAGATGAAACTATTTACACTTAAGATATTTGCGATAAAAAAGAATACATACTGATGTTCCATGATACTCTTCAACTATCTTCATTTTTTTTTTTCATTATTATCATTACTTAAACGAAGATTCACTCGAAATATTCCAGATATTATCAAATGTGTGTATATATGCAACTAATATTGAATTAAAACCTAAATTATAGCTGAACGCAATTAAAGATATTTTCATCCGATTAATTATTGCGTAATGAAATTCATCTTAGATTCGCGTGCTTATCGCATCTCTTGGCAACATGCACATGATATACGTGCGTCTGTAACAGTATAGAAAGTTCTAAAAATAAACAGATGACAATAAGAGCCAAGAAACATATCAAGTATGACACTACACATAAATATAATAAAATTGGCAATTCTCTAAAAGATCGTCGTTTTCTATTAGCAATTCTTATAAATCGATTTATCTTCGTTTAATTGTCCATTTTATTTTTTGTTCTAGGCATTCGGTTAAATGCGTCGTGTACGGCAATTTTTATTCGACGAATCTAACAGGCTCTATTTATATATAAGTAATACAAGTAAATATATTATATAATAAAATATATATAATAGATATCTATATATAGAATAAAAGAAAGGAAAAGTTATTTAATATGTTGAATTTTTGTTACTATAACACTAATCAGATGTCTTTCTACGTATTTCTCTCTTTTCTTTCTATGTATATCATTTTATATAAAATTATTTACAATTCAATTTCGATCACGTAATCTGTGGAACGTTTGTAATTGAAAGAGGTTCCAATTCGCACTTTAAAGATTTTCTCGGGTGCGTCGCAAATAAACACTAGATATTTTTATATCATACACACTGGCCAGAAATCAGATTTTTGTATTATTATTTATATATTCGATTGATTTGTCCATATAACTCCAAAAAACATCCTATTGTGCTCGAAAAAATTACGACAACATCATTTGGGATCATCGCATGCGTTTAAAATACTACGTAATAACGAGAGAGCAAAATAACAATATGCAGTTGCAATTAAATATACGCCCTAGAAAGTAGCTTTTTCGACAGCTCTAAGATATAATTCTACGAAATCTTACTATTAAAGCTAAACGAAATACAAATATACCATAAAATCATACTTATTCTAGTGAATAAAACTATTTGAGCGCGTGAAAGCTGTTTCGAAAAGATTGGCAAAGGAACTTTCAACCTTTTATTACAATATCGCGAAGTTTAACGCGAAGATTTAAGAAAAAAGAAGTGATAATAAATAAACTATCGTACACGACGCATCAATTTCTAGCGAACAAATGTCCGCGGATGAATCGTTAGCATTATGAGGGATAAACATATGGTCGCTCGTTTATAAAAATATCAGCAAAAATATCACGATCTCATCAGTTTATTTCATCAATAGTTTATCGTCAATTATTCACTACCTATGTTTTATTTAAATTATGTATATATTGTAAATGTATAAATAAATAAGTTAACTATTTATTTATTTATACTTACAATTTCGTGATATCCTGTCTGTACGTGGACATATTTTTCTATAAATCACACATGCATTTTGGGTCATTCTCGCATTTTTACACATATTTTAATTGTTCGTATTTGCAAATAGCAGAATCTTTGTTTTGGCCGCTGTTTTTTTTTTATCAATCGCTTCATTATAAAATCGTTTCTCGCGAGTCATTATAACACTCATAAAAACGCGCGTACTTTCTCACATAGCGAAGAAAAGTCGCTGAATATATATGTAATGTTATGCAGAATTAGTTTTCGTACGTATTTGGATGGCACCGTAGGATTTTTAGATCAACACTTTAATGGTCGTTATAATGTTTTGATTTTGCATTTTAAAAGAGATTATCTTCAAGATAATCTTAAAAAATAATCCGTAGAAGAACGTATCAAAGATAACATATCAAAGCAATGATAACGTATTTATGAGTTTACGCTTCCTTTTTGATATTGAAATAAATCCTGCTAAAAAATAATCCGTAGAAGAACGCTGTGTAAAGATCCTGCGCAAAATTGTACCTTCTTGTCAAAGAAGTCAATAAATATTTTACGAAAGTCCATTATTTTTTTCTAATATTTCGCTAAACTAAAACTAAATCCTGCTATCGCCGGAGTAAAGTCTTATGCACCTGCACACATTTTCCCTCTTTCCTATAATTTTTACGCTATATATATTATACCTGCTTCTCACTTATCTCACTTCCTTTTCGACCTTTTCGGCGATCACTACCAGGCGGAAGCAGCGATTAGAACCAAGCGATTCTCAGACTTTGGTTTCAATGCTTCCGGGATATTGTGCCGTCATCAATCTTGTCATTGTTCGGTTTCATAGGAAGACCATCGCCGAAACGATGATTTTGTCTTCGAACATGTATTTTTTTTTTCATCAGAAAAGAAGTCTTCCACCTCAATAAGTTTCATACCAGTCTCTTTTCCTCAGGATTGCGAGTATATATCGCTCTGTACCCTGGCATTTTCAGAACATCTTTGTGACTTGATCCTGACTCCATTTTCGGCGCTTTTTCATTTTACCGGTTGCTCTTCTTCTTCCTCTTTCCTCTTGTGCGCGTACTTTCTTTCACTAGTCATGTAATAAATCGATATTCGGTCTAGACGACGAGCGGTCATCAATCGTTGTTCATGTCCTTCAACTCGGTGTACGCGATCCGCTTCCGGTACAGATTGCTACCGCTCGACAATCCCTGTCTCTTGTTCGTCGATGGACCGGGCGCATAATACTGACGTCTCTTGTACATAACCATCCTGCGGAAAAATAAATCAATTAAGCAACAATAATAATTTTTTTTTCTACAAATTATGAATTTCTCAAAAGATCAACAGACAGATTCGCATCTAGTTTTTACCAAATAATAACACTTTGGCATGATAAAATACTTAATAATGTAACTAAATTCTTCTCTTGATCTTTAATAAAAAAACACATAATATCGCAACGGATAATCCATCTACTTGCGCTGTTTCGATAATTCTGCGATTAGATTTCGACGGTTATTATAAGATCTATAACTATATCGGAAATATCAAGATTTCTTGTCGAAGCAAAGAAATCTTCATTTCAAGAGACACTTATCAGAGAGCTTATCAGACTATCATAATTATCAATAAATGCACTCTTAGATAGGATTCAAGTGACGACGTGTCATTACATTATCTTGTGTTCAAACATAAAGACTTCACGTCGAGAGTAATTAAACCTCTTAATATAAGTTTCTTTTAAAATATATATATATATATATATATATATATATATATATATATCTGCACATACAAAGAATTTGTTGGAAATACAAAATTTTTAATTTTAAAACATCAAAATTTTTATTCGTATTTCAAATGATATTTCATTGTGTCATAAAGGTTTTTTAATATTTATCGACATGTTCACACATCACATTTCATGCCTGCGGGAGAGATCTTATTTCAACATATTTATTAAAATCAGAAAAAAATTACAATTTCTTTCCTCTTCTCAATCTTCTTCTTTCTTATTTGTCGAGTCGAGCGTATTTCCAAAAAAATGCTTCTTTTCACCAATGCATTTTTGTAATTCTGTTTATTTTATGTCTTTTTATCAGTGATATATAAATATTTTGTACAGAATTACCGCGTTAAATCTGTACGATCACAGATCGGTCCTTGAGCACGATCTAATGTAGGCAGGAATTTGCGCAAAAAGCCTGAATGGCAAACGCAGTCACGCCTACATCACGTGTATGTTCACTGGCAGCCATTCGTTTCCTCCTCTTTCTCTCAACACCATCATGTGTGCTAGTAATTGTATCGGTACCTTCACACGAGAATACTGATGGATACAAGCTAGTAGCTTCATCATACTTATCGCGATAACGTCGTAATATAGTGCGATTGTGCACCGTGATATATGCAGTCGAAGTGCCCAAAACATGCGTTACTGAAGCCAAGAGGGTGCATTCTGTGAGTGCATCCCAAATTTTATGAAATAAAAATTAATCCGGGAAATACATTTAATTCTATCAAAAATCTGAATATTTGCATTAAATTGTTTAAACATTTTTCTCTTATATATTTTTAGATTGTGGTGATAAAAAAAACTGACAGCGTTTGAAAATTCGTATTTTATTGCAGTGTGAAGTATCTAAATGTTTGAATTTTTTCGAATTTCAGGGTAAAGATTTTGTTGGATTTTTTGATTTGACATAAACAAAAAGCTTTACATAAACTGTCACACTTTTAAATAGTCAAAGCTTTTTTTCTTGAATTAAATTTTTAAATGGATGACTTTAAAATCCTCCAAACCATTAGTACGCATCTTTTGGGTTACCCTGTACAATCTCATTATGGACTTGACTATTATCTGTGTAATTACTATTGATGGATTGACGAATGCCTTTTTAATTGTCCATTGTCACGCCTCATCCTTGAGAAGTATTTTAACGAATATCTTATTTATGTCATCGGAATAAACATAAAATCACGTTTCAAGGATTTAAAAAATACATTTTCTGATCGATTATCGCGTATTGATTGCAGAGAATATTTAAGAAATCCATCTGAGAATTATAATTATTTTCTTTTTACAAATTGATTCTCGGCAGGTGCAATTTTATTGTGCATTAAACACGGACTTACCAACTCAAAACAGAATGAAGGAATGTGTTCTTTATCCAATATAGTATCTCTGAAATCTCTTTTCTTTAAATATATTTTAAAGTATTATGGCTACGCGTGAGAAATAATAAATCGCTACATGCAATGCTGATGTATTACAGGATGGTTACGTGGAGACACATACACACATATTCGATTTATTTATTTTATCAAGTTATCGTACAAGGAAATGTGTGAACTTGTGGATGCAAGGAGCATGCGTGTAAATAACACACTCGCATTCGTATAAATAGATTACGAAAAGAAAATATCTAGCATAATTATTTAATAAAAATAATCGTTTTTGAATTGTATAAAATAACCAGCTTAGAAAAAGTCATGCAATATCTTACACGGCAAGAGACAGATGATATTTGTATACACTTACACATGCGTTATTAAATGTCATCTTGGCTGATATAACTAAAAAAAAAGAACACGTATCCTTTGAGATAGAAGTATAAAATAATCGGCGAGTTCATTAAAGCTGTTTTTAACTTCACAAATAAATAAATTGTAAAATTGTACCGATATTTATAAACATACATAGTGTATAAAATAATTATATATTGATATTATATCTTGTGTATAGTCATCGAATAAAAACTTCTCTAAATAAATATATCATGTATAATAATAAATCTTGTCTTCTCATCCTTTTTTCTTCAAAAATACATTTTTCTGATTTTTTATATTCTTTATTTTTCATTAGAATCTATTCAATAGATTCGATGAGTGTGAACATAATAATTCGCGAGATCATAGCTCTAATATACTGCGCGATAATTTTTACTACAAAGGGAATGATTGTTGCGAATGGACGCAAGGGAGGGATTATAAAATATAGAGGCAACAATTCGCGATTTTAAAGTAAACTATCTGTTATTGTTACGAACGTTTTGTCAACCGTTTTCCATGACGGCTGTGTTCGTCCATTATCCGTTGCTATCTCGTGTTTTCCTCAACTCAACGCTCCATCTTATCCGCCTATTCAAGTTATATTAAAGGCACCCTTTGCGAGAGCGATGACGAAGATTAGAGGAGTAATTTTGGCGACGCTCAACCTCTTCACGCACAATGTCTCGCTATTCCGATTCATAAAAATAAGATGGCTAAGCGCCGTACGCAAACTGACTAGATAAATCCACTCTTCTTTCGAGAAGAGAGAAAGAGAGAGCGGAATTTTTTTTCATAATGTTTATTTGTAATTTCTAGTCCTGCCGAAATTCTTATCTTAAACTTTTTTATATTGCGCCTTCTTATATCCTTCCTCTTCCCTTTCGAGGAACCTTTCTCCGACTGTCTCCGGAATATTTCGGAGATGTCAATTTTTGTTACATACATATTATATGTGCGATATAATAATTTATCTAATAATACTAATATAGTAGTTAATGGCTAATCTCAGAATAAAATAACATACGTTGATAGAGAATCTAAATTCAAGAAATTGCCTATGCAGTATTTTCAAAGTATCATACACAAAAACAAAGGATAAAATCCTGCAATAAAAGAATGCTAGAACGTAATTCGACCAGCGAAGTAGTTCGTTAAATAATCACAGAATATCCCTCGTAACAGCGCACGTTTGATGGAACGATTAAGTAATAGACGATTGTCTAGCGATAATAAATCTTGCCTATTTATCCGTCAGCGAGAGAGAGAAGAGTCACGATAATATAAATAATATAACTTTGATATAATTTCGTAGTTAAAAAGGCACATATTTGCAAGTTGTTTAGGCATACTGGCGATATAATACCAGAGAAAATATTCTCAGAACAAAATCGATATCACGTACTTTGAACATATTTTTTATAAAGATTATAAATCACAAAAATATGTGAAATGGAATGGATTGTGTCTATGTATGTATGTATGTGTATGTATATATATATATATATATATATATATATATATATATATATATATGTCATATAGAATTTAAACAATTTATAAGTATAGTATATCGCGAGTAAGCAAACAAAGATTCGTGTCCCTTCTAAAGTAATACTTAAATGCGAATATCGTTAAAAAAAATATAATATATATTCTGTAGTTTATAGAATAATCTTTGGAAGCACGTAGTGGCAAGAAAGTAAAAATGACACGAGATCCTTCTCGCGCATACTTGGAATTTCTTACAACAATATTCGTAAGGACAGTGCCCGCACTTGCTTCTATTTGGTCCCTTTACCCGTTACACGATCTTTCTTCATCGATCGACTGGTCATTGAGTCTTATAAAACGAATGAACCGAAGAAGAAGGGCGAAAATATTATTTAAATCATTCTCGTTTTTTCTTCGCGACTGCAAGTATCTATTACCACCTATACTGATCTTTCTCTATTTTTTCAAACTTTATCCTAGCTGATTTAGATCACGTGCATATCTGAAACAAAAAGTAAAAGAAAACATTCTTTTAATATATGGTATCGCACATATTATTAATTAATTGATTGAAAAAAAAAACATGAAAATTTGACATAACATGATTTTATTATTTTATAAAGAAAAAGGTTATCACAAATGTCTCTCTATTTTCTATTTGTTTAAAATATTTTTCTCCTTTCGACATACTCACCTCACCCTATAAATCCTGCTGCTAACGATATGATGAGAGCTAGAAGCCCGGTCAACATTTGACCAGCCGTTGAAATGTTTTGCGGTGGTGCCGCGTTCTGGACCACTGCGCCGGGTACGAAACAATCCTTTGCGGTCAATCTGTGACCATACTTATCCAGCAAGATCAGAATGACTCCGTTCGACCAACCGAAACCAAGCTGTACTTCGTACTCACCTCCACCGCCATGCCCTCCCGAGACGGTCGCGTCGTACTGCAAAAAATGTAAATTTTTTCCGTTTTTTCAAAAATTTCCTCCTCCTTTGAAAATCACATAAGTTATACAAAACAAAATAAAAAATTCTCGAATATGATTCTTTTTTGACGTGACAATGACTCGTTATTGACTCGGAAAATTTATAAAACAAATTACGCCAGATATTATATCCTTTAGTCTTATTTTCTTTTCAGAAAATATTTCCTTTACGGAAAATTACCTTTTCGTACATGCAACGTGTTTCGTTGAAAGCCTTATAGTTACTACGGACCCATCTCTCACTGATTTCGTAGGCTAGCCTTTGCGCCCAAGGGTCTCCCGTGTTGTTCAACGACATGATAAAGAAATACTGAAGAGGCGGCCAGGCATTAGGATAGTCCCATTGTTCGCCAGAATGTTCCAGCGTGGTCGGAATGCCGCCCTGATTAAGCATGATCTGATTCTTTTCAAGATACTTGAGCACCTTCGACACGATTACCACCTTCCTTGAGGTGTCGTAGCAATTCGACCAGAGCGGTAGGATGTTGGTTGGATAGAAGTAATCACGCTTGATATCGTTAATCATATCGTAGTCCAACCAGGCGCCTACCTCCTCGTGCCACAATACCTTCTCGATCGCCTTCTTCCACTTCTCCGCTATGTTATCATAATACGTGGCCTTTATCTTATTGCCCATCTGACGATTATATTTCGCCAGTAGCACGGCATTTCGATATATTATAGAGTTCAAATCGACCGGAATTATCGATCTGATCTTGAGATGTGTTAGATTGCCTGAAATTTGCATCTCGTCAGTATTTTAAAATAATTTTTTGATTTTTTTCCAAGCTTTTGTTACGTACATATAAGAGATTTATAAGTAAAAGATTATACTTTTTAATAAGTCAAATTGCATTTTTAATCAAAATGGAATTAAGCAAGGTAAGGCAATCTGAATATTACAAAACGGCACGACCTAATGATCTTGAATTGCAACATCTGGTTTTGCAAAAATGGATTTTAGAGTATCGATGCCTCAAGCAAGGCTTTCACTTAGGAAACGAGACGAAGAGCCTTGACGGCGCGCGCAGATCTCATTGAAGATACGCTGTTTAATGTGAAATAAGAGTGGAATACATAGCACAATAATAGCTATACCGCGTGTAGATGTGCGTGCATATATTTGTAATATATCATTATAACTTCGGTTTAAGACATAAAGAAATTATGACAAACAAGACAGAGTTTTAGCACGTCTTTCAGCGTGATCCTAAATCAAATAAATCATTTTGAAGTAGCTACTAAAAAATTTAGTTCGGTTAACGTAAGACAATTCATACGCGGTTTCTATTTTTCTTTTAAATCAAGGATAACTTTTACAATTAGCGTGGTACGTCATCTTCTTGTGCGATAATATGCTTTATCCAGCTATCAAAGTTGTTTTTATTGTATTCGCGCGTAAACACGTATGTAATATTGTGCCCAACGTCGCTCACCCAGAAAGATTTCTATTGTCATCGCGCGGAAAGCAATCAAGGAATGATAATTACCCTTGTTGGTACCCTCGTGCACGAACCATCGACTGGAAAAATCCCATCCGGACTCGGCCGCCGTTTTTAATTCTGAATAATAATTATCCTTCTCCTCGGCGGTCCGAAAACTTTCACTCGTCAGATAGTCCTCCCTGATCAAGTCACAAGATTAAAAGATCAAAAAATCGAAACTAAGTTGAAGTTGATCGAAATTTAGAATATTTAGTTATTTTTGTTTACAGAATTCTCTTCAAGTGTCTAATAAGTATCTTCAAATGCAATTATTTGACGCAATGTATGAAAATTAATATTTATAAGAATCCGGCATGAATGAACAGAGAGAGAGAGAGAGAGAGAGAGAGAGAGAATTTATACATTAAACCTGAATTTTTCAAAACAATATCCTAAATTTTGCTTCAACTCTGATTAGCTTCTCGCAAAATCTGCGTTATCCTCGTCATTATCGAATGCGCAATACTTACTTATAGGATTCTGGTCGAGGACCCGACGATTCCTCACAATATCTAGCAAGCGTGTAATTACTCCCATCTATTTCGACATCTACAGTCCTATTTGTCATCCAGAAATCGAATTCCTTCTCCAATAACCACAGATTTTTTTTCAACCAGGCGTTGTCCTGAGTGACTTTTAGATACTCATCGACCATAGGTATCAACAGCGGCGGTTGTGAACGCATCGTATAGTAGATTCTGCCGCCGTTCGGGACAAAGCCTATCTTGTCCACTATCGACACGAAATTGTTCAGCATGCCTTTGACAGTGCTGTGCATCTCGGATAACAGCAGGCCCTTGATGATCCAGTACGAGTCCCAATAGTAGAACTCGCGGAACCGACCACCAGGTACGATCACGGGATTCGGCACGTAGATGATTGAATAGAATTTCTCATTGACCTTTATGTCATCCCGCATCTTTCTGCCCAGCTGTTTCCAGATATGATTGAGCTCGGAACCAAATTTTCGCAGCTCGTCATCCATGATTTTCTGAAGGAATTTGGGATTCGGCGTCCAATCGGCTGGATCCCAGTCTTCGAATTCGGAACCGGGCGGCTCGAACGAATCATTGATGAACTGCTCCACCTGATGTTTGTTCGGTGCGTTGTGTACACTCTGCATAAAATCTCGGAACGACGCCAGCGTCTCGTTCGGCGGTCGTTTCATTTTCATGTCAACAAAGTACTTGGAGTCCTTGTACACGCTGGACATCTGTATCGTGTGCAGCAGCTCGCCGTGGCAGTATATCTCGCTGGAAAGGCATGATATATGGCTACTTGACGAAATCCTCGACGCGATCGACCGTTCGCGCAACGATAAGCCACCCTCGTTGACCGAATCGGTCGCGGATCGAGCATTAAAGTGGATCGGTCCGATAGGGTGAACTTTGCACCAAGATAAAAAGAATATCTTGCATGAAAAGGAAAATGAAAAACTTAATAAAATACCGAATGCGTAATTGCTTAATTTATGCAAATCTATGGTAATTTATAACAATTTATAATAACGAGTATATAATAATGAGGACAGTTGATGATTGAGAAATCTGGCTTTCCTCTCTCTCGAAAAAACTCGTTTTATTTATTATTTTCTTGAGACGAATATTAATTAGATAATCCCTTTATTACTACAGTGCAAAGTCAACCCTGATGAGGAAGCATATATATTAGACTAATACCACAAAATCGCGGTATGATCTTGCAAAAAAGCTTTTCAACTATGCGTATTTTTCGCGACTGATAGACATTTAAATCATTATTTTGAGATCTCTAATTAAGTCAGAGATATTCTAGATTTATAATTATGCACTATCTTCGTGGATACATAATTTTTTGTGGAAATTATAAAAGTTGCTATAGCCTCTAATTGTGAGATAGAATTTTTTTTTTTCGAAAACAATAATAATACTTAAAATATATATATACATATATATATATATATATATATATATATATATGTATATATAACACAATTAAGTAAATCTTATAAAAATAAATAGTCTTCTTGCATTGCAATAATTGAAATCACAAAAGCGTGTAGAGGTAAAAATTTCACGACTTTCAAGTATTTCGACATACAGAATTTCTTCCTCTGTTCCTGTTTCATAAAGATTATCCTCCGCCAATTCCGCAATCTCGCGAGACCAAACATGACATCGCGAGTTCGCGACGTAAATCGGTCGCACACGACTTTGCCTCATACGTGAGAAATCGTGCGACTTCTGATTCCCTCTTGCCGACCTTGATACTAAAATTCTGCGTATCTCGGTGCACATTTCGACGCACGTGAGCGCGCGCAATCGGTCGTCCGAGCGATTGTGTCTCTCGGTAATGGAATATGCGCATTGTTCTGCCGATACAAAATCCCGCGTTCGCGTGATGGAATGCGCGAGACGGGCTGCGATTAGTCTCGCGAAATGTGCCGCGCCTCATTATCATCGCTCATACGTGTACTCTATCCGCCTTCTTCTCATTCGCGCCATGTAAGGAGTGATAATGATTTGATCCCGCTCGCTGAAAACCGAACCGATCTCTCCACGTCTCCTTGATTATACGAATTCCCTCGGCAAAAATATGTAGATCAAACTTTTGCAAAAACCTCTTTCGAATTTCTGATTACATATTATATTAGCTCCGCAATTACGTGCTGATACGATCCTTTAATGTAAATATAATTATCCGTGCGGAATAACTGTTCGTTCGAAATTGTTTCACGACGTAGCATAATCAAGAGCATGTTCCAATAAAAAAAAAAGATATATCTACGTAATATTATTAATGTTTAAAAAGCTGTATTTATGTGATTGTTAATTATTGTTTAAATAAAGTACTTTTCAATATTGATAATTATTTTTCTTCTTCCTGCGCCAAATCTATATTGCTATTGCAGATTATTTGATGTATGATAATACATTTCAAACGTGTGAAAATGATAACGCGATTTTGTCATTTACGTCATTTAAGAATACGTATATCGTTTGATGGCCATATAATATATAACATTTTTTCATTTATTCATTATTCACATCTATTAATATTTCATCGAATTTGTTGTACGCAAATAATTTCATTAAAAAGTACGATATATATACAGATTTATGAATATCATATACATACTTATTATTAATTATCAATGTTTGAAAAAATTTCACATATCCATAATAACGGAGTTTAAAATTTTAAATACATAGAGATATATTCGTATATATTTATCTTTTTTTTTTTTTTTTTCAAAAAAAATATATTGCTCTTGATATGTAGATCAGTATCTTTTTATTAGTGTCAATTATGTGTGCAGAGAATTATCGTGGCAAATAATCATATCTTCGATAAAATATAAAATTTTCACAAACACGTTCCTTCGGAAAGCCGTGTCAAGCCGTATCAACAGACTACGCGATACTGCAATGGGGACAGTGCGTTTTAATTAATTGTTGACTTAATTAATCTTAATGCGATTCTAAATATTGCATCATGCAATAGCACCTTTATTTATCCAAAACTATATATTTTTCGTGACAAAATTCGCATTTAATCATATGCGACACTATATACAGTATCGCATATATGTATTATCAACGAATTAAATATATTGATATTTATTTACATGTATACGTAAGTAAACATGCGATTTATCAAAAATTATGTCTTGAAACTTAGTGTACATTTTAGAATTAAACGTCATTGCGATCTTATCTGAGGAATCTGATCGCGTTACTTTAGTAAGACGTCATTCGGAAGATCTCCGGAAGAGTCAATTTATTCCACTCGTTCGCTACGCTTTAATATTCACTTATATCCTTTACATGTACATCTTTCGATTCTAAATATATCAATTGTCAAAAAGTTTGATATAGTCTAGTCGAGGAAATTTGAGCGGAACCTATCGTCTTAAAAAAACAATAACAAAAGATTTCAGCAGTTAATTTTACTGTCGCGCTCATCAAGTATATATACCTATTACCGGATATACCCGGTATATATGTTATCTCACAGACATCATTCGAATCTCGTAAATTTGCCTATGTCGCGACACGTGTATATTCGACAAACATGTTTGCATCATGTGACTTGATGACTAAGATGAAAGATCTTTTATAGAATACATTACCGAAAATTTTATACTATTTTGCAGATAAATTTTTACGGAACCTATCATTTTATCCATAAATCGCGGTAGTATTTTTTTTCTTTAAGCAATATGTGTTATAATTCAACCTCGAGACAAATACCGTATACATTTTTCCATTAAATGACGCCTTCCATTGTAGAAAGCATTGCGTAGATTTTGTCAGAATTGAATGGCGTTATGCCAAGCGTAATGATGTAAATATATATGAGAAAATAAATTATCTCTATGGAAATTTTTATGCGAGATATCATCTTCAAAAAGTTGAAAAATTGATTAAAATATTTGATTAAAATACTTCTTTTTGAAATTAATCATAAATCAAATATTCTGCAAAAATAGATTTCGACTCGATACTTATGCAATATCCATGATTTTACTATACGTCGGCCATAAAAGTTATGACAGCAAATTTTATTTGATTAATCTTTGAATTAATACGCGATATCATAAAGAGTATAATACGATGTCTACGGTTTATACACACTTCGTTCAAATATCACGATGTATCTGCAAAAGAAAGTCTCGTGATACTTGGCTAATAAAATTCTGCCATCGTATCTCTAATATCGAGTGATCGTCTAGATAAGAACTAAACAAGCTCGCGAAATAAAAACATTGATAATCTTGTACTCGTAAATACAGTCGTATTACAGAAATCCGTCTCGAGCGCAACAAAAAAGAAAAAAAAATCAGATATCTCAAATAGAGATTCTGAAGCGCGTCATCGATCGCGCGAATGAAAAGTTTCCGCCGCAAGTCGGCGCATACGAAGGAGCCGCCATCAGTATGTGCACACATGCATATGCAGACGTATAAAGGTCACGTTCATTGTACTTGCGGAACACGCTAATTTAGAGCCCAACTTGCCACGCGCCTGATCTCAGGACAAAGTTCAATGCTAAGGTCATTTCCCTAAATGCTTGCGTCGTCGCACGTGTGTGTGTGTGTGTGCATATGTGTGTGTGTAATCTCGTCCATTTAAAATAATACCGATTTCTTCTCACTGTATCAGAGACATGATTATATCGTTAATTATATTGCACTTTAGGAGAAGAAACATTTCGTGAAAAGCAAGATTTTATGCATTTAAATACGTAATAGAAAAGATGTTTCTTCCTTTTTTTTTTTACACGATAATTTTTTTCTTCGGTAATATATACGCAAATTTAATCTTTAGTAATTTATTTAAAAAATAAAAAATAAATTTATAAAATATTTACAACTATTTCTTTTGCTATTTTCGAGATAATGTAATAATGAATATACGCACGAGAAAAATGTCACACTCACGTTCTATTTTCGGGAGAAACAGAGTATTTTTTTTTGCGTATATGTCGGCGACACGTGATTTGCATGTACGTCAAACCAACGTATGAATCGCTCGCTTGTAATTTGGGCCAAGTCTCAAATAACATAACGTTAGCTAAAACGTTTCAATTTGTATAAATTGTAACATTATTATACTTATAAAAAGACAATATTATTTTGTAATAAATATATAGTATTATATGCTAAATACCATTTTTAATAAAAAATAATATAATTAATATAAATAAAAGAGGTGTAAATTTCATAAAATTTAAATATAAATTTGATATAAAGTCTAATTTGTGTAATATACGACAAAAATGGGGATAGCGATTTTATTATGTACAAATTATTCACCAATCTTTGAAGAAAATTTACGAAAATAAATTGTGACGTATATACGAGACGACTATTTTCATCGTCGTAAAATGAACGACGTGACTCGCTGTCAACAAATCATTTGAAGTCTCGTGACATTTCTTCGCGACACGTCTCGTACCTAAGATACTCCGGTTAGCTGTTGGAGTTTATATTTGTTACATCACGAACGATTTTCTGACGGATGATTTTTGTCGGTTCTTTAGAATGGGTGTACGCTTTAAATATCGAACGTTAGGCTTTTCTACGTTCCATACAACAAAGATTTATTCACATTAAGAAAGTTATATTTTATTTAACTACGTGTATAAAGAATTTATTTTCAATTTAATTATGAAAGTTACGTTTATAAATATTTTCAATTTAGTTTCAAAATTTTTTTTAAGAAATGGAAAATGATACGGTACTACTATTGCCCTGTCCGCAATCGTGTTTAGGCCAAGATTGTAACTTATAATTTCTGACAACTACAGCAAAAAAAAGTTATAAACTTTCATCTATTTTTATCAACAACTAAGATAATTTTACAATAAAATGTAGCGAATAATTAAGCTAAATAAAAAAATAAAAGTTATAGAAATAATCGAATAAGCAAAAATATACTCATATGCAGCCAATAAATTTTTCGTACGTATGATATTGTTTTGTGCTTTAATGAAAAAATTATATTCATATTTAAGCAGAAATATTGCTAATAATCAAATGCTTAAAAATTCCGACAAAATGTCTATTATTTACACTTGGCGTATTATGTAATAACTTGTAATATATGCTGCTCTATGCTGCACAAAATGCAATAATGTAATCTCTAGTCCTGAGTAATTCACCCTACGTCATTTTGTAATTTACTTCCGCAAACACTGATTAGTGAGACACGATAACCGGTATATAAAATTTTGTGCAATTACATGCGTTTATACGTAATCGCTTACGAATCAGGAACGTAAGACGATCGAGCACGTTTTGATCAAATCTATATGAAATACGAGAAATAACAAATTCACTTCGAAATACTCGAATTGACAATTTGATTCTCAAACGTTTCTCTTGAATTGTCGTATGTTTATCCGTTTCAAGTTGAACAAATGAATTCTTATCTGTGCAAACGAATGAAAATCGACGCGATATATTTACGGAGACAGACGATGAAAGGTAAATCGCTGAAAAAATATTTTCAATCGCCAGCCAGTTTTACGTTGCACGGAGGATCGATGTTGAAAACTTCCAACATTGATATCGCGCAACGAAAAATTATCTTAATAGCAGTTTATCGCCACTTTCAAAGACTAATGGCAGAAATATCAGCGTCACCTGACCACTAAAAATAAGCGTAACCTTGTCATTTATCGCGAACGATGACGTCGTAAAAAAAAAAAGAGGACATAATTTTCTGAATCGTAGTTTTTGATAGGGGCGAGTAACGAATTGAGGCTGGATTTCGATTTGATCTGGTTCACTGAGACACTTACCTTGGGCATGGGGGCAATTTCTTCGCGTCCGCGATAGCAGAGCTTTGAAGAACGACGAGGCACGTGAGGAGCGCAGCGTTCAGCAGAAGACGATACCTCAAAACAGAACATGTCGAGACCATGGCCATTTTCTTTCGCTCTCGGTTTCTCGATGTGTGCCCCTCTCTCGTTTCGTACGCGTGTACGATCTGTTTATCTCTTTTTCTCTATCTCTCGACTGTCTTGTCGATCGAATATCGCGAACCCCTGGATTTACGTTACACAAGCACGAGAGTGAGAAAAGCACGCGCACGCATATCACTTTATCCCTTGAGACTCTACGCGAGAAAATCTATGCGAAATGATCACGAAAGCGAACAATGTACGCGTGTAAGGATAGATTTTCACGGCGTGTCTTTGACTTTTTTTTTCTTTCTGCCTTTTATCGATTCGAAAAGATGACTCTTATTTTACGAACGAATATTGTATATGTTTCTCTCGTTTTTCCTTCTCTCTCCTCCTCCTCTTTCACTCTTGATCTATTCTGTTTTCTTCGTCTCACGGTTCCCGCTTTATGTCTCTGTGCTTCTCGATTCTTTTTATTTTAGGCCCAGCTCAATTTGACAGTCTCGCTTTTATATATATATATATATTTTTTTTTAAGCGAGGAATACGAGGATGATGCGCGGATGATGATCCTTATGCGAATGATCCTTACTTTTTCGTGATCGATTTTGAATGTGGGCCCACGAATTTTCGCAGCCGGCGCGGCGGTCTCAGCTCCAACAGCGAGGCCGCATCTCCCCTATAACACAAAATATGAAAATAGATATTAGAAATATATAATGACATCAATGTTAAATTAATAATCTCGTGAGAGAATTTTCACTAACAATTATAATTTCAAATGTACGCTATTTACACTTTAATGTAAGCAGTCGAGAGCAAATGAATATCATCAATCGAGAGCTGTGTGTATATTAATTTATGTTGGAACGTTTACGCGATAAAGAGTCTATGATGAGTCCGCGATTTTTTTCGCTAAAAAATCAAAATATTGTGCTTTCGGCACCCAATGAAAGAAATCTAAAAAAATGTTGTTTACCTATTTTTTGGCTGTTAAACATAATAAAGCAAAGTATAAGATAAAAAAAGCATCAAAATAAGATATTCCCTCAAATATTTAATTTTTATTGTTAAATTATATATAATACGTTACGCTTTTGCTAAACACACGCATGCTTGTAGAAACAAGTTTGTAGAATTACATAATCACTTTAAAAAAATCATTTTTAACAAAAGTGCAAATAAAAAGTGCCGCAGTTTTTTAGTCCAGATAACTGTTGCTATTTCAAGAAAACGTAATGTCATCTACTACGAATACATGATATAATATCCTGCCGATAAATTGATTGCTGTAGCCTCATTAGCTAATTACGCTCAACGTGCTTGAATTATGAGGAACAAACTGCGTATGTGATTTGTAAGTAACAGTAAAATAATTAGGTATGTATCGGTATTACGTCAGTCGAAGCGATAAATATGTCACCGCAATAACAAACGATCCTATTGAGCTATTGCAATAAATCATTCGCGGATAATTCTATGAATTTATAAAAGTACAATGCGATGATCAATGCGATTAACAAATACAAATAAAATGAATTTTATGTCATTTTAACGCCGGATTATATAATACAATAAAAATTCTTTTCCTCGATCAGAGTCGCGTTTCGAGACGCGCAACTTTGAATAAATTCGAAACAATTCGCGACAATGGAGTATATCGATTAAAAAATATTTGGATTTAACGAATTAATATATATATCATATGTCGTAATTAATTACCTTTATCTTTTTCTACATTCAGACATTTGCACGTGGATAAACATAGTTCGAATCGCATCGTTTGGGAATACAATTTAAAGCAATCAATTCGTCAATACAAATATGTTAAGGATCGATATATCATTTTGGATCGTTAAAAAAATAATTGCGATGGTTTAAATTATTTTTTTCAAGAATTGGAGAAAATTAATTTAAAAATTAAATTCATTAAAATAAAAGTGATTCATTCAATTTAAATTTATTTGCTTTTTTAATTATTTTTAATTTCTTTCAAAAACGCTTGTCACACCACTATTGCATTTAATTCTTCCATCTGAGTATACCTTGCGTAGACACTTATGATAAAATGTTTGATAAGCTAAAGTAAGATTGCGCGACATTTTAGATCGTGATAAGCGAGAGATTCCGACCGTAAAATATGCAAAATGCATTTTTTTATTTCCTAACAATACATCGCGCGCTGTTGAAATCGTGTGTTCGTATCAGCGATGTGCTCGTTAAGTTTGTCAATACCGGTCACCAAATTGATATCACTCGTGCCTATTTCCGTTCCTAAATGGCACCGGCTACATTTAGCTACGGGAGTAATCACGAGAGCGATACGTGATTACCCGCCTCTTCTTCGTACAGTACACTGCCCGACGATCATTCGTTCTGTTCCCCTAAGCGAGACGAACGGTAGGTATATGGGGATACTCATATTGAAAACATTACGATCGTACGAAACTACGATTTACTCGGCCAGAAAAGTTCCATTATCTTTATACTCGCCACGACCCTATCAGTTAACAGAGAGTATACGTTTACAAAATGTTCATCGCAAATTGTAATAATTGCTTGGAATAGTTACGTCTTGCGAGAGATAACGCGACGACACACACGGAGCGACTCCGCTACCTTCCTGCTCGAGCTTCATCCAACGAATGATAACAACATGACAGCGTATCAAAACAATAATACGGTCGTCTCAATCCCCTCCTACTGTAAAAATATTTTATAATTAAATATTTTATATAAAATAGATATCCCCACTCCTATGCTCACCTTATTAGACGGAATAAATTATTGTCGATATTATCGGATGATTTATTTTTATTAATTTAATAGTATTACTTCTCTCGCAATATTGTGCAAAAAATCCAATTAAAAATTAAAAATAGAAATATTTACAAAAAAAGATTAGAAAAATATAACGGATCAAAATTTGTAGCTAATATTGCAATTGGAATTATCCTTCGTCTTGACGCGCGTTTCGTCTGTACTTACACGCAAGCCGACCTTCGCGTGTCTTTCCAATCTCTCGGTAAAAGAGTCGCACCGCTACGTCAGAGGATCTTCTTCGGATGCACAGAAATATATCGCTCTGCTCCGGATCGAGCGCCAACTCGATCGCGCGTAAATCCCTCGAGAGCGTAATGCGAATCGGCGACGGTATCTCGCGCTCGGTCTAATCGCAATACCCTGACCTGGATGAAAATGTCAGATGCGCGGAATCGCGGGACGGACGGTAAAAAGAGGGAACCGGGAGGATACGCGAAGAGACAGATGAAGAGGAAGAGCGAAAGGGGAAGGGAGGGATCGGATCAACCAGCGCGCTACAGCCTCCTCCTGGCCGAGAAAATCCTCTCTCTCTCTCTCTGCTCCTCGGCAATGCACGGTGCGGCGTGCGTCGTGCGACTGATTCGCGCGTTTCACGCGAGTCGCCTTTTAAGCGGCGTTACGTCACACGTCGCAGCAGCTGAGACGAGCCCCCGACAACGTGTCCGCTCATTCGCCGTGAACGGGACACACACACCCCGCGGCGAATTTAAACGCGTCATCGCGAGCGCGGCACGTCTCGCCGAGAAAGATCCGGATCTAAGAAAGACGGTGGCTGGGGCTGCCTGCTGATGCAGCGAATCGTTCCGTTTAACCTCGGTCTGCGCCCGCGTTTCGGAGAACGAAAACGGATCTGCGTTGCGTGTTAAACGGTCAGGCGACAATGACCGAGGATTAAACGCCGTCCATCGAATGGCGTACGCGTGAAATTTTTCGGAGGTCAACTTCATCGACGGTCATAAAAGAAATTACGATCTAGAACCCGCTAGGAAAGAGTCGCATAATTCTGGGTTATGTGTTGGTAAAATAATATGATTTCGTTCAAACACGTAGAATCTTATCTATAATGTATGTTTTTTTTTTTAAATATTCAAACTTAAATTATATATGCAAAGATTTTTAAAGAGAGATAATAAATAACAATTGTCAACGTCTTTTATAATCAGATCTTTGTGACGCACTTGCATAAGTTCAAACAGTTTCTATTCCAGATAATAAAATTTATATCAAGAATATTATTAGAATTTCCCTCCTTATAACGATTAATAAAAAAAGACCCACAAACGCGCGTAAACCTTGTTCTGACGCCGTTGAATTCGCAATTTCTCCAATGCCTATGACGTCGATTGCTGGCGCAAATAGTGAAAGTATCGCAGAAAAGTATGAAATTGTTGAGAACTTTGTACAATTGACGCGGAAGCAAGTGTCGAAATCAAAAATAATCAAAGGAATATACACTCTCTATATTGCTATAAAAATTATTATTATTACAGCAATTATCGCAGAATTTTATTAAAAGATTGACACGAAACATATTGCTAGATTTGCGGAAAAACCATGACAAAATGATCGCAGAGTAAAAAGTTTTTAAGGCCATACGATACGGTTCATTGATAATAAGCGAAAATTATTTCTCAAGGTTACGTAAGCTGGGCACCAAAAAAGATTATGTCGATAGATATCATATAATACACGTCAAAATCGGCGAATGTATTATTTCACCTTTTTGAAGCTGGCGGCGCCAAAACGGCAGGACTAAATCGGCAGGACCAGAAATTGAATCCATTGGAATATTTTGTATTAATTGGTAACAAATAATTTTGTACTCCGTGCCATTTTGAAGAAAATAGTGGAGCTGCTAGCTTCACACTTCGTATTCAATGACAAAAAAGAAAACGAAAAAAAAAACACAAAAAAAACAAAATGAAGAAAAAAAAGAAGTAAAAAAGAATGAATTTACATTACATACTAGTTTGTGCTGCTAAATATAATTTTGTGTTCCATGCTATTTAAAAAAATCAAATGATACAAATTATATATTGTTATAAATTCTTATTACAAATTATTATTACATCTTATTATTATTACAAATTATAAATTCTTATTACATCTAATTATTATTACATCTTATTGTATCTTGCAAATATATTATTATATTTTATTATACAAACAAAATTTGACTGAACAAAAAATTTTTCAACATACATTAAAAAGTGCTCATTAATTACATAACGCTATTCTTAGTCGAGTTGAAAAGTTCTATATTAAGTATTTCCGTGATCATTAATACAGAAACTATTTACTGTGAAGTAAATAAAAGAAGTTATACACTAAAGAACACACACTAATTATAGCTCTCTTACTAGCATTGTTCTTTAGATATTTTAAGACATAATAAAATATAATAATAGTTAATAGACTACTAGTCATAATAGATTATAATAAAATTTTATAATAATATATAATTTGTATCTAAAGTTATTTTTAATTTCTTAACCAGTATATCATTATTATCAATTCATTGAGAGGTCAAAATAAGTAATCCTTATAAATAAATAAATCTTATTATTTTTATACTTTTTAGTTATACGTAAGTATTCATTTTCTAATAATTTTAATTCTGCCAGCTTCAAAGAGATTACAAAGCAAATCATAAAATTGTCATATACCAATAATTATCTGTATTCAATAATATCGCATGTTTATTGATATCAATAATTTTTTTCGTATATTTCTTCATGTGACAATAAACGTATCGACAGGAATCAAGGCAATCAAATGAAAGGAATATATATCTTCTTAAGAATTGTTACGCAATCGATGTGTTATATAATCCTTTTTACAATACTTTGAATCATCACATGAGCTTTCAACTCACGTTCGTAACGAATGAATAGTTACTAGTTGCATTATTCTGAACAGCGATGCATACATATACATACATATGTTCAATGTTCGTTTAATTGTTCGTCTTTCAATTGAAATTGCCCGAGAAATAAAGAATATTAAAAATATACGCATATGAATGTTAGTCGCCTGCGGAATATAAAGTGTATCCTTCGTTTTAAAAAAAAACATCGCGTAACGCCTTCACAGTGATTAGATTATATTTTATCTATTTTCATCCCGTCACGCTTATCTGCCTTAATTTTGATAAGCTATTATCATTAATCGCAAATATTATCCTACATTAATCTTATCGTTTGTATGTTCGAAATTGGCACATAATTTTTTTATTGACAATTATTTTTTTGTTACCATACATATATATATTCTCGGAGAACTAAAACACATCCGACTCACGGAAAAAAAAAATTAAGTCAACTTTGCGTTCCATTTTTATTACGGTCAATTATAATTTAATAAGCTATAGATTTTACGGACTCTGCTTGATTTTTCAACGATTGCAACATGCAGCATTACTTTTACGTTACGTCATACATTCGAAATCGCGAATTAACGTACTATTAAATCTGTAAGCATGGTAATTAATAAATGCTCATAAAATGTGTAATTAATTAATTAATCATAAGTAATTAAATTTTTTTCATATACATCTCATTGTTAAATCGTAATGTTTTACATTTGTAACGGCTGGCTAATCACGCATGATAAGACTAATTATGAGAAACATTTTTGAACGCATAATCAATGTAGTTGAAACAACTTGATTATTTTATCAAATTACTAAAGCATGACCCTTTGACGAGATAACGATAGCATTAACAATTATTGATTTTATTTTCTTTATCATTAAAAAAAATGTGTTATTATTTACATTATTATTTTTGCATACATACACACGTATGCAAGTATTTAGAGATAATTAACCATTATCGCGTGTCTTTCTGTAACAAATTTGTCGGCCGACAAGAAAGATGCTCTTTGTATTAAGGGATCAACTTGTTGGTCGACGATCAGAATCTTTTTTTCGCGGAAAAACTGACACGCAATGCTTTTAACTAATTAACTGACTTAACCTCGGTTCAACTGTCCGTTCGGCGAAGTCTGCAAGAGATTAATTGCCGTGAGTATAAAATTTCTTTTAATACTTTCCCTCGATGCGCGCTTTGGGAGATTAATTTGCGCCGAGCGCAAACGGACGGATACTGCAATATCTCTACACGGGATGTTCTATTTTAATGGATACGCGCGAATACAAAAATGAATAAATTTATTCTTGATATAAATTATAAAGACTTTCCTTTCACCATTAAAAATAGCTTCGTAAAAAGTAGCTTTCAACATCTTACAACAATTAATACCTATATATTGTCATACAATCTATAGTAATGATATCAATTAAGAGATTGACGTTCGTATCTTATTAATAATATTAGAAAAAATTTGAAATATATTAATTTTATTTATAGTTAAGATATCTAAATAATAATTGTAAATAGTTATCTTTACCTTATCTTTTTCATCATTGTAATTTAATAATAATTTATAAAGTCTATTATTATTAATAAATCTATTATTATTAATAATGTAATTAATGTTTTACCGATTATTAAATAATATAAACAGATAAAAACAGGTAAAAACAGATATAAATATTATAAAGTGATTTTTGCATGATGTGCGAGAGAATCGAAATTGTCATTCTGTACATTGCTCTTAATCTTATCATTGAGGGCTAATTATCAAATGACTAATAAAACACACTAAGCGCCGCGAGTGAGACATTTATTAAGTGTTTACGAAGATTGAACACTGAAACTGCATAATTTGCATTTTAACGCTAATGATGACAGAAATAGATCGTAAATAGAGCGATACGATAATCCTGTCAGACAATTTCTTATTCATAATTTTTTATTCGTCTATACAAGATTCAAGCTTTACAAAAATTGTCATGTCACACAATAATTTATATCTCAATGCCGTGAGCGAGTAATTTAGAAAGGAAGAGTAAAAAAATTTCGGATAATAAAATTTACGAACGTAACATAAAGATTATTCTCATTTAAATCGCTATAATTTTAATTACAAATGCTTGCAACATTTATTAAATTAGTAGTTCATTTGTTTCGTTTTATACAAGGAGGTGATAAGTCATGCGATAGGAGACACAGGACCCGAGTAGCCAAAGGTAGTGCAAAAGATTGCGCCTCACGGCGCCTTCGCACTTACAATTAATTGATGACACGCCGCGGTCGAGTGGGCATCGTTTTAGCGACAATCATTCTATTGGCTATTTTTAGCCGGAAATAGGTCGGTGTGCAGAGGGTTGGTGGCAATAAGAGGCCATGCTGAATAGTTTCTACCGACGGGTGCCCGTCGAGACTCAAATCACCGTCGCCCGTATCAATTATCTCCATGGCTCTCTTTTCATCGTCTTGTCTTTTTCTCTCTCTCCCTCCCTCTCTCTCTCTCTTTTTTTTCTCTCTTTCTGAGTTTCGCGATTAGATTCTCTATTCTACTTTTTATTATTAATATTTGTGTATTTAATGTTAATATTGTATGTATACATTGGTATATTTTACTTATTAAAAAAGAAGAAAAACATCGCGCGAAAAAATGACGATGACGAGTTGATGAAACTTCCGAATCGTATCAATCTGTCGCCGTAATTACCGCAAACTATGTTTTTCTTGTGATTCAAGATAATGACAAACATCGCCGACAAAACACGAATAACGTCAGATCTTATCTACAAAAAAAAAATCATGAATCTAGATATCGTGATAAGCTCTCAATATCGAGAGTTAATTTAAGTTTGGACATATCATCGAAAAAAAGAAAAATTCGGACATATAATAGATGTGATATCTCGGAGAATTTTCGGTAGATGTATCTCAATATAATCGCCGATTAACACGAATTGATTAATAGCATGAAATGATGATTTCGGTTGATGAATGTTTTTGTGCTGAATATATTCGAGTATAATGAAGCTGGAATTACCAATGTTTACGCGTGTAACAACAGTCATGTATCCCGTATTTATCTCCATCCGGGAAACTCCTTCCATCCAGATTCTTGCTCGTTCATTAATTTTTCAATTTTTTCGGCATTGATAAGTTTTGCATCGTTATCTATTTCTCCTCTCACATACAGTGTGTGTGTGTGTGTGTGTGTCAAAAATTATGTGCGATTAAATATTCTAAATTTCATATCATGATTTTTAAATTTTTGAGAAACTAATTTCCCTTATTAATTAATAATTATAAGTGCAATAAAAATTAATAAATTATTAATTATATAATATTAATTATAATTGCAATAATTAAAATAATTAACTCAATATATTAACCTATTAGTGATTGTTCAGTATATAATATTCCGCCCCAAAAAAAATGTGCTCCTCACATTAATAAAAATTCAAGTCACTTTTATCGTGTAAAAAAAATGGCATGCATGCAACATCGTAATTTAGACTTGTGTCACTATATATGAAGATGACCATGTTCATCAATTTGCAGACAAATAAGCATAAGCTTACGTAAAAGTCCTGTTTCTTTTTCCTCCTGACATATCTAAAAGATATGTTTTCGCATAAAGATATGTCAATGAATCTTTTAATCTTTTTGATTGGAGCAAATGCAGCTCTTGCATCTCTTGGAGAGAGCACGATTAATGACATCGTCAAAAGTAATAAAAATTCACAATATACGAACAATTATGTTAGATTGAAAATCTTGTTTCATCAGTTGCTTTTGAAAATATCGGTATAAAAATAATTATGCAAAAATTTCGATAAGCCCGCGATTAATTCGTTGATGTAAGACCTAAACACGCTTTCAACGAAGCACTCATGAAAATTGGATTTAATCGTGTCTGAAACAATCAACACCTGCTTCAGTCGTTGTGGCCGTAAGATCGAATTAATTAGCCACGGCGACAACTATTGATAATAATCGATAGTAACAGATGGCGGTTAAACGGCGTTGGCGAATTAATTATCGCGGGCGGCGTAATGACACTGTCATTAGGTAACTCAGGAATGTGTTATTCGATACAATAATAAGTATGCACCTGCGCTGCTGTATGCAGCAAGTTGCACATACGCGCGTATAAAGAATGCACATGCGCTTTGCCTGAGAGATCGCGTGTTCTCTATGTGATGGCGCAACTTTTACACTCTTTTTAGACAATTGAAACATTATTGCGCTGGAAACATTATTCGGGAAATTTATGAATATTCATAAAAATAATGCCGACGAATAACGATAATAGGCACACGTGGCTTTTAGCGCGGCTATGAACAATGACAGATGTAGCTCATACAAAATTTTCCAAATTTGTGTCAAACTTCAACTCTATGTGCATCGAATATGTATATTGCCATTCAAAATGTATGGAAAATCTGCATTTTCCAGTACTCGTATTCATTGGCAAAACAACGCGCGTTGATTAATGATCATTAATACACTTAAATCGTGTAGAAACGCGGAATACATGCATATTGAATTTAATGCAAACTGACGGGAGTTATAAACATCCGCGTTTGACGGGGAAAGAAGCAGGGGAGGATCTCGAAAGATCCTGTCAGCGATGGTCGAGTTAATCGGTACAAGAATCCATTTGTTTAACAGTCACCGTATGTACATCGGGCTGTCATTCGACAAACGTTGAAGAAGCATGCATACAGGAAAGGAGAAGGCAAGTGCAATTGCACTTACGCAATGCGCGATGAGTATGCGTTTTATCGACGAAATGCGCGCGAAAACGGATAAGCATATCGCAACATCGGATTTCATGTAAATCTGGTTTGAGTAATTAAATCCTTGTGAAGATATCGTTGAGAGAATGAGAACAATATTTACGGACCGTCGTCTCGCGAAAGGTCGCGTTTTATTCAACGCATCATATTAATATAAAAATTGGATTCGCGCTTTTCTTGACTTATAGCGAGTGTCATATCCCAGAGAGTATCGTGACGTTCTATTATATAATATACGATTACGTTTTCTTTATTGCGAGCTGTGGATGATATAATTTTAAGACGTGTAATGACATTGCGTATCAATATATATTTAAAGCGACGCTGTATCGAAAATATAAATTTACTAATTGTGTAAATAATTTTACTAAATACATTTATATATTGAATCTCTTTTTTTCTTAGAGTTAGCTAGATGAAATGAACAATGTGCACCATTAAGTAAAATGTATAATGATGCAATACATGAAAAAAATAAAACTATTGCAAAATGACAGAATTTATGCATCTATTAAATATATATTGCGTTATGTAAAATAGTATAAATAAAAATTATATTTATATGTTACATTAAATAGCGAGAATTTTTGAAATATATTTTTATTCTCATATGGGATTTATTAATATTTAGAATGAAAAGCATTTGCAAACTCATTCATGGAAAGAGGCGGTACTGCCATCTTCTGATACGAGCTCGCAATAGAATTTGCACATCGATATGAAACTATTGTACAATGTCGTCGATAATATAGATATAGTTCGTCAGTCGGTAAAAAAATATATGAATTATTATCAGTCGTAACATGGATTATCTGACTTCATAATTTTTTAGATATCTATGCGCGCAAAAAAAAATATATGTCAAAATTATACAAACTGCAATAAAACTCGCATTAAAGAAAAATATAATGATTCGTTTAATTTCTTAAAAAATTAAGAAAATCATTTATAAATTTTTTTTTTTTTTATTCATAAATATTGTTCATCATTAATTAGAAATTATGGTGTCTATGTATATATCAATTTTTCACTCTTATAATTAGCAACATTTCGACAGATTACGAAATCTTTCCCAAATATTTCTCACACGCAATGCGCGTGATGGATCTGTGCGTACTGGCACGTATACGAATTCTGGGTTGAAACGAGCTCCGAACAAGCGCATTACCAGAGACGGTCGTCTTATGTATTCATTTATTACAATTTTTGACGATCAAAGATAATGACGAAAATGCACAAAAATATTCTATCCACTTATAAATTGTAACAAGCGAGCTCTTTTACATAAAATGTATTTCGAAATAGCAGTGTACCTGATAACGTACAGAGCAATTGAGTAAACGTTTATCTTATCGGACTGTTTTTCGTGTACAAAAAGACAGGTAGTACACTTATTGTTAATAGAATTTCACAAAGCGACATTGCCAATATAGTATTTTGAATAATGTAATGTGATTCTTTTTGTAAGTTTGGATACTAATATATAATAAAAAAACTAACATAAAACTAACATAATAAAAAACACAATTTTAATAAAAATATATGCTATGCAAATTGTTTTGTAATTATTTTTTATTCGTGTAGTTTATCGTAGTTATTTTCTAAGACTGCAGAAAACCTACTCGGCATTCGCGAAATAATCCCACAATAGTCTAAATTGTGAAAAACTTTTATCACTATTATCGCAAGCGCACGATGAGCCAATCAATTCCGGTCAATTCATAGGGGAGGGACAAAATAATAAAGCGTAATAGAGAACGTAAAGTCTACAATTATTTCATTGTACCATGTGACGTCAACGAGCATGCTCGCCAATCGCGTGTGAGATATAAAGCGAATTCCATGACGAAATCGGCGAACAGTATCAGTGCAAGCTCAATTAAAATTAATTTTGCGATCGTAGACGATAGAGAAGGCCGATCCTTCTTAACCCCTAACAATGACATTTAATTGCCATCGTCAGTCATTTTGCCATGTCAAAGTTCCATCAAACTATTTAACAATAATTTAAAGATCGTAAGATACACAAGATACACAAAGCATCATCGGTCGTATATAAATAAATAAAAAACAGATTAAATCAAAATTTTATAAAAATGCATTTCTCTATCTTTGTTCGATCGATTCTATCACTGATGGAATCCTGATTAGAGAAATATTCGCGTCGGTAATTCTGTCAAATCGTGAGTCATTCGAAAAACCCAATAAGAGATGTCTACTTTCGAACGAGTAGCTTGAAGCAAAGCATTTATTATCCGGATCTATTCGCACGTGAAGAATCGTGATAGATAACGAGTGTTACGTAAATTCGAGAAATGAGACGTAATTGCGAATTAGTAATTAATTAAATACAGCTGATATTCTACATTATAAGATGTTAAATAATTATTATTAATCGTGTCAAATTTATTAAATGGCTCATCAAACATATTATTATATATTAGATATTAAATAAAATATATTAGATATTACATAAAATTTTCTACGCCATTCTGGCCAATAAAATACGCAATAATTCTGCAACGTAGAAAAGTTGCCAGAGCGGACATTGATATATAGGTCGTCAACAAAGGTAAAAGTAGAACGACTTTTCGTCCAACCACCTTCGATCTTCGCGTATGTAAGTTCATATTATACTTTTAAAAAGTCTGATATTGTTTTAATTTTCAATTTTTTAAATTGCATAATATGTTAAATGAATATTTTCGACTCATTAATTATCGTTAAATCGATTTTATAAAATTTTAATCATTTAATACGCATAAAAGTTCATGCAATCGCGTTCTTCTTCCGCATCGATATACAGTTCATTTCGCCAGTGATAGAATTTGTAGAAAGTAAGCTGCCAAAAATTAGGAGAATAATAAATTCGCTCGGATGATAAACAACCGAGGGATTTAGCTTCACGTTTATCTCGCATTATAATGCGGGACAAAGTCCACGAGACGTAGCATTACATCATCAACGTATGGAACATAGTACAAAAAATGGTCGATGACGCGAAAAAAATTCAATCGTCGAAATGACATCACGATTATCTTCAGTTATTTTTAATTTCTAAGATAACATGCATCACGAAATCTTTCGTAGCTATCTGTAAAAACTGTGACACGGGATTATGATTAAAAAAGATATGAATGCGAACGGAGCAGGTTGAGAACCCAAGTCGTTCGGTCGAGCCCCTCAAATGACAATTAATCTAGCCAATAAGAGATTTTCTTGCTGTGACGTTATGGGTCATCAAATCATCAAGTACGAGCGGACGATTTGTCGACTCGCGTGTTACTCATTACAGATCACTTTATTGGCAAATCGGTCAAAGTCAAGTATATTGTTCCGGTAATCGAGTCCACTAGTCGTTCACAAAACAATGTCATCAAAAGTATAACTGTTAAATTAGCCACCAACGTCAATCCCTTTTCATAATCGCCGTTCTCATTCTAATAATAGATTCTTTCCGTTCGAAATTAATCGAAAAAAAATCGATTTTTAAACAAATTTTGATATTCAAATCAACAGTTGAAGATGAAGAATTTGTCGCAAGTTTTATAAACACCATTGAATTTTTAATCTCTTTTTTCATATTTTAATACGTAAAATATATATTGAAAACTTCTTTGTGGTGTGTGTCAATAAAATGCCATCATCTATTTTACACGGTTCAATAATCTCCAATTAATAAATTTCAATTCTCCATTTTTATACATATGCTTTTGTATCAATTCGTACCTGATCGTCTTTAGCGACCGAATTTGTCGCCGGAAATTATCGCGAATGAGAACCGCTTGAGACGAGCCTCCTGTCCGACCGGTTGAACGGCAAATCGTGGATCACTTAGCTACCAACACCTACCGTGTCGACCAATCGTGAAACGACTAGACGAAGGCTCGTCTTCTTATACCTTGCATATCTTATCGCGCTCCGTTCAAAAAGAGAGAGAGAGAGAGAGAGAGAGAGAGAGAGACAGAGAGACGTTTCGATAAAGAGACGTTAGATTAGGAATCACGCAATTCCCGAATCTCAAGCAAGACTCTGCGACATATGTATTGTATTACAATAATGTTCGTCACGATAAATCATGACGCGTATGTTTCGTATCGTTATTGATATTGAGACGAGCGTTGTCACTTTAGCTGGTAACGCAATATTCAAGATCAGAGTCGGGAGTCGGATTGCTTTATCATTCGCGATTGGACCCTCTGACAAAAAATAAATATGTACTTTGAAGGAAAATTATCGCAAGCTCACAAGATAAGATTTTATCGCTTACCAATTCTAAAATGCCGCGACATAAATTGTTACAATTAATACAAAATTATTATTAAATTATCATTATATTATAGAAAAAGTTTTATAGACAAAGAATATTGTAGACAAAAGCATAAGTTAACTCGCGTTCAAAAGAAAAATAGAGAATTTTTCCTCTCATTATCAATACGTTCGTTAACTGTCGCTTGCTTATTCCGTTCCGTTCGCTCATTCAAAGAATATGACATCGATGAAATTGGAGTTTGATTCACGAAGATGAAACCGAGAAGGGATAATTTCACCTCCAAAAAAAATTAATTAATCAGTCATAAAGTTGATATATTAATTTGTTTTCCACCTTTTATCGCGAGGGAATCATGTTTCTGGAAATAAGAGAGCACTCTAAGCGATGAAATTTATTCATATTATATTTCATTCATATGTCATAATTGACAGTTCGTTATACGAAGATTGCACCGCGATTCACCACTGCATTTTCGCACTCGTTGCAGTCAAAGCAGCATCGCCGTTTTCGCTGATGCAGCTTTTATGCGGCTATCGTTTGCTTTGTCTGCGACATAAGCAAAAACTAAAAATAATCTAACCGCGCGTTGATAATCATCGGATAAGAAAAAAAAAAGATCGCGCATAGATATCTAAAACGTTCTTAGGTTGTTTACTATCGACGCGCTGAATGAAATTCAAGCGAGAAAAGGAGAAAAAGACAAAGAGAGACAATAGTCGAAATTTCTAACTACGAAAGGAAGAGTATAGAGCTCGACCCATCGGTATATATATTGAGAAAGATGAACCAACTTCTCTCTCTCTCTCTCTCTCTCTCGATCTAATAATATCGTCCGCTCGGCCCTGTAACTTACTTCGACATGAAATCTGGCACGGTGTCAATTGTGACACACGCGAAATGCATACTCCGTTAATTTCGGGCCGTGTATAGCTCATTGACATGGCGCGTTTCACGATCGACCAATCGCATCGCTCCGACCGCTAATAAACACTTTTTTTTTCAATCTTCGAAAAATGTAGCTAATGGAAGATGACAAAATAGTAATATCATCCACGTAAAGATGCTTCGAATATATATTTGAAATAAAAAAAGCTTTCGAACGATACTGTTGCATCTTACGATAATTATACATCAAAGAACGTATTATATTATCGTACATTACTTTTTAGATAGAATATTACAGTATCCGGTTTCTTTCCCCCCCTTCCTTAATTATTGCAAGATAAAACGGACGCGGATATTTAAGATAAATAAAATCTTAATTGTAATATTAATTTTAATTAGGTATCCGAGATACTTCTAATATTGATAGCTTTAAGAATAATTGTAAATGACTCATAAATCTCTTACAAATTGAGTCGGTAAAAATACGCAAAATGTAACACGAAAATGCTCGTGACTCGCTAATTTGGACTGCGCAGCTATTAATTCGCGTTGTTTCACGGGTTATTAACATCATTCGCATGCATCGAATTAGTTGACGCCTAATGCGAATTGGTTCAATGAGTTCTTACGTTATAAAGAATGGTAATATTCCACTCGTATATAGCAACTTATTGTTAGTTGAATGCTAATATATTTAAAAACTGACTATATATTAGGTAACTCAACTCGAAATTAGTCTATTAATAAGAGTAGCGTCAAATATTTCGCCATACGATTTCGTGTGAGAGATCCAACTTTATTTTAAAATAATCTACATTTCTTTCTAATCTCGCAATGTAAATCGAAAACCTTCGTCTATCACTTCCGAGAGTGTTAATGTTCTTCGCATAATGACATTCGAACGTCGAAAGGACACCGAGCGACAATGATACGAAATCGTCCTTCGAACGCGTGCACGAAATGCAAATTATCGAATTCGTAATTTCGATCTGCATGCACTTGATTTTTACACTAACAGCGATTTGTAAAACAGATATTTGTACCTCTAAAAATACACGCGGCCGTTTATAGCTATTCTAATCCCAGTATAGTTTAGATAATCTAGATTTTAATTTCGAAATATTTAATAAAAAATTATGTGTGGAAATTCACAAGTAAAATTAACTATTTTTTTTTTAAATACAAAAATTAAAATTCTTATATTTTATATTTTCATTAATTTCATGATAAATCTATATTTAATAAATTAATGGGTATATTTTTATTTTAATTTTTTAACAAAAAATAATTTTTTAATTATATAATATATTAAATTTGAACGAGGATATCTTTATGATTTTCCACTACGTAATTGTCGCCCATTTCATTTAGTACGATTATTATGTAACGCGCGAAGGAATAAACCTCAGGGGGCACATATACATATGCACGTGCATGCATCTATGAAGCGGACATACTAAAAGAGATGCTCCCACGAGTGTCGCGAGCACGTGTCAACGTGCACGCGACACGTTTCGATTTCATAAATGCGAGACTTCTCATAATTGAACATACCTTTCGCATCCGCTGCGTGCAATGAGTCGGAAGAGAGCAAGAGATATTTTCACTGTAATTATATCGCGCGGTCACACACTATCGGCGCACTGTCAGCGATTGTCACTGCGGTGAACGAGCGAACGTTGGCCGGTGCGTACGAGATCGATCGACTATCGCTCGCGGGTTAAGGATCGCTGACGAAATCGTGACGTACTGTTGCGAGGAGAAACGAAAACGTCGATTTCACGTGGCGAGTGCTCAGTGCCGCGTTACGTACGTGACTGCTAGCAAGTAGTTATTCGAGAGAGTCTCCGCGCAAGTCGAGTCTGTCTCTCCCTCTCTCGCTCGCGTCAGGATCGGAGGATTTATACGGCGAGCCGCGGGTCGGAGGAGTCGCCGCAAAGGGGGATCTCGCGTTATCTCGAAAATAAATTAATATCACGTGCGATTCTTTCAATTAGAATTTTTTTTTCATGTATTGTTGTATATTTGTCTGTAAAAGAAAAGAGGCTCTCCCGTTATAATTAAGGACTGCAACGAACCTTTCATTCCGGCACTGCATCGAATCCCACTCACCTCGACCAATCTTTCTCTCTCTCTCTTTCTCTTTTTCATTCTCGATCGATATGTCTCGTCGTCTCGTCGTCTCTTTCTCTCTTTTTTCGAAGGATAGATATACTTGTCGCCTCGACGCTCTCTCAGCACGAAAACGCGCAAATTAAATTTCAGTTTAGGAACAATGATTTGACGAAAGACAAAACTCTTTAAAAATCTAATTGTATTATAAATAGGATATTAGATTTTTGTATTTTAAATTTCAATAAATTTGAAATCAGTTTCGCCAAAATAAATGAGTCATCGAATTAAAATATAGATGCACAATTATTTATTTAGTCTCAAGATGCTTAGTTGATATATTATACTCATAAAAGAATAATAAAACCATTGGAAAAAAGAGCAAAAATAAAAAAATTTAATGAAATTCTCTCTTTCTTTTCCTTCGTGTCCCCAAAAATGAAATGACATTTTTTATATATATATATAAAAAATGATTGTGATATTTAAAATTATAAAATTTAATATAAATTTTTTTGTAACCGATTAAAGCCTACTTTGATTTATATGATATTTGATTTAAATGATCTATTTGCGATAAAACTTAGTACAAAGAATTCTATTAATAGTTTTGTACGTATAATATATTATAAACAAAAAATTAAAAAAAAATAAAATATATACAACATATATATATATATATATATATATATATATATATACTTTTTAAAAAAAATATGTATATATCTATACATCATGATATAAAAGTTATCAATGTAATATATAGATTTTTCTGTCTTCGTTATGAAATCGTTTAAAGCTTTTTAAAGACACTTGAAAAAACTGACTCTAAAAGAAAAAAATAATGCTACCTATGGATTTATTGATAATGAAAACAAGCCGTTTAAAAGAGTGTTCTGATAATTCGAAAGAGATATTGAACGGACATGTAATAAAAAAAAAATCGACGAGGAGCGTAGAAAATTTCTTATCTCTAGGGTATCGCCCCTAATCTATCTCACAATCAGTGGCGACCCGGAATGAACTGGTTTGTCTTTCAAAATATATGTGTGTATCACGATTGTCTGTTGGCCAACGTATAGTTACGCGGCGAAGTTCAACGAAGGAAGACGAAGACCGAAGCACGTGCTCATTCACTTACGTCTAAGGAATATAACTGTTCACCTTTGGCTTCAGGTATTCTCGCGTCTATTATATGATTTCGTCAACCTTTACAATCTTTTTTATTTTCGTGCATGTTCCGTACATTTTATTGTGTTATCGAATAAAAAGATGGCGTGAATTATTTCTTATTATTTCTTGAAATCAGCTGTCAATTCTTGTCATATAAATAAGCAAGATCCGCTTAGTTATATGACAATCCGCTTATTTGCAATTATTTCAGTGTATAGATCATACACGGTAATAATTGCAAATAAGCTTCACAGAAAAATTATTCTCGTGTATTATATTCGATTAACCGCAGAAATACGCTATGCATCCTAATAGAATCGATTTTGTTGTAAATTTTAGATTCACAAAATTTCACAAATGTTATTATAACGTGTACAATGAATAAATATAACAGTAAAATCATCAAAAATATCTTTTATTTTCCGATTTTATTTTAGCATTTAAATTTCAACAATGCAATTCTTCGACAATGCAATTGTATTTTTTCATTTCCTTTTTAAGAAATAATATTTTTTAGCAATGTATGTATCTACATACGTATGCTTGTAGACCAAAGTTAATATACTTTTTTTTGCAATTTGTACATAGTCGAATATCTCGAAAGTATATTACAAAAATCGCAGTGATCATTAACGCGAATACTAAACATACATTTTCGAGCGAAATGAAAAACAATTGAGGAGGAAACTGACAATGAGAGCTTTTACCGCCCATAAAATCATGTTGATTAATTACTAACCGCAATTAATTTCTAACCACACCCCTGCATGAGGAGTGTTTTAAAAATATCCTTTGCTAACACAGTAGCAATTGAAATTCTTACGAGCCTACGAGCCTAGATCGTCTTTATCCGACAGAGATTGCGTTATCATTAATTGCCAATAAAAATTTAAAAGCTGCGTGAGAAAATATTCAAGCATTTTTGCAGGGGAAATATTTATCGCGACGCAAGGACAATTAAGATCGCTGTCAGGGGCATTTCCGACAGATAACCCGTTACTTATCAATCAATCGAGAACCTTGTACGTACCGTATGAGAAGCCTTCGATTTCTCTCCGCTGCGTCCTTAATCAAGACACCACACGCAAGATAATGATGCGTAAGTACGAATTCGAAAAGTTGAAGGTACTTTTTTCACGCAAATGTTTGCCGTCCGCGAGATTCAACGTACACACAATGCACTAATTTAAGAAAAATCTCTAATCTTCTTTCTTTCATACGAGTCACGTTTCTCTAAAGAGAAAGTATGATTCTCGCAAGATTCTCTAAAATATATTTTATTTTCAACGAAATAGAAATCTCGATTTTAATTTCAAAAAACGATCTTTCTCACTCGATACTTCTTGTCGAACGTAACAAGTCCATTTTGGCGCGATTCGACACTTTCAGGAACTGGTGTACGATAGCGGAGATCGCGGAGAAACGTGCAAACGTGCGAAATTTAATTCGAAGATAAATTTTATTCGAAGATACCTGTATATTATAGCGATGCGACACGTTCTGCGATTTGCGTGAGAGACGTCGACGCTCGAATGTTCGGTGGCCGACTGACGCTCTGGAACGTCAATCGGGTGCCTTATAATCATCGGCCACTCTCATCGGCAATTATCACGTGACCGCGAATATTTCTTGCCGCTTTGCTAAGCCGACGATCGAAGTGAAGGCCGAATTATAGCATTTGTCGCGAAGAGAATATCATATCACTTATATACATAATTGGGCGCGATAATAACACGACAATAGAAGATTGATTGAAACCCCCGGTGCACATGTGCGTGCGTTATCGTGAGAAGGACAAGTGGCCGAATCAGGTGTAAATGTGTTATACAATGCTTACAGAGTGCATTTTCTCAAAAAATGCATACAACCGAAGAAAGATCTGCTCGTACACCATGTTATACAACACGTGATCGCGTGGCGTGAATGCCCCGGCGTATTCTTCATGCATGTGTCTGATATATAATAGACATTCTATCACGAATTTATCGTTAAAGGCTGTCGAGACTGTAAAAACAAGAACTTGCTATGTGACACACTGAATCCGACCCGATACCACCGACGGTCCACGTGCGCTTTCTGGCAATCAATTCTCACGAATGCAGAAAGAAAGAAGATTCGCGCTCTACGTGACTTCGACGATATAAATAAATTAAAAATAACCGCAAAAGATAGGAATTGTAAAACTAAGCTGTAAAACGGTATCAGGTATCCTTACAAAAGATGATACTACATTTCGAACATTTTAAGGACAAAGAAATAAATTATTAATGTCAGAAATTAAATTTTACATGATTAATTTTGTTGAAAAATTTTATACAATAAATAAATTTTATTATTATACAAAGTAATCAGACAGGAATTTACCGATTATTCATTTCGATGTGCTTTTCCGCCAATTATTAATTTTGACGCTTCTTCCGATGACTCAAAAAATTTGCCGGCGATAAAAAATCTCGCGAAACAAGTTCTGAGAGATGTGCAAAATACCATGGGTATTTCATCAATGGAAATTTTTCCTCCAACTTGCTCCTCGCGATTAAAGCGGGGTCAGGTCAACGGGAATGGAGAATTATTCGTCTTTGTCCGTTGACATAAGACGCGTATAAACATTCTCGTCGAGTTTACACGCATTTAGACGCGTATGCATAATACTCATTGAGTGTAATTAGTTCGATCAATCATGCGCCTCGATCACAAACAATAAAATAACGAGTGACTGATTATACATCGATCGCGACTCTTTCGCAAATAATCTCTCGAGAATATTTATTGTATAAAAAAATGCACGCAGATAATAAAATTTGATATTGATAATGTAATGTATTTTTTTTATTATCCTATCTTTCCCATTAGTTTTAATGAATTATAATGACTTCATATTATTTTATATTTTTAATTTTTAATAAGAATAGAGAACTATGTGTATATTTTTATTATTAAAGTTTCTCATATATCATATTTTTTTATAAATAATCGATGTATTAAGTAAATATGTTACATTTAGATTTCTTGAAATTTTTTTTTATCATGCGATTTTTCACTTTTGTGATCGATCGTCAGGAATAACAAGCGTGACTACGTAAAGATAACGGTGTGATGTGGCAAAAATAGCGCTCAACAAAAACAGGGCACTTACCTGGATCTAACGAGATGATACCGGTCGAGCTTCTCGCCGATTAGCTCACGATGATGATGAAATTGACGGCCCTGATTAGTGCGCTGCCCGCTGCAACTCAGGCAACGGCGAGCTCCTTGCCAAACAACCAGCATTACTGTAACACGAACAAAAGAACGGACATTAGCGCGGATATCGCGAAAAATCTTCGATCTTTTAATCGCAAATCAAGATGAATCATGTATCACGCGCGCTTATCGTGACTCAGACTAACGATACATGATTTATCTATTTATAAGGAGAGCAATTCCGTTTTTTTTTTTCTGAAGCGACTCCGACATAAAACTGAATCGGTGAAAAAAGATAAAAAAAAAATGTGTTTCGTTTCAACGGAAGCTATTTTTTACCCTTCATTATCGTTGACAATGTTTTTCACGTCGAGGAAATTCTTGCATTAATTTTTGTCTTTTCAATTTTACGATACGTAATGCGTGACGTAGTAATTGATTCGCGATCAATCGGAATTACGACACGCGTGTTCTTTACCTTCGGTCTAGAATTTACGCCACACAAGCAAGTGATTTGCAAATTCGAAACGAAAAGTATTTCGCGCGGTAAAAGAATCAATGTCTTGTCACAAGATATATCTTATCATCAATTTGACAAGAAGAGCAATGGTTTTTATCGATCGAATTGTGATCTAAAAATCTTGCATAGAGAATGAATAAATTACGATGCGTAGGCGCAAAGAGAAAATAAAATATAAAATGACAAACGGATATATAAAAAAGTAATAAATCACAAATATTTAAATTTCCATTTAATTTGAGATCGAAAGCAATTTAGAACGTTGTATGAATCACGAGCGTCATTATTTTTTAATTCAAAAAGAAAATATACACGCTTAATATGGAGGCACCTGTTTATTCGATCGTGGAACTCTTGTTCGTTTGACGGCCAATTCGGTTATGACAGAAGTTTCGACTTTACCTTCGGCCGACCTTGTGAAATCGAGGATCGTTCTCGCATCAACAATAAATCAAAGTTGACGTCGTTCGCGAGTTTGTAAATAAACTTACACGACACGAAAAACAAAAAAACTATGAATGTAATTGTTATGGAATGCGACGTAAACATAACTGTTATGGAGAGTACATATACATTCTTTTACTCTTTAAATTCTTTATTCAATTTTTAACTTGCTAAATTTTCTATTTGCATATATTTTTCGATTGTAAAGTTAAATTATATATATATATATATATATATATATATATATATATATATGTATGTGTATTTCGTAAAATATATGTGTATATGTATGTTTTGCATATTAAAATTCAAACATTTGTGTCATCAGTAAATCTAACAAACTTTAAAAATTAAATACATATAATACACTTACATTTTTTTTAATGAAATATTTACGCTGAATGTTCACGTTTATCGAAACCGGTTATTGTTTACCTCGTTCTTCGAGTGACGCAATTGTTAATTTGGATGCAAACTTTGCAAAGTTCTCGCTAGCGACTGATAGGCTCCGTAAAAATTTGGAAACTTCAACGGTTCTCTCGCGAAAATGTGACATTGCGGATACGCATAATATATACAATATAATGCAGCAGGAAATATGTCTCGGTTGCCGGCGCTTTATCGATTACCGGGTAGATTGTCCGATGCAGGCTAGATTAGCAATGTCTCGTATTTCTCATTACTCGGGCTTGTATTAATTTTTTCAAAAATGAACGAGGCCTGCTTCAATTTTTATCGTCTTTCCTCTTCTCATTCGCCGATTTCGCGAATTTATAGAAAGCGCGCGATTATATGAATTTTAAAATACAGTTATATCATCGGTAGAGAGCGCGCGTCTCCTTTGCCATTTTAGAGATTGAAGCTATCTATAGAATTTGTACTCATTTGCGTTAAACTTGTAGCTACGTTCATTTCAGTTCCTTCCTCTCGTTCTCTCCTATCGCGAATGTATATATTATTATAGTAATCAGCTTCAATTTCAATTTTTTTTTACGAACGTAATGTTGAATTTGAACTTGCACGCGTGCTCGCGCGCTACGATTGGTCGCGCGCGTACAAGCCTTGATCCTCTCACTCTTTCTTTCTCTTTCTCATCCGTCCCTCTCTTTCGCTCTCTTTCCCTTTATATAAACGTTCGCGTGTTCGCGAAAATACATACCTTGAAAAACGTCAAGCTCACGCTGCTATGGCGTCTCCCGAATGTGTTCCGCCGCGTACTCTTTCCGGAAGAATCGCGATCGAAACCGTTTCGCCAAATGCTATTCGTCCGTCACAACGATTGGCAATCACTACCGAGAGACTCGCCGAGATACTCGCGGGCGATGCGAAAAACGCGACGAGAGACGAGAAGACGAACGAGCGAGCACGAAATAAAACGGACGACATCAAGAACCACGGCGCACGCGACCGAATGGATGGCAGGTGCCACGCACTCGTCGGTGGCACACGCTCGGAGCGCGATACGGCGGCGAACGATCTACACTGCGCGGCGGACAGCGGCGGACTGAGCGTCGCGGCGCGCGATACCGCGTAAATATGAAGCGCGCCGCGTCAAGGGCGAGCGACCTTCACAGGTATCTGAGCGCGTCGTGTCTAAGGAATCTTAAGCGTCGTGATCGCTTTCTAAAATTTATAGAAGTTTGATGTATATTCTTTGTGTGAACATTCTTATTATTCTTAAATTAACAATATATAAAATATGAACGCGCTTTTTCCGAGACAAATTTGAATGTCTCTGTGAAATATCATTGGACAATTTCAAAACGTTAATAGCCTATCATAGATATAGAATATGTTCAGACTGTAAAGTTTTGAAAAAAATGTTGGAATGTAGGAAAAAAATTAGTAATTGAAAAAAAAAATATATATATTATGCTATAATTGCTATAATTAATAACTGAAAAAATATATATTATGCTTTTATCTCTCTCTACATATTTATACATATAATACATATAATAATAATATATATGTAATAAAGGAAACGAAAGATGGTAAAAGCTACAAGGGAGCATAATAAATCTAACATTTTATTCAGCAATAATATATGAATATGATAAAAATTGTTCGAATGTTTTACGATATAATGTACATTTGTAATTGATTCAATACGAGATTCTTTACAAATATTGTTTTTTGAATAATGTTTCTTGCGCAAGCTGGTTCTTCTTGCATACATATTATAGACAAAATTTTAATAATGTATTGATAAAAAGAAAAAAGATGTTGCGTTAAATAAGCGATTAATTTATTTGCACTCTAGTTGATAAGATTTTTTTCAAAAATACATTTGTTTTATTTTTCATAAACATAAATGTATCATGCTTATGAAAGCATCAATGTATCTTATCAACAAGAGACTAGATCAATTAGGAATTTTGTGATTCGTATTAAAAAATTATGTAACAATCTTATTTTGTATCGTCAAATCGAGCGATAATATTAAAGTACTTATATTATTATATGTATATACATATATATAGAAAATGTACTACATTTCTATGCGAACAATAAACGGGAGAAAATAACTGTCATTTAACTTTTTAATCTCGTAATAAAGTATTCGGCATCGAACATTAAAATCTGCGAACTATCGTCTATAATTTAATGAACACATGTGAAATATACCGATTCCTTGTGGCAGAAGTTTATATAAATTTATATTTAGTAGTACAAATCACGTTAATTTTGTCGTTAATCCTTATCGCTCTTAACTATCCAATATACGAATTATGGAAATATACAATACTATCACATATGCCATATAGAATTATTATTATAGAATTATTATTGTTATTAAATTTAATGGAGAGATGTATATATAATGCATGGAAATATTAAATAAATACATGATTCAAATTCAAGATGAATACTCTGTAAAAAAATATATGTATATGTGTGTATCTATGTGTATAAGTCACTTTGTATAATCTTGCAAGATATGCGTACGATATATACAAATATTTTTCCAAGTGTATTAAATAATAAAAGCGACTGTGTGGCTTAATCTTTTTTATGCAAGATAAAATAACGAAAGCAGAAATGTCACTTAAACAGCAATCATTCAAAACATGTAAATTATAAATAAATAGATATTTTTAAATATCTCTATTCTTGTAACTACTTTTATCTCCCTTGTGAATAACACTGTCTTTGCTTTTTATTTCTCTTGTAATAATTCTTTATACAAAGAAGTGATATATTAATACAAAAACGATTTCTCTTCGCGCTACTTTACTCCATTTACATATTGTTGACAACATATTGTTTTACAATTTTTAATATGTATTACATACACAGAACATGTTGTCTGTGTATAATGAAATATTTTAGTGAAAAAAAAAAGAAATAATTTTATCTATATATATACGCACGATCATTTTGCATATAAAATTTATTAAAAGAGAAATAAAATGAGCAAATATTTTGTTCTTTTACTCGCTATGTATATCATATATATTATTAATGTATATTCAATGTGCAAATATTGTTGCATAAAAAATTAGTCAATGCATCAATATCAATGTGATTTGAGATATGTTGTGATGTTGCAAATTTTGTGCAAATACTTGCTACACTTGTTTCAGCAAATTATAAATTGTATAATGTGTATATGTATAATATTCTACTAAGGTAAATACAATTTACATAATATTTGTCACGATCTTTATATTGATACAAATTAAATCTTAGTAAAAATTCTAATCATTAATATTATTAGAATCTAAAAAGAATTTTTACCTCTTGACATTGTATCTTCAACAATTTAATATCAGAACGACTATTTTTAATATACATATATCAGTTATTAAGTAGAAAAATTATCTTTCGACATTTTTTTCATTTTTTAAATAAATTGTTAGTATTCTCAAACCAACGAGAATCTGAGAATCTAGTTTATTAAATAGGAGAGCAATTTGTATTATGAATAATTATTTTTTTTGGATTATGGTATTCTGTGTATCTTATCTGACATTTTGTATCATAGGAAACAGGTACAATGTATTAGGTAACTCAATTTCCTGTGCGATACAATCCATAAGATTTCTTATGTTATTCGCTTAGTGCTCCACAATAATGATCAAAGTACATTTCTTATCATACTTATAAGTTACATATAAAACATTGCATTGGCAGATATCATCCTTTTTTCTTATTTTTATAACATCTACATAGAAAACTAAATCAATAGTACAGCCTCTCAATGATGTATGAAATAATAGGAAAAACTGTTCAAAGTAGGTGTTGCACATAAATATCAAGGAAATTGTACTATAACTGTTGCAAAAGAAGAGCAAATCTATTTTTATGTCGACAAGGAATAACTCGCGATATTTGAACTCCAGGTTATCATTTATAACTATCTACTTTCATTTATCAGAAGCATATTCCATCTAATTATGCATTAATCTTCCTTGATGTATTTCTCTATGGAATTCGTTATAAAACGTTTTCTTATGTTGAATTAAATTTATATATAAACAGATTTTTTATTATATCATTGGAATAACAATTTCACTAAAACTTCGATTATTATGCAAGTTAGCAGAACCGAATCTGAACCTGGGCCTGGACCTGTCAATCATCAAATAACCGCTTTATTGATTAGAAACCAGATACGCTATATACTATTTTAAAAATAGTATATAGCAATTACTATATTTTAGATGTGGGGATAATTTTCAGTTAATATTATAATTTGGAGGATCAACTAAGCTGCTATAACAATTGCATTTATCATATGCAAAAGTTACTATGTTATATAGTCGTGTTAAAATTAGGAATCATATTCGCACTGTTCCGATATCTTCGGACAATTACGATCAAATAATGTAAAAGAAAAAAGTTTTCCATGCTAACTGCGTATTCTAAGAAATGCAAAAATATAATATGCAGCGCTTGGTGAGAAATTCTTAATAATGGACAATGAAATGTTTAACTGTTAATAAAGAAAAAAAAATTAAAAAACCATCTACTTTCTTCTTATTAAATCATTAAAAACTTGCTTCATTTACTATTAGTTATAAATTAAATTACAATCTTATTAAAATAATAAAATATATCTACGTTATATTGATATAGTTTTTCCTTCTAATCGTTGTCAACTGAATTGTGTACATTGAGTCATCACATAAAGCGTTCGTAATCAGTATTACAATATAAATATCATGTTACTGATATATATCGAGATATCAAAAGTCATACATACATATACATGACATATATATTTATGTATATATATATATATATATATATATATATATATATATAAAATATGCATATATATATAAAATATACATATATATATACATATGTATATATATGTATGTATGTATGTATGTATGTATTTATGTATGTATGTATGTATGTATGTATGTATGTATGTATGTATGTATGTATGTATATGTATATATTTTTTTACCTAAAATTAAATGATAGTAATAAATATAAGTATTTCTTAGAAAAAACAGGCGATGCTGATTTTTTACAATCAACTTGTTTCTGTCAGGTGAGCATGTCACCCTAATGAAAAATGTATTGTATTTACATAATAATGTACAACTATTACACGCGCGATTCTACCCGAGTAAAGACTGACATAATAGTTTTTTTCTGTTTTTTCATATTATCTATATTATTATTATTTAGTGCATCATTTTATGAAGTTTCAAAATCTTCCCCAGACGCTGCTTTGCCGTTTTCATTCCCTTCTTCGGTTTTCGTTCTGAAAATTTATAGATATTCCATTTTCTTCATTATTATCAATCAGCTATAATTTATAATGTACAAATTTTTAATTAGTAAAAAAAGAAAAAGATGCGTAAATATAAAAGTCGATACTTTACCAATGGGAACTGGCGCTGCAAGTTTGGCTTTAACATCTCTAAGTCTGTTAGGACTAGTCAATATTGACCCAAATCCAATGGGTGATTTTATAACATTTTCAGAAGCTGCAGTGGACGATGTAGTCCCCACTCCAGCAACCGCAGGATCCTTTTGTTTCTTTTTGTTATATGTCCGTTTGTTGGTACCCTATTACATGTGTAAAATGTAATTTACATCATTTTATTTATTAATAATATTATTAATAATTTATTAATAATTATTATTAATAATTTTATTTATTAATAATAGCATAGAAATGGAAATAATTAATGAGCACAGAAAGAAAGACATACAGAGTGAATGACCAACAAAAATATTTAAGTATATTCAGTGACTTGGTCTGTAGCTGGCAAATTATGTCTGAGAATCATGTGAGCAATAGAAAGAAAATGGAACGTTAAAATGATAATTAAAATTTAAAATAGAAAAATGAAAAGAACAAACATCTATAAAAATTACACAATTAAAAACTATCATTACAACTATAAAAAACATAATTAAAAAACTACAAAATATGTACAATCCAAAAACTATAGAAAAGTATAGCATACAGAATTTTAAATATTAAACTGCAAAAATCGAATTATGCCTACCAATTTCTTCTTGGTAATCTTGTCCATGTCATTATCCAGGTATTCATCCTATATAAAATGTATGCAAGAAATATGGAATTATGATGTTTAAGGAAAGTTATAAATGATAAGACATTTATTAAATGAGATAATGATATAAAAAGTTTTATCTCATACACACACCTACGCACGCACACTGAATGTATGTTTATTAATTAATGTGTACTAGATTAATTTAAATATATTTAATGATATTAGAAGAAAAAAAGTTTAATATATTTATATGTTAATATATGTGTAAGATGCACAAATAATGATTATGCACAGAATAAAATAAAATAATATAAACGAAATAATAATTAATTTACCGATTGTTTTGCTCGTTTCGCCGCGGCCGCTTCTAGACCCTTTTCCACGGACGTTTTCTTCACCCCTTCCCGTGCTGGACGATTTGTTTTTGGTAAAAGAGGACCCACTCTAGCTTTCGGATTCCACGCTTCATCGATTTGACTCTTTGCTTTAGGTTTGAAGATGTAATCTTCATCATCAGAAGCGTCTAAAGCTGGATAAACTGTAATTAACATAAATTTATTAATATCATCTCAAAAAAAATATCGATTTAAAGTATTCCTTTGCTGTATACATACTAAAATCATCATCTTGATGAACCTTGTCGATATTTTCTATTGATTGATCATCGTCGTCATCGTCATCGTTTTGTTGGCTCTTGGTAGATCTTGAAGGTTTTGCAAGATTACTTGTTGTCGAGTAACTTTGCTGACTAAACGATAACATCCCGGCAATAGCCTCCCGCGTGGACGGTGACGCCCTGTCGGAACTGATCGTTTTCAATTTATAAATACTAAGACACCAAGAAATCAAATTCATTCCTCTGTGCGATTAAAAACTACAATAATCTCCCAATTACCATTCAATTTTAAATAAAGATCTCTCACACATGCACAAAAAAAGCTATATATCTAGACTGTATAATAACTTTATTATAATATAAATTACTTCTAATAAAAATAAATCTAAAATAAACGAAAGAAGTGTGAAAAGAGAGAAAGTAACAAAGTTATAGTAGCATAATAAATATACACATACTATTACTATTTTATATATATATATATATATATATATATATATATATATATATATATAATAGTAATATATAATAATAATAATAAAGTTACAACAATTTATACTATGCAAATGTTTGCTGAAGCTTTTTATCAAGCATTCTACCTAAGAAAAAAAGTGTAATATGTGATAAACTACAAAGTTTAATATAAAAACAGAGTTTTATATTGAATTAACTTACCCAGTGGGAGGTGGCATGGATTGACTGTACTGCTGTATTATAGACGACGGCCTGAAATTATTTTTTGTTGCAGTCATTGTGATCCAATAAGAATTTGTGTATGTTTAAATTACGTACGTAACGTCTATCCTTTGAGCGCCGTTTCCAAGAGTATACGCCGATGCTTTCAATAATTCCTCTATACCGTTCTTCGGTGCATCGTTTAGCACATCGACATCACCGTCGTAATCGCGTTTGAATCGTTTCTGCGCGTTCGACTTCGGCGCCCGTTTCCGCTTCTGCGACTCGTCTATCACGAGACTGTATTCGCTCTCATTGCTGCCGTCGTGAAAATCGTATACGGACGATGTCTGATTCCAAGGAAGCGGTTCCTTCGCTGTTCGGAGAGCTGTGTGATCGGTCGTGATATTACCACCATAAACGTTTATATTATCGTTTGTACTTCTGACAACCTCGTTGTTGCCAAGTTTAAATCTAATTACAGTAGGGCTTTGTTTTCCTGGCTTAGATAATTGTCGTTTATTGCTATTGACGGATTTGTTCGTCGCAGTCGCTTTAACATCGGGAAACATGATGGGTTTCGGTAATGTAAGCTTTAATGGAGGTCTTGATAAAGGCTGCTCCATCAAAGCGTTTTCCACTTTATTCGTTTCCTTCAACGTCGCTTTAAAAGCGTTATCGGCAATCTTATCGGCGTAATCAAAGTCTACGAAATCCTTGTTTAATGGCTTTTTCTTCTTTCGTTTACTTTCACGTTCCGGTTTTGGTGGATTTAGGGATATTAAGTACCTTTCCGCGTGTCGTATTTCTTTGCTAAGATCTTTCAATAACTTTTGACTATTTATCGTTTCTGGTATCTGACCGCGACTAATCATACTATACTGAAATTATAAATTGGTTTTTATTTTATTTCTTTCAGTTATAATTTCTTAGATTTTTTTTCAATAAAAATTGAATGTATAAAACGCTACTTACATCCTTATCTGTGTTCCATTGCTTGAGAATCCCAAGCAACGCCTTCACACCTTGTAAAAAATACGATGGACATTTCTTTCCCTCATTATTCAATTCTTTCAATTCTTTGAGCAATTTTTTAGCTGCGAACCAATTAACTGTTTCAAAGCCAGGATATTGAAACTTTGTTGGGGTCTTCATCTTTCTTTCTAATTCATATATTCTATAAAACAGTTCACAATTTCATTAGATAAATAATAAATAATAAAATATTCTTTAATTTAAATAACTAATATTTAAATAAATTTTCCACTACTCACTGTATTTGCATTGGAATATTAAGACTGTGCACAAAATTTCCACCGAAAACCAAAGAATCCATCGGTGTAAGTACCGCGTGTATCCAGCCCGTAGGAATCATCATTGTTTGGCCTTGTTTAATCACGCATTTGTAACACGCATCAGCCTGATCCCCGAAAAAAGTTTCACTCTGTGTTGAACTGCACATCCAATGCTGATACAATTGTAAATTCGCCGGTGTCGGTTTAATGAGATAGAAAACTTTTTCACCACGCAACACGTGATACCACACAGACGTGCCGCCAAAGTCAATGTGAAAGTCTGTAAAACTGTCTTTGACCCCCATTAAACAATATTTTTGTATTTCGGGTCGCTTTATATCACTGTCTTCGGGCCAATCACGCGGCCATACCGAATTAACCCAGTCGAGTTTGCGCGCGATGTATGGTGCTTCAACCATTGGTGAAAGACTGCAATTGTTTGATTTGTCAATTTAGACATATATGTTCTAGAAAGCATGTATAAAGCCATATACATGGCAATGAATATTGATATATTGATATACCCAGTATTAGTAAATTCAAGACTTATGACATTTAATACTCTTGTTCGAGAGGGAGAGTTGTAATATTCTACAAAGTCTTTTAATTTCATACGTATGTTGCTTTGTCTAGTAACATCAATTACATCCATGTCCCGATCACCACCTGAGAATAATAAGTCAATTATACATGCTGTAATAATATCATGTAATGATAAATAAAATATCCATTAAAACATATTTAACATATTTATAAATATATTTATACATTATAAATATATATGATAAATATATTTAATCCAAAAATCTTTATGCCTATCTTACCTATATAAGTCTCAACATCATAAACATTAAAACTTGAAGAAGGTATGGTCATATCAAGTCCATCTTTCCCATCAATGATAATAGGAGTTTCAAATCCATTTGTCTGTAAATACTGAAGAGTTAAGTGTTGTCCTTTAACGTGCTTCACAATTTCATCAGCTTTGGGAAAGTGTCTTGACTTTAGCTCTCGTATAAATACTGGAGTTCCAGTTTGAACAGGTTTTGTGTCTGCGTCGCGTTCAGTATAATCGTGTCTATGCCAATTCATTCTAGTCTTCACTGTAAAATGAGATAAATATTAATAAAGATATAAATTTCATTTGAAAATAAGCATAAAATGCTCAACAATATTCAACAGCCTTACTGAGAGAAGGACCGCACATAGCTTCGCATCGTGGACAGTGATATTTATCAAGATCTGTAGTCATGTATTCCTTCAGATCCACACATCTAAAAGAAAAAAACAACATTAAATGACACATTCAGAAATTTAAAAAGCTTACAACACATAATATACAAAAATTTAAAAATCAATATATATATATATATATATATATATATATATATATATAAACGAGCATTTCAATCAAACATAGTAACTCAATAGCTATTCCAATTATTCTCATTGTATCATACATCTGCTAATAACGTGAAAAAGACGCTGGACATGAAAGGCCAATGACGCTTAATATAGGTTATGTTATTATCAACAAAACATTGTTTGTAACACGAATGCTAGCGAATCTATACCGCTTCGTGTTCATGATTGAACACGTGCATATGAGTGTTCTCGCAGGCGTGATTCGGCGCGGAAAATTCTCAAAAAATTGTGAAAGAAAACCAGTGCCACGATCGTCGAACATCCTCGCGTCGTAGACGCCAAGCTTTACACGCGTATTTTAAGCTCGCGAACGCTTACCCGCCGTGATACCACTCCTTGCACACATCACATTGTATCATAAATTGTTGAGGATCGTACGAACGACCGCAAAAACAGTATGTAATTGACAACTCCATTTTTTTTAGTGGTTAACAATATTGAATACAACTCCCCCGTAACACATACATTCACACGATTTCATCAACTGTCGTCAACAACTGGGAATGATAGAGCATGACATAAGCAAAGAAGAGAGCGGTCTCGGTCTTTCGTTAAATCCCTACAGTAACGCCATCACTTTGGAAACTGTAAATTCACTATTTATTACTGAACTTACTAGATCTTAAGCATCACTTTGTGCGTTGCGTTCAAAAATCTACTTATTGAATATTATTTCATTGACTAATCAAAACAAAGAAATCTTTGCTCTTTTTGTCCTAATTGGTCAATCAAAACTTCTAACCCCGCCAAATAAATTTTTTGAACACAGTTCTGTAATCTCTTCCCTTACTCCGAGAATCAAAGAATAACAATAACACAGAGAATACATCGTGATACTTTGTCCCAGAAGAGGACGGAAATCCATAGAGAAAGGAAGAATATCGAAAATCTCATGGAGTGTGAGCGTTAGATTAGAATGATTAGATTTTTGCCTACATGTGTATAGTGTATTAAAAATTCATAAGCACAAATAGATATTCTTCTTTATTAATGAGAGTTAAACATAATAAACGGATAAAGGAAAAGAGAACTAAGTTGAAAAAAATTAAAACGTAAGTAAAATGATCCAAGGTCACGTGAATAAAATACTGATTCCTTCACATGATTACAATATAATGTATATATATATATATATATATATATATATATATATATATATATATATATATATAATATATTTGAAAGAGAATACATATATAACATTATTTAAAATATTATTGAACATTATTCCATTATTTTACTTGATTTTATAGACAATTGACAACAGGAAAGGTAATAAAACATTCTCTCAGCAAAAGTAAATCTATGTGTGCTTACAAAGATAACGCTATAAATTCAGTAGATAATATGGACATTGATAATGCCCAAAATATTCCTTCAGGTGAGTTAATTTATCCTACAAAGGAAACAATCATACAATTTACTTTTGACAAGAAAAAATAATGAAGTAACTATCAATAAATCATGTGATTCTCAATGTAAAACCAGAATTTTTTTTATTTACATTGTCATATTGATTTAATTATATATATCATTTGGTTTGATACGTATCTCAATTAAATAGAAAATTATGTCATTATATCTAATTAATATTTTTTTTAAATTTATATAATTATAATTGCACACAATTTTATTTGAATTTTAGGTTCCATGGTTGATACCATAAAATGGAATAGTTCTGAGGAACAGATAGATAAGAAGATAGAGAATGATTGGAAGTTGGATAAGTCTGAGGAAGAAACGGAAGAAGATATAGATGATTGGACTCAAATTGTTCCAAAAGAAAAAAGAAATATTGAATCACCATTTGTAATTGAAATGCGATCAGATGATGTTGTGTCATTAAATCTGCCAGAGATATTTGAACAAGAACAAAAAACAAATGACAAGAAAACATTTTACAATGACATCTTTGAAATTGATACACCGTCCAATGAAGCAAGCATTATAGTTGCTAAATCTATAAGTCTTAAGCATAACATTCATACGCAAATGCAAACATCATCTGTCTCACCAAGTACAAGTGAAAACAAAGATAAAAATGAGAATAAATTAGAAAATATTACTATGAATAATATGACCAGTCCTAAAAAAAATTCTACACGTAAAAAACTCATCAAAAATAAAAAATCTGTAAATTGTGATACAGAAAAGTTACAGAAAAACCCTCGTAAAAATCACATACATAAGCCCACACAGAACAAAAAGGCAGAATTTTATTGCATAAGAAACATAGTTATTGTTATAATGAAAAGCGAGAGCAAATTATGTTTCATCGGTAAACTGTTGGTAAAAGTGTTATATGGTGCTGTGCAAATTTATGGACATATATTAAATAAGTCATCCAACACCACGGAAGTGTATTCTCCGCGAGGATATAGTAATATTGTTATAGAAACGAGCAAGGTACATTCCGAAGATAACAATATCGATGATATCTGGACAGCACTCGCCGCGGAAGGTATCACCCGAGATTCGGAGAGCAAACTGCAAACCGATATCAATAATGTTCGACCAGGAGACACTGTCCTCGTGTTGCAGAATTTCGAAAACAACCTGACTATGTTTTTGAAAACTTACTTCCCGTATTTCAAATTATTTCCGGATGTAAATAATTCCTGCTATTATCCTTGGACAGACCCCAAGCGAGCTGAGATAATATTGCAAGCCAATCTACATTTCGAGCAATACAACGATTCCAATTGTAAACGATTGATTACTGATCCGTGTATTACTAATATCGCTCAGAAAATGTTGAGTCGCTGGCGCGCGAATGAATGGTCCTGTACGCTGATCGCTGGCGGGAAAAACGTCGGCAAGTCCACCAGCGTGCGATATTTGATTAATAATCTGTTGCATACGTGTGAAAGGGTGATCCTACTGGACGTAGATCCTGGTCAGGCGGAGTGCACGCCGCCCAGCTGTATCTCGTACAGTTTGATCGAGGAGCCGCTAATGGGACCAAATTTCACACATTTGAAAACACCGGTTTACCAGCTGTTCATCGACGACGTGAATGTCTCCCATTGTGTCACGCGCTACCTGGAAGGTGTTAAGATGCTGATCGAGAGACTAAAGGAGCATCCTGAACTATCTCGTTTACCTGTCGTGGTAAACACGATGGGTTTCACACAAAATCTAGGTTGGGATATCGCGATTTTTACGATAAAACTCATCAGGCCATCGATTATCATGCAGATTATGTCCTCGAAAAAAAAGAATAATTACAATAATGTCCTCAGTGCGGAAATCGTAAATAAACAGGTAACAATTTTTTTTTTTAGAAATAATAGATATATTTTTGTTCTTCAAATTCTTAAAAAAGGACCTTCACATAGGAATTCCCGTGGACGTTTTGCTATGAAGCATTTATTGATTGGGATAGGCCGTGCGAGTATGATTTGCATGTAATTCAATCTCAAGCCGAAGGCAGCGTAATGCAAACGATGGATCAAGGACCAAACCAGTGGAATATGGAACCGTATCAGCAACGCGAGCTTGTGATGATGTCTTATCTCAGCGATATCGTACGCGACAATGATGATTCTCCGTAAATTCTATTTTATCTTTTCATGATGGTTTGTTTTTAATAATCATTAATTTTTAATTTTAATGTTTGCTATTTTAGTCACTACCACATAAGACTGTCGCACAGCATCAATCAAGTAGTGCCATATACGTCAGTATTTATATTAATTATATTACAAAATAACATGCGAGTGTTAAACAGAAACATAAATCTGTCCTGGTATGTATTTACAGAGCGCCTTTCTCTTCCTTGTGCATTATTCCCCAGCGATTGTTCGGTGTACCGGCGTCACGAGCTTTGAGCGTTGTAAATGGTAATATTGTGGCGCTGTGTGGTACAGATTTAACGGAGGAATCTTCGCAGAAGTCGGCGAATATCTCCACTCTTCGGGTATTGACGCAAAGATCGCCCTTATGCACATGTTACGGCTTCGGTAAGTACCTATTTGTCCAAATTTTTCTTAACAGATATTTTACATAATTTGCGTATAATTATAGGAATAGTTCGAGGTGTTGATATGAAACAACAGCAAGTGTACATAAACACGCCATTGCCGATATCGATCATGCAACATGTTAACTGCTTAGCTGGTTGCATTCGCGTTCCTCCGATGCTGTTACAGTTATATCCAGGCGCACCTTATGTCAGTGGAAATGTAACATTACCGACGAGTCGCGAGCCACGTAAAGGATACTTTCGGATGAGATATCAAAAGAAACAAAGTCCTAATAAATCCTAATGATAAAACATTTGTATAAGTATATACAACTATACATACTATACAACCTGCGCCTTCATGTTCATGATTGATTTTCCATTAGAGATGGACACGGAAAAAGAGTGTTTTATGAATATAACATAGTTGTAGATATATTTTATATATATATAGTGTTGCGGGCAACTTGCAACATAAAAAGACCAATATCAAACGACGCATAGAATTTAGTATATATAAATGTACAAGTTTCTTGCACCTAATCATTGGCAAATAACATTTATATTTTTATGTATATGTATATGTATATGTATATATATATATATATATATATATATATATATATATATATATATATATACTTGTTTGTTACGCCCGATCATTGACGAAATATTGAATAAAGGAGATGTATATATATATATATATATATATATGTAAGAAATAAAATTTTTAGTTATATATAAAATTGTCTAAACATCATGCAAATATCTATCTATAGATAAACTATATCAAAGTTTTAACATAAAACAAAAATAATGCGTTCCTGATTATGATTGTTTGCCTGCAACCAAAATTTTGCTAAAAATGTCTACCGCGATACAGAGGTGAGATGTCTTTATGCAAAGCAGAAATATTGTTGCTCATCTCGTCTTCATTGCACTTAAAGTAGAAACATAAAGGTCGCAATATGGCAGTAAGTGTTTGCACGCTCCAAGACTTGCCGAGCAATTTCTGCCGATTTGTGGCCGACAAATTCTTTACATCCGTATAATGTCGTGGAAAACCAAAGATCTCTTCAAGCTCGGTGATCCATAACTTATCGCTTTCGCCTTTCATCATAATTGGTTTCGCTTCCGCTTTTCCTAAAATAAAAAGGGAATCTTGACAAATCTTCTCCGATAAAAAAATTTTTCAACAAAGGAATTCGCGCGACATGTACCTTGTAGCAGAGAACCTGATCTACTTGTAACTGTGCGCAGTTTCTTGCAAAGAGCCTTACGATTTAAATTTGGCGTAAGCTTATCTTGAACGTCTTCTCGATTTTCAAACAACGGCATATATGGATTAAAGGGAAAATTGTGCCAGTAAAGTCGCAATCTGTGTTGTGGCGAAAAATCCGCTGCATCTATGACATCGGGTTCCTGCCCCAAATGCCTGTAATTAACGCAACAAGTTGATTTCGCGTGATCGTAATGTTATTCACCGTCGCTTTGTTGAAGAAGTTATTCGCAAAACTTACTTGTTAATTTCTAATCTATATTCGCTCGGCATTGAAGCAACATTCTCGTACAGCCAGAACAGATGGCGATCTTTGTTGGCTTTCTTCATCAATTTTTTAATTCGGCAATATTCGAAAAATAGAATGCCCGTTCCTCTAGAATCTATAATCGTGAAAGTAGATCAGAATCATTGTCGCCTATAGACAATGTTTTGAAGGAATATCACATTGATAAATACCGTGGAGACCTAATCGCGCCGGATTGACCAGACTCAAATCGTTACACGGTGATCCGCCGATTAATAAATCGATCGGTGCAATTTCTTGAATCTTTTCTTTCGTTATGTCTCTTACATCTCCTAAATAAGTGATTCGATCGCCAAAATGAGCGGAGCTAATTGTTAAAGCGTTCTTATCAATTTCACTCGCGTAATAAACATCCACGATGATTCCCAAGTTTAAAAGCACTAGGAAACCTATTAAATATATGATATAACGAATTGTATCTTTTTCAAAAGCATGAATTTTACAAAATCAATTATAACGATAAAGATTAATATAATTTTAAGATTAATATAATTTTAAAAAATTCAAAAAATAAACAAATTTTTATCTTACCAGTACTCAAACCATCGAAAAGTGACAGCACACGTATGGGTCTCTTTTCCATCTCATAACTTACAAGATTTATATCATAGGATGCGGGATTAGAGGCTGTGCGGAACATTGTGGAAAATTTTTCATTCCAATCCAATCGCGGACGCAATAACATATTCGCAGGTTGTTTAGATTCATCTCTGCAGAGAAAACATTTCCACGGATCTTCCAATAACATATCCTCGTACGATTTTGGGCATATCAAAAATTTTAAACAGGCAGTACAATAGACACTGAAATCAGTTAATTGATTAAATAAATATATTCCGCGATGCAAGTTGAGTTAGAACTTATTTTAAACGTAAGCGAACCAACCGTGGACAATCGTCTTCATCACAAATAAGGACAGTTCCGGTGGCGGCGCAAACTGTGCAATAAAACTGAAATCAAACATCGAAAAGCGTCATTAATATTTCAATCTTTGAATATTGTCGCCGGAACTGCCGAATACTTACACACTTGCCATCGTTCCCATGCACAAACATACACGGTTTAAATGCATGCTGAAATAAAAAATTTGTTATTGCGATGGAAAATACATTCGACTGGAATAAATATTATTTTTGTATGATTATTGCAAAAGATATATGAAAGTGTGATGTCTGTTTTATTTCATACCGAACATTCTTTACACAAAGATCCTATAAAGAAGGGATGTTCCTCCATTTCATCTTTAGGAAACCTCAAACATTTCAAACATAATTTTTCCACTGCGCATTCTCCAGATATTACGCGACGCAGAGCATCTGCGGTTAAAATATGAATAAAAAGTTTAGTATTAGAGAGCATCAACCTATAATATGCACATACATATATGCATTGAGTAATCTAACTTACCACTTGTTTTTATGTCATTCTTTCGTTCAGCATCTACATTTGGCTTGGATTTAAATTCGTTGATCTTTTTCACTATCTCGTCGGAATATTTATCATATATCTTGTTAGAGTCTGAAACTTGCAATTGGTTATATGGTACGTGAATATTATTCATATTCGAAAAATATTCAAAGACATTATCTAAAGTCCAGTTATCCGTGGAGCATCCTAAACGCGAACAATAATCCTAAAAAGTCAGATTCAATTGTCGTAAAAGCTTTTGGAAATTTTTGGAACAGAATTTATTTTATATACACAAACATCACGTTCAAATAAATTATTTATAAAATTATTTATCATCTTAGATAAACAATTTCATGAATTTGTTTACCTTCGACGCTTGAAGTACGCCCTCGAGATAGGCTTGCTTAACTGTATTTTGAATATAGTTGCGCATCTTCTCCAGTCCCTTGTAAAATTTCAAAAATTCCAGATGACGTACCTATTAAATGCAAAATATCAATTAATTGACATTATATAGAAAGAAAAAAAGAAATCTCTCCTATATTTCTTTTATTCAAACGTTAATATCAAGTCTTATTACCTCCGAAACTTTGTAGTCACCGTACCACATAATCCATTGACAACCAAAATTCGGTTCCTTCAAGCAGCAATCGCGATAATCAATAATCATCGCTGCAAAAGCAAGAAGAGCTCTTTGTATTTATAAAAGAGGTCTAAACAAATTTTTACAAAAAAAAAAAAAAGAAAAGAACAAATCAGGGTATACCGGGCCACCAACAGTGTCCAGCGATTTTCGCCCAGGCTATTACACCAGGATTTTGATTTTGCAAAGGTAAACGCTCATCCTCGATTTGTTTCCAACTTGTATTTGTATCTTTGTTGTATTTTTCAGTAACCTGTTTCTTTATCGGTGACGCCTCTGGTGAGCCTATAAAATCACAGAGTGTCAAATTTCAAATATTACGCATCATATATATGTATGTGTAACTTAAAATATCACAAAAATAAAAGAAAATATACTTCTCTGGCTTGATATATATCTTTCAGTAGCTTTGAGGTTTTTTTCTTTCAAGGTATCCAGTCTGTCTTGTATGTTTTTTGGATATGGATAAAATGTAAGGTCATCCACTGTTACATCAAATAATTTATCTTTCATTATTTGCGTGCGTGTGTGATGAGAGACTATTAAAAAGATAGATTTTTTTTTCTGTCTTACATGTCTCGAATCCAGTTATATTCCGTTGTATCCAATAATAATAAGGCTTTGTCAGAGTACAGTCGAAACGTTGGCGAAGCATCTAAAATAATTGTAACGGCACATCGCATTTTTGGAAGTATAATTCCTTACGTAATTCTTATTTTCTTTAATTTTATTCTCGAAGATAGCAAAGAACCTGTATAGTCGCGTCAATGGCGCGCGAACGAATATTTTTACGAGATGGTTGCGTCAATCGATCCTCCAAGTTCCTCGAGAACGGTTGTATCTGCGTTTTTTCCGTGAGCTACAATCACATCAGTTACGTTTCATTGTTTTTTTTTTTTATAAAGATATTTTTATCTCGGAACATTCCACTAATTTACCAATGATATTTGCGATTCTCCGATCCAATAGACCCACAATTTGCCGGAAATAGAAGCCATTCCTGCATGTTCGGCATCGATGATCAGAGCTATAACATCACGTTATGATTTTAAAAATATGTCTTTGAAAGAAAAAAGATCCGAAATATTAAATATTATTATTTGATACCTAAAAAATAACGAAAATAATATTCTTACTTAGCCACCTATTGCATTAAGAGTTCGCTTTTTTAGATAATTTATAATTTGCGATAAAAGAAGACAGAATTTTTATAATTTTATGTGCCACATATATTGTACGTGCCACGTATTGTGATATGCATTTCATATATGTATGTATTTTTTACTTCTTTAAATGATTTTTGGTATTATATGACACGTAAAATTATAAATAGAATTTTGTCGCGAATTATAAATCGTCTGAAAAAAAGCGGGCTTAATATAATATCTCCAATGAGATAATGCCATCGTTAATTTTCAGCATCACATAAAGAACTATAAATGGCAATGTGCGAGTTCTATTATATCTATATAATATTGCTGTAATCATTATCCTCGATATACTTACCTGGCCACCATCCTGAGCAGTATCCCCATACTAGTTTGCCCGCGTGATTCTCCTTAGTAGTCTTTACCAAAGCTCTCGTTATTCTTCGCGGAACGTATTCCTTTTTATCACTATCATATTCCAAATCAGTACCCTTATCATCCGGATCTCTTCGCATTAAAAGTAACCTGCTATCGACTTTCTTGTTTCTCGTAACTCGAACCTATCGCGTAATTTATATATTTTCACTCGCACATTGATCGTATTCATTTTTATATTTGCCATGTTTATAGTGACTTACAAAATGAATCGAGTATTATTTAGAAAATATCAAAGTTATTGTTTAAAAAATTGTACTATATCACAAAAATATATAATTTAAAAATATAGATATATGGAATTTTTTATATATATATATATTTATTCTTTGCTCTTTCTTCTCATATTGAAAAAAGTTTTATGATATTTTGAAAACATGAACGAGTAACTATATAATAATCAAATATTGCTCACCTTGTCATTTCTATTCTTAACAAATTTGTGATCCTCCGAGGACAGTCTCCAAATATCCCTGCCCTTCTTCTTGTACGTGACTGCACTCGTTTTGTCTTGTTGGTTTACAAATTTTGTGTCCTCCTCATCTGAACACGAATCGTGAAGAGAAGTATTCCTACTAATCGCCGTATAAATATCCGGTGTTTCGCGATACTTGTAACACGTGCTTTCCAATGTCTCGTGCTCATCATCATAATATTTTTCACCTTTCGCTGAACCATCACTAACGATCTTCCGTGCCAGTAGCAGCGCGCTATCAAATTCGTTATCGCATTCCTCAATGAAGGATACCGATCGGCGCCAAGATGAATGTATCATATCCACACCGCTGTCATTATTTTCCGATTTCCAACTCTCATTCATGTTTATTTTCAGAGAGGACGACGCTACCGGAGAATCATAATTGACACATTCATGGAAAACACACTGGTAAGCCGTTTCCGTTCTGTCGACAAATTGGCAATCGATGGAATATTTATTTAATCGTCTTTTACGACGCCTTCGTTTCACATTAATGTGAATAAATGATTCCGCCAGATCGAATGATTGTTTCGACTCCTGGGAGGATATTTCACCATTGTTGAGCCCGCCGTTGTCCTCCAATTCGACCCAATCATACTCCATGGAAATATCCCGATTAAGTTCCTTAACACCTGGCTTTTCGCCCGGGCTATCGGCGAAAATCGTGAAACCCTGAATATTTTCGACGTCCTTCGCAATTTCCGCGCTACGTATGTGCGCCTGAATATCTCGCATAATCGCGGTGGCTGTGCTCTTTAAATTCCTCTTACACGCGCAGGCAGCATTCGTAAAATTGTAAGAATGTCGCCGCGCATTACAATCGCAACTTCCCTGTACAATTTTTGCGGTATCACGCGTGTCAACAGCGAAGCCGCCTCTCGCATCTGATTTGCATTCCGGAGAGTTTTCCTCCAAATCGCAGGAATTTCGCGACAACTTGCAATCATTATTCGTTATGGAATTTCCAGATTCTTTCTTCTGTCGCATCAATTTCTTTCTTCTTTTCTTTAGAGTCTTCAAATGATTCTCGCTGCTTCTTAAATAACGACCCTTTTTTCTCGATGATCTCCTTCCGGTACTACCTAAAGTATTTCCGTTCCTAACGGATGTACGCGTATTAATTTCTCGCGGAACGCGTTCGGCAAATTTCGCAAAATTCATGCTTCGCGTGTTATAAATATCCCAATTCGACGTTGTATCGAAATCGTCGTCCTCGGTATTATTCTCGTCTATGCGCAAGACATTTAAAAAGTAATCGGGATATTCCGACAATTCCGTCCGATTCTGCGACTTTTTCTTTTGACAATTCGACGTGTAGAATCTGGAATATCCGGCACTGGAATAATCAATCTGAACGATCTCGTCCGAGCTCGTCTCCGATGTTGCTCGACAAACTCTTTCGTCTTCGTCGGCCGATCCGTAACTTCCGGACAAATGTTCGCGATTCTCGTCCTCATTGCGATCGGTCCACCGAGCGTGAAGTTGCGTCAACGAAAACTTGTTCTCCGATAATCCTATCGGGCCACCATTTGATACCACAAGATTTTCGCGTCGGGATCCTGCCGACGACGTGGCTCCCTTGATTGAAAGATTCGTCGTCGCGTCACTGATATCCCAACGCGCGCTATCTGCGTTTGGTTTCCTTTGCCGTTTCGTCGACCATCTCTTCCTCTTGCTTCGTTTTCGGATGAACTTTCTCGAAGTGATTCGCGTAATTCGCGCCGGGTCGATGAACGGCCAGGAGCCACCGAAGATACTCGCGGACGAACGATCGGATACGACATCCTCGCAATGATTCGTCTCGAAATCGGAGGACTTTGGCGTGTTCTTCGTGGTACGCAGAAAATCCAAGTCCAAGTAACTTGCGATAGTGATATCCTTCAGAGATGATTTCTGAAGGAGACCCAGCTCTATGGCGCAGACTATCGACCAAGCGCTCACTACTTTATGCGACCTTGATGACTTCCTCTTAATGCGATCTGATTCTTCATACTTCTAGAATTTGCAAATAAAAATCGTAATATTAAAAAAAGATTCCACTTATTTTCACATCTATGATAATTTAAATGATAATTTTGAGAGATAATAATATTAAAAATCTTCCAAACTCTCTTCTCCCTTGATATTAAAAAGAAATAATTATAAAGTCATGTCAAAAAATATCATAAATATTATAAGTTTATATTAATTAACGCGTCAAAGTCTTTTATTAATAATATTAATATATTCTTTGCCGTTTTGAATGTATAATTACTTTATATACATACATAATATATAATTATATATTTATTATCTCCTAAATACATATATTATTTGTCCGCGATATATACATGATTGTATGTGATCGTTATATGTGCCATCTTTAAAATTATTTATCAAAAAAAAAAAATCTTATCTTGAAATTAAAAACATGCACGTATCGTTCGTGGCGTTATTAAAAATGATTGAGTGATTGTCGCGAGAATATGCAGGGCGCGCAGAATTGCATCGAGCGAGGCAACACACCGTCCGAAGCGGGAGGAACGCGCGCGGACTCTCCATAATCCGGGGTGTTTGCTTATTTCGTAATTACGAGAGTAAAGTGTATAAAGAAAATGTATTGGACGCGCGCCGCGCATCCGTGAGCAGATTTCCCATGGGTGAGCGTAACTCGAAACATTGACAGAGCCGCGTCGCCGTGGCAAGTGGAAAGTTTCGCGTCGTGTACATATTATACATACATACATATATGTAAGCGCGCAAAAATCTTGCCTCAAAGAAAAACAAATTAAAGTCGTGGGACGGCTTGATTAAAATTAAACCCACCTTCCTCTCCATTCCTCCCCCCTCCCCCCCCCGCGCCGAGCGTTGTCGCCGCGGTAAACACACGGTTTTCATATTACCGCGCCATGTGTCGAAGAGTAGTCTCTCGAAAGAGAGACTAGTACTCTCGGCGACGAGTATGCTCTTGATCGCGACGTAATATCACGCACATACGGCAGCAGACATATACACGCACAAGCGCGCATACACGCATTACATTTATATCCTCGCTCGTAGAGCTGCACGCACTTTCGTATACTTGTGGCATGCGTACACTTCTCTCTCCCTCTCTCTTTCTCCCTCTCTCTTTCTCTCTCTCTCTCTCTCTCTCGTAATACTTGCCGGAAGTCTACGAGGATCTGAATTAAGTATAAAGTCATAAGAAATGTAGATGCGCTACAAAATGAACGTCCGTTTGCAAAGCCGGCGCGGCGACGTTTGTCTCATTCGTCGACAGTGCATTTTAGCGCATTAATCGTCACGATGCAGCGACGAGAGTAACGCAAAAATGCACGTGCGACTTGAAATCTTTTATGCCTTTAGATAAAAAATTAAGCGTAACTTAAATGCGCTTAATTATATCTGTGAAGGAAAAAAGAATCAGTAGCGAATGTTTTGGCAATTATGCACTTTTCTGGATTTTTTCTTTTTTTATTTTTTGCCGAGGCGGAGAGAGGAGTCGACTCTATATCATTCGAAGAATCCGACGTAAATATTTGATCCGTTAAAAATGGGAAGTTGTACATATTCGACGTATACGCAATTCTCTACGTCTATATCATCGCAAAGTCAAGATAAAAAGACTCTTACATCGGTCGAGACAAGAAAAGAAACCAAACAATTTGCGTAAGGCATACATATAAATGTTTCAATATCCACGACGATGTAGCGTTTCCCCTTGAAACCGCCTTTTACTCCACCCTACTATTCTACGCTAATTGCAGCATGTCCGCGCTCTCCAACATCTTATTTCAAATAAAAATCGATGGAATAAAATATAAGCGAGCCTGGGAAAATCGTTCCCGGTCTCGCAGTTGTTGCTGAATCGCACGATAATTATCGCTTATAAAAAATTTCGGTTATTACGCCGTGAACGAAAATTCGCGTCGACGATCGTGGAATATTTTCGGCGGCGTGATGAGAAATCCTCGACAAAGATATTGCTTAAGCGACATGCGAGTCGCAAACTACGACCCGCATCCGAATCACTCTTTAAATAGCGATCGGTCTCGGCTTCGGGAAGAGACGCGTAAAAGAAAGAGAAACGAGAGAGGACACGTGCTACACGTGACGCCTTTAAAACGTGCTGCCAGGTATTGCGACACACGGTCGACCTGTTGAATGGGGGACTCGTCATTAGCAGTTTTACGTAAACAAAATTAGTAAGCTGTTTGTCGTCCGATTGTACGTTATTTAACAGTGGCGTTAATTTCCGAACGATGTGTCAGATAACACAGATTGGGCAATCTAGCCTTTAACCGGTTTAGCGCACCACAAAATATTATAGAAATATGTATGAGATTTCGTATTCGCGCAACTGTTTTCATATTCATATATTTTCTATATTTGTGGTCCGCTATTTATATTTGTCTCTCATATTCGCAATTCTATTAAAAATTATTTGCTCTTTTAATGTATGTATATAACTGTTATTTCACTATATTTCTACTATTTGATATGTTTAGAAAATAAACTATTCTGTTTTCTAAATTTCGAATAACATTACCCCCTTTTGCTAAAGCTTTCATTCTTTTATAGTAATTAAATATTTATAAATCCTATACTCCATGGTAAGTAATTTTTATCTTCTTTCAATGTAAATAATTCTGTAATATCTTCATATCTACACTGTTTTTCTGTTAATTGTCGAGCCACGTTCGTAATTACAGTATCTTCAAGAAAAATTTCAAGGAGCGCTAAATTGACCTAATCGGCTTTCGGATTGTCAGAAATTCTTGGCTACGGAGACAGCCGCGAGGGCGATTAATGACCGGCGACGAGTACAATCGAGATTCGAATCGCCTCTTAAATAGCCTAGCGGAGGGTTGGCGCAGGCGTGAAAAATAAAAAAGAATCTAACAAAGAGGGTGGATGGGCGATACGTACATGTGTGTGTGTGTGTGTGCACACGCGTACACGATTTAAACGTGGCGCCTCCAAAGGCATTTCTCGAGGTCGTTTCGCTCCGACGGGGTCGACCTGATGAATGGAAACGTCGGTATTATTGTGTTTACACGTGGGACACACGGGTGCCTCTCTCGCCACACTTGGCGTGGAAACATTCCATTCATAAAGCGTTCCGCGCGTTCCTCTCACCGTCACACATACGCGACCGCGTACACACGCACACACATAATCGGAGAAGGGTGCACGACCCCTCTGCCTACCGCGCGGGGGTTGACACCAGTGACGTATTCTGAATTTCGTTGCCGCCGCGAGGGGTTGCCTCGTCCCGCGCCGAGATAACGTCGCGCGGAAGAGATTCTCTCTCAGCTCGGTAATAATACCCACCCTCGAAAATAATTCCTCGCTCCATTACGCGAGAAAACGGAGATTCCCGCGCGCTGAGATTCGTCTCCTTCCACACTCGCGCGTCTAATGACGGGGGAAGTTTGATGATCGCAAATTTTCGCCTACTGTCGCGCGATCCAAGTTTCTCATGTCCTGGGGTATCCTCTTAACTATTTAATTTGTTTTTAGATATCGAATCTGTTTGCGGTGATTTTTGTGTGTATACGAAAAATGGCATAAGTGCAAAATATATTTCTTCTCTATTTATATTTCGATACTTCTAGTCACATATTCGATTATATTCCTTATCCCTTCCATTTATTTTTCCTGAGACATATAATAAATATCATTACTCATGATACTTTTGACTATTCACGTCTTAATTTTTTAAAATATTTACGATTGCAACATGTATGTCTAAATATTTTATTGCGCATAAAAATCTTTTTATAGAATTATTACTTAACCAGGAATAGAAGAATATATATACGAAACGCGAGATGGAAGGGTGTGAAATTCTGATGGGTGGGATGGGTGAGGCAGGCACAACACCCTTCCACGTTACTCGTAACACATCGCGGTAATTTATAACGACAGGTGTTCCCGGTCTGCCTTCCCCGCCTGCCCCTCTCGCCAACATCTACCGGGAAAGGGCGTCAACCATAACGCCGCCAGCTCTCGCTGCCGGTGGCAGCAAAAGAATGCTCTTTTTCGCCGCGTGCCTCTCAAGGTCTTTAAACTGAATGGTCACGCGCGATCCCGTCGTTTTTTCGCTTTTTTTACCGCACCACGTCGACGTGCATCGACGCGCGATGTCAAAGGCGATCACGATGCAACACGGGTTCCATCCAATCGGTCGTAGTGAGACTCAACCAGGATTGTTCCGTGAATTTTCATATATATTTGAATATTCACAAAGTATATAATGTCTGAAACATATTCATCGAACAAATATATATATATATATATATATATATATATATATATATATATATATATGTATAATTGCAATATTTATACAGAATGTAATTTGAATAAAATTTACAATATACATTTTAAATTTTAATATGGAAAAGTGTCGTAGATTTTCTTTCAATGTTTTAAATATTAATGAAATGCAATTCGAGTATTTAAGCAATTCGCTCTTTCAAATATTCATTGAGTAGAATCCCAAGATTTCAACAAAGAATTCTATAACATATTTACATTTAATATATTTCTTATAAAATTTGATTATTCAAGAGCGCCCAGTGTATTTAATCTTATAATAGAAATGTAATTTCGATCTTTATTAGAATTTATGGGACGCGAAATTTTTCAGAGATCCGAAAAATAATTTATATAAAATCTTACACACATGCCTTTAACTGGCCACTTAAAGCACGTTGCGTATATAACGTTCGTAATATCAGCTGAAGATGATTCGCGGCGCAAAGCTACATCTCGTGCCACGATTCTCCCGTGTTTACATCGTGCCAGCTGATATGAATGGACTAGTAGCAGCGGCGACGACGGCGTACGTATTTGTGCATTCGGTCTCATGACGACTTTCCGTATAAATTGAAACTTCTCGAGGGTGCCTCGTCGTTGCGGGGAGAAGGAAGAAACGAGACGGAGATCGCGAACGGAGCGAGGAAGGATGAGAGAACGGATGAGAGAGAAGGTACGAGGTACGAGAGATAGAGACCGAGAAGAGGGTGAGGCAGATCAGAGAAGGGTGGAAAGCCGCGAAGCTGGGTCAGTTCCGTTTAGTACGAGCCAAGCTGCAATTCCGTTTAGATCTGTCGTAGTCTTCGCGCGTCACTTGCGAGAGATCGCTCAAACGGAAGTTTCAAGAAAAAAATGCTGATAAAATTGAAATTGAAATCTCTCTAAATGAGCAAACACAAAAAAGAATTTTCGATACACAAAAAAAATAATAATAAATATATTCATATAATAAATAAATATATTCATATAATAAATAAATTGCCAAAAAAATATATATTTAAATTAAATACAAACCCCCTACAATTCTTTCTAAGACGAGACAGATCCTTACGAGGTATTAAAATCGAGTAGCACGAGTATCGCGGAGAGAATGATGTTTTATCATCATAAGTTTAATTATTTCGTGTGACACTTCTTCATTAGGAAGCTCTAATAAAAGCGCATATATACTCGTGGTAGAACACATTTGTTTTTATTAATAATGCATTTCGGCGGTGGCGGCTTTACGTACAAATATTTTTCTCCACTCAGGCGTGTCAAATATATCATTCTAATACCTACTCTTGGCACAATTAAGAGTATATGACATCGATATTATCCCGTATGTTAATTTCATTCGATTCGAAAAAAAAAAATAATGAAAACTTTCTAACACAACAATTTGAAGTATTTGCATTATTTTAGACCGTTCGCTGCATATCCACGAAAATGCAATATTGCATGTCGTCCGCCTTTGGTTTCGAATCATCGCGCGACCCACGGGATGATCTATGTGAAGGAACGAATTGTAGAAACTCCCCTCATCCCCCCTTCGTGTACGTGCTTTTTCTCCTCGCAATCGAGAAAAATCCTACCATGACTGGGAGAGAAATGCGGGTGGATGCGGGGAAGGTGTCAGGAACGAAGCGTGGGTGACTGGCAGGCAGTGCACACGAGAACAATCTGCACTACCACAATCATGTGAAACCGACCGCGCCATGTCCCGGCTCCCGTTTCCATCCCAGAGAAAACGCACGTTCGCGGTTCGCGCTCTTGGTCAGTGGTGTGCTCGTAAAGGACGGCTCGCATTCCGCTTTTTTTTCTCACCGCCGAATTAAGGGGGTAGCTGAGGTTTTAATCTGAGAGAGAGAGAGAGAGAGAGAGAGAGAGCGCGTGCGCTGACGTTATCAAAAGTGCAAGCTATATCTCCGTCTCAGATCAGGTTCAATTCTTTATTTCGTTGTGTTATTATTCGCCTTTATCCTTTTATTTATCACACATTCGGGGCTGCGCTAGGAGCGATAAAGACGATAATACACTTGAGATGTCTTTTTAAAGTCAACATCTCGAACCTCCTGCGTCCCATTTCGCTCTCTTCGTGCTCGATATACGCGGTGCTCCTAGTCAAACGAACTAAAAAAAAAACGCTTGAAATAGAATGGAGATGTAATTTTTTTTCAATGGCAAAATTATCTCGGGAAACACTAATCATATACTGGATGCATACTATTATCATATATATATATATATATATATATATATATATATATATATATATTCATATTATTGTGTACTGTAACATGTATTATACCGATAATTGAATGATTAGGTGACATTGTATTCGAGATAAACGAGATACGATTATCAAATCATGATAATATTCTATTCTATTTAATTTCAATTAATTTTCAACCTGCAAAATTTTGTCAGTACCTTCTACTAGTTCGCACAGTCCATCATTAAAAGGAGCTGCGATTGGTCAGGGACACCTCCCGTATGTAACAGACTCTATATATGTGTGCGGATGTATATATATATATATATATATATATATATATATACATCCGCACACATATATAGAGTCTGTTACATATATATATATATATATATATATATATATATATATATATATACATCCACACACATATATAGTCTGTTACATATATATATATATATATATATATATATATATATATATATATATATACACACACACACACACACATACATACATACATACATACATACACATACACACATATCTATGTGCATTCAGGCGCGTACGGTGCACGCACTATCCTATGTACACGTGCGATTTACCCCAGGAGATTCATACATAGTTTTACGTATATATAAGCGAGAGAGAAGCGTTTGTTGAACCGTGCAAATCTTCTGCTCGATGCACCAACACGAACAAGGTTCACGCGCGCAACAGCCCTCTTTCTCTCCTTCTCTGTTTCTCTCTCTCTCTCTCTCTCATCCTATGCATCTCGTTGCATACTGCTCTTCGTCTCTTGCCCATTAGGGGAACCTACGTAACCCTCTAACACTAACTCGACCGAACAACGTATTTTCCTGTCTTCCTCTCACATGCGCTCGTACATGGACAAGCACACACTTCTCTCTCTCTCTCTCTCTCTTTCTCGGCCTAACGACGGGACTTATACGCGCCTTAGGTACGCACAGTCGCACAACCCACAAGTATTCCCATCTCCCTTTCTCTTTATAACAGGCTCTGTTCTTTCTCCCTCTCTCTCTCTGTCTCTATCTCTTTTTCTCTAACCGCCTCTATTAAGCGTGTGCGCACACGAACGCATTTTTCTCTCTCTTCGTTCTCGTCGTCTCCGTTTAACCGAACGCGCTTATAGCATGTTTCATGCTTTCTGTCTCTCTCTTTCTCTCATCTATTCTCATCACGCTCTTTCTCCCTTCATCTCGCTCGAATACTATCGGATACGCTCGGAGCCTCTCACATATACTCCTATACCTCCTAACCGTCCCCACCGACCCCTCTCTTGTCCTTATCTCCGTCCTTGGCTGTCGTGCATGCACGCATATCGCCTATCTTCGTCGATCGCCAGTGTATACTCGCGAGCTTACCCTCTCTTTGTGTGAGCACACGGATACCGCGCGCGCGCGCGCGCGAGAGAGAGACGTGGCAAGAGGGGCAGGAAGGATGATGGGGCGAGAGGATGGCAGAAGGAAAAAGGAAGAGAGAAAGAGAGAGAAAGAGAGAGAAGGAAAAAGCGAGGGAGGCGGAGGAGAGAGGGCTCCGACTCGCCTGACGCACCATGGGCTTTTCTTGTATTCTATTGATTTTTCCAAAAGTTCGTGGTGGGGGTCTCTCTGGCAGTCTGTAGTGCGCGAGCTTGACGGCCCAGTGAGTGTGTGTGTACAGGCGTGTGTGTGTGTGTGTGTGTGTGTGTGTGTGTGTGTGTGCGCGAGAGCTTCGACGATATATCTCGCTGCCTTCGTTCCACCGATATAATCTCTCTTTCTCTCGCGCTGGTCTTATCTCCTCCCCACCTTCCCTCCAGATTTTCTCTTTCTTTCTCTCTCTCCTTCTCTTTGCGAAAGCGATCCTCGTCCGATTCGCATCGTCCTTCTCGTGCTCGTTCTATACACCCGGTAGATCTCTCTCGATCCCTTTCTCTTCTCCCACGCATGAACGTCTCCCTCTCCTTCTCCCTAACCGTTATGTCTCCCTCTCACTCGTTCGCCCTCCCCTTCATCCTCTCGTTCCCTTCTCTCGTGGCAGCCTGGCAGCGCGCACACGCACACGACACATGGAAGAATCGCTTCGGCAGGAGCGTGTCAAGAGGTTTTGGCTTTGACACCTTTGAAAGGGAGAAACGAGCGCGTTTCGCCCGGCGTGCAGAATCTCGCCACGACTTTTCGAAATCTGTCAACGAAATTTAACGCGACAGGCGGAATCTGGCATGCAAATTCTCGTGTCACTCGATGCAAAATAATCGAACAGTCAACGTCTAACAAAGATAACAAAACGATGACTAATAACTTTGCTCGAAGCTACATCATACGCTATAGCCTTCAATCCTTATACGTATGCATTTATCTGTTCTGAGAAAGACAATTGTTGCGTCAGATAAAAAGATATATAAAAATCACGAAATGCGATTTGTAATACATTACAGATGTAGTACAAAAAAAAGTAAGATGCGAAAAACGTAGCGGATATATTATTTCGGCCAAGGAGAGCAGAATCTTCATAAAAATTTAACAAACCTCGCTGAAAAACACGATGTTCATTCTGCTTAGCTAAACTTTTTACACTCGCTGTGCTTGAAACGAAACAGGTATATGCACGCGTCAAGTCGCGGGGAGAGGAGAGAGCGAAAACAAACGTGAAAAACTCCACAGCAGCCGCAAAGAACGTTTTTGTTTAGGACGGAGAGGAGGAAGCGGGACAAAACAACCAGATTTCGCAAGATGCCGTTTATCAAAAATATCGCGAGGCGTTTTGTAAAAAAGCCGCTTCCTCTCGGGCGCAACGTAAAAAAGAGCGCTCCGAGAGACGCATAAACGTCTCGTCGCATCTCTCCGTCCGCCCCTGGTTTTCCACCCACCCGTCCACCGACAGGGTCACCGCATGCACCCACACCCTGTCGTATACGACACGCGCGCGCAACCGACATACACACACACACATACACACACACACTTCCAACAAGCGCGTTCTCTCGGTTCCTCTCTCTTTCTCTCTATCTCTCTCTCTTTCTCTCTCGCAACATATCCTCGTGATCGCGCAGATTGCACACATCGCGCACAACACACGCATATATACGCATACGTACACACAGTCACACATATTTTTACACTGTACATATACGTACGCAGGTATACATGCTCACGCATACGCGCAAATGGCGAGCGGCACACTATGGCGGGCGACGGTCGTGCATCCAAGCAAAGCGGAATATAGGCGGACCGGTGTCGGCCAGGGCGAAGAGCGGCGGACACGACGACGATGACTGCGCGATCGATAATTCGAATCGATTAATAATAAGACCAAGCGTGGAGAAGGAGGAGGAGGAGGAGGGGGAGAAGGCGCGGGAAAAGCGCGCGCGAGATCGATCGCGTGACCGCGAGAGCTGGACCGCCCGATATTTTCGTGGCCTTTACTTCTTCCTTTTTTCTTTTTTTTTCCTCTCCCCGCTCGCCGAGCGCGCGCGCGTACGTACACCGGGTTTATTTTGGGTTACACGGGGTACCCGTCGTGTTGCCGCGAAACGGAATCGGAAATCAACTTTGAGAGAATAATAATTTACACAACTCGTTTTCTCGCGAGCGGAATCGATCGACGCAATCGACGACGACGACGACGACGACGACAATGACAACGACAACAATGACGATGAATCGCGTCGCGATAGACGACCCCGACCATGATTAATATCGCGCTCGTTAATTGTTTATCGGCACATCGCCGAGATTATATATACGGCGAAGGATAACGAAAGCGTAGGGCAAATATAGATTTCATTTATATATACATAAGAATATATTCAGTAACCTACTGATAACGATGAATCTGCTCGTTTTAGTCGCACATGTTGTATTTAGTTTCCCCTTTTCTCTTCCAAGCTTCAATATACGCTTATCTCAATTAATTAATTAGCATCAATAGAAAATTCAAGATCAAACTTGAGCTCTTTTTGCGCAACGTTATTCGATAATTGTTTGGATGAGACAATGAGACTCTGCTGTCACGTGACTATTATTTTACAATTCTGTCAAAATCATTGCATTACGAAAAAAAAAAATCTTTTTTTAGAATTAAATCCAAAAAGTTTTAGAAAGGATAAGTAAAATAGGCAATATACTATATATTAGACTGTATATCGCTGTTCCATTTTGGAATAAATTTTAGTAAGCTCCGCACATTGTCGTAAATCGCTTTCATAAATCGACTCTCGAGAAACCGGCCAACTTCCGAATGTTTCTGCTAAATATCGACACCCGAAGTAGCAGCATCATTGATATAATTTCGCGACTCGAAGCCTTGGAATACGTTGACCTCGCAAAGTATTTTCAGTAAACGGAGTTAAGAATGCATTATCCGAATCCAAACTCGTCGTCAACTATCTGTAATATTTACAGCATTCTTTATATAAGTATAAGAGCCTCCCCACTCGATGTACCATACTTGTCGTAAACTTTCCGCCGCGGTAACTGTCCGTAACTTTACACATATAGTTGAGCCGAGCTGAATCGAGCGAGCCAAGTGTGCCTAACTAAGAATCGTTCCATTATACATCACAGACAGTAGTAATGTATTTCGGAAGGCATGAAATGCCGTATTTACGGCCACGCTGCTGTCAGCACCGTCAGTGGATTACGGAACACGGCGTAAGACGTATCGACGATGTTACCCGACGACGACGACGACGACGACGACGACGGCGACGAAGACGACGAAGGCGACGGGGATCTAAAAAAAGATCACCTACGTAAATATGTGAGCGCCAGAGTCCGTCTCCTTGTCACATCTTCAAGAATTTGCCGTTGCGACATCCTCTCGCAAATACAATCCCGCCGCTCGCGCGCTCATTTGCATAATGTCCTCGGACCATAGGTGGAAAGGACGTACGACCCGCGCTGTAAATTCGGCCAGTCTTCGTGGCTGCTGCGCGTACAGAGTGACCGTTACACGTCTCTCTCTCCCTCTTCCCTCCCCCCTCTCTCTCTCTCTCTCTCTCTGTCTCTCTCGCGATGGTGCCTTATCGCCGATGCGGCCGATGTAGCCGCAGGTCGGTTGGCCGAGTAACGATCGCGCTACGATCGATCTATCTCAATCGATCGTCGTGGCGCGTGCCCCGATTTACTATTGATTGCCGGCGATCGATTAGCCCTGTCGAGCTTCGACGGCTATCCTTGGTCACGGACGCGGGACGAGGACAGCCGTAAAAGAAGACAAAAATGGAGGATGGAAGGAACGAGATGCACAGGCGGCAAAAGAAGAAGAAGACAGAGATCAGAGGACGGTGTGGAGGAGGTCGAGTCGGACGGACAAAAGACGGAGAGATACGGAATGAGTGCGACGATCGAACCATCGAGCGAGATAGAAGTCGAAATGCATATGCGTGCGATAGAGCAGATACTGGAAGGAACAGGAAGGATTCGAAGTGCAAGGACATGGGAGAGGACAGAGATACGGAAGAGAGAAGATCGAGAGAGTCGCGAAGTAGCGAAGGACAGACTGCGCCGGATCAGCCGCCGTCGCCGCTTCCACCGCTTCCACCGCTGCTGTTGCCGTCGCCGTGAGGCTTCGAACCCGAACGTAATCGAGCATCGTCGAGCAACGGCGGAAACGTACGAGCGGTGCGGTTCGAGCGACCGAGCGAGCGATACGGCCGAGCAGTGCGGTGCCGACTCTTGCTGCCGCGGTTGCAGATTCCGCGGTGTGTGTGTGCGCGCGTGTTTACACGACGAGAGAGAGAGAGAGAGAAGAAAGAGGGAGAGCTTGCGCCGCGGAGGCCAGGAGAGCAGAAGGGAAAGAAAAAGAGAAAGGGCAGAGAGAAAGAGAAACGCGAAAAAAAAAGCGACGAGAAGGCCAACTCCTGCGAGGCACGGTGCGTGAGCGTGCAACTACTCCTCCTCTATCGAGCACGTCCCTCTCGAGGAGGATCGCGCAACACCGTGAGTACATACGTACGCCTCGCTCGTGACGTATCACGAGGCACCGCGAGTTGACGAAGCCTATAGTACCGAGGAGGGACCGACGGAGAAGACGCGCGCGTCGCACGACGCGGCCGGCACGTACACGCCACGCCGAGCGGTAAGCGCGCCAGCCGCTATCGCGCGGCTGCCCTTAACGGGGCGTGGGTGGGCACCACCATACCGCATCGGGCACCGACGACGGTGGTGCGGCGAGACGGCGGATGGTGCGCGTAATTCAAAAGGTGCGCGCGGCGGTCGCGACGAGAACATGACAGACGACGCGGAGTGCGCGATTTCGAGGCGGCACCGCGTCGCGACCGAAGGGACAATAATATAAACGCGGCGAGACAAGGAGAATACGCGAGGAGAGAAACTCTTCCTTCGAAAAAGAAAGTTCCCAAACGGAGTACATATATCCGCGCGGCCAGTGATCCCGTGTGTGGCTCGCGTGTTGCGCGTCCAACGGTGAGTGTGTGTGAGTGCAAGAGGACCAGGCCGCGCGCGCGAGTGGACTCCGGGTGAAGAGAAAGAGAGAGAGAGAGAGAAATAGCGAGAGAAGAACTAGAGAGAGACTTTCGCGGCTTCCGGCCTGTCGGCGCGGAAGCGATCCGACTAGCGATTTCACGAGGAGAGGATGCTGGTAACGACGTCGCCGACGGTCGTTACAAAGAGGATAACGATGTCGACCTCGCGAGGTCTCGACTGAGTCGCGCCAAGAGCCGCGTCGCGGCCGACGTCGTCGCGACGGTGGCATCGACGAGCGTCGTATCGTCGTCGTCATCATCGTGCTTGCTTGTCGCGATTAAACGTTAGGTGTCAACGTTGACCGACGTTGAGAAGCGCGAGAGAAGTCACGCTCGGCGATTGCCGACGGTGCGTTTCACGTCACCGTCGAGGAGTCACCGCGAGAGAAAGTCCGTCGGGCTTGAGCGGAGGTCTCAGTTGCGGAGTCACAGTTCTGTCACGGTAGTCTCCGTTGACGAAACACCATGAGCGAGAGCGTGTCCGAGCAACCGCGATGACTGTACTCCGATTATTCCGTCGCTAAAGACTGGATATCGCATCCTGTGACTGTTTCGCGATTCTAGCAATTGTCCGCGGGAGACAGAGCGGAGGATATTATTTGCCGGAGAGTTGTGGTAAGACTCTCTCGGCGAGGAGGAGATCCTCCACGATTATTTCGCAATCATCGTAATCAACGTGTTCGGACGAGGACTTTACTCGGAATCATCCGTAATTCTAATAATCGCCTTCTCGAAGCCCGGGTATCGATCCCGGGCCGGATAACGTGGAGCGCGCGGTGACGCTCACAAAGAGCTTTTGTCGTCTCGGAAGATCGCGTTACGTAAAAGGATTACTCACAACCCGTCCCTACTCGTGCGAAGAGCGGACCTCGAAAAGGTGCGTCTCTCGGCGACTAATCGAGATCCGAAGGTTGGGGAGCGACGTCGAGCGACGTCGCGACGACGCCGGCCGACGGCGGGGCCGCTTCCCCTAGATACGCATCGACGAACAACACAGCCGGGATGCAGGTGGCAACGCTGTTCAGGGAGAGCGCTACCCTGCTGGGCGCCTCTAGCCTGGACCCCCCGCAGACTCACCATCATCAGGGTATGCATCAGCCGCAGCAGCAGCAGCAACAGCAGCAGCAACACCAGCAGATGCAGCAGCAGCAGCAACACGCCACCGACATGCACCTCGTCGGCCACCACATGCAGCACCACTACAAGATGTAAGTATCCTCCTCTCTGCCGTTCTTTTCGAGCACTGATCGACGTGGCCGGCCACTCGCGCTCCACGCTTCGAAAGTGTTCGATCTTCGAAGCCGAGAGAGCCACTTTGGCGGTTACGAGCGGCCAGTCAAGGTACACCGCCTTCAAGTTGCCGACTTTACGAACGCGAGACTATAGTTTTCAAGATTTTTGGGTCTTTAAAAGCGAGAAGCTATACGATCGCTATGCTAAAATCTATCTCGACGAGTAAAAAAGTTACTTTAATTTCTTTCTCGGGTATCGTTTGCGTTTCTTCGGAGACTTACGAGAAAAGTACAAGACGTTAATGTACTTACATCACGAAAAAGTGCGAGATTAATAATAGCTCTCAACGAGCTTGATACAAATGTTTGTTAATTTCCGCGTTAATATGTAAATCGATTAAAAGAGTGGCGATGATTTAGAAAAAAAAATTCAAAGAAAGAGCTTCTGAGAGAGCTTATGCGAGAGTCGTTTACCTTGAATACAAATTAGAGAATTTAAAAAGGAAGATCGTAGTTGCCTGAGATGCCTTCAATATTTTGCTTTTGTTGGAGGATCGAATAATAATGCAGGCAATTTCGCAACCGGTTGCTTCAATTGTTGCAGAAACCAGGCGGTTTTTGCGGTCAAAATACACAGCGTATAACCCATTTCGCTTTTTTTTTGCTACCGGATAGATGCCACTAAACGGCAAACTATATTCGCACACCAAACTAAACGGCAAATGTTATATTTGCCGAACTCCGAAATCCGTAAAACCCATCTCCGAGAGACGACCTTGACGGCTTCTTACGCGCAAATCTTCGCGTTAACTTCGACTGACGGCGATAATTTAGCAGATGTATATGCACATTTTCCACTGCATTCCTAGATAAGATTCTTGTCGCGAAACGACGTTATCTCAAGCACGAATATCGCTTCTTATCGAATACAACGATGAAGTTCTCAAACTATGAACTTTCAAACTATAGACTCCCCTTTAAGTAATAACCTTCACTGAATAGTACAAGGAACGTATATGCGTTTAAATCACAGAAAAAAAAATCGATGAAGAAAAATGTCAATGTAGAAAGACTTCGCGATGGATTCTCGGACTCTCTTCCTTATTTCTCTTTGACTTTCGATCCGAATGAGTCTCGTGGCGCCGTTAAAAATATTTATTTGCGTTTGTTGTTGTATCGACACATTAACCTTTTAAACGATGCCGTGTCGGGGACGCTCTACCGCCATTCATATTTGTTTTTATCCGCGCGCGCGCGCGCACGGAAATATCATCTAATGGAAACGGTTGGACGCAATACGATTTTATGAGCCACATGTTCCCGCAATATACGCGGACAATGCGATACAATACGGCGACTTGGATCAGCAGGTGAATTCCGGGCGCGACAAGAGAATCTCTTTCTCCGTCTTTCTCTTTTTCTCTCTCGCCGACAAGAGCGAAAAATTGTTCTTGCCCGTTCCTTTTTCAATATCTCTTGTTTTATGAATGGGATAAGGGAGAAAAAGGAGGAAAGCATGCGGCGGATTTACACGATGTGCCACGGCAGGAAGCTGCCAGACTTTATAAATGGTGGCCTCAAGTGGCGTTAAGTGGAAGAAGTCGCGCGCCAATGGTTACGATAAGAGAGAGGCAGAGAGAAAATCGCGAGAATCGAACGTCATCTCGCGCCGTTGCTCTTCGTCGATTTCATCGCGTCAAACACGGGACGAATTTTTAAATAATTTCTCGTACGCCGTATGAGAGATATCTGGCAAGAGTAAGTTAAGATAAGAATTCTTAATCAACAAACTCATACATATCGTTCCAAATTACCGAATCGACGTCTCGCTCGAATGAGATACTCGTCGAGAATTTACGAATATTTTTCTGCAATATATCAGCCGTTTACTTGGAAAGTGGCATGCCGTCTAAAAATCTTATTCGAGAACGTATTATGCAAATTCAATAAGTTACAAAATTAAATTGACGATAGATATTTGTAAACTGCCAGGCGCTGCCAAGGTTCCGAGAGAGAAGACCGGTCTATGACTGTACGAAACATTTCTTTTCGAAAGCATCGGCGTCCGCCGAGCGGACTGATAAGCATGCAAAGTCGACGTATCGCGAGCAAGGGTCATTTCTTTTCCGAGACATCGATGAGTCAGTCGGGAAGACAGAAATAACGCGCTCGGCGCGTGGTAACGCGGATAAAAAAAAGCAGGAGAGCGCGCGATAACAGGCGCGAACGCACAGAACGTATCGTTCGTTTCACTTCAATTTTAAAATACGGAGGGACGATCTATCATCCTTGAAAATTGGAGTAAAAGCTCCGCTCTCCCCTTCCCCCCCCCTCCTCCTATCTCTCTCTCTCTCTCTTTTTTTTAGTCAGTATTTACAGCGTTTCTGTCGGTACATGATACATTAAAACAAGCCATCGAACGCATGATAAATCGGACATTTTACATTACGCCGTTCCTAGTGTCACCGGTGTCTCTCCAGAGAAAAAAAGGAGACAAATTTTGATAACGCGTAGCGTTTGATAACGACAGCTATTGTATTGGCGAGGGTCATTGATGAGAATTTGTGATCAAATGATTAAAGTCGCTCCGAGAAGAAATTTGCATTTCTTTAAACGAGAAATAATATCCACGATAATGAGATTGTGCATTACTGATACAATTGTTGCATCTAACACGAGCAATTATAAATAAATTTGTTTTCAAACAGTATACTTGAGCTTTCTATGTTTTAATCCTTCCTCATAGGCGACGGCTTTTAGGCCGGTTGCAAATTATTGCCCCTCTTCTAACTTTTGAATAGATACGCAAATAAACGCATATAAATGAGTATTCTTTTGTGCTCTCTCTCTCTCTCTCTCTCTCTCTCTCTCAGTAAAGGCAGCTCGCTCGGAAATATTACCATCGATTACATCACATGTCTTTTATAACATCACGTCTCATTAAAATTTTGATTATATCTCTCGATCTAATCGCCATATAATTTATTTTCAAAAGTATTCAAAAGCAAGGTAGATGAAAACTACAGAGATTTTACCGCGAGTATCCGCGAAAAGGAAAATCATATGGACTTTCATTGAGACGCGAATGGGTCGGAGCGAGCGTCGCGAGAGAATGTTCGCTAGAGTCGCGGGCGCGTCGTGTGTTGCGAGTCCCAAACGAAATTTTACGTAACATGTAAATGCGCTCGTCCTGAATGCGGTCGCGTTCAGTGTCTCTCTCTCTCTCCCCCCCCCTCTTTCGCTCTCCTTTCCTTTCTCTCTCGCGTCGCCTCTCTCGTCTCTTTTTATTGCCGAAGCGGCGCTTACGAAACCAGTTTCGACGTAGGTCGGCGGCTCTCTCGACTTGGCCGACAAATTTTTTTTTCTACCGCGAGAAAGAGCGAGGAGACCCGCCAAGTTCACAAATATTATCACGTTGTCGCTAAAATGGCTCTCTTTCTCTCGTAACGAAATCGCCCGCGAATATCGCGCCACGTCGCGACCCGGGGTCGAGGGATAGGAGGCTGGAGCTTCGGAGAGCTCCTTTACGAATTTCGTCACGCGCGCTGAAGGGACGCGCCGCCGGCTGGGCTCTGAATTTGTATTCGTTGCGCAAGGTCCGGTCGCGCCCTCGTTCCTTAAACAGTATAATTTTGCGGAATCTCGTCTCCCGCGGTCGCGGGAATACTCTTTCCCTTCCTTTCTCTCTCTCTCTCTTTCTTTGTCTCCTCTCCGTCGCGAGGTAATCGTTCGGGCGGATTAAATCGCCGAGATATCGCCAATGTATTGATAAACCCGTGGCAGAGAAACATTTGTTTGCCGAGGTCGCAGAAAGCTGTCGAGAATACAAAGTTTTGCGAATCTTTTGCGAAAATCAAATTACGGTCCATCCCCCTCGTCGCGAATATTTAATTCTCAATTCTCGTGGAATTAAATTTTGAGAGTAAGAGATTATAACTAAAACGGCCGACGCTGACTTCCGATGACACACAAACGATTTCGTAAGGTTTTGCGTGGGCTGATTGATACGCCAATTCGACGGATATTCGCCTCCGCGGTTTTTCAATTATCGCAAACAGTATCGCACGTGGCATAAAGACATATAATTCGATTAGCGATATTATGACGTCTCGATGAAATGGCTTAATACAATTTCCATGTAGAACGCGGAGCGTGTCTGACAGTACGATAATTAAAGCGCGCGTTGCTTTATCGTTATCAGGGAAACGTTCCCTTGACTCTGGCCGGCTACTGAAAATTAGTCTCCAGCTAAACTCGATTATCGCGCGATCGGGAATATCGATAGATTTGTTAAACGCTTGCCGCGCGATAAAATGCATAATTCGATCAGCGCGCACGTGCGCGAAATGTATTTAGCAAGCATAGGCGAAAAGCGATTTTTTAATTATTTAATAGAAAATACGTCATCTTAAAATAAGAAATAAAATATGAAAATGAAAAAAAAAACAATTCCAGCACATCGCTCAAATCTGTTTCATTCCGAACGAGCCAATGCTTCTTACAATTAGTTACGTAGCGAAACAAAAATCTAATATGCGAATAAGAATTAATAAAGGAGGGAGGACCTGCGTGATACACTCTACATCGAAAGTTTTAATTACATCAATTTGAATGACTAATAAAACGGACTGTTCACATCTTTTTCAATCCTTCCGTCGCCGAAATTAGATTCGTGGCATGCTGTGATTAGTATTTAATTGCAAAGTTCTGCGAGAGCGATGCTTGCAAATTTTATCACGTTTCGCCGAGGAACGCGAATACATTTGCATTCGTCGCGACCGCCGTCGGGTCCGTTCGCGCTCGCAATCCTTAAATTGCGAAATGTAATCAATGGGTAGAATCCGTAAACCTACGTTTCGTGACGTACGCGCATTCAATAAACAAATACTTCCATCAGGTGATATATGCTTGACATATAAATGTCAAGAATAACGAAAAAAACAGTTTCATCTATGCGTTAATCCTCATGCACTCAAACTTAATTTCCTAATCAGATTAATGCTAGTTTAATCGCGATTCGTGCAATAAAAATATGATCTTGTATTTATCGCAGAGAAGAGGAGATATGCATTTTCGAATATTATGTAATTTAATCGTCCTTGCCGCGTCATTAAATTATGTTAACGATCTCGATGAAAATAGTCAAGCGACCGTCACGAGTCATCGATAAATGGTCCATTAAATGTAATTCATTAGCCGCTTTATCCTCCAGTGATGCTTCCTCCACTATTTGTTAAAGTGTGCGCCTGCGTGTATCATTTCATAGGCAACATACTTTCATGATGCAACCACTTTAGGATTTAAGAAGGTTATCGTCGCGAGAGCGCTCCATTTTTGCGATGAAATTGACGTAAATGACATGCCGTGCCGCGAATCGTCACACGAGGCGATAGCGCGAGAGGAGCAACAAGATTGCGCGCGGATTCTATCTTTATCGAAATGTCGATGGCAAACTAGTCTATAAAAGTTGCATCCGGAACTCTTCCGAAAACCGCCGGCCGCGGGGAAAGATCGTGATCCCCCGGAATCAAGTTTCATTTCGCGTACTTTCTTACTCCTCGTTGAAAGTCCGCGTGCTTTTTCTCAACGAGTTCGCGCCACGTGTCGTTCACAATGTGGCGCGCATTTTTCATCGGGACGTCGTCGTCTAGTTACTCTAGTTTCCGAGAACGGCAAAGTCTTGACGCGGAGCGCAAGATTCTCTTTTACAATCTTCTCACGGAGCAACAGCGACGATAGTTGAGATATAAAATGATATGCAAGCGTCGAAAAAAGAAGGGAACTTTGAGTAAAAGCTGAAGGATAAAATTCTAATATCTGAAATCATAAGCGATGGGGATAAAAAAGTTATCAGTGCTAAATGAGTTAAAAAATTTATATACACGAAAAAAGGTGAAAAATATTTTCTGCATTTTCAATCTATGATTCTTGTTAAATATAGTTGGATATAACTGATATAGGTCGATACCGGCGATTATATATGCTAATCATTGGAAGTGATCATTAATATAAAAAAAAAAAAAAAACCGATAGTGGTGTTTTTTGACATTGAAGCTGCATGTTATCTGACTATGTAGATTAGCAACGCTAATCTACGCTGGAAAGCAAAGATTAAAAACGTATCTCTTCTCCGCGATTTTAATAAATTTCAAAATGGACAAATAAAGTGAAAAAAATATCTTTTTAAATTCAAATAAAAAGGCTATCCAAATTTCTAGTCCAAAATTTTTATTTAAAATTATGAAAAGTGCTTGCACTCTTCGTATTGCCTACACATACAAGAGAAATGATTATGTAATGCGCATATTTTTTCATAATTCTTCCATGAAATCGTGCGATATAGAAAAATAATTTTAAATTTTTTTTTCAAAAATAGCTTAAGGTAAAAAAAAATAACAGCTCTCGAAACTCTTTCGACTTTATCGTATCAATTTCTATCAGTGCCGACACCTAAATAGCGTTCCGCAGTCAGGATGCAGAGACGAGAGCGGAGGGTGTATTTGATGTATAGAAGAGTCTCCGGAGAATTGAAGCCAAACCCGCAAGAAGTTTGGACCAGACTTGAGGGCGCCAATAGGTCAAGGCTATCTGAGACGCTACCGATGTGTATACATACACACACATACACATACACATCTACATTAGCGCGATCTACCCGTTTTCCAACAAATTCATTACGAAGCTCCTTGGAGGATACTTGAAGATTAACGACGAAGATAACCCGGTGGCTCCGTGGAACGCGCATTCGTCACCGCGTTTTTCAAACTTTCTCGTCGTTTGTTCTCTCGCAACCGGAAAGAAGAACGTTCGATTTTTCGGCGTCGCTTCGGATAAAAGGGAGAAAGAGAGAGAGAGAGAAGGAAGACGAACGTATATGCATAGCGAACTGACGTCGTCGTCGTCGTCGGCGTCGTCGATGCGGTTGCGAGGATGAAAGTAGGCGGGGAGAGCGAGTACGGAGCAAGGACGAATCCTTTACCGCGATGACAGGCTTCGCTTTCCGCCTCCTTTCGATCCCTGCACCATCATCACAGTGTCGGTTGGCAGGATCACGCTCCTCTCCGTGCCGCTCCGTTGCCAATCGCGTCGGGATGGATGCAAAATAGCGTCGGGTTTTGCAAAATTCTCGAACACGCCTCGCGCAAAACGACGAGAAATAAAAAATTCCATTTACATGGATAATTACCTGACGCGTTTCACGCCTTCTCGAGCTGATCAAATGCGAAGCCTACAATTTTCACAGAGGCTTTCGAACTTCTTCTTCGGTCTTTACCAGGCTTATGTAATTTGCCATATACAACCCATCATCATTCTTAATCATTGTTACGTTAAGTAACCAGCATTTTTGCTGTCAAACGACAATGCATGCGCGCGCGCGCGCGCCTATGGAGGATTAATCGTTATCTTATTTTTCTCGAGCTATAGGTACTAATACGATAATATTGCGTTGCAGTTTGAGAAGGTCCGTTCTAAACACATAGCGGAAGCTATATTTATCGCTCAATCTTATTAATAATCAGTAATAATAGTTGCTAACATGCCTTGTAATTCTATATAATTATCGCGTGATCCCCTTTTGATAAATCTAGACTCATGATTTATATCGGATATCTGTTATCATTTAAAATAATAATGCGGCATACATCAAGGTATCGAGTAATATAATGAATGTTTTGTAAAGATTTAGAACCATTAATGAAGAACCGGTTTTACGCTCTTCGACAAAGTGCAAATTCTTTCATGATACGTCAGTCGATATGTCGCAACGACAAATCCCGACAGCGTGTTATTGTAAATCCGACTATGAAAACAGCCAGTGCCCGTCGAGTAACTCGACTGTCAACGATTTTACCGTTCGGACTGACATATTTGAGTTGCCGTAATGTAGGTAGCGGAACGAAATATCCGAACGAAATTGTCGGTTCTGGAGAATTCAATCGATATGTAATTGGCGATGTACGCGGCGATCGCGTGGTATTTCCTTGGCAAGACAAAAGCAAACGCGCAACAATAGCACAAAGCTGGCGGCGACAATACAGAATATCGAGCGACGATTGCCTCGTAAAGAATGCTCGAGGAACATAAAACTCCGCGAGAAAAGTTTAACTCGTTATAAGAGAGAAACGTGTGTGCGTTTTAATCCAGAAGCATAAGGGAGGACCAGAATAAACAATTCTTATAATAATTCACGCCGATAATTCGTGTAATACATGGAGAAAATTTTACAGTTACAAATTGAATAAAAAATATATTCTTTCTTACAACATTTATTGTAAGAAGTTCGAATATAATATTAGAATATTTATTATTATAAAGATTGTGTAAATTATGTATTTATTTTGTTGTGTGTTAACAATTTGTATTTGCTTGTACAAAATATTTAAATAATTACAATACTCCATTGTAAAACATAATACGTATATAATATTAGTGAATAAAAATATTGTGATTTCTCTTATATATTGGTATGTTTCACGATTATAAAAATTATAATATAATTTTCACTGTAATATTTTCTCCGTATAGATTTTGAAGATATTATACGCACAAAATAAAATAGATTAAAATTTTTTTTTTAAACACAATATTCATGAAATAATTTTTAAAAAAGTCTAAATTATATATATTCTAAAAAAATTTTTCAACTTATATCAGCTTTATATTGGTAAATAACGTTTCGATTTTTCATAAGTAATACATCAGGCTTCGACAAATTCGATAGTCTTTTTTTTTTCATTTTGCATGGAAAAGAAAAAAAATTCATTCAAAGCAGAAGATGATACGAAAGAAACGGGCAAACATGTAAACGAAAAAAACACATGGCGCACACGACATGGGCGTTTCGTCGCAAATAATATCGTATGTGGAAGAAACGAAAGGTGGGACGCAGGTATGGATGATCTCTTCGGTTACGAGGATCGTGGCTAAGAGACGCGAATGGAAATACGAGCGAGGAGAACGTAAACACGCGGCCACGTGTCGCAGATAAATCGTGCCACGCCGATAAATCGACCTTATCAATAAGATCGTCGAGACCTCCCAGCGCTTTCTCTCTTTTTCCTTCTCTCTTCTCTTGCTCTCCATCCCGCCGACGTAGTTATTCATGTATTCCAAACTTACGGAATACATGAATAACCTACGAAAGTTATACTCAGGTATTCGCGCGAATCGTCTTCGATGATGCCCCAGGTAAGATCCGCGGCGACGGCGTTTAGCGCATCTCAAAAAAAGCGACAGGTGACATGCATCCATTACGTTTCTTGCCTTTCCCTCCCCTTATCCGCTGCCTCTTTTCGGGAAATTATTTCGGATATTTCAGCGAGCGCGGAAAATCGTTTTCTCTTGACATGTATAAATTTTACCAGATGTCAACTCTTGAAATCTTAAAAAATTTAATATTTTACAACCTTTTTCTATCGCGCGATAAAAGACTGCTGAAATGATCATTAAATTATGCGCTTCGCGAATATTAAAATTGGTTTCTGAAAGCTGTTGGAAGGCTTCATTACGATTATTTTCCAAAATCTTCACGTTTTTAATACGACGATTTTTTCCCCTTTTTATTTTTAATTATGCAATTATATATTAATTATATATTATGATTATATTATCCGATCGATTATTGTTGTCACGAATAACGTTGTCATGAATTATTTGTCGCCAGATCTGAAATAATCAGCGCACGAGAGAAATTTTTCTTAATTCTTTAATATCATGTGTCACACGTGTGTCATTATTTGACAGCTGCACACCTTGGCGTTACAGTTCCGGTTAATTTGATAAGTGCGATCGTATTATGTGGTGGTGATATTCATTTCCATGAAGCCGAGAGACCGAGATTTATAATACGAGAAAATGAAATAAGATTATGACGTTCCATCTTCATTATCCAAACTCGCTGTGACATAAGTTTGATCGCGAAAATAGAACGAAAATTTCGTTATCCGTTATTCCACCGTTATTCGAAATAATGTGTCCCCGCGATCTTTTTCCATATTCCGCTGCCTCGCCGAAATAGGTCATCGATGCATAATTTTGCGCTCTTCATTTTTACGCGATATTACAACATCGCCGGACCAATCCTTCTGACTGATCCCCGCGAAAAATCAACGACTCGGAGCGCTTTTGCTCGTTAGCGATTCGCATACATTCACATAAAATCGTTTCTATCTGCTTTGTAAATGACGTGTCGCAGCAGTTAGGATCGTACTATCGTGTTAATAGTCCCACGGGGACTAAAAAAAAAAACTACGAAGGATTCAATAATTGCCAAATTATACAATCGTTTTTTTTTCTCAAACTACATATTTGCATATATTTGCATAATTACATCATCACGTAAATAAAAAAATGCAATAGATTTTTCTTCCTTTTTCTGCATTATAACTGTAAACTGTTACCATCCTGTTATTTGATTTAAATATGTGATCGCAGCTTAATATATGATGATAAAAGATTATATAAAATGTTGTCATTAAAATAATTATAAATACATTGGATACATCTTTTAGGCGAATAGCCGAAAGTCTTGTCTTTTACATTAAGCTTTCCTAATTAGCAATTTTCTTGTACGTGACATATTGTGTGAAATTCTCAGCATATCGCGGATAATTTGCGATATCAAAAGATATTTTCTGATATTTGCGATACTACGACAAATAATAATTTCGTAACGTTCGCGATGGAACGCAACTCAGAGATATCGTTCGATCCGTGTCAATTAAGTCATCAACGAATGAAAATAATTCTACGTTATAGGCGCGAAATAATGTACGATGTTACGACAGAGCAAGGATGGATATTAAGCCCCATGCAATATTAAGGTGCCGACAAATTGAGGCAATTATTCTTCCACACAACGCGCGCGCGCGCGCGCATCGTCGCGCTCACGGTTTTAATTGTCCGGACCAAAAGTATTTATCTCGACATTACGTTATATTATTCCCGCCGAACGTGACTGTAACCCGCAATTGTTGCGTCAACTTAACGCACCCGTCGCCCGTGCTCCACGCGGCATATCGGTCCGATCGTGTTTTACGATCGTTGGCGCCGACCGCGAATTCGACCGACACGCAATTACGGAATTGCCCTCGTATATCATCGACTGGCCCGCTTTCCGGACGGGAAGGACCCCCTACACATCGTTTAACTATACGCGCGAATAATCACTGCGTGAAAAGTTTTTTCTAAGAGCGATCCCAATATACGAGACCGATGATTTCGCGCGTATAATGTCATGAATTTTCTGCTAAAATTCAGTTCATCCACTATGCATGTAATTCGAAATAACTCGTTATCGACGCGTTTACAGAAAATGGATGGAATAACTGGAGAAGAGAAAAATTTGTCGAACGGAAAGAGTTTTGAGACAAGAATATCATAATACACGCTTTTAATTTTTTCTTTATCTAGATTTATCTGAAAAATTATGTTATAGCCTTGAAGAAGTTTCACACGTAAATATATTTTGTGAACCATTGAATCGAGGACGGGTAGTAAAAAAAAATTAATGACATCTGTAATTTCTATACATTTTCATTTTACAAATGTCATTGCGACTAATGCGAAAAACCCAGGGAAAGGAAAAGAGGCGCGATTCTGGCGAGTCGCGAGGCCACGTGATCTCCACTCTCGTACCTGCAATGAGAGACGAGATGCAGCACAGATCCTAAAAATATCTTCGCAGTAGCTCACGCACCCACGCCGAGAGTTTCGTTTAAGCCGCACGCTTTCATTTATAACTCGATGTTTAAAAAAAGTGACAGCGCGACGAAAGTCGCGCGTACGACGTCGTCATCCCGCTCCTGCATAGACGTTGTCAAAAGAAAAAAAAACGCGATTTGCGCCGCTAGTCACAAATGTCGAAATTCGAAATTCGCATTATCCTTCTCTCTCTCTCTTTCTCTTTTTTTTCGCTTCTCGTCCTTTCTGTTATCATTTCTTTCTCGACAAATCCTTTTTCTTCCTCTACCTCACTCTGTGTCATCTCCCGTCAATTTTTCTCATTCGTATCCTTTGTACCCACTTCCTCCCGCGCATTCATCGCACCGCGTTATTTCTCTCTTCCATCTCCTTTATTATTCTCTCCTCCTGCCGTTCTTCTCTTTATTTTAGCTCGAGGCGAGCGTCGAGATGATAACGGCAAGTCGAAGGGGTTCAAGAGGAGTGGCGGAAGGGAGAAAAGAGCAGAGAGAAGAGAGAAAGTGGAGAAACGAGGAAAATACGTGAAAGAAAGAGAGAGAGAGAAGGGGAGGTAGGATCAAAAAATGAGAGGGGAATAAGATAGAGCGAGAGAGAAAAAGAGGAGGTGATGGTGAACAGAGGGTGGTAGAGAGAAAGGGGGGGAAGGAGTGAGGCGAGATAGAAAATGAACGCCCGCTCGCGCAGAGAGCCCGTCCAACGGGCTTTACTCTCCTCTTCTCTCCGCTCCTCTCCTCCCCAGGCTCTCACAAGCCGTGGTTTCGTAACACGCGTCTCTCCCGCGCACAGCATCTCTCTCTCTCTCTCTCTCGCTCTCTTTCTCTCTCTTTGTTTCACTCTTTTTCTCCTTGTTCCGTCTCGCTCGGAGAGCACGATACATCGTTATACTATGTATATATACCGCTTTAGAAATTCTGTATCTTGGCAAAGACGTGCGATGGAAACGCAGAATAAAATCTGACGTTAATGGGGTAATAGAGTTTTCTCGTCGTCCTCGTCCGCGCTTCGGCGACGACGTGTCTTAAATAAAAGTAATCTTTAAGCGTGAACCTCTGCAGTGTGATCTATAAGCGGCAACTCGTAATTGCACACTCGATCGCGCGTAGCTTTCTGAATAAACAAGCAACGACTTTTAAAACACGCGCAGTTGATACTTCCTCGACGTTTGTCGAGTTTATTTTCAATATATGTTATTTAATTGATGAGCATACAATAATGTAACTGACATTTCATGCTTGATAAGCGTGTCTACTAAAATGATAGTTGATTAATTAATCGATAATAACAGAATCTATAATCTTTGCTGATAATGATTGATCGTAGCAATGCTTAAATTAAGATTGTTGTATACATGATACTTCGTTTGTCCTCTGTTTTCTACGATACGCAAAATGGATCGTAGATTTTAAAATCTGAGACACGTGGACGATGCAATAAAATAACTAAAATTTTCGTCAGATTTAAAATATAGCGATACAGAGTACCTGAGGAATGTTTGTAAACATATTATATAGTTTTATATAAATCAAATTGTGTGTATATCTGTATATGTATGCGTTTGTATACATTCGCTTACGTGCCTCAGTTTATAGACAGGAAATCTTGTATCGAAACGAGGCAATCAAATCTGAACTTTATATCCACAACGCGTGCGTTTCAAAATTGATTAATATCACTTTATATATTAGTTGACACGATACGTTTCCCAATCAAACGATATTCTTTTTTTTTTTTTTACATCGATACATATTATATGATATTATATTACCGTTGATTTATAAAGCTATAAAGCAACGCCCGATTTCTGAGGCTTCTCCAAACATGGAATTCATATCACAGGAAATCGGAAATATTCGCTCGAAAAATGAGAAGAAGCCCCAGATATGACCATGCGTGCATGAATTAATATTTCCACTGTTTATCAAATAGATATCAAATCTGAAAAAGAGAGAGAGAGAGAGAGAGACGGAGAGACGACGAAAAATTTCGCCGCTTGTTTGTGCTTCGTTTCGTGTCTTTCAAATATTAATATCGATAATCGGGGGATTAAAATAAATGATATACCTCGACAGAGAGTGTTGTGTTGAAATTTTGCAAATTCGAATATTTATAAGATCAACTTGGATACAAAGATTGAAAAATTCCAAGATGCGAGAATTTTCGATTGGAGGGGAAAAAGAGAGAAGAGAAACTCTTCGGCGCGTTAATATCTTCGTATACAAGTGCGTGGTGGCGCTGCTTTTTTATTACGAATGGAGACGTAATTTATATTTTTTTCACAGCAGGACTCATTAAAAGTTCGCCTTGCGACTCAATTCTGGATCGTGACGCAAAGTTTGGAAACCACTGAGGCAGTTACGCGTGCTCGCTTCCTGTCTGCTATCCGATATAGATTATAACGTGATTACATTGATGATGAACATATCATTTGGTCTAGAATTATAACGTAATTAGTTATCCGTATCACAAAACGGATCACATACAATATACGTTTCCACGATCGCATAAATTGTGTACATTGCGCGTTTCGCAAATATCTATTTGTACGGGATTACCTTCTCTGGTCAAACGTGATTACTTTACTTGATCAATTAACACTCGAATTGCAACAAAAATACAATTTTGCGTTATATAAATTATAAAGCTACGCGATTAAAGACTGACTTAATTGCGCATTAATGTACCGGCAACAGATTAATGAAACAGATTTTAATAATCAACACAAAATTGTACGTTCCGTGCCTTAATAAATAATCTAACAATTGCCGCGCTTGTAGCTTGGTACCGTAACTTGTTGATGGGAGATTTATGGCAATTTTATTCGCATTTATACGTAGAAAGAGGAAGGGAGAAAGAGATAAAAAAATGTATATATATGTCTAACACATATTGTACATTTGTAATGTGCTCGAGATAATCTCAAAATACCGACGCTGAAGAGAATGTCGAAAATTTTGAATATTTTAGCGTATTAAACATTTATAAAAAAATATAGTATCACAGAAAGCTATTTTGTAGTCAGTAACGAATAAAATTGTACGCAACACGCACTCGTGAAATAATTATAATTATATCGCCTAATAATATCACAATTATCGATCCAATTTCATTCAAAATGACTTGCGTGACTTTGCGAAAGACCGATAATCATCGCGTTTAAAGATCGATAATGGCGCGGCTGGAAATGATCGCCATTAGTGACGACAACGACGACGACGACGACGACGACGGCGACGACGGCGACGACGACAGCGTACGCCGACTCTCTCGATTCTCAAGCTCGGATCGATAACTTGGAACCGGTTCCAAGTTTCCGATAGCTAATTGATCTTGCAAAGCGCAAGCGATGTTGGACAAATATTAGCATCGGAAGTAATTATCGACGGACGGACGAACAAACGCACGCACGCACGCACGTATAGATGCACGCATTGCGGAACAGACAGCAAAGATGGAATCTAGTTCAAAGCCAAATTGTAAGAAACTGATAAGGAATAGGAAAATAATTTATTAATATATCCTTCTCTTTCTTTCTATCCTCCTCTCTGTTTGTGAAGTTTCTAATATTTAATTTCCAAATGTTAAATTATTAATTATTTGTATAATCTTATATATATCATAATTTTTTTTGGAATTTTCAAAAATCAAATATAAATCAATTACATATGAAATTTAAACAACACTGAAATCTCATAACTGATTTTCATTATACCTATAGCTTACAATATTACAAGGTTCATTAAAAGCTCATCTAATAAATAATTTTTTAATATATAATTGTTAATATTTAAGAAAAAATAATTTTTCTTCTAATATATAAAATTCAATTTTTTGACATTTATTTTTAATCTACAATGAACGGCACGATTTTTCTGTGCGCTTTCGATGTGTGGAAGTTTCAATCCTGGATTTTAGAATACAAAATCAATTATGAGGCGGCTTTTATTTTAAACGATAAAATCGTTTGACGAGTGCAATTCATCGAATATATCAGTCTTTAGGATTAGCACACCGCGCCTAGACACACCGGCCGTCCATGCTGAATCTCTAGGGAGCTCCGCGATTATTCCGGGCGCAAATTTATTTTTATCAGTCTGTGGCAGCTTGTTGCCGCCGCTCGGGGCGCCGGCGTTGCCGGATTAGAAGTTTTTCGCGTCAATATTTGCAAATACGGCCTTCCCATACCGAGGAGATAAGTCGCTCGACTGATCAATACGTTTGTCTCGATAAACGCTGCTCGCGAAAGAAAATTGTTGTCGGTAATAGAGGCCATTCCCATAATTTTCCGTCTACTTCAATGTCATCTACTAGACTAACATTCAACTGTCATTAAAAGCTAGTTAACAGAGGCTTAAACAATTTTCTGTCTCTTTGTATATATCAGTTAAACTTTAATGAGCGATAATTAATATTTATAGCAGAATTTCGACTATAGTTTTGATCAATGTCGACTATGAATTCAACTTTCAAATTTCATAGTCATCGAACCATTACCACAAATGGTAGTTGGAGTTAACTGGTTTAGGCTCTTTATAGCTTCATTTAAATCTCAATTTTAGCTAACGTTCACGGGATACACAAGAGTATAGTCTCCATGTCTAATCATTACATTGAAAACACGACAATTGGCGTAAAATATATTTTCCCCCTTATCAAAAATTGAATCCGCCGAAATTACATCGATTTCAATCCTTCCTTAAGAAATCTCGACAAAAACTACCGGCACTTTCGCGCTAATATCCGTAAAGAGAATTTACGCTGCACGTGGAAGGTGTACTGCAAGACGAGGGAAAAAAAGGGGGAGAGAAAGAGAGGAAGATACAGGAAGCTGTGCGTGCTCCGAAATAGCCGTTCGTGTCGGGTCGTAAAATCGGGGGAGAGGCATGGAAAATCCGGCAACCGTGCTGGTGGAGCAAGGGCGTCACGTGTGCCTCACGTCCGATCCAGAGTTTTCACTTCGCGCATACACGAGACTGCATCGCCAAGATGCTGCCGGGGCTCGTAGCAAAAACAACAAACACCTGATCTTCGCGAGATCGCGCGACAAATAAATCTGCATTTCGGCCGCTGCGAGCGTTGCCCGAGCATCGTGTGTATGTATGTAGGTCGGTCGCGCGTTGCCAAATCGGTACTCGCGGCCAACATTGTTGCAGCCTCTTTTTTTTTTCTGCCGAAGTCTCGTTAGGTGGTGTAGATTGTGAGAAAAGAGACGCGAGTAATCTCGACGACAACGACGACGACGACGACGACGACGACGTTGCTATTAATCTCTCGCGGCTAATTTTGGAATGCTACCTTATTACGCTTAAAGTGTGTCGCAAAGTTAGTGATTTCTGGCGTGTTCCGAATAATTAAGTTTAATGCGAGCCTCCCGACAGGACGGGCGACGACGGTTAAATCGGATTAAGATCCCCGGAGATCCGCGCGCGATTGAATTAATATTGTATAATATAATAATACGTACGTATAATAATAATACGACGTGATGCGACGACGCGAATCGATCCGAGGATTTTACATCGAAATCACGTCGAACAAGTCGTCGATTGATTACCTGCCGAAGATCGATGGCAATCATCTCGCTCGCGTAATCGCTCCTCCCGACTCGAATCGCGATGAATAAATACACGCCGTAAGAGCGTGGAATCTTAAATAAAAAAAAAAAAAGGCCGAAATAATTATACCTCAATCGCTTTTCGAGAATAACGAAACAGGTTTCCAGTTTCTTGATTACTTAATGCAGCGCGAGCGTCAGCCTCTCCTCTCTCGCGCCTTTACGTAATTCTATTAACATCGTTCGCAATGGCTATCCAAAATCACAGAAGAAATTACTCGAATCACGATCGAAGCGAAACAATTATTGCTCTATCGCGTCCTTACTTTAAATACGGATTTGTACGAACTCCGCCATCTCGCAAAGTTATCTTGGGTATTGATAAATATTACAATGTTGTTTAGAAGCTACGTCCACGCATTTGAGAAACTAGTGTTAATTATTCGAGAATTATGCAACGAATCGAACAATCGTTTCAAACTTAATGCGCGAATTAAGTGTGAAGCAAATTTAATTTTCGCAAAACTCCCGGAATAGTCGGATATACGGATTATTGAAAAACTCTAGCTAATTAAGTTCTCACAAAGTTCAATGGAAATGTTTATCGAAATAGACTCGGAAAAAGTACACGTGAAAGATACATGTAAGAGACGTTTAAACGACGTCTCTTTGGAAAGAGTTTTCTTCCAAGATATTTGCGTTGACCGAAACGGGCAAGAGATACGTTTGCGTCTCACCTTCCCTGAATCCCTTATTCGCGATTAGCGGCGTTGCAAGTGCGAGTTAGAAAATCCCGCGCTGTGGACCAGTTAAGTTAATCGTATCTCTCTCCGATCCGGCGCCATGAATCGCGAAAGCTCCGAGATCGTTCGACGCGAATGAAGAAGGAAATTCTTCTCGGGGAGAAATTTGCGGGATCTCCATTGGGGTCTCGCTCGCAGCTTTCATCGGCCGAATCCTCCGTTCTTCCATCTCACTAGCAACACCGCTCATAAATAGCCATACCGGAGGCGGTCGTAAGGGTTTCCCTTATCTGCGTCAGCGTTTCCGCTCGCACGATTACCTACGGGTTTCCTTCGCGTACATACGCTACTTCTCTCCTCATGCGCCCATCTTTTTCTCTCCTCCTCTCTCCCCCTCTCTCTCTCTCTCTCTCTCGATGACTGTGGGCACATACACGTTAGCATACCGCACGTTCACGCGCGCGGGCGTGCTCAAGCCCGATTTACACGATTCGCTCTTCGTCAACTGACTGACCGAATGTCTTGGCTTTCGAGACGACAAAGCAGGCTCTCTTTCTCTTCAAATAATAATTTTTATATAAACATCAAACATGTTAAAAAATGTACAACTATTCTTTTTAAAAATGAATAAAAATATCAAGAATAATAAATATATTCGAGATCTATATGCCATTTTTTTTTTTTTTAGAAATTCTTCATAAATTTTTCAGAACCTCTTCTCGTTTCTCCTCGCGTTAATCGCACGCTAAAATGCATACATTGCAAGAAGGAATTCTTCGTATTTGAAAAGGGGGAGAGAAAAATTATTCGATCAAGAGCCAACCGTGTAAATTCACCTTTACACAAACAGTCTTGCAACTGTGTGCGTCATTCGCGCGAATGAGTCCCGCATACGTAAGCGGGATGCTCCGGCATTCGGCGAGTTTCGGAGGCTGTCGACTCGCCTCGCCTCGCCTCGTCCCTCTTCGCTCTTTCGACCTTCCCCGTTCGAACCCGAGAGAACGTAAAAGCAGCAACGTTGCGCCGCAACGTCTACGGCGGCGATGGAACGTACGTAAACACTGAGCTCACCGTTCGTTCCCGGAGCGTTCGTTCTCCGCTGCTGAAAATTCTCTCCGCTCCCACCGCCATGGAGAACGACGACGCGCGGCCGTTACCAAGGATGCAACGTAGTACAAGGACGCTGAACTATCGATCCTCTTTCCCGAGCTGCGGAGGAACTCGTCCACGAAATCGTCGACTACGACGAGATCGTTTCTCCTCGCCAGTTATTCGACTGGCTTGGAAACGCGGAAAGAAAACTATCGATATTTTCGCGTCACTAGTACAGAGGGGAACGAGATATCGAGATCACGTACTTGTACAATGTATATACAGGAATGGAAATATCGATGGCACACTGCGCATCGCAGAAGAGGAAAGTATGGTGATATCTTTTTCTGGGAAAAAATTTAAACTATTTTTAATTCTATTTTTTTCTCTATTTTTCTTTAATAATCTATTTAAGAAACATAGAATTTTTGTAATATATATATATAATAAAAAGCACAGACAAAGATAATTTTCTTTCAATTTTGAGAGAGATTCATTATATTTTAAGGACTAAATATAATGGAAGAAAACATACGTTGTAATTTTTTTTCAAAATCTGTTAAATGATACAATTTTTCCTATCTCGATACAAAGTGATTTATAAGCATATCGATGCGTCGTGTGTTATCGAGATCCTTTTGAAAAAAAAATTTTTTCTTCACGCGATCATTCTTTTGTTGCAAAAATCTTTCGCATTCCCTTAAATAATAATTTTTTAAATTAAAGATGTTTTCTTTTTGAAATATTAATTATCGTTAATTTTATAAGAAAAATAATTATAATGCCCGAATGATGGCATTGTAATATTACGAGGTTTCAATTGAGATTATTAGTTTTAAATAGGCGGTTGAAACTCGGTTAAACAAAAGTGAAGAAAAGATAGAAAACAAAGTCTCCCTTCGTAAAAACTTTTGAATGATATTACACATATATATATATATATATATATATATATATATATATATGTGTGTGTGTGTGTGTGTTAACTCTCAGTTAATTCATCGCACTTTCTCTTTGCCGCAAATATTCTCAGCCGGAAAATTTGTTTTATTTTTATAATCGTTCGACCATTTTCCGCCATGTACAAAAAGAAAAAAAAAAAAAAAAGATTACAAGCACAATCTAAATAGCCCATTGAGAGAGAACGGTTAGTTCAGCTTTCCAACATTTACGGATTTTTCTCTGGAATATTCTTCTTTCAAATGCATGTATAAACAGGACATGAAAACATTTCCGTCGCATTCTTTTCACCTTTAATTCGCGAAAGAACATTTAATTGCGATAAAATACACCATTTGCGACGACTCGCAAGACTTAAAGAGCATCTTCGGAAATGATTTTCGAGCGCTCTCTGCTACAAGTTTACTTATATAAAAAGACTCATTTAACAATTTATATTTTTTTCTCTTTTACCTTCTTTTATAAATCCAGATGCAATTTTTTTTTTATCTCGACGCATCTCACTCGAGGCAGAATGTAACACGATTTTCGTGAGGTTAGCTATTTATTCTTATTGAAGCGCGTTTTACGCACAACATCCGTGCAAACACGTATTCCCGTTTCCGAGGAAAACATCAGGATTAATAATAATTAAACCCCCGGTGCAACATTGTTGGCGCGAATAACATTACGATGACACGTATCTTCCGCTCGAGATCCGGAAAATCGAGACTGGAGGAGGTCGACGTCCAAAAATTACAAAGACTCGCGCGCTCCTTGTTGATGATTACGCGTCGACGTTACTTTTCGGCTGCTGTAATACTCTGTAATTAAAACGATCGCGGTGTTAAAGCGCCGTATTCGCACGAAATAACGACGACAAGATGCAGCAACGTGGAAAAGCGTCTGGCCGCCGCGCGATCCCCCGGCTAGCTCTAATTGGCTACTGTTCCTGAATCTGTTCCTCGGGATGACTTTCGTTAATTGGTACGCGCGCGCGAACGACGATTCGAGGTGAATCATCAAGACAGATAATTTTCGCTCCGCGAGCCATCAAGATTCGCGCTCTAGCAACACAGCATCCGTTTTTAATTGACACTGCGCTCAAATACTGACCGACTATAGATGACAGATAATGATATAGGAGGCTTAATGAGAGAGAGAGCAAAATTAAAATATAAATATATGTAAATATAAAACGGAAAAAAAAAAAAAAAAAAACCATGAATAAAACGACGCGTTTACACGCACGTGTTGTTTTTCGAACGATATAATATATTATTATTCGTAAACTGTTTCATGATTAGTGGAGGGAAACAGATAGTTGGAAACTAATTTGCGTAATGATATCAGTGTACAAGCCGGTCAATGAAATGGTATGAGTAACGTTTCGCGTCCCAAACGACTGAATTAATCATTAGGTGGAGTTAGATTACAGTTATTAGTTAATAGAGTTGTGTTTCCAATAAAAGACATTACGCCATCGCTAATGAATGAACCTCGCAATCGGTCCATCGCCTGCGCATGTAGCCTGCATGTCGCATTAAAAAAAAGAGGAGAACGATTGATAACGCGAGAGGACGCGCGATTATCGCCGTTTCACGAATCAGTCAATAAATTCAGTTCCGATGAAAAGAATTCAACTCGTGCGCCGTGATTTATCGTCTCGAATTATCTTCCATTGGAATGATTTGCGATTACTCGCGCTTTTTTTTTCTCTCTCTCCTTCCCCCCCCCCTCTCTCTCTTTCTCTCTTTCTCTCTCTCTCTCTTTTCCCATGTGCGAGAGAAAATCGACTCGGCCGAGGAAACGGCCGATGTAGCGGATACGGCCTTATTAGTGTTTGCAATTATATCGCACGTATCACCGTATTACACAATGGCAGTAACGAGCGCGCATGCAGTAATAAATTACGACGGCTCCCGTAATCATTACCGCGGAGTTTCGTGTAACAGCGGCGTCCTATCAGTTTACATTCGACTTTAATTGCAGCGTCGGTGGTGGCGGCGGCGGCGGTGGTGGTGGCGAAACGTAGCTTTTTGAAACGAACTCTCGCTCGGCCCCGCTCGGCCAGATATACACACATATAGTTATATAACGAGTACGGAATAATTAAAAGCACTTTTAATAAATTAATATAATATTACCACTCATTTTCGCGGGCATTATCCCCGCGAAACATTTAATAATGCCCCGAAGTATAGACAGGGGTGGGAGGGAGGGAGGGAGGGAGGGGGAGATTTTTTCTCTCAATTTTTTTCCCCTTTTTTTTCGATCGACGGGTTCATTAATTCATCGCGCTTGCGCTCGCGAGATTATTTCGCCGCTCCCCTCCCCCCTCATCCATCCCTCTTCTCACCGTGGTATGTACGGGCAATGCGGAATATATCGACCATCGAACATTTTTTTTTTTCTTTTTTTTTTTTGCGCTAGACATAATAATTATGGTGAAATTAAAAATATGTATCGGACAATTATTCGCCGTCGAAACAGAATCAATGATAACGTCTGTGTGCGGATGACAGAGAACGCCTGGATCAATTAAGTATACATGAAATTTGGAAACGTATCCGCGATTGTTATCATTGCGAGAGTGTGTTTTTTTTTTTTCTTTCAATTAGGAATAATATACCAATTATTTAATATCTATAAAAACATTTTTTAATGCGCAGAGTTTATGCATCTACCCGAGAAGATAAATGAACGACGATAATAATTCCTATCGCAACATGCGTGCTATTAAAACTTTATTTGCATGCAAATTGAAGTTTTTAGATAAAAATAGCGCTTGTAAGCGGTGATACGCGCATTTAATTTCTTTCAACTTTCTTCGCTGCATTATTTCCCCGTGTGACATTAATCCCTTACTTTATCGCGTTATCTACACCTGAATAAAATAAATTCGATGATCGTGTAATTCGATCTATGCTTTTCGTAAACGCGGGAATTTTTATCTGTTGATTTACTCGAGTGCACGCAATTGATAAACTTTTCACATACCGAGTTACTCAATTGAAGGAAGAACTTACTTTTCTACGTTTTAAACATTCTTTTTCAACGAAAAACCATCTCATACGATCAATCCTTAAGAGTTAGAATACATGCTTTTTTTTCGTTCAAATATTTTCATAATAATTTACACAAAGGAGATGCGGATTCCATCAAAAAAGATGAGAAAGTAAAAAAAAAAAAAAAATGACAGAAGAGAAATTAGAAAGAAAAATAAAAGTACAATGTCGGCGTTCATTTTTCACGCGATGTTAATGCATCGTACGTATATATACATAGGTATTACATAACACGAAATAAGGGTTTGCAAAATTCCACAAGAACTCGGTGAAATTTTCACGATTTCGAAGAGAGAGAGAGAGAGAGAGAGCGAAAGACTGGTATTTTTCCATGGCGACACAAAGTTTTATAAATGTTGGAACACATTTAATGACGAGTGGAAGAAAAAAAAAACGAGAGCAAGGAAAAAAAGCACGACAAGTATAATAGGAAGTCGAGGGAATACGGCAGACTATATACGAAGTGCACATCACGAGGCTGCTGCAACATCTAACCCACCTACACTTCTTCGAACAGACACTTCGAGGTTGCTATCGCGCGATGGCACGTCAGATGCAGCTGAAACGCCCGCGCACGCATAAATGTATGCGCGCACATATATAGGCGCGCGTACACGTACATCAGAAGCGTTCATTCCAATATATACGCACGACGTATGTCTTTGCGTATTTTAGAATCTCCCACCAATTAATCATGCGTATACGCGAGAAATTTTACAAGACGGTGTGTCGTAATTATATTGCGCAATTTAATAAATACAGCTGCAATTTAAGCGGAGATCTGTACAAGTTGGCGGATTTTTATTATTATTTATTTTTTTTTTTTTTCAAGAACGTGGATAAACACGCAAACACAAGCATATCTAAGTTACCGTGTTTTTATTATTTGTAAAATAGAATGCGCACATTGTTATTTTTTCGTTATTTCTCTCTATTATTTTTCTCTTATTTCGCTTTTTATCAACAGGCAATTGCATAAAAATACTTCAAACGCACAAGAGATACATACGGTTACGTGTGTCCATTTATATACATCATTTAATTTTTACTCGAAATTATTTTCTCCAGATATGTAAGAAATGGATAAAAAATAGAAGCGCAAACTATGATCCTGTGGATAATCTATACTGGCGAGCCAGTTATCAATCTCCATGGAATAAATAAAATTTTACACTCCGACGAGTCCTCGAGCTTGGACGCTTAAGTATCGAGGACCAAATTACCGTTATCGAGGTAAAACTGTTCGCTGCGCTTAAAAAAAAAAATCGTTGCGAAGTACCGGGCGGCGAAAGCGTGCATCGGGGTAGCCCCGAATTATCGGTAGGAGAGCCGAGTGAGCCCCTAAAAAACGCAATTTGGCGCGGCAAATTTTCGCAATGCGTCCAGCGGAGCGGCTCCATTGTCGCGGCGATACGGGCATACATCACGAGACGAGGGTATCGTCGATGATATCGTCGACAGAGAAAGAGAGCGATAAAAACTCGAAAATCGCGACGGAACAGCGGGATTCCCTCCCCGCACATTTCTACTCCCCTTGTTCTTGATGCTGATTTTTCCATTGGGATGATAAAATATCTGGAGGCGATGCGCGCGGCTGATTGCGGACGCGCCCGCGATTCAATTAACTCGACGAGAGGGAAAGAGCTGCTGGTATCGTCGTCGTCGTTGGAATTCTATATAGGCGCGCATGTCATCGCGAGACAAAGTCGCCATCGGTCACGTATATCGCCGGTATCTCACAATCATCGTCGACAATGCCCGGCGCAATTTACCGTGTCACCGACAGTAAAATGCGTACAGTCGATAAGACATAATGGCGGGTATTTACTGTTTGCGCCCGTAACGTTTTACGATTGCGTCGTCATTGCCAGCCGTTCCTTTAAATATCGCTATGACAGTCCCGTAACCGTGAGTCCGGATCCAGGACGTCGATGACGACGATGATGATGACGGCGAAATTGATCCGGCAATATCGGTATCGCAAACGCAACGATTGTTCCAGTAATTCTCGTAATAAGAGTGGTTTTTTTATGATTTCACGGATACTAATCGTAAAAACCGAGGGTCTCTGAATTACGAGCGAAAATTCAAGGTTGATGTGCGATTTCGATCGCGTTGCGAAACGTCAATGGCTATTGAAACTTTGTTATTGTTCTTTATATCTTAGAGAGAAAAAGAGCATGCAATAGGAATAAATATTTAATACATATCATTCTTATTTTTTAGGGAAGATGGGAAAGTTATTTTATAAGAGTAACTCGTTACTCCAATTTTAAGTAATGAGGCATTATAATTTCCGTTATTTTTTAAACACTATTACAAGACCATGTTATACATAAAACACACACATAAAATTTATATTTTTTTTAATTTTATCACAATTGTCAATCAATTTAGAAAAAGAATTTAATACTCTTTATGTATGAAAGTTTCTTATATCGCGTAGATTCAAAAGGAAACCGTTAAACTCATTACCTAAAAAAATGGAGTTACTTTTTCCATTATAGATGAAATTTGTGACGCAAATTTTCGTAAAAAAGTAACCCACTATTTCTCAATTTTAATACATAATATGCCGACCCCCTGCAATTATCAAAATTATAAAAAATTTTATATTAGAATAAAAAATTACAAAAACAGAGTTGAGATATATACATGAACTCTACACGTCCGGAGCTATATATCCAATGCGGATGTATAAAGGTTCTAATGTTGTGTAAAAGCGTATTATCGCGTAATTCCTTTAATCCCTTAATACATTCGCGCGGCATAGAAGTTTCATTCAATAGATATCGAACGCGGGTGATAATTGACGCGTACAAGCTAAGTAGGATTTCAAAGTACAACGCTCGCGGATGATACTTTGGATAGCGCGAATTGTGTATTCGAATGCCCGTATTATCCGAATTAGTTGACACCGTACATTGAGTCTCTCTGTAAAAGAGAAGAATGCCATTAAACTGTATTATTCCATCCTCCCTCGTCCTCTTATGTTCTTAATCGTTGCTTTCTCATACGATAAACGCGTGAACATCACGAGATATGATTCAGTTGTAAACGCATTGATTTCATTATATATTATACATTTGGGATCAATTATATATACTACTGACAATTCCGCATTTCCTCATAATTAAATTATTCGAATAAACGACATCTTCGACGATTTAATTTCTCACAGATATTATTGATTTATTTTAATAGACTTGAGAAAGATTACTATAGATAGTAGAATTGTATTCTCTCACATAGTGGAAAATTAAAGAGTTTTTCAGATTTCCCCCCCTCTCTTCTCCTCTTAATTATTCCTGTATATTTATTATTATTAAAGAGATTCACACAAATTTAAATTTATTAAAATATATAATTGATCATGACCTAGAAAAGCAGTTGGAATAATCTAATTATAGATATATCGTAATATTTATTATTCAACATATGCATTTTTAATTATAATAAAAGTATCTTTAATAGCGATAATAGAGATATTAGATATTATCACAGATTATTCAGCGAAATATACTTGCAAGGCATTTCATTATGCAGTATTTTAAGAGAGCTTTGATCTCTCAATGTGTAATACCGCCCGCTCTCGCGTTCATGTAATAAAATTAAGATGAGATAAACCGCGTCGTTTAATTTATCGCCGTTTGAATCGGCCGGGAGGAGCCCATCTCTGCGTACATAATAACAGCGGGGGGGGGCTCCTCAGCGAATATCTAACTACGGGCCTGACCAGGGGGAAACGTCTGAGCGTTAGTTATAAATCTAAGCGGGTGTTCCTGAAGCCCGGGTCGGAATCCCAGAGTTTCGCATCATATATGTAATTTTGATGTTATCCTGGAATTACAATCACGGTTACCGTGCGTTACGGTGATGTTTTTATTGGCAGTGATACTCTTCCCTTTGAATTTCGAAGACGCGCTTACCGTGACAATTTGCGCGCGAAGGTAGCACAAGTCGTAAGAAATAAAGCGAAGAATAAATTCGCATGTTGATGGACGTAAACGCTCGATAATATAATTAACAAGTTGGTGAGACGAGAAAATTATGTTAGAGAGAAAAATATCCGAGACATTAATCTCGCGCGCGTCCGTCGTGAGATATTATATTGTGTGTACGGAGTTATATAAAATTTAAAACAAGTAACATTGGCATTTGATCTTTGAAAAACAATTACACGTGTGTTTTACTTATGATCACTTCATTATTTCTAATTAATTGCAAAAGTGATTATCGTGTTTCGTCGTTCTCGTTCGTAAATCCTCGGTCGTATTTCTCTCTGTATTTTGCATAAATCTATTTATATATATTCACACTTTCCTCTTCATCTTGTACGAGATTACAAACTGCATTCGAGAGTGATCAAATTATATCGAGGTCGGCGCAAGTTTAACCAAAGTTGGCGCAACCACGTCTTTCAATTGCATATTTCAAGTTCGCCCGGATTTGCAGCGAGTTCTCCCAACTCCCTGTTCGAGTAGCTTGAAACTTGACTAGATAATTCAGAAATGTGTTTACATAAATATAAAAATATAATATATCGCAATGTAAGACAGAGTTCAACGCGTTCGCGACGACAATCGCGACGACATCGGAATGTGAAATTATTCGCGGGACAGTAATTTTCGCGTGAGACTTTAAGAGACAAAAGCGCATACGCGCTAGTGTTTCGGAAAAAGGAAGTACCGTCGCCGACAGTGAGGGAGAGACACTTAAACTGCGGGTTTAATTTTCAAGATAAGATCTCCCTTTGTGTCGGCGGGGGCAAAGCTACCGTGTCACATAAGTTCGCGACGGCACCTGAAAGGTTCAAACGCTCGCTTTGAGACGTCCGTTGCGCGAGCGCTTCCGCCGGACTTGTGACAGATTTTGCGCTCATCTTGTTAGAACGAATTGGCGCGCCCGCGACTTCAAAACCGAAGCGACTAGGGGGGATCCCACTTTGTGTCCCTCAAAGAAATCCTTCCACTTGGCCGACGTGGTGGCGCACGTTTTACGGGTTTCCCGGTTTTTTGCAACCTCCGTGGACCGCGCTATATCACCTGACACACCCACATACACGCGCACACCGACATTTCTCCATACGGGCTCGCCCGCTCGCGCACCCACACACGCGATAGATATAGAGTAGATTCCGCCATTTTCTCATCTACGGATACTTGGACCGACGCTTCTAGGGTATCCCATATTCTACGGAGATGAAAAAGTATAGATTATCACAGAAAGATGAATTAACGTGCGCGTAACGTCAAGCCTTATTAAATGCGGCTCGTCCATAATCTTATCGTATCGTAGACTGATTTAATCATAGAATTAATTGTGTAATCAACCCGTGAGAAATTGATTGAATCGTTGGTGTACATTGACTCGAGTGGATGAACAGATCACTTATTCCGGATAGCTCGCATTTAACGCCAAGTGCGGCCTTCCTGCATCTGCGATTCTCCGGAATCAATGCGAGGCGAATCAAATTTTACGCCGCGAAATGTGGATAAAGAAATCAACTTATAACATCGCTACTTTCTTTCGAAGGCTTCGATCGTTCGCGAATCGAAATGTCTTTTCCCCCATTAAGTTACATAATACTCTTTCACCGTCGTCTAATTTTCACGATAACGCTAAGCGCACTTACGCTTTTAGCGACTTATCGTTTCGTGGCTTTTCTTTTATCCCCTTTTCCTTCACTTCGTCCAATTAGAAAAAGAAAAGAGCCGCACAATATACGATGATCCCTTTAATCGATCTCCCGCGTACGCGTTATTTCTCTCTCTCTCTCTCTCTCTCGTTTGCGCTATCGCCGATCTCTAATTTTGGTCGCCTTTAAATATTCCGGACGCGTGTTCTACCATCGATCGAATGCAAATGCTACCAGAACTTACTCGGAAAGTCGAAAACAAAACTTTGTAGCCCCAAGTGGGTAAAACTTCGCGAGAGTATATTTCGTTATATCTCCTCCCAAATTATCGACTTGGATATCAACGGTAACGAAACACAAGTTATATAATTACTTTTGCAATAAGTGCGCAACTTGTGCAATTATTTTTTATCGAGCTTTTCGTCAAAAAAAAAAAAAAATAAATAAATAAATAAAGAGCATCATCGAGAGAATCAGTAAACTAGTGAAGTGAGATACTTAATGTGTAGTTGAAATTTTCAACGGAATGTGTCCTTGACGTGGCGCACGAATACGATGATCAACGACGTAGAAAAAAAAAAAAAAATCGCGCCATTCAGCAAAATGCAAGCAATTAGCGCGACGTTTACTTTGCGGCATAAAAGTATTTGCAAGAGAAAGAGCTGCCTTGGGAGCTCTTCAAAGGTGTCCTTAATTGCGTTTGTACACGTGACGCTTATTAAGCGCTGCGTAATTTTTATCGAGGTGGGAAAGATTACATGACATTTTCATATAAAACTGGGAAAGTTGACGTAACGAACTCGCGCGCAATCGGCTTTACAGATATTTCACTAATATTCACATCCTCTTCTTTGATATCGATATTTCGTGTATCGTCGCTATACCGTCGATGATGAGAAAAGGATAATTAAAAAAATTTTTTTTTTTAACCTTTCAATTCGAATCTTGACTTCGCTCATGCCGATAAAATATCGATGTCACACCCCTATCGCAGATTGCGCCGGCGTCAGACCGTAACATAGGGGAGAAATCGCACACATACACACACATCTGCTCCGCGTAATAAACCCTCTTTATTTTTTTCTCCGGCGGGCGACGAGTGCGGGACGGATCTTGCGAATGTTTCGCGAATGTTCTCGCCTGTCTCCCGTAACTTCCTAAATGTGGAAGAATTTGCCCAAGTCGACGGGCTCGATTACGGGCCGTACGCGAGCAACGAGAGACGCGAAACTTTACGGAATTCGGTGTGAAATGTCTGGCCGCGCGAAGCGAGAGAGAGAGAGAAAGAAAACAGTCCAAAACACATGGTGCCTTGTAACCAAAGAGCATAGATGCAATGAGGAGAGTACACGCAATTAGAAAATATAAAAAAATATATGTATATTCTACTAGAAGATTGTTTTTCTGGGTATCTCAATTATTTGCTATTTTTTAAGAAATTACGATATTAATATTAAGAGAATACAATATATTTAAAAACATAATAGAAATTGTATACAATAAAATAGATATGTATATAAAATATATTAAATTGCATCTTATATTTTGCATCCATATAAAAAATTTCAATAAACGGTGAAAATTAATTTATGCCTAGAACATTTAATACATCCGTAATAAATAATAAATTTATGATTCATAGAATTTGATGTAGAGGATGAAACAGGGGAACAAATACATTCTAGCATTCCCGAGAGGGACGTCGCTACGGCTCTGCGCACAAATGCTCGGAAGAATTTCGCGGATGGGGCAAAGTGAAGGTGTGTAGTTCTTGACAAGTTTCCGAAAGTCGCCCCATGAATATTCGTGCAAAGGAGAGCAGACAATCTTTCTCTCTCTCTCTCTCTCTCTCTTTCTTTCTGCTCTCTCGCTGCGCACATCGTGATCTAATATTCGTACGTACAAGAGTTCAAAGTTTGATGCCTTCAGCACGCTATTTTATCTCCCTTCGTCTTTCTTTATCTCGCTATGCATTTCCACGCCGAATCTAATTACTCGCGATCCACTTTGCTCTCGGTTACTTAATTTGTCGCGTTTGCACGATATGTTCACGTAAAACGAGGATATCTATTTGCTCGAGCAGTACGTCTTTTCTACCTTTTTAAAATGTAACTCTTTCAATTTATCTCTCGCGAAAGCGATTTTCTGAAATCTCATTTATATTCATTATTATTCAAAGTATTTAGTCTTTAAGAGAGCAGCGATAAAATTCTTTAAAATTCTAAAATAACCGTTTGATGGAATAGAATAAGTTTGCGATTCGGACGTAATCTTGACGAAGCAGCAGAAACGCTGTATCGGCGATACCAATTGCATTCATATCCACTAAAACACCGTAGCAGAGAGACAGAACGAATGAATGGCAGCGAGCTCGGAGAGAGGCAGGCAGGCCAAAGTTTGATAGGTGGCTACGTTTCATGGCATTCCTAGCATACATTCATCGGAGATTTCAAATGTAGGAATTCACCGTCATTTGCACAACCCGTATATTTCTCTTAATTCCACGGATCGGTTATTATATGGCACGGATATATTGCCAAGTTCAAGATTAAAGTCCTTCATTCAATGCATCTAATACAATTAATATATAATCTATTTTTAAATAAAAAATAAAAAAAAAAACGTGCTTCGAAATAATGTCTTGAAAAAACAATTTAATTGCCGATGAAGAAGGACGATTAATCTCGTGTCGAATCCGATATCGATATCCAATTTTATATTCGCATACTTGAAATTTATCCGCGGATCATATTGTTTATCGTGAAATTGTACTCATTTCTCTACGTAGAAGTCGTTAATAGCACCGGCAGAGAAAATCGTAGACCGATTACCGTTATTGTTGCCTTCTGATGGCCGGTATTATCCCGACGCGCCCAATTTTCCTCACCGCAAATATGCGCAAATGAGTCTTACGTGTAATCGCACGTGACTCGTGACGTAAAAGTATTACGTAAAGCTCCGCGTTTCTGCGTACCTCCGCTGCAAATTGGCCTCTCGCAAATTATGCCGTTATCATATCCAGGATACGACGTCACGATCTAAAGTACTTGTGCATTCGACGTAAATAATTTTCTCATGCTAAAAGCATTACGTATTCGATTGGGAAACGATATTTTTCTAACGAGATTTTCGATTTTGATATCCTTTTTTATTTTCATATCATGCTCTTCAATTTTGTCACGCAGCAACGATTAAAGAAATCGTGTCAATGTTACGCGCTATTATCGAATTCATCGAATAAATACGCGATCGAGATCGCCGTATAAATAAAATTTCTCTCGCTGCGAGTGAAAGTCGCCGATGTCCTTATCGCGGATTGGGAAATAACAGTCTCGCCGCAGCAACCTTGCCCTTCGCGCATATTTCCTCGCGCAATTTTCGAGCGAGAGGTTTTTTACGAGATCATTTCGTAAACGCGACCCGTTAATTCACTCCTGGCGTGTCGCGCGACCGCGAGATAAATCTTTCTCGTCTCATTTAAACGGCATTAAGCGCGTATGGTGACGTCGCGATAAACGATTGCGCCTACCTACCATACGATTCCATTAACGAGACGGATTTCGTAAGGTTCCATTCAGATTGCGACGTACGAGACTTTGTCGGCTAGTGGTTCGTCTCATGCGTTGAAAAAAAAAAAAAAATTATTTAAACTATTATGAAACATGCTTCGTAATAAGGCATGATGATTTCTGTAACAAATTTGAATTTGTTTTCTTTCTGGCTAAAAAATTCTCGAGATATGAAATTTATTCGATGATTATACACGTATTACTTAAATCGAGTGTATTTAATCTGTTTTGAAACACGCGAATTACCATAATCTGAAAATAAATAACCGTTGATATAAAGGCTAAAATTAATCTCGCAATCGTAATAACCTGATCATTAAAAGACTCATGCGTTTATCGGTCGGTTAATAAATTGAAAACTGACGTGGAAATGGTCAAAGTGAATCATACCGATATTAAAGGCACGCTTCGTTAGGTCGGCGTCTCGATTAACGCGAGTTTCCGAAGCAGCGATATATTGGTATTAAAATTCCTCGTATTCCTAGCCGTAGTCACGCCTTGTCGCGTGCGTGAATAATCTGACATTAACTACTTCGTCCACGGGACTCGCCGTGAAAACGACATTAAGTGCGGCGACACGAAGATGCTATTCTCTCACCCAATTTCGCTAAGGATATGTGTTTATGCACGAACGATCTGTAATTAAGTTACAATTATGTGAGATCTCTCAATTCGCTGATTCAACGTTGCTCACACCTCGTAACTTTATTAATCGACTTGAATATGTATCCGGTCATATATATACTCACATGTAAATAAATATAATATAAATATTATATTATATTATATATTATATATAGTAATTAATAATTTATAGAGTAAAAAATAAGCATATCTTATTAAAGTTACGAGAAATTATTCTGCAAAAATGTTATAAATAATATTAAATTATAAATAATAATATTATAAATAATATTAAAAACAATGTCATGGATGTCATATTTTACTTTTATATATTAAATAATAATTGAAATAATATATGAAATGATATTCAAATAAAAAATATGTGAAAAGAAAAATTTGTGCAGGCATTTTTACAACTATTGGTTGCAAAAAGTGATGAAATTCTCAAGCTAAAATGGGTCAGTGCACACACGAGAGACGAGCGCAATGTTTCTCGCTCGCGGGTCTACGTATGTGTCTGAAAAAAGTCTCACGCCGTTTTCTCTCGAATAGCTTAGCATTAGCGCGCCAAGCCCTTCAATTACAACTTACACGTGCTAAAACTTTTAATCAAGTCTCTTTTTATCCGGCAAGAGGGATTTTCAAGCGACTTCAGATTGCGCGTATATATACATGTATATACGCTCGTAAGGCGTTTCAAAAGGCGCGAATCGCGCTGTTTCCTTTTTACATCTTCGGGACGTCTACGACGTCGTGTCTCGAGCGAGTGTGAATAACTCGACATTAATTTCTACGGGGTCCGCCGGTCGGTACGAGTATATACGGACAACGTACGTTACATTATACACATGATCGCGCATCCTTAATTCAGTTTCTCATAAATAAGTGACTTTTTTTGCGACTTTGTCGTAAATAAGACCGGCAGCATATCTCCTTCTCTCTCTCTCTCTCTCTCTCTCTCTTTTTCTGGCATCGTACTAGATACTCCCGGCTAAACTGTACTTCCTGCCAAGTCGGGATTTATGGATCACGCAGCGTTTCGGCTTAAGTTATCACGCGCTGTAAAGTCGGAGAAATATTAGTCGTTGACGCGACGGATATTGTACAGTACGCAAGAGCGCGCAATGTCAACGGGACACTTTGAATGATATCAAACTTTTCTCGCTTTATGATGCCCGTTAAACTAATATCGCCGATCAAGTACTACCGTGAAGTATCGTCAATTCTTACCGCATATACAGCACTATAAATTTCGCGAACGTAAGGACGATTTATCGAAATAATAAAGCATGACTGTTTTAATTTTTGAAAAATTTTTATCTCGCAATTTTACATCCCAAATAATTATCTTTTACAATTCAACCTATAGCCTTTAAGAGATTTTATGTAGAGAGAGAAAAGAGAGTGAATTATCACTACTTGTAATGGTAGACATCTTTGCAGCCGCCCAATTCGCGATCAGTTTATCGGCGTTTTTTTCGTTCCTATCTGCTGGACCATCCAGCCTCCTTTATCATTCTTTTTCCGCTCGCATCACTTAATGCGAGATGAAGCGCGTGCGAGTTGCGAATCGGCGAGCATGACTGGCGGACTTTTGGCACAGAGTATCGTAAATGGTTTACAGTCGGCGATGCGAGTCGAGGCAAGGCGAATACGAGGAGCGGCGACGGCGAGATCGTCTGTGGGGTGGCGCTCCCTCCAGTCTCATTCCCTCTTTCCCTCTCTCTCTCTTTCTCCCGAGCAGAACTCTTGCGTTCTTCCTTCCTTATAAACGTATAATCTCTCCATTTCTCTCTCCACGCGGCGCACGGGAATCGCTGGAAAACTCGGTCAAAGTCTCGTCGTTGCGTCGCGTCGTCTCGCTTTGGGGATTCGAAGGAAGGGTCGTTTCTCTTTCCTCTACCGTTGCTTCTCTCTCTCTCTCTCTCTCTCTCTCTCTCTCTCTCCGTCCGATTCACGGTACTCGTATGTTCCGACTCTATCTGGCGTGACGACGTTGTCGGAGCCACCGCTTGTCGTAATCAGACGCGAAACGCCCGGTCCAATTTCGAGAACGCTCGCTCTCCTTCGGACTTTTTGGATCGCGCATCCGCGTCGCCCTTTTTCGGCGCCGAGCTTATCTCGTTTCTTCCTTTCTTTCATAGCCGATCTCTTTGGTGATCGCTCCGCCTCGCTACGTTCTCACCCCGTGGCCTTACAAAGGGCTGAAAGCGGGCTTTCTCGATTCCGTCGTTCGCCCCGCATTCATTCGTTTTTCCACGCTACGAAAGAATCGTATCACCATCCACGACTTTCGGAGATTCAAAATTTCCGTGTCTTAGAATGAGAACTGTTAGCAATAACAATAATTTCGGTTTCTGCTGATAGCGAGGAAATATCTTCGAAGGAATTTAGGCGTATCCGAATTTACAAATGAAAAGCGATATATTGAAAAAGAAACGAGAACTGTCAGTTATCAATTTACGGAGAAAAGATATAATATTTTATTAATAAGTCTTGAAAAAGTCTAAAGATTGCAACAATAACAAATAAATATAGAATTAAAAAAAAAGATGTCAATTTTATTTAGAGATAAAGGCTGCGTTTGTAGCGCAGTGAAATTTACACTCTGAGTAAATCAAGAAACATGTGTCAAACTTTTACACGCGACTGTTGTGACGATCAATGTGGAGTAAACGTCGGGACAATGAGGGAATTAAAAAACACTTGGTGCGCGTGGATACTGGTTATTGACTTTCCAAGTCACTCTCCCTTTTTTCGATAAAGCCGACACACGGTAAAAAAAAGCGAAGGGGTGAGCGAGCAAAAAAAAAAACCGGCGAAAAGAGTACTATCACTGGAACGACTAGCGGTAGGTCAGGAGCGCGAGATGCGAGATGGATACAAATCATAAAATTTGATTGGACCGACCCCTAGGCCGGTTCTGTGAGGGAGGAGGATGCGCCCCGGCTGTGTATATCCGATATATCGACTCCGACTCGCGTATCCTCCGCGTATTTCCGGCCGACCAACGAGAAGAGGGTGAGCGTGTGTGTGTGTGTGTGTGTAAAATACGCCGATTCATTCATCTGTTTTCTCTTCTCTATTAAAAGGCATCGTGAATCGCCCTTAATATACAGCAGACAAAATTGTTCGGGAGTTCCCTCCTCGATAATTGACAATCTAGCGTAACTCTTGAAAGATTTTGGAATTTATAACTTTTTCGCACGTTCACGTAAATTTTATTTATCTACTGTAGATATCAAGATGATACTATATTGTCAAAATTTAAGAGAGAGAGAGAGGTGATTTTCTCGAATTGATACTGTCGATTCCAATAATATCATACGTCGCGAAAAATACTTGTAAATTTGACGATATATTCATCGGCCGCGTTTCACTGCTCGCGACACACTAGTCGCGTATCACTCTTCTGACCGAATTTCTCGACGCGGAAACCGCTTGCACCGAAGAAATCCGGATTCGATTTCAGGGAAGTCGGTGAACGCTTCATTTGAATTACATGAAAATCGAGTGGGCTTCTTGAGAAGTGACGCGAGAGAGTCGTTGGCTGCTCTCGATCGGCCGATCGATCGACATTACAGATTCGAGGTGAGATTATCGCGCCTCGACCGCGAGTCGCCTGTACTCGAGCGATTAAGAGAATGAGAGGAGGAGAGAGAGAGAGAGAAAGATGAAGATCGAGGATAAAAGAGAGACGAGGGCAGGATCGAGATGGGGTGTATTCTTTGTCCTCTTTAAAATGACAAGACAAAGCGAGAGGGAGGTAGTAAGCTCGAGAGGAGAGGCCGAGGGAGAGAAATCTGAAGAGCCAAACGACGAGAGATTATTCTCGACTTCTCGACAGTCGCGATGCGACGGTGGATTAGCTACCTGCTCGGCTTAACAAGGGTGGAAGCGAAAATCGATCCCGTCGATAAGACCCCGGAGCCGTGCTGACGTACGTGCTCTCTTTCTCTTGGCGAGAGAAATCGACGATAAATAGACGGAAGTGTCCACGTGGCGCTTAGCTAATGACACAACGTCTCTGAATTAACGTAATGAGCCACTTCCGTAACTAACCGGAACTCTTACGATTGCATTCCTTTATTTTTCGTTATTTTTGTCCTCTCTAGAACTTTTATGCTACGCGATTATTTTAATATTATAAATTCCTCTCGACGTCAGTTATAAATTAACATTTCCCGTGTGCTCGCGATTTCGGGGTTAATGGAATAATATTAGAGCGCACCGATGAACAATTTTAGCTGTCTTATTAACCAACCTGCGATGCGGGAAGGACGCGACATATACGTATGCGAAATCTATGAATCTTCCATGGATCCTTATATGGGGAACATCGGATAGCGGCATGTCATTGTGTAATAGCTTTGTAGCTATTACGAATTAATTCGAATATGAGTTATATTCTAGGCGCCCTAGGTAGGATAGATAGGGACGACGTTAGAGGCAGATGTGGGTTAAAGGTTTAATTAAACTCCTGTAATGTAGCGAAGATCTTCACAAAGTGCAATTACACAAAGTGGGATTAGCGTACACGTAATTATCCGCGAATCTCGCGCAGTATTATCACACACAGCAGGTTATAAATTATCGATCGGATAAAGCCGCCCTGCCGCGAAAATAATTGATCACACCGAGATAGAGCATGCCCACGAGAATCCCCATATTTATTTATAACGTAAGCACATTGCTATATGTCACCATTGAGAAACGCTATCTTCTGGAAACCTAATGTTTCAAAGTTTGGATTCAAAAAAAAAAACTCTAAACACTCTCCGATAGTAAGAAAATCATCAATATCTTATACAAAATGTCTATTACATATTGTATTAAATATTATATTATTGTAATTAAAAATTGTACATCTCGTATAATTTTACATAATATTATAATAAAACTCCTATTATATATATATATATATATATATATATATATATATTATTATTATTATTATTATTACTACATATTTCTTATAATTTATACATTTCCACACGAAATGGCGAAATCGAAAATATATCAATAACTTGAAGACTTTACCATTCGACTCTCTTACTCGACGTAACCGCGGCGCGACGCGGTCTTGCACAATCCGCGTTTCGTAACTTATCCGGCATCTCCGATAAAAAAAAGGCGCAATCGCGGAGATATGGTCGTCAATCGCGATACGCGCGTCTGCAACAGAAACGTCTCTATCGGGCATTAACCAATTTGCAGTTTCTTGCCTTCTATCTCGCCACGTCGGAAACTACATCCCGCGCGCATCCCGTCCCGAATTACAAAGTGGCGAGTAGATAATACAACGTTGCTGTGCGTCTTGCGACCAGCAAAACCGAGCCAACGGGATCAAGCCTGTTACTATGCTAACAAAGCAATATACATATCGATGAGGTTATCGATGTGTTCTCTCCTCGAGAGAAATTGCCTGGTCCACCGCCATCGCCCGCGCTTGTCGGTGCACTCTGCCTCGAATAGCGCATAGCACGCCCATCAATATGATTAGGCCGGAGACTCTGATTGCCTTCTACCTGTCTGCTGCGTCTCGAAATCGCCTAACGCTCAAAGGGTCCTTCCCCTCCCTGATGTACCCTTGAGCGCGAGAGAGAGAGAGAGAGAGAGAGAGAGAGAGAGAGAGAGAGAGATGCGTGAAAGCGTGAGCAATGACACGTCGAAATAACGCGGAGTCACCGTAATGTTGCAATTTCGAATAATCTTTCTACGATTAATTGGGAATAATTTTATTTAGACTCATCGGAAAAAGAAACTGAAAATCATCCGAGTGTCAAAGTATTTATTATATGTATATAAGCTGTTATTAATTTTATTTATAATTGTTATATTAATAAATTATTAAAAATATTGTTTACGATTTAATAACAAGCATCTCCTCTTATTGGATTTTAATAACAAGAGAGAGAGAGTTTAAATATATTTTTCAAGAAATATATTTATCACGGATATTTACTGTTGTTAAAGCCGAGATTTTAAAATGAAGAAAATTTTGAGAAATAGAGATTGATTGCTCTCTTAAATGAAATCAGCGTGTTATCATTAATAAGCAAATAGGGCTTTCAAAAAAATAATCCAAAATAAATAGAAAAATTTGCCACATCTTGCAAATATGTGAGTTTTTACTGAAGATAAGAAAAATATTTACTAATCTTCGCTGGAATCTTGTCTGCTTTAATAAGTGACATTTTTATTGATTCAGTTTTAAGAGAATGTAATACCTTTTTTTTTTCATTCTTTTTTCGATCCTTTAATCTTTTTGCTCTCGTAAAAGTCAGGCGTTTCTAATTCGTTTCTCTCGCATTCTCTACCGTATCACCCGTTCCCTCGCACACTTTCGTAACAGAAATAAGTAAATTTAATATGACACGTGTGCGCTTTTCCTTAGAATACTTGGGCGCACGTGCGAAGGGCCTAGAGTTGCAAGCAGGAATTGCGTAACGTGTAGCATTGACGCAAGCGAACACTTATTCTTACTTTGTTGCACTTTGACCTATACGCAAACTATACTCGCATATTTCATTCATCGAGCATTTATCGAGTTTCGCCTCAGATATAAAGAAATGGCAACAAATATTGTTATTAAACTTTGTAAAATATTTTACTTGTGGTTATGCAGTGTTGGAATCGAAGGTAGCATAGCGGGAGGAGAGTTTCCATAAATTCAAATTCATTTGCATGCACAATTTGATCATTAATATTCCATTATTCGTGCGAAATAAAGTTTAATTTTTCTCAAATATGCGCCGAGATAAAGAGATGATTCGGAAATAAATAAATACGATTAACATTGTTAACAAACGCGAACATGTGTGTGAATTTATAGGAGCAAAAGAATGTCCGCGGCAGAAATATTATTTTATATCTTGTAATGGTATTAATACAATTTCCACTCCGACAAAGTTTTGTAAGCGTATTATCTTCGTCAATTTTATAAAAACGTATACTCCCTTATAGCGAGTTTTTTTACAGAACGCGTTGTATCGAGTGCGCGAATAAAATCACGGGCAAATTCGCCAACAATGACAAATTCCACAGTATCGCTGATTACACGTTCGTGTAAAACCGTGCGGAAAAAAATCTTTCGACGTGATAACGCAAACAACGTTTAAATTATCCGTCACGGTGGTTGTCGGCCTTATTTACGCACGGATAGCACGTTATTCGCTTCTGTTTGGCATGACTTCGTACTTTCATCCTAATGAATGCGCCGCGCAAGAGGAAAAAAAGAAATTATAAGCGATAATATAAACGTACAATTATGCTTGTAGCATTCATTTAGTAGGATAATTAAAAACACTACTGACATTTATTCAGCGACTTGATTAAAACCACCGTGACTTATTCTTCAGCGCTGTATATGTTATCACTTGTACGTAATTAGTAAAGTATAAAAGCATAAGTTAATAAACTTTTATTTGTATTAAGAAATTCTGATGCCAAACTTTTCAAACTTTTTTTTTTTTTTTGTACACCACATGATGTATTATTATTTTCAATTAAGTCTCGACAACGAATTGAATCAGTTTCAAATATCAGAAAGAAACTTAAAAAAAATATATATATATATAATCCTCCTTTGAAACAAAGATCTAAAATACAAATCTGCTGCTTTGAGATACATCTTCTTTTGTATTTTACGATTGAAAGAAAGAGGTGGCGGAAGAGAAAGCAGTGTCGTAAATCGGAAAAGAGAAAAATATAAAATTTATGTTACGTTCTGCCGTTCTGGAAGATTTAAAAAAATGGATTTCACCTGTCCTGTCCGATCGCACCCCGTTTCGACTTGAACGTCAGCAGCGCTCCTTTAAATCGGATTCTGGTTTAGGGTCAGAGTTGGAAATCGGCCGGCGAAATAGCCGAGGCCACGCGTGCCCGCTCGTTCCATCAAGGGGGTTCTACTACGCGCGCGAGTGGTGCACGTGTCGGGAATCGACAGTTTTATGAATGGGGACCACACGTGGTTCGAACGCTCTATCCCGATACGCAGTATACCGCTTCCGCGAGGCAGTTAGGTGAATAAAAAAGAAAAAAGTGGAAGAAAGGGAGCGGGAATCCCGCGCCAAGGGGAGGAGAAGAAAAAAAAAAAAAAAAAAAAGAGAGAGGAGCCGTCGTCGATGGGAAAGGGTGGATGGGACGTACCGGATGAACGGGGGCAAAGGAGAAGGAAAAGAATAAGAAGAAAAAGAGATACGAGAGACGACGGGCAAAAGGAGGATGAAGAGGAGGAAGAGGAAGAAAAAGCGATGGAACTCGGTCGTCTACCCCGTAATTTATACCTGGAAACTCGGAACTACGCGGCGCACGACCTAAGGCGATATGTCGATTTCACCCAGGGGAGTCCCTCCCGCAACTCCCCTTTTCCACGACTCGCGCAGTTTGCCGAAGGTCATTCGACCTTCGACCGGAATCGATGCTCGCCTCGGTGTGATTCGTTTCTGTTTCCATTCTTTTTCCTTCCGTTTCGCGCCGTCTTACGTTCGCGCGACGGTTTTCTGCTCGGCCCCTTTCTCTCTCTCTCTTCCTTATTGTTAGATTTCCAAAATTTTAATTCAAATACATTTTAACACGTTTTTTTAACCTCAACAATCATTACAAAAATAGGATATAATTTAATCTTTTCACATGCAAAAGTTTTTGTACATTAAATAAAATAAAAACTCGAATTTTTCATGCAAGCTATAGAATTAAAAACTATGTACTTTTGTATATTTTTGGGAAATTTTTTTGACTAGACCCCGATCAATTCTGTATCTCTCGACGCGTGTTTTTATTTTGGGAACGGCAGGCGTACAGACGTCAGTTATCGTTTTTAATTCAGTTACGACACGAACTAGGGCAATATGTTGATTTCATGTAGGGGAATCTGTCTCGATAGAAGGTCATTTCGCTACTCTCTGTCGTTTGCTTTTTCCGTGTTTTTTTTTTTTTTTTTTTTTTCTAATTCGTCAATCCTATAATAAGCCTCGTCCGTATCGAGAAAATGAATATATTATTCTCATCGAAAATCGCGAAATTGTGTTTGAAAATTAAGTGAATTTCGCCGAAAATCAGTTCCCATGTTCCTTAAATGAGAGCTTTTAGAACCGCGATAGAAACTATCTTTATCAGAAATACACTAATGTAATGCACGCGATTTAAATGTCGGCGGTGAAGTTTTGTAATCCCATAATATAATGTATCCACGCCCGTAATCCTCCCCCGATTATGGAATATTTTCCACATTAAGTTACAGGGCGCTTTTACTTTCCTGCATATGCGTCGATGGTAACTTCCGCGATACTCTATGTAACTACGTAACGACGCATAATTTTGAAAGTTTAACGGCGCAGCGTATATTCCTATTTTGCCGTGAATTTCCTTGGAACGCCGGGGATAGCATTAATCTTACTTGAAAATAGTTCTACATTCCGGGTTTCGCACTACAATGCGTAATTCGAAACTCGTGCGGCATGTGCATTAATGTTTTCAGTAGAGTACTGAGAAATTAAGTGCTCGTCTGACGTTATCGATCCCTTTTAATTCACTTATTATACTGCGCTTGCAAGTGACATTATTAAAAACGCTTAACGTAAATACAATAAATAATAAACAACTGCCGTTATGAAATGTACGGTGAAATAATGAAGCTCTTGTTATTCTCGTAATATACATCTAATAAACAACTGTCAGTTTTGAGCATTAAATTTTTCAAATTTAATAAAACCGTAGAATTAAACTTAATGAAATCGCCGAATCGATTAAACCTCAAATTTATGAACTTGTGATGTGTCTTCTGTCGTTTTGCAATGCAAAGGACGAAACAAAACTAACACTCTGCAAATCTGCATCTATTTTCTTAATGTAAAATCTCATATAAGAAAGATTGAAAATATATCGCCGTAATCTCTCTACTCTAATACAATTATTTGCATTATTTGCATTTCTTATTCTCACATAAATTTCTTTAGCAATCTCTTGTTCATTGTTTATGTCACGTCGAAAGATTAATGTCCAAGGTTTGCCATTATTAATAGATCTGTATATAAGCGAACTCTCTCTCTCTCTCTCTCTCTCTCTCTCTCTCTCTCACGTGTGTACGCGAGAATAAATGTAAACGCCGAAAATAATTATTCGACTGCTTAGGAGAACCCGAAGAAAAATAATGGTGCGACGTCGTAAATTAACGTAATACAACACATTGGCGTACGCGCGAGGCGAATGGAACGAGGGAGGAGGGGGCAGGGGGAAAGGATGCACATTGTGAACGCGAAAGGCATTACTTCGGTACATACCGCGCGCTATTAGTTCGGTATACTTTGGTACATACCTCCCCGGAACACGGTGAAAGAATTCTTCGGTATGCCGCGGTACGTGCCGAAGCATACCCGGTTTAATAGTTTGTGTTACATATACCGGCGGACCGACGGCGGCGGCGGTGTTCTATACTTGAAGCACGCGCCCCCTCCCCTCCTCCCCTCTCCCCGAAGAAACTCGTTTCGTCGAATAACACAAAATTCTGCCAGCGCGCGCGAGAGAGCGAGAATTAATATTGACATAAATTAAATTCCCTCGGAGTCTGATCGCGCGCACGCGAGCTTCCCGGGCGCGCACCCGCATTCTCGAATTCATTTTTCAAATTCACGTAGCGCACCCTGGCTGACTCCGTCACGATTTGAAACCCGAAATTCATCCTCCTTCCCTCCGTTAACCCCCTTTCCCCTCCCCTCCCTCCCCACCCTCTCTCTCTCCTCTTCTTTTCCCTGAACATCCGCAGGGAGCCGCAGGGGGTCGATTGATCTATCATTTCGAAAAGTAAATCTTATCGTTATTCTATTCTCGGCACGATGTAATGTGATTGGAGCGATTCCTCGTTCGAGGAGAGCGAGATATGGATTTAGGTCAAAAATTATATATCGTTCTCTCTAGTTAGAGCGTGGAAATTTCGTCGGTTTCGGGCACGCGTTTGTTCAGATTATTTAATGCTAATTAAATTTTCGTTAATGACAATCTCGATTTCGCAATCTCTTAGAGTGACAAGGATTTTACACTGTCACTTACATTCCAACCTACATATCCTCAACACAACATTTTCCCTATTTTACATGTTAAATACATTCGCGTTTGCGTCAAAGCGAGGATGTCGGCGATTCGCCAATTAAATCTTCAACGCGAGAGGAGGATCATTCGTCGCATTTTCCTTCGCGGATCTACTCGCGTGCTCGCGTGAATCGATGACTCTGTTATGCGACGTATATATATATATATATACACGTACAATATCGCCGGAGGAGAGAAAAACTTCGCATCGCGTTAACGGGAAACTTTCGACGTCGCAAACGCCGAAGGACGACCTTGCGCGTCGCGCGGACTCCGCGGGGTTATTATTTGGCTCGTAAATTTTTATTGCGCACGCACGGGACTCCTTTTTTTACTTTACGAGGGCCATTACGCCGTTGCCACGTAAGGCCGTGCCAGCCCACTTCTCCAGAGAGCGGCCCTTATTTCCTTTTTCTACCCTTCCCTCGGTCACTCTCCTTCCCGCCTCCATCCACAACCGCCTTTCCTCTCTTTCTCTTTCCGTGGCACAGATTTACGTACAGAGACAAGGATCTCTGTCGGGCGTACTCGTGAGAGACGCGAGGCTCGAGTTTCTGGTGCCCTTTCCCTGCTTGCCTTTGTCAAAGGCTCGGCCTTTTGTGCACGGTTTTCCGTGGAAAATCGAGTTAAACGATAGTCAAAGCAATATACATATATCCCGATATTATTCCTCCCCGGGATTACGACATGTTCGCGGAGCGTCCACTTACGAAATTTCTTTTTTTTTTTTTTTTTTTTTTGATGACGCGTAGGGAATAGAAAAAAATCCTTGTGTTCCTTACGGAGAGAGTTCTCTGTCGAACCGCACGAAAATTATGCCGCTTTAATTTGGGAAATCATCGTAACGTTGCGCGACCGCTCGTTGCATAATAAAGTAACTAATATTCGGCGATATATTTACATAATTAACACGCATGATAATATGCGATATAATATTATAATATACAGTCCCTGGAGCATATTTCCAGATTTGATGAGCAAATATCTGTTTTCTCTCAAATATCGCTTTCGTTGAGAAAGAATCATGACTGGTTGAGGAATTTCGATTTTATATAGTACTAATTGTGTGTGTGTGAGAAAAAAAAAACTTTTTTATACCTGAATCATGCCGTAATGGACGGGACACGCGATATATTGTCGCGTACCGCGCACTTTTCTATTGTGCTCGCGTCCTGAATGAATCCCGACGCCCACTCTCTCTCTCTCTCGTCCATTAACGAACGCGCACTTGAATCGCACTCAGTTTCTCTCTCCTGGGAAGATGCCGATACGGTCTTCCGACCAGATCGTCTCCGAAAAAAAGAGAGAGAGAGAAAGAGAGAGGAGAGGCAAGCCCTCTTTGCCACTACGATCATCCCTCCGCCCCGAGATCGACGCGGGGAAAAACCTCCCTCTCGCGTAGGTAGAGGACGAAATCGTCCGTGAAACGAGTCTTCTCTCGCAAGCGAGCTGTCGGATGTGCACGGTGGCGCGGGTCGGGAAAGGATTTTCGATAATCCCAGGATTTTGAAGGAAGGACGAGCGAGAGCCGTAAGACCGCGGATCGCGTCGTCGAGGGTGGATGCTTGGCCGCGGTTTTGCCTGACCTCACCTAACTTAATGCCGAGGTCTCTAAGGTCCTCCTTCGCGTTGGTTCTCTTTTTTTTTCTTACTTTTTTTCATTCTTCCAGAGATATAGAGTGACGAGAGACTTTTGGTGCAACAATGAAATACCTTGGCCGGGTGCTTGCCGCAATAGAGAGGAGGAACGAGGAGGAGAGGTGTGCATACATAGGAGCGAACGGTAGAGACAGAGGAATGAGAGGAGGACAGGGGGAGTAACAGAGAAAGAGAGAGAAAGGAGAGAGAGAGAAAGAGAGAGAGAGAGAGAGAGAGAGAGAGAGAGAGACCGGTGGCGGTTTTTCGTTATCGACATTTTCCACGGCGTGTCAGGGTGTGCGTGAGAATACGTGCGTGAGCTTCTCTCGTTGCCCCCTTCGCTCTTGTATATATGTATATGTGTGTGTGTGTGGTTGTCTGTGCGCGCGCGCTCGCGTAGGTGGTCGCGGCACGGTGTGGGTGGCATTTGTGTGTGCGTGTACACATCGCTGAGTATGGGCTGGCTCGCTTGCACGCGCTATGTACGTATATGTGCGTGTAGCCACGTATACGTGTGCACTTGCGTTCGTGTGTGTGTGTGTGTGTGTGTGTAGAGTTTTCTGGAGGTTTCCCCTAGCAACGAGCAGCAGCAGCACCACAGCACCAGCCACAGCCCGGCTTAGGGGTAGCTACGAACCCCACGCGAAACGCCGCTGCCACCGCGATCGCTTGGTTCCCCGGAACCGCAATCGGGAAAAACGTCTATTCCGGTTTCCTTTTTTTTTTCCCCGTCCCTTGCGCGAAAAACCTCCGAATGTTGAAACCGTGCCCGTTGAAATATTCACCCGAACCAAGATACGATGAAGATACGATTGACTCAAAGGTCGGCATCGCATATTGACCCTGCTGACGTGTGTCAACTCGATTGACATGTATACCAAGAGCAGATCGATGTCCGAAGAAATAATTTAATTGGGGAAATGGGAGAGAAGGGAGAATTTAACTAGAGAAAGAAATTTACAACTAAAATGCAAGAGAGAGGCTTTTTTGGCTATTAAGCTAGATGCAATAATACATGCAATACGTAACGTCACACCGTCATGTCAAATATTCTTATACAGATTTTAAATGTCGATAATGATCCGATTTCGTGCCATTAGTGTGCGCACTGCTTGATTTAAAACTCATAAGAATATTTGATATTATATGGATGTGACGGTAATGTTATATATAATATAATATAATATGTCCGTTCAATTTTAATAAAAAACATAGCGATATATATATATATATATATATATATATATAAAAATAGATAAAAATTTTTTCCTCTATAATCGCGAAAAGCTAGTAAGAAAATTCTACAAATACAAAGATGATATCTCACGAGAATCAGCGGAGAATTGCCGCTGAGGAAAAAAGTCGATAACGATTTTAATAAAGAAATTAAAAGACATAAAAGACGCGTATGTATTTAAAGTTATCGCGTCAATTATTTCATTCAATGCCATTTGTGCCGAATGATACACATAACGCACGGTCCGCAGAGCTCTCGATATTAGTGTTAGAAATCTAAAGAAAATGCAGATTACGAGTCAGATAAGCGAGGAAGGAGCGCGAGAACCGAGTTTTTCAGCTCTCCTCTTTTCATTCGCTTTCGTCAAATCGTGGATTTAATCTTTTTACGTGCAAGCTAGTAAACTCGTCTAGCAAAGATTAAGATCGACGTGAATTAAATTGTGCACTGTCCTTGGTCGTTGCCGCGGATAACGCTGCTCTCGCGTAATGCACTTATGGCAGGAGCAGGGTAGGGCGAGCGAAAGCGTGGCATTTTGTAGTAATATCGTTGTTACGATTGACGGGTCTGGCAAGTACTTTATTGAAATCGTGCAGTCGTTAACGAGACAGACTATCTCGGTACGTTTGACGCGATTCAAAAGAGAAAGAGAGAGAATCGCGCATTGACGCGCAGGGGATTTATATTTGCGTCGTAATTTTAATCGTTCGCGTCAACGCGACGATATTGTCCGCGAAGAATCCCGGATAACGATTGACGATGACAGGAAGAGAATGAGGGACAGAGAGAGAAAAGTCTCCCTCTCTCTCTCTCTCTCTCTCTCTCTCCCCCTCGTGTCGCATTGAAAATGCAACTGTCTCTTTCGACGACTAATGCCGCGATAAATAAACACGGACGGTGAATTCCGATATCGGTCGCTTCAGAATGCGGCTGTCGAGTCTGAAAAGTTACAAACGATCCACGCCAGAAAATGTCGACCATTCTTGATTATCATTATAGCAATCTGTACGAATGGCGTTTTTATATGACGAATAAAAAAAAAACACGTTATTTAAGGGTGTCTATTACCTTATTTAACCTCGTATCGTCCTCATTAAGTTTAATGGTAGCATTTAACTTGATTATAATAATTCGCATTAAAACAAAAAAAAATCGATAAAATTCTAACTCGGAAAGAGTCGCGTGGAGCTTTATTTTCGACGACAAAGTTATTATCCTAAACGTCTCTCTCTCTCTCTGTCTCTCTCTCTCTCTCTCTCTCTCTCTCTCTCTCTCCTCGCGGATTAAATGACACCGCACATGGAAATGCGAGCCGTACAAGCCAACTAAAAACGCGCGTCGGCGTTTTTCCATCCTGAAAATTCGAACGCGCGCGTTTTCGCAGTCGAAAAAAAGGGGAAGGGGAGTCGGGGAGGGAGGGGGAAGAGAGAAAGAGAGAGTCGCGAAAGTAGAATCTCGCCGACAAACCCAGGCAGAGAAATCAAGTTTCCCGGCATAGACGGGACTTTGTTTTCAAACATATTCCGTGTGCCTGTGCCGGCGGGGTAAAAAGCACCGGGGGCTCCGATTTCACGAGGAAACCTCGCACGCGCGTCGAATCCGCGAGCGCCCACACACGACCGAAACCAACGCACCCGCGCCGCCGCCGCCGCCGCCGCTGCTGCTGCTGCTGCTGCTGCTGCTGCTGCACATCGCGCGCATTGCCGCTGGTAACTCAATCCGAGGAGTTTCGGCGAAAAGTGTTGTATTACTGGTGTGCTATTTCTCTGATCCCAGATCATCTTCATTCGCGCGGAATTTCGAAATGGCGCAAAACTCACAGCCCCGACCCACGGCACCATCGATCCACCCGTAACCCCCGCCCCTCCCCCTCCCCACCCCCCCTTCCCGGCCACGCGCGTTCAGCGCGGACGCTCGATAGCTTGCGCGAGGAACGGGCTCCCCTTTAACGCTGAAATTACACGTCGAGACTTTTTAAAAATCTTACCAGCGTATTTTTTTCCTTCCGTTAAATGATTTTTTGCATATATGCAAAATATGTGTAATTATGATTGATATCAATACGCAATGACACACATTGTAAAATATATTACATCAAACTGTCAATTGTAATATTATAATTAAAATACGTCTTTCTTAGAATGCGAAAGGTAGAGTAGATTGTTTTCGTATGATGAGACCCAATTTTTAAAATCCTGATTATTAATATGACAAAATAATCAATGATTTTTCTAAATTTAATGTCTAGTATCTATCCGGAAAATGTCAAATATTATCTCCATATATACACACAGACAGATATATATCGCTTGGAATTTAATATGAGTTATTACTGTATTGATCGACCAACAGATTCTCCTCGCAACTCAAACGAGTAAAAGGACTTTCGAGATGAGCGATTCATGGTACGGATGCATGGAAACGTCTCGAAACGTAGCTCGAAGCCTTCGCTACACGAGAGTGTTGGAAAGAGCATGATAGAGCCAGAAAGTGTGTGTGAGAGAGAGAGAGAGAGAGAAGCATACTCTCTCCCATTCCTCCTGCCCTCCTCCACTCCTCGCTTCACCCCCGCCAATAGCCCTAGTCGTTTCCAGCAAGTACTTCTATGTACCAACCATCTCCTACACGCTACCCTTATATACGTTGTATATTTACCTCCGTGGCATATACGCGCGCGAACGCGCGCCTGCCTATGTACGTCGGTATATACCGTATATATATATATATATATATATATATATATATATATGTATGTATGTATGTACGTACATCGGGGCCCGCGCCATGTACATAGGTCCGAGCGCCACATAAAAAGTACATGGGGCAGGCAGGTATAGCTCGGGCTGAAAATTATCCCGAGTATTTTCGAATTAGCGCGTAGTCGGGAGCGATGGAAGAGGGACGGCGTGGCTCGGTCGAGCGAGGATCCCGCGTGAAATGCACTTTTCCACGAGGTGTCGCGATGCGCGTCATGTCGTTTCTTGAGCACGCTCGAAACGGCTCTTTTCCTCCCGTCTCCGTGCTCTTCGAGCAGCCGAAATTCCGCAGTGACGCCTTGTTGGCGACTGTACCCGGCTGCCTCTCTCTCTCTCTCTCTCTCTCTCTCCCTTCTCTATCTCTCTCTCGCTTTCGGAGGTATACATATACCTCCGTTTTCGAGCAACACCGGAGAATTTTCGGAGTCGCCATTGTTGCCGGGGATAGGTAGGTAGGTAGGTAGATAGGTGGGCCATGAGGCGAAATTATTCGCGACGAGCGTGTTCGAGCGAGCAACTAAGGTGGCTCGATTTTTAAATTGCAAAAACGCGCATCCCCGCCGGCGTGTTTTAGATCCTGCAACGCGGAAAAAGAAGAGGGCCACGACGCCAAATGTGCCGATTCAAGAGCTATTTTGCATTTTTGTAAATGCAAAGTTAAATTTTTTTTTTTATCATTTCTAATTGAATGAAAAAGAAAACTATTGTTTCTTTGTTGCCTTATCGCGAGTGAAATAAAATCTAATCAGATTTTCGATTGAATTAGAGTCGCAAGATTTGTTAACCTTTACGTTGTAAATATATATGAATAAATATGATGTTTGTAATGACTTTTGCATTAATCTCTCGATATTCATCGCTGCTATCAGTTGCCTGCGTCGAATGCGTTATTCGATTTGACCGCGAATATTGAATCGCCGTCCATCGATCGTAATCGACTAATGAATAATGCCGATGACACTGATGCTCAATAGATTTAATATATCATAGTGCGATTTATCAAACTATAAATAAATCTCCTTAATAGTCTCGAGAGAAAAATAGGCAAAATAATATCGAGTAAAAAATTAATTTATATACAAAAATCAATTTATATTCGCCGAATATCAATCGATTATAACAACATTCGATACAATTTTACGGCTAAGCCGCGTTGGCTGCCGGCGACTGTACGTCGGAGGTTGGCGATATCTTTTATCTCGTTTCTGCCTGTGTGACCTTAGGAACAGCCATAACTGTGTGCGAGAACAGTCTGAGAAGCAAACTTGACAAATTACAATTACTTTGTCGAGTGTCCTTCGCAGTACATCGTGTCCCTCTCATTTCGTTTATTTTATACAAAATTCGCGATCTTTTTAACGCGAGTAAAAACGATCGATAACTTTTCCCAGAGTACTTTTCATTCTTATTAAATATTTTAATTCGAAAAAAATTCCCGTTTATGAAAAGATTATATGCAAAAGCGGAACGCGTCATTTTTCTGCAATGCACTATCTCGGCACTATCTTCTCCGACACATTCAAACAAGTTGCTTTTCCTCGGAATTTTTGAGTGACGTATGTAAGTACGTCGGTCTGATGATGATGCACGTAAGTTGCGTCAAGTTACGCGAAAATCTTTCGTCCTATCATCCCCCTCGTTCTATCTCGGAATGCTCGAGAAACCGCTCTCTCTCTCTCTCTCTCTCTCTCTCTCTCCCTCTCTCGCCATAAAGCTGCGCGATGAAATCATATGACGCGAAGTATTCCGGACGTGCGCAAGATTTGGAGAATATCGCGAATAGGAAATTTTCTCGGCGTGTAGCTGCGCGAAAAAATTCGGTGCTCCCGTTAGATCCGCATTTGTGACATATCCATGTAGAGTCTGATAAATATAGGATATTCCACGCGCGCACAATTTTTATAAAATATTTTAACAGCGTATTGTAAAGATATTAATTAACATTGAGATTATAACGGTTTCTGAATTATAAGCGATCGTTAGTCATTATGTAGAATCCGCGTAATTACGAATACGCGCGTATTGATCTGTCATTTGTTATTACATGTATGTGTTTTATTTATTATCGATTATCAAAAACTATCAATCATTTTCTTAATATTCTTTTCTCTGAAATACGTTGATAAACTCATGACGCGTTTAATCCGCGAATAAACTACCATTTCCACACAACATACAATTAGTTATAATTAATTCCTCGTAATTAATTGTATATGAAATCCGGATTTATATTCAAAGGCACATCGAGTGCCTTTTTACTCTACAAATATAGAAATTTTGTACTTACATAACTTCACTGGTTTGACAGTCGATTCTTGTAACGTTGCGTCGTATGTCACACGGTACTTGGTTTTTTTATACACACATACTTACATCATTTACGTTAACACTGAATTTAAGTATCGATTGACATATTTACTTGGAATTAAACTTGGAAAACAGACGTTAAATTTGCAATGTAAGAACTGTAAGTGTCAAATAGAAGAGAGTAAAGAAGATCGCGACGTGAAAATCGAAACGTAATAAGCGAATATTATCATTGGAATGTGTTTTAATCAGTACGGGTCACTTGTCACGATCGCGTCTCGAGTGATAATACGCGGAGCGCGTCGTACATACACCTACTTGCTCGACTCTCGCGACGTAAATGACAAGGTCACGCGTAAACAACCGTACGTCGTACGCCTAAAAAAAAACAACCACATTGTTGTCATGAAATATTTCAACTTACTTTCGATGTTTACCAATATCTATAACTCGCGACAGAAATTATAAGATAGAGAGAGAATATTTTATTCATATTTTTATATACGATAATTTGCCAATATGTGTGCGTATCATGACGTAGATTTCCTACATGCTATGTATTATTTTACTTTCTCGCGCGCGGGTTTCCTATATTTTATAATATATAAAATTTTTATAGATAAATTCCTACTCAGAACTTTTTCGCAAATTATAGATTTTGTCTAAAGTTCTAAAGCGTTTGACATATTACAAAATAAATATACGCGGGATATTATGTTTCTTGCATTTTATAAGCAAATTTTGATGAATGTACTATTATCATATTTACGTTAAATCTATAATGCATATGTGAAGAATAAAATTAATTTTTGATATTTTGATGGAGAAAAAAATCAATTAAATTCAATTCTTATCATATATTTTTTTTCCTCCAAATTTTTCCGTCTCGGAAAGAATAAAATTGTATAATATTAATAAAATAATCCAGAGAAAGAATTGTAATATATGTTACTTATTAATATTTAATATTAATTTTATTCTCCAGAAGTATAAGAATAAAGAATATTGAAAATAAATTTATTTCCCTGAGTATACCCAATCAAATAAAAAAAACCTATGCTTCCAATAAACATTAGATTTAATAATTCTTTTTAAGCAGACTAATTAATCAATTATTTAAATTTTTATTAAATAAAAAAATTCTCGTGTGCGATAAATGAGATTTGCGCTGCCAATAATCAGTTTATATCGTTGTTAATATCGTTATTGCAGTATACGTGGAATCTGATGTAAGAGAAATCAAAATATAAAATCAGCTGAGCGCGGCGAAAATCAATATCATCTGTGCTACGAAGATCAATAACAGATGACAAATCAATGTGCATGCAGATGTATCTGAGAGTGTGAATTCTAGTGTGCAATATTATTGGACGATCCTGATCATTTTCAAATTAGAAACTAAAGTGTCATTATCGTATTAACATTTTTTTAACAAAGTAATTTGCGAAACATTCTATACAATATTAATTAAATGCACAAATATTTTTAAAATGACTAATAATATATTAATGTTTGGAAAAAAAATGTTTCATCGTGTCGCGCGTGCTTAGGAAATATTTTTCTGCAAACAAATAAGTCAACGCGAAAGTGCAACATTACGAGATGATGCAAAAATGCACTGGTCTAAGCTAAATAATAATGTCCCCTGAAATGCATCATTCAACGCGTTGCAGTGCGAAAATCTACCGTTTATAAAAGTATGCTTTTACGCGCGATATGCCACGGCAATGTTTCCGCGGATACAATTTTTTTTTTTTTTTTTTTGCTCTTTTCAGTGAGTCGCAACTTTTCCAAGGCAGGCGGAAACACGCGTACTACAATTATGAAGATTAGCAGCGTATTTTAGCGGTGTAATTTTTTTGCGCGATATAGAACATTTCGCAAACGTAAATCCTACTGTGAAGAAAGTTGTTCATATAAAACAGGTCTCTTTGCCGGAGGATAATCGATTGAAAAGACTGAAAAGACAGATTAGATGCAGATTGATTTCGTCAATTTTCATTTATTCTGATTACTTAGAATCTTATTAATTTTTCTTGTGCTTGGAAATTTTAAATTAACTAAATGTAAGCAAATACAAGGCAAGCTATTTTTCCTCCTTTACGCAAGAAATCTTTTTTAGAGAGGATATAATTGCGTAATGGCAAATTTTTCAGATTGATGTTACAAAAGAAAAAAAAAAGCAGAAATAGATTGCGTATCCATAAACACATATCTCGACATCGGTCGAAATAAATTCAGAAGAGAACTATACTTATATTAGATGTCTATGAGAAAACTATATCGAGAAATTGTGAAGCAATACTGACTGCAAAATGTATTTCCCGTCCTTTCCAAGATGATTCATCTGAACGCAATATAAGAAAGAGTTTATATATCATTGAAGGATTCTTTTCCCCGCAAACAATATGACAACACAGTTTACTGCGAGTTATACATCGGGTACCCTCATTCTTGCGGCGAAAAAAATGAAGAAAAGAGAAACTCCTTCCTATTTTCTTCTTTTTTAACGAGGTCGTCAACGGATAAATGTTTGTTATGGAAGTAAGTGCAACGAATGATTCTGACAACTCACGGAAGGAAATAAATCTAACTTAGTCCGCTCCGGTCGTTTTATCGAATCGTAAAAACTGCCAGCTGCGACATTTTACGTAACTATTTCGCTGTCATTGACTTTTTTTTCTGTCGCATTGCCTTTCGCAGCTGTAAGATATGCTTGTCTGCTTGTTGATCGCAAGTATCTCATCATTTATATATAATGCGTGTCAGCTTGTATAATTAAAGTTTCAAAATTTCTCCGGGTGTGATACGAAACAGAGTAAATCCAGTTGCATGTGCATATATGATAATTTATGTAATATGTAAAACATTTATATGCATATTGTGCATATTGTAATTTTTAAACGCTTACGCACTGTGGGACGCACGATTTTAAAATTCGAACGCAAGTCATTGTATAATTATCGCAAAGTATTTAGAAATTTTTCTATAATTATAAAATATAATTTCTTACGAATATAAATCACTCTATTTATACAAATAATAATTATTATATATTGTTGGATATATACTTTATTCAATTTTATAAACACATAAATAAACTCATCGAAATCACGTGCCTATTTAAAAAAAAAAAAATCATTATATCTGTGGCAGAATTTATTACATTAACATTAGATCGAAAGATTTCAAAATTTATGTCGGTCTTCAATTCAACCCGCATGAAATTTCACGCTGATTTAATTTGAAATAAGTTTCATTTCAGTTTACCTTGTGTGCACGTGCACGAAAACTTATCTGCGAATACGCGCTGTGTACACGTTCGAAGGTTCCTTTGACATAGATAGATAACGGCTGATAAACGAGTTAATTTGTAGATACGCCTTTCAGGCGAGCGCGTGTAGTTGCTCGTATGAATCACTGCGTGTTGAAACAGATCTTGCCGGGCGTCACGTTTCGCTCTCTATCTCCCTCCGACAACGAGATAAATGACAATGACTGAACGGTCCGAATCATCAACATTAATTTTGAAATCCATCATTATTTCCCTTACGCGTATGTCACAAATTGCTTTAATGCACTCTGCGCAACGTGCTATAGTGTCCGATCGTCTCACCAAAAAAAAAAAAGAGCGCGACCTTGAGTTACGTAACCTTGACGAAAACATTTTAAAAATACATACGAAGAGAAGGAGCGAAAAAGAGAGAGAGAGAGAGAGAGAGAGAGAGAGAGAGAAGGAGAGCACGAATCCTCTCGCAGAATTCTTGCGCAGCTCATCGAGCAATTTGTGTCTCGCGGTTTTGAGAGGAGAGACGACTCGCCAAAGATGATAAAAGCGCGAAGTAAGAAAGCACGCGAGCGCGGGAAACTTTTTTCCTTTCATCCAGACGCGGTCGTGCAATATTGATAGACACTCGTCTCTAGATAATGGTAGACTATTGCACAGACTGTAATTGTAATTGCATGGTTAGAGCCCCACTCTTTCCCCTCTTTCTCTCCCCTTCTCTCCCCCGACGGACTAACGTGCGTAGAAAAACAACGATATGAATGATAAATTCCTCTCTTTCTCTCTCTCTATCTATCTCGGACCATGATAATTATGATATTATGGGATAATTATGAGGCTCATGAGTTGACATTATTACCCGAGTTGGTCGCAACTCGGGTCTCCGCCTTCTTCTTTTCTTCCTTTTCTTGCACGCGCCGGCTTCGTCATTTCGCACTCGTGAATGTGTGCGCCGTCGTCGTTGTGCGTCATGCACACGATTCGAGACAAGACACACTTTGAAACGAGGCAACGTATGATTAAACGGTTGGAAATCATTTGCCGGTATCCGGTGTTTTATCAATTACATCGCGGCTCCATTGGCCATTAGTTGCGAGGCCGATATTAATTCGACGATCGGAATAAGAAACGAACGGAGAGATAACGAGATTCTAAATTATAGATTGATGAATCGACGAGCGCAACGAGATAAATTAATAAATATTAATAAATTTATTCCGTTCCTTTTTGTGACGCGACAACTGCTACTCCTTTTTTTATAACGACTGTGTGCAAGGCATTTATGTGTAATATAAAAAAAAAAATTTGACTTTTTTGTTAGATGAAAGCAGAAATATAATTGTTTAATAAAATCTCTAATCAGAATACTTTTTTTTAGATCAGTTAGTTTAATATAAATTCATACATCCACGATAAATATAAAATAAAGTGCTCGATTAAATTCGTAATTGTATAGGAAATGTCTTCTACAAGTTGTACAAAATACTGCCGGAGTTATACTTGTCGAAAATTACAAAAGCAAAATGCCAATAAGCATCTAATAAGTGAGTCTTTCCGCGGTATCTTTTAATATGTCGAACAATTGAGACAGTTGATAATAAAACAGAGCGCACAGAGAGACGTATTAATTAAAATTCTTACATCATTTAAAATATAAAGATACCGCTTTACGTCATGTACATTGCCGTTTTTACAGAAATTTTGCAAATACCTGTAAAGCATACATACAGAGCGCGTGCGATTCAAAGACATAGATCGTACAATGAATCCCCTGTTTCATTTGCATTGTTCGCGAGAGATACAAAAGAGAAAGAGAGAGAGGAAGTTATGAAAATAATCTAAATGAATAAATATTCTCGAATGATAGCCTTTAAAATTGATATCAACGCGATAAAAACGCCACGGCTCTCCCATATTAATGCGTCGACAACAAAAACATTTTTTCGCCTATTAGCTCCGGTTTGGCGGCTCGCGGCGCTAAAATGATATTGAATGCGCAGATATGAAATTAAAATGGCTCGCGCAATATACATACACACGGCCGGCGGCGCGCTACTCGCGCCCCTGTTTTTGTCCACGATTTCGAAAATGCACATCCGGCTTTTATAATATATATATATATATATATACATATAGACGGAAATAATACGGAGAAAGAGGAGTGAGCGCGATATTAAATATCGCCGCGCGTGCCACAATATTTACGTTTAGTCTCGCGCAAAATATTTGCGCCGTCGTTGAATCCCATGCGGCTGAATTACACGTATCGCATGATATATACCCGAAAACGACAACAACGATCCGCGCCAACGTCGAGATAGGCACTGACGTTGTAGCCTACACACTCCTCCGTCGGCCGACCGACCGACCGACGTCAATGGTTCATCGAATGACTTTCCCCAGTGTCGGATGACAGAGCTTTTAGACTCCATCCATGAGTAAACCAATCCGATGACTGCGAACGTATTACTATTATATATCCGTATGCCCCCCGTCCCCCTCCCCCCTACACCCCGCGCTCCTCCTCATCCCGTCCATCACGTCGTACCGTTCTCGAATCGCGCGAGGGTGTAATAGAAATGATTTACCGTTCTGCCTGCTATGATACATATGTTATTGCGTATTTGTAAATATACGTCATTAGAAATTTACTCTATTACTCGACAATATATTTGTACCCGGCATTAAACGTAGATATATACAGTTTTTATACGCTTTCAAATTACATTGCAAAATGAATATTCGTTCCTGATTAAAAAAAAAAAAAAAGAAAAAAGATTTCAATCTCCTCGCATTTTTTGATAAATTTCTCTAAACCAAATAGACGATAAAAGATTATATATAGAGCGTAAATCGGCACGATAAATGGGCGGCAGGGAACTTGAGTGAAAAGGTTTCACAAAATTTTTTTAATCCTTTTTTCACGAAAGTGGATCTATTCGTGATATTCCACGAACGAAATTCGCCAAGTGTCGCTCGCAGAGACGGAAATCTGATCGTGTCTGATTGTATTCGGAGACGAATTAAGCCGCTAATTGCGACTTCCCATGAGGATAATCTCGCCTCATTAGCTAATCCTGACATTGCTGCACTTCGGTTCTGCGCGCGAGGCTCAATAACGTCAAAGACCATAATTGGCTGATTCCGCAGATGACTGGAATGGAGTTTGCATCCGTGCAGGCTGAAATGAGAAACCGCAAAATATCGAAAGTCTTTTCCTCGCGTCCATTCGGATTTTCCACGATCTTATTTCGCCATCGATTTTTGATAAACGATTTGTGCGCGCAAAGTGTTTTCCGTATAATTCATATTACGTATAATATTTCCTCGTGTTACATCGAGAATAATTAAAAGAGACGGACTTGTCGGTTTCTCATTTAGAACATCGGGTAGATCCCGGCGAGATACATCCTCTTTTGCAACACGGAAAACAAAGTGATTAGTTACTTTCAAGATATATAATTACACCTCGCGCGTATGCGCAATGCCTTCTCCGTAATTTTCGTTATTTATAATTTCAATGGCATCCCATTCTGCCTCATTAGAACGTATCGCGAACAATTTTTTGCCGCCGAGTCTTTTTTTTCTCCAATACTTCTAATTATCGTTATTAAACTATTCATACTTTTTTTTTCTTTCGCCTTCTAAACCAGAAGTGGTAAGCTACATTTACAAACCGTCCGTTTACTATTTGCATATCAAGCATAAAGAGACAATTTGCATAATTTGCGCTCAAATCTGTAATGTTTACTTATTAACTCTTTCGTAAAAATGCACGTACGCGCATTATCCAGAGACGAATTCCTTCAACTAGGATGTGTACAACTCGGTGTGTAAAGAAAATTTTAAGAAACGATCAATCAAGGCGTCACCGCATCGCGCTACTTTACCCTAATCTACATGGAAATAATAAGCGTGGTTGAATGAACTGCATAATCGTGGCCTACCTCGGGTGTGTCGGCAATTACAATCGCAAAAAAAGGACAGCGCAACGCGCGAAAAATATTAATAAAACTCAACCTAACAGTGTCGGCGTATTTCATAACGACGATGTTCAGCTTTGCGCCCGATAATTAAGTGTCGTTCGGCCTCTAATATCGCACGCTCGGCCCCCGGTAATATCTGTAATCCGCGCGAAACGATTTCGACGGGTGGCAACAACGTGGTGCGCCGCGCGCGCGACGTGCCTCATAATTAGTCGGAAGACAGAGGGACGGTGAAATAGAGAGAGGACGCGATCATAATTGCCGCGCGCGCGACCGCGGCCCCGGCACAATCAATTAAATGGCATGCGCGTTTACCATCGCGCGAGATGGAACGGGATCCTCCCTCCCTCCCTCCCTCCTTCCCCTTTTCCCTCCTTGCTATTATAAATCGACGTTTCTTTTTTTTCCCCTCCAATAATCCCTAATTGAGTGGTCCGCGTGCACATCGGAAAGATAAATTTTCGAAAAATCGACGTTTCACCGTGATATATGCAAATTGCCCATCTGCACGTTGCGTTTATCAACATTAATTTTTTTTTTCTTCTCTTTAATATGGTATAGTATACCCTCTTTCTCTTTCCGGATTTCTATATTTTTATTAATTGCAAATAAATAAAAAGCGACGTATCGTTGCACGTATCGTTGAATAAAGTCGCGTAAAACGGCACGTGTTATCAGTGCATCGGCATCGTATTCAAATTGTTAAGGCATATCTTTATTACCCGTTCGTGACGTAATCTAGATCGATACGTCGTATAGTCGGACATAAATTAGACGTTATTACGTTGTACATCTTATCGCGTTTCCGGCGCATTTTTTTTTTTTTTTAATACGTACAACAATAATTATTCTTCGATAACCGCCGTGGCAATGCTTTTTAACCAACCTTGTGCGGCGCTTCTCTCTCTCTGTCTCTCTCTTTCTCGGGGCGCGAAGTTTTAATGAAATGAAAGGAAAAACTCTCTCGAAGTAAAGTTGGGGCGCCGTGTTACGTCACATGAACTAAAACTTATAAAACTTGCCGAGTCTCTTCATTCACTTGTCTTGTCTGTGTACTAACTTTAGAAAATATGGCAGAGCCGCGATATATATATATATACCGCAAGAAATTAATACATGTATTAAAAATAACGCGTGAAATCGTGGTAGACGCAACTTGAGGATGAGATTTAAAAAAAAAATCTCTTTTTCGTTTCTACAATATAAACGAAAACAAGAAACGCAAGAAACTATCTCGATAAAGGACAATCACATTACGGAAATTTTAATTATAGAGAAAAAGCATTTCTGGCTCTGTCTTTTAAATGTGTGACAGCGAAGAGCTAACTAAAAGAACATTACAGGTAATTTGAAAATTAATTAAATTAAGTACCGCTTTCGTAATGGGTTTGTCAAATGTAATATTCGATATTTTCGATATCAAAGGAAAATTCGATAAAATGTTAAATTATGTTGGAAAAACGCTGACAAAAGGGGTAATGAAATAATGCGTAATTAGCTCCTAGATTATTGATTGGTTGTGTTTTAACGAGAAGTTAAATTTACGAAATTATGTGCACACACGCTTTTAAGACTGATTAAATAACTGTACGCCGGAATTATGGTAATCTCCCGCCATGCTCCGCGCCGATTTTAACTATGCGGCACGATTTATATTCGATCAAATCGTTAAATCTTAAAAGATAGCTTATTATTCAATAATCGAGCAGTATTACCTGTTGCTGCACAACCGCACGCTCAAGTCCCATATCCGCTTCTGAAAATTAGAAATAGTTCATGATAAGCGCAATAAGAGATATTCGGTATATTTTTAATAGATAATGACGAAAGAACATTAATTATTGTGATTAAAGTGTCGATGCAAGTAATTCCTTTATTTCTTCGCTTTCCAGCATTGATCGTGATTACGTATGTACTTGTAAAATTTTTCTCTCCTAATAGACGATTGATTCCAAAAATTATTTAAAAATAAATAACGTGAATATGTTTAAAAAAAAAAATAATAACTGCGTAACGATCATTCTGTCGTTTCTGTTTTCAGGTCATATCCGTCACCGGTGCAGAACGGAGGACCAAACGGCACGACGACGATGAGCTGCGCGTCTTCTCAAGGTAAGAACAGATTTTGCCGATCGGACATCGCGTTTGACAGAGCAAGGAAGAAAAAAAAAAAAAAAAGAAAAAAGAAAAAACCTCGGAAACAATTCGGCTAATTCAATCCGTCGCGTAACGCTCGCACGTTGCATTTAATTACTACGACCCCGCCGCCGCGTTGGAGTAAAGCCACCGCGATTCGCAATAAAAGCGGACTCGTGAGAGAGCGGCATTCCGGCACGCTCATTAATTAGCGGGGTCCGAAAAAATTTCCCGGCGAAATTTTCTTCCGATTAAATTAGCGTTGCATTAAATTTATTGGCTGAATTCTCTTTTATAAACTGGCGCGCGCGCGCGAAAAGAGTCGATCGGTGATACGAGTCGATCTCTCGTTTGCTGCTCTCTCTCTCTCTCTCTCTCTCTCTCTCTCTCTCGTATATAATTTGCAAATATCAAACGTCGGCCGATATTCGAAAATATTGACTCTGGTATTTTAGCGGAGCTGCGGCGCGGCCGGCAGTCTCTCGATATGGGAAAAAAAAAATTATCCGCCTCATGACGATTCAATATCGCGCGATTATCGCGGGAAAAGGTGGAAGGAGAGGGGAGGGAGGGGAGTAAAAGGTACGAGAGTGGACCAGATACAATATTAATTTTATATTTTTCGCCATCGTGTGACAAAGCGAGCGCGTGCGACGAACGTGCGGTCGCCGCGAATCATATATATGTGCGACTCGTACGTATATATGCGTGCGTGCGTGCGTGCGTATATACATGCCGTATTGCAAAAAGGCTCGTCCTCGCGTTTATTCGCGATTGCGAGCGAGCCATTAAACAGATTCGTATGGAATTTCACGACGAAAAAGGATCGGCAAGCGCGCTCGCTCGCCCGCTTGGAAATTGCGCGGAACGTGCAATCAATGAAAAAGCTTCATTTCAACATGAGCTTATTACGAAATTAATTTTCATTATAACGGGATTCGCAAGTACCCTGCGCCTTTCTGTATAACGCCATTCGTTTATAACGCGTGTGCTTGCCAATATTACGTTGCATTCCAGAAAAAAAAAAATATATATATATATATCGCGAGCATTCTTTTGCCCGCAAACGTAATTCGAATTTTCATGACAATTTCTGTCAATGATGGAGACTCGCGATGTCTCGCGAAGGAGGGCCGAATCTAACACGTGCGCGAAAACGTCGGGCGATATTTGCGTCGCGAAGCTATACCGGGTCGATATCATGCCCGGCAATTGGCGGGAAATTGTAAAAAAATATTTCCCGAGAGCGAGACCGATCCGGCATCGTCGATGCGTATATAGTGGGCGCGCGACGATCGTGCCGAAATATACGCGCACGCACGGGACAAAATCCGAGCCAATTACAAACACACGTCGTCTCACCGAGCTGTCAGTCATCAATCCGTGGAATATTTTTCTCTGGGTCAATTGAACAATTCTACGCGTCGTCGGACATCGAGTGAACCGTGCGCGGGTGGGCTGGGTATTTGCTGTTACCCGGGGCTTTCAATGGCTAACCGGTAAATCTTCTGACGAGCGATTAACTCGTTTCTCTCGGTACTCCTCAGCTATTAAATTACCATCGACGATACCGTCGGCAATAAAACTTGTTCGGGGTGATACTAAACCGAGCGAAAGGTTGCGGCCGGGCCCGTGGATTATACAATAATCTCTTAAATCACTTAAATGCCTCGTTTTATTCCTCATTATTTATCCGCCACTATTTTAAGCTTTATGATCGCGGAATATTTAATTGATTGACAATTTAATTAATATACGTACCATTCTTTAGTATACCAACGGCTTTGCTTTATATTCGATAATAAAGAAAATAACAGATTCGTTTTTAATATTTAATAATTTTTCTCTGTATACATATTTGTATATATCTTGTTATATAACGTGCAATGAAATTAAATTAAATGTAGGAACAAAACTTCCGCTGTCCATAAAAAAATTGTTTAAAATGTTTTTAAAATTTTATCGGAAATGTAAAAAAATTTATTATTGTGTACAATTTTTTCCAGAATTATTTCTATAATCTCGGTTTGAGAGAAAGAGAGAGAGATAGAGATATGCAGCAGTGAATTTTATGTCGATGAGAAACCGTAAGAGAAAGTTCCAACTTATCGAGTTTTTCCTGATTTAAAAAGCCGTAGAAAAGATAAATTCGATCGCTCCTGAAAAAGTTTGCCAACAAATATCAAAAGTTCGAAGCGCACTTTGATTCCGGGCAAATCGCCCGGCAACTATGTTTAAACTAGGCTGCAAATTCAACTGGTGCCCGTTTACCTGTAGCTATCCGGGATTAGCGGCGTTAGACGGCACTCGATGACTCACTTGACTTGCTCTCTCAGAGAGTTTCGCGACGGAAATATTTCACAATACAACGAGACGAGATGAGTGACAGGAGTTCCCCGTGCGCGAATTAATAGCGCGATAATTTCAGCTAGTTAGCCTATGTACATTCAGAGAGGAGGAAAATAGAAGAAACTTGACGAAAATGATTAACGAGCCGTCGCGCACACGAGAGTCTGATGTCTGCGTGCGACGCCAGGAGACTAAAATTGAACAAAAGAAATGTTTATGTATGTTCCTCGTATGTTATCGCGAGACATAAACATAACATTAATGTAAACAATATATGATTCAACGCGCAAAATTCTACGTGTAAAGTCACTTTCAAGGTTCTTTTCGACTTTAACTTACTTATTATCGCGTACAGGCGTCGCGGAGAGAGAGAGAGAGAGAGAGAGAATTCATTCCGCAAACAATATCGCACGCCAAAAACTTTTCTTTTCGTTTTATAATCGACGCCTATAGCGAGCAGCCTTGCCGCATATGTATTTATTTCGATGAGAACGCGAACGCGTGACACGAGATAAGCGAGCGCCGAAAATCTAAAGGGCGTCGCCCTGTCCTTGTCTCTGCGCGCAGGGGTGATGGTGAAGCAGGAGGCGAGGGACGACGGTTACGAGACGAGTCCGGACCTCGAGATGAGGAGCACCGGCGGTGACAGCAGTCAGCAGTATCACACGCCGCTGACACCACACACGCCGCACACACCGCACACGCCGCACGCCCCTCACGCCGATATCGGCGACAGCGCATCAACCCCAGCAGCCGGGCTCGACCGCCTCCGCCCTCGGACAGGTGAGTTTTTCATATTCGCCTACCCTGCCTCCGACGAGACCGACCCTTCCTCTCCTCCACGCCCCCCCGCGTTTTCCCCGTGTCCTTCTCCCATCCTCCTCCCCCGCTTCTCCCCTCAGCTATTTACGTACCCGCAACAAACGAGCCAAATGCTATTTTATATCTCGTTTCTTAAAAATAAGTAGAAATTGCAATGGAATATTATCGACGAAAAGTGTATCTTTCTTTTGTCGAGTCGTGAAATATTCGAGAAAACTTATAATTGAGAGATCCTAGCTTGGTTTACGATGTTTAAACGATATCGTGAATAGTGCTCCGTTTGCGGAATTGTCGGTGATACATGCGCGTGATTGCTGTAATTATGCCGGAAGGTAAACGGCTGCGTGGTGTATCCTCGATCGATCTTACGTCAAAATTTCGGATTAAACAAATTTGCATAAATTTGCTATCTAATATGACAATCTGAAATTATTAACGTCCGCATACACTTATATTCTCTCCTTCTGTTTTAAACATACATAGAAAGATTATTGAATTCTCATTTGATATTTCATTTCACATATGCTCTTTTATGATAAAATGTAACGCATGGTAATATTAATTTTATTGTCCACGCGCGGTACGATTATTATCTAAAAATTCCGCGTGATCCGATAAAGCGCGATTTTTTAAATCCGCAGATCAGAGTGGCTCGTGTTTCAACAAAGAAATGCACGATAGGTGTCAATCAAATTACAAAACACGCGGCGATCGCGTCGATATCAAGTGCCACAGGGATTTCGCGATCGAGTATCGTTGAGTATCGGCGCGTAATCGGCGGAGAAAATATGTGATTATTATACACGGAGAGGAAGAAAAAAAAAAGAAGCTGCGCGCGTAAAACGCCAAAATTATTGCGCGATAAAAAGCGCAGATGGTTCTCATTAGGATCCGCCGTATCGGCCGTATCTGGCACCTCGCAATCAAAGTTACGAGCAATAAATTGCAATAAAGACGCGCGCAATCGCCACTCCGAGTTTTTTCGCAATGCCGCGCTCGGCGATTTGCATTTTCATGTTAGCTTTACGATCTACTTACGCAACGTTACTTCTGTCGCGCCGTACAATGAAAGCCGTGGATGTTACTTATATTTCTCTGCTCTATGCGTGAACGGAGAATCTTTCTAAACGTGCAATTCTACAATTACTTATGTCTTGCGTAATTCCTTCGACTGATACGAGCGCGAAATGTGTGATAAAATTGTAGTATTATAGACAAAGTAATAATAACTTGACAGCATTTTAAAATCACATGTTAAATTTTGTTTTTTGAATAGCTATATTGCTAACCTAAATATTCGTTAATAAAATAAAAGGAAAATATAAATATGAGTTTAATAAAATATATGCGAAAAGTCTTGCCTTTGCATTTCTAGGAAGCTATTGCATCTCTAAACAGAATTTGGCCTTTTCACTTTACAAACCGGAGTGATAAAAGCTTTTTGCGAGAGCGATTCACATGAATATTTTGACGATAGTAATTTTCAGCAACTTCAATCAGAACGCACATTTTCCGCTCATGAATTAATCGCAGGATGCGCAGCTCCCCAATTTGGCTATCGGCGCTATCGCGCGCGAATTACAGAAATTTCATTCGATATTAAATTGCCATTATCCGCAAAATTGTTATCCGCTGTCAGGATCAATAATCTTTTTCTCGAAAATTATTGCGTGACGTGATGGCCAATCGATCTCGATTTTGCTAGCTTCTCGTTTTAACGAACAACAACCGTTCGACGAGCGGAACAAATTTCCGTTGATCGAATTGTTAACCGTGGACAAACGTTCAGGATTTATCGAGTTCATATCATTTCCCCTCTTTTCCTCTGCATTATCACGTTCCTCTTTTCTAAATCCCAGTTCACATTATTTTATTTTATTTTTATCCGCCTGATCGTTCCTATGTAAATAAACCGATTTCGAGCAATTTTTCCGAAATAATTGAAAACCGAAAGATGGAATACGGCATTCTCGCTGAAAATTACATTAATTTTCTAAATAAATTATATTACATTCTGCAGAAAAAAATCGGGATATTTTCGAACAATTTCTCTCTTTTTTTAGAGAATATGATTTATACTAATTTGGTGTCTCATGCACATGTAAAAGCGGAGTCGGATAAGCGAAGGTTTAATATACGAACAATGCGCTTTATTATCGCAATATTTTCTCGAAATATATAGATTAATAGCTGTATAAATCGATAAACAAACGTTCCTTGCATGAACTGCGATTGCCAACAAAGATTTTTCTTTATATTTACTCGTTTATAACGCAAATATTATACTCCAATATTGTCGGATAAAATAAATCATTCTACTGTCGGTACGACGCTATATCTTTTTTCAAGTAAATAATAACAGTACGATGCGCGATATGAATACGTTCTTATCGCACGTAATATTGTCGTGTTGTTGTGGCGACCTTCGGGCGAAGCTCGGAAAAAGGACGGAACAGTGGGAATAACGCGTCAGCGGTAACTACCAGTCAGTACGGTCCTTATCTTTGCGGGATTTCGACCTCGATTTCGCAGGGTTATCACGGGGTCAAGAGCGTGGGTATGTCGGCTGGAAAGGCCATAGTCGGGACGGGGTCGACCAGGTCGAAAATTGCAAGCGAGGGAATGTTTACGTGTCGCGATAAAAAAAAAATCCTCGGTAATCCCCAAAGCCTCGTCACAGATTCGCGTTATCTCTTACTCTACCATTTTCGCGGACGCCGAAAAAGCAACGTGACTTCTTTCACGACTGTGCATTAATAGCGCAATTATTTGCAACAAAAAAAAATTGCTACTTTCCTTACTTTCAGGCCTTACCTTAATTTAATACGGAAATAAAGATCGTTTGAATTATTCTATTTTATTCGAATAAATAAACGATAGCGAGATCGTTGAAAACTAAGAGAGCGTGGAATGCACGAATATCGATACGATAAATTATCGCGACTATTGACAGGCTTCAGAATACAATAACGGCCTGTTGAATAATTTCTGATTTCATTGGGCGAGATAGCGCTTGAAGCATTTATTTTAGTTGGCGATATCGGATTTTTGCGCGGCCGTCGAGAAGAGTCGGGCAGCGAAACGTCACTCATAGATACCTGTCGCGTTAATCGTCTAATACCATCTCGTTAATATCATCAAGACAAAACTCGATCAAGAGACACCAGAAAGTTGCCAGATAATCAAATCCTCTTCGTATTTTACATTAGAAATGATAATTACTCCTGCGTATATTGTCAGATCCAACTCTATCACGTTTGTCACTCAAATTAACTTTCGAAGATTGTAAACGTTCATGTTATTTTCCTTTGCCTTTATATTAAAGACAGATCATTCAAATTTCATTAGATCCGCGGCTAATGCAAAAAGCAGACGATATGAAAAGCGCAACAGGAGATGAACGATAGTCGTCACTATGTACAATTTATAAAAAAGAAAGAAGAGACACAGCTGCACGTTTTACAACCGCGAACGGTCGATACGTGGCTATATATTTTTGGTCCACGGGCGGCAATTGCGCTATTACTATTTCCCCCCAAGGCATCGAGAGGCACATACATGCAGTGTCGGTTACATACGTTTTATGATCGCTCCTGTACGTGTCCACGATCACGTCGGTACATGTTTTACGTCGAGATTGTACGTGCTCGGGAAAAATTTCATTTTTCCGCAACCAGCCATCGCGCTGGAAACTTGCGGATGCGACGAAAAATTTCGCGGTACAGTTTCTCGCGGCGGAATTAAATCAGCTGGGATACATCAGCCGTCATCGAGATATCACAGGGATAATTCGCCGTGACCGGTGAATTTTGCTCCAACATTTTCCATCCCTTCGCCCGTATATGTATTATTTAAAGGAACGCGAGAGAAATTCGGTCATTAAACATACGGTAATATGTCTGTCCTTAATATTGTAAGTTGAGAGAAACGACGCGCGAAAAATTTATCATGAAACATTCATGGAGTCGCATCTCAATGACGTATAATCTTTCATATTATGGATTACGAATTTTCACGAATTTTTAATTTCACGTGCTTTCTCCGCAAAATTTATCTCATTTCGTACAAGAAAACAAAGACTCGAAGAGATATTAAATAAAAGTAGCTTTCATCAATCTTTCCATCTGTGGCTCTAAAACAAGCGCGAATGAAGTCATGCGAAATCTCCGAATTGCCTCGTTATTTCGGTGTGTTGCGAAAATGACAGCGCGCGAACACTCGCAACTCTGTTGACACGACTGCTCTTTTCCAGGTCGCAATAAAATGCGAGACGCCGGTGGACCCGTACTCGTTCGTGGACGAGGAGATGTCGATGGGCGGCATAAGAACGGCGAGCAGTCCAGGCGGCGGCGGAGGCGGCAATCCCGAGAACATGACGTGTCCGGGCGGTGCCCAACCTGGGCTGGGTACACCCACGTCGACGCCGCCCGGGGCGCTGCCCGGGCCACAACATCATCAGATGAATCTCGTGATGAACGGCGCCGCCGGCATCAATCCCCAGCTGGCGCATCAGCCGAAGAAGCGGGGCCGCAAAAAAAAGTCGGAGATGATACTCACCCCCGAGGAGTAAGGGTCGCACATACAATACAATTATTACGTCTAAGACTTATCGATATTTTGCGATTTCCTTCTAAAATCATGATTTTAACTTTGAAGAATAAAAAAAAAGCGCGTCTTTTTCTTCTCTAATAAAATTGTCCAAAATTTACAACCCAAGGTAAAGGTCGTCGTTGTTATTAATAAATGCGTTTAATGAGTTTCTCTGAAGAGAAACGAAGCTGAAAAAGGATCATGGACCGGCCACGAAGCCGCGACTCGATATAACCGGAGTTAGTTATATATTTGCATGCACGCACAGCTATGGTTAAAAATATCCGCTCTGCTAACAATGTCCGTCTGACCGGGCACCATGTTGCCGATCCGATAGGATCTTCAGTTACGCTTATTTTTATGTGTGAAGCCGGCCAAAAACTTAAAAATAGTTTCGCATATTAGGAACGTAACGCGATCAGATTCGCCTTGCTATTACAGAGATGTACGTTACATGATAAGACGTTCGTTAAGAAAATAATTGAAGGCCTTAAAAGAAAATCATCCAGATATTTTTCCTTGTCACATCAGCATGTCTATTTAATTAAGTATATCGTAGTGATTAAACAAAGGCCACACTATACACTAATGTAAATATTCTGCGGTATTTTTCTTCGAGACTGCTCGTTATGCTATTGCGTAACGTTAAAAAAATAGCGAGCGCAAATACGTTAATTAATCTATATTATTATTTATTTTTACTTATTTTTATGAATTATGTTAATTTTGCATTTCGTTCATAATATCTTAAAAAATGCATTCATTCATATTCAACGTGTTAAAAAAAAAAAAAACATCGATTCTGCGTACTATTTTATTGCATGAACCTACTTTTTTTGTCTTTTAAAGACGCAACAATCATAAATCGCATCTACGATCATTTTATATTTCGCAAGATACCAACTTATTCATCCGTATATTATTCGCGCGTATTCACAATACGAATTCTCGACAGAACGTAACATTGCGTTATGATGTCACGAATCGAAACATTGTCCAAGACGCGAGCCGAGGTCGGCAAAAAGCAAACGTGGAAAAAGTCCACCGTTGTCCCCTGCCGATCGAGAGAAATAGCTGCGTGCCTTTCGCACTGAATCGTATGACGCAGCATAAAGGAATCCAGCCGTATTATTAAGACCCTCACAGTGTTGGTTCTTTTTTTTTTTTTCTCAGAGCGGAGCTTGCGGAGGCTAAGAAACGCGCGAAGACGTACAAAGAGAGGAAGAAGCACGACAGGTTCGACGGGATGCCGGAAGAGGAAGTGAGCAAGCGTGTTCTACCGGATCATCTCACCAACAACCTTGACATTATTATAGTAAGTCCTCGTAATTATTCCGTATTCATGTTAGCATTCGACAAATACGACAAGTCGTACTCTCGCTTTTATTTATCATATTTCAATATTGCGTCATGTCGAGTCGTGTAAAATTTTCGGCGACATTCTGTACACCGTGTATAAGCACGGCTACAACTTTACGTTAGTCTCGAAAGTGCTTTAGGCCAGAAAGTACAATAATCGCATGTAGATGAAATATGAGAATAGCGCGCTTATCGCGAGAGATAAATAGGTCATCTAACATCGATAAATTAAAATATATCCGTAGTGTCCTCGCGGAAAGTGGACGCTTCGCGTCGTAAATAAACGAGAAATTCACTCGCTCGATGATGGACTCGCGAATAGGCGACATTTCAATTCCGCGACTCGTCGGCGCACGATAATTCATTAATCGCGACATGTATAACAACCATAAAAACATCAATTTCATCGGGCGCATACGCATTTCTACGTCGGCACGCGGTACACGCGCGAAGCGGTAATTTATAGCCCCCGCGTATACATCGCGGCCGTGCGTGTCATTTGTAATGCCGCATTACCAATGCGCCGCGACGTCGTTCTTGATCGAATGATGGCAATTAATCAGACACGCGCGTGCGGCGTCGGCTCGGTCGCGGCGCGATGAATCCATCTTGGAGCCGAAAATTGCGTGAATTCTCTGCACGCGGCAACGACAAATGGCAATCGCCGCCTCCGCAACAACCGGCCTAATCGCTTTAATGATCCATGCGCGATTCGGTTATCGCGTCGGTCATTGCGTTCCGCGAGAAAGAGAGAGAGAAACTCGGCTTCACCAATGTCGGTTAACTTGATCGAGTTTTTTGTAGAACTGAAATCAAAAGAAAGAATAGAGACAATTTCAAGGGTTAAACTTTTAATTGACATTGGTGAAATCAATAATAAATTTTTTTTAGCTGTTAATGATCGAACAATATGATTTTAAGAGATATACTTTTAGGAAGATTATCAAAAGTTTGTTCTTGTAAAATGAAAAATATTGTTTCGATTGACAATTATAATCAAGTCTTAATAGTCGGTTGGATCCACCGGCGATGACAGTGAAAGTGGACTGGAATCCGAAAACAATTTCGGATGATTCTATGCAACGTATATGTCATTTTCGTCATCGCGCGTTAGCATGATCTTTATTGAATGCAAACGAGAGAATGGGAATTACGTTCTCGTTATGAGCGATGACCCGCCGCGCGTTGATCGATCACCCGATATCGGTGTAAACGGGTATAAACAGTTTAACGGGTGAGCATCACAGTCATTACGAGTGATTGTTATAATCCGATATAGGGCCGTCGTTATCAAAATTGGGGTGACTTAAATGACGGAACCGAAAGGCTCGTGACGATTGCGGTATTTTAATCGCGCGTGCAAACGTCCCGCCAAACGCAACTTGATTTATATTCCCCCTCGGTCCTTTTTAAGATAATGGAATTATCTTATTTTTGGCAGCGCGTGCACCATTATATACCTAGTATTACACTGACTAAAAGCATCATTAAGGTAATTTATCAATTAATTTAAAACACAAACGCGCCGCTAAAAATTAAGTTTTTACAATGGAAACATATTGTATATATATATATATATATATATATACGTCATACAATTTTAACAAAATAAATGAATTTTAATGCTTGCATTATATCCACATATTCCAAATTAATTCGATTTTATTACGAGTAGCGTGAATTCATAATTCACATTCATTATTCCCAAGATTTCAATCATTTCACGAAACTTTGCCAAGGAGCGGAGGGGAAAAAAAATCTGGAGCACAAGAATCACTTTCGCACTCTCTTTCCGCGCGAAGAAAGTCTCGACCGCGTTATTTATCGCAAAATAAGGCACGAACGCCATCGGCCATTTTCATCGGGGGAGTCTGTTAACGCTCTCCACGGTCCATATTCATATATTACCCGAAACGAGTTGTCACCGTGGTCGATCATCCGTCAAGCAGTGTAAACGCTTTAACGGGCCGTGGGCAATTCGGTTATTACGCCCGACGTTGTAATCGAACGCAGCGGGACACTGTTCGCTGCTCCCCATAGAATGCACCCCCTGGTGCACCCCCAGCGCGACCACCCTGCCCTCCCCTCCTCCTCCCCCCCCTCCCCCGTCCGGCTGCTCGCGCCCGTCCCCACAATTCTATCCGTCCCGCTGCCGCTCGCTCCCTCGCCCCCTCCTTCCCCCCTTTTTACCTCTCCCTTTCCTCTCCGCATTTCCCCGGCACCGTTCCTACGTGAGCGACGCGCGTTGTTTTCAATCGGTGACAATTCCACACCCTTCCTCACGTCCAACCACCACCTCGTGGCCACCCCCGCCCGTCATTTTATCCTCGTTTATCCCGGCCGCCATTCGGCGCCGGCCGAGCGGCTAACGCATTGGCGTTAACGCGCTAATGCGATACGTACTTTATGTCGACGGCGGGCTACGAGAGATGGGGATGGGGACACGTACATACACATATGCGGCGGTGTGCAGTAGGAGGAAGAGAAGGAAGAGGAGGAGAAGGAGGAGGAGGAGGAGGAGGATTCGCTCATATGCAACTAACAATATAACGCGATTTTGACGGCGCGATATCGTTGTGTGTCGTTGCTTTCTCTCAATCTATCTATCTATCTATATATATAATATATATGTACATATCTCTCTCTTTCTCTCTCTCTCTCTCTCTCTCTCTAGCTTATTCGGAATCGAAGGTGCGATCGAGAAATGCATTATCCGAATCGCAGAGATACGCGGAGATTCCTCAATAGGCGCGTGAAGCATTCGCGCCTCGTGCTTTAGAGAGAGAGAGAGAGAGAGAGAGAGAGAGATCTCTACATAACAGCTGAAAAATAAATCATTCATCTCTCGAATTCTTCACGAGAGAAAAGTTAAGATTCAAATTAAAGATTGGAGCCATTTTCTCTTTGTATTAATATAATAATTACAACATGTTTATTATCTTGATCAATTAATAAATTTCCTAGACCGCGAAATAAAACGTGTCGGAAAAAAAGGGGCTTCCCAAAAATCAGGAAATAATACGAAGTCAGAGTTGAGATGTTCTCGCAATATTACCATCTCGCGTCCACTTTAATCCTCATTTAACTACCTTCAACAAGGCGACAGGCGCCGTTTCACAAGGCACGATTCATAACGACATCCCCCGGGGGGGGGCCGCGCATTTCAATGCAACGCTAAACAGAGAGGCGAATGAGAGAATATAGAGAGCGGCCGAAGAATTCAAACTAATCAGGCGCCGATCCCTTCTCGTAACCACGCGGACGCGCCACGGTTCTTAATGGAACGCGCGCAAACGTGTACGCACGCTTCGTTCTACGGACGTGCACTTTGTCATGCAATTATCTCGACGAGTATACGGCCGTTTCGTTGCGCGGTGAATGTTAATCTCTATTTACCGACGACACGGCGCGAACGTCAGGCTAGGACGTGGGGCCAGGCGCGAGATAAACGTCGATAAGTTACGACACGAGATACCTCTTCCCCCGCATGTACCTTGCACTTGCGAAAAGGTCAGTTGCGAGTCGAGAGAGTGCATCGGCTAGCGGGAGAAGAAGGAGGAGGAGGAGCAGGAGGTGGCTTTAATAGCGCGTCTAATGATGCTTGCGCGACCGCGCGCATAACGTATCCTTGGACTTTGTCGTTATTAATTACCTAACCGGCGGAGCGAGGAGCGAAGATAATGCGGTTGTGCAACAGGTACCAGTGCCGCACCTGCGCCTCCTCCACCATCTCTTTCTCCCTCTCCCTCTCCCTCCCGTCGTGCCGTTGCATAATCGCGGGTAAGAAGCGCGCACGTGAAGTCGCGAAACGAGGAAAGAAATCGATTCCTTCTCTCTCTCTCTCTCTCTCTCTCTTTCCCTTCGACTTAACAATCGCGCGAAAATGCAGCGTGTCATCGTGCGCCTGATTAGGTCTAATTAATGGATCTCGAAAAATGTGAGAAACGATACTCGTTGTTAAAAAAAATGTAAATTAGCAAAACGGAAAGAAGATAAATAGTAGCGATTAATATTATCTAATGCACAAAATCACAAGTAGAGTATAATCAAAACAAAAAATGCAATATAGTTTTTCGGTTATACTATTACAATTATAAAATCATATTAAAAAGAGATGAAATATTCATTGTGTATGCGGAGAATCACATTGAAAAATTAAAATTGTTAATTTCAACATCGAAAAATCATCGCGCTGTTCCATTTTCATCCAAGGGTTTCAATTACCACATTTTTGATTTTGAAAAAGCACTCATTATTCCAATGCAATCTACTGATGCGGTTGTATTCATAGGAAATCGAGTAAAATTGAAAAAAAGAAAAGAAAAAAAAACATTGAAAATGTAGAGAGCTTAGACGAGCTTAAACAAAATTGAACTGAAGACCAAAAAAAAATGTTTGTTTGATCTTGCCATTCTCATTCATCGATGAATTGAAAACGCGTATGAAAAATGTGTTAGTTTAATTACGTTTAATATTTTTGCATAATTCGATGAGAGATGCCAAAGCATCCGACAGCGGCTCGAAGCTTTCACGAAACAGGACTTGTTTCGACAATTTGCAATTTCACATTTTGCAGATTAAAAACATTGCATTGAAGCACTCTCATAATAATGAAATTAATTTCATCGTATATATGGATACGTGCAATTTTTCGTCGAGCGTGTCTTTTTAGGAAGCTTCTGCAGTTAAATTAAACATTATGCATATAGCAAACGTTCAAACTGTATATATCTGCATAATATGCGTTTCACATTTAATTATTATACATTGTTTTTATATTTATGATTACGATCGTGCGTAAGCTTTGCCAAGTTAAAAATATCTCTTTCCACGAAGAGGAATGCCTCCTGAACTCCGTAAACTTTTGCTCATCAAAATTCCTTCGTCAATTTCAAGTTATCTATAGATAATTTTCATATTATATTTATACATAGTCGTGTTTATGTATAATTAATTAATAAGGTCTATCTTAATTAACAACGCATACGAGCTTACAATTGATTCCGATTACCTGTTTATTTTACCTGTGCTTATTTTATCGCGTGCTAGACTAAAACATTGATAAAGCGAATTTTTATCTCTCTAAAGTCTTAACTTAGCTTTAACAATCAGTAGACAGCGACGCTTGACGCAAACGGGGCTCGATGAGTTTTTCCTCGAATCTAGAAAAACTCGATGGAAACTCGAGGATACGGAGACAATAATTTCGCCATTTCGCAGTACAAAAATAAGTCGGGAAATAAGAGTAATAATTTCTAGGAGATTGACGCGCGGAAATGATACGAAGAATTTTCAAAGTAAAGAGAAGAAATGCAACAATTAATATAGAAACGAAAATTAGGCAAGAAAGCGACTTAAGATACTTTCCTTCTTTTCTGATTTATTCATGATTAATGAATTCATGAATAATTAAGATGAATTAATCGCGCCTGTGCTAATGCAAACATATTCACGATTTCATCAGCTGACATTTTTCAATCGTAAATGTTATATAAGATAAAATATAGAATAAAGATTCACTAACAAATTTCACATTTTATTTTATAGATTGGTATCAATCCCGGATTATTCGCGGCATATAAAGGACATCACTACGCTGGACCTGGAAATCATTTCTGTGAGTTAATCTACATATTAATTTTTATATCTATGTCCATTTTTATATATGCCCATCTTATCAATAATTACAGTAAATAATACAATAAATAATAATAACATTACATGATAATAATATTAATTGAAAATGGTCAAAAGTATTAGTACTATATTTATTTATTTATTTATTTTTTATTCTAACCAATATTTTTAGGATAATAATTTATGACAAAACTATGACCAAATTATATCTATATATATATAATTTATATCTACATATATAATAATTTACTTCACATTTTCTATGAGTAACAAAATAATGACAATAAAGAACGAAAACTAAAGAAAGAAAGTGTTTCGCGACGAAAGCGATGAGCTGTGAAGTCATAATAATAAGTGAAAGGCGAGAGCACAGAAGAAAGAGTCTCGTAGCCACTGACAATACCATCACTTGAGTATAAATTCGCAATTCGAATTCCGAACATCTGTATAAACGAGCGACCAATGTGTCGGACAATCGTGGCGCTAACGAACCCACACCATTACCATAGCCTTGCAAGCGAGCCTCGCCTTTGCGTCTCAAAGTTTCCGCATAAAATTGCATAACGTTATACTCGCCCGGGGAAAATCAAGTGCGCTTTGCGCAACAATTATCAAGTCAACGAGAAAATCAGAGTCAGTGAGGAAAAAGGTGACAAGGAAGAACGATTATCGCTCGCGCGAGTTTAAATGTAAAGAGCTTCGAAAAATCGAACGAATTCATTGATCGTTTTTTTTACAAAAAAAAAAAGAGTCCAATGCGAAACTTCGATGCACCAACCTTAAGATAGTTGACTTTCACGATGATTAATGCACAATGAGGATTTCGAGTATTAATCTAGGGTCCGCAGTTTGAACTAAAACGCGCCCCTGATAAGCTCGGTAGAAAATTCGGAAAAATCCCTCCCGTCGAGTCTCACGCGAACCCCTATGATCCGTTATCCAGCCCTCATCTCGCGCTTTTTTTCTGCACCGGGAAACACCCGGGATCTGAAATCGCGAAGCCTGCATCGATGAACACACAACGAGAGCCGCTGCAACGCGCATAAATCACTCACGGCATGGGCTGTAAAATCTACAGTTTTAATACAGCACATACCATCCACGTATATGTATATATATATACCGCGCGTTTATTTTTTGCGTTGCTTGTGTAACATCGATTAATACATTTTAATCTGATTTATATGCGGCGCATAATGGACATTATAAAAATCTTCATCAATATCAGATAAAAACTCGCTGCTCCCGGGAGAAATATGCCGAAATAATTGCGTCCTTTGTGTCGCATCCCTCCGCATGGCTTAACAATTTTTCTATCAAAAGTAGAGGAGTACTAATTCGATAAATACATATAAAAGAAAAATTTATACAATATTAAAAAATTCAGAAAGTAAATCTTAATATAAATTCAATTGAAAGCTGTTTATCATATGTCGGTATAGAATAAAAAAGATAATAATTTACTCGTTAATCAAAGGAATAATTATCTCGCCAGAGATAATGCGCTCTGATAAAAATGCGGTTTCTCCGCGTTTCTTGGATTCGTGCGCAGTTTGATGGATCGGACGACGGAATATAACGATTTTACAGCGGTTATCTTGGATGCAACTGCCGAAGCGCACGCACGGCAAGCACGTGCGTATTAATGCGCCCCCATGCACCAAGCGACGTATCGCTGCCGGTAGCCCTCCCTCACCCCGCTTCACCCCGATTTACGTGTATCTGCACGAGTCAGCGCGCTTATCAGCGGTGAATGCGTTGTACGCATACAACATGCTTAATGTAATGTAGCGTAATATATAATACAAACCCGCGGCTACCTGCAGGTTTACGCGCCCGATTATTGCACTGCCGTAATAGCTGTAAGCGTTTACTTTTGTCCGCGAGTGTGTATCGCGATCAAATATTTGCGTCCATGCCAACGTAATGACAATATAAGATATCGCGCGTAAATGAATGTATGTAAGAGGCACGGTACGACTATTAACGCATTATTAATCGGAAGCGTAATAACTATAACAGTCACTGTATTATTTATGACAGCAAAACGGAAGAGCACGGATAGAGATCCTACATTATGTATGTCGCGGCTCTACTGCACAATCTCTATCTCTAATCCGAACGTTCACGAAACTACATACGGTGTGTGTGATTCAAAAATACGCCATGCGTTAACTTTATTATCTTTTAACGCTTTAAACGCGCTAATAGTGTTAAGGCATTTATTGTTTTTAATCTCCTCTCGTCAAAATTCTCCTGATTTTTATACATAAATTCCTCGAGATTCTCATTTTTCCTGACGTTTCACGATTTTACCAGACTCTCCTTGCTTGAACTTTTTTAACAATGCCCAGAGAGAGAGAGAGAGAGAGAGAGAGACGAAATAAACGCGCACGCAATTGCTTCGACTCGAGCGGGATATACACGCGGCGCGTTTGCATCCGCCATCCTTATGCACGCAATTTCCGATGCGTGCACCGACGCGGCGCACGCGCGAACATCCCTGTGCGGGCTTTAAATAAACAATTTTCGCGCTAACGTCCTGGCCGATGCCTATTATCTACGCATGCCTCCCGCAGCGGCTGTATACGCAACATTGCATACAGGATGTTCGAAAACTAACGCAGTTCCTTGCATCTAAGAAGCTCCCATCAATTCGAACCAGATATCTTCTTTGTAAAGACCATTTATTTTTTCATAATTTTGTATTAAAGTCGTATTAATATTATTTTCACATGAAATTAATCAAATAATTTATTACATTTTTGATTTGTAATTATAAACGAAAATATAATAAATAACTTATAAGAAATAAATACGCATTTATATATTGATGAGATGAGTTTCCCTCTACATTGCGAATTGATGGTAGATCCCTTCGAAGAAAACGATTCCGAGACACCCGGTAGATACATACAACCTCTACTTGCTTGTGTCATGGATACACGCGCGGGCGACATATATACATGCATACATATATACGTATATAGGCACATACATATATACACGGTGAAGTTAGGTGCACGCCGCTGGATTTTCCAGGGTTTTCCCAGGGTTGCGGTAGAGCGTTGAACCGGGTGGAGGGTGGTCGACGTGTAAGGGTGGAAGGGAGAACAGCAGCGAGTGAACGGATGACGATGGGCGAGGGAAACGAGGAAGAGGAGGAGGAAGAGGATGAGAGATCGGAAATCGGTCATGGAAAGGGTCGATCGAGAGAGTCATGCAGGAGTCGGTCAAAGAAAGAGACAGTAAAGATCGGAATGGCAGGATCGGAAGGAATGGCAGAGTGCAGAGGGAGGGAACTCTGCTCGCTGCGAACGACGGTGGAGGGGAAGGCGGGGGAGTTGGATCGAGCACGACGGGTCAATTTGAGTATTCGGGGGGAGCACGGGGATGAGAGAGGGTGATGGCGGACGCATGGTCCAGGGGCCTAAAGGCAGTAAACGTCGAAAAATCCGACCGCGTTCGGGCCGTTCGATGGCTCGGAAGAGGGTCGAAGCTGCGATCGACCATTACAACGCGCGAATCGAGTATCGCGCGTCGTGCATCGGTGGTGCGCGCGTTGTCGTAACGTCGAGAGACCGCACCGGGGATATAGGGGCGAAACACACACGGAAAGGGAGAAAGAGAGAGAGAGAGAAAGAGAGAGATACGCGGCTCTTTTCCGTAATTTCGGGGTGAGCCGGTAGGGTCGATTAACGGGGCCGTGATTCACCCGTTAGATCGGTAAGGAGGAAGTTCGCTCGCTCGCTCACGCGTCGCAAGTTCACGATTGTATTTCGATCTCTGTTTTCTTTATCCTCGTAGTGGAGTTCGCGAGATAAGTGTTTCACCCTTGTTGATGTTGGTGGTGATTTTTCGCCGTAGAAGATGTAACTTTTTCTCTAGTGAAAATTTTCAGATGATTCGATCATTTCTGTGAAATCCACTTGATAAATCGTATTATCCTTCGCGGAGTGTGTATAATGCGATAATTCACCACGGATATATAACGCTCGCAAGATTCTTGGAGAAATGATAATCATGTGAGAGAGAAGTATATTTACATATATCTGTCTTGTGCGAAAAGATATGCTTAATCCTTTGTGTGACACAAATTCATTTAATAATAGAAATTGAATTATATATTTGAATGACTGAAATGGTTAAAAAAAAAAAAATACAATTTTAAATATGCATATACATATATGTAAAATTTAGCAAGATACGCATATCGTAATTGCGATTAATTGTTCACTAATTTATACATATATATATATAATTGATGAGCTCATTCATGTTTCTACTCTCATGTTTGCCTATTTGAGTTTTATCACTTCTTAATACATGTGTTGTTCTTAATGTTCTCATCGCTATGATATATTAAGCGTAAACTAGTTCTGCGGCATTCAAATTCAAATGCACTCGGCTCGTGCCATCACGAACCTGTTACACACATTTGTCCGGCTCAACAGTATGCTATTTTACAATGTGTTATAATCACGTTACCGCAACGTTACTGCAGATATAACGTACGCATCGTGAAAATGTCCCATCCGCAGATCCATAATATTATCTACTTATAAATGTTCAGAATATCTCAGGATTATCGTATTTCCTCTTCTTAGTTACAGTTTCTATAACAAACTTAGATCTTTTTGTTGGCGAAAATTTGAGAGATTTGATGCATTAAATAAACCGTTAGTTCTTGAATCAAATTTGTGTTAGGACAAAGTTTGTTTAAAGTTAAGTACAAAAGTTTTGTGTTATTGTCATAAAAGCTTAAAAAGATTTTCTAATTTGCAATGTTAAATAACTTCCTCTTTAGATCTTCCTTTAAAGAGCATACATTCATGCTGACTCTCAATTCTAAACTCGGTAGATTATACTTAAAAGCGAATTGTAATATATTTCATAGATGTCGAGTGTATGTAAACAAGATGAAATTTCACGCGTATGTAAAAATTTTCTCTTCCAGAATATCTTCATTCATGGATTAAGAATTAAATTAGAAATAAAGTCGTAACTACTCGGGGCATTAAGTTTATAGGATTTCGATTTCGATTTTGTCCCGGAATCGTGCATATTTGATTGAATGTAATCCGCGAAAGACATCCCGGCAAAGTTTCCAACTTCCCTCCCGCGAACTCGAGAACATCTGAAAACGGGTTAAGGGTCGGAAGTTTCGCGCCGCCGCTCGCCGCGCGCACAGTTTATATCATCCCCCGGAATGTTGAGGGAAAAAGTTTCTCCGCCACACGGACACAACTAGTTCGAAGATTTTCCCGCCGGTGACGACTCGATTCTGCGGAATTGCCGAACGCGTCACAACGCGGTTATCATATTGGGGAGTTTTCCGCTGATTATAGCACCGTAATCCAGAGTTTTGCCTAAATTAATTAAATCATGACAATTAAATTAAGAAGAGTTATGCACGATTTTTTTTTTTTTTTCATGGTCGTGAAAAAGCAAATGCATAAATCGATGAAAGCATTTTAATTAATGGCAATATATTTAAAATTAAACTGAATTCAGAGAAATAAAAAAAGGAAATTGATAAAAATAATAAAATAATACTGTTATTATAATTGCTAAATTTACTATTAATTAATATAAGTGATATAATCAGGCGTTAATGAAAAGATAGATTGCAATCATAAAAGATGAATTAAAATCTGTTTTTTTTTTTTTACTCGAACGTTCTATTATTCTGATTGAAATATTGAAACGCATATATATTCCGAGATATATATTTCGAACGTTGCTCCTCATCCAGCTTTCCAATGTTAAATCATGACACTTGCGAGGTAGTACCTAAGATTGCGCCCGAAAGCGCGTGCGAGAAAGGAGAAACTTTTTCCCTCGCAATTGATTGCGCGACCCAATCTATCGGGAAACTTTTTCGCACAATGCAAAATATGCACAACGAGTAATTTCCCGAATATCTCATCTTCGCAAACATTTCCGACGTATTGTTGATTTTTCCGCGGGCTCTGTGTGTTCGATTATTTCTGCACGATTGACGAAAAAAAAAAAAAAAAATTAAAAAATCAGCAAAAATGAAAAACCCGAAACGAGACGCGTTCTCGAAGATTTCGCTTTTATCGCGCGCAAATATTTCTTCGCCGTTGACGGACGTCGAACGCACACGCGACATGCTCTCGTAGGGCAGTATATTCGGTCGATGACCCACTTCGCGCGCGAAGTTACTCGGACGGTACCAAAATTGGACTTGATTGATCGACTTTATTATTTAGCCCTGTCAACCGCATTCTGCAGCTGGAATTTAAATCGCGCTAAAATCAGAGACGGCTCTCGTCATCCCCGATCTCTGTTATAAATATCTTAATTTATAACGAATATATTGTAAAATAAATGAAAATAAGAAAATTTATTATTAAAGCTCATTGTGTCAATTACGAGTATATTGATCTTATTTTTGAAATCATATTATTTAGAAATTTTCATATTTCGTGACGTATATAATGGTTTAATAAAATAAAAATCCCAGAATATATGTAATTCTTTTTTTTTTAATTGATATATAAGCATAATAAAAAAAATGATGAAAAATGTGTACTTAAATTACTAAATAATAATTTGCTTCAAATATAATCGAACGAAAAATATTCTTAAAATTTTGTTCTTACATATGTATATTATGTCTTCATTTATTTAACGTCTGATGATTCCAACATTATCTTCGTCGTTTTTATCAAGCAAGCTAATAATAAAACTCCTCTCTATTATGTAATAATTATCTTGAATTCGTTTACAACAAATTACGCAACATTCTCAAAGACGAAAAGACATAATACACCGCAAAGCACGATTTCATGACGAATCGTTGCTCCGTCTTACCGGTCGTCGTGTACCAAAGGTCCGAAGGAGGAAAAACTTTTTCTCGGCCAAAGAAAGTTGCCTCGTCTTGTCGATTCGGGGGGAGAGGAGGAGGAGGGGAGGGGGGGAGACAGCGGGTGCTCGCGACACGATACGGCACTCGGGGGCACTCGGTCGCCGACCTAATTCGTCGCCGTCGGCGGCCAGAAGGAGCGAGAGAGACAGTTTTTCGAACGATGCGCGAAAGTTGAACGTGACCGGCGAAACTTTTCGTGGTCGTGCCAAGCCCCCGAGTCTCCGCGACGCGACGTACACAAGCGCGCAGCTTCAGAAACGACCGACCGACCACCCTCGACGGCGACCTCGACCCCCCCTCCCTCCCACCCTCTCCGTCCAACTTGTTGTAAGAGACCCTCGGAGAGTTGGCCGTGCGCCGCGACCGACCTAACGAGGGTAACTAGCCGGCATTACCGAGGGAAATATTGGTCGGGCGCGAATCGTCCGCGACAGCTGCGCGAAATCGCAGGGACTCTTGGCAGACAAAGTCGTGTCCTTTGACGAAATTATTTGAGACCCCGAAATTCTCTATGTTAATTAATCTATAAATCTCCACACGGGGATACATAAATCTAGGAAAATATAATATTTCTTTTATAAATTTACAATGTGTTTCTTCTAATACAGGTCTGGCAAAATTATATGATTCGTATATAACAAGATCATTTTTAAAATATCATATCGTCATTACATAAAATATAATATATATATATATATATATATATATATATATATATATATATATATAGTTTATAAGCAATTATTCAATAATGGAAAACAATGCGCAAAAGCTTTATATTATCAGAGAAAATATATGTCGCATGATACATCGGGAATCATTAAATCAAATATGTATTTAATAAAACGTTAAGATGAATGTAATAAATAATGACTAATTTGCGAATTTTAAAATTGTATTAAATCTATATTCTCTACAAAGAGAAAGGATAAACCTAATATATTATGAATATCTCTAGAGGGAGGCGAATTACTTGTATAACACGTATGCGCAATAAATCTAAGGAAAATTGTGCGCGTTTATATTAGCGCAAGATACGCAAAATTATGTTCCTCCTGACAACGTTTATCAATGTTTCACGAGAGCCGGTACGGTATCATAGCGTGGAACAACGTGGTGCATGGGAGTCGCGCACTCTCTTTCAAATCGTATTTTCATTTTTTTTTTATTTTATTTTTTTTTTACAACGATGTTTCGAGTCTCGAATTCGCGTCCATATCAATTCGGGGAGTGTTTTCACACAAATATAAAACATTTTACTTTTTTTATCGCTTTCGACCGATCCAGATTGTCGTGTGGTTATTTTATAACCGCCGTGTATACACACGCGCGCGGCAATCCTTTACCCACGCTGGTTGGCGCGCCGGTTCGATAGTTCACGGCACTTGGTCGAAGTTTTCTATCGGAGAAACTTTTTTCCTATAGAGAAGAGCGTTCTTAAGGGGTCATGACATCGCTCGGAGAGCTTTCGCACCGAGATTATCCTCCCTGCCGCCTATCGATAATCGATTATGCGAGCCGATGGTCGCACGTGAGAACCTTAAGGCTGATGTTACACGTGAAGTATAACGGGAAACGCAAACTGTGCCCTCTTGTTGTTGTTGTTGTTGTTATTGTTTTAGAGGGGCATTAGATAATAACGACCTACATAACGGATCAAACTGCACTATCTTATTTAAGTCTTCCTCTCTCACGCTTTTTCTGCACTTTATATTTCATATTTTGGTAATTACGGTAGAAAGTTTAGATCGATCAATCGATTTTATTTTTTCACGTATAACATTGTGTAAGAAGGAAAACAAAGACTCGAGAAATTTCTCGTTTGTCCCAATTACGTATGAATCTTTTAATATTTCACATATTATGTGGCTTCTCGCATTTCAGTCGTAAAATTTATTATGAGAAAGATTTTATCACATTCCGCGTATAATTCCTTCGTATCTTATCGTAATCGTAATGAAATTTTGCAGATAATTCAATTTCGTATCGCGTTTAGATATAAGATGCATAAAGTCGAATTTTACAAGACAGATATAACGCGGATGAATAAATTTTTCTTCATTTCAGTGAACAAGATTTAAAAGTAAAGATTGTCTTGCGAAAAATTTCGCAAGAAATAAATTTTCATTATCTTTGCTCTGCGCAAATATCAATAGATGCAGCAAGTTAGGGATAAACAAGAGGAAGACGCATTCGATTCAGGACAAGCAATGTCTCGATAATTCAAAGTTTCTAATCGATAAGTCACGTTCCATTTGTGCGATATCGTATCGAGACGCTTCGGTGATTTCAATATTCCCAAGTGCGATGACAAATCTTTCCGTGACGCGTAATTGCCGGACGATATATAAAACGTGTATGCCGTCGGTGAATTAAATCGTAAGTGGAAAGTAGTTAAAGTCCGCCATCGCACAGACAGTGGATGAAGTGATTATTGTCGGAATGCGGTCAGGCGGGTAGGTAGGTACACGGAGAACGAGTACACTTCGTTTCCCGTGTTTTCTTTCTCCGCGATTCGGGTAATTTATCGTCTGTAACTGCGAAGAGAGGGAAGAGAATAAACCGCGAGCGCGCGCATCGGTCATACCGTACATAATCCCGTTAAACGAAAGGAAACGCAAGCAAAAACGCCGTTGAATGGCGATCCATTGAGAGTTTATAGATGGATTTATCCATCATTTTCGTGACTTATCCATACCGATTAAACGCGCGCAAATATATATATACTCGAGAAATAATAATTAGGAGGCGCGCGACGTGTTAAAATTAATTGTTGCCCCGCCACGATAAAGTTTAATGGTGTTTAAAAACAAATACTCGATATAAAATCATTTTGTATATATTGTCGTATTAATATTAAAACTCCATTCATTTTGAATTGAATGTTACATCGTTGTGTACGTTAAAAAATTATATAATGTTAATATTATACATCAAACACGGAAAATTTTATATTAAAGCGATAGATTTGTGAATATTATTCAAAATAAAATAGAGAAAATAAAATCAAATATTTTAAGTTTGTTAGGCCGGAAATTAAAAATTATCCCTTTAAGCCATTATTTTTTTATACTGCAAAATGGATAACCTTTATGACATAACTAACGTAATTATCGACGTAATCAGAGCTAAGTGTAAAGAGAGGTATGACTAATAACATCGACATTCTCGCGTAAAATCAGTTAACAATGACACAAATAATTTCTTCTTTTTGAAATAATAAACTTCTATCTTCAAAATTGTGATGCTAGAGATTTATTATTTCAAAAGCAAAATTTGACTGATGTAATTACATTTTCAAGATATGCAAAACTATTATAGTATCTCAAATGAAGAATACATATAATACATGAAAATATTCTAAATAAAGAAAACGTCAGTATATATGAAACCCAGATGAATCAGAGAATTAATACGATGCCCGATCAACATCGCGATATTCTATCTGGGACATTCGCACTTTGCTCAAGAATTGCGAGTAGACATTGCTTCGAGGGTCTTCACTAGACGCAAGACCGTCCTTTGGCGATCGGCTGTCGTAGGTGGCAACGAAGATGGCGAAGAAGGAGGTTGTGTAGGTCGAAGCTACATCAGTGGTAGTAACTATAATGAGTGGCGGCTGTGTGAGTGAGGAGAAGGCAAAGAGAGAGAGAGAGAGAAGCTGAGAAAGACGAAGGCAAAGGGGCGCGAGGGCGAGGAGTTAGGTCGAGCAAGGGCGAGATAGGCGAAGGGTGCCGCGTTGGATGGCGAAGGGAGGAGGGTTGGGGAAGGGCGGAAAGGGCGAGTGTGGGAAAACGTGTAGCCTCAGCCTCCACCCTTTTCCACCCACCGACCACCCTGGCGCTGCTGCTCGGTCCAAGAGGGGCGGAGGTGGAGATGGTGGAAGAGGTGGAGGAGAAGGGCGAAAAGGGAGGACAGGGGGTGGTTAGAGGGTGGCGAGCAGGAGGAAAAAGGGAACTCGGGGGGACGGTCGAGGGTGATATGGCGAAGGGAGAGGGGTTGTCGCACGCCTATCCGCTCGATAGCAGCTTATAGTCCGTACACATTCACTACCTCCCTAGAATTTTGTGCCCTGCACTCTCTTTTTTTTTTTTTTCTTCTCTTCTTTCGATATTTCACTCAAACAAGAGTGACTAAGCAAATGCATAAAACACTGAGATTTCATTTCGGTTGTCGTCCGAATCTTATTTTCCGATTTACGGAGCATCTATCTCTCGAGTGTAATTGAACTATGATTGATCCACTCGGAATCTTTTAAAGATATAAGATTTTCTTTTTTTCATCATTGCGGCTCGAGATAATTTTAATTACGAGAAAACTTTATTTTCCATATAATTATTTATGTTTTGTGTATCCTAGCTAGATTATGTAATTTAAAAAAACAAATACACAAGTATTTTCAAAAAACTGAGTTTATTTAACTCGCTCTTAATTGACGAATTCTCCCACAAGCATAAAAACAGCAAATAAAGTAATATCTAAAAAATATGTTAATAGACGGTGGATTAGTTATCTGAGAAGCTAGAAGGAAAGAGCGTTTGGAAGGAAAATACATACTACGTTAACTATCGAATGACGATTATACACAGTGCCCGTTTCTTCGCTTTAGCGCCTTTGTGAAACTGTATCTCATTGTGTCTCGGATAACAGAGACGTCGGCAGAATTACTGTGAGACATGAGCGGTCCTAACGCGAGAGCGTCGTGCGCTGCCGAGAAGATCTCCGCTTGAATCGTCCTAGAAGGACGTTTCTCCCTATTATCTCATTTTAACAGCCGGACACGGCGTATCGGACGGAAGGAAAGTCGCTTCAAAGTCGCGCGCGAACGACCGAATTCGCTTGACGCGGGTCCGGAGGCCCCTCGGCGCGCTTTTAATTAAAAAAAATATCCTCGACTGTGCGCGCGAGCACGGCAAAGCTGAAATTACTCGGGATGAACATCCCGAGTGAGAAAAGAAGCACCGGCGTCTTGAGACTTTCGCGCTGGGGATATCATTAAGCACACCTGGATCTAATACGTGCTCGTTCGCAAATTGTGGCACTGAGATATACCCGCCCGCTTCTCTCCCCCTTTCGCCACTCCCTCCCTCCCCCTCCCCTCTCGACATCCTCCGCGCAGGCAGCGGCGAGGGAAAAAGAGAGCAACGTTGAGAACGCTCGACCGTTTCCTAGGTCGCCGCCGACGGGTCCTCGTCCTGGAAAACCCTGAAAATTGATTTTCCAGGCGCGGTCTCCCGCGTTACCCACGCACAGGTCTCTCTCGGTTGCATCGATTTTCACCTGGCTTCCCCCCTGCCCGCTACCCTCTTCTCTCTAGCCATCGTGTATCCCTTCTCTCTCTCTCTCTCTTTCTCTCTCCTGCCGCCACCTCGTTGCTCGCCACCGTCGCGAACTCAAACCAAGCGTTCATTCAGAATCCGAGAGGAAAAAAAGAAGCGAAATCTAGGTCAATGGAGGTTTGAGAGATTTGCGATAGTCACTGCCGTTCGTTGCGGTTCGCCATTCGTCCGAATTACGAGCGAGGAATATCGTCTGTGTCGATTTCACGTTGTTTCGAAGGTGAATATACTCGTCGTTGACCGGAAAAAAAAAAATGCGCATTTGATAAGACGCGAGACTAACGCTCGTCGTTGAATTTCATCGATGTCGATTAAGATGTTCAAAGTGATACAGAGTAATACGTATCTCCATAAAAAAGATTTGTTTTATTCTACACCGTAAAATAAAAATAGCAACTCTATATTTCATAACCATTTTTGATTGTTAAAGATATCTAATCTGAAAATCTGACGGAAAGTCGCGAAAGATAGTGCTGGAACGAAGGTTAAAGGAGAGGTCAATTTGTAATTTACTTTACTGCTGTTACAGAATCTTACAGAATTGCGAGTCCGCGCATATAATCGTAACGAGTTAGCGACCGTTTAGATAATAAATTGTACATTTCGCGCTAAATGATAGCCGAGATTCTCCGAGAACAACTCCCTCGCGTGTCATTATCGTTGCCTGAAAATGAAGGAGGTGGGTTCTTACGCGCATTAGAAAAATATCAAGGGCGATATTTCTTCCCGAGCGCGTTGCTCGCCGCCGCTGCCTCTCGTAACGAGAACGAGAGAGCCCCGTGGCGGGGGAAGGGGTGGAAATGGGCGAGAAGAAAAATGCGATGCGGAAGGTCCTGTTGCGCTTTCCTTGATGTACGGAACTCCATAAAGCGAGTTAAGTCGAACGTACTCTCTGCGGCAGCTTTCAAGTCCGAAAGTTCGGAAAGTTGGCGCGTCGCGAGGATCTCGGAGTTTTTGACTGTTGTATCGTAATACGACGGACTTTCAATCATGTTGAGGAAATACTTGTTGCGGATATATCCTTAGAGACCGATCTAATTCTATTTAAAATGTATTATTATTTTTATTTTGATCAAATTAAATAAATTCGCTATAAATAATAATTTAATTAAATAAAATAAATTAAAAAAATTATTCTTTTTTAAAATATTTATTTTGAATTAAATAAAATATATCTGAGACTATTATTATTATGTGAAACGAGGTATAAAGATATGCAAAGGAAACTAGAACTGCATAAATTTTCGGAGAATTTCAGTTGCATTAATATTTTCTACGATTGTCAGCAGATATCATTTATATGATTAATTCGTGATACTAAATGAGATGCTAAAATTAATAATTCGGATATTTCAATCAGTTTGGTAGATTGGAAATATTATCTTCAGATTTCATATATCGCATGTCGATTATATATCGAGTTTCATGGTTCAGAGATATTCATTATTAAAAATATGATAAAAATGTATGCGTAAATTATTTGGGAAAACTAATGGTTCCATTGCAGAAAAATATTTGCATTGATTTTAATATTTACAACATATCTTCCTCGTGTTCTTGTTGTATTTTATGTTTATTTCCTTTCTATTTCATGATATATTATATCGGATGCTTAAAAAATTTAAATATATTTTCTGCATACTTTTACTTTCATATGTATTATTAAATATATCCTTCGAAAGGTGCTATTGTTAATCGTATCAGTCAAAACAGCGATAAGTTTGCAATAATAAGTCACTTGAGACATAATTTATTTTATGAACACATAATAATAATAAAAAAAAAAAAAAAATCGTCTGTAACAGAAGTTTACGTTCTCAACTATTTTATCCGCTCGAAGAATTCTCGAATTTCCCATAAATTACCATAATTTTTCAACCCTAAAAAAAAAAAGTCGCGCCCGAGATGGCATAGGATCCCAAGTTCCACCCCGATTACGTCCGTATCAGAGACGAGTCACAATTTACGGACGACTCGACCGGCGGGAACGGGCGCATTTGCTTTCCATCGGCGTACAAGGGAGCACACTTTTCACACCCTCGCTCGAAACACCATAAAGCACCCGGCGAGGCGGGAAGGTCGAGCGAAGTCAAGTTGGGTTAGGTTAGCGTCGTGAATGACGAAGGAGGGTCGCGTTTCGCTCCGATAAAGTTTGTTCGATCAGCCGTTAGTCTCCTTCTTAAGGTTCCAAGCGCCCTTTCATCGAGGCAAGCTTTAAGCTGCGCGCACACTTAAAAACTTACGAACATTTGCGCGAGGAATTCGCAAGTTTTTGACAAAGGAAGATAAGAGACGTGCAGCAAAAAAAAAAAAATATATATATATAAACTGACGCGCTAAGCTTTCACGATTAAAAATTCGCTTCGAATTGGATTTACAGAGCAAGTAGAGCACAAAGCGTTCGGTGAACTCATTAGAAAATCTCTCTTCTTATCGCTCATTCATTCTCTTTATGCTAATTATGAGAAAATTAATTTTCATTCGACGAAGAAAAAAATACAAACGTTCTCGCAACCATCATCTTTTAAATGTGCATTACGTACACATGTGCGGGTCGTACCTTTTGCCGCGGACTTGGAGGTCGGGCACGTTGTGCCGGAAAGCGTGCAACGGCCGCGGACGAGCGTTTAACTTTGTTCCGAAGTTCTCCAAGGTCGTGCCGGCGCGGCGCGGCGCACCCGTTGTAGGTCGGTGGCACTGGAGTAAAGCAGCGAGAGGGAGAATTTCCCGAGGCCGCGTCATAAATCTCTATCTGCTGCCGGGAGTAAACGCTCGCGGGATAGACTTTGGCGACGACTGTAATTTCGCGCCACCGGGGTGTTGTCTCGCCCCACGTGTACGCGAACACGTGTGTACGCGCGGCTGTCTGTGTGCGCGCGCCCATAACCGTGAACGATAAAAGATTTATCTGGCTCGTTTTTTTCTTTCTTTTCTTTCTTTCGCTCACGAACGAAAGGAAAGGAATGCTTATTGCTTCTCGATCTTTCTCGTTAAATATGTTCAATGTCAGGCACAAAAGCGCGCTTTAATTTCTCCGTTAATTCTTTTTAATATCATCTTTCGAATATATGTAATAACAAAGAAATTTAAATGTTCCTTTTAAACCACTATAAAAGAGATTTCTATCGCCTTTATAATTACGCTTTAATAAAGATATTTTAACAGTCACATATATATATATATATATATATATATATATATATATATATATATATTATATATGCATTGTTCTACGAACATTGTCTGTAAATAAAATTCTTATTTCTGCGTAATTTCAGTTGACATAAAGTTAAGCTTCAATATCGAAGCGATTATAATAGACGATAAACGCGAAATAAGGTGTGAAAGGATTATATCAAGTGACTCAAGCGCGTAAATAATTTATTTGCAGTCAGCGAACTAACTTCCATAAATGGCGTGCAAATTATATCTAGCCGCACGGACGGGGAGTAAGGCGGAGTGTGTATCATAATCCAACTTTGTGTGGCAAAGTAGAAAGAATCAACCACGCAAGGTCTCACCTCCAAACACTGTTTAATCCTTTTCCGTTGATTCTACCTTTGTAGCCGTTTGCAAACGCGCGCCGTAGCATTCAATCGCCAAATTGCCGTGATAATGCGGCAATACAATGTTACGTCGAAAACTCTTCCCCCTTCAGGAATTATCTGACCTAAACGGCACTTGCTCATCCGGACGATCGTAAAGATGATGGTTTGAATTTTCCGTACGTATCGCTCGATCTGCATAATCGTGGAAAAAACCGGCGCGAGTACTTTTTAAACGCCGTATTTGTTTACGCGATACGAAATAAACGATCGCGGGCGCATTTGCCAAGCATTCATACGTCAATATTTAGAGTGAATTGTCGTCCATACGATTTACCGATGTTTGTATGTTTGTATGTTTGTACGTTATAAGTTTGCATGTTATACGCGCTATTTATTATTTATATGCAATGAAAATTTACGATTCATGACGTTAATTGATGCTCGTCTCGTTGTTGAAACATTCAAACGCAAACATTCGCTTACCAAGTTAACCGCTAATCGCTTATGCATCTTGCACGGGATTAATTTATATTCTTAGAGAAACTTTCTCTCTTTCTTCCTATATCCGCGTCTCTGAAACTTCGGCATAAGAGGAATCGATTTTATAATATTCTAAATTAATCATTCTATCTTATATACACTTTGTGTAAAAATCACCAGTTAATTATCAAATATCAATAATTTTAATCAATACTTTAATAATTAAATCAGTTGAGTTATTATACTGAATAAAAAATAAACGAAATTTTCGATGCTTAAATTAAAATCTGTATTCCGTGCAGATCGTTATCAGCGAAAGCAAATTACTCTCATGTATAAAATATATCTTTCGAATATCCGAAAAAAAAAAATGATAAAATTCACGATGATAATTTTAATAAGCCACGCAAAATGATACCAGCGCGAATCATCGACAATGGAAACAACAATGGTTGTCATTCCTATTACAATAGATACGCTCGCTTCTGTTCTAACAATTCCATTATCTCCGCGCGAGAGCTTTGCCGGGGGGCGAGGCTTTATTATGCCTATCAGAAAATTTAGATCGTTTATTTAATGGGATATAAATAGTCGAGCGTGGCCTATTAACAAAATACGGAGTATTTCGCGCGGAACAATAGCTTTGCGAAGTCATTTGGCCGCTCATGCGACGACTGCAATTATATGTTTCGTTATAATAATGGCGCCGCAAGTAAGCAATTTAATACTTAACATTATGCAATTAAAATTAGAAATGGATCGCGTAAAATATCGGGGGAGGGGGGGAGGGACGCCGATTTCATTAAAAATTTTTAAAAGCCGCCCGCATGCACATGCTTCAGTGATACATGTAACATACTCAACTATACATGATAATAATTTCCTTTTTTCACGGTTAAAATTATTACGCGCAAAAGACGTAAAAAAATATAAAGAGAAAAAATGTTTGAAATATAATAAATAATTTATAAATTATTTAATTTTTTTTTCTCTGATAATTTTAAATCGGTAAGAAAATTAATTCAGAAATTAGTAGCACCGCTATTTGGAATAATGACACTCATTCATTATGTTCGCAAGTGCGGCCATTGTAATTTCTTACTCTTAATTTTATACAGTTGAAAATAATTATATTCATTGTTCCTCTTTTCAGGGAAATGTCTGCATCTGAGTGGTCTTACGCCCGAGCCATTGACAGCGGACGACGATTACAAGCTTTTGCGCCTCGGCATCGGTTTTACAAATATGGTAGCACGTGCGACGAAAGGCAGTGCAGATCTCACGAGAAAGGAAATTAAAGAAGGTCAGTATGACGAACAACACATTTAGTTCGCCCAAATAAACGACGAGATAATTACGAAATATTGGTTGAAAATAATTATTGCATAAGCCGATATCGCTCCAACGTAATTCACGATAAAATTAATGCAAATTTAAAAATAATCTAAAATTAATTAATCTAAAATTCACGTTATATATTTTTCATAGCGCAATTTATATTTTATCATATATAAAAGTATATATAATAGTAATTATTCATTTATATAAATAAGGAAGTAAATAGTATTTTATTTATTAATTTATATTGAAAAATTTTAACCCTTTATTCTCGATAATCATACTTAATATCAGACATAGTAAAAAATTAAACTTTACGGAATTACTTTGTGATGAGATTAATTTATCAAAATGTTTATGGATAGTTTTAGAATCCTAAGTTTTAAAACACCCTATACATAATACAGAAATCCCAATTTTGATCATTAAATACTGTATCAGAAACCGTACTTCCGTACTACCGTTACTACCACGTGTTTGGTCAAGGATAAAATTTTGTCCAACAATAATATGCGTCGTAAAACCATTCTAAGGCTTACATCAGAAAATGTAAACGATGTGAGAGAGGTAAGCGAATTAACCAATCGCGATCTTGCTCGGCTTCTCGGATATCCTTGACTCTGACTGGTCGATCTTTACTGCTACTCAAGCTCCATTGCTTACCTTTTTTGTGGGTCCTATGGACCACAACTCGCTCACGCCACCCGGTGGTGTATTGGTATAATACCTAGATCTTTTATATATTTCTCTGGAACGTTCGCATTCGCAGTTCGTCGCGCAATGGAACAGATATTTGTGCGCTACAATGTATAAATTCTACTAAAGACAGTCGTAATTCGACTAAAAATGTGAAACATAAGAAAATAAACAAAGGATTTAAAAATATAATATGGTTATAAAAAGTGTTTTGGACTATAATACTCGTGTAAAGATCGTTAACCAGGCATCCACGTGTTCTCTGTGATTTGATTTGATTTAAATAAGGCGAGAATCGTCAGATGTTAAATACAAAAAAAATAATAGATTACATAATATATAAAAAAACAACAAAGAAAAAGTAATCTCTTCGGATTATAACTAGCGATAAAGATTACCGGGTGTGATACATGCGTGCGTGCTGTGAGATTCGATGTAAATAACGATAAGGCGAGAATCACCGCGTCGAAGGGGTCAGGGGGACACACGGATGGTAAAAGCTAAACAAGAAAAAAACGATAGTTCGAGATTCTCGGAACTCATGCGGCAACTCGACGCGAGATAAGAGGAGGGGGGATCGTCGTCTCTCGTCGCGTTCAACTTACACGTGTCACCCATAGTGGCGCGTTATCTCTGCCGTCTTCGAGTGAACTACTGTCTCTCTTATGGTAATACGACGCCAAGTGTGTATTAGTGAGGAGAATTAGACCTGCCGAGTCAACGAAAGAAGACATCCAGCAACTAACGCGGGTTGTACTATTTCTTTATTCGTGCATGAATATACTACTCATGTAGAAGTTTTATGTATGTATGTATGTATATATATATATATATATATATATATATATATATATATATATATAGTGTCCCAAATGGAAGTGTGATTTTAGGAACAAATATATTGAGAAATTGAATTTTTTTTCCAACGAGAATATACTTAAACGGATATTTTATTTTATTGGTCGAGATTATAAATTTATGATATACATATTTAAAAAATGCCTTCTCTCGAGTTTATAAAATGATAGATTTGCTCGTTATTTTAGTTGCTTCAATCTTATGTCGTAATATACATTAAACGAATAAATAAAAAATATATAACTGAAAATAAACACATAAATGCTTGTAAAATATAAACCGGTAACTAGAGTCAATGGGCTAAATTGAATAAGCTGTGCTAGCCGGCACCGCGATTTATTTTGGAGGGCATCTTTAATTACGTCACGATAATAGAAAATTTATTGAATATCGCTTTCGATGAATCTCGCTAAGCGGTGAGTTATTCTCGCACGATGTGATATCTCGTCAAAGTATTCCGTCTCAATATCTCGAACATAAGAGAGAGGACGTTCAAGCTTGTAACCGACTCGTAGATAAGAAAATCGTCGGCGACGCATCTCGCAAGAAAAATTCTATCCCGCGTCGCCATTTGTTACAATTCTCGTCTCTGTTACACGTATCACCGAAAACGAGCGAGAAAGATCGTAGATCGTGATCGAAGGGTGCTCACCGTTTCGACGATCATCGGTATCTTGGAGTAACGGGCAGCTCTTCTTCGTCGATGCCGATGTCCAGGCCATCGCGTCCGAATAATCATCCCCGGGTGGACTGTCGATCGTCGCTTCTTCCATCTCGTTGCCTAAATTGTAGACGTTTTTTAACGAGAGATCACTCGCGGGTCGCGGCCATGCGTGAACACGCGACGCGGGAAGCGACAGTACTGCCAACTTAGCCGCTTGTTCCTAAAGGCATATCGCAATATGCACCGTCCTGCCGAAAGCTGTGTGAACCCCATTATTCGAAAATGTCGCCCTGAAATTAAATTCAATTCGTCCATGATTAAAAAAATCTCTCACGCATTGAGATTTATATTAAATATCGAAAATTAAGACAATCTCCTCAAGGAATGTCACGGATTAATACAAATTAATAAAGATTGTATTAGAATTTAGATGAATAGAGATTATTATCTTGTACTAATAAAGATTATTTTAGAGAAGATTATATTGGAGAATAGCAATTTCTTTTGATTCGAAATACTTTACAAGATGTAAAGTAGAAGCGTTAAATGCATTCTCATTAGAACATTATTTATAAATGCATTATTTTTAGCATCCTTCTTGATGCCCCTTTTAGTCACGATTTATTCAAGAATTAATTTCTAATCTATGTGATAGATTTTATTTTAGATTATTTATTAGAGATAATATTTAACAATCACTGCATTATTCACTCGTGCGTCAATTTCTCGATGTCCTAATTATTAAAAATGCGATTCGCCTGTCTCACCGGAAATTCATCGATGACATTAATGCGATATCCGGAGCATCGTAAAGCCAATATATTTTCTTTCTCCAAATAAAATATTCGATAAATTAATATAAAGCCGGAAGCATAAAAGGGAACATGGAATAACGTTGTTGGACACTTTACTCGCCGCTTGAAACGAAATTAGTGTAATTAATTAAATAAAAATTAACCGATTGCGGTAATTTTTAAGGTTTTCACCGATACGCTTAATTAATTAATATTGACAGACATAAAGATTCGACATAAAGATATGAGGTACGAATATATGATGGAATTATGATTATATGATTGTGTTCTCGAAATATTGAGAATAACATAGAAGATAACGAAGACATATTTTTAGTTATGGATAAAAAAGATTTGGAGTAAAAAAAAGATCATCTTTCTTTTTATGATTCTCTGATAAATCTTTGCAATAATTATAAGCGTATCGATACTTGCTGATATGATTATACTGTACAAAATATTTCGTTTCGCTCATTTTACATTATTCATAATTGTTACGTTTTCTTCGTGTAATAAAGTTTAAAATATTATTAATTTTGATGACAATATAAATCATTAATATTATATTGAGAATAATAATAGTTAATAGGATTACTTCTCATATTAGCAGAGAGAATATAATCATTGTTTTCGTTTGCAGGTAGTCACATTCTGCTCGAGAAATTACGAAAGTATAAGCCAAAAATCGCCGTTTTCAACGGCAAACTCATATACGAGGTATTTTCGGGAAAGAAGGAATTTGGATTCGGAAGACAGCCTAATCTCGTCGACGGCACAAACACGGTAAAATAACCGCTCTACATATATTGTTCTCCGTTTTGTCGAACAAAAATTTATGTGCATATTTATATATCCAAAAGACTAAAATATTTTTCGTATTTTATTAAAATCTATATAATTTTAGTAAGAATTTAATGAGAATATATTGATCTAATATTCATCACGAAATAAACATAGAGATTGCTTTCGCATAGCATCTCGAAATTTTAATTCATAAAATTATTATATCTATGCGTATTATTAACAATTGTTTAAAAATTCTCATTTCTCAATGTTACGTTACAGTACATGTGGGTGATGCCTTCGAGCAGCGCGAGGTGTGCCCAATTACCACGGGCTGCCGACAAGGTGCCATATTACGCGGCCCTGAAGAAGTTCCGCGATTATCTGAACGGCACGATTCCGCATCTAGATGAGTCGGACATCGTGTTCGCCGATTCGAAACTCAAAAAGAAGGAGCACGAGGCGATCGAGGATAAGAAGCCGCTGTTCGATGATTTGCCCGACGGTGATAACCGAATCACGGAGATCAATGGCGCGCTGATGAAACAGGAATCGAGCCTGATACCCGGCAAGAAGAAGCGCGGCAGACCGAAGAAGATCAAGAATCCAGAGGATCAGCCGCCGCCGGATCCCGAGAAGCTGGACGCGAACGGGGAGGTCATCAAGAAGCGCCGTGGTCGCCCGAAAAAGATACACCAGCAGCAAAAGCAGCTGGAGCGGGAGAATCGCGAGAGGGAGCAACAGCAACAGCAGCAGCAGCATCAGGCGATGGGCCATCTGAACGACGGTTACGGCAATGCTGTGTCGAATTGTTTCTCACCGCCGTTGATGTCACCTCCAAAAGCGTTTCCGCACATGGCGCCGTATCCGCAACCACCGATGAATGACGGCTTCTACGGCCAGAGCATGAACGACAATAGCCCGTACAATATGAGCGCGAAACAGAGCCCGGTGCACATGCACTATAGCCAGAGTCCCAAGTCCTCTCAGTCCATGTCGCTATCGTTTACGCATTCTGACTTATCGTCGGAGATCAACACGGGAATATCGTCAGAGAACAATCTCGAGCCATCGCCACTGACATCGCCCAGCGTTGAACACCCGGACTTCGAGCCACCCACCAGCATGTCGCAGCAGAATATGGGCAACGACCATCGCCAGTACAATCCGGCCGGTGGGTCTGATCCAACTGGCCATCATGGCAGTCCTGGTACGCCGTCTCACAACAGTTATGCCAATTATATGGGCTATCACGAGCAGACGCCGGAGGCGCATAATCCGCATCCGCATCAGACAACGTCAACGCCCCTCAGCCAGACTGCGGAGGACCACTCTCATCACTCGCATCCGACGCCACCACATCCACACACGCCTACGCATATGTCGCCGCATCATCCCCACGAGCAATATGGCATCAAGAGGAATTCCGGCCAAGACGTGGCGTCCAAAAGTTTGAGCGATCTTGAATCCTTGGTCGATCAGATCCCGAGCATAGCCGACGGCGGCAGCCAACGTCTTCAACACTCGCATCCGGGTATGCCAGGCGATGACACTCTGGCGGAAAAGATGGATGCTCACCATCAGTCTTACATGTCTGGCTTCGGTGGCATGCCGGGCGGACCGACCGGGATGACCAATTATAGCCCGCCATTACCACCGGGTGGCGGAATCTATCCCAGCTCGCTGCATCACTCGCCGAATGACGGCGTTTACGGAAGTCTATACAGCATGAACGGCCGTCATCATCAGGAGTCTCAACAACAGCAGCAACAACAGCAGCAGCAGCAGCATCAACAGCAGCAGCAGCACAGCAAATCTTACACGGTGGAGAATCTCGCGTCCAGCAATTACACACCCAGTATGAATCATCCCGGTAACTCGTATCCGAACATCATACCCGGGCCGCATTATCCAGTGCCGATGGGCTCGACCAATGGTTACCTGTTCGGCGGTCTCGAATCCAGTCTGATGCAGCGCACCTACGGGATTGGCGGAATGAGCGGCATGAGCGGCATGCACCCGTCCGCCGCCCTCGGCCACCCGATGGCGGCCAACCCTTACCCGTACAACGGCTCATACACGAGTTCCTTCGACGCTTATCCGGCACCACCAGCGGGAATACACGCGCCCAGCGCCAATTATCCCGGCTACGTCAGTGCGGCTGGCGCGGCGCCCACCACCACCACGCCGCCGTCCTACCTCGCACCGTCGCATCACAGACCGCCGGTCGACCTCTCCTACGACGGTGTATGATAATCGATGTGAAGCACCATATCGTTCACCATCCACCGACCATCATCAACCTTCAACGGCCCCCCCGCTCGGTCCCCGCCCCGCCTGCCGATCGCCTCTTGTTGCGATACCGCGCGTATATCGCGCCGCGTTTATCTTTTCTACGTATTTTTACACACGTCTCTTAAGGCTCTCAACGTTGGGGTCGCACCGACGCGCGTCGCCTCCCCGAATATATCGTCTCCCCCATCCTCGAATCGCAAATTCTCTTGTGCGACATGCTACTTGCGAACAATATGCGCGCATTTGTTCTTTATCGATCTGGTCTATCTATCTTGCGATTTTCTCTCTCTTTCTCTCTTTTGCTCTCTGTCCGGCTCTACATACAAGGTATCCCATAATGGGCGCAAATGAGAGAATATATGTATAGATATTATTCCTTATAATATTTGAAAAATCTTTCTTCGTCTAAAATATCAAGGTTCTAATGTCAATGATGAAATTTTCATTGTTCAATTGTTTAATTAAATATAAATATATATTTAGTTCTTAATATATGTCAAATGTTTTAAACTTGAAGAAGTATCATCGAAAAAAATGTAATGATCTCCGAGGAATGACGCTGTATATCCATCTTTGTGTCAAATCTTTCTGGGTATCCAGTAAAGCTATCGGTTTTTTGTTTTCTCGATATTTTTCTTATTTTCTTCTATATCTTTTTGCTTTTACTTCGTCTTGCCATCTCTCGCATACTGTTTTTTTTTATTTCGCTTTCGATATGCGATTACCATGAGTAATTATGGGCGCGCGGCTCGGGAATGGGCAACTGCTCGTGAAACGCGACTATAGCGCACGCAACGAACGTAAGCCTCTGCTAGATTAGGTTCGCTGATCGCGTTTTGTACCGATTCGACCGTTAAAATACACATACACACGCATACCGATAACCGTGACGATAAATGGCGACCTTATTAACGCCGAGCACGATCGCGATTGCGAATTCGGTCGACATAACCGAGGTCAGCCGGGCATGTAATTGCGCTTTTTTCCATCAAGCAACTGACATCAACTGATCATCGCCGATTGTAAGGATCTTTATTATTACATTGAATTTGTATTACCGCATTTTCATATTTTGACGAATATCCGCGATTGTAAATGTGATATCAAAAGCTAACGGATATCGTGCATTCTCAATCAATTTCGTCTTGGAAAGTGGATAGGATACAGCGAATTAGTTTTACGCATCGCGGTGCAAATAGAATAAAGCGCAAAGTTATTCGAAAAAACAGGTAATGAAACAGATGTAATTTTGATGGATTTAGAGTTCGATGCCACAGATCGAATGCAAAGTAATTTAGATTGTTTATTCATTGATGATTACTGTTTTTGTAATTTTTTACGTAATGTTTATGATATTGATTATTATATTGGTTATTATGATAATGAATTTATCAATAATAGACACGTGCAACTATCGTTACAAAACGCATTGTTTCGCATCTGTCACATCGAATATGGGATACACCGAAATTATATCGGTTTTATTCTCGCAAGAAATTTGCTAGAATCATGCAGTTGGAATAACTGCACCGTATACTTACATATGTATATGTGTATTGCACCGCGATTTACATTATTGTTGGCTTGTTATATTGTTACTCTATTGCATGTTTGATTGATTGATAGCACGCGTCTATCGCTGCGATTTAGATTGTGACGCGTTTTCATATCGTCAAAATAGCTGTCTTGATGTTCTTGTCGAAAAATCTCTACTCTATTTTACATGACGATGCATAATATTATTTCTTAGAAACAATGTTTGCACGACTTTTCAGCGCTCAGATGAATCGAAGATTTTTTTATGAGAAAATTAAAAAAAAAAATTATTTATATCAATATCTAATTATGACACAATCGAACAAGACATATTCACAAAATCTTGAATGCGGAGCTTTCAGCTCGATTAAGCTCGGTTCAATGCATGGTAATCAGATACTGGTAATCATGATCAGATACATGGTAATTAGATACATTATAATATCGATGGATATCTGTTTTATCCAATATGACTCCCAGTTTGCTTATACTTCATATAATAAAAATAGATATCTTAATAAAATAAAGAAGCAGACAAACTTTTGAAAGATTCGGTCGACATAAAAAAATTCACAAAACAATTTACAAGAATGATTTTTAAGACTGTAAACAATCTGTAAACTTGTCTGTAAACAAAACAAAATTAAGTCTTTTCTCATAATTTTCTCATCTCTAATTTTGTTTATAAATTCGTAAAAGAATAATTTCTTTTTTTAATTTTCTCAAAACACAAAATCTTCCGAGCAAAATTAGTCCAAGTGTAAAAAGCGATAAGAAAAATACATGAAAAATTGCAGGATCATGTATAATTGGAATTATGAAACCCGGTTGTGAAATAATATGTCTTTAAGTATATACATATATCTCACGTTTCTATGGATCCGTGTTCGTTATTGTATTAGTAACGCAAGTCGAAAACGCGATCACCGATTAATCGCTTATATTTTCGTGCTCGAATATCATCATCGGTTTAAATGTCGCGTATCTGCATTTATTCGGGCCGGAGGTTTTTATTTTTCAACCGGACGTTTTTATTTTTCCGAATAAAAGATACGCTATTGTTTTTATCTTTGTTGTTTCTTGCCACTCACCGAAGAGTGTTCTAATTTAAGTATTGTAATTTTCACTTTCATCCAAGAACTTTTATCGAATAATTATTCCAGCGATTATATCATATTTTCTCGTCGCTAGCAAAAGACGATTATTACCGAACTACGAGCCGCGCGTTGTCATTATGCTCGCCGCTCTTATGAGTTTTTCGTCAGCATTTTTAACAGAGTAAATATTAATCGTTATCAATGTATCGTTAAGATTACTGCACATAGTAGAAACAAGCTTAAGCCCGATTGCGCCGGTGTTTCTTTAATCACGGCACGGTCATGCTTTCATCAACGTTGGTCATATTTAACCGTAGTTTAATCCTTATCCGGGCAAATTATTTTTTCAAACTTATATATATATATATATACATATATATATTTATAGAAGAAATAATCATATTATAATATATGTAAAAAAATATGCTATTGAAAATTTTTGTATTTATTCTTAAAATCGCGACATAGACAATTTTGCATGAAAAGTCGTTGATTTGTATAGATATAACTCGACGAATATACTAATTCGAATAATGTTCACTATTTCCTATTAATATTTCGCGACTATTTGCCAATATTTGTACATTAAAATTTCCATAAATATATTTGTTCACGACGTTTGACTCGCGTCGCCTGGAAATGAGGAATAACTTATTTATCTCGCATGAGAACTAGGACTAGAAGGAGACAGAAAATCGATTAAACTAAGGTTGATATTAATCGATGTTAATATTGCCTAACCGGCCTTGTAAATGCGCGCGGGAAATCCGCTAACGATCGACCGAATTATTATAAGCCGAGAACCTAAGTAAGATCGCCCGCGCAACCGGTTGCCGAGCTTATTTTAATATAAGATGTATGCCCCAATGAGAGGCAGAAAATGGAAGAGACCACTTCGTGTACTTTGTTTAACCACACCGCCATCCACTTTCGTACCTCGCGCCCGCCCGCAACCAGCCATCAACGTTCTCGTTGCAACTCTGATTATTATTTATCGTTAGAACTCGATATCGCTGTGGAGATACATACGTTACTGTCGTTATTAACATACTCGCGTTACGTTGTCTCGTTAATTATATTCTGTTATGCGTTTCGCATTGCCGAAAGTCACTATATATATTAATACACATGATTATGAAAACAAACACGTACGTGTATGTACACATACGTGCATGCATACCTAGATACACATTGACACGTACATGCAGTCGTAATAGATATTATAGCTGGCATTAATCGACATCCTCTTTTGTCGCTGACAGACGCTGTAAAGTGACGCATCTGGCATGATTATAAATATATATACAGATATAAATATATAAATATATAAATATATATAGATATTATATATAAATAAACTATAAATATTATATATTGATTATATGTACGGATAAGAGCGAGCAACACACATTTATTCCGGGTGAAACCACCTATGTGAATGTGTCGAGACATTTAAGATAATGCACAGGGTATAGATGAGAGAATCGTTGATATAATAACTGATGTCTATATTATTATAGATGTTTCTTTCGTTCCGTCATCGGCCTCAAACACGCATACGATCGTGAATCACGTACGATCGAAATTTATGTAGTAGATGTTTTTCAGAAGTCCAAACCCTATTCCCCTCCTCCTCTCCCCCGATTCCGAGCGGCGGCTAAGAATAATAGGTGTCATCGGTGTGTTAATCGCGCAACAACGTTCATCACAAATCGCAAAGAAAATTGGTGAGGATTATATACATGCATATATTCTCGCCTGGTCTCGCTGCGATTGACGGTTCCGCCGTCACACTATTAATTAATTGACTATTCGATTAATCAAATTAACTAACTGATTGTAAATTGATCGCTATATTAAGGACTTTACTATTAAGTATAAATATATATTATACAGATATAAAAGTGGATTCGCTGTTGAACGTGTCGAATAAACAAAGCAAAAAGAAAAAAAAGAACAAAATCCAGAAGTAAGCGAGTAAGAGAGCTTGGGCCGGATTGCCGGTCTCCGACATATTTTTTAATCGCTTCGAACCTCTATTATTCTACCTAACTAATTAAACGTAAACGGTGTATCTACGTGTGCGTCCGAACGATCAATTGCCGATCCGCGTCGTCCTCGTCGACGGCTATCATTCCGTCGACGTCGTCGATCGGGTCGCGTTCGCTCGGGCTATCGAGATGTGTTCTGTATCGAATTAACGAATGTACTTCTCGAATATTCATCGCTATCCTACGAATAATCGCGGGATAAGGAAGGGTGACGGATGCTCGACGATACCTTGCAAAAATTTCTGCTCCTTGCCGCCCGAACCTAACGAAGCCCACGCAGATCTCCAACGGACGTTATATATTGGGTGCTCACAGTGGATACCCGAGTATCCCGCAATATGTAAATCTGTATGTCTCTACCCGTATTACGATATTTTATGTGAAAAATGAATTGTTACAAATACATTACTGATATAACACCGAAAAATAATGGTATTCTTTACCCGAAGAAAATTTCTAATAAGTATATAACGTTCGATATGATCATTTTTTTGATAACAGTATTGCTCTCTTTCCCTTAATGCGATATGATCTTTTTATAACAATTTGGTATGCAAAGAAACGTTCGCGCGCGTAATAGCAATATTAGCGATATTAACGTTGCGGGATATTCGGAGGTCTGATAGATACCTAATGAATATTCAATGAAAGTCTGCGTGCAAGTCGATTTTTCGGGAAAAAAGAAAGACCTTCAATCGTACGTATGTGTACCATTAATTGAAAAGTAGTCAGACGGATTATTTGAATAAATAGAAAACGTGTACGCTCCAAAAATCTCTTATTCGAATAGTAGTACAATCCGCGCGAAAAATCCGACATCCTCCCGTCATTTTCCAAGGCTAATGTTTTAGTTAATTCTCTAGACTATTGAATCGATTAAGTAATTAAAGGGACAAAATCGCCGTGCGTTTAACCAATTATTAAAGGATCACTAAGTGTAGCTGGACTAAAAGCTGTTAAACGTATGATGTGTGTTGTGTTTTAAAGAAAAATAATAAGACGAAAATAACAAAAGATATAACGATTTACTTTGCATACCTTTGAGACCGGCATGATGATGATCATTTCGAATCAACAAGGTGGAAAGATGACGACGGTTACATGGACCTCCGATCGGTGGAGGTGATGTTTGATCAAAAGACGAAATAGAATTTGTGATTTTTATTCTCCGTTCTTGTGCACGATTCAAGATATCGATTGAACCTCCTTCGTCCTGTCTCGATCCGTTGTTCATAATTTGGCGATTACAAGCCAGAGAAAAAAACGACGAGATTGCATCACGCTCTTTATGATCGCATCTGAATCGATCGGTTGCTGTATGACGGAAATTGCTGAAAAACAAAGTTAAATTAGAATACTTCTTTTTGTAAACAACATAACAAGTTTTCGATTTATTTATTACATTAATAAACATAGTTATAACGCAAATAATAGACATTGTAAGATTAACGAGCATGTCATTATTGTAGCGATTTTTTAAATAATGAAAGGAGTAAACGCGCCTAAACATTCATATCCAAGAAAATATAAATTCAATTTTCACCACATTTATACATAAAAACTCGTTTTCGCAAAAAAAAAAAAAAATATATAAATCATTTTCTATCATAGATACAGCGCCGATCATTCACTTCAAACACGAAATGAAGAAACTAAAAAAATTGATAACAAGAAACGATCATATTTATGAATCGCTATACGTTTTTTCTATAAATCAACTTTCACTGTTGTTCCGTGTATTAGTATTCCTCTGTTATCGCTGTGAAAAGAAAAGAAAACAAAAGAAAATAATTGCAAAGTTTTACTTAGTGGCAAAAAAAAAAATTGTAGAAAAAAATTATAGAAAAATTATAGAAAAATTAACTTTGAATTTATGCAAGATGGCAAAGAATGAATAAAGTTGCATCTTTCGCGTAAGCAATCCTCTTGCAAATTTTAAATATTCATGGAGATAGATTTTTCTTTTTCCCTGGGTTCATCCTAATTGAGTCATTGACAGTGTGTGTCAAAAAAAAAGAAAAAAAAAGAATTAAATAAAAATAAAATAAATTAATTCGTTAAAACAAGCGGGATGCATTTGTCATTCGGATGTTCCTCCTGCCTCTCTCTTCCCTCCATTACTTCATTATTGTAGGCGATAAAAAATTTATTATTTTAATGAGAATTTATAAGTGTTTTGAATATTTTTACGATTCTATATATTTTCTGTATAAGAGTTATATATCTTTCAAATATAGCCTTAATATTTATACTATTATTACAGTATAGGCTGTATATTCAATAACACAAAAAAGCAAAAAGATATCTTAACGTCCAACGATGTAAGAGAGGCATCGTTTAGGAATATATGTTTTCTGAGTATTATATATTCTTGGAATGTAAAACTGTTTTAACTAAGAATCGTTGAATTCTTACTTGGTCAAGTAAAAGTGTTAAAGAAGTGTAGGTATCGTTTTTCTCCCGTATAATATGACTCGATGTTTCCCGTAAAATATCTTCTTTGTATAATTCAAAATAATCTTGCACTAACTGTTTTCACCGTAAGAGAGGGAAAATGAGTAGCAAAAATTGGCGCAAAAAATTCGGGAATAACGATGCCATCTCTCGAGATTATTTTGAATTAAAAAACATGGTCTCCAATTAGAATGCGAAGTGCGTCGTATCAAGACATTTCTTTGATCTATGTTTGAAGAGCCACACAGAAAAGTGTCAGCTCATTATAGACATTATAGATTGAGAGTGTGTATATTATTATTAAAAGTTCGCAATGCCGCTGGAGAATTTGGAAGAGGAAGGTTTGGAGAAAAATCCGAACCTAGAATTAGCACAAACTAAATTCTTGCTGAGTCTTCCCGAACACAAAGATGATCCCCATCTGAAGACGAAACTCCTGGATGCTATCAAAACCGATAGTGAGATTGCATTTTTCATACCCTTATTATACTATTCCTTTAAAGCTTCAATGTGAATTAAATTATTTAATAAATCTTGCTATCTTTCTTTTTATCTTTATTGAATATATTATCTGTCAATATTTGAAACATAACCTTTATGTCACATTAATTACTGTTCATTCAATTATTTAATAATATAACTATCAAAATTTAATGATATTATGAAATCCATCTAATAATGATATTTCTAATAGATATGGCTCCATTCTATGAAGAAGTATGTAAAAACCTGGATTGGCCAGTAGATGAAGCGCTTCTTTCAACAATGAAAGCACATAATGCAGAACAGTTGAAAAAACTTGATGACACTATTGAAGATGCCGAGAAAAATTTGAGCGAAATGGAAGTTCGGGAAGCCAACTTGAAAAAATCTGAATATCTGTGTCGAATAGGCGATAAAGAAGGTGCAATCTCAGCATTCAGGAAAACCTACGACAAAACAGTATCGTTAGGACATAGACTAGATATTGTGTTTCACAATATTAGAATTGGTTTGTTCTATCTGGATCATGACCATATTACAAGAAATATTGAAAAAGCTAAAAGGTCAGTAAAAATAAAAAAAGATTTTATTTATTATAATTTTATAATAATTAATGTATTATTTGCTTTAAAGTTTGATAGAAGAAGGTGGCGATTGGGACAGGAGAAATCGTTTAAAGGTCTATCAAGGAACATACTGCATAGCAGTTCGCAATTTCAAAGAAGCTGCAAACTTCTTTTTGGATACGATTAGCACATTTACAAGTTATGAACTTATGGATTATAATACATTTGTGAGGTACACAGTATACTTAAGCATGATAAGCCTACCACGTAACGAACTAAGAGACAAGATCATTAAGGGATCGGAAATATTGGAAGTTCTCCATAGTAATCAGGATGTCAAGGATTATTTGTTCTCATTATATAATTGTCATTATGCTGACTTCTTCAAGAATCTTGGTAAATTAATTGATAAAGCAAAAATTTTTTCTTATTTGAAGAAACTTTATCAAATATTTATCGAAATATTGTTTCAGCACATGTGGAAGGTGTGCTGCGCCGAGATTATTTAGTATTTCCGCACTATCGATATTATGTTCGCGAAATGCGGATTCTCGCGTACACACAATTACTGGAATCTTATCGATCTTTAACTCTTCAGTATATGGCTGAAGCATTTGGTGTTACAGTAGAATATATTGATCAGTAAGTATATCTACTATTATTTAATTTTATTACCATTATTTATATAATCAAAAATTTATTATATTTAAATTTATATTATTATTTTTGCAGAGAACTGTCGCGCTTTATAGCAGCTGGCCGATTACACTGCAAAGTCGATCGAGTCGGAGGTGTAGTGGAAACGAATCGGCCAGACAGTAAAAATTGGCAATATCAGGCGATGGTAAAACAAGGAGATCTTCTGCTTAACAGGGTGCAGAAATTATCGCGTGTTATTAATATTTAATGTCACATTAGCATCAACACAGAGAATATATGCTATCAACTTAAAATGATCAAGATCGACTATTCTTTTCCGAGGATCTTTTCCATATATCTGTTTTAAAGAGCCTGTGTGTTCAGTTTTAGCATAAATTTTGTAACAAAGAAAGCTAAAAAAAATTCGTGTTTGATTTTGTAAACAAGATATACATACACAATATCTCTCAAATATACAATATTATTTATTTATCCTTAACTTTCTCAACATTGCCAATTAAGGCGTGCATATCTTATTATAACAATCTATGAAATGTTATTTTGAGAAATTTGAATGACATTGGAGGCACTTTTTGTACGTCAGAACAAATCTTAAAATATTATTGTATATTAGTAATCGATTGTTACGATATAATCTTGATAAAAGAGTACAGTTTAATATTTCAACTTAATACTTTTTTTTTTACTCAGAATAAAAAATGTTCAACAACAAACTTCTTAATGGATATTCATAAAATATATGATGTCCAAGTATCCATGTATCATTCATATTAAAAATATGTTACAACACATATTACATTTATTTATTCTTTCTTTACTTAAAGAAAAGAAAATTATTTAAATAAGTTAATAATTGGATAAGTAAGAACTTGTTAAAGTAAGATTGCAATATTATTTGTTTAGAAAGAAATTTAACGTGATTTCAATTGAAGTAAATTATCGATATATTCCTATTTTTTGTCGTAAAATTTTTTTGTTTATCATTTAAACATGTTTTTCAACTTCATTAAGCAAATGTAACAAGATAACATGATTATTTAAATCAACATGATTAATTAAACCTTAAAAATATAACAGCCGAAATTGGGATTAAGTCTTAAAACATGTGTGTGTATATATATATATATTAGTTTTAAAAAAAAATTATAATATATTATAGAATTATTTTTATTGAATCGCAATGAGAAGTAATAGTTGATTACAAGTAAAAAATCAAATGATAATCATGTGTGTATGTTTTAGATTTTAGATATTTAAAAATGGGACAGAATAAATCAACAAATAAAAATTACTTACAATATATATACATGTCCAATATATGTAACAATCAGCAGGTGTGCATCATCAAAGTTTAGACTGCTTATATTATATGATTGTCGAAAATTACAGAATCCGTGATGCAATTTCTACTGAAAATGAGATCGAAAAACCATTATTAATTGTTGAATTTTGTATATTATATGTTTTTTTGTATATTATATTTGTAGAAATTACATGAGTAGAATCGGAAAAATTCGATGCGAATTGTACAAATTTTAACTTTTAAAACCGCGATTGATATTTTAGACTAATTTATAAATATTTACAAGAAGTAATAATTATCCATCTATGATAGTTGCAAAGATTCATAAAAATTAAACAAAGTCCTTCAGATAATTATAATTATACAGAAAATGATGCGTGAGCAGGAAATCGGATATATTCAATAATATCGGAGTAAAATATATTTTTTTGCATTTTTCGTCTTTCGTTGTTAACATTAAACAAAATTCTCAAAAGCATTCGATGTAAACTGAAGTTTAGAAATGAAAGAAAGTTTTCACACATATACATATATATTGTCTTAATCCGCTTTATATGAAAATTATGTTAAAATGTTGTGTGGAAAGCTTGTAACAAAGCACATAGGCATGTAATCTAAACATAGATTTCAGACAATGAAAATAAGTTTTGAATTAATTAAAAATTTAATTAACGTAGATATTAAGATGTATATACCTAAATGCCGTCATTCGAATGCAGCGATGAAGCAAGTTTTCCCACCTAAAATACGCTACAGTCAAGGATAATGCAAATGTTTGAGAGAGTCCAATCAATTGTTCGATGACTCGTATTAGTATTGACTGCGTTCGTCTCAACCAATGACAATTGCGTCACGATTGACCAACGAGAGCAAAGATTACTTTGTTCCGCATGGGTACTTAAATTCTTTCAGCACTTATAACGTCAAGACAAATGTAACCATTGTCAATCTCGCATGACATTTGTGCCGGACTCGTCATCATCCAAAAATACCGGCAGGACGATAATTGAGAGCAATTGAGAGGAAGACCGGCGAACCTGTTGGAGCAAGATAACGTATCGTTGAGGACGAATATTTTAATATCAATACCTAATACCGTCACTCTGTCGTGATGGATAAGACGAAATTGGTCAGTAATGATCTGGAGCTGCCGCCGCTACGCAGCTTAGACGACTTCCTGCTGGAATCCGCGCGTTTCCAATTACCAAATCTCAAAGACTTGGAGAAATGGGGCAACCGGGTGGTCAACAATCTTCTGTATTATCAGACCAATTATCTGTTCATGTCTGTCATTATCTTCCTCATCGTTGGGTGAGTTATCTTTATAATCCTTGCAAAGTGATTGTATAAATCGTGCGTAATTATTCTTTATAAATCAATGCTCAATTTTTCTAAAACTTTGTCAGTTGCCAGATGTTTGTTATAATATGTTCTAGACACATATCCTTTTTTTATTCACGAGTTCCAAAATTACCAGACATAGTTTAATATTAGTTAATATTTTTTTTAATTTTTTCAAGTAAATATCTTATATTTTCTGATAAAAATGCTTTCTATATAAATTTATTTATGCCATATTTATTATATTATATGAATTCTATATATATAGATTACTTCATCCTGTTAAAATGCTAGTCGGTATGCTAGCAATGATGGCAATTTTGGGAACATTTGCTTATGTATCTATGGAAGGAAGTATGATACATAATTTTAAAAGGCAATATCCAGCAGTTGGAGTGTTATTTATAATATTTGCTGGATGTTTCATAACATATACTCTGGGATCTCTATTAGTTTTCTTGCTGGGCATTTTGTTACCATTCTGTGGTATGTGCGATAATTAATACTATTTTAGATCACCATATATTAATCTTGTTATTTCTACTACTATTTTACTACTTTTACTATTTTTTGAATAATAGAAATCAAAAGTTATTTATTATACTTTACTTATCATATTAATATCTTCAGTGACATTTGTGCATGCCTCACTGAGATTACGGAATATCAAAAACAAGCTTGTCAACAAAATCGAAGGCATCGGCTTGAAACGTACACCAATGGGTGTGTTTCTGGGACATCTTGGTATGGAAGAAGAATTCTTTTCATAAATTTCTATAATTTATTGCTTTCAAATCATTAAGATGAGATGAATGAAAATACTTTCTGATCTTTAACAACTTTGCTTTATACTACTCATAATATATATTTCATACCAATCTTTATATTATAAAATTATATTTTTCATACCAATCTTTATATTATAAAGTTTTCTATTTTTGAATATCCTTTAGAACTTTGAAAAAAGAAGATAGATATATTTATTTATTTTCAATATTGTCATGCATTTTATGCTCAATAGCATTAATAAAAAAAGAAATTCTCTACTATTTTTAAAAGTAATTTCAAATCAATATTAATCATTATAAATATTATTCAATATTGTTAACAGCAAAACTATATTTTCTTATCTAGTCGCCAAATGATATTTAGTATTTACATGTTATATTTTAAAAGCTTATATAATGTTAATATTTTTAATCAAATCTATATATTTATTGGTAGTGTGTGAATGAAAGTAACAAACTTATTATTTATTAACAGTATTTAATATTTTTGGATAGCGTTTTCTCTAATATGGCTTTATTCACTGTATATACATACTATATATATATATATATATATATATATATATATATATATATATATATTATATACACACACAATGTACAACATTTAATACGTATAGCATTGTCTCTGAATATAATATGTTTATTATTAAAAGAACTCTTTAAAGATGTTCTGTAGCATAGATAGTATATTGATATTATTGTACTGATTTATAATATATGAAATCTGTTTCATGAAAAGATTATCATTATATATTATGTACTGAAACATGTATATGAATAAAAATATTTGAATTATCTTTCTTATTTTTTCAAAGAATTTTAACAGGTGTTATCTCCAGAATACAACATGTTACATTATCCACAAGAGAATTTGGAAACTGCATTTATTAACAATGTACATTTCTTTTAATACTTAATTTCTTTTTTATTTTAGTATTTGTTAAATTTATTCATTAAATTTTGGTGGATTGGCAGACACATATTAGACATTAATTATTGGCTCTTACATTATAATTTTATTAGCAATACAACACTATTTATTTACTGCTATTATATTAAATTCTATTATGAATTATGTTATCTAATATTTTATTTTTTTCTCGTTCCACTGTATAGAAGATGTGACTGGTATGACTCTGCGCGCCCAGACATCATTCATGCAACCGCCTCATTAATATCCTGCTTTGTCATCAGGTTGTATATTAAATTGTTAAAAATTAATATCAATAACCATCAATATTTTCTCCGCTCTAATCAAATCAGTGTTTCGCATGTTATTTTCATGATGAGATAAACAGATAAATCTTGTTTAATATTTCAGAATATAAATTTGACAGATATTTGTGACTTGAAACAAAAGCAGTCTGTGTTATGTGATCTCTTACAACAAAACTGACAAATAGCAATGAATTATTCTACAATACTAAATATTGAATTTACATATTTACACCATAATGTGTTTATTATTTTTTCTTGAAATACTTACTTTAAAAGGGCTGTTTTAACGTGAATATATCTATTTTTTAAATGCTACATTATATAGCTTTATATATATATATATATATATATATATATATATATATATATATATATTAAATGTATATTATATGTGATCAATATTTAAAGAGATCAAGATGCCTGAAGTTATATCTACATGATATATCATAAAATTTGATATTTTGTATATATATGTACATATATAGATAAATAACATATGTAATTTATGTGTAAAAGACACATAGGGCAAGTTGTTTTCGCGAAATTTTGTTATATTATATCATTTTTATTTCAATTTGATATTTTAATGTATGAATCCTGCCTGCACACACCCAATCCTACAATATTAAAAATATTAATGTGTATATATGTATTTGTTGATCACAATAAATATATACTGAATATATATTGAAAGTTAAAATAATATATCTTTGGATGAATAAGTTATTAAATTACATCTGCATTAACAAAAATTATATATAATAGATATTAAATGAAATAATACAATTTAATTAAATGCATAATATATATATACACATGCATATATAATAAATTCAATCAAACATCTTTTTTTTTTTACTATGTATATTACAGAATTATGATATTAGACACTGAAAAATAAGTAAAAATACAGATATTTGACATTTGTAAAATTTTTTGTGTATCATCAGTGCATATGTAATATTAGTAAATACTATGTGTATATTAATATCTTACTTATAATACTTGTAAAATATTTCAATTTATATCTATCTTATAACTAATTATATCGGCAGTTTTAACTTGAACAGATATCTTGATGATCACATATATTGATACATGTGATACTATAGAACATATGGAATAACATTGAATTATTTTCGATTCATAATATGAAGCTTTATTTGGCTTATACCTTGAATCACATTGCGTGTGTATATGATGAAAATTTTCTTTCATATAGCATGCTTTAAGATATTTTGTAGTAACATGTTATAATTATGACATATGTAACAATCTGTTGCATATGTGATATTGAAATATTTTGCAGGATTTTTTTTTTCTTCTTTTTTTTCTTTTTTTTTTTTTGAGACGGCTGTACACGTGGTATGGACGGCACTTGCAAGATTTGCAGAAACAATAATAATAAAACAATAATAATAAGTAATAATGCTTGGGCAATAGTGGCTATATATAATGTATGTAACTGACGATGTCTCTTGTAATATATTATGAGTATATCAAATCTTATCCTAGAATAAAAAGATTATATAGAGAATGCAAATTTTAATATGAAATGAACACTGAATGGCAGTGCTTCATTATGTTCAACATAGGTTCATATAAGTATCCCGTCTCTCTTCAATTTAAAGCTATATAAACATATGAGATTTTTAATGTGTTTGTTAATGTCAAGAATTATTTAAATTTTAACCTAAAACACAATATATAATTTGTACAAACTTTCATAGAAATACGTTGGAACGATATCGATGAATATTTTTCAAATCCAAGTTTCTAAATTGACGAATTATAATGGAAGAAATAATTGATTTGTAGTATGTTACTGTATCTTCGTTATGAATACTGTGTTTGTTGGAAATAAGATTGTATCTAAGAGACGTGTATTTGAAGATAATGCACCAATGTTTGTTTTTGGGAATGGCACCAAAAAGGTATGTTCTGTTGACGGAAATCCCATTTCCTCCATTTTAATCAAAAAGTCCTAAAAACGATTATATTATATTATATAAAGTTATATTTTTTTAATTACATTGTATAATTTTGCATATTAAGAAGGTATTTCAAAAACATACTTCTATAGTATCTGTTGCACACATTGATATCGTTTCCTTTGCACCACTTGGCAATCGTAAACAGAGCCGTAAAAAAGGTTCATCGCCTGGATTAAAAATAATTTTATGGGATAGTAGCATGAATATTTAAAGATATATGGAAAATATTTTGTAAATTACAATAGATAAGTATACTTACTTGTTTCAACTTTAACTGTATTAGATTTTAATGTTTCATCCTTTAAAAGTTTATCTTTAGCCTCACATTCATTCAATTTTCTTTTTTTAATGAAGGCAGTGCTACTGCTACTTGGGATACATGAACTTGTAATGTTATCTGATGTAATATTTTCATTTTCTGTACATGCAATAATAATATTAAATAAATTGAATAAAATAGCTTTTTATGTTAAGATATGTAGTTTTGTGAAATAAGTGAAGAAAACAACAATATGATATACATAATCGCTCTTTGTAATATTATTTATTTAAATTTAACAAATACTAACCTAAATTTGTTATTTTTTCCGACAAAAGTCTAGAAGTTTTACTACTAGGACCACAATCCTGAAAACGAAAATATTATAATAAAAAATTTATTCATATATAAAAGAGAAAAATTGAGAATATTAGTTAATTTAATAACTAACATTTTTTATTTGATCAGCTAGAATATTCCGTTTTGGAGGTGTTGTAGGAAAATTATTCCAATCTTTAGAATTAGATGTAACTTGTAGAGCACTCTCTGGAGATGCATGTGTGCTCAACATATCATTCAAATCAGAGATCAAACTATCGACAGTGATGTTATTGTAGGTTTTCATGCATTCTCCTGTTCTGGGATCTACAATTGCAAGATACGGATATGCCACTACATTGTAAAAATCTATGTAACGTCTTCCATCCGATGTACTGCACAAAACCTGATTAAAAAAAAAAGGCAAGTAGAATATGGTAATAAATCAAAATCTGAACTATAAAAAATGGTATTATAATCCGACATGACATACTTGCCACAAAACAAAATGATCCTTCACAATTTCTTGAATTTGTTGATTGGGCCATACATCTCTATTAAGAACTTGACAACTAAATTCTTGTGGATTTTGAACATTGACGAGTAACCAACGATTCAAAGTTTTTGCATGATCTCGTGCCTCCATGAAAGATCCCAAAAAGAGAATATTGCTTGGTGGTCGGAATAAATCTTCTAATCGTTTTGATTTCTTTTGAGAAATGTGTCTCATACCAGTTACTCTATGAGTCATCTCTTCCTCTTGACGCTCTGCATCAATTTGTATTACTTGATATGTAATACATGCCATCTAATACATGTCATACAATAATACATACGAGTTTCAACTGCAAAGTCTCTAAATCTATCGTATACATTTGACAATCGTGGAAATGAACACATTGGCTCTGGCGGCACCAGTATCTCTTGCGTAGGTAATATAGGAGCTCTCACTGGTGGCTCAGGATTTGAATTCTCAATCTCCGGTGGTCTGCCACCCTCGAACATAAGACTAATCGCCATCTCCACGTTTCCATCGGCCAATGCTAGATACTGTTGTGCCGTCGCTTCGTTCTCGCCTGACAGAAACACGGAATTTGATAATACTTGATAATGGATACATCAATTTGTAGCAAAATATCGGTTTCGATAATGATCCTCGCCATTGTTTTAATTCATTTAAGTATAGAAGAATGTGTGTTTATATTTTCGCGATTCTTATATTTGCTTATTGCGCTATTTAACCTGGAATGTAATGATATTCTTGTGCTAATACATCGATAAAATACTCACCCGTTACTTCGATAAACTTTTCAATCAATTCACGATCCATTGCGATTAGTTTTAATTTAGAAGGATTTTTCTCATCACACGAATAAGCGAATTGTAGAAGAAAAATACCTCTAAATCTTTTTTTCTTCCCTCTTTCCTTCTCTCTATCGCCATTCACGACGCATCGAATGACATCTCGAACATCTCGACACGCTGCATCACTCTGCGTTGCACTATCTATACGATATCTTCGTAAATATAAAATATTCTAATAATAAAAGGGGATTTTTTCTTTTCACATAATTTTTTTTTTCAAAATATTCATTAAAAATTTCAAATTGTAACTGATATTAATTTAATAATTAAATCGTTCATAAATACTTTAATATAATTTTGTTTTAATTATAAAATAATTTATTTATTTTAATATACGTATTTTTGTAATAATGTTATTATTATATTTACACAATAATGCTACTATATATATAAATGTCTTAATTATTAAAATATACTGTTTATACATTATTATATATACTAAAACTTTTTAATTTATTTTTTCTTTTTTTCTTTCTAGTAGCCACAGTCAAAGTCGACTAGGGTCATCTTAGTTCGTTCTGCGAAAAATTTACATTCGTCAAAGGATTATGGTATAATATAAATAAATTATTAAAATAAAAAAATAAGGTATATATTTTACAGCACAAAAAACATCTTTTAATTATTGTTAAAAATGTCGATAACAAAGTTGTCAATAATTACCAACATAAGTTAAATATATTAATTGTAAAATTGATTTCTATATTATCTTTAGAGTTTACGCTCCGATATTTATGTGTGTGACTGTAAGTCGCATCATCGCATTAGGTTTTCTATGGTTTTATACGGATTCGAATGAATATAGTTCAAAATTTCTTCGTACTGTAAACTGTAAGATAGAAGTAAGATAATAAAAAAGACAGATAATAAAAAAGACAAGATGAGTATTACCGGTAAACAGCTCTATGATAAGATTCGCGGGCTGCGACCGGATTTGTCGTCGGGGATCACATTGGAAATGTTGAGCAAGGTTTGTGATGATCTTAACACACAGCCTTTTCTGGAGTGGTTCTGTAAGAATGTGAGCAGCGCTAATGTCCTCTCTGTCGAGGAAATGAAATTGTAAGATTTCCCTTGCATATCATGACTGAATGGAGAATAGAATTCTCACAGCCGATCTCTGTTTCTTTACAGAAAAGATGTGTTGCAAAATGCTGACGAATGGCTAGAGGACGAAGAATTGGATGCTGCATTGGAGGAAGCAACCAGGGACTGCCCAAATTTGCTCAAGCTTGTCAGTATAGATGATACATGTAGAGAAGATTTGTTTATAGAATATGAAACATTGAAGGAAAGCTGTAGAGACAGCGAGGAATATCTTCACATGTTGAAACACAGTATAAAAAATCTAAAGTAAGAACACATGAAATTGTATATTTAGGGTACTTGCATGCTAATTTAATGATTTAAAGGCATGTATTTGTTATAGGGATAGTGAGAATAAATTAGATGATGATATTGAAGAAGCGGAAACTATATTGCATAAAGAGCAAATTGAAACAGAAAAAGCATATGATGATTGCAGTATAATTCTGAAGGAATTTGACAAAAACAATTATCAATTCTCTCAGGATGTTTATAATCTTTTAAATATATATGCAGATGCTATTAAAAATGTAATTATTTCAAGCTCTATAATCCCCATTATTCAATTGTATTGTTACTTTTCACTTTCTTTTTTAGCAAGGCAGTCCAGTATTATGGTTGCAAGTGCCCATAGATCTGTTTATTAAACAAATAAAATTTTATAATCACTACTTGGCTATTTATATAAAAAAGCAATTCAGAAATGCTAGTAACAAAAAACAAGAAGAGGATTCGGATTATACATCTCTAATAAATGATAGCAGGGAGAAACAAGTTGATGAAAGAATGCATGCGTTATCCTTTTGTAAGACTATGTAAGTATAATTATTCTTAAAAAAAATTTATTAAATAATATACCTACTGCTCTATTCAGTTTGTATATATATATATATATTTTTTTTTTGTTATATAGCTTGATAAATTCTAAAATAGAAGAGATTAATGCTAGTGTTCAAGAGGAATCTTGTATGGCAATGTTACAATGTATGCAAGATATTTATAATGGCGGAGTGTTGAAACTGCCTGAGGATAGTAAAATACAGTAAGTAATAATACTATCGACATTAAAGTACTTAGAGTTTTTGGCACATTAAAACAATCAATGTCATTTTAAGCATGAAAGAAAAAGAAAAAACATTCTGTATTTAAATGTAATGTTTTATTATTTGACAGTGATGAAATACAAATGTTAAGCATGAAAAGAGATTTTCTGGAGCAGAATGTTACACTTTTGCGGGATCAACAATTTCCTGAAGAAGTAGTACAATTCGCAGAAATGGAGACGTTAAAGATCTTGAGGAATGATGCACTTGCTCGTCTCGAACGCAGAAAAGCTCGTCTCGAAACACTCAAGAATTTACATTCTCTCGCAGTAGAGCATGGACATGTTTATGTGGATTTACTATGTATGTTAATGGAAATACAATTTTATTCTCTACGCGAGGTTGCTGAATTTATTGCCGATGCACATCATTATATCAGCACAGAATATAAACTGTCTTCTACAAGATGTGTAAGTAATTAAATAATTTTTCATTGCCTGTTTCATTATTTTAATGAAAATGATTTCATTATTTGTATATGAAACATAAATAAATAGGAAGTCATGCAACAACAACAAGATGAATATGCATCCCTCATAGCACAATCTTCAAAAACTTATAATGTATTTAATCAAATATTCATCTCCATGATGCTCGATAACGATATCTCTGACGAGTCGTTCTCTTTGGCATTGAAAAAATATGATAACCTAATAGTTGACAATATGGAGAAGAAGAAATTTATATTGGAAACGCATATAAATAATAAAATCGATGAATTACAAAAATTGTAAGTACTATTTTCTTTAGTAATTTCATAGTGTTATCTTCTCTAATATGTTATATGATTCCTATAAAATTAGAGAGGATGAAATTAACAAGGATTATATGGCTGAAATACAAAATGGATCAACAATCAGCTTCAGGCCATTTTCATATGAAATAAATAATAAATACGAGGAAATATCCGCAATTGTTCAGAAGATACAAGCAGATTTAACAAGAATCAGAAATCAATTCAAAGAACGAATGGTATAGTTATGCATCATATTTAATGAATTATTAAGATTATATATCGTTTACTAATGATTGTCATATTATAGAGGATGGACACTAATTTAGAACGTGAAAAGGACATTTTATGGCAGAGATTTTTAGCAGACCCAGATACGTTAAGAATAAAATACGAGGAAGCGGAGCAAAAAGCAAACGAGTCTCACTTTGGACGCATTACGGAAAGTAAGCCGAATTTGTAAATAAATTCTAAAAATTATGTCGATTATAAATTGTCAAGGAATTGTATAAAGCAAAATGATGTATAGGTTCTAGTGAATATTTTTTCTAAATGTTTTTGTATATTTTCATATTTCATATAAAATGAAAAAAAAAATTACATATTTATTATACATATCAAAAATTAAAACAATGCAATACACTCAGTCTATTGCAAAATCGTATATTTGCGCAAAAAATCTGATCTTGCTTTCTTAATCCTCCGAATTCTTATACACCATTCAAAAGAAATCCTGTTTGCCTTTGCATTCTTAGAAATATAATACACGCGGAGCGTTACATGGATGCGATAATGAATGATTCGTTTCAAGAATGCATTTGTGTATGCGTGTATACTGCGCGCATGCGCATGTCGAGTGTAAATTCAACGAGAGATGACGTAGAAGAGATGCCCAAGTGTAACCTTGATCCGCGCGCATCGATGTCTCTCCCCCTTCCCTTCTCCTTCATCGATGTGTCCTCTGCTTTCCTCTCCTCGCTTCCCCTCCCTTGCCTTCTTCGCCGACATAGTATTTCGCACCAACTGTCCCCCGCTCTCGAGTCGTATGTATGTACACAAAAGAATTATAAGCAAACGCTCCGAAACGATATGCATTTCGAAAACATTTTGCGACATTTCTCGCGTAAATACAAAAGAGAAAGACCGTAATTTCGAACGGCGCGATGCATGCTCGTTTTCCCTGTGAACAGAATGGTGGGAGGGAAAAAAATAGATTGACGAAAGAGAGAGAGAGAGAGAGAAAAGAAAAAGATCACGGAAGGGGGAAGTGGCGTGGTGAGGAGTATTATCGATTCGCCGGGGCTCGTGAGTTAACGGTTTGTTTACACGAGCGCGGGGTCGGAGGGGCGCCGGACAGGCAGAGTGGGACAAGCGACGCGCATGCGCCGCCCGACCAAAACAATAATAACAGAGTAGAAGGTTCATGGCTGGCGGACGCGAACGGACCGCTCGCTCTTCGCTCTTTCGAACTCGTTCAAGCCTGTCGTAGACTTCGCTCGCGTGCGCGAAGAGAGTTGGCCTGTCGCGCGAAACAGTAAATAACGACGGGGAACGCGAGTACGCGAAACAAGAGAGAGAGAGATAGAGAGAGCGCGAACATTTAACACTAACGTGCCGTGTGTACATTCTGTTATTCGAGAAGTGCGTCGACAATCCGATATATTTGAATTTTCTCCGGCGGAGAACAAGTATCGTGGAATTATCTCAAAGCGGAGTATCAAGACTACCTCGAAATCTGTGAGCAGAGTACGCCGGTAATCAAGCGATACTCGAGTCGAAATTCTACGAGGCGTGCCTGCTTCGATTAATTTCGTCACAACCGTGAGAAACAAGGATAAGCCGCGTACGGAATTGTAATAACTACCTCGATAGAAAAAGAATAAGAGATACAAGGTATAGTAAGACATTCTCGAACTCTGACATATATATATATATATATATATATATATATATATATATATATATATATACATATATACATATATTTAATTCGAAAGTGGGAGTGCGCGAGATACTATCTTCCCGTCGAGGCGAATCATCAATTCGCTCTCACCGCGCACGGATTCTCTTTCTCTCCCCTGGTGCGTTACCTCATCGGAGCGGGATCGGTGCGTGTGACGAGCGTATGCGCGCGTTGTGCAACCCGTCATCCTGATTCGTCGTCGAGGTGAGAGAGAAAGAGAGAGAGAGAGAGAGAGAAAACGTCGAGGATTCGGGCGTTCGATCGTCTCTGGAAGCAAAACAATGCGCTGCTGGTGTAACATGTAGCGTCGCTCCATTTGCGTGTATGTGCGCTGCGTACCTGTGTGTTTACGTACCTGCTGCGCGGCGCGCTAGTGTGCGTTTGTTTATGCGCGTAGATTAGCCGCGCGACATTCATTCAACAGCCGGACGCGCTTCGAGGCACGACTCTTGTCATCATCGTCGTCGTCGTCTATCATTTCGAAAGTAACCGAGTAAGAGTGCGTATATACATTAAGTGAAAGAGAGTAAAGAGGGTGTCGTCTCTCGCGCGTATTTATTCGGTGAATCACGCACCGTCCGATTACGCACGGTCACGTCGCCGGATACGACGAATATATACACGCGCCGCGCCGTATATTATTGTTGACGTGTCGGCGGCGAGAGGGAGAATTAGACGAGAGCGGCTCGAGTTAATTATCGGAGAACGACAACGGGTATCCTTTCGTCGTGGGAGAAGGAGAAGAAGGAGAAGTAGTCTCTCGCAGTAAGGTTTTCCTCATTTGGAAGAAAGTCTTTCCGGTATTTCCGATTGTTGACAACGGTGTTTTTCCGCAGGAAGAGATTACACACAGTGTTTTCTGTCTTTCTCTTTCTACCTTCACAATTGTCCGTCCGTGTTGTGCCGAGAGAACGTCGACCCACGTAAACATCGGCGTGGGAGAAAGAGAAAGAGACGTTCGCCAGCGCAGAGAGAGAGAGACAGCGGCGGAGCATCGAAGTCTAGAAAGAGAGAGAACAACAACAGAGGGAGAGAGAGAGAGAGAAACCCGTCCAGGTATCCATTGCACATTTACTACAAAGCAGTGGTAAGCTTGTAGCGCAAATATCCGTGCTTTCGCTATAAATATAAACAGACTGTAAGAAAATGCCGAGCGCTGAGGAGACGACGTATCTGATCGGTGTGATGCCGGACGGTGCAGCGCAAGCGGACGCATTCCTGACGCGCGACGTCGACCTGCTGGTGTCGCAGATCAAGGAGAATCTGCGGCTGTCTAGCCTGAAGGCCAAGTCCAGCGTCAGTCATAAGAACAGTCGACCGTCGCCGTACCGAATACCGGCGCGTTCCTGGGCGGACCCGGCGGCCGGTTGTGAGGTTTGCGGCCTGCGATCCAACAGCCAGTCTCACCAGCATCAACAACAGCACGTTACCGGCGGTCACCATCATCATTATCACAGCCACCTGAAGAGGAACGAGAGGAACAGGGTGGACGATGATCCGTACGAGGTGCTGCAGGAGTTACTGCGCGAGGGCGGACTTATCAAGGAAGCGGTCAAGAGGTTGCAAGCGAACCTCGACGAGCTCTCGAGCTCGGAGGTGGATGAAGACGAGGAAGTGGACGATGAGGACGACGAGCAGCGGTCCAACGGCGGATACCGCAGAAAACCTTATTTCTACGATTCCGAAGACGAGCCGCTACCACCGATGTACAAGACCCTGGAACTGTGAGTCATCCCCAGCGGGAGTGCTTGAAAAGAATCTTCTCTGACATTTTTTCTCATTCTTGCCGTGAATGGCATTTTTGAATACTACTTTGTTGGAAATTACAGGCATTTCTCCGAAATGATCCGTTTTCCTTTGTGATTTGGGACGACAAATTGTTTAAAAAGTGGCTTGAGATGTCTACGAAAAGAAAAACACGTTCCCTTCATTCTGTCGGAAAAAAACGTGGGAGTCAACGTTATGAACGGTGAGAAACGCGAGCGCGACCGTAGACACAATTAGGCGAGAACTCGCCTTACATGGCCGTGTTTGTAAATACACTGCGTTGTCGGCGCTGCGCGTTAAAAAGCTCGCTTCGTAATGCCTCGGCCGAGATCGCCGTCGTCGTATCGACGCTCGACGCGGCTCTACGTGGAAGATTCATGGCTGCGAGCCACTCGCGCGGATCCGTCACCGTGGACATGCGTGTGTACGCGGAGATGTTCCTTTCCCATAACATATTGCTCTATACTGTGTCAGCGGTATATTGATCCGTATCTCAAATAAATAATTATCGCTGGCGATAATTATTAATTTTTTATTAATAACGATTTGGTGCGTCTATTGTAAGAATCCATGTGCGAAATTTTCGTTTCCAGAGCGGGGCTCTATATTACGTTTGTTGACGTCCAAAATTATCGAAAAATATCGCCGGCAATAATCATAGCACACGCGCAAAATGTACTTCTTTATGTATTTTTGAAGGGAAAATGATTCTCGCATTATTTTTTTACATGGTCATTGTTTATTGTTTATTTTTTTTAAATATATACTGACAATATCGTTACCACAGTATAGAGTACTACAACAGCTGATTTGTTGCGAAACTCTTGATTATTGCTTCAAGTAAATGAATTTTTGTAGATACAGAGAAGAAAGATTAAAAAATTATGCACTATGATATTATTATTCGTATACTTTTTTTATTTAATGAAAAGTTTTGCTGATTAAAGATTTATTATATTTTCATATTTATATACACATACATTTATTTTGAATAATATTTTTAGAAATTGGATCAATTGGTTATTTCTTTTGATATTTGAAGAATTTATCTAAACATCATCGCATGTTCGGACTCCTCTCGTGCAATTGTTTAGTTTGGATTGCATCAGAATTCTGTGTTAACTAATTTCTAAGCCAGATGACGTCGTTGTTTTCATTACAGCATTAGACGAAGAAAGAAAGATTTAGTCAATGGCTCGCACTAATGACTTCATAGTTTAAACAAAAAATAACGATCATATTACGGTATATCTATAATAGAAAGTCTCTTTTTATGCTGTATTTTACCGTCCATGTTGACACATACGTTCTCTCCTTCTTTCTCACACAATCCCTTCTACCTCGGCCATCTATTTTTTTTCTTTCCCACCGATTTCCCCGCAACATGAACATTATCTACATCTTTGACATTTTACATCTCTTTGTTAATACTCGTCAAAGTTGCCCTAAACGATATATTATAATTAAACAGAATCCTATATAAATTTTTTTTAATTTTAAAATTGTGACAAGTCTGAGAATTTCATTTAATTTCATTTTTTTTTTTTTTTTTTTACAATTTCATAAATAAACGAATTTATATTCTCAACTAGACTTCCATTTGTACAAATCTCATTGTCAATTCAATTCTCATGGTATATTCTCGCAGACGTAAGTATTTTCGTGTAAATTTTCGCGTCGACCTCTTTTTATTCTCTTTGCTATTCTCGCTGCTTTCACCGAACAACAATATTTTGTATCTTTAAGGACGCAGCTGGAAAGTAGACCGAACTAACAATAAGTTATCAAAATTGATCTCGTCTCGATCGGCTCGTCGATTGTCGCGCATATCATGAAAAAATAAATGTGATAAATATGTATCTTTCTCTCTCAACAATTATGTCTCCAATATCTCCGTCACACAATGCAAAGATATCAATAGTCGTTGATAGATTTCTGGCGTGATTTAATAATCGCAATTCTCAATTGCTCAAACTGTGACATATCTAGGCGGAACTGGGTATTCTAACATTATATAAAATTTTCTTTCTTTTATTTTCTTTTGTTTTTTGAAAGAGAGGCTACGAGACAATTCGCCTTTATTGCGCTATGTAACTTGCGAGTTTCTTTGCGGGTGATATTTTCATTCTCTAACGGAAACTCTATTTATAGAGCATCTACACGAGTTCTCGCGTGAGATAATAATTCGACGCGTTTGCTAAGTAAATCAATAAATGAGCACAAGATTCGCAGTGTTTACCTCGTAGGAAACTCGATGACGGAATCTCAGACTGTATTACGTTTCGCATTTTAAGGACTAGAGAGTTCTCGCGGTATCGCACTTCGAATACACCAAGTACACTTATTGTTAGTAGATTCGACAAGAGGGAAATTGTTGGCGAACCGTAATAATTATAAACTAATTAACAATTTTTGTTTAGATACTTGCGTGTGATATCCGAAGTATAACATTGTAAAGAGATTTTTTTATGTACCGAATTGCGATCGTTATCTTTTGAAATTAGACTATGAAGAACTATCAGTGCAGAGTAAACAAACTCTAATTATAATACAAATATAATTATATCATATTAAATAAATACAATTGTACTCATTAATTTTGTTCGATAAACCTACTAAATCTTTCTTTCTTCATCTGATATAATCGAGAGCGAGATATAATCGAGCTAAAGTAGGTGTTTGGCTTACTCGAAATTAGTTAATAAATTTCTGATGCAATCCAAATTAAATGATCGAAATGAGATGAAGTTTAGATTAACTCTTTAAATATCGAAGGAAATAACCAATTGATCTAATTTCTGAAAATATTATTTGAAATGTATGTGTGTGTTTGTAAACTAACATATAATTAATAATAATTTTAGAACATTGAAGAAATAATAAATCTTTAGAAATAATTAAAGAAATAAATCAGCAGAAAATGTTTCATTAAATAAAATATATTATACGAATAATAATACCACAGTATGTAATAATAACCTTTAGGTTTATAGATATATATATATGTATATCTCTTTTTCTGTGCATGTTTTAGTGCATAGCTACTTATCGCTATTGATCGCTATACATAGGAGAGACATACTGTCGATGTTACATACACATTGAACCCACACATGTAAGATCATTGTACGCGACGTGATAGTTTCCATTGTCGCGTGATTCGATTCGCGAGTCTGAATAAAAATAAGATCCATATCTGTAGTAAAGATCCTCACGGGAACAGCTGTGTGACGTCACGAGCCGACAATTATATATATATATATATATATATATATATATATATATATCGAAGGCGATTACTATTTCACGTGTGATATTGCTACTTATTAATACCGTTCGCGTGAAAAAATCGCGGCCTTAGTTTTATTCTTAAATCTCGCAATCAATTCTTAGAAACTTTCGATTATTCCGGGGCGCGCGTGACGTCACAACTGCAGCGTCCGGGATTTTATTATATATAGACGGCGATGGTAAAATGCGGTCGTGACACGGTGACGTAATAAAACAGCATACTTGTACGTAGCGATACGAAGCGACTAAGAAACGATCATTCGTGGCTTCGGCGTTGATTTCCGACAACGTTCGTCGCCTTATCCGACTAATTAGATAAGTTTAGCAATTAGTACATATTGCGCGTACCTACTGCGAGCGGATTGAACGAATTGCGTCAGGATTCCACAGTTTTGACAAGGATACTTGTATGCGTATACGAGTGTGTGTGTGTGTGTATTGTATATATGTGTGCGAGAGTGTGCGTGGGAAAGTTGTACATTGGTCATTTCTTTGTCTCTTTTTTTTACGATTACGAGTGAACGCAATCCTTCGTTCTTTTCTAAGTTCGTCATTAAGGATCGTGCATTATGAAAACTATATCTCGTTGTGATCGTTGGACTTGCAAGTCCGACAAGTCTTAATTATAAAATAAAGAAGTTCAAAGTTTCAATGCAGATTCTTGTTGGCCCCGCGCTGTCGCGCGAAAACTTTCCATTCGATCCTCCGCACTTCCTTCTTCGTCATCAAACGGTTCTGTTTGGTGTCTAACGACAGAGTGTGCTACAAATACATCATGGCATCATATAGGATGTCTTGTCATTACCGTTCCTTTTTTGCAATCAAGTTTTGCAAGCGATTTGATTAGAGCGAAAGAATGGAAATTAATTACAAAATTATTTTACGAAATTCTAATGAATTGAATTATAGATACGTACGTAAATGGATGAAAAATTTCATTTTAATCTAATTAATTTCAAATAGATTTTAATTATAATGTGATTTTAATTTCAGGAATTTGCTTAATATTGTTTAATATTGGAGCTTAGCACATTATAAATTTCCGTGAAATTTGCCTTAGGATAATATTGACTCGTGTTTCATCAAACCGAAGGTCTGTCATCATCAGAAACTGTGATACAGTAACGGGACACCCTGTATAGTCAGCAGTTCACTGGCCTTCTGATCGTTGGCGCGCATTGAAGGTATTCTCCGTGCCAGCTTCTAGAAATTTGCTTTTAGCCTTACGTTCGTCGATCTATCTCACGTTGATGGTAACCACGAAACGCCGTGATAAACCGTCCGTGTTACATGAAACCGCGATGTATCTTGGATTTTCCGCGGCGGTATTTGATATCCTGCAAGTCTTTAAGAACGTTTACTATTCCGGTTCTGAGCATTTCTTCTTTTAATCCTTTAATAATACGCAACGAAATTCTCGCAAACTTGATTTTTCTTATCGACGATATAAGAAGAGAACTGCTAGAACGGTGGCCGTTTCGTAATTATTCTCCGAAAGTTGACTGCGCGATAATGACTGTAATAATAACAGCAGCTATAAATTATGGTTCTTAAAGGTCTTTGCGGGTGTAAAACGAAACCGACGTGTTTTTATGAGCCACTTTGTTCGACGTTTCTGACCTGAAACCGGCGACTAAAAGCAGAAAGGAAAGGGTCGACTGTCGATTTCAGGCAGTCATTTAATAACTTATTACGTCTTCTAGAAATTGACGCTCGCTTTGGACACGAGGCAGCTGTTTCGTCGATGCGTAACGCAACACAATTATTACCGCGTTGCGTAATATATATAAATGACAATTTATTTTTATTTAGTCTTGACTTTAAAAATTTAAAAACAAAAATTGATTGAAAAAGTTTAATTTTGAAAAATTTGACAGCGATTATATTATTACTCAGCATGTTTATTTTTATATATTTTATATATTATCTTTTTGATATTTCTTTTTATTTTCATAATTACATAATATGATACTGTTTATAATACTTCATAATTAATAATAGATACTTGAGAATTGACAATTAAAAAATTCCGGGATTGGAAGGAAAGACTAAGCTCACTCTGCAAAGAAGTCAAATGTCATCGTGGGACAGCATTCGAAAGCAGATTGTTAGGTGTCGGTTGTTTTCGCAAGTCACGTCAACGCGGTCGTTTTATCTTAAGACTTTTATCGAATAACTGATGACATTCTTGTGTTTATAAAAATGCACAAAGTTGAACAAATTGAGCGATAACTAACGTCAACTTTCGGCTATATTTCTTAGTTATTTACTTAGTCGTTTATTCGATGCAAACGCAAAATTACGAAATCTTAGCCAATAAAGTAATTCGTTTTCATCAGGAAGAGCAAATTTGCTATATAACGCGCGTGCCGATACGAGAAAAGATGTACATGTGTACACACATTTCCTACTTTTCTTTTATGTAATTAGATTTTCCCGGATAATCCTATTTACTGAGTCGTTGCTGTTCGCTTTATCGCGTAACCGAGATAATCAATGGACACGCGCGTGTTATGCACGGCGTAAAAATAAACGGTGAAAAACTTGGCGCAGCTTGACTTAATTCAAGAACGTCCATTTATACGTTTGTCTACCATCTGTCGTCACGATGTTCATGTGACATAGATATTAATTTTACATTAATAGAAACATTCGCGCGACAGATATATTTTAGTTTAACTAATAATAATGTAGGGAATTTCTAAAATGAATTATATGTAAGACTTTTTCTTCACAACTTATTATACTTTTGCATATCTCTATATTTATCGTCATTGTGCGTATCGCGTATATTTTTAGCAGCGATGAACTTGATATATCTCTCGCTTTATCAGATCAATTTTTGCAAGATTTTTTATGCAAGTTGGCAGATGATCAGTTGATATAATTCTCATTTGATTTCTCGAAAATACTCGATGTCTTACGTATTTAATATATGTACGAGAATTCTGTCACGTTGTCGGTATATAATTTAAACGGTCTGTAAGATAAAACGTCGACGCTACCAAACTCTGATAAAGAGTTAAATTGATTGAATGAATTGATTTCTTGTTATATCAAGGTTTTTGGTTGATAAAAAAATAACAGTATATGATACGTGATAAAGTAAATTCTGCAAATTTTAATCAATAATAAAATCTTTCATTTTTTTGTCTTTTCTTTTTTGTTTTTCATTCTGAAGCGATAGCAATTATTTTTGATCCTAACAATTTGCATAATCGATTTTATCGAGTTAGACTACTTTTTATCATGTTTCGCCTTAACGAATAGCATCTTATATAATACGTGTAACGTTCGCGTGACCTTCAAGCAAGTTTCTTCGAGATTGTCGTCTGTAAACTGAGAATAGGATTCTACATCGACTGTAGTTTGAAAGAAAACCTTGCGCTATAATTGTACGCGAGACGGCGTCGCGTTTCACGTTAAACGATTTTTGCTTAATAATATTTATCCTCAAAAAATAAAACAGTAGGAAAAATTTCAATTATGATCCGAGATATTTTTTAAATTCTGGTAAAATAAAGCGAGAGATCAGATTTATTAACATAACTGGACATAACTGTACATAACTGGAAACGTACAAATCACATGTGAACCGAATTCTTAATGAATCAACGAATTCAATCATTGAATGATCCAATCGAGAAATTTCGAATTAATGTTGCGTCATCCCCAAAATGCACAAGATAACGCAAATCGATCTGCACTTATCTCAAGAGTATTACATTAATTAATAATACATAATATTTCTTCATTAATACGAAACAAGAGATGCGTTCGAAAAAATTCTTTATTGAAAAATCTTTTATCTTTTAATGTGTCTGAAGTTTTTTTATCCGTAATTATAAAGCGATAAATTTGATGTAAATCTTTCTTGTTTTCGGCACAGTCAGTGATATGGTCGTAAGTCAACAATTCGAACGCATCTAATAACAGATATCGACCTTGTCTGTGTGTTGACACAGATTTCGGCGTGAGATAGCAAATCGCGATGCGACCTAGTTGCACGTTGAAAAAACCGATGTACGCATTATATTTTAATGATTTCGATTCCTGTTAACATATTTGTCATGATTGATCTTCCGGCCCTTGCGTGTTATACATGAGAATTGGCTCATGGAACTATAATAATAGGAAAGTACTTCTAAATTTTCATTTTTTTTAGATTATCGGTTATCTTTAAAAAAGCTTTCTTAAAATAAATACATAAAAAATATCTAGAAACTTTATTATCATATGATATTCTCTTCTACTTTTATTCATTTTTATTCATTTATTCATTTTCTACTTTTATCTATTTTACGAAATATTAATTTATGAGTGTATATATATATATATATATATATATATATATATATATATATATACATAATATACAATTATACGTATACATAATAGAAAATCTATATAATAGAAATTCTTTTAAATGATATTTATATTATCTCTTACGATATCAGTGTATTTATCAGTATATTAAACGTTATTTGATGAGTTTTTTTTTTTAAATTATCTTTTAAAATTTGTAAACATAGATAAGAATGTTGCGGCGGCATTGTTATGCCTGATCGCGTTCGAATTCGGCTGCCGTCGGCCATCATCGGCTGTCATCGGCCGCCGCGCGCTGCCGGCCTGCCGGTTGAGCTGTCAGAAGGTCACGTGTTCGCGCTCGGCAGTCATCGGCTGTTGTCGACCGTCGCGCGGCCAGCTGACGGAGCGGTCACGTGACCGCGAGCCGTGCTGTCAGATCACGCGTCGTCGTCGCTCTCGATAACGGAGCTGATATGGGCATGATACGCGTACGTATAAAGAAACATAATTTCCGGTAACCTCGCGCAGTGACTACGTCGTTATTCTTCGTTCATCGATTTCGGTCATCAGTGACGGCGACGCATCTGCGACGATCTCGACGGGAGGTAACGCAACGCACACATCGCGGCAAGCATTAACTACAAACAACATGGCGGAGTCGTATGTATATTATATGATTTATATAACCGTGTTGTTTTCATCGTGTCGTTGCCCTTTGCGGTAGCAAGTTTGCGCGCGTCTTTTTCTATTCGAAGCTCGATAACAATGACATTTTCGGCAGGCTTGTGTTTCTTCGTTAAAGTCGTATACGAAAATGATCTATTTTTACGATCGATCAGAGGATGATTTATTTTCTTTATATGTTTATATGTACGACAGAAAATTTATCCCGTTGAAATTATCTAAATCATTGGTTTCAATTATTAGTTTCTATATTGCTGTGACGAGAAGTCGGCTGATGAATTTGCGAACAAACGATATGATCGTGCAATAATTGTTTCAATGAACAATATAATAGAGCATTGATAGCGTGATTAAATTGCAAGTTCGCCCGCGGTTAGGATCGCGTTATAACGAGCTTGCTTTTCCTGACGGATTTTGAAGTTATGATCCACTACGAGACTCGCTCCGTTAGAATCGCATTGACCCTTGGACTATCTGATAACAGCACTTGTGCGAGATGTAATAATGGATTCGCGGTCGAGAAGATTATAACAGAAACCCCGCGGCTCTAACCGTAACCTCGCATGTAGGTCGAAATAATTGAAGGTTTTTTTTTCATTAATTCATCCTAGTAGTGACATTAGTAGTACTTATAACAGAAGTAGTAATAAGATAGCAAAGGCTTAAAGAGAGAGAGAGAGAGAGAGAAATAGTTTTCAATTATTTTCGAATTATGTATATTTCATATTTTCGAATGAAAAATAATTTAACACACGTAAATTCTACATGTATGTTTATGTAGCATTTGTTGACGAATGTAACATATCTTTATTTTTCACGTTCGCAAAAAATGTTTTTTTTTAGAAAACACAATTGCTTTAAAAAGGTTTTCAGACTTGCGTGTAGAATTTAATGAGACGCGTTATTTATGTTTGCATTCGTAAATAACCTTGAGAAAATAATATTTGCACATAAACAACATTCACATTCGTAAACATAAACAAAGCGTTTACGTTCGTGTTTACGTTCGTAATTATACTAAACACACTCGATCGTTAAACGATCGTATCTCTTAAAAATACAGAGTTCTATTTCGATTTACATTTAAGAAATTTTCGGTGGATTAGCATTTAACTTTTTCGCGAATTATTATGTAGATTGATCGCGTATTTAAATACAGAATAATACAATACTGCGCTTAAAAACGGAATAAAAATTTTTCGTGTACCGTATTGAATATTTTTTTAAATTGATAGCACTATCTTATTATTATATTTTTCTTCATGTAATTTTCTTTTTTATTATTCTTACATTTAGACTATATAAATTGTTGATAATTACTATTATTTTAATACTATTATTTTAAAATATTTGACGTGGAAAACTGGATCGTTTTTTTTTGTTCCAGTCTGATTCTCAATGACATAACTGGATAGAACGAGGTTTATAAATACTATCGGTCTTTTATCGGTATCATGTCGTATCATTTAAACAAAACGGCGAATCGTTATCAGCGCTGTTTGCGGGCCTCTAAATTTTGAGCTACTCTACATTGCTCATGTTTCAATGTCAACATTTTACGTAAACTGATGCTTATCAGTACATCTTTCTTTCTTCTTCGTCGATAAGTAGTATTATTATTTATCTGACTGCATATCGCGATAAAAACGATTCTAATAAAGCTAAAAGCTATAAAGTTATTGCAATGTAACGTCGTCGAAAGAACTTCTTGCCTACGAGATTAGATAATCACGTTAATGTTTTCTTTTTAGTTGCAAACGTAACGTGACATTTTATAACGTAATACGATATTATTTTCCGGAGAAAATAATATTTACGACATATTTAATTGCGTTGATTATTCAGCTGTGTAATTCTTTCACACGCTTGTATGTTATCAGCATGTGAAGATGTCATCGTATTCCGTTCACTTTGCATTAAAAAACTCATGTCAAACATGTCTGCTTGATATCAAATTTTATTTACATTCCGCCAGACGGAATTAATAATCAATGTACGACGAGCGATTTATTGATTTATATGATTCATCATATCGCGAATTTTGCCTATATTTCGAGAATATTTTTGCGCATAATTTTATGTTGGACATTTACGGCGGCGTAATTTCGTACACAAAACTCGAAAGCTGGCGGAAGTGTTTATGCGAAAAGTTAACACAAGATACTCGGTGCATCTGACCTGCGCGATGCTTTCACTTCTTTCATGGCGAGACCGTTTTATTCGATGTCGAATAGCGGCTCTCTCTCTCTCTCTCTCTCTCTATCTCGCTCTACATATCCGACCTAACTTAAATACATAACGGAGATAAAAATAAGCAGTTTAGGTGTATGCATATTTTTTTCTAAAAAATTTAATTTACATGTTATTTCATGATCCAACTAGAAAGTTTATATAATAAAACATTGAATTGTGAACAACGTGTATATACAAATGGATTACTGCATATTCCACATTATTACACATAAATTTTTCTCCCTTCTCTCTAGTAATATAAACTGCCAAGTTAAATATAATTTTCAAATAGATGTTAAAAGAGTGACACGCGCGTGCGATCGCGAGCGGCTAAATTAGTATACGCGTAGAGTTTAGGAAAGGATTACGTGCGTGTATCTCGTTAACGCGTCCAAGTTTTCCGCGTGTCGTGACGCATTTCGTCCCGAAGATATGGCAGAACAAGAATTGTGTCAGTCAAGAGACGCGAGCTCGTCCAATGACACGGCTTAAATATAAACCAAATACATATGCGCGAGGCCGCACGAAACACGAAACCAACATTCTATTATGCAGTCTATGATAGCGCTGTATAATTATTTAACCATAAAAAAAAAAATATATATATAATATTGCATCTTATTATTATATATATAATATATGACAATTTTTTTATTCTCATTAAAATCTTATTCTCGACAATAAATTCTTTCGAAAAGTTATTTTCTCTGTCTCTCTTTGATATTAGCGTGTTATTAAAATTTAAAAAAATTAGAAAAGCGCGAACGATAATAAATTATTTTAAAAAGTCTTGATAACATTATATTTCAGATTAAATCGGAATTATATTCTATATATCGTTTAATTGTTTTAAGCCGCATGAGCGTAAAATAAAAATATAATATGGTCATTGGCCGTCTTCTTTTACGCACCTTTTTATTTTTTCGCGCGTCCCGTCATCTTTGTTTACCATTTATTCAAATAATAAATAAAACAAGTCTACGATTGATCTATTGAAAAAAGATCTGCAGTTGTGCACGAAATCAGGAACAATTCAATTGTAAAATAGTTATTAGATATTTATATATCGTTGTGTATATTTTTTGTTTTAAATTTTTCTACGAAAGTTTTTACACGATGAGACTTTATTGCTTTGATGATGCAACTCTTATGAATCACCTAAATACACGTGTTAAAGGCGTTGCAAAAGCGGAGGGGCATCGATGAGTAAGCGAAAGACGAAGCGATAAACATGACGGATCTACTTTCTTTTTAGAAAGTTTTAGCGATATTATCGGAAGCAAAATAATTATTTGCGAGCGGCGTAGCGCAATGTCAGATGCCATTAAACGTCCTCTCATTAGCATTTAACAGTGATTTCTAATAATAACGCAAAGTTAACGGCGGTGTAAACGTTTGAATACAAAATTGGAATAACATTATTAGCATCAACATAATTATTTATACCCAAGTGTTTTTCGTTTCTTCTAATATTGCATTGTTATTGATATATGGGAAATGTAATTTTAGATGCACCAGAGAACAACATTTTTGGCGACATAAGGAGACGTTAAAAGTACCCATGTCGTTTTTTCGCGATAATCGCGAGCGACTCATCTCACGTCTCCGTGCGAAGAATGAAGTTTCTGCCGCGGGCACTTTCGTCCTTCTCCAAGGTGGCGTGGACATTCCCTTCAACGACACTGACATAAGCTGGCCCTTCAGGCAGGTGCGTATTTGCTTATTATTCCCCTTTATCATTTGCCAGATCGATGAAAATATCGAGTCGGATAATTCAAAAAAATAGCAAAATCCAAGGATTTATTAGATGCGCAAGATGAAAAGATTTTTTTATAAACATAGAAAAAAATATTGAAATTTTTGAATATGAATTTTAAATGTAAATCTCGACAGCTTCGTGTTTATAATTTTTTTTTTTTTATTAAATCATGCCCGCGAAATGAATGTCGATCGAAGGAGCGAGAGAGCATTTTTCTTAATCTCTTAGAAATACCGTTTAAGAGACAAAATGCTCGATCGTACGACTGATGGGAGAAAATTCCAAAGATTCAACCGCAATTACGTGGACTGACTTTTACGACTATTTCTGTCGCACGTCTCTACCCAAGTAACGACCGTAAAGACAATTGAGTTCGCTGCAGTGTTCAATAGCCGCAACCATTAATGTGAGGAAATTCATTAGATTTATTTCAACGAGAGAGAGATTAAGCGGACGAATACAATTGCTAATTCAATTTGCCGAACTCGAATTATTTATCGCTGTATGCTTGTATACAAAACGTAAATCAGTCATCGATATAAGAATGGCACGATAACTGATGACTGTACAGTGTTACAGGAATTTCTAACATTTTGTGCTGATAATGCCTTAACTGTGTGCGATGACACATTAAACAATGTTATGTTATTGACCATTAAAGAAAAATCTTTTATACTCTTTATTGTTTACGGAAAGCTTGTCACATATTGTGAAATAATGCGAAGGCGATAACATAATAAAACAAATTTGTACGACAGTACATGTAAAGAAAACCTTTTGTCGCCATTAAAAACTGCATTAAACTAATAAGTTTAATTTAATTTAATTTAATTTAGTTTAATCTTTATTTATTATATTTATAATAAAAATTTATTAGATTCATTATAGTAGAATTTTTTCCAGAAATTACTCCCGTGTACACAGTCTGACTGATATCAGATAATTTTATCCAATCAGAGATGTGTGTATGTGGAGGCCAAATATTATTATCTCTTATTACGCGATAAGTATAGCAGAATTTTCACGAAATAAGGTTGTGTATGCTTCAAAGCGTACATATTACTTCGTTTTTCAATACGATATTTTATTAGCTTCTTTTAATCTATTATTGTGTGTTGTACGTAAATAATACAATTAAATCTTCGCTTTTTGCTCCTTCATGATTTTTATTTTCTGAAATTAATTTTTATAACGATAATGTATATATATATATATCGATGGTAAATAGATAAAAAGGCGGGGAAAAAAATTTTATTTTAAAGTTTTTAAACTTCCGCTTTACACAATCTTTAGCCACTTCACTAGATTATTCTGGTAAATAGAGTTCCGCTACATTTATATCGGCGAAAACACGTTCTCGTCAAAGCCGAAAATCGATGAGACGACCTGGTCGAGACACGCTCCTGGCGCGCAGACGGGCGATCTGGCAGATTGCCTTTAAAACTCGCTTTACTCGAACCGAGGAGATACCGTTCGGACAGCACACTTTAGAAAAACGCACGACCGTTCTTTCGTTTGTGTTCTAGACACTCGCATGCGGGCTTTGTTTGGGTTTTCACCGCGACTATCGAGGGATCTTGAATAGATCGCAAAATAAATAAAACTTCTCTGTAGCTTCTTTCTTTCTTTCTTTCTTTCTGTCTATTCCACTAAAATTTTATTTATCTTTAAATATATTACATTTTTCATTTATTTTTTAAAATATTTTTTAAATTCTTGACATACGTATTTATATATTCTCTCTCGTTCTTTCTGTATTTTTATTTCTCTCTATCTCTCTCTTTCTCTCCTGTGAAATGGTAGAACTTGATCCGATTATGCGCAACGCTTAGCAAGCGATCTTTGTGTGAATACAGGTGTTCCAAACCGCTTGCCTTGCTCGAAATTTGTTCATTGTCATTGTCCAGTGTTGCTCTCGACGATCTAAAAGTGACGTTCTATATTATTTGTTCTTTGATTTATTTTTTAATTTACAAGCCTATTCATAGTTAACATGAATTATTGAAATCACATTATTTAATTAAGTTTGCAATTGTATTTCGATTCTCAGTCTAGGTAGTATTCAATATTATCATGAATTGATCATGCATATGACGAAATTATTCTGCTTCAATTCATACAACGTAATTCGTGCAAGTAAGATGGAGGAATAAGAGTAATAAAGAATAATAATAAAGTAAATCTCGATGGAGTTCGACTTAAATCAGATGATATTCTCGCGGATTAAAATTATGGCAGGAAAATGGAACTAGTAAAAATTAAACGAAACGAATACTTTTTTTTTTACAAGAATATTGGATTGATCGGGGATTTGGCTTCTGTTTACGTTTCTTCATTGCTTGCGTTTTTTTTTATGTGCTATAGACTTTCGCGTGAATATTATCTCGAGAGGTTCCAGACCAGTTCAAATTTGTGCTATGCTTGCGTCATTGTTGATCTTCCCAGTCGACTTTTAGACCGAACTCTGTGAGCTCGGTGTTTCAAATTAGAAAGAGAAAAATATATTTTATCCTCAGTCTGACACACACGCATTCGTATTATTTTCCATAGCTTTTTCAAGAAATTTCATCTACGGTTAAATTTCTTGAAAATATTTAATATCGATGATTTGAAATAAACGTGTGTATTGGGTAATGGTTTCGCAAAAATCTCCACGGAAATGAATAGGCAGGAAATTTGTTGTAGAATCCGCGGTTGGGGGAACATCCGGTGTTGCTTCTGGGACATCCTGTACGCGTGCAATCAAGGTGGTGTTCCAGTTTCTAATTTGGCGAATAGCGGACCGCTCGTTTCTTTGTTGCATGGCGCGAGTTAAAACGATGTACTCGTGCTGAATTCGATATCGCGGTATTATTGTTATTATTGCAGCGATGCTGCGATCAATCACGAGACCCTTTCGTCGCCAAATTCTTTTTTAATGCAGTTGTACATTAATATGTGTTCTCGGTGCATTTCCGGCTTTGTATAAATTTTGAGCGAAAACCCAAGTAATAATAAAAAAAAAACATTGATAATTTTTAAGTAAATTATTAAATTGATCAAATAAAATTGTGAAGAATGTTTATTGTAGATGTGCTATTATATATGTGTATATATATATATATATATATATATATATATATATATATATATGTATATATATATATATATATATATATATATACATATATATACAGTTTCCTTAAGATAATACCTGCTGGTTGCGCCGAGAGCGCGTTGACCTGATGGCCGATCGTTCTCAAGATGTTCTCTCTCTTCTCTCTCATTCTATGTCTGTCTTTCCTACTATCGGACGGAAATGAGAGCCCCCGAGAAGGATAGGAAACGAAGGGGGAGAAAGAGAAAGAGAGAGAGAGAATGAGAGAAGGCTCAGCTCTTGAACCTAAACACAAGACACAACGCATTACGACTCGCTCGACTCATTTCTCATAGCTTCACTCTTGGAATTCCGGTCTGCCGGTTTTTTTTGGAGCTTGGACGACGACAACGGCAGCTGCCTACGCCAATGTTATTAAAGGTGCGATATTGTGGTATTACATATATATATATATATATATATACTATATATATATATATATATATATATATATATATATATATATATATATATATATATATATATATATATGTATATCTTTGCAACTGCACCTGCCGCATTTGTTTTTTTTTTCTTTCTTTTTTTTTCCATCAACATGCGACCATACACTTCTTCCGTTTTAATTCTTGAGCATTCCGTATATTTAGCAATGTTTCTAATAATGCCTCTTCGAGTAAATTTTTTTTCTCGAAGACTTAAACAATTAAAAACATCCTTTTCTTAGATGGGTAAAAAGTAATAATTAAAATATATTTTTTTGAAATCTAAAAACATTTTAATCTGGACAATAATGAGTTTACGGACACAAAAAGGCACAAGGTACGTTTTCGAAATTGTAACATGCATCTATGCGGTTCGACGTCGACGCTTCGACCTGATAAAAAGGGCCGAACAGTAGAAACAGCATTTCCGCTTTGTCTTTCTCAGGTTAAAGGGGAAGTGTCGAGACGGCCGCGCGCGGACACACTCGCATGATCTTGTTTCCTGTACAAAGTTTTTCGAAGCCGAGGGAACTCGAGGTGTCCGAAACCCAGCGTGAGATCACCGTGAGGAATCTATTATAATATTTTTGTATTAAAGTATTAAAAAAATAAACAGGGAAATGGGATTGCTATTGAAAGCCAGAGAGGAGTGCCATAGAATCCGATCCATATCCTTTGTTCGTACGGGATATCGACCTGCCAACTCTTCGCCTCGCACACAATTGCGAAACGTTGTCTATTAGTCGTTGAGAAAAATCCTGGCGACGACCGAGGAGGATGACCTGGCGTTGACTCGATGACGTGGCCCCGGAATATTATTGTCTTCTCAAATATGGTCGGCGAGAACATTGCCGAGGCAGCATCGATTTCTCACGTAATATCGCGTGATGACCTATGTTTCGAGGCAATACATACGTTAGATTTCGGAAATTGGAACTTGATTCTAAAAACGGAAGCATCGTATAGTAAAGTTGTAAATATTGATGTAAACAGCTTATTTCATCGAATATATTTTTTTTTTATTTCGATCACACGCGTGCGCGTGCGAGCAGCTATTGATCTCATAATAAAGAATATTTCTTTGCTTTCTTATCTTTATTTGCATTTTTTGCAATTTCTATCTAGTTCAAAAGTTTCTACGTAATGGTCGAAAGTATTGCGTGTACTACTTCTAGATAATTACTTAGAAAGGTACTAGAGCATATATTTTCTGCTGTCATTTTCTTATGTGACATTTGTTATGCGCGCGCGAAAACCCCTTTATTATTCAACATTGTTGATCTTTCCGATGACTCATCTTATCTCACATTATTCGTTTTCTTTATCAGGAATCGTTTTTCCAATGGTGTTTCGGAGTGGAAGAGCCAGAATGTTACGGCGCTCTCGACCTGGACAATGGCGTTTCAATCCTCTTTGTGCCGAGGTTACCATCCGAATACGCGATTTGGATGGGCAAACTGTATACCCTGGATGACTTCAAGGAACGATACGGTGTGGACGAGGCTCACTACACCGACGAGATTGCGCGCGTGCTAAAGGAAAAGCAAGCGCGCCTTTTGCTCACGCTGGTAAGTCTCGCTTGGGAACAGATAAACGCTCACTTCTCTCGATGAACGCCTGCCTTCTCTTCAGGTACGAGAATATGCTCAATCTGAGGATATTCTGAATCTAAGGATAGCTATACAATTTTGTAATAATTACAATTTTGTTTTTACTTACGTAGCATAATAAAAAAAAGTCCTTTTCTTAGTATCAGCAATATATGGGTCTCAATAAACTATAACATAGAAATAAATGAAACTGTCAAAGTGATAACCTTAGGTTGAGCACCTTCTTTTACATGTATAATATATGTATGCGTGTGTGTATGTTTGCAATAAGCGAATCCGCCGTGGCGTGCCTCGTGACGTTTACCTTCGCCTCCTTCGCGACTGTCTGCCTCTACAATGTGTCGAGAAAGTTACATCGGTACAACTGGTTGCTAGTCGCTTGCATTGAGATGGCTTCGGAGACGCTCTCCTTCAACAAACATTTGACGAGTGTAAATGCATGCCATACGTACGTGTGAACTTTTGCATGTATTGTCATCCGCGAGCCTCGCGAACCTGCTTCATTTGCACGATATGACATTTGTCACGACTCTGCGAATGTTTGTTGAACGAGAGCATCGTCTGACATCGTCTTTACTAAATGACTTACCAATCCTGCTTCTGTATAGAGCTTGCTAAATGAGCAAAAATTTCACGTATAATACCTCATGGAAATATCGTATGTATTCGCGCGAGCGTGTTTTAATTTTGCTCTGTTACTACGCGGATTAAAATTACAATAGGTTTAGCAGGATTCCACAATGCATTTCTTAGACTGCTTCATTTTCGTTTGCCAAATAACTGATACATATAAATACGTCACTTTGATATATTTTATTATCCCTCGAGATAGTCGGAATATTAAAAAAAAATAAAAAAGTAAACGTGTTGTTTGCCCGAATTATAATATTTGCTTTCTATTTTCTGTATTTCGCTTTTATATTTTCTGTGTTTTGACATTATCTCAGTCTATTGTTTTAGACCAATTTTTTTAATTTTTATTTTTAAGTAGCGGAAAATTTAACTTGCGGAAACTATAGCTAAAGCTACGTTGCATAAAAGAAAAAAATACTATACTGCGTAGAATAATTTCAAACGAGACTTGATAGCACACCTTAAGCGATAAGGCATGAGAAAATAGAATAGAATATTTGCTCCATTTGCGACTTTGTGCAATCTGACGGCAAAAGCGACCGATTTACATAGCTCGCTGCTTCGTTCTGGCACACATGTCACGTTCATAACTTGCGTTGGGAAATAGTCGATGAATTTTTCAACCTGTCGTTATCTAACGAACAACGAATTTGTCCCTAGTCGATAACAATGTAACTGGGTGACCGGCATTATTTACAAACGATCCGACCCATACATTACGTGGAATGCTTATCTGATAACGCGTCACCGTAAATAGATTTTGCGTATAAACTAAAAGATATGTTCGACTTCCCGTATCGATTATAACCGGTAAAAAAGTACTCCGTTTAAATAAATATTACAAGGCTAATAAGAACTTAATCATATTCTAAAAATATTTTCTTTCCAGAGACATTTAAAGTAATTTTCTAAGATGATTGTGCGTTCGTATCATGTTTTCGGAAAGTGCATATTTTTATATTTAAGTCAACCATTAATATTTTTTGATATTCTTTTTCTTTCATGTCGTTATCTTTAGAAAAAATTGCTGTGCGTGTCTTTCAATAGAAATAAAGAAAATATTTACTCGAGGATATTAGAACGTTTGAATAGTAGGACGTTCAGATACTAGAATATTCGGACAATGGAAGTTTAAATAACTGTATTCGAATCAGTTGTATACAAGTAGCTCTCTCTTGACATTATTCTATATATATATATATATATATATATATATATATATATATATATATATATACATATACATACATATATATACTCTATATTCTTGAATTCTTTAAATATATATATTATTATCTTCTTTATTTGTAAAATAATTTTAGAAAAATTATGCATATAAAAGCTCTCTCTCTCTTTTTTTTTCTTTTTCTTACGATAACATTGCGATACAAGGCAATAGTTGCATGAGTTATCATTATCAATGAGAAACATTGATTATCTCTAATACTATAAAATTTCATGTGACCTATTTATCGGTTATATCTTTATAGAGATGTTTGCGTTTTTCTTTGTTTATGTACCTTTGACACGTAAGCGACATTTGCGTTGCATGCGCAGTCGAAATATTTGGCAAATTTTCGGAATTAATTTCGCTAATATACGGTCGCGCGCGCGAGACTACGCAATTTAGAGCAATTTGGAGCAATTTAAAGCGTTTCAACTCGCATAATTTGTGTGAAACCAGGAATTTCGCGAAGGTTTGTGTGTATGCGCAGCTAAAAGAAAAATGTTTTCTAGGAATGGTACCATGTGCGATTATTGGACTTATGTTGAGTAGCATGTTATATACACGTCACTGTCTCGTCAGGCAAATTGACACAAAAACAATTAGTGTTTACATCTAACGACGTCGAATCGATTGAAAACATAAACTTGCGAGTATCAGTTATGTAATAACTGCGCGAGAACTTAAATCGCTTGTCATACCGAAAATCGATCTGTATATTTTTGTATGCTTATAACACGTTTCTATAAATTTTTCACATTTCTACAAAATAACACGAATGATGAAAACTATATGTTATGTCAGGCAGACAGCATCGGTGAAGATAGGAGGGAAATATTTGATATCGAGACATTTCATTTTGTGCGAAATTATCTTTGACATGAAGACGAAAACTCAAGACAAGTTCTGTTATTTGCCAGGACCCCAATCTTGAAGTTACGTTTATATGTTAAGTTTATATGTTAATAATATATGTTTATATGCTAGTATAAAGACGCTGAGTAGTTGTAGCAGTGTCTCCGCAGGGGCTACAACCTTGAATTTTTTCTTTATTTTCAGTGCCGTTCAATAAATCGAATCGCCACGAAACACGGCGGAAAAATCAATATTTAATGATTTCGCAGAAAATGTTATTTTGTGCTAAAAGACGCGGAGACGACCGGCATGAATAAGAAATGAAACAATACTTGGCATTTGCCATAAGTAATTGTTTTGTATTATATAGATTAAAATGCATAAAAATGCGCACATTTTTACATCTAATTCAAGATTAGCATTTTTTGTTTTTTACATATTTTAAGAAATGTGTTATCTTTTTATTATATTTAATCATACTTAATATTATTATTTATATTAATATTTATTAATAATTTATAATAATTTATAATATTAATAATTATTAATATTTATTAATAATTGCAAATTTATAATATTTTGTATTTTTCTTACTATTGAGATTTTACGAATATTTGACAAGAAATATATATTGGAATTTCTATATATCCTGACGTCAATTTAGAAATCAATTTGTCGACGTAATTGTCGATGTAATACAAGAACTAGAAACCGCGCCGATCTAATTTGTTTTTAAATATAATCCTTACGTAATTTATATATCTCGCGTATGTAATCGAGATTCTTTTTTATATTTGTTACAGAGAAATGACTTGCGTTCAGTCTTTAGTCTGATTTATTTTTAAAGATTTAACGTAACGCTTATACAATGTAAGATATGAAATTAAATGTTTTTAGTTACGGCACGATTCAGATATCTCGCGAATAATGTTTCCGCTCTAAATTACGTGTGGCGTTGATAAAAATGAATGTTAATAAAAACAAATTCATTTTGCATATGATGAGATGAGAATCATAATTAATTACTAATTCGGAAAATATTTAATTATGTATCGTTCATATAAAATTAATATGAAATTAATATGAAACCTCTTACATTTTAATCATTAATTATACTGCGTAGTATTGTTTGCAAACAATGTTTTCCAAGCCGATTACTGTTCGACAATGCGATATTCATGCGTGACAAAGCTAATTTAATGGCTGATAAACACCAATGGAAACAAAATGATTCATGCCGGTCGGAATATATTACTATATCTACAATATATACATATATATATATATATATATATATATATATATATATATATATATATCGTTGCACCAGATTTACAACAAAACAACACTGAACATGTTTTGGATCTTTAGTTTTGAAATTCTCATTGATCAAATGATTTGTTTATAGAAAAATCAGTTCTATATTTATCCTATTTGTCATGGAAATTAAAGACGATATTTCTGACGCACGTACGATTACTCCCGGCTATATATAAAACATTTATTTGTCATGTTTTCTTTTTTTCCTGTTTATCTCTCATTTCACAGCCTTGTCGTACGCGCGTGTAACTGTTGTGTATATCAGTCGATATCGAATTAGAAATTTATGATCGCCGATAGACGGGGTACGTGGTATCTCTGCATGGCAAATGAGACAAGTTCGAGAACTATAGGGTCACACAGGACGTTACATCATGATCCCGGTGGGGCGCAAGATTAATGCCGAGGTTCAAGCTTGGCAGAAATAGGAACGGGTATGATCGACGACGGGCGAGTCATAATGTAACCTTTTTATGCTTTCATGCAACCGTGTTGTCGCATATACACACATACATACGACATGAAAATATCTACCTACGGAGACGGAGAATAAACTATCTAATTATAGAGAAAGATGGTAAAGGTCTTCTCGATTCTGACCTTTAGAGGATGAATTATGCAATAAATATCGCGCTCAGCGAATATAATAAGATGATATTTGATATTAATATTGATTTCGAGAATATTTATAGCCGAAAATTATTTCAAGTGAAAATAATTGCTTACGCGAAAAACACGCACAATTATTTGAATTTGAATAATTCATCCTTGCCGCGAGTTATGAATGGTCAGATGATATTAAGAATGCAAACTTATATTAAGAATTGCAAACTTAAACGTCGAATAATGTGTTTAGTCTATTATTGGTAAAGAATAGTTTGCCATTATATCAGTCTCTTATACCAGTTCGGATACACACGTCATCAATATTGATAAGCACTTGTCTTTTATAGATAAGCTGTATAGCAGTTCCATGACTATAATTATGATTATTGCTACTGCATATTTTTATGCGACATGTTGCACGATCTTTTGCAATATCCGATCCGATACAACAAATGCTGATGTAGCGCATTCATTACCGATGCTTGTTATTTGGCCGACAAACATTTTTATCTATTACTCAGCGAAAAATGATTAATACATGTTCTTTAATAATATACGTAAAAACTGCGCACCAGCTTGGCGTTATGCGCAGCTGAACTATCCATTCATGTGAAAATAAACATTACAATTGTTTACGCAAGAAATTGTTGTATATAAAGCACACACGTACACACACACACACACACACACACACACACACACACACACACACACACACACACACACACACACACACACACACACACATACATGCTAGGCATATGTAAAAAGTTGATAAATATATATAACCACGTAAAAAAGTTTAATATAAAAGGAGGAAACTTTTTAAGTCATTATTATAAACGGAAATTAATTTGAAATTTAAATATCAATTATATGCGCTTCTATTGCGCTGACGCGCAATTTAACGTGCTAATTAATCAGTGAATGAATGCATGACGCATTAAGGATTTATACTGACATTATCATCTACTGAAATATACGTAACATTATCACGCACATTATCCTGCGCGGTGGTAGAAATCGATGGCATGAAACGTTTGTTTTGCTTCCGACCGAATGAAGAATGCTTTCTCTATTCTGACTTCAATCGGGAAATTATATAATGACTTTGATTGTAAGCTAAATATGTGCGCCAAATTATGATGCTACACGATTGTGATACGAATACATTGTTTATCCTTGCAGATCGGCAGAAACAGCGATAGCGGCTTATTGACACGCGTAACAACTTTTGACGGAATTGACGAGTGAGTAATATGACATAAAATCATATTAATAGAAATGCGGCATGATTGGTTAAAATGATTTAATTTCGAGATTTTTGTTGCAGATTCAAGGTGGATAGTAGTATTCTGTATCCGGAAATATGTGAGTGGTGAGTATATTATGTATTAAATTTATATTTGTATATATATATATATATATATATTTTGCACCGCATAATAAATTTTATAATTGTTACATTTATTCGCTAAAGAGAAGAATAAGACGATAGATTTGTAGACGACAGTCTTGTAGACAAATGGATATTAAATAAGATATAACATAATTAAGATGATAAATTAAAAATACGCATTTTTATATGTTGTTATTATTAAGAAAATGAAAGTTATTGTTAGTTAATTTTTTGTTGATTATCGCGAGTCAACTGCCTGAAAGAGTAAGTGTCGCCATCGGCTGGTCGTCTTCCGCAATCACACATATGCTATCATATCGGTACATCATTGACACCTTTTTATTGGGTTATGATATCAAATATTTTATACAACATTTTACGTATTTTTTTTTACTTGGTGCATATGACAAATAATTAAAAGTGAAATTATCCTCCTTGCATCCATAATGTTTTAATTCTTTGCGACACAAGTATGAAGATCTTGAAAGAAATTATTGAATTTTGAATTATGCGATGCTTATAATATATTTCAAAGGTAAAGAAAAGGAAAATTTATATATAATGTTTTTATTATATTTATGATTATTATTATAGATGATAGTCTTAAACCATATGTACTGGGGAAAATCTATGAAAGCATTTGTGCAACCATATAGTCTGATCTCCAAATTTAAAAAGAGATGGCTCGCGCACGATTATGGCGGAACGCAATTGACCCAGACGAATATCTTTGTGCAAGAAGGTACACATATACAAGAGGTTCCTGTAATAGTCAGAAAGATTACCAACATCGAAGCTTTCTTTGGCAATAAAAGCAAAAAAGATACATCGGTATCGAATAAAAATAAAAAGTCTGCAGTAATTCAAAAAGAAAATATTCCTCGTTCCACAAATACAAGCGTGATGAAGACGGAGCCCTTGAAGCACAGTATTAGTATAGAGACGAATGAGGGTACAGCAATACTTTTCTGTCCCGATATTGAGCGCCTGAGAAATACAGACATAGAACAGGTTTTAAATGCGATAAGCTCGAAAAACACAGATAAAGGAATTGAGGGCAAAATGACCGATGAGTTAAACTGTCGCATAGCGCTCCAAAGTTTAAAGAAAATGATAGAATTGGAAAATGGATGGTATCGATATCGAAAAACCCTGTCAAGTGGTCAATCGTCCGCGGAAGTCATTAATAGGAACATTATTTTGCGACAACTTATACGTCTGATTGTCAAAAGTCGAGACAATGAGATGATATTGCAAGGACTGAGAACGCTGAAGAGAGACAAATTTAGTCCTTCGACGAATATTTATAAGGATTTGATGTGCAACGAAATTATGATTAGAGCTACAGACGGCAAACTTACCGTATTGCAATTAATCAAAGCGGTGAAAATTTTGGCTTCTTTTAAAGATTTCAAATACAGAAACTGCATCGATACGTTGTGGATAGGTTTAACATATAAAGAGCAGGATATTAAATCGGATGTATTAGTACCGTTATTTAGATCGCTAAAATATTTCCAACGAAGTAAAGAAATGATACAGATTATCTTGGAAAAGAAACTTTCGGAACAATGGTTAAATTTGTCTGGCACGCAGATGGCTAATATATTAGATTGCCTTCACGGAAAAGAGTCCTCAAAGGGATGCCTATCAAGTGCTAGTAAGTGGGCAGGTGTGAGCATGACTACTTCCACGGAAAAGGATCTCGTCAATTTTATTGGCAGTTTACGCGCGAAAAAGTATATCGATGAAAATATCGAGCAAGCGTTGGCGAGATATATAACAACTAGAGGCACTGAGACGAAAGATCCTAATTTAATCGCTTCCATCATGGATTATTGCAAAGAATTAAAGATCAGGAATCCGTACATTCTTGCCGAATGTGGAAAATATTTCATAAAACATGGGACGGAAATTTCGCCTACTTTGTTATCTTCGATTCTTACGCCATTTGGATTATTGAATGTACAACCACCGGATTCGACCGAGTTTTGGAAAATGTTTGATGAAGTGATGACCGCGAGATTCGCGGATTTAAAACTAAATGATGTTTTAGACATTTTTCTCTCTTGCATATATCTCGAACGATATCCCATCAAATATTTGGATAGAGTCTTTAGTTCATATCTTGTAAACAGATTAGAAATTCAAAAAGATGCGCCTATTGTCAATCGCTTAAAAACCAAATTAAAGTTATTCGATGCGAGTATGTCGTTAGAATGTAAAGATTATCAAGGCGGTCCGATTAATCTAGACAGAAGCACAAAGTCTTTAGATTTAGACGTTAGAATCAGGGGTATCATTAATAAAATACACAAACCATTGGCACATTTAGTAGGCGGCGAACAAAAATTGAGCAGGAGCGTATTTTTAAATAGGTTGCCCCTCATAAACTTCTACATTTTAGACATTTTGATACATCCGTTCTCAAAATCGGCGCCAGTTTTCAACTTGAATTTGCAGAAAAAGAGAAATGTCAATACCGCAATTTTAATTCATTTGCCCGAGTATTATTGCTGGAACACGCAGTTTTTAATAGGACCGCAGATAATGAGAAAACGACAAATTCGAAAATTGGGCTTTCGGGTTACATGCTTGGATTATACAAAACTTGTAACATTTACAGATCACGATGATAAATTATTATCTTACTTGTCGCAAAGCCTAGACGCTGCCGAAGATGCTTTATAATGTCGTACCTTTATTTCGTACCTGAGAATTTATACAAATTTGTGGTTGAGTTTGCACAATTAAACACATTTTAATTATATCTTTATTTCGATTTAACAATTAAAGTAAGAAATGATAAAAAAAAGCATTGTACTCTAAACTGAATAAATGTTTTGTATAAAAAAAATCTGTTTTTGTAATATATATATAATATAATCTTTATATAAGTTCTTTTCTTCTTGTTTCATATAGCCGGGTAATAAAGTCTCCTGCGGAAATTGAGGTATTGCGGTACGTGTGCAAGATAAGTTCGGAGGCGCACAAGGTCGTTATGCGTTCTATGCGTCCCGGGATTCCAGAATACACGGCAGAAGCTTGGTTTTTGAATTATATATACGGTACGGGAGGATGCAGGCATGTGTCTTACACATGTATCTGCGGATCCGGGCATAATTCCTCTATATTACACTACGGTCATGCTGGCGCGCCAAATAATAAAGTAATACAGGATGGAGATATGTGGTAAGATTTCCGCTGGAAATAATTTTATCCACGTCATGTCCATATATTCTTGTTACTATTCATGTATCGTTGCGTGTTGTTCATGTTGCATAATACATTTTACATTGCGCAGCCTGTTCGACATGGGCGGCAATTATTGCGGATACGCGGCCGATATTACGTGCAGTTTTCCGGCCAATGGAAAATTCACCGAAGACCAGAAGCTAATTTACAATGCGGTATTGAAGGCTCGCGATGCGGTGATTGCAACTGCGAAGCCGGGAGTCGCCTGGACGGACATGCATCTTTTAGCAAACAAAGTCATGTTAATATCGTTAAAGGAGGGTGGACTATTAGTGGGCGATGTCGAGGATATGGTGAGAGCAGGTCTGAATGAAGTGTTTCAGCCTCACGGGCTGGGCCATCTCCTAGGATTAGATGTGCATGACGTCGGCGGATATCTACCGGGCCATCCTGAACGTTCGAAAGAGGCGGGAGTCAGGAAATTAAGGACCGCTCGTACATTGCTCGCCGGAATGGTTCTTACGATAGAACCGGGTTGCTACTTCATAGACTGCGTAAGTGTAGAAATAATTAATAAACAAATCTATAAAGATCTATTAAGACATATTAGTCTATTAAAACCAATCTCTTTTAAGTAAAATATTTTTTATTGCAGTTGCTGGATGCAGCTCTAGCCAATCCCGATCAGTCGAAATTCCTCGTGCAAGACCAATTACAAAGGTTTCGCGGGTTTGGTGGCGTCAGAATAGAAGACGATGTTCTTATAACGGACACTGGAGTGGAAAATATGACAGATGTTCCTCGCACGTAGGCATCTATTCTATACAAACAATTTTCTGTGAATCTTGTTCAGAGAGAATTTAATTTTGCATGCATATTTTTCAGGATCGAAGAAATAGAGGAATATATGCAGAGAGAGAGAACGAATTTATAATAATTCGAAGAATTTGAAAGATTTTGAAGATATAGGAGTATTCTTAAAAAAAAAAAAAACATTAAAAAGCCAATAGCTGTATAAATGAAAATAATTGTGATAAGAAAATCTATTCATATAATTTCTTACAAGGTATACAAAAGTCATATATATATATATATTTGTATTTTTATTATCAATTATTGCCATTTATTTACAAACATGTAACATTTATATATGTATAATAAAAAAGCGCAAGAGTTTCTCTGAGGCGCCGTAACATTATACCGTTATCGCGACGTTTATAATATACATGCATATGTTAAACAAATATATGTATCGGTTATTGCGTAAGTTTATCGCGTAAAGTTTTTTAAATCTACATTCGTGCTAGTAATAATTACACTGATGATTCTTATAATAAAAGTCATTCATTTTTTGTCGGCGACATCTATTTCGGGAATAGGCGTGGCGACTTTTAATAACAAAATTAAAAATAGTTTTAACTCAACAGACATGTGTGTCGCGATCCGTGGGGATTAGAACTTAATTTGGAACACATGAATACTTTCATCGCATGGCTTTCCGCACGCGAGTGCGTATATTATGGAAGTTAACGCATATCAACTATAGCCTCGCATGTCCATTTCGGATGAAATCTCTTGTAAGTGTGTTTATTATCGTGCGTATGCGTGGCTATTATCGGCGCCTTACAATTGTATGAGCGACGCGTACGCGAAATATCAATCGGCAGCACTCGCGCGTTGCAACATACGTCTTGAATTTCATAAGAATAGTATAAAGCGATTGATACGTCAACGAACCAAAGTCTGCGGAAAAGTTGCGAGGTTTTTAAATAAACTTGTCTCGTCTTTAGTGACGCGAGCGATAGACCTCGGGCGAATGATAACGAAGGAAGCGTTGACGTCAAGCCGTATTATCACTATTCACATGAGAAGATTTGATGAAAATGTTGTAGAGAAAGCCGGTTGAGAGAAAGCGGAACACGACAAAGAGTTGCAACCGCTGTTTGCGCGATCGCTTGTATAAAAATAAGACGTCGAAACGTGAAGCAAGCATCGTACTACAATTAGATCACGCGGATCTGAAAATATATTATTAGCTAATCTTTTCTACGAAAAAAGAGGTGGAAGGAATATAATTCATCACGAGAATTTCTTCTAACTTTATATATGCAAACGTGAGGCAAATCTAATCACTCGCGATCGGCTTATAAATATATGTCTGTGAAAATGTGGAGCGCGGCCCCCTTTGACGTAATGCCGCCGGCACGATGCGGGCAGGTATTCTTGTCGGAGTAGCGGGACAAGGAAGGAGGAACAAGAAAAAGCTGGTGCACGCGCGTTAACTCATTATAATCTCGCAGTGTCAACAGCGTGACACGTCGTCGCGACGCTCGCGTTCCAGCTGAGCGAATGGAAGAGCGCAGACGCATTTACCAGCTCACAAATGTCGAGTTTTTTTTTCTCTCTTTTTTTTTTTTTTAATATCTTTGCTCTCTACGAAGTCTGTTCTCTTCGAAGATTCTCGGCGTTACGATGACGACAATATCGATAATACGTTGCGTGATTTTAAAGACTTTCTGAATTAAACAGGAAAAGAATCAGAAATTTCTAAACAAAAATTGAAGAGAATTTCGAAAATTTACATTCGAATGAAGATTTATTCATGAGACTTTGCGAAATATTTTGATTACTCGGGCTATCGGAAACAAATTTTCGAAATTCAGTAGGGACAAGCAGCTAAAGTTTTTTTACTATCATCGCTCGATACATGTAATATTTTTTGTCCTCGAGCTAAAATGGTCGGAGCGAAAGATTCTTTTCTCAACAGACAATAAAAAGAGATACCTGAAAAAATCATGAAAAGGCGTCTTATAGACATCTTTACGGCATCTCTTTCAAACGCCTTATCTCACGGGTTTAATCTCGCTTGAACTCGTTACATTAACGTAACTATCAACATCGGAGTCTGATAATCCCCGTGAATCAACTCGTGGCTACGCATTTTCATCTAGAGAGAGAAAGAGAAGCAGGTAAAGGGACAGATATGGATAGAAAAGGGGAGCAGGGTGGGCAACGCGACAGCCAGGCGTGAAAGTCGGCAGCTTTTCCAACACGCATGCCTGACGCCCGTTGACGCCGTCGCGGTCGTCGTCTTGGTCGTCTTCGGTGTCGCGCCTTCGTATCGATAGGTCGCGTGACTGCACGCGTGTTAGCTGGTGATCGTCGTCGAAACAAATCGCTGTTCGTCGAGCCGACGACGAGAATGTGCAGAGGAGGTAACGAAGCGCGAGAAGGACAAGGACGACGAGGTGGGATATCAGCGGCGTCGAAACCGGAGGCGTGATCGAGGCATGTCGGATTATTTCTGTGTCACTTGCGGGACGAGCAATTTGCGTGACCTGTGGGTCTACCACGTGTCTTTTTTTCTCTCTCTCTCTCTCTCTCTCTCTCTTTTGACAGCTGTCAAGCTGTCGTCGCTAACGTTAGTGACGTTCGTTCGCGACCACCTGCAGGCATCGACCTCGGTGCCCAGCGTTGCGACTTGCAAATAATTAAAACCTCCGCCGTCGTGAAAGGAGGGAGGATTGTCAGCGGGGAAGAAGACGTCACTCTAGCGGAGCGTGGCTTCGAGGGGAGTTGGGTAGCAACCGAGTCGGCGGATCGACGTGCCGAGGAGAGAGAGAGACCCCGATGATGACCTCGTGGTAAAGGAGCGCAGTCGGTCGTCGCGTTTCGCGAAGAGGAGCGACCGTTGATCGTTGATCGAGTTCTATCGTTCTCGATCGTTGCTTCCTCGATTCACGCGGATGGAACGAACGGGAACGTAACGGTCGGCCGCGATGCCCCGCTGATGTCGTAGCGTACTTGACGCGTCGCGGGAGAAGAGACGACGCTATTTACGGTCGAGGAAGTACGCGCGGAAGGCACGCGGACGCGGGAAGACGTCAAACGCGGCGTCGCTCTTCCGTCGCGATAACGGGCGGAAAAATAAAAAGTGCCAGCGAGCATACGCTTCCGCGATCCGCGCGTGGAAAGGCGAGCATGATTTATTTCGGCACATGGTAATTTCGGGACCGCGCGAGAATAAGAGAGACAGAGAGAGAGAGAGGAAGCGAGGAATCGGAGGAGGGGATGGACTCGCGAGAAAAAGAGTGGCCGCGGGATAGAGCGGAGAATAAAGCCCGCCGCGCTTGCCGTCAGTGATTCACGTCGCGAGGAAACGGCCGTTGCGAGACCGCGCTCGTTCCTAAATCGCGATCACGAAAATCGACGGGGATCTCTGTCACTGAGACGAATAAAGATAAATAACGGAAATCGCGGATAGACTTTCAGATAGGTGTGCGTCGAGATGTTTGTGTGCTCGTACATGTACGTGTGTGCTCGAAACGGGAAGTAAAAGTACGCGTGTTCTGATTTCGAATACGCGATTCCCAACGAGAGTTCAGATTAAAGTTATACGCTTCAGAGACGATTTAATTGTTGGAGAGTCGATTGCGACGTTGGTATTTTTATTTTTGACATTTGGCGATTTGCGAGGAGGATCTACCTCCGACAAGCTGCGCGGAAATTTGATTTACGCGCGATATACATGATAATATATTCTCGTACTTGTGGCAAAATTTTCAAATTTAATTATTTTCAATTTCGAAAGGAACCGATCGAATCTTGAAATTCGCCTCATATCAAATTCACGAATGCATTAGAAGTTCGCAAAGTAAAGAAGTTTTGAAAAACTTTGAATTTTATTCACGATACATAAAGATTGAGAAATAAAGAGAATCCAAGATAATTAAATATAGGATAATATAACGAGAGCGAGGCTCCATCCTAAAAAAAAAAAAAAAAAAATTAAACAAACCACATTAACATTTACAAAATTATCGAAAAAAAATCCGACCAAATATAGGCGGCAAGTTTCGTAGGAAATTTACCAAGATAGAAGCGAGAGTTTCACAGACAGAACAGAGTCTCGAATTTATTCTACAATACATACAGTGAAATAATCCACGCGGCGCAGCTGTAAAGACGACAAAAATTGACGGCGATAAGCGTTATTGGTACTATCTAATCGCGGAATCGCTCGCTCGTGTATGTACACAACGCGATCCATTTTAATCGGCATAGCGAACGTCAGGAATTTAGCTCCGTAATCTGTTGATCGATGTGGGGCATCTTTGCTCGTACGGAGGAAAACACGATTTAATCGGATTGAATGGTCTATTTTTTTTTTTTTCAATTCCTCTATAAACGAATTGAGACTCATGATGATGATGTAACGTCGAAAATACAACGTCCCTGTAATCGGTGTGAAGGACACTGTTCGCTGATCATAATCATTTCCGTCGACAGGAAACAGATCGACGATTACGCCGACGTCGTCACAGTGGTAATCAAACCTTGCGTTATGAATCAAGTCCGACTCGGCGATGTCCGACAATCAACGAAAGACAAGAAAGGAAGTGAGTGAGACGATCCGAATGAACGAGAGGATCAGGTATACGAGAATTATTACACGAATCGCTCGACGGAGACAGAAAAAATATCGTCCTCCTGTCAATTTGTAATTGGACGGACTTCTACACCAAGTCCTCGAAGCGGAATCGAGCGTCTTCAGGTTCAAGCCTTAAGGATGGACGACCTGGTGTGCACCTAGGGACACGGCGATAAGAAACAACGCGGAGTGCAAAGGACGGGCGTGCGATAATCCCGCGCGAACTCGCCGACTAGTCATCGATCGACCACGAGACCGTGCGCCGCGACGCCCTCTCCTCGCCTTGCTCTCTGCTTGATCGTCCCCACCTGTCTTGTCATCCCCAGTCGTGTCAGACGTTTACGTATCACGTCGGAAACACGCCTGGCGCGCTCTCTCCTTGTCCCTTTCTTACTCGCACCCCTCTCTCTATTCCTTTCTCTCCATCTCTCTCTTTCTGTTCTTTTCTCTCTTTCCTTCTCTCTCTCTCTCTCTCTCTCTCTCTTTGGATCATCCTTCCTTCGTGGATTCTATTTCTTCAACGTGCAAGTAGTGTCCGCGACGTCGTTGTCCGCGGGTAGTCTTGTTGCCAAAACAGACAGACAAAGGTTGTCTCTTAGGGCGCAGTATCCGAGGTGGCATCGACTCTGAAAGCTTCGTCGCCAAAACACGAGGTGCTGTCAGTGTTAGGTCGTTAGATCGAGCAACAACGCGTCTGCCCGCGCAGTCTACGAAGATGTGTCGCGGTGCGTTTCAACGTGCGCGTAAAAAAAAATGAGTGGCTGAGTTCGCCGTGAGATTCTTCAAGATCTCGCGAGGAGGATACTCATCGAGTTCGATGACGGTGCTACACAACCGGTCGATACACTCTTCTTCCCGTGATGCCGATCGCTGGTGGCTCCGAAACGTTCGTGTGATCCCCCTCTTACCGTATATTTGAACAATCGCTGCAGACGATACTCTGCGAGGGTGGAAGAAGAACGTCGAGGGACTGAATTTTCGTCGAGATACGCGGGGATTAGCCCGGCAGATAGATACCGGGGAAATTGCGACGCGACCCGGGGAACAAAGAGCTCTCTCTCTCTCTCTCTCTCTCTTTCTCTTCTGTCCTCGGTCGACGCGGGGATTATCGGTCTACAAGGGCGTCGGAGAGGAGCGGGAAAGTTTCAGGCAGAAAAACAAGTAGCGCGTAAATCCTTCTATCCAGTCGCGTCGGCGATACGACTGATGTCGATACGACTACAACAGAGCTACACTACCACTTGTTCAAGCGGATTCTCTCTCGTCGATGATCTCTAATCTCATCCAAAAACTGGAAGAGATTCATCCAGGTAGCAAATCGCGCGAATAAATCACGCCGGAAAGAACTTGATAAACGCACAATGTTTTGTTTCCAAAGTCCCTTCACGCGATCGTCGCGAAGCGTCGTGTCCACCGCGTCGTTATCGACGAGCAAGAGCAAGTCGTCGCTGACCAACGCGATCCTATCGCCCACCGCTAAGACGTCCAACGCGACAGAGCGCAATCGACGTGGCTCCGAGGCGACCAGCGAGGGCTCCAACTCCTCCATCAGATACATCGATCAGGAGGCCTCGATGTCCGATGGCAGCAGCACGGATACTCTGCCGGGTATCCGCGCCGATTATCTGGACTCTGAACCCCTGTCGCTCGGGGCGGACGCTCTGACGTCGCCGAGCGGAATAACGGTACTTTTGAACGGCACCAATGGCACCAACGAAGTACAGGACGAGAGTCATCAGACCGCTTTACCGTCGCCGACAAAGAAGTCTAGCGGCAACGGTAGTAGCTGGCATCGCAAACTCATGCTACGTCTCCGTTCCACCGACTTTTCGAGCTTGAACAACGACGAGACACGCTCCTCCTCGACGTCGCCGTCGCCCGCGAGCGAATCCACTATGGAGTCCACCTCGTCTTGCTCGAGAAATCCTCGCAGCGATGAGAATAGACAGGACGCCAACGCGACGGCGACAACCGTCTCGTCGCCGTCGGTGCAAATCGACATGGCCGGGAGTCCTCAAGCGGCCGCCGTCTCCATCGGCGACATACCGTCTCTGGAGAACGGTTTCAGCGAGGAGGAGAACGACGACGACGTAGACGAGGAGGTCGAGGAGGATGAAGAAGAGGCCTGCAATCTGGAGACTGAGACGGAGGACGGCTCGTCCCTGCCGTCCAGTCCAGCAGCCGCGTCCACCGTCGGTCTGACCTCTTCCGCGGTACCCTATTACGATTTCCTGTCGGTGAACGGCGGCGCGATGCGACAGGAGACCACCAGCACCAGCTCGCCGCAGTTGTCGTCGGGCGCGAGTCTGCGATCCAGCGTCGAATCCCCGCCTGCCGACACCTGCAGCTCGTACGGCGAGGACAGCAGCCCGGGTATGGACTCGCTGAAGCCCGAGGGCCTGGACGCGTCTGGTTGCTTGCCAGCCGCGAGATCCTGCCCGAATCTAGAGCGTCAGAGCGCGGGCTGCTCATCGGCCAGCGGTTCTTCGAGTCCGAGTCCGAGTCCGGGCCCGGCCGGGCCCAGATTCAAGCCGCTCGAGGAGGGCGACATACAGGTGTGTTATCTGAATCATACGCGCACCCTCGTGAGGAAGATCCTGTCCAGCAAATTCCTGCGACGTTGGGAGACGCATCATCTCTATCTCAACGACGCCTGCCTGTCCTCCAAGACGGTGAGTGCGTTACAAACTTTATCGGTCGCCTTTGTCGCCATGTTTCAAAATTCGAGTCTTTAAGTAAGATGTGAATCCCGTCTCTTAAAATGGGAAACTAAATATTATTTTTTTTTTTTGTTGCGAAAGATATCGATTCTATAAATTGACAAAGGGACCTTTGCATAGTTATTTTGTTTATATTATAGTCACAATTAAAGCGCGAAAGACGAATCGATGAATATGTATATCTCGATCTGAGAGATATTTTTATTCGCAGATCGTAATTTGCGCTTAAAGCGACTTGTGATGATTAATAATATTAATCTTATTTCGTACGATTAACACCAAAGAATTCTGCAATTCCTCGAGGTCTCTATTCTCGGCTTAAGTCGCTTCCGAGCTTGTTACGTTAGCGTAGGCGTAGCGATGAGTCTCCATCTCTGCGCATTGTACCATTATCCAGATTAGTGGTTTACTAAAGTAATGTTGAAACGCTTTAGTCACTCGAGAAGAAATTCCGTCGTCCAACTTTGTTTCTCAATAAGAAAAAGGGAGAGAGAGAGAGAGAGAGAGAGAGAGAGAGAGAGAGAGAGAGAGAGACGAAAAGGAAGGAATTCATTTTGTTGTGTTTCTCAAAAGTCAATTGTCAATTCAGCAACTAGCGTGTCCGCTAGTCCAAAAACAGCTCAAACAGCTTGTTTATTTTGGAAGTGACAGGCAAGTTCGGAGATGACGAACTTAGCTAGAATATAATCTCGCGCGTCGTGTTTACTTCAGCGTGTTGGTTTGATAATTTGATTCTGTTGTCGTGCAAAGGATTCATTTATCGTAGTTTCTTATGTAAACTCGTGCCGCGCGGTATTCATACTTCATTATCGTGATTCACGGTGGCCCCTTTGAGGAACTTTTATAATTGAAGAGCTGAGTTTCGCGAAAATAATTTAGCAATGCTCTCGCGTCCTCTCATCTCTGCCTCAAGTTTGAGTAAATCGGATCTGTCGGCTACTGTCGATCGTATCGTGCAATAATCACATCTACTTTTTATTTATACCAAATATTTATCGAGAATTTAAGAATGCCCATTCATTTGTCCGTCAATTTAATCAAATGCCAGATCAATCTATTATTCATTTATGAAGAGACTTTTAATTCTTGTGTGACACTTTGAAATAAATATCTCGTACGAAGGGATTCGCAATCGCGAAAATATCGAAAGTCGATAGAATATGCATTTCGATCTATTTCGATCTCGTCAGAGATTTCTCTATCGCCGCGGATTCCGATTTCTCGTTATCGACGAGAGTAGCATTCGTATGTAACAATTCGCGGAAATCGATCATCTCGATGCAACAATGATTACATGTCTCTGTCTCTTCCGTTCATTTCTCTCTCTCTCTCTCTCTCTCTCTCTCTCTCTCTCTCTTTCTCCATTTTTCTGTCTTCGCGATTGTGTATCAGAATGCAATTTACATCGCCGCCCGGAGCCGATTTATGTGGCACGGCCGCGATATATATACGACAAAATGCATCGCGGATGAAGGAAGAAGAGCGGCGCATCGAAGTGCAACGATCAGCGATGGATCTCTTTTCTCCTCCCCTGTCTCGTTTCCTCGATTCCGGTGGGCGACGTTACGTAATTGCGAGATGGAGAGATAGAGAGGGTGAGGGAGAGAAACGTCGGTTGGAAAAACCGGCTAAATTCGTTACCTTCGTCTCTCAACGTGCAGTCACGATGCTGATTACGAAACCACCATCGCTACTGCATCTCGGTGAAATGTAATTTATCGTTTCGCTTTACAGGGGAAAGCGCGTTACATGGAATAGCACTTGATGCGGCGCTTCGTGATAGATTCTATTTTCGTAGCGATACGTTTATATACGCGACTCTCGCCTCAACAAGAGCCATATTTCCTCTCTTTCTCTCTCCTTTAGGTGTAAAATAATAATTATAAGATTTGCATTTCTTATAAAAATTTTCTCAACATTCTTTATCCCTGCGAATTGGCAATTATCTTGTTGACACTTGGAATTATTGTCGTAAGTCATAAAAATCTTGCGTGATATACCTCGTGTCTCTTTTCTCGGTACGATATTATTTGCACGTATGTACGCAAGAGAGGCGCGTGTCAACGAGCTTTTTTTAAAATTTTACACTTCTCCGGTGATTAATTATTGAGTTTTTGCGCGTGCCCGACTGTTTTTTTATTTCGCAAAAATGTCGAACTTTACGTTTATTTATCTTGTGTCTGTGTGCGTACGGCCATATAGATACATATATCCGTATACGTATAAAAATAATATCCAATAATCTAAACGTGAAAATTATTATAGTGTGATTTTTAATAAGTAAATACTAACAATCCTATAAAATCCTATAAAAAAATAATAATAATGAATAATAATATCAGCGTGATTTAATATACGACATAACGCACTAAACGCGCAACGAACGCCGATGAGAGAGACGAGAATGTATCGGCATCACAGAACTTTTTCTCGGTAATGCACAAAGACAATCCGTCTCGTTATCGATAAAACTTCGATAACATTCCGACGAATTCTGAGAAATTAATCGCGCGTACCAAATTCGGTATGTGGGAATTCGAAACACCGCGTGAAACCTGCGCGTTCTTTTCACCGTCCGAAATCGTCGGATTGCATATCGATGATTCGTCGATCATCGTCATTCATCGACGTGGCCTTGCATTCGATCGGCTCGAGTTTGTGCGTCACACGAAACGTGAAATTCGGATGAAACAAGGATGACGGCGGAAAAAAAAAAAAAAAAGAAACACTCGCCGATTGTCAATTTCTCCCGTTATGGTTTAATCGAGTGAACAACCGATAAAAGATAGTCGCGACGACGTCTTTGTTGACGCAATCGGACCGCGGAGAGATCGGCTTCTCGATATTCGTTTTATTTATTCGATATCGGATGCCATTAGTATTGATATCTCATTCGATACTCTCCTTACATAGTATCGATAATGTCAAAGGCGAATTTGTCGGCACCAAAAATAGTCAGCCGAGATATAAGTCGATGATGCGTATTCGTATTTATTTCGCATATTTATTTATGACAAATGCGTTGAGATCGATAGGCAGAGGTCGAGGAGATGAAGACAGCGATCTATATATATATGTATAGAATGCGCGCATAGTGTGATATCAAATATGTTTAAGGTTAATTACAAGTTCTCCAAACATCAAAGAGTGCACTTAATATGCGGAATTTCTAATCTACTTCTCGACAAAAATTAGCAGCCATCTCTGATATTTTACAATAATTTGTATGAAAGCATATAACAACAAGTCGTAAATAACTTTCAGAATTCATTAATTTTATTTTCTCTTATCACGTGCACGTTCAGTTGTTAAATAATTGACCGACAATTTCTCGTGTACTATCTCGTCATACGCGATACGCGACTAACGCCGATAGCGTACGATACAATATTCAGTAGATACTATAACGAGACCTCGATACGTTAATATTGTCGACGCGCGGTTCGTTAATAAGGTAGACGGAATCACGATAATCCGACTAGCCGAGTTATTTGACTGGATAAAGAGAGGTCGAAGGTTTATTTCGACGATAAAGCTAATAATCGGGCAAGTTCTCAATATTATGCATAAAAATTATTCTTATAACGTGCACAACAGTAGATTATAATTTATAAATATTTGTACATTTATTTATATATTTTTACGTGTATCTTTTTTTCTCTTATTATTCGTTGCTCATAATTTTCCGTAATTATTTCATTTATGTAGCCTTACATGTGTTCGCGAAGCTGCGCAACGAAACAGTTTCTAGTATTTTAATGAACATAATTGAAATTCTTCCCTTGAGTGCTGAAAAATAAGAGGAATTTTATTTCAGCAGAATTACAATTAAAAATATAATACAAGGGAGTCTGGCGGAAATGTAGGTTGTTTTGCTTGCGTTTGACATTATTTTTATTTATTATTGTGTTAAACGATATTTCGCGCATCCCGGACGAGATTCGATAAATTTAATTCCGCAAAATTTTGCACGGACAATGGGGTGCCGGTTTATTATATGCCACATTCGCAGAGAGGGGAGGGGAGGGAAGGGGGAGAATAGCAATGAAATCCTGCGGTGTAATCTATGTGCGCATGCATATATGAGGCGCGCGCACGAGCGCGATATATTTCTGTACTAATGCAGCCTTTGTTCAGCAACAAAAACGTTCGTTAAACCGGACGTTCGGCGATAAACCATATGACGCGAATTGTATTTTTAGGAGCTCCATTCAGTCGGCCACGCGTTCCATAATTTGGCGAGAGGTATTTCGCTTTTGTCGCGCTCATTTCCTATATATTGCACCTCCCCATGTAAATATATATATATATATATATATATATATATATATATATATATATACGCAATTGTTCTCGTTATTTTATTTATCTTCCTCGTACCATCTGGCACATACATGCGTATTCTACGCGATACTCTATATTAATATTTTGTATGCGCGATATACGGGAACGTATTAATAGAACTGCTGTAGCAACGGGCAATGTAAACATCGCTTCGCGCCCTTGTACACTTCATCTCACTCATTACTTCGATTTGCTAAATCGTTGATCCGGTCAGTGATAGTCGCTTCAATTAACAAATGTTATTGCGCGATGACGGCTTCTCAATCCGACTTACGGACGGTCAGAGAGAGTTTCATTTAATAGAGTTTCGATTTTGTATTACGGAAGATATTAGTCATGCACCGATGCGTATCGATGGACCGCAAGCGTTTCATTCATACGACAGATAAATGCATTGACGTGTGGGAAATATTGCGTCGCGACCAGCAGCCGGCACAAGGAGGGTTTTTCGCGAGGCGCGAGCGAAGGACGCTCGTATAAATGCCTAAGCTATTCGCTGACGCAATTATTTTTCCCAGCGTTATTGCACGGGGAGGAAATTATCGTCGAGTTTTAACGACCTTACCGTTGCTCCGCGCTGCCGGAAGTTCGTCGCAATAATCCGGGCGCGACTTTTTATCGCTCCAGCAGTGCGAGACGAATCGTAAAAATGCCGCGTATTACCCCATTTAAATCGGAAATCGAGAATAGGCCGCGAAATGTCCCGTCATGCGTCATCCGATGCGACCCTTGACTCTTCGCGAGAGACGCTCTCGAGATCCGGATGATCATATATACACATATATTACAGAGAAATCGTTCGGACATTAATCGCTGCTCGCGATTTTTTCTTTTTTCCGTAAATCGTGATCGTGTCGCGGTTAATTGTCATAACCCGGAATTAGAAATAAACGTGGGTATAAATGATGCAAAAATGATTGCTTTGTTTCTAGAAGGATATATGTATATTTGTGCAGCGAGCAAATTTATACAAAATCGTCGCGAATTTTCGCATGCGAATCACCAGCTGTATCAATAAGAATAATAAAATTCGAAATTCTATTATTTGTACGCATATATGCATATTGCATCGCGGAAAATTGAAACTTCTACATGCTAATTCGCGCTTTGTTTTGATTTGTTCTCTACTTGCGGTCTATCTTTTGCAAGAATATACATATATAATAACAAGTTTACGAGTTTACGTTCGGAATGAATAAACAAAATTGTATTGTCGTGACGCATTTGTGGCAGTATCTACGTGGCTTTGACGTACCTGAATTTGGCGAAAAGTTAAATTGATGGTAATTGGAATGGATTGCAATATCTCCTAGAAGATGACAACGTAAAAATGTAGGAATTCCAGACATGTTTACATCGAAGTATGAATATTTTGATCTTTAAGGAAAATGCATTTATCTTGTATATGAAAAAATTAATAAAAAAAAATAATTAATAAATTAATAAATTAATAAAAAAAATACACACATACACACATACATATACATATATATATATATATATACATATATATATATATATAGTGATCGATACGTATTGTAATTTGTTGCGTTACTACCGCGTTAAATCGAAGCTATAAACTTGTGGGGTGGCTGTTTTAATCATATGCGGCTTTTGGCATTTACGCGCTCCATTTATTAACGAAGCATAAACTGAGGAAGGGCAGGAAACTTGTCTCCGTGAGTAACATGCGATGCCATTAGATTATTACGTGGCGCAAAGAGTAGAGTATCTCGCGGTGCAAATATACTGCTAATGGGTCATCGGTCGTCCGTATGTCGATGGAGACATACGTCCGCAATTAGCACAATTTCGATGTCGAGTCGAGCGTGAACGATGTGTAGCGTAACGAATGCCGACACCCCTCGCGCGTATTATTACGTATGTGACATATTTACACAGATCGGCCGGCATTCGCGACGAGTGCGTGTGAAAGATGGGGGAAATTTCTTTTTCATTCAATTTTTGCCGATCGAACGATCTCATCAAGGTGAAAAGATCCGTCTCGCACGTGGAAGCCAGTGTCGAGGGTGACAACACGGATTTTTCCTCCTCGCTAAAATCGTGCATGTGTGTGACGCACTTACCTTTACGTCAATGAAATTCGGTGAACGATATGATGATATCGTGCATCATCATATATATCCGCTAGCTCCTTATTGCATGTTCGAAGGTTGCTTCCGAAATTGCATATCCTGTTGCAGCACATGAGGTCGAAGGATATCGATACCGTATCCAATGTATTTTCGTATCGATACAAATAAATACACTTACTATATATAATGTATTCTTTAATATAACTATTTTATGTTAAAGACGTTATATATATGTACGTAGATTTATTGCGAGATTTTGAGTCTTAAATAAAATTATTTACTTCCAGGTTTGCAAAATATCACATTGAATGTCGTGAACACTGCAGGTAAATTTTAATTGATCAGTCGGCTGTATTTAGTTGACCTAAACTTAGCTTTTCAAATTGTGATTTAATGTCAATGAACGAACTTGACTAGGATGAGACAGTCAAATTTAGCTAAATTATTTCGAGATCTGCCGATATAATATAATAGATCGAGGGATTAATGCAATGCCATATTAAATAGATTAAAACTGACGTACAAGGCAAAAAGGGAAAGCTGAAAATGCGATAATAATTATTTATAATTATATATAAATCCGTATTTTCATAACTAATATACAGCACTGTCTGATTTTAAATCGCTTGTCTTTCTTATAGCGCACTATTTACGGTTGGTGTATCATAAAATCTATAAATAGATTGATATAATATACTATTTTTTTACGTTGATACAATTAAAAAATCACATTAGCACATTTAAAGTCCTCTATACGCATATTTCTGACGTAAATAACGGATTATAATTATAAGTGCTATCTATGCTATCTTATATCTATGTATCTTTTATGTGTATTTGCATTTTGTGCGACGGTTTAAATAAAGAGAAAAAAGAAAAGAGGACGAAAATGACATCGTGCTTTCGCGCCAACAAAGTCGAAAGATTCTAAAATGTGGCCGTCTCGCCGATGCAACATTGATAACCGGCTGCTCGTTGATTGGTGTATTTTTATAAGAAATCGCGGTAGATTAATATACATATACATGTAAATGACGTGTGTCAATTTATCAATATGTTCGAACGTAGATCGCAAAATTTTTCAAGGCTGAGACGTTTCTCGCGCGCACTCACTCGCTCATAAATAATCGCAGACGATCATTATTAGCTTGTATTGTAATTTTTTTTTACTTGTTTACGCGTTATTAAGTGACAACGATGAGAATTGTAATAAAAGAAATTATTGATGCTCATCAATAAATTCATTACATCGCGATCATTTTATTCGCGAATAATCGAGGATTGTAATTAATTTAATTCGTGTATTTTAGTATCCAGGAAATAATCAAGTAATTCATATAATTGCGGATTTGTTATTGACTCATGCGTGCGTATCAACGCCTGAAATTCACGATTATTATTTACATAAACAGTATCCCGAATTGCAGATTTCCTGTTTATAAATAGTTGCGGAGGGACCATTGACGTAAATGCATTAATATTTGATATGTATCTACCCTTTATTAAATAAAACGTGAATTATAACAACGCTATAAATTCTCGCATATCTCCGCGAAATGAAAAGAAAAAGAAATGGATATTATCCCCTTATAAAAAAACCACTTATAAAAAAAAAAAAACAATTGCGCGCATTATCATAAAGATTATATTATCAATGAGGGGAGACATCGAAATTGTCGGAAATTCCAGTATCTCAATCACGTGCAATCCGTACACTCAGGTCGAGTGCTTTGTCATTGGGCGAGAAAGAAAAATCTTATAATGTTTGCAGCATATCATTATTTCTTTTTTTTTATTCTACTCTTCAATTGTTAATATTGTCATGAATATTAATTGTACATACTATTAACACGTCAACCTAAAGGTTATAAAACATTATCTTACCGCATTATACATAATACGACTAAATCCTTCGTTCAGATGCAGATTAGCGTTAAATGCACTCGCTCCAAGCACGATTAAACTCATTTTCGCGTAGATGAAAGCGAACGTATCGTGTGAGCCATCCATGTGTCTTTAATTTAAATTAATTTAATTTAAATTAAATTTTCTTTAAATTAAAGAAGATGAGAGAAATGAAAAATGTTTAAATTATTTAAATATATTGAAAAATGTTTATTTTGTTTACATTATAACGTCTCTTTTTTACGATGAACAAAAATTATGTCGCTATTGATTCGAATGTCGAAAGGAGACTGATCTGCGAGAATTATGGGATTAAAATCCTCGCCGTATCGCGCCTCGCACGGCACACTTTCCGTTCACGCGCGGACCACGCGATGACGCGCATCTCCGAATCTCCATCGAGGAACGAGATTCACGCGAGTTCGCCTCTGACCTCTTCACGTAATCGAAATTATTGAGGCTTACCGCGAAATAGCGTCGGGGCGCCATTTCTTCTTATCGTGGAAGGAGATACCGGAAGGAGATTGACGAGACTAATCGTGGTCGGTGACACCAATGTCGACAGCGTCTCGGCACACACATACACATAAATACACACACGCACACGCAAACACATATACATACATATATGCGTGTACCCCAGAAGTCCACCACAAGAGATGTCTCTTTTAAAACAATCTCTTTGGTCGATTTAAAGATGAAAGTTCTTTTTGATAAAAATGAAGAAGGCCAATGATTGCATCTCTTTAACGTTATATATTGTTATGCCATCTAATTAAATATCATCATCTATAAAAATTTATTTGATTATAGCCAAAGAATATAAATTTATAATAATTTTTCTTTCTTCTTCCGATGTTTAGTTCGTAAATTATTCTTGATTTGATTGTATGTGTTTTGACATTTTCGTTGGAAAAATATCGTCTCGAGAAGAATCTATATGTACAATTTTGGGACATTTTATGCGTACATGACAATCGCGAACAAATCGGTCAGGAGCGAGTTGGATGATCGCTTATGACGGGCGTGGTTCTCTATGCGCGGACGTGCGTGCGTGCGTGCGTGCGTGCGTGCGTACCTGCCTGCCTGCCTGCCTGCCTGCCTGAATACATGCATGCGTGTGTACGAGAGCGTGTGCTCCACTGACGTCAAAGCTGACCCTGGGCTATGTGTTCAAGTAGCGGCAGTCATGCTCTTCGCGCTAACGTCTTGTAAAATACCTGTCGACCGTTCGCTTTTCGTGGCCGCAAATGCCATCGGCGAGAATCCCTCGCCGAGAAACAATGGCTGCTTTATGAAGGAGCTGCACCAGGGCAAGAGATGTAGAAGAGATATGCGCATAAAAGCCACTGAGGAATCTTGAAAGATTCTGATTAATTGCTGGCTTCAATCCAAGCTAAAGATTGAGAGATACGCACGTGATAAACAACAAGAAATAAGACGTAGAAATTTAATTGCGCAAATATTTTAATTTTTCGATGGCTCTTGAAGTAAGATACACTAATCAAACAAATAATTCGAAGAAAAAGATTGTGTAATAATGAGAAAAATAATTAAAAGATAGACTTGAGAAAAAAGAAAAGTGTGGAATGAAGGAAGAACAGAAGGAATATATATATAAGAAGAAAAAGAAGAAGAGAAGAATCGCAGCAGATATTCATCGCTCTCCTTTACGTAGTTGCGAATGATGGGATTATTAATTTTTGAATCATTGAGATATTGGAGAGTATGTCAAAACTCGTTGGAAATACGGAGATTTCCGCGTTTGAGTAGCTTTTTCTTTCTTCTCGGAACTCGTCTTGTTCTACGAAATTATGCCGATATAAAAATGATTGGAAATAATGTCGGAAATAATTAAATAATTTCGAAGACGAAATTGAATATCTTGTACAATTAGACGTCGGATAAATCTCGATGTATTATTTTAAATCCCGTTAATGAGGCGCAAAGTAACTTAAAGTATCAGAAGCAACGAGAGACGGTGGTTCCGACAAGCTAAATCGTTTTTGCAGCTGTTGAACACGAACCGGGAGAAAGACTCGATACTCTGACTGTAGTTTCTCAGATAAAACGCGTGCTGGAATGGAATTTCAATGGCTCCCAATTAGCGGTTGCAAAGCACCGTGGAAGAGTGTAAATGGATGTAGTAGATCTCAGCTGTATTACAATTAACGACTAAATGGGAGGTGGCGTAGGTGCGTTTGAATTCTTCTCTGTCGAGCTGAATCGAGTACGAAAGAAAACGTTTAACTTTCATCAGCGACCGAGCACCGATACGAGGAAACGTATGAATTTCAGGAATGTAGTTATAAAACTCGTTAAACTCGAAAGTGAAAAAAGGCGAGTTAACTTTGAAAGTTAATATCCCATGGGAGGGAGACTGGGTTATTCAAACTGTTAGTAGTTAATAAGTACGAGAGTCGGTAACTTCTCTTTTTTTTTTTTCCCTCTTTTCATCGAAGAGCCATGCGCCGCGATTATTAATTGCCGCATTTATTAATTCTATGTAACATCATTTAAATTACGTTAAAAGCTCTCTTTCTCTTTTTTTTTTTTTCAGTATCGCACAGCTCTCACGTAACATGAATGTATAAGAATGGTAAGCGATTTGAGCCACCTTTTATTGTATGCTGATTTCTCATGACGATAAATTTTTGTGAATTTGCAATAAGAACGTTGAGCGTGACACTTAACGTGACACGCGCTCGCGTGAAAATTCGTGTATCCGTTTTATCTGAAATAAAGTGCGAGGAACACATAAAACAATGGCAGGGTGACGCAGCGCCTAGCTTTTACGGCGCCGCTGTTAGCAGCCGTAAAAATACTAGCTCGTTTTTGCGCCTCTTGGAACATGAAAGGACTCGTAAACCACCCGTCTCGCTCATCGTTTGGCAGGCAAACATTTGGCGTGAGCTGGAACAGAAGTGGAGCGCGTTGAAAAATTTCAATTATCGCTCGGATCGTAAGTAATTTCGTAAAGCTCCATACGTTTCTTCCTCCAAAATCGTTGAGACGTTAATTTCTACAAGACTCAAGATTGCGAATTCTTTTTAAGAGTCTCTTAATAAGAAGCGTAATGAATTTTCGCACGAGTGTCAAATTTTTTTCTGGAGAACAAGCTATATATTCTAAAACGATACGTGTGTTAGACAAGTTTATGATTTATAACGTTGCGATTATGTGCATATTATGCCATTGAATGTTGCTTCTCGATCGAACGTCTTATTTATATTATATTAAACGACGCAAATGTAATAAAAAAGAATAACCGAAAAAACTTGATTTACTATTATCTAATGCTACGTAACGACTCATACAAGCGACAATACATCTATCATGTAAATTTAAACATATGCCTGACATATGATAAATGTTGACGTTTGACGTAAGTATTACGAGAGTTAATTATGAAAGATAAATGATTAACTCAAGGCGAGTATATTCAAGCGCGTTCTTAAAATAAATTAAAATAGATTAAATATACGGGTTAACTGACTATGCTATCGTGAATGTAAAGATTAAAAATCTAAAAACACGATTTGTTTGAATTTGTACTCTGTATATTTTCAAGCAATAAAGCGGACAAACAAATTTAATCGAAACCACTGCCAGCATGTTTGCACATTTTTTTACAACAAATTTTATTATCCACGAGAGAGATGCGAGGAGATTTCGTCGTACCTGATAATTCGGGCATTAGTGCATTACGGTAGTATAGTAGAAGCGTTAATCGAATTTTGTCTTGTCGCCAAAATTTCGTTACTCGATGCAACAATTTCGAAGTAACGTAATTGTATTGCCGTGCACGAGAACCGCGAGATATATTCGTAGCCATATCCGTATATAGTATACATGTACACGTATATATATATATATATTATGCGAGAGCAGTTAATGGGTTAATTTTGAAGAAATATTCCCGCATATACGGGTCTTCAAAAACGGAGGAAGATATCATAGCGTATGCATACATGTCATATAGCCAGTTCGCTTCTACTGACTGAACATACGCATTCACTGACAAAAGGAGAGACGGGGAAAGGAGGATGTAGAGAAAGAGACGGAGAGATTTTATTCATGGCAGAGAGTAAGCTGCTACGTGCACAAATGCAGGAATTTATATTTTGGCGAGGTGAATCGGAGAAGGAAAATGTCACTGACAGCTAAGCTCTGGCTGTCAATACACGCGCTTTGTGGTTTCTTGTCGAATTTAATGGCAAAAGCTACTGTTCGATCCACCGGTGTATTTTAATGTCGATATGTATTTGCCATTTACTACGTCAATTTAACGAAATTGTTTAGTTGAAAATTTCGAAGAAATTTTAGCCAAATTCTTTCATATCTTTTAAAAAATATCTATTTATGGCAATAATTTATATATATTAATATTATATTAATTTATATGAATTAATATTAAAATTTAAACTGTTTTCAATTAACTTAAATTAAATTTTAAATTAACTTAAATTAACCTTTCCTTTAAAATTCTAGGAAGGCTTTTCGTATGTCAAGATATTTCTTTGAAAATTTAATGGAGGAAATTCTTTCAAACATATCGTAAAATGTGTCGATCGCGGCATCGCTATTGAACTCGCTCGAAAACACTTGACGTTACCTTGATAAGAACACTCGAGTGACTCACGTTAGAAATATGTATTGCCATATGTAGTGACTTTTTAATAAGCTTTGTTCGTTTCGTTATTAGTAGTGACAGAAATGTTTATTTAACTACCATTCAATCTCTTGTGCGAGTAATAAAAGTAACACACACACACACACACACATTTTCTTGCAGCTTTGAGCTTTCGTTATTACAATTTATATCACAAATAAATTAATAAATATATGTGAGATGTAATTAAAAACATATGGATATGATAAATATCGCTGCAGAAGTAATTTCGATCTCGTAAAAAGTTCGCCATTCGTACCTCCGTACATCATTTCGCTTGGGACAACTGTTACCAATCTCCCGGGAATATTTCGAATCGCAATCTGCTATCACTCGCCAACAATCGATTCATTTCATCGCTCCTCTCGTTTATCTTGTATTGTTTTCGCCAGTGCGATTGGGCTGGCGACGATGCTTTTACGGGCGTGGATTATTTTTAGATCCGCGCACCGATGTGTATATTACTGGCGTCCTCTCTACGGCAATTCGATGATTTTTTTAACGGGCTCAATCTAAACGACACTTTCTGCAAAGAAAATTTTTCTTATCGTATTTTTCACTTTTTACTTCACGCTTTATTTAAAAAGATTGATAAAATATGAAATATTGATGAAGATTGTGATCATTAAACAACAATGGTTTTGAAATATTTTGAATTGAAAAAACAATGAAATATATCAATAAATATTCATGCTCAATTTGCGAATAGGATTTACAAAGTAGTTTATGAAAGTGTTAAAATTCTGTTTATGCATTGGACTTTCATAACTTCGTTAAATATACGAATACATGTGCTCACGTAGTAACAGTTTGGGATTTTGAAAGGACAAGGGAAAATGGCAAACACGCGAATCGATAAATTAACAACAATACAAAGGCCGACAGTATTTCGTCCGTTTCCGTGCTATAAGCGAGCTGTTTATCAAACGCGCGATCCACGTGTATTCAGTTCGAAATTAAAGGCGACGACTCGGATCAACGACCTCAGTTGTGAATGTCTGAAATAATCGAATGAAAATTCTGATCGACTATACGTACATCCGTTTTCGATTAATCCTACTGTTATCACAAAGGGAGGCAAAATAAGACTTTTTCATATATGTATGTAACAATTTGCTTATTCATATAAAACAAAAATATATATAATTTTCTCTCTATAAAATAAAATATACGAAACTCGAGCCGGACACGATAATAATTATTCAAATACTGTTACTTTACAACAGTGATTAAAATAAAATTGTATTTTAATTTATTTCTTTCTATTTTTTACCAGGAAAATTTAATTGAAAATTTTATGACATTTGATAGATTTAATACGCTATTGTCAAAACCATTCGGTATATTCATTTTATTCATTATTGTGCTCCACTTTTACAAGTAGAAAGTTGCATAACGTTGCATTATAATCAATAGATGACGAGAAAATGATAGCGACACACTCACGATATCGTGGCTCGCGTCGTACCTTGTGTGTTACATGACAAATTGGCCACGTGCAACACGTGCCGGCGACATCTCCGCCTTCTTTTACAATTTGACTTTTATCACGATATGAAATCGAGAGACTTCCTGTTATACAGAAACGCATTACGCAGGAGGAACGAATGAATTGCGCGACGATATTCTAGGAGAGTAACTGTCGAGTTTGTGTCACAATATTATATTCCCGTTACACACGTAAATCATATTGTACGTCATACCTCCGGTCTCTTTTTGAACTCCATTGCTTTATGCAAAGCCGTTGACAATTATAATAGATGTAAATTCCCTTCAACCAACGTAGAAGTAAATTTCGTCACTACAAACGTCTGCATCATAATTTTAAATTTTCTTGGCTTGATTCAGACGCATTGTCACAAAAGTTTCATTTACTTTTTTAATTTAATTTATTTAATTTTCAATTATCAAGAATAAGTGTTTGATCTAAGAGATAATTTTTGAGAATTCTTTTTACATCTACTTTAGATTGACGTTTCATTTTTCGACGCTGAAGATGCGAAAGTTGAATGTTCATAATGATTGTTTCTTATGGTATTATAGAATCATTCATGAATAACGACACGAATGCGATGTGCGGATTTATCTGACTTCTTCTATTTTTCCACGTTACGTAATACCGTCAACTAATCTGCAATTGCACAATCGCGACGTAAAAAACATCGCGAATCGTCGCTGTCCTGTTATGTTTAAATGTATAATTGTAATTTGAATGATAATATCGCGAATGCAACATTATGATTCCGCCTCTGCGCCAGATGCTAATGAGCGGCTCATCGTGTTTACGGTTCGACTGATCACAGTTTCATCGATTATGCAATCGCATGTCACACGAGTTACAAATAGGATATTGTAATTCAAAAGAGGAGATTCTACGGAGCCAAAAACAAATGCGAACAATGTAAATAATTTGCCGGTATCTCTATTCATTTAATAACAAGTCGGTGAAAAATTTACATTTTGCTCACCAACGTCAGCTACCGAATCAAGTTTGCGTGTCAATCATATTTGAAATTCTAAGTATAGTTTGTTTTTTTTTTTTCGCTTTAATGCAAGGAGAGAATCGCAAATAAGCCGCATGCGTGTCATTCACTTTCGATTTTTTTTTTTTTTTTTATTTACGCATTTCGGCAACTTTGATTCTGCTGTATTGTACGTAAAATAGTGTCATCCATTGTCTATTAATTATAAAAGCTCGTAATATGCACGAAACGAGTATTTTGTTATCACGAGTATCAAGTCTCTATTATGAGAGTAATTTTAGAGCTACTTTTGAGTTAAGTAATGGGCACAAGTTTTGTTATCGTTTACGTCACGCATGAATATGCACGATGCATGCATATTCATGGCAGTCTTCGTAACACAGTTGCATAAAAAGAGCATGAAGCCGTTTACAAAAGATGACCTTGGATCAGAAGATATAGGAAAAAAAAGTTGTATATTATTCACGTCGTGCGCGCGCCCTTTGTAACGACGAGTGCTCACAGCGCTCGGACTCCTTTTTTTATTTTAGCGCATCATACATAAATGCTTATTTTCTCTCCGTAAATAACGAATTTGATCAAAACGTGGAAATTGCGCGGGCTTTTAATAAATGTAAATAAATTAAAATCGATCTTTATTCATAAAATAGAGTGCTTATTTATATTTTGCATTCATTTTAAATCGTAATCTAATTACTTAATTATCATAAACAGCATACATAAATATTCCAGTTTGCGGACCGGTTTTGTGTATGTGTGTAGTCGAGTCGAGCGAACCAAGTAAATCATTTTTATTCATTCTTCATAAGAGCGTACATAGCCCTCGAGATTTCTGCATTTAATTATCTGCATTTATCTCTCATTATGCACGGCAACGAAAAATGCATGTTGCAGCATCCCAATGAATCTTCTCCCACTTAGACTCCATCTCGTTTTCTTTTCTCCGACTTCGCTACTTTTTCCAACCGTCAGATTTCCTAGACTCAGAATGGCACAAAGAATGACATACCTGATTACGCAGAGACGCGAAATGAGATTGCTTTCAAAAGAGCGCGAAAGATATTGCGCGAATTCCGGCGCGATCGGCACCGTGTCGCTTTCGGCCGCATTTAGCGAGGGGATGCGGTGTCCTAGATTCGGTCAAGTCTGTTCCAACCAGTCGTTCAACCCTCGGCCTAGATTCGCCCTGTGCTGACGTCACTCACTATTCCACACGCAGGTGCTCTCGCGTCTCTGTACTAGTCGCCCGATATCACGTTCACACACTAGCACACGCTCGCGGCCCGGCATTCACACACAGGTATTTATACATACGCAACATACGTACATATGTGTATATACACATACACACGCAGGGCACACACACTACGTCATCCTCTGTACAGTCTCAGAACTCGAGACATCGCTGGAGTGACGCGCGAACCAGGGCGCATTGTCCTCATCAGGTCGTATTATGCAACTTTTCCCTCGATTCATCGTCCCTTTTTCAGCCCCGCCTCTCTCGCATCAGTTCTATTCCTTCGCCAAGTTGGTTTTTTGTTGCCACGACCAGATTCGTCGGTATTCCCTTTATGCACATTCATGCGTATATATTTCGTTATGACAAGTGTGATTACGTCATTTCTAGAGACCGATTGCGCGCCGAAAGCCTGTGTTGACATTAGCTCGAAGCTGCTATTAGAATAGGTGCAAGAAAAATCTCTCGTATCTCAAGTAAAATTCCAAATTAAAATAATTTGGAATAATAATTTTTTATTAATGAAAATTAATCGCAATTGTTATTGAATTATGTGTGTAACCATTGACTTTTTAACATATTTTTATAGTTTATAAAAAATTTCTTCAATTTTCTATTTAAGAAATTTATAAATTAGACAAAAGAAAACAGAATTTAATAGAAAAATAATGAACTTTTTGCATCTGATATTTTATTGGATCGTAATTTAAACTACAATATGGATGATTAATAATGTTCTTTTTTTCTTTGATGTAATAACCAATGCTAGTTAATTTTAAAACTGCTATAAGTAAATTCGTATATAGCATTTTACCCTTTAATTATCATTATTATAGTAATTTTTCGAAGTAATGTCAGTATTACGTGTATAAACATTCTTATTATATTCACTAAACACTAGTAGATAAATTTATGTACGGCGATGACGTTCATGTCGAATTCATACGTTAAACAATGCTAATAATCCACAATTACAAGTATTTGAAAGAGGAAAATGATTGACGATCGAAGTGCAAATAATAGGTATATTTGAGATTATATCTCAAGACCTGAGATTACATATTTTGTTTTTTTCGCAATAAAAAACAAAATATCATTTTGAAGTTAGATTACATATTCATTATAAAATCTTTCTTGCTCTCTCTTTCTCATAAAAGCAGAATATTACTGATGAAAATTTTTTATCGCTTATAAAATGATGTTTTAGAATAATAAATACAAAATAATTGTGACTTGATTACAAAATTGCTATTACATCGTTTTTATCCTGCAATTTTATTATCATTATATAACAAGCGAGATTATACTAATTGAATCGATTAATACATGTAATTTTATGATTCTATAGAATTATCGTATACGCGCCGTGATTTTATGATACATGGAAATGAAATAATTTCTGTGAATTATGAAGATTTTATGAATATTATGAATATATTTACGTATTCAGGATTTTGCGTAAAACTTTTAAAAAAACGAGCAAGCCCAAAATGACTCTTTACACTATTGATCCGATAACATTATTATCTTACAATCACGTATATATATTTGTACGAAAATTTCTTTCGCAAAGTTTGAATTTTGTGTTTATTTATCTGCTTCAGCTCACGGGTTTTCTTCAACAACCTGTTCCGTATAGCAGTATGTCGGAGGTCCGAAAGTACGTTGTCGCCAGATGGGATCCCGCATATAAGAACTGTCTCAGCATCGTTTTACCGGATGGCTCGCTTCTTCTACAAGCCAGCAACGCTTATACGAGGGACCAGTGGTATCACTCGATATTATGGAAAGTACGTTAAAAAAGTATTTAATTTACTCATTATTATTTATTATATATTATTATTTTTAATGACATAATTATAGAACATTACATTTTTATTATATAGGAGTAAATTATATTAATTTAAATAAGGAGTTACGCGAAACACATTAAAATTAAGTTGATTTTAATTTTAACCTTGTCATATTTTACTGCCATGAAAATTTATCATTGCTTGTTTATTGCGTTGATAGCGATAATGAATTATGATAGAAAGTGAGAGAGAATAATTTTGATTTCTCATTTTGTTTAACTTGTAACAGTTTTAAGCGAACAATAGAACATCGTGTTTGCGCGCTTTTCGATTTTCTTTTTTTTTTTTTTCGATGACGATCGATATTATACACGAATGCACAAATACTGATATCAAACATTTTTTTCAATATCGGCTCTCTCCGATGTTGATCGAACGCGAGCAAACACGGTCGTTATTAACGTCTGACAATAAGGCTGAAAGAGGAGGAAGTAATAACGTCACGTGAGGCTAATATTCTCGATTGTCCTCGGCTACATCAAATCTCTCGGATACGTCAATATTTTATGGCAGCTGCGGTGAACAGTATATAATATCCGACCGGGAATAATCAGCGGCCTTTTGTATCGCGGCTTTTACGACGAGTAAATCGCAGCGGTTCAGGTTGATGATAACGATTGATTGAATTTTATTGTTTACGGTGTCGTATCGCCATTAGGAACATTGTTCATGCATTGACAGTTGGATGTCGTCGATTGATTATGAAGAGAGAGAGAGAGAGAGAGTTTTGTTTCACATTTCAGTTTTCATAGACACGAGCGATATATTACAATATTTTATATCTAATCGTAAGTTTAAGTTAACTCTTAATAAATGATTTCTTTCTCTCTCTTTGATTAATTATTCTTTATTGACATGAAAATTGTTATAACATGACAGATGTAAAAGAGATTTAAGATTTCTACTTACTTTATCGCGCGTCATCTTTATTACATTTAAATATCATTTCGTTATTATAATAATTATCACACATTTTTCTTCTTTTTGGTCTCTAGAGCCTTCTTGTTTTGTGCTTTCAAAACCTTATTAATGAGCCCGTTATTAAACAAGTTATCGAACTCATAGTAGGCAAAAGTTATTGAACTCATAATAGGCAATCAAAACCGATTTCTTCGTCTATTCATAGAAAAGCATTTTCAAGTATCAACATCTGGTGTCCATGAGCACCCGGGAAGAGGTGATACTGCGCGAGTTGCGAATCATGGTAGATTTTGCTCTGTGGACGCCACTCCAGGACGAGAGGGTGGCGGGCGCTCCGTTGGAGGCAGTGGCGAAACTTCTGGAGGAGCCCAACATGGATCCGGATACAAACGCGAAGATCGAGGGGATCGCTCGCGATCGCAGGAGCTGGGCGGAAGCCGTGCTTTCCGTAGTAGCGCCGCTTCTGGAAAAGGCAGCCCCACCGGCGGCCCTCGCGAGAGCGCTCGCCAGACTGGCACAGCAGCATCCGCGATCGCAACTCGTCCCGATGCTCGGTCCGGCGATCACGAGATGCCTGAAACACACCGTTGACTTTGGCAAGTCGCCGGACATGAGGAAGTTGCTGCAGGTAGGCGGTTGAACAGTCGACGACACTACTACTGCGTATTATCCTCTGGCGTTAGTTTAATTTACAGTTTGATTAAAGCATCGAGTTTAGATTGAGAATCTATCAAACTTTTGCTATATCAAACTTTTGTTATATCAAACTTTTGCTATATCAAACTTTTGCTATTGTATTAATTTTAATTATTTGGGCAATTGTTAAATTATGATAAACGATATACGGGCGTAATCGTGTTGCTTTACATATGTATAGGTTTTCGTCGCCGCTTTGTACGAGAACAATGACGGCGAGCAGGCGATCAGAGATTACATCTCGTCGGTCCACGGGCCGAGTAGCGATTGCCCGCATCCAAGGATACTTCCTAATCTCGTGTCCATCTGCGTCGCGGCTATATTCCACAGGCAAGTCCTTCGTCGTTACAAACGAGAATCACGGCTCGAGATTTTCAACAACGTCATCAATTTTGCTCGCAGGTTCGAAGTGTCGAGTCGCGTGTCGTCCAACGAAGATAAGCCGCCGCCGTTGCCGCCGTTGCAGTGTTACTTGCTCGTATTGAACATCGCGTAAGTGTTGCATAAACAAATTTGTTTGCGCGTTTAATCATTTAAATTCTCAGCTCTAAATTCATCTATCGAGAAATGACATTTCTTTTTCAGATCGGAGTACGCCGATTGGCGTCCGGGTCTCGGGGCGCTCTTGCAGCCCGTCCCGTTCCCGGAGGAGGCTCTGGCCATGAGGGAAGTGCAGGAATCCGTATTAATGTGCGTAATGCAACGACTGGCAAAAGACCCGAGATGCACGGTTCATCGCGTTCTGCTGCCCGTCCGAGAACCGCGTCCAGGTTGGATCCACATCGCCGCGCCGTCCAGCCCAGCTTGTCCAGATCGCGGAGAATTGTTCGGCGAGATGGTGAGAGATTCTTCCCAATATATATTTGTCTTTTTCTTTCAATATAACATCGCATTTCAAGTCACATTATTAATATCGTTTATTAATATCGTTTGACACGCTATTGCGTTGAAATGTAAAAGTACGCAGATTTCTTTAAAAGTTTGATTAAAGTCAATTATAAAAAATAATTGCATTTATAAAGATCCTTTCGCGCGCGCTTTTCGAACAGTTTTTTTTGATTCTTAAATATTTAATGTGACCGTGAAAAATCACGGAATATGCTCACAGAAAAATGCATGACTGCAACGTTTATGTATCTTCCTCTCTTTACGATCTCGTATAAAACGTTCGTCTCACATTTTGTACATTTGGGTCACACTGAGAGATACAAATATCTCTAACAGCAAATAGAGAACGGATATATGTAATTATCGCGCACCGAATTTATCCGCACGTGAAATGATTATAATGCATTCAGTGTATCGTAATCTCACGAGCCAGGCGTTTCGATTTCCCTCCACGCGATAACACCAACAATAAGATTTGTTGGTGTTATCGCGTGGAGGGATTTCGCTTCAGAAGCGATTCATCTCTCGAGGGAATAGAGCGGCGATTATTCTCACGGCGACTCGATCGGAAGTCCATCTGAATATTCATGAATCGGCCTCTTTTGAGACTACGGGCGCGCGCGCGGCTTCAATAGCTGTATTGACAGCATCCATTCCAATCTCTCGAATATAACCACGGAGCTGAATCGCCGTCGCCGCCGTCGCGTGGAATTAATGAGATCTGCCGGATGATTGCGGGAAAGTGAATGGGGAATCGGAAAGCGTTTCTCCCGCGCATTCATCACGATGGATAAATTCAATCGGATAACTTTTACTCTCGATTATAGCTGATTTTATCATCGAGGAATTTTAACAGAAACAATATAAATCGAAGATGACTATTTCCAATCTAATCCAATCTATTTTATTATATTAATATACAAAAAATATTACGCAAATATTACGTAAATACTAAATCGTTATTTTCACGATAGCTGACAACTCTGTTGGCGTGTTGCTGTCGACGAAAGAGGTTCATTGCGTCTCTGCTAAAGCAAGCTGGGGACGATTGCATTTTATTGGCGGTGCGAGGCTGCGACGCCGCGCAGGAGGCGCTCTGCTTGATGCTCGAGTGGCGTTTACTACCGAACGAGGAAGCGAGACTTCAGATAGTCAACGCGCTCGAGTCTACGGAATCCGGGAAGGAACGCTACGCCGCTCTCTGCCAAAGGCAGAAGAATCTACAGGAGCTGGTAAGGGTCATCGCGAATCGTTTTATTCCGGTAGACGATGCGGAAAATTGCACGCGTCGCGTCTTTAAGCCCTCGCTCTTTTGTACGAACGCGACGATAAACCGTAGGCTCTCTTATCACGCTCATATACGCTCATATATGTACGCGTTTGATCTCGTTCTTGTCAGCAACAAAAGGGCGGACCGCGTAAGCTGACGCTACCGGTACGTGCGACCGATGCCGATGTCGCCCTTCTGCTGGGAGGTCGCGCCCTCGGTAATCTCGAGTGCCTCAGCTTAGCCTTCACCTCCGTGACATCCGCGTGTGCGGAACAGCTGATTAAGCTGCCGGCGCTACGATATTTGAATCTATGGGCCACGCAATTCGGCGACGCCGGCCTACAAATGATCAGCGAGCATCTGCAGAAGCTACAGGTGCTGAATCTCTGCGAGACGCCCGTATCTGACAAAGGCATCTCTACGTTGGCCTGTAAGTATTTTTATTCCAAGGCTCTAAGAATTCGCTAACAATTTAAATCGCGAGATTTGAAAAAATTATTGATTAATTATTAAAAAATTGATAATTAATTATTTCAAAATATGAAGCAGATTAAACTCAATTTTGAAAAATGTCTATCGACTAAGGATCAACTATACATATTTTACTTATCTATAAAAGGCGAGAGTTGTATATTGAGCATGCGATTAATTAGAAATAAATCAAGAATGTGAACGTATCATATCGGTAAAAAGAATGCAAAAATGTTGGATTAATGTGTTGTTAATATTAAATCTAAATTAATATACATATGTATATACTGATTCTCTCTTATATATTAACTATACGAATTTTAATTTTTTTTAACAAAATTTTTTAATTTATCGCTTTCCCGCTCTGTTACAGCATTAACCAGCCTAAGAAAGCTGAATTTAAACAGCACGAAGCTGTCAGCCCAGACATTCGAGTCGTTGAAGAAGCGATTGCCGGCTCTGCAAGAATTTGACGTTCGATACACGGAGGCCTGGTGACCCGAGGTTACATTCAGCACCTCGCCCATCGACGGCAGCGATCGTCGTGATATAAAAACGAAGAAACAACGCTAAGGTGTTTTGTCGTTCGGGGAAAACAATTCGAGAGATTGCCGTCACAAAGTGACATTATTATCACTCGTATTCTCGGTGTAATTAATTTGATATCGAGCACGATTAATTCCTTCGTCCCGAAGGAGGTTGCGATCCTGCTAGCTCGCGACCTGATAAAACAATAGATTATTGGTCAGTGAAGCTCTACAAGAGAGGACGATCGAATCATATTGCGAAACACTGTGTGCAGGATGAGTAAAGAATCTTTCATCGAGTCTTTATCGCATCTTCGACGATGCTTATACTTGCATGTATTTATCCGCGCTCGATGATTTATTCTTTCCAGAAGGCGATAAGAATACGCGCGATAGATCGATGAAAGTATCGATGAAAATCGTTCATTAAAACGTATCTTCCTTTCATTTTCGATAGATATTATTTATTCGAAACGTTAGACAAAAGTCCTCTTCCAAAGTCTCGAATCAGCGAGTCGATTCGACAATGCCGTCGCGAGGAATATTAATTTGGAGACGTTCCTTTCGCGTCGTCGAAGATTACACTTTTCAGAGACATTCCAGCGTCGCGAACTAAGATGTCAGTTTCCAGGAAAGCGCTTGAATAAGCAAAGAGCGACGTTTGCATAAAATGCGAGTCTGAACGGAACAAAGAGACACGTGATCGCACCGAAGAGGCAATCATTAGAATCGAGGAGTATAAGTCGTTTGCACGGTAAGTTGTCGAAATGCCATTTGGAAATGGCAAAGGGATTATTTGCGCGCACATACATACACAAATAACATGATTGCCTCGACGCTTCTCATTGAAAACGATCTGCGTTTAAGGATTGTTTGCGTTTAACACAAGTCTGAAGGTCGACTTCATCGAGCATCAATTTTAATGGTAATTTCTGTAAGTCCTTCCTCTATCTATTTCTAGTTTTAAAGAAGTGAATTGTTTTTATTCGTATTTATGTCAAAAAACGTTATACCCGATATCTTCGTCTTTTTATCCGATTCTTTGTATTTTTTTTTTTTTTTTTATATTTACGTATGTCACTTTTTAATGTTATTATTTTTAATAGAAATTAAGAATATTGTCATTCGACTTTCATTTATCAAGCACGCATGTCGAAGATGAAAATCGTTCAGATCCGTCACGTTGCGAAAAGACTCTCTTAACTTAACGGAGTGTGATGCCGAAAACAGACGCTATCGTTGGCGTATAATTTCATATAATGAAAAACCACACAATATTTCCTGCCTACAAACTGATTTATCCTAGTATGCAGACCAGAAAAATCGTTGGACGGTTTATCAAATCATCATCCAGTAGAGTCGACATTGATTGTAAGCGCCCTGCCAACAAAGATTACAATAATAATGATGATGATAATGTGATGACCTTCCATACGATCTTGGAAACAAAGACTGCTCCCAATCGAATGTCAGCGCGTTGCTGGACCGCAAAGTCGATCCTCTAGCAAGAAGTGTCTTTTCGCGAGGGACACTCAACTAATCTCCTTTCCGTTCGAGGCGTGCCCAACTGCCTTAATCAGCGAGTTCTGGGCGACCACTGCCACAACGCGCGCGTCACGTCGGCGAACGCAATTTTATTTAAGGAAAAAAAAAAAATAGAACGCGCGCTCGCGGAGTTTCGCGTTTTATCGTATAAAGGTGAAGCTTCGAATCGCGGATGACGCGGAGTCACACTCGTGCATTTCGTTCCCTAATGTAAATAGATAAGTAGACAATTAAGAAATGTTTTCCCTCTCCTCTTTTGCCTCGATTATTAATACGATTTTATGCGTAGATTTTAATAATTTATTCTCTAGCTAGAACCACCTCTCTCGTGTGTATATATATTATATACCCGAGATATATATATATATGTATGTGTATATATATATATATATATATATATATATATATATATATCGTATATAATATAATATTACATATATGTCGCACGATCCAATTCTTGTATTAGCGCGAACACGCGTTTAGGGGATGATCGATATCTCGAATTTAGAGCGCGGATTAGGAAGAGAGAAAGAGAGGATGCCCTTCAAAGGGTCTCAACAAGATAGAAAAAGGCCGTCACGGTAATCGCGACGACAGTTTTGCAATTTCTCGTCTCGAAATTATTGTAAAAGCCGCAAGGGAACAAGCATTGTAAGAAGACTGTTTACGTCAATTTCAATAAGGATCATTAACTTTAGGGAGAATTATACGATCATTCGAGTTAATTCCTCAGTGTTACGTCTGTCTGAGCGAAGCAAATAAATTCATATTTAATACCTCACACCATCCATTCTGTCGCGTCTCTCTTTCGTTGGTCTCTCACCTCAGTGAAATCTCTGCGATTCTGCGTTGCTTCTTGGCTCTCGCCAAGCGATATATACAGTTTTTTTTTTTTAAGTTTTATTCTTTCAAATCATTTCCTCGCATGTAATTCTGTAGCCGTTATCGATGAAATCTGTAAAACATACTCGATTAGATGTGTTACGAGAATGTGTGATCGGAGTTTCAGCGTTAAATTATTAATATCGTATCTTTCTTTGACATTTTCATACAAATAAAGTGTTTAATCGAAGAACATTGGGCTTTAAATTATCTTGTGTTACTAACCCTTTTAAATTATCTTTTCTAGAGATTAAAGAAGTTCAATGCTCTTCTTTTGTATTTTCATGTAATGTCGATGCTTGTTGAAAATTGAGATGATTTTGAAATGAGTAACAGGATGCCATGGAGATATATATATGACGATTAGTACTTTATTTTGCTCTATTATTAAAGTACGAAAATAATTTTTACAAAAGTTGCATTTCTTAGAGACATAAAAAGAATTGCAACAATTAAAATTATTATGATTTTATACATTTCAGATTATGATATATATTAATCGATATGCCTCTCATATCTGCATAAAATATACATACGTTTTATTTTATACTAACATTGAAATTGAGGTAAAATAATATTTGAATAATTATTTCCGATACAATAAAAATTAATTAATAGGTTAAATAGAAAAAATATGATATAATATTCACACATATATTCTGCAATATTAAATATCTGTGTTACAAGATGTCTATATATACCTAAGAAATGTACAAAACTTCTCACAAAGAATTGCAATTTGACGATTGATTATAGCAAATATTATAATTCGCATAGATATGACTCCATGATTATTTCAGAATTAAAATTACGGAGATTCTTAAATTTTCTCGTAATCCCTGCCACTTTTTATTGACTCGTTTTTTTCACCGAGAATCTGTTTTAGAAATCGTAATTCATTCGGTTTGTTATTTGCTGCTGGTGACCTGTTTCAATTCCCACTTGAACTTCTTTCTTTAGATTATCAGGTAATTCGTCCCATATGGATCGAGGCACGGTTTCTGAAAATAATATTAATTTTTTAGCTATATATATATATATATATATATATATATATATATATATATATATACACATACACACATCAATTGTAATTGTTTAAAAATTTTTGTTAATTTTTGTGGCGTAATTTATTTTGTGTGTGCGTATGCATGATGATTATCTTATCTTTATTATATTTACTATAATGACAAAAGAACATATTTGCTATATATACTATAATAAGAAAAATTTTTATAATTTTCTTTAAATGATGTATTCTGAAATTTCCAATTGCGATGTTTTGTAGCTTATTTTATAGAAATTGCTTTACCTTCACACTTGTACAGTAAATCGGACCAGATGATTCCCGCCTGCGAGAAACAGTAGACACCTATTTTACCGCCTTGCAACGTCGAGTCGAACAAATTTCCGGAATCAGTTACTAATTGCGTTCCCTGATATAACCAGAATCTAATCAGGCCAATCTTTGGCCTGTGTGTCAAATACCATCTGTACGATACTCTTTGCTGATAGCCCATTTGCTTTGGATCTCTCCAGAGGATCTTCACCTCATTGGGAATATCATACATGTGCCAGAGACTATTTCGCAGCATCTCGCCCGGTCCAGTTTCGGACTGGACGAGTTTCAATGTAATGCCGGGTTCGGTATGGGCGCGGAACGGTGATCCCATCCAATAAACTTGCGCACCTTTTTTCCAGGAAACAACGTAGAAATGTCGAGGATCCTGATAGCCAAAAACGAAGCCCACGAAATCGTCGTCGTCGTCTTTGTCATCGACATAAAAGGTTCCCTCGAAATCGACGCCGATGAACACATCCGGTCCTTGACGTAGATAAGGAAATGGATGAAAATAATTTACAATTGCAATAGTCTGTAGAATTAATTAGAAGCTTTATAGCTTTATAGCTTTTTTTTCACATTTGTTGAAATTTAAAGAAATGATGTAAAAATTATTGGGAAGGGAAAACTTTTATGAAGTTTGTAAATTATTTTGATGCATTTTCTATACTTTACGATAAAAATAAACTTACCTATAGCGATTCCAGGATCGCTATTGAGAAGCTGCCAAATTTCTGCCCCGTCGTTATGAATTCTCCATACAGGATCTTCTTGCGATGTACCGAGAGGATCGAGGTTGATGGTCTTGTATTTCCGGAAGTCTGTCGCCCATATTAAACTATTGTTGGGACAGTTGTCGTGAGAATTGATAACTGTGTCGTTGTCATTGTCATTCCAACAGATATCGCCGATACCGTCGTCTATATGCAAAATATAAAAGGTACACATTACAATGTCAATCATCACGTACTGTCTGAAACTAAATCAGTGAAAATATCTGATTAAAGCAGTGATTTCACAGAAAATTAATATTTCAGTGATTTTTAGTGCAAACACTTTGCTTTTCTATTTCATTGATTAAAGTAGTAAGATTTCACTAAAAAATTAATCAATATTAATAATTAATTTTTTTCAATTGAGATTTTACTGTGCTATATTATAATTGAAACTACTGCTTATTGATAATAATACTGATTCTATTTGAGAGAGTATAATTTGTTTCCTTTTATACATCTCTCTGTTTTTCTATAAATATTTATTATATTATTTAAAATTGTGTGTGTCTGATTTTTGTTTTTCTGTCAAATAATAATAACAATTAGTAATAATCAATTTCTTGTACAATAGATAGTATATATAATTATCATTGTATGAAAATTAAGAAAGATATTAAGATTTTTAAATAGTGATTTTGCGTATTTGTTTTTTTTTTGTTTTATTTACGTCACATGATTGATATAACAAAATTGTATCAAATAAATAAACTTATTTATTCCCTCAACGTAGCAAAACCACGTAATTGTTGTGACAACAACAAAAAAAAGAGTTGTTACACTCACGATTGATGTCAAGTTGATCCGGATTGTACACATAAGGACAGTTGTCGATCGCGTTCATTATATTATCGCCATCAATGTCATTATCGCATTCGTCGCCGATGTTATCGTGATCGAGATCGTTCTGTCCGGGATTCGCTACGTCCGGACAATTGTCCCTATCATCCTGAACACCATCCCTGTCGTGATCCATGTCGGTGTCGCAAACGTCCCCGACGCTGTCGCTGTCAATGTCCGCCTGGTCGGGATTGCTAATATTCGGACAATTGTCGCAGGCATCGCCGATGCCATCCATATCGGTGTCACGCTGATTAGGATTCTTTATCATGGGACAATTATCCTGGGTATTTTCGAAACCTAAAAGATTATAAGTACACAAAATCACATTCACGAGTTGATTATAGATAACGATATAGTCAATAATTACTTTTTAACGACGGAGAAATATGAAATGCCTTTTTCGCTGTCTATTTAATTCTATTAAAAACTTGTGAATAATTTTTTAACATTTAAAATTATAGCGATAATTACCGTCGCCATCCATATCGCTATCGCACTCATCGCCTATGTTATCGTCGTCTAAGTCTCTCTGCTTCGGATTCGGAACTGTCGGGCAATTGTCACATTCGTCGCCGATTTTGTCTGCGTCCGTGTCCATTTGATTCGGATTATAAATATTTATACAATTGTCAGCATAATTCAATACGCCGTCATTATCGGCGTCGTCGTCGCAAGCATCGCCAGACCCGTCTTCATCGGCGTCTTCTTGCCCGCTGTTCGGTACCGTCGGACAATTGTCGACTTGACAGCGATGATCGTGGCAGTGCAGACTCCTGTCGGGGAAACCGTCGCTATCAGTGTCAGGACCGCAAGAGAATCCATTTCCGGCCCAACCGGTGCGACACTACGAAAGAGGTATCAAAATATTTTAATCGATATGTTCGAACATAATTTAATCTGTCATGTTCTCTTTTACTCGGTAAAATAAGATAACATGGAAGAGAGATAATTTACGTAGCATTATTCTTTTCTAATTTTAAATCTATAAAGTTAAAAATAATTATAAATAAAAGATTGAAATTCAACAAGTTTAGAAAAGAATTACAAAAAAAAATTTCCAAAAAAGATACACACATTTTTTTTAAGTAAATTTAATCTTTTAAAAATAATTTTCCTAGATATATTTTTCTCTCGAGTTTGTTTTATTAAATATATATATATATATATTTTTTTTTTAATTACATAAAAATTCTCTGTAAAATTTTGCTCTGCTTTTTCTTTTTCATTTAAATACAATTATTTCTAGAAGTTTGTTTTTATAGTTTGTTTATGTATTATAATTTGTTTATACATTATACGTATAAATTTTAATCTGTGTTGTTACAAAATTTTTTTTAGGTGATACACAGCATCGATATTTACCTTGCACGAGTATTCGTTGAAGTACGTGGCGATGCAATTAGCATTGACATCACAGACTGTTACCATATCCGGACAGAGATCTTGTTGAAGATGACATCCCACTGTTTGATTACCGATGTAACCGGCTTTACAACGACCACATCTATAAGATCCCTTCATAGGAATAACAAGCAACAGTTTAAACATATAGGCAAGAAATTTATTTCTTCGCAAGTCATAATTTAGAATCTTCAAAAATTTCTCACCTCCGTGTTAATGCATTCCGAATCACGATGGCATCCGCCGTTGTTGATTTCGCATTCGTTTACATCCCGACAAATTTGTACTTTTGTCCTGGCCATCTCGACACCGACACCTTCGGTCATAGGTCCGGTGTAACCTGCCGGACATCTGTCGCATCTGTATCCGGGATGGAGATTGATGCACCGTACTCCGGGAAAACAGGGTCGAGCCAGCTCGCATTCGTTGGCATCGTGGCAGACCGTGCCGTTACCCACATATCCCAATGGACACGGACCGCATCTGTATCACGTTTAAACTTGATTAAAAAACATGAGGTGAAAGTACATTCAAATCTATCTTTTTGTTTAATCGAAAAATAACAAAATTAAAAAAAAAAATTGTCAAGTTAAAGAGAGACATTAAGATTTAATTATATTATTTCTTTATAATTTCTTCTTTCTCCCTTTATACCCGCTAAAAATTTATTAATTTGCATTTCAATAAAACGAGTTTCTATGTCGTTTTTTTTTTTTCTTTCAGAAAGAAATTAAAGAAATTGACGTTGAGTAAGACTTTCAAATAAGTACGCCGCTGATGTTTACCTAAAATATGGTGGACTGTAAATCGGATAACACTTGACTTCCGGATGGCAGGGATGTGTTTCGCATGGGTTTCTTTGCCTATCGCATCTTACGCCATCGCCGACGTATCCCATGGGACATCTACCGCATCTGGAAATAAGGATTATACTCAAATGCAATGTACGATCTCGTGAAACACTATTACTATTCATTATTTAACAAGATACATATTATTACAGACTCTTGCTTTTATATCCTTTTTATCTTATCTATTTTAGGAATCAGACAACATGCGTGATGGCAGTTTTACTTGTAACCGTCGCTGGCATCGTAACAACGCACTCCCTGGAAGCACGGTCGATTGACGCAGGTGATGACGTTGATTTTGTTGCAGGCCCGTCCATTTCCGGTATAACCGCGGGGACAGGGACCGCACTGAGGTCCCCTCGATGTCTGATGGCATTCGACGCCGGGGTAGCACGGTGAAGGATCGCACGTGAGCAGCGGCAGTGGTGGCACTACGGGAATTACCGGGATCACGGCTCGAATGACGATTGAGTGAATTTGCCAATTTTTCGGGATATTTTCAGTCTCCGATCTCCCATACGCGTTCGTCGAGCGGGCCCGGCACGGACCCCCGGAAAATTATGCGACGCCCCAGCGTGTCGTACGTGCACGTGCAAGTGATGTACGTATAGGCATATATTTAACCGAGATCGACTTAGGATCAATATCATGAATCTCTTGCGCATACTCTATTTACTTAGAATAGGGATAATGCGGAGACAATAATGCAATTATAAAGCTGTCTAATTTTAATCTAATTTCTGGCGATGGATAGAGTAGTCGAACAGATAAGTTATCGAGAAGCGAATTTTACGAGAAAGTAAAAATTTGCTCGATATTATATTATATAGGCAAGATCTTTTGTCTCGGAAAAACAAGAAAAAAATAGCGCTGTTTATATCGAGCAATTGGATACAGATGCAAGCATCGTGTTTTGAACACATTAGCCCCCGCCCACACGTCGAAAGAGATATTTAAATGAAAATATATGTTATATATGACTGCGCAACACGCAAGAATACAAGAGTCACAACAAAGTTGAATTTTTCTAACAACAGGCATTTATTGCGTTGTAAGATTGGTTAATACAACTCGTTGCATTATAAATAGACATTTCCGTTGACAACTGCCGCAGATTAAATTTGAGAACGCGAGAGTGATAGACAGATAAAATCATTCAACTGACATTACGGTACGATTCACGGCTAGCATCTAAGTTAGGAGAACTGTTATTTTCGAGCACGTGTCCTTTCAATACGACGGAACGTCACTCACCGATGGGTGTACGACACGCCGCGCAGTTTTCGATCAATCGACGAAGATGTTGTGTTTCCTGCCTCTGTAAAAGGCCAGACAATGAATCGCATAAGTTTTAAGCTTTGCAATTTTTTTTTTCTTATACGTAATAACTAATTCTGATGTTTCTTTTTACGAAGTATCCTAAATCGACGAAACGTCAATTTCGTATCGTGCTAAAAATATTCAATTTTTAGTTTCTTTAATCATTTAAATTTAATTTATATAATTATTTATTCGAAACAAAACAATAGAGAATGATAACATGTTTGATTAATCTTAATTTAATATATTATGAATATATATGCGCGCGCATACAATATGTGCATGTATATTAATTTAATATCTAAGAATTAATTGCTTTACTCACATTTAGTTCTAGTTCCCTCCCGAATTTCCTGGTGACGTTGATTAATTCGTTCAAGGTTTTCACGATTCGATCGTCGGTCTGGCAGACTGGAAAATATTTTTCATGAAAACGCGTTAAATTTTGAACAATGGTAAACAATTTGCTTACATCTCACTCACCTCTTTCATCCAGACTTTGGATTCCAATGTCGCCTCTTACGGGTTGTCTTTTATTAGGTAACGACACATGCGTGTCATCCGGATATTCATATTCGTCGGGTACATGTGGACTTCGACCAGGTCGATTAAGCTTATCGGGAGATCCAAACTCATCTGATGTTGGAAAAGGATTCTTGTTAGAATTATGTGGATTCAATTCATCGAATTCGCCCGATCCATCTTTCGTCCATGGTTTGGAAGGATGATACTGTTCGTTAGAATATGGAGACGGTAACGGTGAAGAATAAAACTCATCTGGATAGTCAAGATCATTAATCTTGTCCAATCCTCCAGATTTATCGGGACCATTCGATCCATTGTGTCCCGTACCTGATTGAGACTTCGGTTTTTTAGGACGCTTAGTGGGACGATGTTTCGAAGATTCATCTGAGCCATCCATCTCGTCCGATTTTTCAGGTTTATTTGGGTTGTTGTGTTGATTTGATCCATTAGGTCCTGTACTTGAGTGGGTCTGCTGTTTCTTAGGACGTTTAGTGGGACGATGTTTCGAAGATCCATCTAAGTCATCCATCTCGTCCGAGTTTACAGATTTATTGGGACTGTGTTCATTCGATCCATTGGGTCCTGTACCTGATTGAGGTTTCTTAGGTCGTTTAGTAGGGCGATATCCCGTGGTAGAATGCAATGGTTGGAAATTAAACGGTGAAGAGGGAAATTCTGGATAATCAAGGTTATCCATCTCATTCGCTTTGTCAGGAGGTGAGAACGAGTCGGAAGAGCCGTTTGGATTATATTTATCAGGTTTTTTATTACTTCCTGAAGGTCGCGGCTTTTTGTTTGGTCGATCGTGATCATTCTTTTCACCAGGAGTTTTTGTGTCATTCGGATATTTTGAGTTATTTTGGTCAACGGATGGTGTAGAATTATTATTTTGATCCAATGTAGTCGATTCATCACCATCGGTCCCATCAGATTGATTAGGAATTTTCGTATAATTCGGCTGTTGCGAATTTTCAATTGTCGGAGGCATTAGATCGATTAGATTATCGGGACAATGTTGCTTCTTCATCGCCTCGATGATGTTGAGGTGATACACTTTCACCCGGTATGTTCGTTCTCTAAACTAAAAAAATTGCGACGTATTTATTAATAAATTAACATTAGTTTCAATAAAAAAAAATTATTAAATTTTAACTATCAAGTAAATTAATTGTCAATTAAATAACTGAGAACATTTATAAATCAAAAATTTGCTTTTATGATATACATAATAGTATTTTTAATATTGTTAAATATTTTTTGAAACTTGTGAAAATATGTAGAATTTTACTTATCGTTAATAAATTACGAGACGAGAATAGAAAGAAATCGTAGAATAACAATGCATAAAGTCGAAATAATACCAGTAACAGAAATAGGCCACGAATAATTCATTGAAACGAATTCAATTCATCCGAGTAATCAGAGATGTAGCTGGGTTGGGTAAACCGACCAGGTGCACGTAACAGAAGCAGCAACTAGCTTAGATCTCGTCAACCATATTTGGAAAGACGTCGTCCCACGTTTGCGGACGTCACGGACGGTATACGTAAATAATAAATCGTCGTGCAATCGTAAAAGCGGGGAAAAATAACGAGCGGAAAATAATATCGAGCAGAACAAAAATGTGAGCAGAAATTTTAGATTCAACGTTCGATTTGAAACAAATAAATTTACGTTTGTATGTTTTCCTCAACAAATATAAATAAAATGCGCGAATTAACGCAGTGTATATAAGAAAAAAAAAACAAAAAAAATATATATTATTTAAAAATATTAATCTGACAATAAATATTTTTAATTCTTACCACTTCTGTGAACGGGTCCTCGTTCTCGGCTATGCTGCGGAAGGTTTTTTTGAGCGGTATAGAGCCTTCGTAGACGCACTCGGCATAAACATCCATGCGGGCATTGAGTCGATTCTGATTTACCAGGATAATCAGGTTCTTCAAAGGCGTGCTTACCGAAAGGGAGTCTACGTTGACATACGCGAAGCTGCGTCGGCCCCTATCGTCGTGGCTCTCGAGTATAACTGGAACGACGAGAGTCAACTTATTTTGTGATATGAATAATTAAGGAAATCGTGATCCGGAAGGAATTTGTCGGCTCACCGCGCTTCCTTCGTCGATCCAGTTTGAGTATCATTTTGGTTTTTGTTTGTTTATATTTTACGGCTAATAGAGTCTCGATCGAATTGCTGGCTTTCTTCTTAACTTTGATGTTCGACAAGGCAATAATAAATTCTTCTTCGTACCGCACATCTTGCAGGTTCGCAGTTAAGGCTGTTGAAATGAAATAAAAAGATAATATAAGTAGGATAATTAAAAATAATACCATGCGTTAAATAATGGATATGTTGAAATTAATGGATTTAATATTATAATTAATACTGAATACAAATAAATAAATATTAATAATAAATAGAAGAATATTTCGGTTTTAATTTATTGCACGCGTGTTGGCACAGTATGAGCAGAAATTAAATGACCATATCAAGTAGTGGTCACCGATCTCGCGTCGCTATCAAGTTTCTTGCACATAGCACCGAGAATGGTCTTCGATAGTGCAAACACGTCTAAATCGAACAAAATTAATAGTAGGAAGGGAAGTGATTCTATAAGAAAACCCTATCAATATTTAGATTTTTGAATAAATAAAAGAGAATATTAGGAAAAATCTATAATCACTATAAATGTATATTAATTAACGAAAAAAAAAAAAAAAATCTAAATTCTGGAAGCGATGCAAGACACTTCGTCGAGATTAAATCCAAAAAACATTTTCCACTTTTCCAGCGTGATCGAATTCTTTACCTTCGTCGCGGATGACGCTACCCTCGACAACGCAGACGATTAGTAGCCCGAGAATCAACAAGGTCAGGACACGCATCCTGTGACGCGTTTCCGACTCACTCCGTTAATTAAACTTTCCGCGATGGAATTTTTAAGCAGAGAAAAGAGAGGAGATTCGAAGAGTACGTCTTCCCTCCCTGTTAATTGTAGCTCCGTTACGCGTTTTCTCGTCTCAGACGGCACGCGCGCGGATACAGAAAGCACGGCCGCCGACTGAGGCGCGGACACGAACCGTCCGCGACTTTATACGTCGCCCACGAATACGACTTTACAAACGAGATTTTGTACGGTGCTACTTGCACCGATATATAGCGAATGGAGAAAACATTAATGAATTAGAATTATTAGATTTACTTTAGGATTTATCACGGTAAATCTTCTATATCGCATATTATGATTGTCGCGAGAAGAGAGATGGAAAGAAAGCGCGAAAGAGAAAATTTGCTTGATATAAAATCAGTTTTAGGAATAAAAGATAAAGATTGATAGAGAGGTAAATAATTAAAAAATTAAATAAAAATTAATAAATAAAGATTTTTAGGCGTGGATTAAGTTTATGATAAAATCACGCGATTGGGATAGCAGTTATGGATAAAGAATTGAATTTCTTTCTTTTTTTAAAGATTTTATTCTTTAAATGTTTATTTAATAAATTACTCTTGTATGAAAAATTAAATACATTTAATTGTACGATAGATCATTCATGTATAATGGTTAGGGAAACGGATAATAGAGTAAGCAATATTATTGCCCGCATGATCTGTCTGAATGATTAGTCCTGATGTCACTAATACATTACTCCTGTGACGATATTGTATGCACACGCCTACAAGGTTGTTTTTCTTTTTTATACGATATGAAATAGTCATAGCGAAAAGGCGCGCCGAGAGTCACAAATAGACACAACCGGCACCAATATAAATTAATCTCTTCCTTCTACGGTGACATGAGTAAACTTCTCGGCGGAATCAATTAATATCGAGAATATATTAGCATATTACTTCGGAGCATATTAATCTTAATAAAACTGTCGCCAATGCTGTCGTCACATTGTGCTAATATATATTGCTAATATATATTGTTTTTTTTTTTTTTTTTAAGGAAATAAGCTATTCTCCATGGAATATTTCGATGGAAGTTTACTTTATCCCTTCGATGCGGTGGACCTTGCAACAGGTATATTACAATGTCGCTCCTGTGCCAGTTACGCTTGTGTGGGAAGTGGTCCCACCTACACATCCACACTAGTTTCAAATCGTAGACATGCTGCATAGCGAAGCCTAGTTTCCTCTAACAGCGTACACGGTGTCTTTGAAAAATAGAAGAAAGATTTATCCGAAACTCGATTATACTAATTTTACAATCGAGCGCGATCTCTCGGAAATAATGACATTACTAATTTGAGAAAATTGATAAAATAAAAATAGATCGCATAATATATACCTAGAATGTCTCTAAAATAAAATACGCAACTTTCGCAAACTCTCCGTGACTTAATTAAAAGTAAATTTCTATACGAATTCTTTTCAAATCGCGTTCACTTCTTGCCGGATCGATAATATTTTTAATATAAACATAGATTAATTTTGTACATTCGTAAAATTTCACGTCACTGGCATAAGCACATATGTCTCTCTCCCGATTTCTCTCGCCGATTATAACGTGGCGAAATGCTTCGTTCCTACATTTCGATACGTTATGCCGCGTATCTCGTTCACGTCGTACACGTTCCGTTGCAAACACGCGGAACGAAAGGGATCGCTTCGACCCAGAGTCATTTCATCCTCGTCATTAACTACATTCTAGCCGTGTCGGATGCCGACCGAGACTTTGCGGAGTCCATTCTGAATTGTGTGATCAATTCTTCGTTCTTAATTAAGCGGCATTACGGATATAATGTGCGCCCTGAACTTGATATATGTAACACAGGCTCGTCACATATATCGCATCAGACCCGGCACGGAGTCACGCAGATTTAAGTCAATTGAGACTACAATGAGCTGGCATTGATGTGTTCGATTCTGAGAAAAAAAAAAGTGCTTACAATGATTACTTTACGAATCGAAATACATTATTACGTTGTCGCGTTATTACATCACGCTATCCAAATACGCGGGATGAATAGTCCTTACGCACTTTACGTGTCACATGTATTAATATTTTATTTCATTTTTTTTGTACAGAAATAATATTATAAAAATTAAAAAAAAATCAATTTTGCAGGCTTATATTTAAGGCTCTTAAGTGGCGAGAAAAATGTGCGTAACACGCGAACACAAAACGCAAAATACAAAGATGGATTTTCTTCGTATTTTTTTTCTCCATTAGAAAAATACGAAACTATAAACGCGAAATTATTAGCAGTGCTGTAAATAGCTCACGCAACTTGTTTGTACAATCTTGCATCGCAAAATTATAAAAAAGACACATATCACGAAGCTTGTACTGACTTATTAAACACTACTTATATCGTAATAATATCGTAATTATATCGTATAAAAATCACTCGGTCACTTATTCTATAAAACTTAACTAACATCGAAATAAATATATCTAGAAATGGATGAGTATAATATGTAGTTCACTGAGGAAAATTCGTTCGCTTGTACATTGCATCAAGGATCCATCGAGCGTAACTCGATCGCGATCGTTTTTTATTATTTTTTTTGTTGTAGTCTAATCTTATTATATATATATATATCTAAAAATATATAAATAGAAGACTTTTTTAACGGTTCTATGTACACGACGCTATATAGAATTTGCATCGCGTATGGACGGTGAAGATGTGTCGTTCGAATCGCAACTCACGATCGCAATTCATGATTGTTCCTTTTCATAGAAAGATTCACATTCTTCTAGACACATCTGTTTGATCTGGCAAACGTCGCGTTCATCATCAATCGAGGAGCTTGACGGACAGAGACAGCGGCGTGAGCCTGGTCTCGATGGTGGCTGCACGCATCGGCGTCTAAAAATTAGAGAGCGAAGATTTTCGTAAGAAAAAGAGGTTTAAAAATCTTCGAAATATCTAATCGACATTTTGGACACAGAAATCACGTGTCTTTGCGTCATTCTTTATACTTGCGATAATAATCCTTTTTTTATTTGTTTTCATAAAAGAGCAATGTAAATATTGTTAATGTGTTAGATGAAGCAATTAATGTTTTTTGTTAAATATTTTTGTAAATATTTTTGTGTTAGATGAAGCAATTTTTTTTCACTTGTAAATTTTAATAACAAGGATAAAATGGTAAAATAAGGACGCACATAATTACCACGATCATGCGACGAGCGTCTGTTATATGAAGTCGAGGGATTAAAGAGAATCGGTAAGGCAATTACGAAAATGGTGAAAATGGAATCTTTGGCGTATGCGACTACTGGAAGTTCCATAGTTGTGTTGATGGGCCTTAGAAGGGGATGGGATTGAAGCTTTGCCTGAAAGTACAAGTACATAACAGGCAGCTTGAATATATTAGTAGGATAGAGAAATAAATGTGTTAAATTATACGTTTTAATATGTTTGATATGTTTGTTTTAATTGCTAATAGAAAATTGAGTAATGTTTTTTAAAAAATATTTTCTCTTTGCAATTATAATAGTGCAAACTTACTCTTGCAATTGTAAGACGAAATTACGTGTTACACATTATGCGTTAACAATACATAGGCGCAAATAATCGTGTTAACAAAATGATTATATGAATTCGTCCTCGAATTGATGAATTCGTATCGAGTTCTATTTCACGCCTGAACTGACTATAATTTTATTCGAGTAATTTTGTTATGTATGTATAATGAATATCTAAAAACTTATTACGCAGAACTTTGTCTCTCTTTCTATCTCTCTCTCTCTCTCTCTTTTCTTCTCGACTACATAGTTTGAATTTATAAAAATCTTGTCGCATATTAGAATATTTAAATTACAATAGAAAGCAAAGGCTAATAAAATTATAGTAATAATTATAAAAAAAAACATTTGAAAAGAAATTTTACTAAAATTAATATCATTCTTTCAAGTTTCAGGTAATAAATACTTACTTTGTTTCTCTGACGTATATTGAAAATACCGTAGATGATGGGATTCATGCTGGAATTGGTGGACGCGAAGAAGAAAAGGGCTCTCTGAATGCGTTCGTCGACTTTCTCAGCTGACGGCCGATCGAACCAGTACCTATTTACGTACAAGAATAATAATCGTGCAAATAAACAGCACAAAATTTCTCAAGTAAGTGGTTTAAAATCTAAAACATTATTATTATTATTATTATTTTCTTTTAATAGAGTTGAATTTATATAAGTCTATCTGTGACCGTGAACGTTGATTGCGTTGAAAGTCAATATTTTTTGCATAATCGATTCGATTAATTTTGCTGATTTTGCGGAATGTGTCATTATTATTGCAAATATAATTTCGAGTTAGCGAGGAAAGAAAAGAGGGTCCTGTAAAAATTGAAAAATAAATTGTCACTCACCAAACGCTCATCACGTAATAAGGACTCCAGCACATAATAAATACGGCAATAATGGTTATCGTCATTTTTAAAGTGCGTACCCGCGCTCGACTTAGAAAACCGCTCGAGGAACGACGTATTTTATCTGCGAAAGAATGTCCATGTTGATTAATCGCTTTATTTTGTTGCCGAGCATTAAATGACATGACACTCTAGAGAACTTTACGAATAAGAGACATAGATATAATGCAACATTATGTGTATACATGTGTGTGTGTGTGTGTGTGTGTGTGTGTGTGTGTGTGTGTGTGTGTGTGTGATTGAGAGTGTATTCGCGTGTAAAATGTGTTTTTGAATAATTCTCGTATATGTTTTCGAATAATTCTCGTGCGATAAATCATATCGATTGTACCTTCGCTCTTCTCTTTGGACCTGCGGCAGATCTCCATGAAAATACTGCTATAAGTGTAGAATATTACGATAAGTGGGAACCAATACATTATCAACATGCCGAATAAAGTATAGGAAATTTCGTGCATGTGTGACGGGAAGAAATTGAAAGTTATGCATTGGGTGTAACAGGTGTAATTCGGATGCGTCTCGAGATGAAACACCAACATCTGCGAAGAACAGAGAACACTATGCGTTTAAATTTGTCAGGATAATGAAATAAGATGGTGTGATCTCGTGGCGATTATGTGCTAATTAACGCACCTGCGGCAAGGAGCACAGCACGGAACCAATCCACGCGAACATCAGCATTATTTTCCCCCTCCTGTAAACGTCCAGTATTTGGAGAGGCCGCATTACAGCGTAATATCTGTAATGTTGTATTAAACGGGTGAAGATATATTCTGAATACGATTGTAAGATTTTAAACACACTATAGATCGAATGTATATATAATTATTATTATGTATCATTTATTCGAATATATCAAGATATTTAACAAAATAAATATAAAAAAAAGAGAAATTTATTTCGTTCGCGTCTCATATAAAATGATCGCGATTTATCGAGATTGTTATTACGCGCTGACCTGTCTATACTTATGCAAACTATTACAAAGGATGAAAGGTATAGGCCGAACATCCTAAAGAAAGCCATTATACGACACATCGCGTCTCCGGCTTCCCACGATACTGTTATCGACCATCCGATTTCAAGCGGCATCATTAAAAATGTCACCTAGATAATAATTAAATTCGATAAAATTTCACATCGATTCATCGAATTTCAATCATCGCGCTTTTATTTATCGCAGCGATATAATTATTTATCACAAGTTAATTGCGCGTTTGAGTACGCATTAATTATGTTTGAATACTTACAAGGAGATCGGCGATCGCCAAGTGCATTATGAGGGTGTTTATTCGAGACTTGGATTTTCGCTTCTTTATTATAGTCATTATCAGCACGCTAATGTTCCCGGCGGCCGATATTATCATTAGGATACTGTAAGTGACTATCGTCACGAGGTGACCGTCGTTGAAACGCATTTCGCTCGGCAATTCCGTCGTGTCATTGCACTTGAAGCTCTCCTCATTGTCGGTTTCGCTTAACTGTATCTCCATATCGTGAATGAACTTATTACTTCATCTGCAACCATCGCGTTAAATTTTATGAAAACGAGTATTTTTTTTGCAATGGGACTATTTCTTCGCTCCAACTATATAGAATTAATTAAATGCTCTTTTTATTTTTGCCTAAAATTTAAAAAAATGCTAAAAGAAATCTTGAAGAAAGTACATCCGATCACACGCGTGACGCGAATTCATGCGAGTACGACCTCACGTTCGTACTTTTCAGCTTGGATAATTTGGGAAAGAGTAGATCGAGACAATGCGTCTCGTATGTTCGCGAGGCATTCCAGTGGAACGTGCGACAATTCGTAGAGAGATACGTCGTCAAGTATTCGCCAGCCTATGATTTATTCGTGATAAGTGTCTCGGTCTCTAAATGTTCAAAGCAGTCACGTTCAAAGGGTTGCATTACGCTGACATGAGATACAACATCCGATTCAATTTGATGCGACAAATATTTGATAAATGGTTTATTTGTAATTAACAATCTTTAAACATAGTCGTCACGTTCAAAGAGTTTATGTTACAGTTAAATATGGCTCTTGATTCAATTAAATGCGTGAACAATTATATATTATAAATACATAATTAAAATAAAAAAAAAATAGAAAAATCTATACATTCTTGTTTTTCAAATAAATTGCCATTTTTTGATTGTTGGAAACTCGGAAAAATGTAATTCGTTACAAAAATCTTTTGTTTTTTTAATTTTGACGTATGTGTTGATTTTCTTATAAAATACTTAGCGTGAAGAAAATGTCTAAAGAAACAAAATATATATAATAGAAAGATTCGAATATCATAATATCTTGCAAAGTGAGTTTAATTTTTTTTTTTTTATCTTACAGAATAAAATAAATTGTCTTCTTTGATGGAATCGCCTTTAAGTTGTTGTTTAAAATAAGAGAAAACACTGCAGATGAACCGTACAGAGTGCAGAATGGTATATTTTGAGATAATCTCCGTCAATGGAGAGAGATCCGTTCGTAATCGCCTCGTCTCTGCCAACTATTGATGAACAACCAACCCTCGTCGTGTGGGGTGCGATACTGATTCGGCTTACTTTCCGCCGACCTAGCGAAGCATGTTCAGCGCAGGTCCGAGCATATTGTAGGAGATATTGAGGCTCGAATTAGTTGGCAACCTTTTTTTTTAACTGTGGTGGGTTACGACGAACTGTTCGGAGAGATGACCACAATTTGAACAGCTGTTTTTTGTCAAGTGAAATGCAAAGAAGAGAACAGCAACGAGAGACTTACGAAAAATATCCTTGCTAATGTATCTCACGCAATATTACACGCGCTACTGTGCGAAGATCTTAATATTAAAAAATATCAACGCAGATTGCGTTCAAAGTATCAAATCCGCTTGTCATATCATACGTTAAACATGCGCCAGAGACACGGAACTTCGGCCCCGAAGCGCAAAGTGCATCATTGGGAGAACACGTTAAGATATCATATTAATGAGCTATTTTTCTTCAATTATCTTCATTCCATCGATACTATTTTTCGGGCTTTGAGCGATATAGATATTTTTTGGCAGCATTAATTTATCAACGCTATATTGCGGATAATTGGAATTACGGATAAAAGGATGGTTGCAAAACATTATTAAGCGTAATATCATTTTTCATTCATTTTTCTGGACAGCAACAAACACAGAAGTTTGTATTATGGAACGTGCGATAATTGCGGAAGAAATTACTAAGAATCGAATAATTTAAAATGCAGAATGTCTTCTGTATATGTATAAAAGGTTCGATAAGAAATTTCAACATATATGACAGGGAAAAATAATCTTCTTCAACGGGCGTCAATAAATGTCGCGATGCTTATCTAGGTTCTCGTTATTTTCACAATATAATGCAGACGAATGCGCAGACAAAGTCGATACGACGCTGACTTGTCTCGTTTCGGTCAAATAACGTTTACGCTATTATTTCACTAAAAAAAAACAAAATGTCATGTTTTCACCCAAAAACACACTTAGATTAGATTAAAAATTTGAAAGCCTTACTTGAACACGAAATTACGTGATAATAATTCAAAACCGCAAATTATAGTTTAATACATAATAAATTCATGACAAAAGCAAAAAAATATATATTAATTTGTACAGGATTCTTTTATATGACGTAATACGTGTTCACAGAATATGGTTTTATTGAATAAAGTTGTTAATATAGTTCAATTAAGAATCCTCCCTCGCTTGTCCTTGCGTATCGACATATCGATAATGCAATTTGTCGAAGAATATAACTTGATTAGTGTTCTACGAATTTAGGATGAAATGACGTGCACAAAAAAAACATATATATATATATATATATATATATATATATATATATATATATATATATTGAAATTAGAAATATATTTACTTCTTGTAAAAAATAAAAAATTTAAAAGAGTAGATACAAGATTAATTTTTCTAAATCTTGAAATTAGAATTGAATATATATGTGTGTGTGTGTGTGTGTGCGCGCGCGCGCGTGTGCGTGTGCGTGTGTGTAAATAACTCGCTGTTACTTATTTCCACAAATAGTGAGTAACTCTGATATGATAAAACGTCGATACCAACGACATCGATGGAGTATCTTTGACGAGGGGATGATGCGAGATAACTCTCTTTATATAATATAAATACGATTTATGGCCGTTTGATTCAACTATCTTCAGAAATGTTTCTAACTTTTACTTTTAACAAAAAGAAAAAAAATTTTTCTAAAAAATGTCCTCATTTTCTGTTTACTGAAGATAATTATAAGTTAACGAATTGTAAAAAAGTCGAAAGAGAAGTTGCACGTGCATAAATCGTAGATTTACTTACTCGATGCGTAAGATGCGTAGTCCGAATCTCGATGTTTGAAGAACACTTATTCTTGATATAATTTAATTCTTGATATTTTCCAAGTATTATAGATTATAAATTACAATATTATCTCTGCTACGATTTTGAACAATTAGAACGAGAAGTGGGTCGGGTCGTTCACAGTTTAAGATCAATCAACACGCGCTCTAGGCGCGACCCAGTTCTGAATGGATCGTGAAGAAGAAAAGGACTGCGTGCTTTACGCGTGAGAGCGTGAACTTTCGTCACTTAAATGTTTTCGCGAATAATCCTTGCGCGCGTCACTTAATGAGTGATTTCCTGGGCCGATCACAAATTATCTCCACATGTATATCCTCAATCCATATTCTCATTGCGTATGCTGACACATATCGCTCGACAAAACATTGAGAAAAAAAAATCTCGTATCGCGGCGAGACACAAAAAAAGCGAACTTATCTATCGTTCACCTTCTACGCCGAAACGTCGCGCGTGTTAACAGTTTTGCAAGATGCAAAAGGGAGACGCGATCTACACGTGATCAGTAATGGAATTCGGTGCTGCGTGCGTATAATTAAGCGTCCGATGAACGACGAGGGACTGCGGATTCCGCAGGACGTTTGCGATTTATCCGCCAACGCAGACACTCGGACCGGCGTCAAGGGTCAAGTGTCAAATCGCTGCTGATAGAACTAACGTGTCGGAGACAGTGCCGTCGATCGAGCACACATCCGGAGTGTGAGTGGAAACTTATGACGAAAGCCGAAATAAATACCAATGAATTGCAAGCGACAATAGTCTTGGATGTCTATGTGAAGGGACGAAAATATCCGCTGATGTATATTATTATAATACAATCGAAAAATTGATTCTCTATCACTATCATTTTTTAAAGATGGCGCGAAGAGAAAAAATAGAATCTCTCATATATTATACTGAATATTGATTTGAGTTTTTTATTACATATCAAAAAACATAAAATTTGTATTATAAAATTATTGTACATAAAAATATACTATTAAATTTGTGCTTAAATATTATATAAAATCTTATGCAATCCTACAAAAATATTATATAAAGACTAAAGACATATATATATTTTATTTGCAAAAAGTAATTTGTCTCTTTTTCTTTTATTTCTGTATTAATCGTCATGAAAACGCTAGAGTTTATATTTAAGTAATCATTTAAGAGAAACAGTGATATCTTGTTAAGAACAATAATTCATACTATATATTTTTTATTCTACTTGGTAATTGCAACGTTTCTTATAAAGAGTAACGAATTTCTTAAAATCAATTTTGTTTGCAACAATAAATATCATATCAATGATAATAGAGTCCGAATAAAATACTGCATGCGAATATATATCTTACCGTGATTCCGAAATTAATCCTATGTTCACATAAAGAATCGAGATTTTTCCTTAAGAGTGCTAAAGAATGCATTGCATGGACGCTGGCGATTTTATTTGCTTAATCACCAATTAAATTTATTTAATAGCTTCATTTTCATTTATATATCAATTCTATTATATATATAGCATTACAAATTGCCATTTTTTTGCATATTTCTCTTTCTTATATTTTTCTTTCTATGTTAGCACTGAGATATAAATAATTGTATTACGTTAAAAAATTGTATTATGTATATATATGAATAGATTCCATATATGGATTTTTTTCTCCTTACACATTTATTAATTGTACAGGGATTATATGTGAAAATTGTGTAATAAATTGTAAGAACAATTAATATTTAGATAATAATTTTCACTATACTATAATATATTATAATAAATGAGAAAATAAAATAAAATAGAAGTTTTTAAAATTAAAAATTTGAAGTTTTCATTTGTATTACCTTCCTTGCCTATATCATGTTCCTTATATCTCAGAATTTAAATTTGTGTAAATATATCAGCAAGAGGTGGCAACCAAAAGTTGACCTTACAGGGAGAGTTTTTTAGCGGGTGCGAGTCCCGCATATCCCACCGGACCGGCCGGTGGGAATGCATAATGCATTTTTCTCTTCCTTCGCGAAACAAAAAAAAAAAAAAAATCTAATATCTCTGCGGATTTTTAAGCTTAAAATTTTTGTGCTTCTTAAAATTTCACTTTATGTCACCTCTTTGCTGATTATGTTCTCCTGATACTTTTGCGAATTTTAAAGCTTTAAATTCTCGCGCTAAAATTTGAATTTGTGCCACCTCTTTGCTAATTATGTTCTCCTAATATGCCACCTCTTTGCTGATCATGTTCTCCTGATACTTTTGCGAATTTTAAAGCTTTAAATTCTCGCGCTAAAATTTGAATTTGTGCCACCTCTTTGCTAATTATGTTCTCCTAATATGCCACCTCTTTGCTGATCATGTTCTCCTGATACTTTTGCGAATTTTAAAGCTTTAAATTCTCGCGCTAAAATTTGAATTTGTGCCACCTCTTTGCTAATTATGTTCTCCTAATATGCCACCTCTTTGCTGATCATGTTCTCCTGATACTTTTGCGGATTTTGAAGCTTCAAATTTTCGCGCTTTTGAAAATTTGAATTTGTGCCACCTCTTTGCTAATTATGTTCTCCTAATATGCCACCTCTTTGCTGATCATGTTCTCCTGATACTTTTGCGGATTTTGAAGCTTCAAATTTTCGCGCTTTTTAAAATTTGAATTTGTGCCACCTCTTTGCTGATTATGTTCTCCTGATACATTACCTCTTTGCTGATCATGTTCTCCTGATACTTTTGCGGATTTCAAATATTTAATTTTTCGCGTTTCTTGAAACTTTGGTTTGTTCCACTTCTTTGCTGATTATGTTCTTTTGATACATTACCTCTTTGCTGATCATGTTCTCCTGATACTTTTGCGGGTTTCGAATATTTAATTTTTAGCGTTTCTTGAAACTTTGGTTTGTTCCACTTCTTTGCTTATATTATATATTATATACTATGATATTTTCCTGATACTTAATTTACAAGAAATGCAGTTTCAATCATTTTAAAAACGAAAAATCGGCAAAAATGTATCAGGAAAATATAATTAAAAAAGAGATATGGGAATGGATGTATGGGTATGTTTAATGAGAATGCATTTTGTATTATTAAATGTAGTTTTTATTTATTTTTAAAAATTACAAAATATATTACATAATTACGTTATACATAATTATTTTCCATTTTGCAATAAAATAAAATAATTTAGAAACAAGAATAGCGCTAAAAAGTCTAGAAAGTATATTAATTTATCAAGTATTACAATATATGTAAAATAGAGATATTCTTGTTTCATAATGTACATTGAATACTAATTAGAAATTATTCTCAAATACTAAAAATACATGAGCAAGTCAAATATAAACCGGAATTTTTTCCAAAACGTTTTATTCGAATAAAATAGAAAAAATGGTTCATATTTGGCTTACCGACGTAATTTTATATGCATTTGTGAGTAAAAGTGGATCGATCGCTTTCGCTGATATATTGCATTTTGTATACACTCATGCACGCAGTTATTTTTATTATTATACAATAATATAAATACAAATATTTTATTATGCATATACATATGTCGGATATCGCATACATATCGGATAACGCAAACGCTTTCGCTGATATACATTTTATATATACGCACATACAATCATTTTTATTATACAATAGTACGCATGGCATATTATTATGTATATACATATATCGGATAACGCAATCGCTTTCGCTGTTACACTATATTTTATATATACGCATACAATCATTTTTATTATACAATAATACGCACGTGTTTTATTATATATATATATATATATATATATATATATATATATATATATTTATTATACATATGTCGGATATCGCATACATATCGAATAACGCAAACGCTTTCGCTGATATACATTTTATATATACGCACATACAATCATTTTTATTATACAATAGTACGCATGGTATATTATGTATATACATATATCGGATAACGCAATCGTTTTCGCTGTTACACTATATTTTATATATATGCGTACAATCATTTTTATTATACAATAATACGCACGTGTTTTATTATATATATATATATATATATATATATATATATATATATATATATATCGGATATTGGACGCAAATCTTTTCACTATTAACTACATTTTGTAAGTCGATGATTTCTTTTTTTACTCGATGAACAAATCTCATCGTTTTAATTATCATCGATAAAAATTTATATTATATAAACGAATATAAATATAATATAAACAGAGGGTGTCTGGTTTTTAGTTTTTATGAAAAGGAGATGAATCAATTATATATAATAAGAAATTAATTATAGATAATAAAATTACTTTTAATCATATATAATAAAATTTAATCAGATTGTAATCGGTAGACGCAAAAGCAAATTCATTGAAGTCAAACATCGTTTGCAAAGATCTGCAGCTAATATTTATGATATGTTTCAAATTCAATATGCATGAAAACTTCAAGAAATATCTCATTGATACGATGGCACTTCATTGTAGGACCAATAAATAATTATTTAAAAGTCGAATTCGATATTATAGATAATAGCGCGCTCTTTACATAAGATACGCATACATTATATACAAAACACATTTACGAACAAAGATATCATTTTACGTAAGTACTGCAATCGTTAATAATATATCATTGTTGAGGCAATTACCATAATTGTAGTATAATTATAAACATATATATATAGATATCACATATATATAGATATTTGGAATTTGCATTAATAAGATTCCGTAATAAATATTTTCGTATATACGTAATTTTATTTTAAAATCTAATTAATTTAAACGCGGAAATCTTTTACGAGACATTCGAATGACGGGAGTAATAATATACTTTTCGGAGCAATCTTTGTCCCCAATCACTTCGATATCATTGCGACATAAATATGTACATATTTATGCTACATATAACAAAGTAGAATAAGGTCATAAGTTTAAATGATAGAATTGAGCCAATTAATAAAAAAAAAACTGTAAGATAATCGTAGTCTTTTGCAACTTAATAACGTGCGTAAATGTATAAAAATATATAAAATATGCATATTTTAAAAATAAATATTTTGTATCATAATAAAACATATCTCTAATAATTTTTGTGTTCGATAATATAAATTTATATAAAAATGTTGGGATATATACATGTGTGTGTATGTGCATAATAAATATATGTATATCAAAAATTGAGCTTTCTCTTTCTTGTTCTAATTTTATTAATTGCAATTAAGATTTCCTACTGATTAAATCAGCAAATTAGATATTAATAAAGCGGAAATCGAGATTCATCATAAGAAAATTAATTGAAGAGAATCAACATATAATCTGTATATAATTTATTAATATGTGCATAATAAAATAACCTAATATATTATATTAATGATTCAAAACATTAATATTATTTATAGAAATAATAGTACTCAGATTTGTTTAAAAAGTATAAAAATATCATCGATGATAAAAAAAATGTATTTTTGTATGAAAGAATATTAATTAAATTAATCCGATTCATGGAACAGATGGATTGAGAAATTTATGTGTCAATCTATACATTCATATATCAATTTTTATATATTACAAAGTTAAAATTATGTGACTATAATTTAGACTTCCATAACTACTGCTTTATTTGTTCATCCGTCGGTTTTATTTTACCGAATAATGAATTATACAATTCATTTTTCGCATTATCTGTCCATGTATCGTATACTGTGATGGGCGCCATAAAATTCACTAATTTATTGTGAACATTGTATCGCACTTTCCGACCCTTCGTCGCGCGAGTATCGATTTTCATCTTCATCTTTTTACGCATGTTTTGCAATTGGATCCACTGTTTGCTGAGTTGTACAGGATCCGTCACGTCCGATGATTTATATTCTATCAGGTCCCTCAACAGTTGATGATAGAAATCATCATCATCATAAATTTCCGCATCGTATTCCTGAATTCTTCTACCATCGTTATCTTCAGTCAACAAAGATTTACCGACGATGTTATACTCGGAACGTTTCAGCTGAGTTTTCTTCCGTAACTTGCTTATGTCACTCATGGCAAATTCAATTTGTTTAAGCGTAGTCTGACCTAAGCTTTTACTCGAACCTGTAGCAATCCGCGTCTTGTCGTTCCACTTCTTTATAACAGAATCTCTATATTCTTTATAAGAATCATGATTTTCTTGTAAAACTTTTTCGTAATCATTGTATTTGAGACGTTTTCGGGGTATTTCTTCGGGCTGTCCTTCAGCCGTTTCCGCGTTTTCGTCAATAGATGATTCCTTTTCATTTTCTAATGCATCCTCAGTGTCAGAAGGTATTTCTTCATCCATTGGATCATTTGCGTTTGTATTCTCAGCTTTTCTCTTCTTGGAACTAGTACATAGATTTTTCGTTTCAGAATATTGTTTTAATAAAAGATCTCTCAGTTGTAACATGTTATCTAAAGTCAGTACCAGTTTGGTTTTAGTCTCATTGGTCTTCTTCACAAAGTCTGTATCTGACCGAAATTTCTTATGTATATCATATTGTGGCATTTGATTACTAGTTATAAGACATTTTTGCAGCTTTATTCGCATCTCCAACAAATTTTCCCAAAATTTAAGTTGATTTCTGATGCAATTGCCTTTCTCTACTTCTGCCCTAACATTTGTTTCAGATATGGTTTTGATAGTAGAGTCTCTTTGTTTAGAAAGTGAATTATCTATATCATAATCATCCTGCTCTTCTGCATCAGACATACTCTCATCATCTTGAGACTCCTGCTGCGAATCTTCTTCATCGCTGTAAGATTCATTCTTGCTTTGTTCCGATGTACTTCCTATCTCTTCATCTTTCACATATTCCTCAGAGTTTTCGCTCTCATTTTCACTGATATCATCCTCATCGCTATATACATCTTTTCTTGAGACCTTTTTACCAGCATACCTATTTTAACAACAAATCAATAGTGTGAATAGATCATATGTTTCATGGATCAAAATTTCTCGTTTATAGATACTAATCTTGTACACAGATACAAATATAAAATATCTTTACCTCTTATCTACTTTGTCCAAGGTATCAACATTTTGTCTGCGAATTTTTGATTGCCGTAACTCGTCCTCCGAGACATCATTCTCATCGTAATATTCCACAACTTTCGCCTTCGTTTCCTCCGGTTCTTCATCCGAGCCAAAATCCGGCTTTGCTGTAATCAAGGTATTTATTTTGTCAGCTAAACTCTTTCTAGCCATTTTTTTCCTATATCACGAGACGATTTCTTCCAACACGTGTACAAGTAAACATAACCTTCCACGCAAAGATGCTAGAGAATACGCTCGCGCTGGCGCTAGAAGCTTAGAGGCTGGAGGGGATACGCTGTACGCACACGCACATGCCACTGCCACTCCGTGTGTATGTTTCCCCCTGATTTCCCCCACGCGTGCTATTGCATTTGTCAATTGTCACCTCTTATCTCTGCTTCTGCGTCTCGTGCAACTTTGTTGTTTGTGTGGCCGGCCTTTACTTTTAGCGATTCATACTAGATGCCGCGTATATAGTAATCAGGACAAATATATATTGCTTATATACAAAGGCAGTAAGGGATTTGGAGACATTTCTTGCTTAGCTCAACATTCAATATTAATACACATTTTATATATAAATATTATAAAAAGTTTGGATATACTAAATATGTACTAATGTTAAAGTGATCCGGAAAAAGTTCACACGCTGCATCCATTTTAATAAAAATTTATTTGCCTTAAGATGGTAAGAGTAGAGCTATTTTTCTTACTTATTATCTTTGCATTTATAGTTTCTCTTTTTTTCTGTATTTTGTTCTTTTTTTTCCAGCATTCTTTAACTCATAAAACAGAAAATGCACACGAGGACAGTATATGGACTTGTGCATGGGGTTGTCCAAAGAGAAAGAAGGACATTCAACCAGATAATGAAGATTCACGGTATAATTAAAGTGTTATCTTAATTTGTCTATTTGATGAAAGAACTATACTTTTTTAATTGTTATATTACTTGATAGAGATTCTATACGATCCAATGAAGATGAGATTGCAGAATATCTAGTAACAGGTTCTGTAGATGATGCAGTAAAAGTTTGGGAACTGAGAGACGGTGCTTTGAAGATAAAGCATAAGTTAAGTGGGCATTCCTTAGGAGTTGTATCTATAGCTGTCAGCTCGGATGGATCAAGTAAATGAATGAAATTATTATTTTAAAGTATATTAATTTTTAAATCTAAACTTTACTGTATAAATTTGTAGAATGTGCCTCTAGTTCCCTTGATTCAAGTTTGAAATTGTGGGACTTACAATCTGGAGACAAATTATCGAGTATTGAAGTTGGTCCAGTAGATATTTGGACTGTTGTCTTTTCTCCGGATGACAAATTTATTGTTTCTGGCAGTCACGCTGGTAAAATACATTTATATGGAACTGAAAGTGGTAAACAAGAACAAACTTTAGATACAAGAGGTGGAAAATTTACACTGAGTGTAGCTTATGTAAGTCATTTGAAAAATTTAAACTATATGTCATGTAACTTTTGTAAATGGAATTGCATTTCAGAGTCCTGATGGTAAATATATTGCAAGTGGTGCAATAGACGGGATTATTAATATCTTTGATGTTGCTTATGGAAAAGTTTTGCGAACATTAGAAGGTAGATACAAAAAATTCAAATATATTACAAAGATTATTATCAAAATGTTATTTTCTCATCCAATTTTTATTATTTAGGTCATGCAATGCCTATCAGGTCTCTGTGTTTCTCGCCAGATTCTCAGCTGCTCCTTACAGCATCTGATGATGGTCATATGAAGTTGTACGATGTGTAAGAAAATTAGAGATTTATAAATACATAATTATACTGACTTTATATTAAAATAAATTCATTAATAATATTTTATATTTGTTGTTTTTATTTAGCAAGGATGCAAATCTAGCAGGAACAATGTCTGGTCATGCTTCTTGGGTACTCGGCGTGTCTTTTTCACCAGATGGTCAGCAATTTGCATCAAGCAGTTCTGATCATACAGTCAAGATCTGGGAATTAGCGCAAAGACAGTGTTTGCATACATTCGATGAGCATAAAGATCAGGTATGTCCGCTAAACTTGAAATAATTTTCAGATATGTTTAATGTCAATTTTTTTAAGATTTTAATACAGATACAAATAATTTTTTTTTATGATATTTTTTTATATAGGTATGGGCAGTAAAATATAATCCACAACGAAATAACGTAATCGCGTCAGTATCTGAAGATAAATCCATTAATTTGTATGAATGTCCAATATATGATAAATAATATTGTAAGGATTAATAAATATTTTTTATTTGCGCTACATTGTTTATTCTTTTATAGTTGCAGACAATCGATGACATATCTCTTTAGAGTTTACGATAAAAAAGGGTATTTTTAGCTATTAATTTTATTGTACTGCAAGTAATGTACAAATTATAATGATATCTGGCAAATTTAAAGCGCAAAATATAATTAAAGTTGTTCTTAAAACTTAGAGTGGAAATAATGTTACAAAAAAATAATTACAATAATCTCGTAGTGTACAGACCAAATATGTTTTAAGAAACAACGCAAAGATACCCTGATATGGTTCCAAGTTGGCGGGGTTAAATCTAATTAACTCGAACTGGAACAGGGTAAAACTGTTTACATAAAAGAAATCTCTTAAAAATTAAATATATAATTCTAATTCACATGCCAAGTAATCTCTCTCCTTTCGATGAGAATTCGATAATAATACGATTCCCGCAGAAGGAAAATTGACACGATAAAGAAAATTAAGTAAATTAAAAGAAAAAAGAATATATCTTGCCTACGTCAGTCTCTGAATGAAAAATAAAACAATATTAAATAATAAAATTATAGTATATTTCGATTTCAGAGACTTGAGTAATTTCTCTCTAATTGCATATGTGTGATCTGTACACCTTTTAATGATATATTTACCTCCACAGAAGTAACAGTGTCAATTCAATAAACGTCACTCAGAAATGAAACGGATGTCCGCGATATACAATATAGTATGTGTGATGAAAATAGAATGTGTGTGTATATTACCTGTAGACTAGAAACTTAAGATAATGTTTATAAAATCTTTTGTCCCGTTATTATAATCCCAGTTTTAGCGAACTACTTTAGACCGCTCTACGTTCACACAGTCGATACAAACGATATTATCTCGTTATGATTAATCTTCGGTCGAAGATGCTCGAGCTTATTCCAGGTCTTCATCATCCTACTTATCAGTCTTTAAAAAGTAATTAAACTTTGCATCCGTTTGAAAGAGAAAGATGATACGAATCGGTTTATATGATAGAAACAAAATACAGATCGCCGGGTCTTCTTCCCCGCGAATGCGTCTTTTCTTATTCGCGTACAAAGATGTACAGCGATGTACCAGTGCATATGCTTTACGCATATTTTAAACATGTACTATTAAAACTTTCTACATTCTTCACTCACGTTTTTTTTTTTTTGATATATACAAAATTGAATAAATAACCGATCCAAGATCATCGCTAAGCACTATGGATTTTCGACTGTGATTCTCTTCTTTCAAATTCGGAATTATTCTATATTATCATGTATATATACAACAGATAAAATGGACACAGGAATGATCTTAAGATTTCCCGCTAATATTTCACACATTTTTGTCGGTATCGAAGAAATTGGCATTGCGATGCTTATGCATACAATATATCATGGATATTATTATACGTGACTATTTTATTATTTCGCGTAAAATGTCGAAGGATCTGTACGCGAGACAGCAAAAGAAAATGATTAAAATTATCTACTCATAATGCGTATCACATGTGACGAATGTGGGCGAACATATAGAAGCAAGCAAATGTACAATGACTAGCTTGGAACGAAGAGAGTCGATTATTACAGAACTTATACGCTTCGTTTTTGGGGATCGTCCCAGCTCCCCTATACCGTCGTCACTCTGGCGGATCCCGTGACTATTTCCGCGTGACAATCCGTCATCTCGAATTTACCCTGACCCTCGTCCGACCTAGGTTTGGCTGCTTGCGATGGAATGTCTGGCTTTGGATTATAGTTGAACGGCGGCACGATCGCCGAAGCCGGCGTCCGGACGCCGTTTTCCGCTGCTGTCGCCGGATCTACTCGGATGAAGGAGCCGAGCCTGGATATCCTCTTGGTGAGATCTGTTTCTGTTCCGAACTCAGCGCTCTGTTGCTTCCTCATGGTCACCAAGCTATCGCCCAGCTGCGTCGTCTCGCGCTTGTACGCCTCGGACGATTTCACCGGAATCTTGCAAGGTGCCTCGTTGGCGTTCATGCCCGTCAAGTCACAGGAATTTCTATACTTTGGGCCAGCAGGTCCGACTTGCATACCTAAGACTGGTGGTCTGGATCTGGACTTGTAGGGCGACGTCTCGACACTGCTACTGTCCTCCTGGGAGATCCCCTCGAACGTGGAACTGCGAAACAATTTGTACGCCGGCGGGTTATTGAATGTTGCAGCGGCGATGGGTGCAGCGTCCACCTCGGTGGTACTATTGGCTGGCCTTATCCATTGCCTGGTATCCGGTTTCTCGAAACGCTGCTTGTTCTTACTCTCTTCGACCTTTTTCCAGAGACTTGCAATTTTGCTTGTCGCCTCCTTTGCCAGCTTACGATTTTGCACGCTCGTTGACGAATTGGCGACTATACTGGAATTGCTGTTGGATCGTTGCCCGAGAGAATCAACCTTCCGGAAGGTCTTATCGTTCTGGGATGCGTTGAGAACTTTCGGTGGCGTAATTATCTTTCCAGTGGACATCTTTTTCGGCGCCATCAGCAGTCCTTTAGGCGGTTGCATCTTTTCGGAGCTATTGGCTGTCATTTTTGGCTGATACGCTTTCACGGAGATCTTGGATTTTCCTGTCGCCGGGTATATCTTTGACGAAGCGCCTTTAATCGGTTTGGCAATCTTTGTCTTTACCGGGGAACCGGACGCGGAATGCACCGTTGGCGCATTCTCCACCTCCGGTTCATCCTTTGTAAAGGTTCCTTGACGTTCCAATGGCTTGATCGGAACCTCAGGCAATTTACTATCGCTTTGATAATTCGATGAGGAGGCCGAAGGTGTACTATGACGCTTAGTGGATTTTGTGAAGGTCAATGAAGATCCCTTCTGAGGTACAGAGGCCCTCTTGGATACAGCTGCCAAGTTTCGCGTCTTTTTCTCCGCGTTCGCAACAGATGGAGTTTTCTTTGGACTCATGTTGATTTTCGGAAGATCTTTTGTAGTAGTCGTTGAACTATTGCTGTTCTGTCGCAAAGTGGTGACTCTAGTAGCTCTTACAATGGGCGAGGTATTGCTGCGACCTATGGGTATTCCGCTGATAAGGTTTGCTTGCTTCAACGGCGATGATTGCGGTGTCGGCTTTCGCGTTATTGGATTCGAATAAAGCGCCTTTCTTCGTCCTCGAATCGCTTTCGGGCTTTCCGGCTCAGATTTATCCGTCGCGTTGGAATCCACGCTCGGATCTCGACCCGGGATTCCCGGCTTAATTATTCGCGGCCTCTTCGTCTCTCTCGGTTCCTGTTCCTCGTCGGCGTAGTTGGACTCTTCATCACTGCCTAATTCATTCTGATCCGCTGAGCCCAGATCCTCGTGAGTGAGTGCGTACTCAGCTTCTGCTTCCTCATGGTTGATATTTATTGCAAGAGTTTGTGCGTTGTCAACGTGTTGAGTGCTCATCAGTTTCTTCGAAAGCCCGTTTACAAAGCGCATTCTTAGGTCGCGATCCACTTCGGAATTATGTGACGTCAAAGTAACGGTTTCGCAACGTAAAATATCATCTCCGTTAGCTTTATTCGATTCATTCAAATTGTTCAACACGATGGTGGCATTCTGCTCCAACATAGTTTGAATCTCCTCGTGAGCGTATCCTTGTGCGTTTATTTGCCCTTCTTCCGTCGCATTAGAGCTTGAAACAGGATTATGCTCGATCTCTTTAAATACGGTTTCCGAATCGTCCAACGTCCTTGTGCGATAACGCTCTTTATTCTCTTGGGAATCTCCGCGTTTTCTTCTCAACGCCCTGCACATGGGTAACTTTGTAAGCGTAGGAATCGAGGACTTGTTAGGAGATGTGGATTCTTGCTTTTCTCCAGAATTTCTAGCTGAAACTAACTCCTGTACTTCCTGTACTTCCTGAGTTTGAGTCAGATTTAAATCCGGGAAGGGATTTTCCAGCACCTGTGTCTGGAATCTCGCTCTATTTTCTTGCCTGCGTTGCTTTGGCGTTAGTTTCGAGAAGGGAGAGTACTTTTCACGTGGAATTTTATCACCCTCCTCATTGTTGCAAGTACTATCCTGTTTCTGGCGTTCTTCCTGTTCTTTCTTAACAATCTCCGCGGCGATGGTATACGTCTTATATCTCTCCTTTGTCAAGTTCCGTTTCTGCTTCGGGGTCAAGTGAGATTTTAGATGCGGCGGGCGCCGTTTCGGCGTTGATTCTGCCGAGCTACTAACACAATATTCGGATGAGATCGGAGTGACCGCTTCATCGGTGTCATTCTCTGCTTCGTCAATCACCTCCGCCACGATTGAATGCACTGCCTCGTCGGTGTGCAGCTCTGTTTCTATGCACAGAGTATCGCTACATAGGGTATCGGTAGTCGCTTCCATCGTGGACTCATCCATCTCGCTCACTTCATTAAATAGGGACGGCGGATTGATATTCTCCAGGCACTCACTCAGACTGTTGTTCGCGCTGCTTTGCATGCCCTCAGCGTAACGCATGCATGTCATGGATAATACGTTGGCGACCGGCTTTAGCATTTCGAATACCGCCGAGTCACTGCCGGTCAGACTGTGTGAATCCTGTTCCTTTGAGTCCGCGATCTCCGATGTGATGCTAGCCACGCTGAGCATACTGTTCTCCATATCGCCCACATCTGGCAATTCGTCCATCATGGACGGCGGCTTGACATTCTCCAGATGAGAGCTAGTACATTCGTTTAGCAAATTCTCCAGACTAGATGTATGACTCTGACTTTGGCCTAGCGCTCGTTTAGCCACTACGCCAAATGGCAGAGACTTTTTCCGTACATTGCGAGGATCGGCGGAATATCTCGTTGATACCGGTGGCAGAGATGTGGAATAACATCTGTCCCGATTGACAAAAGTTTCACTATTGTCAGCGGAGCCGGCATAGCTCGCGGTCAACGATAGCAAACTTCCCATCGAGGACGGCGGTTTGATTGCCTCGAGATCGATAGATGTCAAACTCGTCGTCTCGAGCTCGTTTTGATTGTTTGCCTCGGCATGCACGGCTTCCGCTAGTTTGATGGCTTCACGTTGAATAATCTTTGATTCTGTCATGCCGGTCTGTTCATTATTCTCGACTTGCATATTGTTTTCCAACACATTGGTTCGTTGATCTTCTTGTGCGTCACTGTTGAACGAAGCGACCAGCGGCGCGCTTATGCTGATGCTGGGGAAAGAAATGTCATTGGGAGAATCCTCGTTCCATGTGTCGCATGTCAAACTCTGTTTCATTGTGCTGGAATCTCGTTCGCGTATGGCTTCAGTTTGTTGAACTAACGTTGCCGTTAATCGATCCAACGAAGCAATCATAGCGTCGGGATCTCTTTGTCGTCTATACGTCTCTTCTTTTATATGCTTCTCTGCGCTTTCGCGATGTAAAACGTCCGAGGTCCTCACAATTTCGAATGGTGCCTCCGGTTTTTCACTCGCATTGCCGTCAATCTCGGATAGCTCTTCGGAAATATTATTTCTTTCTTTTATAAAGTCTATTTGTTCATTATATAACTCTAACTGCGTTTTAACGTAGTCTGCATTGCTTTGGTTGATCGTAATGTTGCTTTCGGATTTTATATTGGATTGGATACACAGTTCCAGAAGAGCGTGTTCGGATTGCTCGACAGAATCAATTGATTCACTACTTTCGGAATCTTTTGTAAATGATTGCTTCATTGATGGAATGTCCGTTGAAATCTGATCATCGGTTGTTGCCTCGTCCACTCGTATAATGGATTCTTTTTTAACTGTATCGCATTCATCATTTACGGTAAAGTTATCGAATACATTCTTATTTAAGAACATGTCAGGTTTCTGTAATACAGTTATCACTGAGAAATTATTATCAAGATTATCATTTTTTACTGCTGTCATGGTTGAAATATTATTTGATTCCTCGATATTATGCATGTATTCGTTATTTATATTTGTCATCACCTAGAAAAAAAGAGATATTACAATTTAGAATATAATTAAAATAAAAAACAATATAAAAAATTTTAATAGCAGAAAGTCTGAAAAATCTTACTGTAGCTGCTTCCAATTGAACGCTTTTTTCATTATTATCCTTCTTGTTTTTCTCTGATAAATCACTTTCAGCTGTAGTTCCATGAGACTCCGCATAATTTATATTAAATAACGAACTGTTAGATTCTACAGATCCATTACATTCGACTTGATCAAGAGCGAGACTAGTTTGATATCGAGTCAGATTATTTTCCGATCGAGGAAGTTTTTCGAGATTATTTCCTATGAAGGAATGCCTATGCCTAAAAAAGTATATCAAATTTACCAAATAATAATATAATTACTAATATTTTTTAATAATCTCATTAATATTTTATAATTTTTTACCTGTTATTTTGCATTCCAATATTAATACAAGCGGCTAATAGATCCTCATCATCCTCGTCTCCATCACTGATTTGATCTGGATATATTCGGAAAGATGTTTCATGTTTATTGTGAATCATCACATATTATTTTTTTCAGTTTCGCAAGGTTAGATTACTTACATCCCGAGTCGTTATTAGAAGTCTTTAAACCGGTATTATTACTGGATGAGAATTCAATGTCACTTGACGGTAGATCTTTATTTATTTTGCAATCATTTGATTTAGAGTCTGTAAATTTATATTGTTTATAAAAAAAAATTATCTAAATTAAAGAAAAATATTTAGAAAATACACTCTAAATATTTTAATTTACCTAAACTAGTAATCCTAGAGCTGGATTCTGCATCGTGATCATCATTAAATTCAGAGCTGCCTAATACCATCGAAATCGGCGTCGTTCTTACACTACGCAAATGTTAACGCAAAGAATGATTATTAACAAAAATTCTAATTTGATATGTATATAATAATCCAAATAGAATTATTCAAATATATTTACACACATATTCAACACAAATATGAAATGTAATGAATAATTATTTAGAAATTAATATAAGTATACCTTGAATGATTTTGGATGGATGCGTCTTCTTGAACCGCCTTGAGCTGCTTGCCCAAATCTTCCTTAAGGTACGGTAACGAATGATTTGCGCGCTCATCGTCCGTAAGATGCGTCGCGCCTCGCAAATTCAATTGCGTTTCTGATTCGGCGAAGTCATTCAATTTCGGCACGTCCGTCAAGGACAACGCTTTGCATTCACTGTGGTCCTCAGTGGGCCTCACCTTATATCGCTCTGGTAACTTTTTCGACGAGTTCCTTATACGACTATCGTCTTGCAGATCAGAAGCGGAAGTGGCCCTGGATGAGTTCAAGGACGTCTCACGCGGCGTTCCCTCCGTGTAATAAGTTCTAACTGTGTCCTCGTGTAGAAGTCCCTGATCGTTGGCCGAAAAGAAACCGGAATGTTGCTTCTCGTCGTCTATAGTTTGCTCGCCATAGCGCAGACTGTAATCGGTCGGCTGATCCAAGTCCGTTTCGGCGTAATCGCCGAACAAATTACCGTCTGAATCGATTGTAGGCGATATCGCTTTCTGAATGCTGTTCAGAGTATCATGACGCAACAAAGCTTTCTCCGCATAGACATTGCTGAAATTTGCGTTTTCCTTCATGGGAGAAATATCACGCAAATAAGAGACCGGCTTCGAGCTATCAACAACCGCTTTCGCGGTTGTTCGTCTATAATCCGACTTAGCGCACACGGTTGCTTCGGCTTCTTCGGAAACGCTGGACTGGCTGCCGGCCTTGGACGAAGATGACGCGCTCTGATCGATCAGAGACATGTTATTCTCAATGGAAGAGTGTAATGAGGTCTGAGATGGTTCTTGATTGGGCGCTGTAGCCCATGATATAGTAGAATTTGTGCATCTCAGCTCGTTCATGTCGAAGCCGTCGGATGGTCTCAGTCGTTCAGGTATAGCATTCTTGTAACGCAAAGTATATTTCCTCTCGGAAGAAGTGGCCTTCGTGTTAGTGTCGCTACATGCGCTGTCAAATCCAACTGCGGAATGAAGCGACGAAGATTGTTGTTTGATCTGCGAATCGGTAGGCGATGCGCCATTCAGAACATGACGATTTACTCTCTCGAACATGGTGTCAGAGTGCGTGCTTGTCACTGAACGCATGGAATCTCTACTTTCACTCCTAGCTACTCCGTTACATTTGGCGGTAGATGTGCTGGGCTGACTGTGCAACTGGTAAGTGCGCAGACCGTGAGTATTGATACCGAGAAAACTGTGATCTAGCTTAAACGTGAACTTATCGTCCTTGTTAATCGGCGAAGTACTCGGCTCAATGTTATCACAAGTCTCGGCCAAATTTTGATCAATTTCTTGCTCTAGAGCCCGTTGTCTGCGAGCAGCCAGACTCGGTAGGGTCGATAATCCGAGTCCCCGTGCCGTGGAATCCAAATGAACGAGATTATTGCAACCGGGTCTGGCGCTCAACAAATTCTTCAAGGCTGCGCTGGAACCCATCGAAATCATCTTGTGCTTGGAATGAACGAGACTGCGCAACATCGGCACAGCTCCCAGGTCCCAAAGGAGACGCTGATCTTGAGGACACCTCGCAGACAGATTCCAAAGTGCTCCGCAGGCGTTGCTGACCACGGTGAGACTGGGTGATCTCAACTGCTGCAGAAGAACTTGTAGGCAGCCTCTCTCCCTCACGATGGCTCGATAGTCTTCTCGCACCGCAACGTGACTCGACACGTTTCTAAGAATACCGCCAGCGTTCTCGACTATCGCAAGCGTTTTGGATGGCGCCTTGTAACTCAGCATATCGACAAGGAAAGCCAGTGCGCCATCCACGGCGCAGATATCCACTTTATTTGTGCTGCAGTGAGCTGACAGATTCCACAAAGCAGATAGTATAGATTTTAGAGTGGATTCTTTGCGACCTTCCATGGCGGCTTTCATCAGACCTGTCACCGCTCCTACTTCTCTCAGAGTCTGCTTGCTACTACTGTCGGCACGCCAGGACAAATTTCTTAGAACGCTCGCGGTCACCTGTCTAAGATCGTCGCTGGGACTTTTTAATTGTGAGACCAAAGCCTTCATAAATTCCTTAAAGGAGCAGAGTAGCGCCTTGTTGTTGCCATCGCCAAAAGTCAGGTTGGTCAACGCCATTCCCGCGTATCGTCGCAATGTAATGCAATTTTGGTCGTCACTCTCGCTGCCGTGCGCCAGATGATCCATCTCGATGAGTTCCGCGACCGCGTGAAGACCACCCAATTGACACATAGCATGACGATGAGCCTCATCAAAGGACAGCTTCATGAGCGCGGCTATCGTTGCCGCGGGATGTCCTCTCTCGAGATCATCCGCAGGCTGGCCCCTTTCTAGGGACATCCTCAGATTCTGGCAATAATCGCGCAGCTGTTCGAGAAACCGGAGCACCCGCGCTTCCCGACGACCGGCTCTCTCGTCGCTCTTAGCGTGCACCACATTGTGCAACGCTTGCATAGCCCTGTCCCGAGTGTCTGGATCTTGTCTTGGCGCGTGAATCAGTTGCACGAGCAACGGCAGGCATCCGGATTGTCTCATCACCAAGCAACTATCTAGAGAGGTGCTCATAGAAAGCAGAGTGGTGCTCATATCGTCCCGACCGTTCTTCTCTAGCATGCCCAACAGGTTGTATACCACGTCTACCTTGGCGCCCAGTCGCCGATGGCCTTGCAACTCCGCGGAATGACTCTCGAGACCCGCAGAATTCGATGAAAAACTCATCACGCTGGCCACATCCTGCTCATGGATACATATTTCACGTTGCGTTTACACTTTCTTAGATAACAATACAATCTAATTAATCATATCTAATTAAAGTTTTTTGTGGCATCTCTCATACGGCAGTTCTTTATACCTTTTGGGATCTATATACAGGATGTTTGAGAACCATCGACTTCTGTCCTAATCACGTCAGAACGCTGGAGTGATCGAGGACATGCGATGGTTTCTGGACACCCTGTATATGCGAGAGATGGAATAACGCAACACAATACACCGTTATAATCGTTCAACTTACATTGTGCGCAGCGAGTGATGTGCTCTGCTGGGCCGGAAAGCCAATCTGCTGATTAGCCCATACGTCTCTTCTGATGGGCCAAGTTCCGCGATACGAAGACGGTAGCCTGTGACCGGGCAGCGAAGTGCTACCCTGCTTAGTTTCCTCCTCGCTACTGCCATCCTCGTTATAACGTTTACTTCTCCTCAAGTAAAACTGTAACGAGAAAAATTTCCTCCTTGATTTGCGCGTCTTCATGTCGATAATACAATAAATTTCTCGCGATTTCATCGACAAATATTTTCTTAACAAATATCATTTATTAATCCTGAAGATAACAGTTGTCATCTTCAGAATCAATAAATGATATTCGTTTTGCCTAGTCATCTTACCCGCTAATCGATTCCGAGTGATAAGTCTTTTGAAAACGTTTAGCGATGCATATGTATATGAGAGAAGCATCCTTTGCTGCTTTAAAACAAATATATGGTTTTATTTATCGGTATCGTTAACTTCGCTCGAACAATTAACGTTCGAACAAGTTTTACATCTGTAAAAAGCATCAATTCCCTCTGTGTCGAGTAGCGTATACAAGAGGAACGTGCCGTGCATCGTGCTTGGAGCTTGAAATTTTCAACACGTGCGCAAGTGCGGATGAATAGGGATCCTCGGAGCGATGCCGCACAGCGGAGGGTGACGACTTAAGGGGCAGACCCAAGCGAAAGAGAAAGGACAGAGCGATAGGCTCGGGAAGGGAAGAAGAGAGGAAATGCATGTATACGTGCGGGAGAACGAGGGAGACGGGAATGGCAGGACAGAGAGAGAGAGAGAGAGAGAGAGAGAGAGAGAGAGAGAGAAAGAGACAGTGAGAGACAGAGACGAAAGGTGAGGGCTCCGTAAAATCAATACGGGATACGTTAGTGAAGGTGTATATACTCGTGCGCGCCACAAGGCAATTCGTGTATTAAGGCAGTGGTTTTCAACCTTTGCCCCTTTCACAGGAATAAACTCGTAACAAAATGATCTCGAGATGAATTACAATCCGTATCTAACGTAAGCGCGAAATTCCTGTGAAATTATATTCTGAAGCGTAATTTGTGTCTATACAAAATACATATACGAGAGAAGAATTCATAATTACAAAATCCTTGTCAGATTGACAACTAATAATAATACTAATAATATTTTTTACTACTTTTTTGCTACGCTTCTCTCGTCTTATTTTGAAAACGTTTTTACGTTCGCCAATTTTAATTACGTTATGTAATTTTAATTGATACACATTTCACATTAAACTCTTTTAAAATTGATACGTCGCTCCAACAATGTAAATAGAACGACATGCGTCGATATTAATATTGACGCAAACAAACAATATAACACATAAACCACCTAGACAATCAAAATTGATCCGCAACAAACACTAGCATCGAATCGCATCGCACACGTAAAGTGATGAGTTTCAACCTCAAGGAACACGTAATCTCTACCGGCAGATCAAAGTTCACGCGATCTATGTAGTATGAGTATAAATCCGCCTGAAATATATCTTTCGCTCTGTCACACATCAGCAAAACAAATTTTCCCAAGATCCAGATACGGCGAAATTAACCGGAAGAGAGAGAGAGAAAAAAAAAATGCTACCTCGGGACTCGGTGTCGATGAGCGTCGCTCGTCCTCCTCCTTGGTTTCTGGCTCCATAGCATCTTCCTTGCTGGTCTCAGCAATGAGAGGAGGACCCGGGTAGATCCGCGGCTGCCTCGGCGCGACAGCATCGACGGCTCCCTTCTTCGTAGCGACGCATTTCTGCGTGACGGCGACGGGGTTGTAGGACGCTGCTGCTGCGACGGCGACGCCGTCAGCGACCGACTCCAGCCTGCGCGATATCAGGGGCGGCGGCGACTGCCGTCTCTGGACACCCCAAGCGCTGGCGACGCCTTCCACCCCGACGCTCGCCGCCGAACCGCACGGCACGCGGCCCTCCGTCGCGCGCAATCGGTCTCGTCGGGTATCCGCGCTCTCCTGCAAAGAGAGAAAAAAAAAAAGGAAAATGATGATGCACCACGTTAGTCGTGGAAGTGAAAATCGTGCCGAGCGAGAATAATGAGCTTGTAAGAGCTCGTCCGAAGGACTTCATTGCGGATGAACTCAGAAAATTCAAAAAAGTTCGTAAATATGTAAAGTAGCTCGGCGCTCTGTTCCGATAGACATCAGTATCCTGAGAGGAGAGAAAAAAAGAAGCGTACGGAATTGAGAAGCGTATCGTAAGAAAATAATAAGTTCGTAATAGTGGAAGATTTCTCTTTGGATAGATTCTTATGACATTCAAAATTAATTTGAAAATTGGAATGAAATATATAAATGATTAAAGTCTTCCGATAAATATCTTTTTTCTGAAAAAAAAAAAAAAAAAATAAATAAATTTGTGACTACATTTTAATACATAAATTAAAAAAAAGAGAAAGATTTATACGATGCTTATTTACCGATTTAATTTATAAATAATGTCAATCTGATTTTTCCTTAACGAAACAATTGACTAATAAGCTTACAGTTGATATGAAAAAAGATTAATCCACTGCGTATACAAATCTGCATTATTTCTTGCCACTATTCGATTGGCAAACATGTGGGTAGAAATGAAAGAAGATTAGTAAGATTGATTATCATATTTAAAGCCGTTAGGCGCGATGGAATCAAATGCATCCGGTGTAATTAGGTGACTTGATCTCGACAGATTTATTCGCGGATAAAATTGTTTGATTCAACGCCGTTTCTGATTGGTTCGTGTCACTTGCACCAAAGATGTAATATTCTCTTTATATGTTAGTGAAAGCGTATAATGATAATGAGAGTCATTATTTACGAGTATGAAAATACATATAAAAGCGCTAAAGTGTGTATTTAAAATACGTCACTTGAAAACTTTAAAGAGAATTATAATGTGTAATTCTTATTGTTAGAAACGACATTCATATAAATATGAAATCGAGAAATGACGATGATCTGCGATACATGTATCAATTAGAATTGCAATTAGAATTGCAATCGCGCTGTGTTCACTACACCGTTAATTAGCGCGCTACTTGCAGTATGATTGCTCGCGCAATTATTTATGCGCATCGCAGTCGTATATTTCATGCCAATTTCTACAAGTGTTTCAAATGTAGAGAAACCTTGGATTCACACATGGAAAAATATAATTGTAAAAAAAAAAAAAAAAAACGCAAAATATGAATGACGTAAATACGAGCGATCTTTAACGTTCAAATATGCGTGTTAATATCAATGACATCAGAAAATTATTGAAAAATTAGTTGTTTTTTAGGTTGCATGTATTTTACACGCGATATATTGTATTACAGAAGTAATAAAAACTAGACCCTGATCAGAGATAATATCAATAGCGAAACTTAAGATTACTGATAATATATCATGTCCTAGCACGTCTATTATCTACATCTACAACGAAGAGCAATGAGATTTTAGCTTGTTATCTAGACCAGAATAGACTGATAATGCAATGCCTATTCATCTAATGGTTTCCAACCTCCTATGAAAGCTAAATGTATAATGTGAAAATGAAAATTTGTATCTCCTTTTGCGTGAGTGATTAAGAGCACGTTGAACTTTACGAATAAGCAAAAGCGCGTCTCTCCATTGTTATTCGCAACAAATACTTTCACTGTTTTCTCCAACATTCAGATAAAATCGCATGCAATTTTCCGAAATGGCAGGTAGATTTGAAATAGGTAAAGATTGATGAGATTATCAATATAGCGGTTAGGAGCTGAATTTGATAAATCTACGTATAAATCTACGAGATGAATTTGATAAATCTATGTATGTAGCTCTTGACAGTTGTCCGTCTGTCAAACTTGCCACACGTGATACTTGGCATTACACGATAGATCTTACTCTGAGACGAATCAGATGCGCTTGGATCGAACGACCTGCTTAATCGCAAAGACGGAAACTTAATAAGACAAGATAGGAATCCATTTAGCTTTCACCGCGACATCATCCGTTTCCTTTCTCCCGCGAGCTCATTAACCGACGACCGTAAACTTTGCGATTGGAAAGATATCATCTTTATGTAAATAAAAATTCGCGCGGCATCCATGACAGTCGCGAGGCGTGTCCGCGAGATTGACAGATAACGAAATAAACCGGCTTATCATTGAGATTTGCTGCAAGCATCGTCAGGTAAGCGGGAATTCGGCTCATTCAAACGAGTACCGGCAAGCGGGGCAATGTTGATGATGCATCGAGATAAGAGGGCCGTTTAAGAGGAACAGATCCGACAATTTAATGATTTCGTAATTGGCAAAATGACTCACTCAATTGCGATCGCGGCGGATAGATAGCTACGCTTGCAATACTGCCGCTGCTCCTCTGTGTTATTTATTTTATCCGACTGGAAATGATTATCGTTATTACATTGCATTATACGCGACCGCGATGTATACGATGATGTATCATTATTAAATGTCCAGAAAAGGTACTGCGTCATTATATCACGATTGGAAATAATAACAATTCTCCGAAAGATATTATTTATTTTTAAAAATATAATAACTCAAACTTTGTTTTTCCTCGAAATAACGGTGATTAATATTGTTTACATCGGACGACGTTTAAAGTAAAAAACGAGAACGTTTTCGTGAGCCACGAAATTTTATTTTCGACACGGCCAAGCGAGGAAGTATATTTCGGTCACAAACAAAGGTCGTGCGTACGCTCGTAAATTTTGCGCGGACGCCTTACACGCTCCAAGGTATTCTTTTGTCATTGTACACGTTATCTAAGACCATGTTAAATAAGCGCTTCCGAGAAATCTAAACTGCGACAAATGTTACGTATTTTTCGTGCAATCGCGTCGCTTTATTTCCCCTCGTCTTGATTTCGATTTTAATTAACGGGAAATCAAGTGACGATGCGAATCATGCGTTATGTCACCGACTGTCGACTGATTGAAGAAGATATATTGTATAAAATTTACATGAATTTAGCTCAAATTAAAATTTTAATTTTAATTAAAATATAAAAAGTTTTAATTATAAATTACTTAATATATAAAGATAAAAATTTAGCATATTAAAATAATTTCGAACGTTATGCCAGAAGAGTTTACAACTACGTTGATTATATATGTTTTAGTTAGTTACTCATTACCGGTGTAATTAAAACCGGCGAGATGTGAGCCGTTTATTTTGAAAGTGATATAAGTCCAGTTTTTTTGTTTCAAGAATTTATTAAAGAGCTTGCATTTTAGTGTACTCAAAAATATCGATATTATCAATTTTTTTTCAAAAAAATTGAATTTATATCTCTTTTAAGCGGTTTATACATATTCGAGAGTTAAAGAAATTTCGAATTAATAGGCGAATATTTTGGGAAGGCAATCTAGAGAGTTCAATATCGAAAGGCAAATAAAAAACAGAGCGTGTTGATCAGTGATGCGAGAACGACGAAAGTAAATTTCCGGTTGTTGCTGCGGGAAGTGTCGCGATGCGCCCTGTTTGGAAGGAAATCTATGCTCGTTCGAATTATCCTAATTGCTCAAATGTCCGGAGAGTTCGAGACAAGTGCGTGTGTTATATGAATTTCATATCGCTTTAGCGAGAAGAGTATTGTTCGGTGTGTTTTAAACAGCCAATTTATAACCGGAAAGCTCTTTAGAATGGATGAAGATAGCTTACATATATACATATTATTAACCTTATAAAATAATAATTTTTTTTTTTATATATAGCGGAGTATATATAAATTCGCTGTTTCCGTCAATGAATTCTAACTTCATGTAACATTATGTGCGTCATCATTATTATTCTTATATCTCGTGTCGTGCAAAGATTAAATCGATAGTCTTAGAAATAATAAATAATAAAAGCATCTCATATATTTATAAATCTTTTTCCGTTGCGTTATTAAAACAATATATCTCGAAGTAAATAAAATATAACAAAATAAAAAAAGAGCCACATCACATCGATGCAGCTATTGTTTAAGAATTGACATTTCAACAACCTAGTTAATTGAGTTCCCTCGATCGAGACATTTGGCTTATAATTTAATCACCTTTCCCTTCCGATACGAATCGCCAGATTCCTCGCTGAATTGCGCGATAGTCGAGCAGTTGGCGGCCGACACTTGCCAATTATTCTGCGATACTTGCTCCTCCTCCTCCTCCTCCTCCTCCTCTTGCATGCCAATTCTCCGCTCCTTATCAATAGTCCCGTGGCTTTCTAGGATGAGTCTCAGTCGATTTTTCTCCGTTTTGACAATCTTCTGATTTTGCGAGGCGGCCGCGAACTGGCCAGTGCGCGGAAGCGGAATCATCGTTGCGGTTAGTCCTCGATTACGAGGATCCGGCTCGCAGCTGCCACCCCTCGAGGACTCTCTGCGTCCTCCCGATACGTTTCCTCCTCCGTCTCTCGCCAGCTGGTCGCGATTTTCATCCGGCATCTCTCGCCGCCGCGTCTCGAATTCAGTTTCATGGAACATTCACTCGTTTAGGGATCGTCCGTCTCTGCCAATTTCGACATCCGCACGAAAAGCGCATTGGAAATTGTCGCAGCGATCGAGCACCTCGGACAACACACGCACTCTCTTTCTCTTTCTATAACGGGTGGCGCTTCTCTCTCTCTCTCTCTCTTTCTCTCTCCGGAAAGATCTTTCTCGCTATCGATCGTGTCGAAACGAGAGCAGACGATTGTTTATTTCGTAAAAGGATGATCAATAACACTCACGATTACGCACTGATTATTTGTCGATCCGATGATTGTCGATCGAATAATTCGAGGATCCACGATTCCCGGCGTCGTCGGAGAGATGCGTAGTTTCCTCTCGGCGCGGAGCGTTTCATCTAGCAGCAGTAGCTCAGAGACGACGACAGGTCCATCGCGCTCCATCGGAGGCTGAGTGCACCGGGACGCATGCGCCGAACCAAAGATTTTCAAAATGTTCCTCTGACATTTCAGCCACCGCCACCACCGCCACCGTCACAGCTGCCATTGCGGTCCACGAGTATCCTTGACGCAGCGCGCTCTTCTCTTCTCACTTTAACTGTGTATATTTCGCGAATGTATTCTGCAATTAGTCACGCATCTAATCACCGTAAATTACATTCCACCCCCTCGTCGCAAATGTATCCCTCCGAGTTTTCTTCACTCCCGCGTACATGAAGAATGGCTCAGATAGAGTGAAAGAATGTATTTCGTGGAGAACGAATGCGAGATATTTTTATGCAAACATGATTCAAATCTGTCAATAGTGAAATATCCATTCTTGCCATAACTGTTAATCTTAATTCCAGATTCGAGCTAAACAATCGCTCGTGAAATTAAAGATCATGTAGAGAATAGATGCTGTTGTCTTTGGAATATTTTTGTAATTGTAAATGTTCCAGTCTGTAGCAAAATATATTCATTTTTATCATAATTTGAAGTGCCCTCTTCTTCATCTCTTTTTATAAAAAATGTACACGTAATATATAAGTATTGTATTTAATTATCTCATTGTATTTTTATTAGACCCTATGACGTTTATTATATTTAGTTTCAGAAGATAAGAAATACGAATAAACGAGACTCTGACGAGAGCGCGATATTCAATTTCGGCGATTATCACAGCGCACATTCAATTAACACTCGGAAGACGTTCGCAAGAGAGGCCGAAATGAATCTAATCTGATTTTCTCTCATCCGACTAAGTTACCGCGCACGGGATTTCAATAGAAGCAAGACGTACACAATTTCCATCGAACTTCGTCGTTCTATTTAAAGCAAAGCGGGAATACAGATGAAGTATCGAATCATTTCGATAGTTCACCTCCTCCCCTCCCGCCCTTCCTTCGATCCTACCTCTCTCCGCGATATATACGTGTCAATGCCTCGCTTTTGCGCGTGCCATTTATAGTTGATATGCAGCTGCCAGTTCGCGACCCACACGCGAATGTGCATTTCGCAACACACGCGGCGCCGGTGCAATACAACCGCACGTGCGTGTCGCGCAATAATATTCGTGCGTCACGTTTCTCTATCTCTAAGTTTTCCCACGAAAGCCGCCCGATTATCGCCCTCCTCGAAGACGACGGGCTGATAATCATTTTTTATACGCGGATATATCGCGAATAATCGCTAGATCAACTGGCGCGACAACCGCATCCTCCTTCCGTTTCCTTTTCTCCCGGTTTGACGAGATATTTTATGGCACTGAACCTTCACCGGAAATTCAATCGATTACTCTGTTTCGATTGCCTCGCGGGATATGAATGGCATTCCTTGTCGATTAATTTCTTTCATGGAGGAAGCGTTGACAGGAAGATGAAAACGCGGCAGGAAATTATGTTATATATGTTATATAAATTTCGCTTCTATCAACAAGAGAATTATAATTCAGAATGAATTAATTTGTCAATCAAATTCAGATTCAATTCTAGATATAAATAATTTTTACTAATTATGAGAAGGTATTCAAAATATCTTTTGGAATGCAAAATAATACAATTATCACGTTTATCATTGAATATACAGTTAAAAAAAATGAATCTAAACGATTCTTCCTAGACCGTCTTTTAATGGATTGACAAGAGACAAATACAAACCGCGAATGTTAGTGAGTAAAGCCTATGATCGAGGAATGCGCGCAATTAAAGGGAAATCGGCGACGATGGAAGATTCCGTGTTGGCGATTCCCGGGAAAGGGGACGCGCGCACAAAGAAAACGAAGGCGATTCCGAAAGCCAGAGCGAGCGAGAACGCACCACCGGCTCCGATAATCCGGCCTCACGCACTTACTCACACATACGTACACACTCGACGAACAGCTGGCGCGTATCGCAACTCGCAAACGTCAAAATAATGTATCGGAGATCAGTCAGTAGCGCGACCGGTTCGGCGCTCGATCGTGAATGAAGCGCGATTCCCCCCCTCGTCTTAAGAGTCTTTCCGTCATCGGTGCGTACGAGAGGATGACGGAAACGCTAAAAAGTCTTCAGGAGCCACGCCGAGTTAACGAGGCTGTGCAGCCTCGTAGGTTTACGAACCACGAGCGACAGAGACCGCGTAGTGTTAGTGGCTGAAATAAACTGGCTAAGTTAGGGGATCCGAGGAACAGCTGGGCTCGGCCTGGGCTGTTGCTGCACGCCATCACTGACTCACTCGATCTATCCCCCTCCTTTATAGTCTCTCCGGTTCCCTCCCTCCTGCTTCCGTTTCTTCGAGGTCGATTTCGTCGTTCCTCAACAATCGCTTCTACGTTCCTCTGCCTATCTTTCTTTCTTTTTCTCTGATTTATGAATCTGAATTTCTCTTTTCTCCGTTTAATTAGGAGATGCCTGTCTCTGCCGCGGTATCTCCTTTTCGCGGGAGGAAATATACTTTCTTACTCTTGATGTCTCTAGAGATTGGTTCACATTAAATGACAGATTGTTTATTAGCGATGATTCAGAGGAATACGAGACGCTGTAATATCTGTGCAAATCTATGATTTATGCTTGTTATATCTTTTATTGTCTGAGGAATATTGTCCTCCGTGACTCAAGCTACGCCGCGATTTAATAAGAAATTATTTGCAATGACTTGGAGCAGTGTTCTCGAAAGATGTGTATTCTGTGATACCATCTCAAATATTCTACATAAAAGATGACATTATTCTCTCTCGCTTTTCTATAGATTTCCCAGATATTTACACTCGAACGAATATAGTCCGTGAATCGATTGTCTCGCGCAAATAAAATTATACAAATATATACACTCGTATATGTATTTATCATAATATATTTTATATTAAAAAAATAAAAGGGCGAATCTCCTATTTTTTTTTCTTAATTTTCTTAATTTTCTTGCTAATCTAATTCTAGCGCCATAAGATATCAATTAATTAATAGCCTCATAATTGCAAAGATCCAGTTTCCTTACACAAAGATACATTAATAAATGATTATGAAATGATGATTATCCGGTGATGACTGCGTCTCCGCGTGCTTTACTCCGTTTTCTAACAAATCGCTGTGTTCTATACTATCAGTAACTTTCATTCGACACACATCTATAATCGATAGAATTCTTCCTTTCACTGCTTCTTGACGTTCTATCTCATGCCGGACGATCGTCGAGGGGCTCTTCTCGTGTCCATCTAATCAGGAAGCCACGGAATCCCGCTTCTCCTCTTCAGCAATCACGCGTTTCATTAACCGAATGGATCTTTATTACTATTAGGCGGATAACAATCTCATTCGGAGGAGGAAATTTCTAATTGATGCAAGAGGAGGGTCAGGCGCGAGAGAGTGATTCTGGACCACGCGGCAGAATTAATGGAATTCATTTGTCTGATTAATACAATAGTATTTCTTTGCGAAGAACATTTTATGCGCGAGCCAATGAAACGTCAGTAAGCAGCTTGATACGTCGCCCGATTGCAAAAACAGCTGCAAAATATCGCGTGTGCGAGAGAGCGGCCGCATTTATATTTTAATCGTGCGATGCAGGACTTCGTAGCCGCAAAATAAAAACAAGTAGTTGTATCAATTTGCATTGGCGTAAGCAAAAATTATTATTACGTAAATTTAATTAACGCGTAAAGATATTAAATGCACGAAAGATGTATTATTAAATTATTTAATGCAGCATTTTGAAAAATCGTTTCACGCATTCGTGTAATATGTTGCACGAGATAAGTCATGTTTGTACCATTTTATTATCTTAATTATTCGCTCGGGACGATTCTGAGATATTGTTTAGATTGGTTGGGAGATGATTATCGCGTCAAAAGCCGCCGCCGCCGCCGCGTATAAATTATCTCTAACATTTCGCGATTATTATCATCGCATAAATCGTCGCTTCTCTCGCGGCCGTAAAATATTTCCGCGAGAATCCCGAAAGCACATAAATTAATTACGTATTGTAGCATAAATTTTTGCGTACGCGAAAATGGGAGCGCTGTGGGGTCCGCTATGTCTCACGGTGCGATATATTTTAGCCGTTTCGTCGGAATGAAAAGACGGAGAAAGAGAGATCCCTGATCAATAACAACACAGGCAGTAGGGGGTAGTGGCAACCCCACCGATGATTCCCCCATAGACACGGCGCATGCTCGCGAATTAAATTCCGCCCCCTCAGACGATTTTCATCGCGTTTCGGGTTCTCTTGCAAAGAGGGCGACCAGGAGAGAGGAAGAGAGAGAGAGAGAGAGAGAGAGAGAGAAGAAAAAAGAATAGTGCGTCCGCCGCGCACGGGCAGCCACGTGTGCATAGGTGTTGCCTTGATATAATCCTGCGACCTTGAACGTGCGAGCCTGAATGCATCGAGGTTTTATGCGGCACGATGCAGCGAAAACGCATGACGAGAGTTTGTCGAATAAAGAAACGAATTCATGTGGCATCGCTTTCATTACAAAGAGATAATCGTATAAAAAAAAAAAAAAAAATAAGTTTGCGCAGATATAGATATTCTTCTAATGTAATAAAATATTTTATCAAATTACTTGTGTAAATGATATTGCATTTCTTTTTATGGTTACCAAAGTTATTTTAATTAATGCAACATCAACTATACGTTTGATGTTATTCGAAAAAAATAATATTATTCCGTTGATTATTCCAGAGTTATGTCCCTTTGAAGTCTATTTATTGATGCACGCGTGCATCTCTGTTTCGTAACTTTGTACTATAAACCAGAGCCTAGTAGCAACTGTGCATTGCAGGTTGGAGACAAATTAGTACGGATGTTACGTATTACCTTGTTCGCCACTTCAGCGTATTATGGTCATTAATGCTAACGCTTTACGATGCATGCAATACACTGCGCTTACAATTAATGTAAATACATTACATATTATCTAATCATGAAATAAATAATTTACGGAAAAGATACACGAGTTAAAATAGGACTCAAAGATTTAGTTTCTTTTAAGAATGAAATATAAAAAAATTGGTTCCATTTGTTGCATAAAATGTAGCATATTATGATAAAATAATAAAGTAAATAAATAAAATAATAAAGCAAATAAAGAAAATAATAAAATAAAATAAAATAAAAAGAACGATATATATGTAAAATAATATCGATATTTTCATCGACAATTAAATAATTCCGTCGCACAAGTATTTATATGAGCGAAATTAAAGTTATTGTTAACATGCAATATCACGAACGGGTGAAGCGAAGGTAAAAGAATAAATCAATCGCACACGCAGTCAGAATTTTAAGCCAGGTGAGGCAGATATTAAATATTGCCATCACCTGCCAAACAGGTTCGTGCACAGATTCGCGTTGATCAGGTGGCTTACCTGTAACACTATCGGGTGACGGTCGTGACTTCGCCAAGTCAAAAGTCGGCTGGTCAGCTCGCCCGATCGAGTGCTCTCGGAAGTCTCCAAATCGTGATAGTATCGCGGTCGTAATCTGAAATTGCTACAACAATGTGATAACATTGTCAATGTTAGTTATCGTTTTACGATATTCGCGGAATAACGTGTACTAATAAGTGCCGAACGAAAAAGATATGCGTATAGATGGTTGTACAGATTTCAGAATAATCATTTATGTGACTAAAGTGATATCATATATAGAGCGTACATCAGAAGATAAGATCCATTGATGAAAAAGTGGCAAAAAAATGTTATGTAACCCAAAATAAAATTTTAATTATAAAAGTCGCATCTGTATAAATTATGAAGATTTATTATTTAAAAAAATTAATTAAAAAAAAAAAAAAATAAGTTTCTTTCTCTATAATTTCGCGTCGAGTTTTGCTACATTTTATGTAATAAAAGTGTATGCATCTATGTAAGATTTATAGCAACTCATTCGCGAAATGCACGTCGGCATTTCTAGTTGCTCAAAGATAAAAGGGAATAATGTCACGTGCGCTTAAATGTTGCAGATGGAATTCCTCTTACAAGCATGATGCTTTCTCCAATGCTTCCGCGATAGTATTTTTGAGTCGCGATTCTCTTTGAAAGAAAGTTACAAAAGCTATGTTGTACAGCTATCTTGTACAAAATGAAGAAAAAAAAATATATATATATATATAATTTTATGTATAATTTTATATATAATTCATTTTTTTATGTGTGTGTTAGAAATATTTCTTTTTTGCATCGAGTTTTTTTAATGCCACGTATACAATTTACACTATGTGTTTTATCGAAAAATAAAAGAAGTTATGACTCAAAGCGATACTCACTTGCATTCAGCAATGGGCTTCCGTTCTGTCTCGATTTGCCGGATTTTATCGCAATGTTGTATCACGTTATCTGTCAGGAGCTTCCCTGGAACACAAGATCGTATCGTGAGTATGACGCATTCGCGTTTATTCTTTACGTGAGTTTTGTCGATCGTTTTTAAAGTACATATTTAATTAAAAAAAATTTAAACAAGACGATAATGTTTGCTCAAATAATCGCCTACTTCTTAAAGTAAAGAAAACGTAGAAGCGGAAGAGAAAAGATTAACGGTTGAATTTTCAAGAGTCCCAGTTTCTCATAACTGCGTCGTAGTTCTCTCCTTTGAGACTTTCTCAAAAATAGCTGTATGTCAGCGGGAGGAAAGTAAACCGTGAAGAAACGAAGTACATATAAAGTGCAGTCATTCAGTCTCTAGTGACATTGGTAGAAAAAAAAACCTGATAAAATACCGAGTATAGAAGACGACTTATCTCTGGTTTTCTTTTCCCAATTTCGTGAACGGGGATTCTATATGTATTTTCGTGATAGCGAAATATCTATCGATGCCAAATCATGTTTATCGTGATATAATAGATTATTAAAATTTCTACAAAAATGTAAAGATATATTTGGTATTTTGAGACAAAAGTAAATTTCACCAAAGAAAAATTGTCATTTTGTAATTAAATGTATCTAAGATAATTAAAAAAAATTTCTTTTCTGGATTTTTCTAGATTAGTAAAAAAAATTGTTTTAGGATATTAAAAGAATTTATAAAATGAATTTAGGATATATATAAAAGTATTTGTTAGATCTCAAAATTGTTAAATTTGAACAGAATACTTAAGAATATATATATATATATATATATATATATATATATATATATATATATATATCATATTGTTCGAGAGTGCGATAACTCTAATATATGAATAAATAATAATAATTTAAATGCATAGCGATTGATGTTCATGATTAATATTTATTCTTATGTAATTATAGCTACTATCGTCATACATTGTTTGCAAAATTAGACGGAATATTTACACTTTACGATTAGTGACGAAAGCGCGTATATATGCAATGTATATGCCGCGTGACTGAATTGAATGAAGATGAGCTAAATAAAATTAACCATTCAAGGAAGGAAGCGATAATTGATAATAAATTTCTTGAGACTTTGAGAGTAATTTGATTGACATAGAACATCATACATATACATAAAGAGAGAGAAAGAGAGACAGAGAAAGGAAGTCTGTCATAATAAACAGTCATCATGAATGACACTTACTTAGAAAATCCATCACGCATTTTCTGAAAGGCGCTTAATGCGCTTAATGCAATCCGACAAAATGATAAGAATGATAAGAATATTCCAAATAACCTCGTTGATTAATTCATTCGATTATTTTATAACCAGGGTAAATAGAAAAGTCGATGTTTCGCGACTTTATGCGGATTTTCCCGCAAAAATAACTCGAGCGTTTACACGCGAATCCCTGGAGACCTATCGCGCATTAAATTTATTTTGAATTTTGACAGATCGCTGTCATTTCGCAACTGTTCCTCGCGTGCAAGAGTCTAGAGAAGTAAAATATTGCACGAGTTGAAGGTTGCAAAACATCGTTTGTTGAAACTCGCAAGCGTACGAAGATACTCGCGTATGATATTTATTTATATTTACGATGTAAACATATACGATGTAAACATTAACATCAAATATACGATGTGTCAAATAACGACGTAAACTTTGCGCGTTATCGTTAATATAATTTCAAATTTCATTATATTTATTAATTTTATATATTAATTTATATATTAATTTTAATTTATATATTAATTTGATATATGTATAAAGTTTTTTATCTCATAATAAAATATCTTATAATATTTCTTTATATTCATTTTTTGTAAATCAAATTTATATTTTCATTTGATTTTAATAAGACACTTATACTTTTATGTTAAAAGAATGTTATTCAAAGCATTGCCGACAAAGTAAATGGCGTCCCGCGATTGCACTGATTTTCGTTCTGCAAAAAATGCAAAAGGCATACGACTAACGGCATCGCTGAGACAGAAGCAAACGCAGGCAAGCTTATTCGAGGTGAACGAGATGGAATTGGTCGTGACAGTTCGAACAACGTTGGAAAGAGAGCCGGTCGTTTCGAAGTGTCACGGCGCTTTTACTCTTGTTCCCCGACGATCTTTTCTAACTTGTCGTATTTTCCTTCGGCCCGCCTTGTTCTACGTCGTGAAGTGCTTTGACATTTAGATGGCATCGGTCCAACCATTGCCTGCCTTACGGAGACCACCACTTACCAGACATAGCATCGGCGAGGCCAGGGATCGTTCGTGAAAGCTTAAATCGGATCCCGCCGACGATCCGTTCGTCTAGCATCGATAACACCGTCGAGAGTAAATGCGAGTGTTATCAGGGATTTCCCAAAATAAACCCACCTCTACTTCGATGGGAGATAGAGCGTGCATAAATATTTAAGAAGAATTTTAGCTTTTAAATGTATATCTACAATATGTATGAGATTTTTCAATCACTTAAGCGAGATTAAACTTCTATACACATGTTTATAAGTGCATTAGTAATATTGTAAATCTTTTACTATTTTACGACATAAATAAAATATAAATAATGCAGCAAGCACGAATTCGTATTATATTGTTTATGTAGCTTTTTGCCAGATGCTCATTTGCATCCTTATAGTTAAGGCTATTGGCGCGCACACAAGAGTTCAATGCACCAGTTGCGATGTCATATATTAATATAGTTACCTCGAGACCGCGGACTAACAATAAGAAGTATAGTACTAGTAGAAATCGATTCGCCGACGAAACAAGATACTCACTATATGTTTGATTAATCGAAAAAGTCTTCGCGTTTCATATGTATTTTTATTTTTACATATTATTTAAAAACAATAATCCAAGGATGTTAAATTCCTTATTGTTTCTTTTTAATAATTAAAAAATTAAGATTACATATAAAAATTAAAAATTAAGATAATCTTAACTTTTTTATTATTAAATATCAAGTATATCGCCTATTACCTTTTTCATAATTCTTCTGAGCGAAGGAGAAATTGTGATTTACATCCGGTGGGTCGACGTTGTCGAAGAGATCGGAGGACAATTGACGTTGCAAGAGAATCGTCTCGTGAGTGAGCTCACGGACTTGGATGAGAAGTTCCTCGTAGCTCGAAACTGGAAGCGTCATCGCTGTGTTTTCCGTGCTTCACCGCGCCCCTGCGCACGAGTCTTGCCAGTACAGCCATCCGACTTTAATTCTGCAGCACACAAATGAAATATTCACATGGCGGGTGCTGGCCAGGATAGGATGCAAGATTGATTGGATCTTGTGCCTCGCATTCGCGCGAGAAACTCTCATTTAAAGAATGAAAGAAATATACTTCAATTATTGCAAGAATCGTAATTAATTAATATATCTCCTGGTAATATAAATCATTTATTAGAGTACATTAATTTTAGATTAATATATTATAATTTAAATATATCAAGATAAATGTGTGAGAGATAAATAATCGCGGTGCGGAAGAATTGTGGAATTATAATACGCGGATGCTTTCCAGACACATGGAATAAAAACCGGAGAGAACGGTGCGTTTTTAATCTCTCACGTGTGGTTTCTGCGCCGAAGAAAGATGTTTTATTACGTCAGCAAACAGACGCTCTCGTTGTAATCGCGCTTAAAATCATTCTCGGGATAAGAAATAAAAATTCCCAAGGAGCTGCGATGCGTATTCTTACAAAATGAAATAACCCAAGATTTTTTTAATGGATGCGAATAGATTTCACAAAATTTATATATATAAAATACGTGCAATATCGAGCAATTTTATTCCCGATTATTGATAACGCTTTTTTTTTTTAAATCTAGGATAGACTATAAAAAAAAAAATAGAAAAAAATTACGCATTGCAGCTAGCTCATGCAACATAATGCAACGTTATCGTGAAATTCGCTGACTAAATCCATCAGAATTGCGATACGGGAGATAAAAATCTGAGCTTTTGAGCGCGATGCGACTCCCCTACATTTACATTGTGAATTCATGCATATGCAACGTGAAGAGTGTTGCACTCTCTCCGGAGTCTAAAGAAGTTTTTGTTGGATGCAGCGAGAGGAAACATCGCGCTCGTTCTCCCTTGGGGCACACTCGTGCCCCTCCCATCAAGCTACTCGAGCGATAGTATACGATAGCCCGAAAGTGCATATGAATACATGCAGAGTTAAGGCTGTATATCGTCTGACTCGAGAGTGCATATCATGAGTACGACAATATACAGCAGAGCGGGTCGATCGATTGTACGAGAGCCAAAGTGTGCATATACACGCTTGACGCGTATGTATTGCGTCCGCCAACCATTGTGTAAAATCCGGGTATCACGAAATCGCGCAGCAATTCAGAAAAAATATGAAGCTTGCATCGTAAATCGATGTTAATGTACATATTTTTATAAATCTGTATTTAGGAATAAAAATCTTAGAAATAAGTATGTTAAATAAATAATACGTTTAATCAAAAATAAAATTCGAGCAAAGCATCCTTCAACAAAAAAATTATGTTTTCAAAAACTTTATTAACGTGTATATGCTGTCTATTTAATTTTTTAAAAAATTAACCGCATCTAAATAAAATACGGAATCTTTATAACACCCTATATATCCGGACGAAAGAAAGCATACACCTATACGTACAGGCAAGTATGTTGTTCGTGCAGTAATCGGGTAAGGAAGAGTACAAGCGAGGGTGAAGCTAAGGTCGCCGACAAGGGGAACGGGGATGTGACAAGGGGATTTTCGCCTTTACCATGTTTCATGGCCAGCGTAATCCGGTTCAGACATTGCGTCGTTGCTATGTGAGTCATGAGCGCAAACATTAAGATCCTGCGCGGCTAAAATTGAGCGATCCGTAATAATATCGGCAATATTTCAACACGCTAATCCCGCGTAAGCACGACGGAGCTATTTGGAGGCACGTATCGCGAAGGATCAATAGCGAAAATTAAATCGTATCTTACATTAGATCGAAATACTCCTTAAATCAATTATTATTATCATGGCATTCCTAATTTGGCTTTAACCTTTATATTTCGCGAAAAAAATCGCAAACCATTAATTCGGTTTACTTAAGATTAGCATCTTCGCCTTCCTAAACTTAATCAAATGCTTCATGATGATAACATATAATTTTCTTTTAACATAGCGTGTAGCAGAACTGACAAGCATTTTAGCTGAATAATAGATTTGATCTAATTTCTTTCCTCATTTTTATAAGGTACTTTATACTTGCAGTCTCTTAATGAGCATAATTTTATAATCATTCTTAAATTTCTCGAGATCTTTAATATATAACCATCTTTCCCCCGCAATATGTTTTCATAAAGTATGACAAATTGTGTAACAGTACTGTAGAAAGATATTAATCATCCACCTGTGTGCGGCAAAGTGCTAATTATGCATCATCACGCGAAAGCGTGATTTAAATAAAACGTCTATTTAGTAGAGAGATTTCAAAAATAACCGCGAAATAATATTTCAGAGAGAGAATTCTAAATAAAGCAGCTAAATTTTTCGAGGCCAAAAATATTATCACCCTTTATTTTTATACTATTATTCTTATTCTAATATTAGTTTTATGCTATTATATTTATACTATTATTAGATTATTATTCTTTATTTTCGCAGGCAATATATTTCGATCATAATTAGACTTGTCGCACATGGCACACATTTCCTTGAGAATCCATAAGAAGGAAATAACAATTTAATACCGGGCTACAAGCTAATTATAACCGCGGAGGTTTCGATCAAAGATGGAAAAAAGCCTTGAAGAGAGGATGCCGTAAAAAGCTTGATGTACGACCTGCATCTGATCTGATCGGCCGTGAAGAGAAATTGTATGTATGTGTGTGTGTGCGTGTATTTATATGTGTGAATGATCCTGCTTCGTCCACAAGAATCACAGAGCCGCGAACAATGAACTTTTTATTTAGAGTATCCAGCAATATAATGATATCGTATGCTATCATCAAGAATAAAAATCTTAATAAAATTTTTCTAATATTAAATTACAGAATAATCTTATCGCGAATCTTTGAGAGAACGTTTCATTGATATTCTCTCAGACGAAGCGTAAAATGTAGGAAAATGTATATCGTAATTTCCTAGGCTTCGGCAAAAATACGAAAGAGAGTTATTGCTGCAGAAGTCGCTTGTAGGGACTGACCTAACGGGGTCCATAATCTCGCATTCGCATCTCGCTTGCGTGTGTCTTAATTCACCGGCAGCTTCTTCCGCTTCTGCGAACACGGAAGTGCTCTGCTGCAAGCAGAGCACACACATATATATATATATATATATATATATATATATATATATATATATGAAGATTCAACAGGAATCCAATACATGGTAATTTCAGTCGAGTAATGCCTGATACTTTACTCTTATTCTGAGATTTGAGAATCATTTACGGTGCGTTACTTGATAAAATCGCGATTTGTGAGTGGTATGAACGATTAAAATGGAGATACGCAAAAGAATGATATGGAGGAATTAACTCTCTCGCAATCTTGATTTATTTCTCTGACATCATATCTGTCATAGTTTCCCATATGTTTCTTCTCTTTACAAGATAGCCACGCTGCTGTCTTTGTGTTCCTCGTCATTCTCATTTCACTCCAACTCTTCTATTACACGTGTATGACCCGACAATCATTCTGACAAATACGCAACTTTCTTTTCGTAACGTTTACACATAGAATTTACGTATTTAAAAGTTGCAATTACTCTTTCACGAAGTACTTGAGTATTTTATTATCATAACGAAGAAAAGGCTTTTCTCTTTTAATTTATTTTATAAAACGTTCTATAAAACTTTGTCTTTTTTTTATGCATTTATTTCTCTTCAATGTCTGACATGTTAAGTCCGGTAAGTAAAATATGAAAAAAGTGAAAGAATGAAAAAGGTAATACAATTATTTTAAAATATAAATAATTAATTTTAAAGCACATTTATTTTTATTATTCACTAGTTATAAATTTCACCGCCACATTTTAGATATATAGCTCGTAATCATTATTGTTCCGGTTTTGTATATATAAAGCCTATCTACTTTCACGAATTCTATAAACATTAGTATGCAAACCAATTATGGGACCAGTTATTACAACGTTCTCATCCACTTTGAAAGATAATTCGCATTACACGTATATTATTAAAGAATGAAATGCAGAAAGTTCATGACGCACAACGTAATATAAACGTATTTTATAATTAATTTCCGACACCGGGCTTTCCCGAAATATACACGAACACACATAGTCCGATTATGCATTATTAATATCGCAGCGCGCGAGAAGGGAACAATGAAATTACTAATTATTCGAAATAAAATGTGAACATCTGCGCGAGCATTATTTAGTTATCATATGCGAACAAATCTTGTTGGAATATATAACAACGACGATTATTTTATACCTCGATCTGTGCAAATTTATTCGTGCAATTACCATAATTATCTCGCACAATAAATTAATTAATTCTTGCATAGCGTATTACCTGAGCGTTAAATAAAGTGAAAAAAATTATCTCTAAAAGTATCTCTTTCATCAAGACTTTCTCTGATCTTGACTCATCCTATACGAAAGAGCAATCACGTTGCTAAAGATCTGGTATAAACCAACCACGATGTCTCTATCTCTTCTCATTCACGCGAGAATGTCTGCTCGAATGGCATTCAATGCTCAAAAGCAGCATTCGCGAAAGACACCGCGTTCCTTTACAATTTCACGACGAGATCATTTCCTGTCGCGCCTTTCGCCGAGTCGCAATTTCGCCGTTTAACGAATTCACCGGCGATGCTGGTTAACCGACCGGCCGAGCTCGTTATCGTCGCGGCTTTAATTACGCGCGCTTTCATGACCGCGGCGGATTGCGGGATACAAATCTCGCATCTTCTTACCGAGGAGAAAGAGAAAGAGAAAGAGAGAAGCGCGCTTCTCTATGATAATGTGCGCGGGGAATGGAAGCGTGGCGGCTCCGCGTCGGGAAACGCGCCCGCATCGCTTCGTGGTCCATGACCGGAACCAGTCCGGACCGCGAAGAAGAAACAGGTGGGTGCGCGCGCCGGCGCGAGATCTCTGGACTTGTTCTCTCTCGAAAAAAAGCACGAGAGATTCCTCTTATTTCCGCCGTCGGAGAAAAAAACGATCGCGAACTCTCGCCGTCTGCGTCGCCCGCCCCAGAGGCGGGATTATACGATCGAGTTGCTCTTTTCTTTCTTGCACACTTTGACAAGATTCCAGAAATTGCTCGAATAATTCCTCAAGCGTTCTACTCAAAAGTACTGTACTCAGGTCGATTTTTTTGATCGAAATAAACGAGTTGTTACCAGTTTTTTTTTTTTTTTTATATATATATAACGAAAACGTGGAATGTTGACATTTTTCCCTTCCACTTTTTATATTCAATCGCTGAATATCGAATATTTTGAGAAAGAGCCAGGATTCTTTATTAGTTATATATCGAACTCTGAAAATGGGCTACTAACTTCGCGAAAGTATTAAAGTCAATAATTAGGTGCCGGGTCGCTGACCCGATTTGACGACAATGTTCCCGGTAGTGGCTAAATCATCGGACATTAAGATCGATCACGTACCATGCCGGTTCACGTGAGCGACGAAGGCAGACAGCAAGAGTCGGCGGCCGACTCGGTGACGCCTCTCTTTATGCCAGAAGCACATGCGCCAAGAATATCCTACCTGCCGCTCGGTGTTGTCCTCTCTTTGTGTATTACGTAAAATTTATTAATGCACGACGGAGATATTTATTTATGGCCGCTGTAAAGCCCGATAACAGCCGTCCCCAGTCGCGAATTTTACGGACTTTCTCTAATTTTAGTTCCCTCCCCGATGACCCTTTTTCTGCCCATTTTATTTCGATATCTTGCGTTTATTATTACAAATAATTTTTTTTCGGTTGAGCTAAAAGTCACTCGATAAGACATTGACAATTTATAGTTTGAAATATAAATAGTTGGGAGATGAAGGAGAAATAAGGCAACGTATTTCGCGTACACACAAATATACACAATATTTTACCTTTTAAATGAAATCTTTTACATTTTCCCTCATTTTTCTTGTGTCTCCCGGTCAATGACTTTCAACTCCGGTCCGAATATAGCGAATATCTGTCCGCGAATGTCTCTCTCCGGCGCCAAATTAATTAATTCAGCGAGAATTCATTCCTGGCCAGAAATATCCCCCTGCTCTATTTACATTTATCTCTCTCTCTCTCTCTTTCACATTTCTCTTCTATTTTCATGTCTCTCACCTAACGTCTCTCCAGTTTTTGCTTTAATAAGCGCCAGGTCTGACGGCGATATTTGCATGCGCGCTAATCTCGGACATTTCGCGTGTCCTTGGCGAGGTGACTCGATGACGGTTAATAACCGCGACGGAACGCATCGGCAGACACGTGTTTTTTTATTAACGTTTACGGCCCATTTTCCAGAGGCGTCTTCCTCGCGGGCAACGATGCGACGCGTCGATTACAGCGGTCGAATAATGATCGATCCTACGTTTTGCCGCATTTATCGCGTCGTTTGCTCGCATCGTGCGTACCGTTACGTTTCGTTTGAGAGAAAAGTGCATTGCCCGACGATTTCGAGGGACGTTGTAAAACATGTACAGATGGTGCGGAAACAATATACGGTTTTTTTTTTCCCCTGAGATCAAATAAAATTTTATCGAAATTGCTCCGGAAAATAGCAACGAGCGAAGCAATATCCTCGTTTCAGTTTTACTTGCAGCCCTTTGTTTTCTTCTTCTTTTCTTTGTTTCTCTCTGTCTCTCTGTCTCTTTACAAAGTCTAAATATACATCTATTTTATTCTGTACGCGAAAATACGAGGAAGGACTGCTAAAATGGACAGAGAAACGTGACAGTTCTCGGTAGACAAGATGCAACTGCGATGCACAAAAGCGCGCTCATCGACAAGACGTTATATAAAGCGGAATTATTGAAATATATCCGCTAGAGTTACCGCGTTGGAGCATGCAATCCAGTTTCTACTGGTTTCATCGCGAATAATTGCTATATGCATTGCTTAAATTTCGTGTGCAAATTTCATTAAAGAAATATAAAGCAGAGGAGAGAAAACACACTGTTATAATGAAAGAGAAAATATACATAAATATACAATAAAAATTGCATTTATATTTACGATTTTCAAAAATATTTATCAAATATTATCACACACGATATAAAGCCTATTATATTTTTTCACCTGCATTTGCGTGAGATTATGCTTTCGAGCCACGAGAAGCCAACAAAGGAAAACTCAAGCATCTAAAAGGCGATCCAATTACGACGATAAAGTTCAAGGAAAGATTGATTTAGGCCAACGCGATTTATTATTGTAAAATATCAACAAAGTCGGGAGGAGCATTAATAATTTAAAACGTCTTTAATGTTTTTCTCAAGTTCTCGTTCCCACGATCTTTCTCTCACGTTGTTTATGAATACAGATTAATAACATAGAATTAATTGAGATATGTAATAAAGATATTTTCTGTTCTTTTCGGTATGTTTACAAAACAGTTGTCATAACATTACATACGTACTAATTTCAAGGCTATTTTTGTAGCTGTATTCTTCTCATATTTCTAATAGAATCTTTTCTCTCTGAGAGTGTCCTCTGAGAATGCCCGTACATTTGCTTCGTTCAATGTATTAAGAAAATGTGTGTAAGCAAAACTAGAGATCTAGAATTTATAAAGAAATATTTAATGCCGAATAAAAAGAGATTTTTCGAAATGTTTTTAAAGAATAGAATTAAATTACAACAGAATCTTTAATTTCGGATACTGACCAGACTTTTTGCGAGATATTCCGTATCGCTCACACACATACATATATGCTTCTCGCCTTTGGGAATAATTACCTTACAGGTGTCCGCGATGGCCATGAGGGTCACGGACAGGTCGCACACTGCGTGTCACGGTATCTTGGAGGACACAGAGATGCGGAAGAACATGCCACTCGATGTCACTCGCGACAAGAGGATACACGATACAGTAGATATGCGATCGCTAATCGAGATGTGCGAGAACAAATGCGCGCGAATTAGCGTCTCGCGAGCGAAAAAACAAGAAAAGATTAGGCGCGTTGAAAACACACGACGAGAAAGAAAGGGCCGTGAATATGGCGAGAAAGACCCGTCTCGCGCCGCTGCCAACCGAAAACTCGTGGCGCGCAGCGCACACTTCATGCAGCCGTCACGATCCGCTTCCCCCCCCCCGCCGTGGTTCTGCCCCCACCGTACAACCGCTGGCGCAGCTGCCGCCACCCCACCCCGTCACCGCTGCCGCCGCGCGCTCGAAGTTAATCTTTGCGGAGGAGAAACCCTTCGGTGTCGTGTTACTACCTTCGAATTCCGCATCGACTGGCGCCGTACACGTTCTATGATCGGGCCAATATTATTTAGGGATCATGAAAAACAACTTGATAACCTGCTTACATTGATAGCTTTTTTCTAGAGCCTTTCGATGCTAATGTAACTTAATTTTCAGGATCTATCATGTACGATAATGCAAGTCCGAAGGGGCAAATCGTACATGTTTTTCTTCGTGAAAGAAACAGGATAAATCATATATTATACGCACAAGTGTGCGATTAATTATACATTCTTTTTTTTAAGAATACGTTTTTTACGAACGGTATACGAATACGAGATGAATAGTTTCGATACGTCATGTGATTATACGCGCGTTCGTTGAACAGGATTCGCGTCTTCGATCAACGCGCATTATAAAGTACACAGAAGGCCCATTCATCTTTCATATCCGATACAGTGTACGTGTACATGTACATTACGCGTATTACGCGCGATTAATTTAAGGCAACATCAATGCGCGCGTAATGACGGAGCGCCGGTCGCGCTCGCATTCCCGCTCTCCACGCGAGATGAGAAGGTTCCTTTCAAGAGAAGAGCCCTCTCTTTCTCTCGAGCACCTTCCCCGCACCCTCGTCCTACGACACGCACCTTCGCTATTGCGTGCACCGAGACGTGACGCCACGAGGCGCGACTACGAGACGAGACCGATAGGCGGCTCCGAAGGGCGCCACACGACCACAGAAACAACATGCGCATTACACACATACCTCCAACTGTATGCCGGTTACTTGTCATTGCGTTCTATAGGGTGTCCCGCAACTTGCGATCTTGACAAGTATATTAACGATGAATTTTTCAGTCGAAATTCCTCCTCGATCGATTCTTCTTGTCTAAAAATATATCAAAATGTTTTTCAATTTTTTAGAACTTTTTGGCATTATATATATATATACTCTTTTGAAATTTAAGTTGCAATTCTATGGAATGTCTTTCTGGAATTAGAAGGAAGAATGCGATTTGAATGACGTGTGCTTACAAGAGACTGTTTACGGTAAAAGAAGGCGACGATATGTACGTGTGCATTTTTAACCTGCTACAAACACTGTCTTGTAGACACTAAACATTGAAGCTTATGATAACGTAGAAAGGAAAGGAAGCATGCATTAAAGCAGACAGGAAGGTAATTTCATCGCATATTCTCTCGTGCGTCTTCCTGCTTTAATATACGTGCGTCTCCTTCTCCTGCGTTACTACGAAGATTTAATATTTAGCGAATTGCGCGGGATCCTGTGATATATGAGGAAGGAAGCTAGTACTTTGTATTCTCGTCAATAATTAAATATAGCTACTAGTACATGCGGCGAAAAACGTGACGGAAATTTCCGATTACTATATGGCATATTTCTCCCTCTTCCCTCCCTCCCTCCCTCCTCTCTTTCTCCCTCTCGCAAACGCAATATATTTCGCGAACTTCTCCAATCGCTGCTTATGTCATTACTATGTCATTATTATGTATTTATCGAGGCTTGTTTAATAGCGAACCGGAAGTAAAGATGCCGATGCATTTTCGTGAAAAATCATCATCATCTGTCTGACATTTAGATGAAATAAAAATGGAATAAAAAAAAATATGTATAATAATAGTATATACATCATATATATATCAACATATTTCTATTATTTTAATAAAACATAGCTGTATTTGTGTATGACAAGTACATTATTTCTAAAATTCAATACATATACATATGTAGAGAAAAAGACGCAGCGGCTAAAAATGGATTCAAATTGAATTGAAAGTTTTTATGATCTCTCGATTAAAGATTTTCATAACTACTATTGTTTATTTGCTATTAATTATTATTAGCCGATGAATGATTCTGATTCGAATAACCTACGTACTCGATTCGATCGGCAATTGAAGCTCCATATCCTTGTTACAGAAATTACAGCAGGTATTACTGACAAATTAATGGATGAAAACGTGAACGTGCGCGCTCGTACTCTGCCCGCCGTGACGTGAGCGTAGCCACTTCCGCAGCTGCGCGTTGCGCGCGGTTACGTCGCGCGTCACGGCCGACATCCGGCCACGTTAAAATAGCCCGTTTACCGGAGAGACCCTCGCCGCGGATCTCTCGATAGCCGTGCCGAGACTGCTGAGGTCGAAAAGGTGGAAAGAGTGCGCTTCTCGTACATCCTCATCAATTTCAGAGATATCTTAAATGTGCGCGGATCAGTGACAGCCGCGAGAGCGAACTGATCGATTTTAAGGATGGATTGCTGGTCGGCCTGGATATTGCTCGTTTCGTTGCTCGGCACTCTCCTGCTCACGGGCGGCGTCGAGTTAACCTTCGAGCTGGCCGACAATGCCAAGGAATGCTTCTATCAAGAGATTGAGAAGAACGTCTCGTCCACGTTGGAGTTTCAGGTGCGCAAGCTGTCAAATTCATCGCTGTCAACTTTCACTTTACTATATATGTATATATATATATTTATATCGCGATGACACGTCGCTATTATCGATGATCAGATTGGAGGCCAGAGTTCGCGGCGCATATGCACATTTGCGCGCGTGGCTATAAATTGAATGAACGAATGGGAAATAATGCGAATTTAATATGATAATGCAAATGATGAATAGTGAGGAATGTTAAAAGAGAATATGCGAGTATATAATGTGTGTGTGGATTAATATAATGACGAATAACATTTTACTTTAGTAAAAATTTAATCAAATCAATGATAAATTTTGGCTCGGACAATATGCATGTTTAGAAAGAAATACAATGTAAAACAAACAGATCTTATCTGAATGTTCTCTGTAAAAATTAAAGAAAAATTTTCTATGTCAAGTGGAAGCGTAGCAATTTTTTTGGCACGGCTACTTCTCTCTTTATTAGACATTATATAATAAACTATGATTCTCTGAATTTTGTAAAATGATTTGCATTGTTTCTAAACACGTATTGTTCTTGTATCTTTTAGGTGGTTACAGGTGGCCAATATGATGTGGATGTAACTTTAGAGGCTCCAAATAAGGAAATTATCTATAGTCAAGTGAAACAACAATTTGATTCGCACGTCTTTATACCTACTATGTCGGGAGTGTATAAGGCCTGCTTTAGCAATGAGTTCTCTACATACTCGCATAAGCTTGTTTATATGGATTTCCAAGTCGGCGACGAGGCGCCACTTCCCGGCCTTGGAGAACATGTCACAGTAATGACTCAGGTAAATTATTTTTGGCACTACCCCCTTTACAAAACATACCAATGAGAAATGATATCTCATTTGTCAGTGTTCTTGCAGATGGAGTCTTCTGCACAGGAAGTGCACAAGAATCTAATCAGCATCTTGGACTATCAAACGCATCACCGTCTGCGCGAGGCGCAAGGTCGCAAACGCGCAGAAGAACTCAATGAACGAGTGCTTTGGTGGTCGATAATGGAGACAGCTTGCATTCTGTTCATCTCTGTGGGGCAGGTATTCCTTTTGAAGAACTTCTTTACGGATCGAAGTCCTTCTCAAAGTTATTAGTGATTGCGAAGTAATGAAAAAGGAAAAAACTCACTATCGAGGTATACGATCATTGATCGAATCGCCCTCGTAATGTCGTTTTTTTTCATCACCGGTTAAAGTGCCATCATAACGTCCGCCGGTAATATGTCAAAGCTGCATGTTCTCTCAGCGGAACATTCAATCGCGAATCTTCTCTGGCAATCTTTTCCGAATCTTTCGCTGAGAGGATTTCGCGATCAGAATCCAAAGAGCCGGTGAGAAGCACAAGGTGATCTACATCTTCACGTGTATCGTGAACGTATGCATTGTTCACGGATACTAGTTTATGCCAAGATTAAGGACATTTGCAACACGGGTGCTGATACAACTCGGAGCGATCAGAAGGGACAAGTGCAAGCAATAGAAATCTTACACATCCTCCTTCCGATGGACACTCTCAAGTTGTACTTATATTGGCACAGAGACAGTCTAGGTTACTGAAGGGGACATGGACATCATGTTTTTCTTACTGTGAATGTGTAACATAATAAATTAAAAAATACTTGTGTGTATTACATTTGTATCGCCCAGCGATCTGATTAATTCCCGTCTTTCGTTATTTTATCGCGCCTTCCATTATTTATCTTATGCATCAGTTAAGGTAGAAGTTACTTAAATAAATAAATTGATTATTTACTTATTTCTTTAAAAATGACAATTCTATTAATTCAGAAAGTTTTTTTTCTCACTCTCGTTGTTAGCTACATGTATAAGCATATAATATCTGACTAATTACAGGCGTTCTGTTTTCATACGTGGCAGGTGTCTTGTACGTTTTCTGCTGCGTGTGTGTTATTTGATAAGCACGTTAACCAGTGAAAAACAGAACAAGTGACATCATTAATGACCTACATATCTACATGTGTTTTCCGAAAATTCAGACATTAATTATAATTTGTTATGTATCTAACTCGAGAATTATTCTATGTTGAATAGTTTATAGAATTTTTAATTTATGTATAAGCGAGAATTTTTGTGAAAAATTAATAAAATTTATAGTATATCGCGATGTATAACGCGTTTTAAAATCATCAGCATGTTGTTTAAAAATGATTACAAAACTCATGAAAATGTTACTATATAATATCACAATATAAAATCACAATATATAGAAATAATAAATATTTGATTATTTTCTCATTATTTTTTTTCTCACTTTTATTATTTATTTAAGTATTTAAAATTACTCCGATTTACAATAACTTCTTTATAGACCCTATCTTTTTGTGAAAAAAATGTTTATTTTAATTTTTATATTTGGAGGAGGAGGGAAGGACTCAATTCTTCTAATTTTATATTATTTAATATCTAATTAATACTTTATATTGCTGTCAAAATTTTCACTATTACGTGTCACTCCTATCAAGAAGACAGCCGGTACTGCAGACAATAAAGTCCGTCAATGATATTATCATGTTGACACGTCGAGAGAGCAGCTGTTATAACCTGTTATAATTCCAAGTGATGAAAGACGATTTCTGACAAAAAGAAATTTATTAAATTTAGCAATATGCAGGTAAGCAGTGTTGCATTATTCGAAAATAATTATTTCATCATAAAAATAATATAAATCTTAAATAAAAGAGATGTATATGCATATATACATGTGACACATTTTAAAATAAACATGTACTATTCTGAAATAAACAACTCGTTGGATTAACTATTTATAGCTGTTTCAATACTTTTGTTGTATTATCTGTTAATTTATTTTATGAATAATTCTTACTGCAAATAATTATCTAGGAACAAGATATTCCAATCGACATTAATACCGGAAAGTTATTAGACTGGTTGATTAATCGAAGGCACTGCAAAAAAGATTGGCATACGAACGTCTTGACAATCAGGGAGAAAATCAACAATGCAATACAGAATATGCCTGCCCATGATGGCATTGCATCATTGTTATCTGGCGCTTGTAATTTTTGTTAATTTAGCATTATCTTCTAACTTTTTACAAGCATATGGTTATAGATAGTTTAATCTTTGTACCCCTTTTTACAGATATAAATTATTTTTATTGTGTCAAAATTGTGGAAATTTTGAAGGAGACAGAAGCAGACACAAAAAATTTATTTGGTCGTTATGGCTCGCAAAGAATGAAAGATTGGCAAGAGATTTTACGATTGTATGAAAGAGATAATGTATATCTTGCAGAAGCTGCACAAATGCTCATGAGAAATGTCAATTACGAGGTCCCAAGTATTAAAAAACAGATACAAAAGTTGGAGCAATCTCTGATTGTAAATATATTTATATATATATATAATATGTAATATTATTATTTATTTATTATTATTGTATAAATGTAAAATTTGCAGGATTTGGAAAAGAAGGAAGGAGAGTATAAAAAATCAGAAAATTTTGCACATACAGAATATAATACATTATGCAAACAATTAGGTATAACTGGCTACAGCACAGTCAGACATGAGTTAATGGAAAAAGTCAAGGAATTGCCAGAAATTTACCAGAGAGTAGCAGAGAAGACAAACAATTTAAACAAGGTTGTCGAGTTTTATAGTGCATTTGTAGAGTTTACTTTTGGCCAGCAGTATGACAGTAATTGTGTGTCTATAATTAAATATGTAATCGGTGCGTCACAAAATCATTATTTAAAGAATGTATTAATGTTAAATAAAAAAAAATGTAGATACGATAGATTGTAAAATATGTTTTTTTACAGAGAAAGGAAACACAACAACCTTTGAATATACTTACGGAGAAGCACCATCATCGATAGTTGAGCTACCATTAAATATTAAAGTTGATAAAGATGAAAGTAGTGAAAGGCCTAGTGTAAATGTTGATAGTAATGTATGAATATTTTTATGTTTTTCAATTCTTATGAGGAGTAAATTCCGATCGCGTTACTTAAGAAAAACATTTTTAACAGACTATTGATTTTGGCAATTTGGATCTAAATCAAGAAATTGATTTTGGTGAAGAAGCTAATTTGGATACAGGAGACGATATTGATTGGGGAGACGAAGATGCGGAACAACCTGCAGCAGAACTAGATCACAAAATCTTTTTGGAGGAATCGGGTATAGTTGTGGAAGCAGCAGGTCACGAAGGTGGTATTGCTATAGGATCTGAAGCATACACAATACTGGATAATCCAATAACAAGATCGGAATTTATCAATCAGCTGTTTGAGGTATGGTATATAGATATATATATACTGTCATATATGTAAGATTAATCATTACATTTTATCTAAGTAAAATGAATATTGTTACAGTTAGAGGCGTTTTTGAAGTTACGTCTATACGAGTTCAAAAGCGATGACAGAAACAATCTCTTGAGTTTTAGTCAGATGCAGGATGCTTCACCTATCCTGCAACTTTCCACCACAGAGACCACTCAGAATATGCTGGACAATGTCCAAGTTGTCCTTTCTGAGATATTACATAGTGATGTACAGCATTTGCATAACATCAAACATTATTCGAGGTATGTTTAACTGAATATAATTTTTTTTATAGATATATAATGTTCATATTTTTATCGCAGGTATGTGGATGTAGTGACTGCCGCGTTAAAGCAGAAATTAAATCTGATTGATAGAATGATAACTCAACAAGAATCTATGCGACAGAAACAAGAAGACGCGCAGAATCAAATCGATAAATTGCGTTCACTATTAAAACTCGTCATACAAAGAACTAAAGAACTGCAAACAGAGGTATGTTATCTTTGTTCTCTCACAATGCAACACTTTTTGGATGAAGTCCCATTTTTATATTATATCTAATTACAGATAGAGCAAGATATTTCCAAGAGATACAAAAATAGAATGGTACATTTGACCGGAGGTGTAAATACATTATAGATATCAGACAATAGAATTGTTGAATTAAATGTACAATGTAAATAATTTTTAAGTTAAAACAACACACGCGAGAGCAAAATCGATTTTGCTATTATAAAATATATGATATAATTTTTTATATTATAAATGCTTATTTCCTTTATATGTACGATGGAAATAAATACTGTATTACTTTGATAATCATTATTGATTATATATAACCTTTTTATCTTTAAGCACAAAGTAAAAACGTGTATTTTTCAGGAGTGACCAATATTCTCTTTGGTAATTGGAGTTATCTGCCTTTGATTTCATTAATTGGTTTTCGATATGATATGTATATTATATAAATAATAAAAGTTATATGTAAAATTTTATATCTCGAAAACCAAACCTTGTAAAGTAAAGTAAATTTATCGCATTTTTAAATCACATGATTCACCTTTTGACCGATCATTTATTTATATAATCATGAAGAGATTCTGCACGAGTCTCCAGGGTGATGAGGTACATACTGCTTTGGTGGTAGGGCAAGGATATTTTTTCAGACACTCGGCTAACGAGCGATCGCATTCGCATAAACGTTGAGCGCAAGATCCAGATCCTCCCCAGCTGCCATGTTCAACCGCTGTAACAAAAATTTTACGTGCGGATTATTTTATCTTATCACGTCACATTATATCATCAAAAATATGAATGAAACAAGTCGGTTGGAAATATTATATTTAAATTATTTTAATCTTTCGAGAAGAATTGCATTCGATGTAGAAAAGGAAAATAATAAATGAATGATAATCAATAAACGTACCGCAAACCGGTTTGTAACCGTGATAACATCTCCAGTAATATGGTACAAAGTATTCCGAGAACATTAGACACTCTGTAGCGTCGTAGCACCAATCGTGCATCTTGCAGCATCTGAAATATTTTATTTTTAGATTTGTGTTTTTTTCCGTACATTTTTTTTTCTATTTATGCATAAATAAATAACATACTGATCTATGCCGTCGATGACATAACCGGATCCTAAGAATCCGCAGTAGCAACCGTATCCCTTATAAGCTAAAGGATTACATCCTGTGGCGCATACTACCATATTATAGAGATGAAACACTCCTCTCTTGAATCTTGTATGGCCTATTGTTGCCGTGGTCTCCTTGTCCCTCCTTCTAGAATCATACAGTTTTCGAATTAATTCGTTATCGATTCCGTAAGAAAATTTCTATTACAATTAGGCATTTCTATTGTGTACTTACGCGATAGATCGAATCCTCGTTTTATTCAACTGCGACGACATGTAAATATTTTTATTGTAATCATTCGTCGAAGAGGCGCTCCACGGATCACCGCTATGACCAATGTAAAGGTCATCTCCCTGATTTCCTGCATCCTTCACATCATTATTCATATAATCGTAATCTGCTTGATGCGTTCTTACACCTCCGAGTATCTTATAAACATCTGGCGTACCGTTACCTGCAATTGCCGTAATCACCGATAAACCAAATACATAGTGATCGAGTACATACAACAAGAGAGTGTTATTTGCTATATGTATATAGTTGTGATTGTAGTAATAAAATGATATACAGTTATAATCCTAGAACGATCTTGCCATATTTATATTATTTTTATTTCATTTATTTTATTTATTCCAAATTTTTATTTTTAATTTTAAAAATTATTAACTATCAATTAATTGCTCATTAATTACGATAAATACTTCTATATAAAGACTGTGTGTGATTTACATTTTTCTATTGTGTTATCAATGTCAATCTATTTTTAGTAATTGTGATACGAATTCGAATTGCTTGTATTTTCCGAGTCATTAAGTATTTGATAAATAAAATGCATTTTGTGCGATGGTTTTTCTAAACGTCAGAAATTGTATTTCGCCTTGATCGAGACCCGCTTAGCGTAAAACTACTCTCATTTATCCCACTTCTGGTCTTCTTACTAACGGTTTTCTCGACAATCTTCCATAAATGCCGAGAAAATTGCATCCGACTTTCTGCCGAATGATCGCATAACGAAATGTCGGATGTATAATATATATATTTTCCGATTTCACTTTTTTTTTAGATTATTCTTTCTACCAGTTTCGACGAAGATACATGTAGAATATCTCTCGCAAATTTTACTGCGTTTTGAGATTATTTTAATGCGTTGTATAAACTCAGGAAAATGTTTTTTATGTAATTAACTTGACCGATAACCTTGCATTGTGATAAAAAATTATATAAATGGCTTTATCTTTTTATTGAAAAAAAAAATTATCGCAAGTTATTCAAAAAATTATATGAATGGCTTTATCTTTTTATTAAAAAAAAAAAAAAAAATTATCGCAAGTTATTCAATGCTTATTTCATCATATAAACGTCATATAAATATCATTTAATCATACTTATGCAAACATTTTTACAATTTCTCTTATTCTGATAATATTGAAAATAATTAAATCTCAATATTGTATGGCATTCTCTGTTTTTTTAAAAGGTATCACTTTCGTCAAGTTATATATATATAGAAAAGAAATTACAATATTTATTTGTATAACTTCTTTACAAATGCTATAATCAATTAAATAATTATTAAACTATGATATTTATTAGAAAATAGAATTAAAATTAGAATTCCACATACACGCATAATGTTGAGATTTAATTGTTCTCTATATTACCAGAATAAGAGTAACTGTAAAAATGGTTGCACATACATAAGTATTTTTGTGTGCATAGATATTATCATACATTTGAGAATTAAATTGCATCGAGGACGGAAGCAGTTAGCTGGCTCTCTTTTGCAAATGAACGCTTCCCGTCCTTTCTTCGTCATAACGTAATTGATTCCGACCAAACGACTTATTTTCTACGTGTGATCATTCCTCTCTATTTCGTCTAATTCGAAAAAAAAAATTATCAATATTTAAATTAACAATTCCTAACTCTTCTGTGTTATTTTGGAACGTATAATCGGAGCGTTTCGGTTCACGATGCATGTTATACTTCGGGCATAAGAATAAGATACGCTTCCGCGTATACAATGCAGAACTGTATATAGAGTCCCCAATATCAAAGGATTTTTATAACAAACATTTTAAAGTAACATTTATTTTCTAGAATTTTACGAAGAAGATCCACATAATATGATAAGCGTATGTATGATGTTTTTAATAATAATTATACTTAAATATAATTTTATATTCAGATATTGCGCGTAATAAATATAAGCACATAAAAATGCGCGGTATGTCTGTAACTATAAATTATAATATTTAACTTTTAATTTCTTGATGTAGTTGTACAAATAATTATTAATATTTGCAATCTCTCTAGAATTTGTAGCAGTACTTATTTTAATGAAATATTCTGCTAGTCTTCTCATCTTTTTACGCAAAAAATTCAGTAATTATTGTAGAGAAAGATAATAATCAGGTAGATATAGATTATTTCGGATGCATTAATATTATATAGAATGTCCCGAAAATGAAGAGAAAATAGTGAATTTTATTAATGTAAATATTACCAAAAAAAAAAAAAGAATTTTATCTTTTTCATATAAAATAAAAAAGTATATACATATATATAATTTAAAATTTATTAATAATCAAGTTTATTTATTTGAAAATAGTGTCAATGCGATTGCAGATTTAAAGTTTTTGCAATAACGTAAGAAAATTATAAAAACAATAGATTGTTAAAATAATTAAAAAGTTAATTAACGGGCCACGTGCGTAGAGAAACATTGTAGCGATCCAGGTTACTGTAACGAATTACTATAACTGTACACACTTGTTACAGTCGACGTGTCTCGTGGAGGAAAAATCAGAGATTATACACCGTTTTATCGTCATTTCTCTCTTGCGGTTGAAATTGTTCAACGAAAAGTAAATTGAGATCGCGAAATTAAACGACGCGATCGAATCACAGCTTTTTAACGGCACCATGGTAACAATCAACGACTGGCGTCATAATGCTTCGCAACGTTAATTAGTCTGACGCGGTAGTCTCTATAATCCACGTAACACAATTCCTTTTTGCTCGCGGTTTCCATGGCGCAGCCACGTAAAAATATAATACGTCGATTTCCTCCCTTGAAAGTAACGCGAACGTGGGCGAATGAAGGCAGCGTAAAAGTCGAGCTTCAATCGTCCATCAAACGAGATTCTATCGCAAATATCGGATTTTCCAAAACAGATTCAATTAATGGAAAATATCATGAAAAGTATCCAAAATCAACTGTCAAAAAATATAGATATATAATAAATAGATAAAATTTATTTCATACAAAATAAGCATTGCTTTACCAAGAGACGAATTTGTAACAAAGCTCGAATTTTTGAACGGTATAGAATAGATGGAGGAAAATAATTCTACATTTGAAGGAACTAACGCGAAAAGAATCCCGTTCATTATTCAAGCCGCTGTGTGTGGTAATTTTGGAGGTCTCATTAAACAAATTAATTATATTCCCATTACTTTCCTTCGTCGCAAACAAAGTTATCTCGGCAGGTCGCTTGATTTGAATGAGCGTCTCATTGTCGTGTGAACCAACTTAATTAGAGATGAAGCTGCTTTTTAGATCTGATATTCAATTGTGTATACATTTTCCTAAGAGATTCGTCTGCGCAATTATTGCTGACGTTATTATGATAAAACAATTTCACGAGTACATGATTAGAGCAATGGCTAAGTCATTGTTATTAATAAGAAATGAGATAATGGTGTAAAAATTTTCCACACCAAAAAAAAGGGACTAATTGTGTATATTGTGCGCTTTACATTGATGATCAAATAGAAATAATAAATATAATAAATATAAAAGAAATATCATAATAACAAAAGTATCGAAAATTAAAACGGAAAAAAAGTATTAATAAAATTTACAATCAGAGAGAGAGAGAGAGAGAGAGAGAGAGAGAGAGAGAGAGAGAGAGACAGAGAGAGAGAGAGAGAGTAATACTTCTTTTCATATATAAAAATTCTATTTACGATTTTGATATTTAACGAAAGCGCAATAAACGTGTTATGAAACGTGGAAAAAAAAAGGCAAACATCATATAAAAACAAATATTTAATACATGCTTGATAGACGTCTTTTGCCTTTTCAAGTATGATATTATATTAATATTCGATGTATACGGTTTTAAATACTTTTGTGTCACATATGATTACGTATTACAATTGCATGGATTTAATAAAATAAAATTACTTATTCCTCGTAATTCCAGAATTTAATATGTAATGTGTTATATTTAGTTGTAACGGAGATATAACAATGCAATACAAACTTGCTAACTCTATATTTCTCTCACGTGTCGATGGCAAATTTTTTTTTAATAGAATTTTTTAAATTCCATTTTATTTTCCCAGAGATTTCGATTTATAATTTTATGGTCTCCATCTTACATTAGACGATTTTTGTATGGAAAAAAATAATATCCGAAAATAGAGAATTGTATCTCGCGTCGAGAGCAGTAGTGCTCACCTCTGGCATCCTGGCCGAGCAACATTCCGGATAGAAGGAGGACGCGTAGGATTCTTCCGCACCGACGAGATGATCGATCCACCCGTGGCGGATCGCAGCCACGTGCGGCATCGAACCTTTCGTGGCACATCGGGCACGCGTTTCCTCCACCCGGTGGCGAGAGCGAATCAGTGCTGATTCGGGTACCCTTTATGTCACCTGCGTATCGTTCTCGGCTCATCCGGCGCGGGAGTGCTGTCTCTCACGTGTCGCCGCATCGGGAAAACTGCAGCAGGTGTCACAGAGCAGCAGGTGTCCTGTTACACGGTTTCCGCGGCACCGCCGCGACAGTTCATTACCACCATGTCCGTTGATTAACACTAATTCGCCCTTCGCAGCCTAATCACCGAGACAATTCGAGAAACCGCGAATTCAGATAGATCAATTAAGGCATCCGCGATGTTATCCTAGCGATCTCTTCTTCCTTCAAATGCCCACGTAGAGCGAAAACTAGACTAAAAAAGGCCACGTAGACGATCATTGTCATCCGAGCAAAGTCTTCGACCAACACTCTCGTATGATACAAGGACGTCCTTTTTTCCGCGTGTCGGGTAACACGGCTGTTGCATTCAACTCGCTGGAATTTAATAACGCTGGCCGTGGCTTTTGCGGCTCGCACATCTACGCGCGTCCTGGCTTAGGGCATAAATCAACGTAGCGCCTCCAAAGGCTTTCCGAAAGAAAGCTTCACAGGATTTACGCGGTCCGCGTTATTACGTTACGGTGCTATTTTGCGAACAAATCACGCTTGATAATCCCGAGCTTCCCGTCCGAGTACGTTTATTATCGCGCCGGTGTCATTTTTTCTCTTTTGATCACGAATAATTCCTCTCGATTCGAAGATACGCCCGTCTTCGTAGACACGAAAAACTTCGTTTAAAGACTACGACACAACATGGTTTACTTTAAAAGTTTCCCATAAAGCGAAGATCTACTTCGGCGACGAGAGACCAACAAAGTACTAACTGTTTCTTATCAGACACAGCACCATCGTTTCCCTCCACGCGAACTTTCCCTTCCACCTTTCGCTGACATTCTTAGATACACACTGCGATCTTAAGTACATCACTTGGTTTAACTTGGTGACCTCGAGAGCGTCCATTGAGAGCTGAGTGTTCGCTTCGAGGAGCGTCTCCTGCGATTCCTATATTCGTACTACCATCCAGTCGCCTTGGTCTAGGAAATCTGCGTTGTTACACTTTCGTCAGTTTCCTTGCAGAAGAAGGAGAAGTGAGAGAGATCGCTAGAGTCTTTCCGTTGACCGCATCTTCCGTTGATCTTTAATCCCCGTCTTCTATCGCTCTCTAAATTCTTTAGCTGTGACTTTTCTCAACAATTCACTCGAACGGTGAGAAACAAGATACATTTCGAATCTTATTTCGGACTAAAAACATTAAAATCAACACGGTGACGTTGAAATATTTACATACTATGCTGGAATCGAAGTCGTGTGTCATGACACGACTCGTGTTCTTATGACACACTTAACGATATTAAAATAAGGTTTATAACGTATTTATAACGTTGGGTCAATCAAATGTTTTGTAAACATGTACATATGTCTATATAATGTCAATCTGATTATCCAAATAAATATTAAAAAAATATATATTAAATTGATTCTAAATATATTTTTATACACACATTATATAAAGATTTGTTCTTAATTTTTGCAATTATTAAGACAAAAAAAATTTCTGCAAAACTTGCAAATACATTTAGCGAGTAAAAAAAAATTTGACAATTTGGGAAGAAAAATCTGTAATAAGATCTTTATCTGCGATACGTCAATTTACAACGGAATCTGAAAGTAGGTAAATCTAAGCTCAAGATGAGAAGGTGCAACAGGTTACTTATTCTCATATTTACGTCAGAAATATGGCATAAATCGACGAGTGTAACACATAGAATTACAACTCACGGCCATTTTTTTATCTAGCAAAATGCGCACGCATTACAATTATATACACAGCAAAAACATTGTTACAAATTGCAATTGTTATCTATCGATTATCGTCGCGCAATCTTAATGCAATCACAGATGACATAAAGAATAAATTTGCAATAAATAACATGAAGAAACGACGTGAGCACATGTATAATTTAAATTTCAAATTATGCAAGGTAATATTTGAGCTTAAAAAGAATGGAATAATAGAATGGAATATGAAGATTGATACGATTTTTTGAGAAAATATATTTACCGTCTCATCACATAAAATAATTTAAAAAGAGATCCTTTAGGATCTTCTTAACGTGCTATCATTTATCATATATTATTATCATTTTAACATTTTTATCAAACATATACGAGCGTTAAGATTCGAAGAACGCACCGAGAACTTGGTCATTAAATCTTAACGTTCCTCTCTTCAGAAACAAATTCCTTTTAACGCGTTTGACCGAATTACACGGAAGAAAATCGCGAATATAATCGACGATTTCCACAAATAATTTTCTCTCTCTTTGTGAATTTGCTAATTTCGATTTTTTTGGCTATCGCAACGCGAGGATCCACGAGATGTAAAGCGGGCTGCTCTCTACCACATTCAAGCCAAATAAGAGATTTCTCCAAAACATTGTGAGCGCAAATTCGATCAGGAGCAACATCCTCGTCATGTCGCGATACGAATTGCGACTTTAGCTATTCCGGTCGTTCGTACGTATCGAGGAATCTGCCGTCGGCGGTCTGAAATTACGCCAACAGTATATTCACCGACTGACCGACTGACTCATCTAACTGCGAGGAACACGGGAGAAGGGTCCTTGCATACATCGTATTGAGAATAGCGGTACTCGCCGACGCACATGCGATTATGCACGGCGATCAGTTACGGAACGATGAGTGGAGTATCCGATCGGCGTGATAATCGAATGGAATATATAAAAAAAGAGGGGAAACAAAAGGGAAAAGGGGCGGGAGGGAGGAAGAGAAAGGGGCAAAACGTATTACGCATGGAATGTTAATTGTTATAGCGTTAATTGTTGCTCGCGATTTAATTGGCGCGGGATAAAAGCACCGTGTGGGAACCGATCGCATACGCGTCTCGCCTGCAACGAGGTTACTTGATTCTACTATCGTCGTTCAAAGAATAATAATGATTGCTGTTATCAAAACAGCTGATTTAATGAGAGTCATTTACATAATGCGCGAGCTAATATATTCATTGTAAAACGAACGCGGGCAATTTAGATCCTTGGAACGCTTTACTTGTTCCAATGAAAGTGTATGTTTTTTTTTTCTTTTGACAAAAAAAAGATGACGTATACTTAAATAAATATTCTTTTATCTTGATACTATGTATTATGCCATTTGCATGATGATCTTTACATGTATTCTGCGGGAAAATAAAAGAAAGACAAGTGCTGGAGAGGGAGAGAGTGAGGCAGGCAATAGTGATTAAATGACATGTTTTTGTACTTAAAATTACGCAACTTGAGGACAGAAAGATTTCGCGCAATGGGTGCAATTATGGATGCGATTAGGAAACGAATCGTTGTTTCTTTCAAGACAATAGATTAGACATCGATGAAAGAACAATGTTGAATCGCGCTGTATTTCTTGGGTGTATCACCTTCGCGAACATCGCGATGTTAATTGCAGCTCCGTATAAAAGAAACAGTTAAAAAAATTAAATTATATTGTGCGTAAAAAAAAATTAAAAAAAAAAAAATTACTTTCAATTCCCAATTACGAGTGTGCAAGAAAGTGTCAAATCAGTGAGATGAAGATATTGAAATCGTTCTTCTACAAAACTAAATATAAATTAAGCTAATTTGATTAATTTTTTTTTAAAAGGAAATTTAGCTTCTATTTATTTGTAATGAATTAATACGAGTAATTGCGTTAATATTTCTTTTATTATTCACAATCTTTCCTGTTAGGAAAATATAAATGATATAAATATTGTATATGTATTAATAAAAGTTAGAATTGAAAAAAAACTATATTTTTAAGAAAAACAAAGAAAATGGCAGCTGTAGAAAAAAGGATTATATTTAAGTTAAGTTAAGATGTTTTGATTTCCCACGCGACTGTCTAAATTAATACACAGCAATAATTATTCGCGTTTTTTTTCACGATCATCAAATGATGCTCGCTCTTCTTATCTTTTGCATTTAATGTAGGCGTTATTACCTGGAAATCCCTTATTGCATTGTTAATTTTTCTTTATCTTCTGCAAGTCATTTCCCATAATATGACAGGATATAAATTTTCAGTTGTAGACGATAAGAGCCAGATAAGATTTTATTAAAATAAAAGTCGAATCTTGCACTAGCCACGGGATGATATTAGGATGTGATATCGATATTTATATCATAAAGTACATTATAAAAAATTTAATTAAAAGTTAATAACATTGCATTTTTAGACTTAATGCCAGAAAATAATAAATATTAAAATTTGAAACGCAAAATATGTATTTTCGTTAAAATGAAAAAAATTAACTTCAAGTTTTCCTCTCGTGAATGTCCGCACGCAATGTTTCGTCGACGGAATCGTTCGATCGTTTCACTTGCGTTTTCTTTTCACGCACGCATCTCAACGAAATATTACCCGCGAATTCTTCATCGTCCACTTCAGTATGTAAATAAGAAGGTAATGCAAAGGTAACCCAACTGCGCAACCGGGTGTGTCCTACCGTGATCGCGTACGCCAGGATTCCGGGAAAATTTCGAAGAGAAAACGAGAGAATAGCATTGTCATGCTAGAACGAGACTCGATCTCGATGATGACGATGCATTCGCATGTAAGATTCGTTGAGTAAGATTCGCAGCTCGATCATGAGCTTGACACAGCATGAAAAATTAACGTTATCGATCCTTTATGTTATTATCAACTCAATGAGATTTCATCGAGGAGACATGCTCGAAAAAAGATGCGCGAAACGAACCGTCATTGTTGGCCAGAGAAAAATTTTCCGTCATTGGAAAAATACAGCCGGCCGTAAGCAAATAGCGAGATCTGATTATGGCTCGTTTATTTATTTTATTAGCTGAGAGCTCAGCCACAGAGTTGATTGGCATTACGTGTAGCTGGTTACGGTATCAGTTTTTAATATGTAATGCCATAGAAAAAATTTTTATTTTCCATTTAACTTATTAAAGGACGCAAAATATCAGCCGATTTTAAATCAACATTTTAAAATATGCTAATTAAAAAAGCGGCTAATTAAAACGGCGTTACATGGATAAGCAAATGTTTGATGATGATTTTTATTAAATTAAAAATTATGCATCTGTTGGCTCTTATTTAAACGTTTCCATGGATTTGCGTGTTTGTTAATAGGCGATTAAAGAGAAAAGAAAATAAAATTAGATTGACGCTTCTCTCACGTTTTAATTAAGCGATCGGATCGCATCTCTTTTTTCTTTTCTTTTCTGGCGGCAACTGATATCCGACCACTGCAGGTACCGTTCGATACAGTGTGGGAGAATGACACGTGTTAAAAAAATCGGCCGCAAGTATACCATGTATTCACACGTGTATGTGTTATCATATCAAGCAAAAATATTAAACTCTTGAAACATCAACCTCGGATATTTCCGAGGTTGATGTTTCTCGTTTGTTTCCACAATGTAAACACGATTTAAATTCCTAATAGCGCTTTATCTCTACGCAATATTTTCTAAAATAATTTGATAAAATTATTTATATATTTAATAAGATTTAAAAAAGAAAACAGAATGTCTAATGTTGACGTTCAAAGTTTAAAACAATATTAAAATGAAATTTTCTAAAAATACTGTCATGCGTTTATATATTTTGTTTGTCTTTTCTTCGAGAAAAGTTTTTGCACAAGGAAAGTCATGTCTGAATAATGAATCGCGGTTATAAAGAGGCATTATAGTGTTTGCAGAATGGTAGACTAACAAAACAACACATAATTAATTTCATATGTTGCGCAATTAAAAATACATAAACAAGAATGCACTCATATAGCATTTTCGTATTTGAAAATATCTTAAATTCAATCACTTGTCCATTAACTGATTACTTGATGTATAATTAGTATATAATTATCACGTTCGAGTATTGTAGATGACGTTTCATTAACGAGATTCGTTACGTTAGACTTATTGACAGCAATCAATAAAAACATCAAAAGTACCATTTTTGCAAAACGCGTAATCTATGTATTGCAATTTAATTCTATTGTTAACTTCAATCAAGTTTTTTTTTTTAAATTTTTTATAGATTGTGTTTGCTGACAAATAAAATCGAATACGTTATCAAACACCTATATTTGATAATAAAATGTATATTAAATTGCGCTTGAAAGAAAAATGTTTAACATCGATGTCATGCATTTTATACATAATTGTATAACTAAAAGAAAATTTAAACTAGACATAAGAAAATAATTAATTTATATAAGAAAATAATTTAAAAGAAAATAACGTATGCAAAAACCGATGTGTATGTTATGTCAAAATGATTTTCGCAAGTATTACGTAATTTTAAAACTGATACCGTTGATATAATGACAGTAGAGTTTCTCAATATGATTAATGCATTATCGTCCCTGTCTTTTCGTCTGATTGATGCGCAGTTTTTATTTCATAATCACATGCTCATTTATTACACATAAATATTATCTTTGTTATTATTATAATTATCATAATTGTAATTTTCATGTGCCTCTTGTATCTCAAACTTATATAATTATAATTATCATAATTATTATTTTCATGTGCCTCTTGCATTTCGAACTTATATTGCGAAATCGCGTTCTATTACGTTGTATTAAAATTATATGGACGCATTTCATTTCGAATATTTAGGATGAAATCGAGTGTGGGAAAGACGGACTTATAACAAAAAGTATATGCACGGCGAAAATAAATCTGTGTTAATTAGCGTGTCAGGTGTATGGACGTAAAAGATTCATCTTCGATTTTTCGCGATAACAAAAGTGGGTTTTCTCTAAAATCGCACTGCCGAATATTCACTTTTTATCGTCTATTCTACTTCTTTTTTAAAAAAAGTTTATTTAGTGTAAAAAACATTAATATAAATAACAATAAATTTATTTATTTCACATAATAACTGGAAAGCTAAATCAGAAGAGAAGATAAGATTTTATGGTAAAATTTGTTATGAAAAGATAACGAATAATTATATAAATCGAATTTAAGAGTTCGGTAAGCGCTTGCTCGTGACAATAAAATTTAGTGATATTAAAATTACACAAGATGAACCTTAGAAATGAGATGACTTTTGGGATTGTGTTCAATGAGTTTATCTGGTTATGAAGATGATTCTAAAATGAAATAATAAAATGTGCGGCCATAAATAATAAATATAAGAATATATATATATATATATATATATATATATATGCAAATTTTAATTGTTAATTAAATGCACTTTTCAAAGAAAATAATATGCAATATATCGATAATTTTAATTAATAAAATCATGCGAATGAAATTATATGCGTTAGAAATTAATGCATTAAACTAAATATAAATAAAAATGAAATAAAACAAAAGGAAATAAGATTTTCAGCGCGTTTTCATTTTCGACTTCATACTCGACAAGGACGGGTTATACTTTTCTCATCAATGGTTCGGAAGAAGTAAGTTTCGACTTCTGGAACTTCGAAGAAAATGTACATAAGTTTGTGACGTTGTTACAGCGCCTATAACAATGTACGAACTTTCTTCAATATTAACTTGCTATTGTTTAAGTATTTTTAATTTTCAATCATGAGCTCAATAAGCTCAATATATCCATGGTATATTAAGCTCATCAGTCTGGATCGACGAGACTATTCCACGAATGTGACGGTCGACCTATTTTCTGTTCGTGACAATTGTTTATTTCGTATTGTTTCGTATTAAAAAAGCCCATTAATTTCGCTTTCGCGATTTTATTGTCGCTTGCTTGTATTTAGAAACTGTTCTCAAAAAAATATCCTATTAATTTGCTTAAAGCAAAATTTAGTGTAACTATAGCGCGAGCTCGTTTTCACGAATTGAATATTATTTAATATTTTAAGAACTGTCGCTGCTAATCATTTCAATAATTATCATTAGATAGCTCAGAATATTCTACAAATTGCGATTTAATTTCTATAATTTTGAATGGATCTCTTTTATTGTAAAATATGCTTTAAGAAAATTTATATATACTGTCCACTTTTTTATAGATAATTAATATTATATTGCTCTACAAATCTTTCAGTATAATAAATAAATGAGTAATAATACATTTCCTATCTTGTCATCTCAGTAACGTTTCACAGAAGCATATTAATATTGCATAGAGAAAAGAAATATTTCGATAATAATAAACTGATTATGAGAAATGTGATTAGTATCACAATACATACAACTGGGTCGAGATTCTTACTTTAACAAACCAAAAAAGGAGATAAAAAAAAAATAAAAAGGAAAACCAATCTCTTTTCTGTTTCCTCAAAGAAATTGCAATTTCTTTTAAACAGATCCATGGAATGTAATTTGGTTTAAAACACACTTATAAAACGTTTCCGCTTTTCATTATAATCACTTTCTTTCGCGGGATAACGAGGAAACGAGGTCGGCGTCAATGATTTTATTTTGCTATATACAAAAATTATTTTGCACGAAATATTTTTAAAGGTCATTGCGATTACAAATTTTTTTAAGTTCTTCGAATTTTTAATGCAGACAAGAGGATGATTTTTTAAGTCTGGGAGAATTTTGCTGAATTGAAGAATGAAAGTGATCCAGATATATTCTTTATTTATGAAAATTCTGAGCCTCTAATAAAAAATATTCAATAACAAAAGGAGGTGCGAACTAATTAAGAGCTGGACAGTTTCAATACGCCTTCCTACAAAGTCTAATCTCCATAAAAAAAAGAATTTTACATCGATCTTGTTAGTTGACAGTATTATAAATATCTAAATTTCATCTACTGGACAAAGAACTATTCACAAGTCAGTTGTAAGAAACGGAGAACGCAATTAAAAAAATGTAAGTCTAAATTTTTTCGCTGATGATGGTCCAAAATTAGGATCAAAATGTACAAAATAACATTCTCACGAGAAAGAAGAAATTAATTAGCTCGCTTCTTTTTGTTATTTTATTTATGAATTAAACTCCACCGTTGAACAGACATTAAGCATTAATATATGCCGTTAATATCGCAAATGCATTTGATTATGCATTAGTTATGATTGGTGATAATAATTTTCACGTCAATCTCTGCGCGCGTTAAACCAGATATGTTAATGTCGTTGGTCATTATTACGAATACTAGACAGATGCAACACAAGACAGTCGACATTTATAACAGTGACGATCGCACATATAATATTTTTCATTGCAAAATACAAAAGAAAAATCCAACTTGAAAACCAGGACATTGTAATCGAGGAATATTACAGTTATGCATTTTGTAACATCGAAAAATGCTTGGGACAGTCCATCAGCTTTCATTATCAGTCTTGATCTGTGATATGTGTGAGAAATAGAGGCACGTAAAACATGTATATTTTTACAATTGTAACGTCACTTTAAATTTGTAATAACATTCCATAATTATATATAACATACAAAATTATTAAATATACTATTTTACTTTATATTAAAGATATATAAAATAATTTTTTTTTTAATTACAACAAAAGCTAATTTATATAAATTTACGCGCGTGCAAAAGGGAATAAATATTATATTACAAATAATATGAAATGTCAAACATAATAATATACTTTTTCTTATTGATGTGTTACTATAATTGACATATATGACATCTTAAAAAAAAAATGTCCATTGATGATCATATCGCCAAAATTTTGATTATAATAATTATTCTATTTAATCAGCATGATTACGTCTCGCAAAATGGAGAGAAAGAGAAACGGGAGAAATTACGTTGAAACTTATTTTGAAGCACTCATCAGCTTCATTTTATTTTAATAAACAAAAGTGAAAATAAGTTTGTAAGATATAAGTTGCTGCTGCATTATAAATTAGAAATCTCGCGAATTATATGCAGAATATATAAATTAATAATAATCGTGATATATGATATCGATAAAATTAACACGAGTTGATTTTAGTACTAATATTTGCACGTATTCACGTCCTTCAGTTACATTTGCGTTCGATTGCCAGCACGAGATGACAGGGATGACCACGTTTGGCACGGAATTATCGGATATCATTAATTAAGCATTTGTCAAGATCTCTCTCGTTGTATGAATATTGTTGTACATATGTATCGACTAATTAAATATCAAATAATTAAATTCAGCATGAAAACATTTACAATTTTCCATCGGAATTACATTATCAGCGTACTCTCTTCAAGTGTAATGAGCATCAAACCCACACAAAATGTATAAATAAAATTGGTTTATTGTATTCAGGATACATTTCTCTTGTGTTTAAACATTAACTATGATTATTATCAAAACTAATCACAGTTACAATTAATAAATTTAATTAAATTCTTAAAAAAAAGAATTTCAAAACTTTATCTCATTATAAACGTCTTCATTTTAGATTGGGTGATATCTAAAAGAAGTCAGATACTACGAGGTCATGTTACGTCGTTATAATATCATAAAAGAATGTGCGTGAGAAATGGTGATAAGTAGGTCAATGCCAAAATAAATTACAAATAAAATATGTTACAAATATATGGACATAAAATGTATGATAATTTTTGGATAGATAATTAACTGAATAATATTTTAATGTATCGCTTCAGCTAAAATGTATATTTTGATGTTTCTATTTTAAGTACAATATAATTTAATTTATATTTTAAGAATAATATAAAATATATTGATATTTAAAAACAAAAAAATTCATTAAATATTCATAAAAATAAACTATTCCCTTTTCGTTAGGTTGAGGAAAATCTCTAGAGGATATGTCTTGCAAAAAAGAGGAAAATATACGCATTAATAAAACTACTTGAATATGATTTAAATAAATAAAATATAGCTTTTCTATATTTTTTTACTGTACTCCAATTTTGTTCAATCACATTATCGTAATAAAAATCATTTCAATAGTTAACAGCATTTTCGAATGACTGAGTAACTCAGTGAACCGTTTCATATTCGTGCCAAAATAAATCAAAATAAAAATGATTAATAATGATCGATTTATTAAATTATTAAATTATTAAATAACATAAAATTAATTTAATTTAAATTTAGAGCTATATACATTTTATATCCAAATTATATGAAAAAATATAAATCACGGAGAAGATAAATGCTATTACATTCATAACATTTAACATTAAAATTTCTAAAAAATTTTACGTCTAGAAAATAGTCAATTTTTTATCATAAAGAATTAAACATTAAGAATGAGAATATTTAAATTTCAATAGGATTCATTTACTCATCTTAAAAAGTCGAGATTGCTGAAATTGCTGAAACTGATATAATCCTCGCTTGTTTTACATGATAATTATTTATCATATATATTAGCTCTCGATATGCAATCAAGAAGTTTCGGTCATACAAATGCTGTTAAATTGCGTCGAGATCATCCGTGCGCCGCACTTGCAAAATACAAGAGAAAAAACTCTGCGCGCCGAAATCTTAACTATCTTACTTGAGATTTCCACAAAATCGGTTCCTGAAGTGCTCCTTCAGGTACGTGCGAGTCTCGGCATCCCGATATGGGACTCGTATTCCCGTTGATCTCCGCAACCGGGATCATCATCAAAGTTCACAGATGATAATCACATCGTGATCACCGCCATCATCACCTGGAAGATATCAACGCCACCCACGAATGTCCGAATGGCGTACCCGGCATACACTACATCGGCGAGATATCCGACTGCGCCACTCCGGTACCGTTCCTGTAAAAGAGGGAACGCGCGCCGCCACCATCGTTCATTCACAACCACCTGCTCGACGGGGTAGCATCGTCTCGTCTTGTCTCGTTTGTCGGTGTCATTCGTCATCCGCGAACGCAAATAGGCAAAAAGCCGTGAACTGTTTTTCTTTCCTCGGGAATCGTCCTTACAACAGCGAAGCACGTCGACAACCATCGCGACAAGATGAGAAGTAAACTTCGCGCGACTTCCGGTCCCGTTTTCTCGCTCTACCTCTCCTTCGTTCTGCTCGTGGTTCTGATTTCCGTCAGCGATAAGGCGTACGCTAAACGTGAGTATTTCTTCATTCGTATTTTTTTTTTATTAACGCACTTAATTCTAAATTTAAGACGTGACCGAAATAATCTACAATCTACAAAAATCCAGTAATAATTTATTGATTCTCAAGTAATCTACAGAGGGAATCGGCGTAAATGCTGAATTACTGAGTTTGATTATTTCCATACAAATTTGCAAATAAATCAGTATATAGTGATAAATATGTTTTTATTCATTCTTCATTTATCTTAATAAATTTTTGTTATCTCTGTCGGGCAATTTGTTATAGAATTGTAAAAAAATAATTAATTATCTTCAATGTCTTTAAAGATTATTAGTCAATTTGATTGATTGAGATCGTATCGCTGTCAATTACATTAAGAGTAGATAAAATAAATCTTATCCTTTATTTAATTTTTGATTTAATTATCTTATATTATATATAATAACAAAAATTAAAATTGTGCACCAGATGTATAAAACTAATATGCTAAACTTTTAATCATAGTTGAGAGCGAAATGAGATTTTGTGTTACACGTTTACACATTTTCTTTAAGTTAGTCAACTTGCTGACCTAAACTTGAAGTCTTACGAACTTTTAGACATATATTGAGTTTGTTTTTCATTAATTAACATTTTCGTAAATTAATCTGCAATTTCAGTTTTTGTTTGCATATATTATATAACGGAAAATGATTCCGTACTTTCATAGAACGCAGTTTTAATGGTTTTAAAGAATGATAATTAAAGCGTCACTATTTTAAACATTTTATAATTGAATTTTAACTTTACAGAATCATTTTATATAATTGTCGATTTTAATAATTTTTTTACGAGTCATATTACGAGACAAGAGAGATACTACGAAACTTTTTCGACAATAACGATTTATCGGAATAGATTTTTTTTAATTTTTTACGAAGCGATGGTAATATCAGACAAATTTTTACAAATTCTTTTTTATTTAAAACCGATTAATGTGCACGATTTTTTTTATTCTTTACGAAGAAAATAAAAATAAATATAAATACAAATCAATTCAAGATTTATAATTTTAATAAACCTCTCTTATTCCCCGTAAAGAAGAGTAGGCGAGAGAAACGTTCGGGTGAAGTCGCTGAATTTAGAATCGAATTCAAGTCTTTCACTTGCCGGATGGCTCTTACTATTAAGCTATTCAAATTCCACATACCTGAAAAGTATGGACTCAAAGATGGCGTTATTATTAGTAGATATTTGTAGGCAAAATAAGAAGTATCAAGATATTAACTATCGAGATATCTGAATAATACAGAGGTAAGAGCAGTCCCCCGGTACGTGGAGAATTCGGGCTCGATTCAGCGACTTCGCTTAGACGTTTTTCTTGCCTACGCTTCTTCAAGAGGTACAAGGATTTTATCAAAATTATAAATCTCGAATTAAGAAATTACATATTTTTGGTATAGGACCAAAAAAAATTTCGTGCCTTGTACATACACTGATCAGTTTTACAGAAGAATTGATTTTCTGTGAAACTTACGCACGATCATTCTACGTCTGGCTCTTAATGATGAGAAAATTCGCGATTAAAGTTTAAAATTCAAATATTACATTTTTTATGCATTAAACAATCAAGAAGAAATTGTCAACAATTTGGTAACCGGGAAAAATGGCGTAAACTTACATTTTTATTTTTATATATATTAAAATAAATTATTCGTAAATATATAATTTTTCTAGATGTTTTTTTACTATTAACATATAAATATAAAATTCATGATTTATGTATTTAAAAATCTACACTGTAACTGTATAACACTTGTTAGACAACATATATACATAACACCTAACCATAAGTTAAAGAATAAATTATTCTCCTAATTGCAAAGCACATTTTGTCACATTAAATGATTATATATAATATATAAATCGCCATAACGCATTCGCTATCGATGATCGTATGCAAAATTTTTGTCCTTTTGCGTGTCGTTCCTACATATTTACTCCTCCGCGTTGAAAAGTCAAAATGCAAATACGTCAAAAACGTCAAAAAAGTATGATGTTTGTTCTGCGTGTTTACGGACAGTTCTATTTTTTCAGCTTAGTGCTTTGATAAAAGTTATAATTTGAACAACGCTTTGATATTTCGCTTGTCGCCATACCGAATTTCGTCGATATGACGTCCAACTGACCGTTTCCATTTCTCGTAAAGCCGAATCATTGAAATGGACTCGCGAGGGAAAACTTACAAGCATTGAAAATGTAATTTTTTAGGAAATGGTATGTCAACTCGTTTTTCTGTCACAATTACATCACATACGTGTTAATGCGTCGCGTGAAATAAAAAAAAAAAGATAAGTATCAATGCATGTAAGTAATGAAAACTTTTTCATTAATGCACGCATTTAAAATGGTAAAAAGCAACGTTAATAGAAATTATTAAAAACCGAGAACTATAAACTAATTGTTCCATATGATCTTACTTAAAATATTCATTTAATAATCACTAGATTGGAGGAAGTAATCTTTTTATTTAATCAGATTTCATAATTTTCACGCTGCTTAATCTTTGACATCTATTTGAATTATTTATATATTCAGAAAAAAAAGATTTTACAATCTGTACAATTTACAATCAAGTAGCAACTATTAATTTAAAAAAAAAATTATATATATAAATTTTAAAAGGCCATCTTTTATAGGATTATTTAAGACTAATCACAACATATGTAAAAGATTGGATACTATAAGCAGCAACGAGCAAAACGTAACTATAAACTTTATTAGATTTGTAACATTAATCGTTTCATTTCTGTTTCTGAAAGTACGAGCCTAAACAATGCACAATGCAAAATTCAAATAGTTACATCGTAAATTTGATAACCGCATGTGTCCGCTCTCAACTTCGATCTGGGTCTCCACGAAGCAAGCGCGATAGATTATTTCTGCGCGATTTTGCTGTCGCGAAGTTTTCCTATTCTACGCAAGACTTCTGTAAAAGAGTATTATCGCTGTTCTATTGTAATGTCAAATCCGTTAACTCTCGCGGCTACGAAATGTTATAATAGCATTGACTGCTTGCTCATGTTTCCGTGACACAATTATCGCTCCTTACACGAGCTAGGAATAGTACAAGCGTAGGATTTGTGGATAGAAATTATCGAGGACGTGAAACTATGCATATGACAATCAATAGAAATCAAACTGTCAATTAATTCTGATCTATTTTAGAATTGCATAATTTTTTTAAATAATATCTATTAATTATATATTAATTTCTAACTTTTCAAATAAAATTTTAGAAGTATTAATTTTTTTCATAATTTTTCTATTATATGATTATTATTAATATATAATATTTCTAGTATAAATGTAATGTGTATGTATATATATATATATGGAGAATCTATCTTGTTTTCTTAAATACATTTAATGATAAATAAAAGAATATTTTATATCCAGAAATTTCAAATTGATTTAAATATATTGTTAATACAGTGCCATTAATGTATTGTTAATATAGTATTATGTTATAAATTGTGGTATATAAATCAAGCTTCACATAGAAATTAGTTTGATACTGTGGTTCTAAATATCGAAACTTAATTGACTATATTTTATTTTATTAAAAATTGTATCGATGCAGAAAATTACAATACAGTTAGCATTTAATGAAACAGCTTAATTAGGTGTGTATAATAGATAAATAATGCATACATTATTAATAATTGTGCATTTGGCAACTCTTAATATATCTATTGCCAATTTATATCGTACCAACCAGTTATTCATGTTTATTGCAATAATCAATTTGAGTTTAATTTTCAATATCAATACTAAAGTTTACAGATTTACCCTTCAATAAATATTTCACATACAAGAATATTAAAATGAATTTGACAAATATATCTTCGTGTGTCTACTTTTGAATAATTCATCGACATAATCGACATCAGTTAAAATACTTTAAGCAAAAAATAAAAAAAAAATAGCATTTAACTCAGTGGCTCTTATTAGATTATTCATTGCCGTAACATCATTTCGATCTACATCGAAGAGCAACGAAGTTCTAAAGAAGGGAAGATAGAGCTTTATTGGTGTCAATTTAATTTTTCTTTGCTTTCTTTTTCTTTAAATTTTTCTTTATTTTTTTGATATTTATATTTTCTTATTATATTTTTTTTTTTTCTTATAAATCCTACGTCAGACAATTAATTAATTTACGATAAAATTGAAAATAGAAATCTATTCATAATTTTATGTCGTATATTTGCGTGTATTACGATATATTTTATTATATATTATTTCTTTAAATATTTACTGTATTATATGCGACATATGACACATAAAATTATAAATAAAATTAGTTCCACATTTTGTTGCAAATTACAAATTGTCTAAAGTAAAGCTATTCTTAACAAAGAAAAAGATTACATTGACATTTATTAAAATTTTGAAAAATAAATATATATATATATATATATATATATATATATATATATTGTATATTTTCAAAATTATTTATCTGAAACAACTCTTGCATATAAATGTTCTTTTGAATGAACATGCTTGTGACTAGCAAATTGTATTAATTAACAGTTACGCGAGGAATAAAACGAACGTGTATGCTATAACAATGTGTTATCCAATCATACAATCGTTGAAGCAATCTATAATGATGAAAATAAAGATATATCGTGTTGACATTTGATATTGTATCTCTCTTAACAATTATACCGCGGTAAGAGTCACTGATTTGAATGTTTACAAATTTTCATTTAAAATCTTCGTAATTTAAATAAAAATCATAAATGCACAGTAAAGTTGCAAGTGTAGACGGCATATAGAAATTAAAGAAAGATCTGAAATTTTCAAGAAAATTTTCCATATTTTTGAAACATTTATTCTTTTCACAATATATAAAAAAAAATAATTGCACCGGCTGCAAAATAAATTCTGTAATATTTAAAATATATAAAATAAAGATATGTGAAAATAGATAATACGAGAAGTAGAGAAGAGTAAATAATATAAAAAATATATATATATATATATATATATGAAAGCAATGCACATACAAGAACGAGATAAGCATCGTTATTCGATTCGCAAAAATGCTACGCACCAAAATCAAAATTTTTAAATATATAATTTGTACTTTATATCGTTGCGTAGAAAGTAAATATTTTTGCATTAAATTCCTGGGATGCTACTAGGAAATTGCAAGTTATATAAATTACTACAAAAGTTGGTGGTGCAAAGTCAGTAGCAAACAAGAGTTAATGATGATTTTTTATAGAAAGAATATCGAAATTTTTACTCGCGCGCGCTATTGGTGTTACGGTGAAATGCACTTTGATTCACACTGTATAGATAGAATGGAATTACGTAATACGCCAGTCCATTTCACTGTAAATGTAGCGGCTGCTCAGATCGAATTGTTCAGCCGTGACGTGTATTTTCGTGAACGATGATGAATCCAGGTGTGCGGTTAAAGTGCAAACGAACATTTATCGAAAAGGTCGAAGAGCGCGAACATTTCTTCTTGATACGCGAATATATTATCTTCTTAATGTGGATAATAAATTACGTGCGCGGTTACGTTGCAGTTATATTATCGGGAGTAATGTCAAGTGTCACGTGTACATACTTAAAAAAATGTGTCGAAAAAAATGGAAAAAGAGATGTGAGCGCTTAATAAGCTTCCTCGTAGCGTTGTAAAACTCTTAAGAATGTAGCACACGTAGAAATGAGATTGTTCGGAAAAAGGAAGGTCGAAGCCGATGGTGGATTAATCAGCTTCGTTTCAGGTGGTAATTGAGTGAGCAGCTCTGTGCGGAGAACAAGTTGTTCCTTTATCGTTCACGAGTAATTTCAGCTCCGGCACGAATTACGGATTATATATTTATCGGTTTTGTCCGTCGGTTTTTCACTTACGCGTGGCCCTCCGAAGAGGAAGGCCGATATTCATCCGATATTTCAATTAAATATTCACGCGTTGAAATTTAATGGAAAGATTCACACACGCAAGGTTATCTAAAATATTTTTATCTTAAGTTACATGTGTCAAATGCGTAAGCTATATGTATAAATATATAGTCGTATAAATATTGATCAAAAAATTACAAAAATCTTATACTTATTAGATTCATTAATTTCCATATATAAATACATTTAAACAATAGTTAGATGTTTCGATCCAAGTAGATGAAAAGACAATTACAAAAAGCACACGATATAAGATATTGACATTACACTTCTTGTAGCATACGCGTATATTATATTTTATAATCGTAGATAAAGATATACACAAGAAGTACAAATACTTTAGAAAACACGGTTATTAGTGCATTCTTGGCCTTGTCGTCGTTTGTATTTGTTTTAAGATCAAAAATTATTTTTTGTATTTATTATTTTTACAGGTTTTAAATTTTTGATATAAAATCAAAACTGTTTTTTTTTCCGTGTATTAAATGAATTTTTCTCTATATGCAAACAATACTTTGAAAAATCAAACATATTGCTCCTTTCATAAATTATAATCCTTGTTTATCTGACAAGCATTTCAATGAATTTTTTCCTAGATAATAGCCGTAGAAAATTAAAATTGATTTCTCGTGATGAAGAGAAATCAATTTCATAAATAATTTCTCCTTTACAGCAACTACTTATTTATATTAAAATACGAGATAAATTGTGGCTTATAGTAATAAATATTAATATTCAAAATCGAAGAGAAATGTTTGATTTTTCTCAGATTTCAACTCGGAAATCAATTCTATATAAATATGTAAAATATTACAAATTTATGTTTATATAATTAAAAAGAGTTTCATAGAGAGAATTTAGATTACACAACTCATTATTTTTAGATTATCGAAATACAATCCATTATTTTTGGATTATTCGAAATATAATTCATTATTTTTGGATTATCGATGTTTCCACAATCGTTTTTAATGAATATAATGCGATTGCATATTCGTTTTAATATTAACTAGACATACAACTATTTCACTTTTAAGCTTACACTAGGCTTTATAAATACATCAACATTCATTAAATAGACATATTTGAGTCAATATATCAAGTCTACATATTGATGTATGTATATTCTGAGTGATAGAGATCCGAGGCAAATTATAAAAGGAAATTTTTGTGGTATCAATAAAGGGATAATAAAATTATTTATTTTCCAAAATGTAATTTTGCTATCTGAAAAAGATATATAGTAGCCTCTTTTATGAGCATTTTGGTGTAAAACTTTATTTTTTTTTTAAATCGTGATATTATTAACGTCTTATTATATAAAATGTGTAAAAATAAATTTTGTTTTATAAATATATTTACAAGATCTTCATCTTGTCGTGAGTATATTTATAAAACTCTCTGTTATCTGTTTTAAATATTTTGGTCGCTCTTCTCTTTTTTCTTTGATTCGATTATCCAATATTTTACAAGTTATTAAAATTAGATACTTTTTATTATTCCATAAGAGATCATACATACAGAGACCTAAAAAATCTCGAAACTGTCAAAAAATTGTTTATTTTTTTTTTTAACCTTGATTTCTTTCGCAGCGCGAGAAGAAAGAAGTACTGGCCGGAGAAGTCCCAATAACTACGTTCGCAAAGGTATGATTTCGAAAAGACTACGCCAAGAAAATTACGTACAGAATATACTTCTTGAAAACTTGCATATATTTTTAGGTCTCTATGTATAACTCTTCACTTTTCACTGTAATATTAAGTCTTATTCTTTACAATAACTTTCAATGAATAAATAATTGTATACTCCTTGTTGTAAAAATTTTGTTTGAAAATTATTACTTATTCAACATGAAAGACGTAGCAAGTAGAAATCTGAAAACATTTTTATGTAGGCGAATTCCTAACTAGAATTGATTGTATTCTATATAACTTCAACATCGCAATTGAAATTATTATCTTTCTTTGCAATCAAAATCATACTGATTGTGCTTTTACATAAATAATTCATGCATCTAATATCGATATAATGTGTCTCACGCAGGTGGCTGTGCGTCATTTGGACATTCCTGCTTCGGCGGTCATGGTAAAAGATTCGATTCGGCTATGCGACACGAAACGCTGCAAGAAAGTGGCAGCCAAAGGTTTCAAGAATCAAACGTACCGTCACCAAACGATGATAACGAATTATTCTACGTTCTTCCGAATGATGAATTTCGGGAACGTTCGGACAGGTCGTTACCTTTCACACGGACTCGCAAAGACACTCAACAATTCGACCCTTATCCCCTGTCATCTTTACTTAATCAATGGGTACGTGTGTTTAAATGAATAAATACAATAAGAAACAGAAGAGACATCAAATATGTAAACGAAAGATTCTCCAATAATAAAAATTAAGAGACAAAACTTTTATATTAGTAACAGATACTCTCAGATGCATATGTGTATCTTGAACCGTATTATGAAAAGATAAAAATAAAGAAAGATATTTCAATTTATTAATATTTAAGAAATAATTAGAAATGAGACGAATCAAATATCTTATGATATGTATACCTGTATTTTTCAGATAGCATCTCATCGTCGCCCGCATCGCACAGAAACAGATATCAGTAATAAATAAAGAAAGTGTACAAGCGAGCTATTTACGTGCGTCAAGATTAAACAGTTTCGCGCGTATATATTTAGAAGGAATTGATTGTTATTTAGATTATTTAATTATGCTTAAATCCGACTATCATTTTATATTATTATTATGTATTTTTTTCCGTAATATGACAATCAGATTTCCCATTTAATATTATAAATATCAGTTAATGCTATAAATCATTATAGTAAAGCTAAAGAAAAAAAAATAGTTTTTCTTTTCTAAATTATTGTCTCATTAACTCTCTATATACTCACCTATGTACTTAAATTATTAGATTATAATAGATTGCATTTATTTTAAAAATATTTTTTGTAATATGTATAATTAATTTGAATATCCGTCTGCGTACAGAAAATTGCCCTTATATATTAGATCATAATCATCCTGCGAATTTCGTTTAACTAAATATAGATAACATTCAGTATTTTTCGAAATTGCATCTTCTGAATGCTATATTCTACGATGATATTATTCTCGGCAGATAAACGCGAACGCTACGTGAATCGTGTCGGTAACATTTTCTCATTGTCATAATAATATAAATTATTGTTTGATTATCTGCTGTCAAAAAGTCGATAGTATATTGTAAAATCGGGCGATGAACTATTTATCGTATGTAAACACAGTATAAACATTATAAGCATTTATGGCACAGTTGATGACATGATTTATTTTTGCGAAATAAATGTGCGCATTAGAATTGATCAAGTTATTGAACTGCACGACTATAATAGATATTATTTATTATTTTTATTATAGATATTATTATATTATTTATTATTTTTATATCCCTAATATAATTATACAGTAAGAAATTATGTCTTAAATTTATATTATTATGATGTATATTTTTTCTTACTTTATAGTTTATACGGAATGTGATAATAGTTCAATTAATTTTGTAATTCTTTCTCTTGACTTAATACTGATTAATGTAATAATTATTTAAATTAATATGTCAATGATCGCATTTATAAACTTTGATTTATTATGTAAAAAAAAATGAATGAATGAAATATTAGCAAACAACTGAGTCTTTTAAGACAGGATTAAATATTTAGGACTGTGTTATATATATTTTCATATTGTATATATACATATGTACTTTTATCTGATTTTTTATTAACATACTTCTTTTTAAATTTAGTAATTGACTTTCACAGAAATTAATATAAAATCAAGCTTTTAGATTTATTCCATAAGTTTTACAGAGTAGGAAGAAGATAGAAAGCTCTTTCAGTTTTACATAAATAACCAGAACTCTCTGTAGTAATAGATATACATATCAGTAATAGATATACAATTTCACACATTAGTCAAAATGAAACGGTAGTAATCAACAAAATTACTACCGTTAGAATTTTTATTATTTTTTTAATTACTATTGTTGAACATTTTATATTGTGATTAATAGAATTGCTATCATTGATAGTTTTATTATAGAAATGTATAGCTTCCTAAGTAAAAATTGTTTTTTTTCTTTTTTAATCCAGATAGAACATTAAATCAAAAGAAATTTAATAAAAAACATAGATACGTTTTTACAGAGAATTATTATATTATTACTTTGATTGTAAGATGATTTTTCTGAAAATTCTTTTTTACGTATCTTGCAGTCTTTCACATTTCGTTTATTTCGTATTTCCATCCTCCTCATTCTGAAAACAAATAAATCGTTAATAGTTAACAGGTAGATGCTTAGAAAAACGTTAATTAAAAAAGTCAATAACAGTTAATAAAAACACAAGACATACCAGAAATTTGAGTATGTCTAACTTTCGAGGATTATTAATTGGCTTATCGTATTCATCAGTTGAAAGTAGCAAGATTTCTGGAATATTTTCAAGTTTTTCGTTCATGTTACGCATTATACCTTGTGCGTTGCTTATCTTGCGCTTATTGTTTTCATTTTCGTTGTTAATTGAAATTCTGTAAATTTATATTGCGATTGTTATATTAGTCTCTTATATATTAATAAAACTTTTTCTATCTATTAATATATTAATAGAATTACGAAAATAGCTCTTGTAATGTATGTGATATTATTTACAAAAAATATAAATTATTTTTCAAAGTATAAATATCCAACTTAATAGAAAAAAAGAATGTTATTTTTTAAATAGAAATTTTATACTTGAAATAATTACAAATAAATAATAAAATTACATAAAACTAAAGCTATTGATAATATTAGATAATATTAAATTAGAACTATTAAATTATTATATCCACTGCTTAATGCAATGTTTCTTTTTAATTACAATGGAAATTTTAATCATGAAAATCATAAGACAAAGCCTAAAACTTTTAAACGAGTTTCTTTAAAGTTTATAAACCAAATCTACCCTTTAAAACTCCTTTCTCTTCGCTAAAAAAAAAAACTATAAAATGGATTATTTCCTATAATTCTATATAACTTTGTCATTATTCCTTAAGAATTTTTAAAAAAATATAGATCAACATTCATTCAATCGCAATTTGTGTTTCTTGTATTTATACGATGTTTTTAGTTAAAAGTAGAATCTAATTTTTAAATTATATAATTAAATAATTTATGTATTATTATTTTTTATATTTTATATAAAGGGTATTTCAATGTTCACGTATATTATATATACATGTATTAAAAATAATATATAAGAAACATAAAAAAACGAGCATTAAAATTTTTCAGATAAATTAAACGTCAAAGGGCTTTGTGTAAATAAAACATTGATAGTATTTTTAATTAAAATAATTATAAAAAAATATGTTTGTTTTTTATAAAAAAAATTTTTGTCAAAGTCTCGTGTTTGTTTGATACTCCCTATATTGTTCGCCACAAAAAGTTCACCTGTTTAATATAGTGTCATCATCATTTAGTAGTGCCGTGTCCCACTTTGACTGGATAAAAGTTTTATAATTAGGGGAGTCATTCCATCTAACGGAATTTTTATCCGTCAACGGAAATACGGGTTGTTGTCGGGCAATTAAGCGGGATAAAATCAATTGCGCCTGGGAAGAAGGCGCGACGATGTTTTGCGGCGATCCACTCAACAAACTCTTGGCTGTCAGAATGGGCATGGTGGGTGCATCGCTGCGCTTCCCGTGCGCTAAAATTTTTTTACATCGTACAAATTAATCAAAAGTAGATTTATCGTAAATGTATAGACATTATATTATAATATTCCCATGATAAAAATATATTATTATTATTATTAATATTATTAGTATTAATGTAAAACTACGTACCTCCCCAACAAGAATGTCCATAGCTTAGACAAGATCCTAAAATGTAATATTTATATATTACAATGTTGAATAATATACAATTTCAAAACTTCTTCTTCTTATTAACATTTTCAGGTCTTCGTCATCTATCACGTAATCGGCGATTGAGTAAAGGTAAATAGAAAGAAATATTTAATAAATATTTATTTGTATGGATGTATGTGGTGCGTGTGTAAGATATGAAGTTTTTAGATAAAATAAGTTTGGAATAACATTGGAAATTTAATTTCAAGTAACAACCCATTATAATAAGACGGTGCATGAGAAATTCAACCAAAGTTGTAGAAATGTTATTATGGTTACCACAGAACTGTGGATAAAACAGAAACCGTGTTTCAGTGCATTGCAAAGGAATGTAATAAAAATTTATTTGAAAACGTTATTATGTTCCCCAGACAATGTTCCGCGTTAAGAACGATCTTGTGAACCGCTTATAAACGATATGGGGAAGCTCGCTTCGACATTCTTTATACGCAATGAATGCTAGGGCAAATAATATTCCGTAAAATTGGCTTTCCATTATTTCTTTATTATGATTTCGTCGCGCTTTAGAGAAAGGGAAAACAAATTTTATTTTACTCTCATCATCGTAAGAATTTACTTATTCCAACAAATAATACGTAAAGAAAATTTTAAATTTTATGAAAAAATTCTTAACACCAAGAATTATAGATGCTAACGATATAAAATAAAAATAATTCATATAATTAAAATAAGTATGTAATATAACAATTATGTCGTCAATCGGGGAATATTTCAATATAGTCTCTGCGTCGATGACAATTCCGTTTGAAAAATATATCGGGAGTAATAATCCAATAGAAATACAATAAGCCTCTTTTCGAATAAATAAGAAGTAATAGAAACTGCAACAATCGGATTAAAGGACTGCTCGTATCGAAAGGTGCAAATGGAATCGAAAGCAGAAATATTTATTTACGTTTCGCGGGTAAAGCAAAAACGGCATCCAGTACATGCTTTCGCGGCTCTGTTTCCCCGATGGATCTTGTTTGTTCACATGCAAAATGCGGGATAGATAAAAGAAATTCGCTTTTATCTATCGGAACGCGCATATCCAGTTTGTCGTCTTTGTACACACGATACATATGTATATAATATGTCCAGGAGACTCTGGGTGCCTACGCAATTTTCATTTTCAAAGGTTATTCTGATTTTTACTGAAATCGATGCCATTAAAATATTACATTTGTCTTTACTGACTTGATATTCTACACCCATCTTATTCGTACAAAGGATCGTGATGATCATTAAGGAGATGGCTGGCAAAGGGCTACGATAATATAATAGATAGAAGTAGAATTCAGATTCTTACTTGGAATAATTTAAATTGAATTTCAATCGTTACATCTTCAGCACATATATATATTCGGAATCTGTAATTATAAATTTCTGCTTTCTTTCTCTCCAAGAGTATTTTGACCCAAAATTAATAAATATGCACCATCGCGCATTTCCTACAGAAAATATAATAAAAACTTTTCCTTCTCTATTATTTCATAAGTTTTTATCGTGTCGTAAGAAAGACGATGAATAATTAAAGAACAAATATCTTGTATATTTTTAGTAAGGCTCGAGACATTTGCAATATAAAATAAGTAAACTTTTAAATAAATTACTTTGTCTCATAAATGTTTGAAATAATATTTAATATTTTTTTTAATGTTTTATAAAAAGTAATAATTATTTAATTTTTTTATAATAAAAGTAGAATATGTAATTTTTTATATCCAATTTGAAATTCTGAGAGATTCATAAGAATTTTATCGTAATGTAAATATCATCGTAAATTTATGCATTCATTTCCAGAAATCTCCATTAAACTTTTAATAATTCAACACAACTATGTTAATACAATACTATATTGATGATATAAATTCTGTCTAAAGGAAAAAATTTATTTCATAATTTATAGTTTAAATTGCAAAAAGAAAATAAATATGAAAAAATATGTCTGGTTATTGTACGCGAATATCACATATACATATATCAATTAAATTTTCACTAGTTCCCAATTAATTTATGATAACAAACATATTATAACTTCCCTGATGATAATTCACTTAGCGTTCCAAACATCATAATAAACTTTATACTCTTTTCATTCCAAATTAATAATCATACATTCGGAAATAGTTCACAGATATTGCACTGTCTTGAATAATTAGTTTCCACCCGATGCACAGACAAATTGCAATAAACATCTTCCTACTTAAACATGTTCTCGCTAATATTGACATATTATCCAGTAACATTCAAGTTTCTCTACGTTAGACTTCATAAATGCAACCATGTAACCATGATTAAATAATAATAAAATGCAACCACACTGTAATATATATTTTTATTTTAATCGCAGTTTTATAAATATATATATCACGTAAAAAAATTATTTGTCTAAACTGATATTTGCCTCGATTTAATTTCAAAACTTTGTTAATCGAGATATATTTTTAAATAAAATACTAATTAGATTTATATCGAGATCGGAATATACAAATACAATTTATTTATTACTTTCAATTAAACTGTAATTTTGAGAAGAATTATTACAGATTTTAATTTCACTGCGTTTTGACTACTTATATTAAGCTCATGTAACAATAAACGTGAAAAATATGCAAACACATCAATAAATCCATTTAATAATAACGTACATATATATATATATATATATATATATATATATATATATATCTTGTTAATTACTTAAATATTCCAAAAGTTATTTCCGAGAGAAAGTCAATTTATTGACCATTCATTAATTCAAGAATACCGGAATTTAATATTCATATGTTACAAAAATAGAAGTTTGCATATTTGAGAAAAAGAAATACAGTTGCTTGTCATAATTAATATTCTTTAATATATTGCAATATTTTTTAATATTTGATATCGTGTTTCACGATGATAATAAAATAAAAATACTATGTTTATCATAAAAATTCTAATATATGATTAAAATTTCTACTGACCAAGAAGAACATAAAGAGAAAAAAGCATAATTAAAATGTGAGGTGAAAACTGCATTGTACCTACCGGTCGCGTAATCGGCGAAGCAGAAAATGCAGGCCAACACGAAGATTGTTCTTCGGAGCTTTCTCAAAGTCAACGCCATGTGATAATCTCAGTTGATGCTTTACTATGTAAATAATGAAACAGATACGTTCGAGAAACGTGGCCTGCGATTGTTTGACGCCTGTAAGTCGGTTTAGCAAAATTTCCTTTTTACAAGAGAGAATAAGAAAAAAATTATAAAACAAAATTTGTTCTAATTTTTCTGATCTCATAATATTGTTTCGAGCATAATATATATTTTTTTAATGTGATAATGTTAATATAAATTATGTTATATAAGTTAGGACAAATAAATATTTCGACAGTATAAATTTCTTTCCTAAATATTATAAATTTAAAGCGGTTAAATATAGCATTATTAATTTATTTAAAAAAAAAAAAAATTTTTTTCAAAATAAATGCGTGCTTTTATAAAATATTACCGTTCTCAGAAAAAATTTATTATCACAAATTTTTTTAATTCGTAAATTTTTTAAATAATATTCGTGGGCTTTTTCTATTCTCATTTATTACAAAAGTACCAAATAAAAAAAAGAAAAAATAACGAAAGAGAGAAAATATCAAGTATGTCTTAAGCTATCGTACTGACTGCGGATTCTGTTCCGTTGACGATTTTCTCTCTCCCTCTTTTTTTCGAATTCTATTTTTCCTCTTTTTCTTGCACTCGGAAAATAAAAGTATAGGTATGTCACTTGCGTTCACCCTCGCAGAAATGAGCGGGACACGTACGGACGCGTCCTGCGCGCGTTCACCAGATCGGGGGGAGAGAGGGCTTTTCTCCTGCTCACGAAAGAACAGTCGATCTCGATCGAAGGGGTCGGCGAGTGAACTCAAAGCCGGGGAACGATGCGACCACCGCTTTTATAGACGTGTGAGGCTGGCGGTACTCGGCGGCAAGCTTAGCGCTGCATGGTGGGGTGGTTGATCAACGCGCCCTCAGGATGCGCACCTGCGTCGGTGACGGTGAACTTCGTGCGAGCGAACAAAAACAATTGTCGTGGGTGGGCTTTAATTGAAAATTTACCATAACAGTAGGATTTTGAAGTTAAACCTCCGATAGATATCAGGAAGCGCGTATAATCGAATATTAAAAATCCGTTCGATAGATCGTATAGTTATTTTATAATGACGTGCATTAAAATTTGGAGAAAAATGTTTGTCAAATTTTGCTATAATCAAAATTTTAACTGTATATATCGTATCTTTTTATAGTTCATAATTTAATTTCCAGTCGTTCAGTGTTCGCAATCTCAGATTTGCTGTTATACATTTACATTTAATATGTATTTAATGAATTTCCAATTATGTATTGTAGTTGAACTAATTTCAGAATTATCAGAATTATTCCTAACACTCACACATGTGGATCCTTTGATCAATTTCTGTATCGAATATCTTCGCAATCAAGTGTCAGAACTTTGAGAAAGTTCGTTTAATATTTTATAATTTATTTATTAAATAATTTAGTTTAATATTTAATAATTTAATTTTAACTCTTACAAAATAAAAATTAAAATATATAGTAAAATATATGTGATAAAATTAAAATATATCTTTTTGTCAAAGTTCAGAGTTTAATTTTGATAAATATAGAGACAGTTTCATATACTATATTACATATTTAGTATATATTTAATGAATTTTCAGACAACAAGTTCACTTAGTTTCAGAATTATCGTTACTCCTTTCACATGAATCCTTTGATAAATTTCTACCTTAAATATCTTGGCGAGCTCAAGCGTTCAAAAACTCTGAGAAAATAAATTATATGCTTAATATTTAATATTCTTAAAATAATGTAAAAATTGTATAATAAAATATAATAAAACATCTTGTTATTAACTTTCATTTCTGAGACTTAAATTTGTCATAGTTTCTTCATTTTCTGTCGCATATAGTTCAAAAACTATTTGTGTCTCGGTAAACGGATAAAACATTTTTTTTATTCCTTGAGAATTTCTTTTATTGGTATATGAATGAATAAGAGTACATGAAAAATTTACGCTAAGCTTTATATTTACGCAGCTGTTTATGAGAAAGAGATATGTCTTGTTCATATCCGTTAATCAAAGATAAATAATGCATGTAAAGTTAAGTATAAAAATGAATACACCTTGAAATTTTATAAGCAAGAAAAATGTTTAAAGAAAAGTTTTTATGCTCATAAATCGTCGCGGTCGTTATCTCTTAAATAAAAAAAATATATATATATATATATATATATATATATATATATACATGTGTGTATACAAATATACAAATAAGATAATAATTAGATTTATAATGCCCTTTTGAACTTTGTGAAAGAAATATAAATCCTTTAATTAACTGCAATCTGTTTTATATAGAAGAAGCAATGAATGTTTCCAATGACGTACAAATTCCAATTGCATATAAATAATGAGAATGTCTGTTTCTATTTTGTATCGAAATTTTGACGCAATTATATATTTAAAGATACGAAATTTATTATTATATCAATATTTTATATGCATGATACTTGAAGAATATAAATATAGATAAAATATCAACGAAAAAGATGGATACATTGTGATAATCTTATATCTTAAGTGCAATATGTAACAAATTGCGACATGTGTTATTTCTTTTATGTTACTAGTACCTGCATCTTGTCTAAATATTGCCGATAGTGGCCATCTGGCCGTGTAATTAGATATCGTTGAGGGAAGCAATAGTATATATTTTGGAGACACCAAATACATAAGAAACATAATACAATTTTTCGTAGAGTAGCTACGAGTAGCTACGAAATTAACTAATATATCTTCAGCAAAATAAGAGCGCGTTTTTAAAAAGGGTTAAATTAATCATATATTCTTTTTTTAAATTATACAAATTAATAGATGAAGATTATATACTGTGTATCGTGAGGCGAGAGAAAAGCGCAACAAGTTTCTGGATTAACTTTTGGCACGGATAAGCAAGTAGTATAGGCGTACCGTATCGCGGACGCGGATTGTCCGTAAGTAGTTACGTACATTCGCAGTCAGACCGCAGAATACATAAAGACGGATAACGGCGCACCTGGTGTTCGTGGCTCGGGTCAAAAGTGCAATACTATAACAAGTGTCTCCGTTAATAGCCTACCTAATTATATTTGCATCGGTAGACAAAAAATTCAAATCAAAACGCGTCTTTTCGATTGTTAATGTCTGGCACGTTTACTATATGAAGAAGCACAGATTGTTTTAAAAGAAAATGCAGATATTTTTTCAGTGAATTGTACAACTAACTTTTTGAATAAAAAATATCTATTTATCGGAAAATTAAAATAATGCTGATATGATATATTTTACACGGAATATTAGTCCTAGGATCTATGAGATTATATTTTCGCAGTTTCTCCTTTTCTCGTATAGAGCATATATTATAAAGTTAAGGCGATTTATTTCATAATTTTACGTCAGACGCTTAAGATAATAATAATCAATTGAGAATAAAAATGTTGATAATTTTTTTTAGCCATACTGGAATATCAAATTTTCAAGTACGTCACAAGTATATCGAAAATTTCGATATCACGTCACCGAAGAATTATGTCAACAGCACGGTATCATCCGCTGTGTAGTTTCATCATGAAGAGAAGTGGAACTTTTCCGCGCGGCCAGTCGTAAAACCTAAGTCATCAGAAGGAGGAAGAGTGGCACAAGTTGCTTTCGCTGTCAATTACTTTTGCGGCCCTTCGTATGAAAGGCAATAAACGGGCAATTTAATTTAACGCGCATAAAGAATCATTTCTAAAACGCCATAATATTTGAATGTTTCGTTGAACCGCTTTCGTCACTTCGTGTTCGTTCACGTTTAATATAATTTTACGGCGTCGACTTGACGGCGCGAAATTCGTGGGGTTGACGCTGTAACGCACTTTTGTCCCTGCGAGATCCTAAGCGAGATGCTAAGCGATCTTTTTCGAAATTTTACGAAAAATATATTACCGATTATTGTATCCCGTGTTTGAAATACGACATAATTTTATTTATCAAAATTCCACGCAAAATATTTATAATATAAATTAATGAATAAATAAAAGCAAAATTAAATTGATACAAAATATTCGTATTATTAATTAAATTCTCGAGGAAAGAATATCGAATAAATGGCGATTTGTGCAATTGGCGAATTCTTTCCGCTTATAATCTGCCTATAATATCTGTGAGCAAAATTCCACGCATATTAAATGACTCGATGAAAGTCTCGGAAAGAATTTCCTAGAAGTGAAAAGCAATATTCCGAATTGTTAGGCTTGCAGGAAGTGTTCCACTTACCTGAATTACGTCCGTCTCTCGGATACTCCACGATGTCAGATTTCGCAATAATCAGTCCGATTTCTCCATTCCGGAGATAGGAAAAATATTCAGCGATAATAAGACCACCCATGTCCTGCAAATAAAAATATACATTTATGTATATTATGTTTTAATTAATTTACCCAGTTCTTCGTTGGTTGTTGATGAGAACAGCGGTTTTAATTCGGAAAGTTCGAAGCGCGGAAGTAATTTTGTATTATTATTATTATTATACTCTCGACCAACCCGATCGGAATATTCATGAGATTAATTGGACAGTTCATTATTGATACCTAACCTTGTTAACATTCTGCTATCATATAGGTTATAGGTAACTTATAACGATCGAAGAATTGTTATGACAAAATATTCGTACAGAAGTACAAGTATGTTTGTTTGCCATTATCCATCATTTGTTATCATCGCGCATGTTTCTAAAGAGCAATGACAGATTTGACACAACTGTCAAATAATTATTTATTCCTTTCTATCGTCTAACAACAAATGCTTGCGCCGGCATGAGAATATCAACGTTAAATACGGAATCGTGGCAGAACGCGTATTCTCGACGAAGCGAGTATCATCGTGAATCATGGAATAATTTACTGAAGATTTTGAAACGCAACACGTAGATCGCGCACATCGAGCGGCGCACGTCGTATACACGAGCACGGACCATTTCACTGTAGCATCCGATATGCGCTTGCAATAAAAAGGGGAACAAACGGGCCGCGTAAAATGTACAGTGTGTCGATTCCGTGGAGGCATCACCACGTGGGCGTGCGTCGCTGTTAAATATTCCATTTTCGCAATCGTGCGGATTTAAAACCTCCTTCATACATCGTGATGCGATAAATGTAATCGGCTTCATGACGTCGTGCGCATTACGAGAGCTCGTCCCTCGCAAATGTGCCGTCAAAAGACCTCGAGCCTCATTTTGCACGATGTGTTAACGATTTGCAAAAATTTGCTTCGATCCGTTTGAGTCGCGGCGCGGCGCGGCAACAAATCTCGCGCTTCCGCAAAATCTTGTGTTTACGCGCTTTTCCAACGCAGGATATTAAACGGGAGATGTTTCTTTTTAAAATTACATTTTTCTTCAGATAGTTTCAAATAGATATTTTTGCAGAATGTTTCACGTACAAAACTTTAAAATATATACTTTTCTCTTTTTGAAGAATAATTTTTTGCATACACAAATGTCAAAAATATATATCATTCATGCCCCTCTCACACCGTTATTTAGGTCATAGAAAATAATATTTTAATATTTTTACAAAACAAATTTGCATCATATAAAACGCACGAATGTATCATACAAAAAAAAAAAAAAAAATGAATAAAATATTTTTATTAATCGACGCAGAAATATGTAGTATGCTATTTCCAATGCATTCTTTTTTTTTTAATTTAATAGGAATTTATATTAATGGTAATACGATAAAGCGTGTTAGAAAATAGGAGACAGGGCTTTTATTGGACGTTTTAACTGTGAAATTTGAACTTTTCCAACAACATATATTTAAAATCCACTTTTTATTGTTGAAATTTGAGGTTAACGTCTCCAATAACTATGTTTAAACAAATACATAAACGTATTTCGCAATTTTCTTTCTATTAAATGTCAAACAAACTAAAAAAATAAACGAATCACAAGAAATGCAAAATAATTCTTTATATATTAATTATATAATTGCGCTTTAGTATCGTTTTCTTTCTACACGTTAAATTTTCTTTTCTCTTTTTTGCATAACGTATTAAAAATATAAAGACAAAGTTATTGCATCTTTTAAAAAGTCTATTATCAAAAGAACTAAGAAAACTTTTTTCTAATAATTTTTTTTTAATAATTAGTATACGCGTCACCAAACTAATTAAAAACAAAGATGCAAGTGCATGATGGGTTGACATTGAATTAACTCTATCGATTGACAAATCAGTCAGATATATTCAATCAGATATCTGTCAGTTCTGAATCCTGATTAGCATCGCCATTTACACTCGATGTAATCTGACAGTGTATCTGACAGTTAATTAAACGCAATGTTACACGTATCGTCGTATTTTTCTGATCGCGATACGATGTACACTTCGCCTTTTGGCAAAATCTTACATTATGTCTTTCATCGCGATCCTCCGCATTTCTTTACCTATGCTTGCGATATTAATGCTGATCTCTTTTCTTATTCCGATTATACGCTAATATAAATGCGAGATCAGATATGCAGAGTGAAGAACGATGTCGAAAGCTTTCGGCAGCACTTGTATTATCTGCAAATGTATACTGTACGATCCGGTGGAATATGGCGTGAATGTCAATTAGAGTGAAAAGTTTGACAATATTGCGACGACCTTAAAATTTACGTGCTGTTTCGACCAGAAAATTAATAGTTTCATAGTTGAAAATAGATGCCTTGCTAAATATAGTTCGTTACGTACAAAATTTTTGTTACATTAAATCATATAACTATTTTATAATAAAGAAGACTGTGGTTTCGTGAATTCTTTAGCACATTATTTTCAATATTGACATAATCGATAAAATTATATGACTCTTCTTGAAAGCGTTTCAGATACATTTATAATACGTTTTTCACTTGTAATAATTAAATGTAAGGAACATCGATCCAAAGATGTATGTCATTGTATCAATAAATCAAAGCTGATTAAATGCGCGAAAAAAAAATTACAGCCTAAATAAAATCAGCATGATTTATAAGCAAAAATGTAAAATATATAAAGCTTAATTACAAGGTGGAGTAGGTTACATTCGTGTGTTTTTATTACTATCATTTAGACACCATGGGTGGTTTTTTACGTTCGTGTCCATTTTTACTATGCGCAAAGACTATGAAGGATTTGCAAAATATGTCACCAAATTTATGTTTTTCTATATATCACATCGACCTTATTTAATACAAATATAGCTACAAAATATGACTGTATTTAAAATACAGGAGAGAATATAATGTTTAAACGCTTTATTATATATATATATATATATATATATATATATATATATATATATATATATATATATATATACTAGAAAAGTAATAGTATTAATTTATAATCAATAATATTAATACACATTAAAAAAATATTGAATATATCGTATTGTATATTACGTGTGTGTCTAATAAAGCGTTTAAAAATTATCATTATCTCGTATTTCAGATACTTCAGTTTGCTATCATATGATAAGAGGCCAAGCCCTCTTTACAATCATATCGAAACTTTTAGTCGTAGACTCTTGTGATAACTTGTGATAAGCAAATAATAGTGTGTCACCGGCGGGTTCTCCAAGTTTTCTGACGATGTAAATTCTATTATCGCAGGATGGTGAAATTCATACCAAAAGCGAGCGCCGATCGATGACAGCGAATTGTTGTTACCGTGTTGCGGTAAAATTGTACGCTGCTCGTTTTTTAATTTTCCCATAAAAATTGATTCTAACAAAAATATTACTTTATAACAATATTCAATTAAATATGTGTTCAACTTCAAATATATCTATTTGTAATTATAAAGTTGCCTATAACGCTGCAAAAATATAAAATGGAAGAAATGTATAACTTTTCACTCTCATTTACGCCACAAAAAAAAAGAAAGATATTGCGTATAAATATAATAATGTTAAAGTTGTGTTCAATTTTAAATATCTCGAACGGACTTACTTAAGAAATATATACTTGATCAAGATAAAAATAACAGTTAGCCATAAGAAGCAAATAAGGATTAGAATCGAAATATAGCGTGAGCTTTCAGAGCTTTCTTTTTAGTAAGAAACTAGTGCCATCAATAGTCGCGGAGGCTACACGAAGCGTGACATTATGAAGGAACGTTGTGATTCAAGCAATTTTGCTGTCAGAGGCGATATCACAGAGCTAGATAAATCTTTAGGCAGGCACTTTCTATCCACCTCACCTCCTAAACCCGTTTCAAGATGATTATCGTTCATAATACGTGACGAAGCAAGAAATATATACACTCCGTTCCACAGCTTAAGGCACATCCGTTCCACATATTGAAAGCATGACACTGTCCCAAGATTTTTCTTCCTCTTAAAAAATCAGAATTATTTGAAAAAATTATCAACTATTTCTTACAAAATAAGCTAATAGTACATATTTGTCATTTCAACAAAATATTCCACTCTATTTTGTATTGTTTAAATGATGATATATATATATATGGTTTTATTTGACATTATGAAAAACATTAAGTTAACCCAAGTGAACTTGAAGAGTTAGTATCAGCGTTTAGAGAAGAAGTGATAAATCGACGAGAGTCACACGTCGAGAAAAGCTTACAAGTACAAGTACTTGATACGGTCGCGATTTCTTTACATTCGCTTGCTCCCAAGATGCCGAATCAGCATCCATATCGGCGATTTTATGAAAGCTCAAGATCTTGACTTGGCTTAGATTTTGTCTCGTCAATTGTCACCTTGGATTTGCATTTTTACCAGTTCGCGATCGCAAATATTTTTTTGAGGAATATGAGTCATATTTTAATAACATACATAAAGCTGGTATGCATGATATTAATTTCAAAATGACAATATAAATTTTTAATTCTCTATTATGATTTCAATGATATTCTTCTATTACATATTGAACATATCGCGCTTTAATTAAAATTTTGAATAATAGATATTGTTTTCAGCTTACTTTCTTGATTGAAATCTATTCTTACCACTGCAGACTTTTATATTTTCTGACATCATTATAAATTACTCGATTCATATATGTATGCTTTAAGCAGTAACGTCAATTAAAGAAATACATCGCTTTAATGCACTCTGTTTTTTATCGCTGCAATACAATTATTTATCGACACACCGCATTATTGACTCGAGGTCCGCATAGAATACGAAATATTGAAAAACTTCGTTACTCTTTCAAATTTGATTTTATGCGGGAACTCCGACAAATTCACGTTGCCCGGAGCAGGATTAAAAACATCGTTAATGTATAACACGTGCGTCCTCAATCATTTTACAAATGCTATGCAATCAGGAGGATGGATGCATCATTGGTGCACGTGGAGCCTGGCTCTGCGAGACCGGCCGATGAAGGAAATGAGCGAACGGAGCTTTAAGGGGCCGGTCTGCGCAAGCACAGGTGCAAGTTCGAGGGTATAAAGAGGAGAAGCTCGGGCTCGCGGTGCGCACTTTGTGCTTCATCTGTCCGTCATACAGGTCGCACGATCGGTCCCAACATCCCCCCACTTTCTCTCTCGCCGAAACTTTTCCCGCTGCGTTTGTAACTGCACGTTATCGGTTGCATTCGTGCGTCGTTTTCCCCGCGTTTTTCCACCGCAACTTTTTCGACAAGTTGGACTCTTCTCTTACACGACAGCGTACAACTCTCGCAGGTGAGTCGTAATTTGAGTTTTAACATTTTTTTTTTAATTTTTATCTCTCTCTTTCTCGCGTTTTATATCAACAATGAACAAGAATAAGATTTATTTCAATATTATATCAATACTTTGAGTAAAAAGAAAAACGTTAATTTATGAATTAAATTATAATGAATTAATAAATTAAAAGTGTTCTGCGCGTGATATTTTATTAAATGATCAGATTTATTACGCAAAATAATTACTTGTCAACGCTGTAACGAGACATGTCACAGTACAACGTGTGACAGGACATGTTCACCGAACGCTGATAACCGACATGTAAAAGGTTAATGCAGATCGAGTGCGATTCGAGATTCATTGAGGTTTAATGCAATTATCGTTAATTGTCCGTTAATGTAAACAAAAATATATCAAATTTGTTAAATCGGGCTAAGCAGGTTTTTTACATTGGTATATGTAGTAATCTAATTGTGCATTTAATAAAATACTCTACATCTCATAATTTGACGGAAGATTATATTCTGATTAATATTAAATTTTATAGTAATTAAATATATAATACATAATACAATATATAAATATATAATACATTATATAAATTTTTGAATTATTTAAAAACTTTATGATTAAAAAATAATCACACTGTTGTGGTGCCCTAAATTTTACAATATTCGTATGCAGATTTTTTTTGCCAGCTTTCCATACAATCTTTCTTTAATTAATTAATGGCGATATAGTTTTATATTTATTTGTTCGTGATTAAAACAAGCAAAGGCAAAATTTGAAAAAAAGCAAACAGAAAATAAGCCAAAAAATCGTCAATAAATAAAAAAAAATAAAGATTTATCCTCCGCTTTGCATACATTCATATGCAATTTATTATTTGATATTTTAATGATAGTAAATAAAAATGAGATAATAATACGAACTTGCAATATTTTTTTGCAACGACTAAATCATCACGTATGCGCGTTAATTAAAAAAAATATAAACATAAATAGAAAATTACACGTGGTATACAAAACTAATTGACAACGACTTATTGACAACGTTTATAGATTATGTTGTCAACTTGACAATTTGATTTTAACGTGACGCTTTGCCTCTGCGGCTCGAGTGACGAGAATCCAAATACTTTAGCGAAGTTTGATATCTCTCTGTGTGACAACCCGCAGCGACCGAGAGAGAGAAAAAGAATACAAAAGTGCACTAGTGTTTTTTGAAGCTTCAATTACGCTATATGCGTGATTTCCGCAGGTTTACTTTGCATCACCGTCTCTCTTAATTTTTGCCATCTTTTTACGACACATAATAAGCGAAAAAATAAACGCCTACAAAACTGAGAATGATACAAAAATTCTCATGTTGTTTACCACTAAAGGTTATCGCTTAAAGTTGTGGCACATTGTAAAACGGAATAATTATTATTCAAATTATATCAATTTAAAGAAGAAGCTCTCTCACTCAAATTATAAATTCTTTACAAAAATGCAACTTATTTATAATTAACTTTTTGGTGATGCATGGAAAAAAAAAAAGGATATAAATTTTTCATATTTTTGCTGAAGCATTTTCAGCACTTTCTTTGCTCGCAATATCCTAGGTCAGTTCGCAGAGTAAATCTTCATATTATCTTCGATTTCCCTTCCCCTCTCGCATTCTTTCTCTCTTTCTCTCTATGTTTCCCGCCATCTCTCTATAATAATGTGTGCCGATGGAAGAAGACATTTCATTTTTTATGGCGCACGATTACTACGCACGTGTGCGTTCACCGCCGCAAAATCACCATTTGATTATCGATAGGGTGTTGTGATATTTTATACATAGCTAACTATAGACGAGAGGCGAGCGACGATGCGGCGTGCGGCATTGAAATTTGCGGGCTTGAACGCGATTATTAATTGCACAAATTAATGGCGCCATTAATAAGTCCCGCGACACGTTCACTAATTCGTAATGGCAAGCGATAAAGCCGGAGACGAGTTTATCGCCAATTTTAGTTATATAAAATAATATGGACGATTAACACGTGCATACAGTGTTTAATTAAAGACGCGACAGCAAGAGACTATAGATATATAAAAGGTTAAGATCACAATCAATTATATAGCTTCTCTGAGTGCGATTCTTTATTCTCGCGATAAAAATTATATTTTTCGACAAGGAATCCCGTCTGGCTGCTATAAAAGTTTTCAAGCTGTTATGACGACGTTTCATATCCTTACCGCAAAGTAAATTCTGATTTGAAGTATCGCGTTATCAAGTACCACATTATAGCTATTTAAGCAATTAAGGCAACATGTTCTTTATTGTCAATTAACTTTCGTAATAATTTATTTTTTCAAAAATAAAGGATCTCTTCTCCCTCTATAAATAAAAACACCAATGATATCTGTAAATCAAAAAATTAAAATTGTTGAAAAAAAAAAAAAACGCAATTGCAATTGACATTTACATTATTATATTTCAGCAAAGTTGACAATGCAAATAGAAAAATCATGATATCCTCATGAATGTATAATGGCAATCGATCAAGCATATATCGCCTCGTAAAGATAGTCGATCGTTAAATTTTATTGTTCCGTCGTCTCGTCTATATGAATGGTCCGTTATTTTCATAAAAATATACATTACCTGGCTATGGGAATCTAATATCGTTTATTGTGTGCAAACGTGAAATGTTTCGTTTCATGTATCCCTTTAAACACGATATAATAACCGACTTATATTCGCGTTACAAAGCGATAAATGTTTCGTGTTGTAAAGGTCGTCGTGTTATGCGAAAAAGTATTCAGTGCCGGCAGGCAATTCAAATACGGCCGTCCGTATGTAAACTTCATCATTCGGCGTTAATGCGATTAACGCGATTGGACTACGCATTATTCTTCGCGGAATTTCGTGGTTTCTAGTGAAAATTACTGCGCAATTCATATTCGTTTTCGCTCCGTTGAACGCTCATTGGTCGCCACTACCAGCATTGCGGGTAGCTTTTAAATGATTTTGTCTATTACGTCGCGATGTATAAACACTATTAATTCATATATGCGACAGAATTTGCGTCATTGCTGTTATTAAATCGGAAAATATTCTATCGTCATTAAAAGATAGAAAAATAAAACTAATTTTTGTAAATACCTGTTTGACGTGAAACGTTAGAGTAGTCGACTGGAATTTCGTCAATAAATAAAATTATAATTAATTAAAGCTCGTATATTATAGTAATTTCTGTTGATTTAACGGACGTATGATTAATACAGGGTAATGATTTCACAAATCGTTCGTCGGCGACCGTAAAGAACAACGGATAGCTTTATTACCACTAACCATTGTGTCAACAGGAGAAGATAAATAGAGTTTTTCTTCTTTTGACCCGGTTCGCGAATCACGTTACACAATCAGCATCGAGAAATTAATTTAATTATCCTCTCGCCGAGAAGTTTCGCGCTTGGCGACCCTTTATTACAACATTATTATCGCGCGTCAGTAATGTTTTTGCAGTCACGTTAATGCATTTAATAGAGTGGCACAAACCATCCTGTTATATGATCTTCGCGAAAGAAAATCGCGCGTCCCTGATGGAATACTGAGAGAACATTTTGACAGGAAACAATCGAGATTTTTTATTTTTCTCAGAGCCGGCGCGACGAGCGCGCGACTTTTCTTTTTCTCGTATTAGAGAAGCGCTCTCTTTCTGTGTGTGTTCTCCAAAATTTATGACACTTTCTACTACTTTGACTACGCGGAGCTTTCGTGTCATGGGAATAATTTCCTATTCCGTAATCACAGATCTCCGCATAATTCCTTCGTCGCAGACTAAGCTCCTTTCTTTGCTGGGAATTAAATCTAATATCGTAAAATTAACTTTTTAAGTCAATGCGTATTTCTTTTTATATTATTATTTTATCTGTTTTTCGCGATATTTCATAGAGATAACTGTTAATAAAAAAAGCTAGCAAATATGTATAATGGTGAATCTCATCCTTTGCCAAAAATATACATTCGACTTTCCCCCTTATGTCTTATCGTCACTAAATCGCCGTCCGGGGAATAATTTCTCCAAAGAATACCAGTGAAAACCTTCGAAAAATCGTTAAGATAAGAGATTCGATTCATCGAATATCCATAAATGCAACCACAGTACTGCTTATTACGCAACGCTAGGCGTCCTTCTATCTCGTTATTGTTCCATTCGATCAAATTGATACGTCTCCCCGGGCAAAAATAATTTTCTTCTTACTTATTATTATCTGTATTATCGATTCCGAATACCGGCAGTATAACAACGATTATTGTTACGAATGAAAATATTGTGAACTTCACTTCATTGAATACAGCAATACAGGAATCATTTTCTACGTGATAATCTCCGCAAAACCAGTAGTTATTGAAAGGAAAAGTTTTTAATAATAGTTACTCTCAAGAATTTTTTTTTGTTATTATTATTGAAATAGTATATCTATAATAATAATAGCTTTCGAGAATAATCACGTAAAAAGAGCAAAAAATAGAATAAATCTATGTACATACATATATGTGCAGATTTGCGATGATGGTAAACTGAAACCGTTAAAACCTGATATACACTATAACGATTTACAAGCTCTGTTACCTTGTTTCCTTGTGTAATCGAGCTCGTAATATAATTTTCCACTCGTTTGCCATCAAATTTATGCAAATAATAATAATTTCATGGTAATAATTGTGGTTGATCGCAATCTGCTATAAACAATCAGAAAGTGTATAAAAGAAAAATCAATAACGCATTTCTCTTGCGTTATTAATTTATGCATACAGCTCTTTCCGTTATCATTTCTGTAATCATTAATTATACACTTTAATAATAATATCAAGAGTTCTATGATGCAATTTTCGATATGTTTCATAAATCCGTTCGCAGAGTGTAGTAGAGAAACGGGGCAACATATATGTATGCTGAAAACTTCTCGGAATATATCTCGCGTGATTATATTTCGTTGTACAGAGTACAACGTATCGGAATTTAGCGACGTGGAAAATTGGCAGTTCGTTCGAGTATAACGAACGTGCAACATTTTTTCGCAAAATGCAAAACCTAGATTAATAATTTTTTTCGCTCCTGTCATTTGCCTCAAAAATCTACTATGCTACATGTTGAGTACTACATCACGTCGAAAGAATAAAACGACATGTCTTTAACAATCTCTATGGCATTAACCGGATTAAAAAAAAAAAAAAATAAATAAATAAAAAAGAAAAATAGCATTTGTCGTGGCGCTGGTTTCTTTCTTGTCGTCTATGCACATGCTGATAAATTGTGCGGCTAAGAAGAGTTTCGAACGCGTCGTATCAGCCTCGTAACTATAAATTCCTTGATGCTTTGCTATCGTAGACCGTGGCAACATTATGTAACTTTAGAAATTGTTGTTCAGGTGAATGTTAGTAACTCCAATGTTACATACGTGAACAACATATTCAGTACACGAGCACACGAGGAATATATCCATTTATATTTTTATGAACAGCTGGATATGTATAAACATAGAAATAATCTCCCTTTTCTTCGTTTTAAAAAAGTTAGATATAATTCAAAATATAAAATATTTTTATGCACATAAATAGGACTCGAATTTTGAATTACAGATCGTCTCTAAAACAGATTTAATAATATAAATTTCCTTGATTAATTCGCAATTATCCGATTTAATTGATAAATCTTTTAAAAATTAATAAAAACAAAAATGAAGAGTCTTTTAAATTATCCAGTTAATGTGTTGTTAGCCATATCAGACATAAATCAATTCTTTAAACGATTTCGCCTCTTATAGAGCACTTAATAATCGAAAGTTTGTGCAATTTTAATCTGGTTTTTGTTGCCAATAATGGAACACTGTATTTTAAGAGCAAAACGATGAAAATTAAAATTATTAAAGATATCTGATGTTTATTGATTCAAGAAATTTATTTCGATGTAACACGATTTTCTACACCATTGATACAAATTATTAATCACATTAATTTTTTTAACAATAATATATACTTTATTGAAAACGAAAAACAAGAATATCAAGTGCATGAAGATCATTAATGCATCTTAAATCTTTCGTAAATACATCAATCTGAGCGCATATATTGACTCTGCATGCCAATCAGAGCCAATTATTTATACAAACACAAATCATCGATAGAATAACAAAGCAAGTTCGTCAAGTTGTTCGATTGCACTTTCCGCAGTTAAACATTTGAGAACATAAGAATACTCTTGATATCTTAATTTCAGCTTTTTGTTTGTCATATCTGTATAATGAATCGTATAAGAAATGTAGTAATAAAAATTTGATTGATAAGTTAATTATATATGCATTATGTGCTAAAATAAAAGTTACGCCTGGCAACTTCATTTATGAACAGTGATATGACACACGATAGGAACGTCAGACAAGCGTTGTAACAATATTATTTATTGATATGAAAGAATTTATATATTTTTGCGTGAGCAGAATTGAACCACGACGCGCGATTTTAAAGTGTTATTGAAATTGCAAAATAAAATCATTACGTTTATGAAAAAAATAGACTTATTTGAGCCGTTGTCAATTTGCAACAAAATTATTAAGTTTGATATTTTATATTTATTTATAAAAAGAGAAAAAAGATTATTCTATCTACTTTTATTAAAATTGCAAATGTAGTAATATTAATTTTGTTATTATTTAAGATATTTGTAAGAAAAATTTCAATCATAAATCTTTCTTCTCTACTTGCTGGCAATGTTTAATATTAATAATATGTATATCGCTTCTCTTAAAATATCTGAGAAAAATCGATAATCTAGACCAAGCATTTCTTTTCTTTCGGAATTAATGAACAAACTTGTATATTTTATTATCTATAAAAATTTTTTTATTATTTATAAAAATTTGAATTTAGTTAATCTTTCTTGAGAAGTTTGATAAGTTGTGATAAAAAAAGTTAAAATAATACAGATTATTATAAAATAGCGTATATTTCGACAGTACACAAATTCATATTTCGCGACTGAATAAAATTAAAATCACGAGAGAAATGCGAGAGAATGCATTTCACTGCATTCCTCGTGCTTTTGCATTCCGCGTGCGAGAGTCGAAAAGAATATAATTTTGTTATTGCCGACATTCAATCTTTCTCTTACTCTATACCCGATTGTTATTGCGATGACATTCAATTCTTTCTCTTTCGGTAGACGAGCGGCAATAAATGCAAAACGATATTATCGCGATTTAATCTCTCAAGTTTCGGAGCACAGGCTCTCTCTCATCGTCGCAGCAATTTAACGCGCGTCCCTATAAATGCGAGCTGAACACAATATGCATTCGACGATATCTACGAGTGCCACTAAACGTTGCCTTAAATGCAATCCGAAATGCCGCTCGTAGGAAAACCTCGGGAATTGACTCAAACAAACACGCGGAAATTGGCGGTTTATGGACCGCAAAAGTTGTCTTAATGGCAAAAGCGATTGTAAAATTAAGGAAACATCGGTAATCGTTACATTTTAAATCGATACAGGCAGAAAATAAAAAATAGATAGAAAATTATCTTTTTCTTTTTTTTTCTACGCGAGATGCATTGTTAAGTCCCGGTAAATATCTATTAAAAATGGATTCTGATGATCCGCCAGAGTCAATCCGGATTTAATAGCAGAAAGAGAAGCGACTTTGTTCTAGAATTCGCAGACCGTGAAGATCGTCGGCAACAATTCTGAAGAAAATTAAAAACGCATTTCCCGGAAGGCATTTATACAGATCTCTGATGAGTTTCCTGCGAAAATTATATATATATATATATGTGTGTGTATTCTAGAGAGAAAGAAAGAAAGTACACTTTTGATTCGCCACGTGCGTCACATTTTTTTCCTTTATGTGTGCTCTCTCGCTGCGCAACTTTTAACAACAACACCTTTCTTTACATCTATAATTAAGTAGATGGTCAAGCCGAGCGTTATTTTGCTGCGCGGAAAACGGCGGAAGCATTTTTTTCATAGAAGTTATTTTATAACGTTAGAAAAAAAAAAAACATTTGACGACATCGTGACAGCGTTTTATGCTGTGCTTTATCTTGTGCTTTGCGAGCTATGTATTAATCGATTGTCAAATAATACTCGCCAAATGCTATTTTGTCCATTTTCGTGACATGTGCAAATTCTATTTAACAAATGATATACAAATGTGACAAATATCGGTGGCTTCTGTCTCGTAAATTGCCGAATTAAAATTTACTTTTGGCGAGAACAAGTGAGCCAAACGAAGAAAAAGATTTCATTACAACGTCCGTACGTCAAAATTAAATTCCGTAAATTAGCAATTTTACTCCTCTCGCTTTTTCAAAAATGGGATTGTCTTTTGCATTTTATAACAGAGATATTTTAATGATGCTACAATAGCATGCTCGTACAAACGAGTGATTTATTTTTAATCATAAGCGTAATTCACTCCAACATTTTATTAAAGCAACGATTTGCGTCTTGTAACGTGTTATAGAAAAACACTCCTTAATTTTTAATTAAAATTTCTTTATTTAAAACTTTAATTAAAAATTTTCTTATATAAAGAGAAAAAAAATCGAAATTGCGCAAAATAGATTCTAATCGTTGTCTCTTTCCCTCTTCTCTCTCTTTCTTCCTTGTGATTCTTATCTATTATTAAAAAAATTTGATTAACCTGTAGGATTTATTCATAACTTGTTCATACACCGTTCGAAGCGATAAGATAAATTTATCGATTGACAGCATGTGTTCGGGTTGCGTCACTTTATCTGCCATATGCACATACGACAAAGTAAATGCAAGTAAGAACGCACGGTTGATTGAATTCAATGGGAAATCAATGGTTGAATGTGTGTGTCGAGCGTTCGCGAATGAATGCGGTATTGGTCGGCCGCGCGTGACGAGAATGATAATCGATGATTAATAAATTTGGAGATTAACTCATCAATTAAACATCGTTCGTTAAACGGCACTCGCATATAGACACTCCATTATGTCATTATTTATTTAAGACCATCGCAAACGCATCTCGCCTGCATTAGCTGACGAAGAGAAACATTTCGATGGAATGTAATTTACGTCGATACGCGTTAATTAGCACTGCAAAGAGAATTGCAACAAACACTCTCAATGCACTCTTAAGCTCGGAGAGATTGTTAAGAACTGTAGCAGAGTACTTTGTAAACTTCACTATACGTGTTACGATGGCTTAGTTTGCATTGCATCTGTTGACAAAATACAAGATTTCTCGTCGCCAGGCATTTTCTCACGAAAGGATCAAACATATTTTATACATTTCAATTAATTCTCGTCCCGCATTGTTATCCTAATGGACTGCATAATTTCTAAAACTACAATATTTACAAGTATCGGCTCGCGATCCTTTACTATCACAGGACAAATTTCCCTCTTACTTGTTTTACGCATATATATATATCGAAATCAAAGATTTTAATCGATGATCGAGGAAGCGACCACGCAGCGAATCTTATTCATCTTTCTCGTCACTCGAAATTTTCCTTAATTATGTTTTACGTTGCTACTTACAAAGTTATACACGATATCTTTTACGACGCCATCAAATATAGAATACATACACGTGCGAAACTACCTAACGTAGGTGCACGGAAAATCTTTAATGTTGTCATATACACGTGTTTTCTTTGAGATCGCGCACGACGATTTGAAACGAATTTCTCGCTTGGTAGCGGAGAGCAGTCGAAAATCGTAGCTAATTAATTGATTGACGGGAATGCGGAAACCGATCTTCGAATTATGCGATTTCTGAAGCGGGCGCGCACATTGGCGGGGATATGAAACTTTAGCCGCATTAAACTCCCACTAGATCGATTAAATTCAGAGATCCGTTTACGGTCGATGTTCTGTAATTATCGATAATTACGAAATTTACACTAGCGATTCGCGAATTCAATGCGCAAATCGCAACGATAAACAATTACGGATGAGATGGAAGGAAGTTTGTTACTTTTGCAATGTATTACAGCCGTTGATAAGATAGTCGAGAGAGAGAGTAATGTGTCAATATCGAAAAGCTCTCTCTTTCTCTCACTCGTGGAAGCTTATATATAATTTATCGTAAAATCGAAAACCTCCAGATGGAAAAACTCTGATAGAATTCGCACAACTTTCAAAAGTTCGCGCGCATGAAAACTTTAATGATATCGATAGATCTCATTCTTAATGAAGCGGTCTCTTTACATTTTATAAGCATCCTTAATTTGTTTTAAATTACTTTCGAAAAAGATAGCACTCTCGTATAAAATATTCGTGAAATATCTGAATAAACAAAGAAGTAAACTCTATCATTTCGGGAGACTTTATGCTTTACGTCATTAAATATGTTATTATATCATATAAGCTTGACGAGATCCTACGATAAGCCGGCATGTGCAGTAATGTCAGAGATGCAATATGAGATTATATTTTATAGTCGTTATATCGTACGGTTCTAATCCAATCTATTTAAGCCTTGTGTCAGACGATCACGAACATTGAATTGATAATAAGTCGCACGTGTTTGAGTCGGCCTAAGACAGATATTAGATTAGGCCTAATCGAGCAACCGTGCCATGCCTCATCGAGACTGTCCATTTAAATCATGCAACCTATGCTCTTCGTATTCGAAACGTAGAAACGCGCGCTGCCCGCATTAAAGCTGATCCTAATCGGATATTATCGGCAGATACACGCCATCAACAAATCTCGTTCTAGAGTACTACGAAAGCAATTAGGCTCAAAGTCTTTAGACACACGCTAATCGACGCGGTTTGGTACATACTCATTCGTCTTCTCGAATCCGTTCGCATATGATTTAAGCGTTCCCTGCTACTTGCTCCCGGCGTACAATACGGCAAAATGTCAAAGTCGCGCGTCCCGATATGTAACGAAGAACACGCTTCAAAGCGAGTGTAAAGGACAGGGGGCGGTTAGACTTTGAGAAGGCGGCTAATTTAATGGTGGTGGCGCGGGTCGCGTCGACGACGATGCCTCGATCGATCATTAAGAGAGTTGGCGACTTGGACTGTCGCGGTGATGCCTCGCAAACGATAACATTTCTCGGGTATCGTGCAGATCGCGGAAACAGTTTCAATCGCAATGATAAATCCTCATCGGGGACGTGGAGAGATGGTTATCATCGGCGGATCTACGCACGCATCACGAGAAGCGAATACTTAATTACGAACGCAGAGTGACGTCGCTGCGCCGTAGGCAAATTTCGATATGAGGGTAATCCCGCTTCTGCTCTCTCGCTGCGAACTTGCGTTTCATCATCGACTGCGTATCCGAGAAATGTTCGCGGATTGAGATTTGCGATAGATACTTAGAGAATTCTCAGCGAAAAAAAATTTGTCACGCAGCATTTCCCCGTCTTATCGTGTTAAGAGATTGAAAAGCTCATTTCCATACCATCTCAAATCTGAGCTTGTTAAAAATGGAGATTGCACGACTGATTAATAATATTTCTGCGACTGTGCATATAAATTTCATTTTTTTTTAAGTATAAATTTAAAAGAATTAAAAAAATTTTCTTAATTATTATTATATATAGACAATTTTTAAATTTAATTATCTTAGAGTTTCTCAATTTTTTTATCTCGAGATTTACGTATTGCATTTTTAAGTTAAAAAAGTTGTTTATTATTATATATCAAATAGTAAGATCTACATTTTTCTCTTATTATAGGATTTCTTTCAATTTCTCTCGCAAATTTGCAAGATGATATTACAGCAATGTTATTACAGCTGTAGTTTCAATTAAATTACTATCAGAAACAGCTTGTAGTAGTCGGCTTGTCAATATAGTTTACTAAGGAACAGAATTTGGGCTTGTAAATGTATTGTATTACCCACTGACACGCGGAAGACCAACATAATACGCTTGTCATAATTACTTGGTGAATAAGCAAAGTAAACGATTTCACTGAGAAATTAGTATAAGTAGATAACGCAGTAAGGAAAAAACTGCTTAACCGATTTACGAGTAATTTATATCAAAGCCTAATGTACAGATTTTCTGTATTTCTGTAGACAGTACGTCAATGAAAATAGCGTGAATAAAATGGTTGATGGGGATGCGGTAATTCGCATCATTATGCGTAGTTTTAGAATTCAATATAATTTCAAATAATTCTCTCAATATAAAATAATTTTATTCATAAAGACAAATATTCGATAACACAATTGTTACCATGTATATTTCTATAATACATATACATATATAGAAATGAATCGAATATAAATTAATGATGTATATATTATGTATCATTAATTTATGAATTTTACTGCTAGATATATATATATATATATATATATATATATATTGCAATTGTCATCGATTCGATATCTGATGCCTCGAGCGGTGGACGCGATCCCGTGTATTTTATTTGCATCGCGTAGAAATATATATTTTTTAACGTGCCGCTGAATAAACTGCGAGGGATTAATATCGGTTGAAACAGGCGTCAATTATACGCGACTGTTATCCGTTCACTGAATGCCCTTATTTTATTCCGCTGAGTTTGTTTAATCAGGTAGGCGGTGGTACATTAAATTGAGATATGCAGTTTGTCGGAGCGCAGTTTTTATTGACTGTTGTCTTACTTTGAAAAGCGCACGAAACGCGTAGATAATTCGAAAGTTCTCTCGCATCGTCAATGCGAGTACCAAAATAAGCTACCCCATCATGGAAATTTCAGCGAGGTGAAATTAAAAAATACCATGGACAAGCGTCAGCTCTTGTTCAAATTGACGTCGGTTAACGCGACTCTTACTGTACACACACACACACACACACACACGCACAAACCATACATGTAATTTTAATTAAAAAGCAGAACAAATTGAGCGTACAAATTAAAACATTTGGAAAAAGATTTTATGTGCATTATATTTGAATAGATCGCGTGCGGATTCTTTCTCTTTTATTTTATTTACAAATATATTAAGCGTGCAAATCTATACGAAAATATGAGAGATTATTCTTATAAAGTGTCAAAATGCGAATTTGATTGTCAGTTTCTTCAAACTTTCGCGGAGAAGTTAGATTACTGGCAGTAGATTGAAAGTGTATCGAGTGTTTCCTTAAGCGGGACGAAGCAATCGGGCGAAATAATTAAATAAGATACAGTCGACACTCGACTTCGTACGCGATATCTTCTCTCACCGATACTTTAAAGGGGAATTAATTTCTTTCTTACCGCAGGGAAAACATGAATAAAATTCTTAATTCAAAATCCCATTATCGTATCCCGCTATCGTATCGCTATTCGTCACGTGGACTTTCTTCATCGCAAGGACGTCCTACATATTTTATGATATCCATACGGCAAGGATGTATGCAGTTTTAACGACACAAATTATTAGTCTGATTCTTTAAAAGCTCTAAGAACGAAGATTGAATAGAGCTCTGATCATATGAAATATGCACGAGATTTCTCAATTTTCTCCTGATTTCTTTGAATGAATTGTCAAAGTGAGTTGATTAATTCAGTGATATTTGTAATTTCCAAATACTTGAGGGAAAATTGATCGGAATACTGGAGTTGAAACAATTTTCGATTTTTCCTCTAACTCTAAGAATAAGTTAACTCTTTATTTTGCGCACAAAATCAATTTCCGTCTTTCTCTAAAAGTTTCTACATTCGAGTACGTTAGATTCAATACACTTCCGTTCCTGTATATTTCAATCTATTATTTTCATTTTTATTTGACGAGGCATGATAATTGAATAAAAACAAGAAAAAATATTATTTAAGAAATCAAAAATAAAATTAATCAATTAGTAACAAATTAGCTAAATCAATGATCATCGAGATCTCTTTGAGAATAAAAAAAAAAAAATAAATATATAAAGATATAGACTAAAAATAAATTAATTGAATTAGAAAAATATCGTAATTTCATTTTCTCTTTGTATATTTGTAAATTCTCGTAACGAGACGAAGGCGTATAGGTCCACCATAAAGGTGGATAATGATTTATGATGCGTGTAATTTAGTAAGCTATTTACATGAATGCACGTGCACGTGCATTTCATTCAACAGTCGCGAACCCAGTTGACGGTCGATTTAAATGAAACTTCCGGCTTTGTACAACTCGAAGATGATTCGTCGCCGCTCGACGCATACAGCTGCTCCATTTAAGACCAATTAGCATCGCAACGAGACTATAATGGATCTAATATTTTTCCACGAAATAAAAAACGCGAAGGCTTTTGTGAGAATGATTTTCTCTATTGTTATTGATATTAGAATTTACGAAGATACTCACATTTTGCGGCATTATTTTTATTGCATATATGACGTATATTTATACATAAAAAAAGTTGCACGCATTTTTTTCTGAATATATTTTTATAAATTTCACGTTATATCAAAAGAGATATTTACTTTTCTTTTCATAAAAATGTGTTTAATATAAATGTTAAATTTTGATGTAAAGGTCATGGAAGAGATAATATAAAACATGTTATTTTGTAGTTTCAATCAGTAATTTTCACTAAAAAATATTCTTTTGAAGAGATTTATGAAAAGTTATAAAGCTTTATTGCAACAACATTTTATCTGTGACATCTGTAATATCGTTCCCTCATCTGTGTATTTATTCATGCCAATTATTTTCTATATATTCCGTATGAGTAAAATCATTTTTATTGATTTATTTAAATTGCGCGAGTTAGATACTTTTATTCACGTACCGCTTGCGTTGTTATTACGGTTTATGTTATTATTACACATGATGTGCGTTCCTGAAACTTTAAACCCGTCATAGCATTGTGGTCTCTACTGACCGGAAGTTATAACAGCAAAGGTTGGAAGGGCTTCATGTTTCTGTCGCAAGTACAATTGTCCTTATCATCTCAAAGATTCTTCTACCTAAACTTGTGACGTTTTAATCTATAAAACGCGCCTTATTTTTACTTAATTTTACATTTATTACAAAACATTTGCTTTGAGAGAAAAAAGAAATCTTTCATATTCTCTTAAAAAAGTTAATATACCTGCATCACGTTTGATAACATTTTTCCTGCAGTTAAGCCACTTGCTCTTATCACGCGTGTCGAAGTATCTGCGAGGATCTGCCACGAAATATGAAAAAGTTGGGATTCATACTCATTCTCGTAAAACAAACATTTTTCTTTGTAATATCAAAGTAAAGTCTCAAGAATTACCTGACGGCATTGAAGCACTTCCTCCAGCCGTATAATAAGAACTACATGTTATAAAAATCTCCCCATCTCTCATAAAAATCTTAATGTCTAATGAAAGAGCGTTGAAGCAATGTTAATGTTATTTAGTGATAAAAATATGTTGATTCATATTTTTGATAATAGTGCGTTTCAATCTAAAGTTACGAGAGTTAGAAACGCAGAGAGAGAGAGAGAGAGAAGTTCTACAACTGGGTTCTCCTTTGTGCCATGTTTAATCGGGATAGTTAGGTATTCTCCATTTGCGAATTGTTCTACAAGAGTTACGATACGATCGAGACGCATAAACTGTAATGTAAAGTATATCGTGTGATGCCGACGTAAATTTTTTATACTATCTTTTTATTAGAATTTTCATTTCTTCGTCAACTAACTAAGAGACTTGAATGGTCGAGAAAAGGATTCGCGTCCAATTTATTAATGCGAACCAGAGCGATGTTTAATTTACATATTCTATTCTGTTCCGTTTGCTTAATTAGATTATCGCAGTAAAGAGCGCGTTTGTGATCAATCAATACAACGCAATAATTATCCGTAAGAACACGATATTATAATAGAATAGAAGCATTGTTGGAATTTTTTCTTATTCCGTGAATCTCCTTCCTCTGTTATTGCGGGAATTTGTGAAATTTAACGCTCGCCAAGTGTCAATGTAAAACTCGACCTAATTTTGCATGTACATTTTACAAAACGACACGCTCTTTATTCCTAGAAATTTATACATCAAAAAATTCTCCGCCAGTAATGTTGAAAAAACGTGGATTAATAAGTCGAATAACATAAATTTCTCATATTCATGTGATAATCAAATATAATGAATATCGAAATAATTATTGATTGTATTTGAATAATAAAAATTATTTCTCTAAATGCTTTAATCGGTTTTCCTAACGTTCAACGCAATCGGCTTTAACTGGAATTTAAATGTTCTTCGTTTCTCTCATCGCAGCAAAGAATTAATATTTGCTTAAGCATCGGTCAACGCTAAAAGCAATTTCATAAATGTCATTAATTGAAACAGATTTATATTTATCAGTATATGCAATTTAAGAGTTAAACTAAATGAAATTTGATAGCGTATATATTTTCCTGTCCGCGCGGGAGAATTTTAATAAATATTAAAAACATAAATACAAGTATAATCAAGAATCGAACAACAGTCTATAAATATCATCGTTGTGACTTAGCAATTGAAAATAGCAAGAGAGAGAGAAAGAGAGAGAGAGAGAGAAAGAGAGAGAGAGAGAGAGAAAGAGAGAGAAAAAGAGAAAAAGAGAGACAGAGATACTTAACTGATTTAAATCAATTTTTAAAAAGCTCTATTCATAAAACGCAATAAATTTCCATCTCGTTTCTAATTGTTAAATTCCAGATAACGGACATGATTGTTATTTCAATCATCATTTGCTTTTTGTCTAATACGCAAATATAAAAATGTTATCGGCCGCCGCTTTCCATCGAATTCCGCCGTAAAATTCCTCATTAATTGCGTTCAGTGGCGCATATACGAGTTATTAGCGCTTCTATCGAAATGAATAGCAAATGTCATGATTTTTACCTGAAAAAAAAAAATGCGTTTCAAACACTCGTTTAATCGATACATCGAAACCGCACCGGCGCGGCTGAACAATTAACAAGTAATTTTGATTTCGTTGCACGTTGCGCGTGATATTATCGATGCATGTCGAATTAGGGGAAGGGAGAAATATTTTCACGCTAAGCACACGCATCTGCCTAAATTTAGTCATGTCTCCCGCGTGTTGGCTCCTGGTTAATAAATATTGAATTTTTATCAATTGTTATTGGCTGCGTAGCAACATTTAGGAAAGCTCATGCGCGCTGCGGGCATTTGTTCTCCGATAAGATTATAATTATATTTCGGCTAACTTAACGTCTAATTAAATCGTACTCTAACGCAATCGAAAACTATTATTACTTAAATACAGAATAAATTAAAAAAAAAAAAATTTAATATTGTGCATGAATTTTTTGCGATAATCCCGCACTTAACGCGGCACTTAGGACTAAACAAACAGCTATAAACGCATCTGTTATCACGATATGAAAATGACATGAATGATGTACGTTGCTGGATACATAGAGCGTGATTTAATTAAACATTAAAAGCTGCCCGCGATACAAGTAGGCCACGCGTTATGCGATGCCACTTTACAAATCAATGGAGAAATACTCATGCATCCTCATTGTTGCGTAAATTCCTTCAATTCCACGCTACTAACAATCGGATTCTTCAAAATTTGTAACGCGCAAAATTGTTTTAAATATTAAAAGAATAACAATCGCGAATAAAATTTCCAATGTGCTTCGTGTTGCGAGACGTCATTCTTATGTCATTCTTAATGTACACATAAAATACGCATTTTATACGCGTTTTACATTATGAGACACCAATTATTTCTCTTGAGTTATCTGTTTTTAGAGAAATCTCTGAAAAAGTATATTATAAATATTTTAGATGTGTTAATTCGACTTGATATCCTATTACAATTTCGCTTCTTCTCAGTTTACCTTCCAGAAATTTACGAAACGAATCCGCGCAAGACGAAATCGGGCGGTGGCTTTTACGAATATTTTTTTCTCGCTGACGCAGCGTGCATATCTCGCATTTACCGTGTAATCCGGGCGACAACATCGGAGAAATTGAATATTTGCGTACTTCTCGTGGAAAGATATATAACGAGAGGAAATGTTTGCGTGCGATGCGATTTATAACAACGAAATTAATACGGTTTTAAACGAATTATAATATCTCAAAGCATCTGACGTTACAGGAAAGTGAGAAACGGAGTCAGTGAGACAAAGAAATTTTAGAATCTCGAACAAATTTTAAATTAATAATATAAAAATTGCACGACAGTAATTTTAATAAATTCAATTCTAGATAGAATTAGAAAAGGAGAATGTATGAACGAGGAAAGAAAATGTAGCTTTAAGTTGTAAAATTTTCTTCAATTCCCTCAAAAATATTAAAAAGAAATAAGATAGAAGAACATAATTATTTATACAAGATTGACGTTTAAAAAGAAATATTAAATTTATGATATATAAATAACGAATTAAAATTAAAATTCCATTAGATTTTGAATATTTAAAATTATTTGCTTTCCTTATTAAATCTTTAAACACACGTTCTCAGTTCATTTATTTATTGAGATAAATAATAATGTATGAAAAGCGCATAGAATTTTATCTAATCAATTTTACTTCAGTAATTTTCTTCGTGAAATGCACAGATTGCATGTAACAAATGCGCGAAATTATTTAGAAACGACGAGCTCGTATTTTTTCGCTTGTATTTTACGTCGGGTTTGCCTTAAGCGTGACGACGAGGCTTGAGAAAAATATAACTACTTTTCCGCGTGGAAAAATGTTTCGTCGAAATACTATCAAGTTAAAAGTGCCGAGCAAATAAGTCAACATTTCGTGAAAAGCTTGAAAAGGAGCGCGCGATTCCTTATTATAGACTTCAAACAAAAGATGGACGAAGATGAGCGAAGCACTGTCCATAAACAGAGAAAATTGCGTGTCACGCGATATCATGCGAATAAATAATATGCTCCTGCGATTATCTCCAGCTGGATAAAATTTCAATCGCAGGCGAATTTTCTTCGAAATTAGAGCATTGAATCCGAATCTCTCGGCAGATTAGCAAAATAAAATGCATCATAAATTAGATGTGTTTTGTAAAAAGACTTTGGAAGGATTAATAGTGCTTTTTCCGGACAGGAAAAAAGCCTCTCTTGATCTCGGAAGGTGCATCAGATAAATGCAGATACATGACCATGATTTCGCGAAGTACATTACTTCAACGATTTTCCTTACACGTTTCTGAGAATTCGCGGAAATGATAAGTGAATAAATTTTATTAAAGTCCTGCGTTTTTAATATGTCATTTTTCAGTTGAACAATTTTATTGATGATAAAGCTACGTGTGAAAGATTCTCCGATTTTTGTAAGCAATTATGACATTCTTTTAATATATACATATAAAGAATTATATATTAAAAAAATTTTTAAATATCAATTTCCTTTTTCATATTTCTTCGATTATATCTTCTAAATAAATAACGTTATCTTTTTCGCTGCATGACTAAAAAGTACAATAATCTCTCTCTTGCAAATGATTAGATTATATAACGTGTTATTATATGCTATCCACATAATTGATATTGGCGTGTTGACGCACGTAGATAACGAGACTGCAGTGATAGCGATAACATTTTCGTCTCCATAGTGCAAGCGTATGCTTAAGCGACACAATAGTCTTTGCACCATGACATCATTGGGATCTTCGTACTCTAGTATACGATTCACACAACAACTATAAGGGATCTCATGAACGATACAGCATCATCGATATGTCGCCGATCGATAAATCGTATTGCAAGTCACATTGCAAAATTTAGAATCGAAACCAAAAATTTCAGTGAAAGTCGCTGATTAGCTTTAATTAAATTACGCTATATATGTATGTATATATATGTGTGTGTGGTATGCGAGTGGTAAGGTCAAGCGCGCTCATGTAGATTCCGTAAATATTCTATCGAATTTTAATTATCCGATAATGAACGCACACAAGTACTGCGTAGCTGCTTCGCGCGAACGCATTATTATTGCACGGGAAACTCGCGCATCGAATTGTTGATTTAATTAACTACTAGAATTAACTATTAAGCCGCGGGCAATAGATACGGAGCGTCGCTGCTCCGTACTCAATGCAGTCACTTTTGCCGCGTCAGTGTCATTAACCAAGCGCCCGATCATAAGATAAATGTACACGCTGGCGATTCCGTAAATAAATTGACGTCAAAATTGACCTTGACGCGGATATCATCGCTGATTTTAAAGCACGAAGTTAATCATTTTATGGGGATATAGCTCGGTGATTATCAACGCCGTTGCTACACAATCGTGATTACTTGAGGACATGTAGAAGAGATTTCAAGATAAGATCTCGCACGCACACACACACACACACTTCCTTGTATATAGATCTTTTGACTAATTTCAAGTCGATTTTTTTCTTAAAGAATTTTTCTTCGAAAGTTTAATTAGATATTTTCTTTTATAACAATTCGCATAATCTTCTGTGCTTTAACAGGAATTTAATTTGCATTAATTACCGCGGCGGCGTTGGCATCGAAACTATTTGGAATCGTTTTTACAGGCAAGTTTCTTGTATTAACGCGTTGCTAAAGACGTTGGTGACAGTAAATGAGATTTTAAGGATTCCATTATTCAAGAAGATACTTAAAAACGACAGACAAATTTTGTCTGACCGCGTTGAATAAAATTGCTTTCGCAACTGAGAACGTTTGTTTCTTCTATCCATACAAAAATTCAAATAAAATTTTGTACAATTTTGCGGAAGCTAACGTTAATATATTAAAGTATTTGCATTTTAATACATTAGATCAATATTTGACTCATTATTTGATATGTTGACATTATAGTATAATTATGTACGTTATTGAGAAGAAAAACATAAATCATTTTAAAATATATCATGCATAATTTGCGATAGTAATTAATCATTTTACAGATTATTTGAAATGAATTATATAGTGAATGATTTATCGTTAATATAAAATTAATAGCGTCAATAATAACAAACGGCACGGAAATGTTATTGATGTTAAATGTATGTCATTAATTTAATGAATATCCATTTATTATTTGACTGGATACCTATACGAATTCACTTTATATTCATCTTTCATTTCAATCATTGCTGATTGCACTTTAGAATACATCATTTCGCCGACAATTACTTCATTATTAATGCCAATTTAGCTTTCAAAGATCTTCGCTTGATCTTTAAATTAAAATGATTGATTTAGATTAAATGTCGTAATTAGAGATATGATTATAAATTAGGTATAATCTTGTATAAAGATTTTTAGTAATCAGAACTAGTAGAATTATTGTATCAACTCAAACTAGTGGCGCGTTATTAGATTCTGATTAGATTACGATGGTCTCGTTAGAGGGACGCATCTCCTTTAAAAGAAAATCGGGGTCGTTTATCGCGACATAATCGACAATTATCGACTGCCTTTATATAGACGAATCCAAAAATAAAAAAAAAGAAGGAACTCTGCGCGAAGCAACGCGTCACTTAGACGCCGTGATACGCTTGTGTACTTGCGATTGTTAGATAACTCGAATAATCGTTGCAGTGACGTAAAAAAAATTATTTGATGAAACGTGCGTCAGTAGGTGTTGGAATCGGGCGACTTATCGCTATTGAGAAAGGTTTTCTTGTGATTTCGAGAGATTATTATATAAAGACTGACGCTGTTGGGAAACATTACCAGTCGTTAGAAGAGAACTGCGCGGGAGAAAAAAGCTCTCTGAAACCCATTATTAATCGTTCTTCGCAATTTTAATCGTAAGCATGATTATGAAAAATCGGTTATAATTAATTCGCGTAATTAATTCTAGCGGAATGTCTCACGCGTTTTTATAGCAAACCGTTCTGAAATTTCATATTATTATATTAATTTTATTAATTATAGTATCTTGTTTATTGGAATAATTATAAAGTCAGTATTTTTTCAAATTATATATATATATATATTTGCAAATATTTTGAAATTATATTAAATGTGATTTTATATATATGCATATGTATATAAAGAAAAATATATATTATATGCAAAGACAAATTGTCTAAAAAATATTAAATTACCAATGTACATATTCAATATTTTAAAAAATTGTAAATCACATTGAATCGTCTCCGTATTCATTTTCATAATGACCTCGCGAATATCGGGCCGACATACAAAGTGGCCCGATATACATACAAGCGAGCAACGATTACTTTTTATTCTCGAGATAAAAGAAGGGTCGGTCGCTCGAGACAATCGACCCTGATCGTCACTCGATCGCGAACGAATATTAACACTACGTACACATCTAACGCTCTTTTCTCTCTACTTAACTTTGCAGGGTCCAAAGATGCCGTTGTCCGAGTTCCGCAAGAAAAAATTACTCTTCGTCTTCAACGCTTTTTTCGGTAAGTATATCACCACAAACAGTTAAAACTCTTTATACCAATATCGATTTAAAGACATTAATTCGCAAATTAACAGTGGCATTCTCTTATTAACGACGAATTAATGTAAATAAAACTTTTATGTTTCGTTAAATATTATGTTTATTTTATTGAAGGTAAATTAAATTCTCTTTAATATTTATAATGAGAAACCATCAATCGCTCGGATATTAAATAACGGTAAATAATAATGACGAGAAAAAGGAGTGTCAACCATATACTAAGAGGGTGATATTTTTAGTTTTTCAAACCCGATTTTACGCCATTCACTTATCAGACGGGATTTCACCTCTTCCTCGCGATTATTTATATTTCGCGTAATGATGGAATACACAAAAGTTCATCCGTACAATCTAAATTATTTTGTTTATTCGCGATGAAGAAAATTATCATTGTACTCTGCTCGTGTAATTTATTTCCCTCCACGTCACTATCTTAGAGAAAAGAATAAAAAGATATGTATCTTATGTGAATCATAATAAATAGCTTATATTAACTTGCCGATATATTGTGCAGTTATATCACTCAGATAGTAAAAAAATAATTATGCGCATCCCTGATAGATCTATCGCGTTAATTTAGTTTCGCCAGTCTTGTTCCAACTTGTGGCACTTTAGCCGTGATTTTTCTCTGCTGATACGGTTTAGTCCACCAAATGCGCTCGACAACGAGCAAACAGTTTTCCCCGACATTTCCAGATAACATTTACCGCCCCCGCAGCGCTCGTTCAACGAAAATCTCTCCCTTTCTCTTCCTCTCTTTCTCATCGCCCGCCGTTCTGCACATCTCGGTGAAACAAATCCTCATCGAGCGCTAACGTAACGAATGAGATGTCGCTTCTTCCCTGATGGCGTTTTCGCCATCCACTATACTCCGCATTCTCGTCCAGGGGGTTGTCTTGATTCTCTCCTAACGGACCTATTTCACTCGCCCTATCTCTCTCTCTCTCTCTCCTTCCTTCTCTCGCGCCCTTCGCGAAAAGCTGCGCAAGCCGTTTCGACACGAATGAAATACGGAGTTCGCCCGGGGGGTTGCTTTCGTGGTCTCTCTCGCGCCGCTCTTTTCGGGGCGGATGAAAACGGAATCGGGGTTGCGCACGCGAGCCGTTTTGCGGTCTCTCCGTGTGGTACCTATGTGTCGGCCCATTCGGACAAGAGCGAGGCAGGCTATGTGTGTATATCTATTTATGGTACGAACTATGGAGAAGATAAACAATGGACACGCCGCCGGCGGATCCGGCTAAGGGGTCGCTACGCCGCGTATGATGTGTGTACGTGTTCTAATTCTTCGAGCGTGTGCGTGAGTGAGTATCTCCCATCGAAGTCGTTTTAAGACTCTCGTAGCGTCATTTTTTTTTTTTTCTTTCGCACTATCTTTCAGGGAACTCACCATTCCGCGTATCGCGCCATATCAGATGTAATAAAATATAGAATCACGTCTCGAGCGTTAAATAAAATGTTCATTTATTTATTTATTTTACGAGATAAAGTTGTGAAAACTTGTTTGACCGCCAAATGGAGCTGATTTTTGTTTGCGTTAGATTTTAAATTGGAAATAATGTCATACGCGGAAAGTAATGTTATGAAAAAGTTATATGAGACTATATGTTATTACATCGTAGTTTTTCGCAGGTTGTTGATTTCGAATCAGCATTTTCGTAGTAAATTTATTGCTATAACTAATATAAAAACTTGTACTAAATTTTTACTGATTTCGTTTTTTTTTCTTTTTTGCGGTTTTGAAGCTATTATGCCTCTTCCAGGTCTCAGAGATCTTCAGCATTCCTCAAAACGCTCGCAAAAGCTTCATGCATCTTATTTAAAGGGCCTAATGGATGAAACGGCCGTGCCTCGTAGACGCGTTACAATGCATGCACGTGTTTTTATGATGACACATAATGTATAAATGCACCGTAATGTGCACCGGGTATAAAGCAGAACCGCTATGTACGCGCGTAGATCTACGTGTGGAGGTCACAAGCGTGCACACGCCTGGTAGCCCTTATTAATCCCTCATTTTCTTCTCCTCTTTGACCGCTTGGCGATTGGCCGCTAAACATATCCTACGGACGCTTCTGTGGGACTGATTATTTTACCGTGACCCAAGTGCGAAATGAGGGGGAGAGGAGTGTGTGGCGATATACTCGTATTTATGTGAACGATTATTTCTCGGTGTGATAATTTGGCCGATTCCATCATTTTCTCATTTTCTTTGTACTATTAATATTGTACGACAATTATTAATATTATTTGACAATTCGTAATATAATATAATATTATGAAAAATGATAATTTTACTTGATAATTTGCCGTTCTTTCTTTTCTACGTAATAACGTAGCAAGATTTCCAAGCATTCGTTCGCGCGAAAAAGTGAATGCGTTTTCTATTATTTGCGCCATCTTGCTACTAAACGTATTTATAAACGAGAGAATCCGTTTCATCGATTTTTAATCTGTCCACGGTTTCAGAGTTTTTGCAACAAGTAGTGCCATTAAAGGTAACCGGTTGTATATCCGGACGTTGTTATTAATTATTTTATCGTGCCCTCGGTTTGTCAACCGTCTCGACGCCGGATGCCGGGGAGACAATAAATTCTACCTCGTTGAATCGTAATCGGCTCTTAACAGGATTCCGGCTGCGGAAGCCAGGAAAGGGTGAAATGGTAGTTATCTTCCCCTTTTCTACAACAAAACGGGATTAATAAACGACGTGGCGAGCGGAAAGTACGAAGCGAAAACGAATAAAGCCGTGATGGAAGTGGGTCATCTCCAGAAAACTAACGATATCCGATCATAGCCAAGCGAGGCCAAAATCGAGTGGCATGATCGTTTATCTTGTCCTCTAAGCGAGAAAATGTACGTTGCTCTTCGGAAATGTTAGCGACAGCTCAGGCGGTCACATTTTATCCGAAATAACAAATAGTTGCGCAACAAAATTCAAGGAACAAAATTTTTTATATGCTGAATATAATTGAATTTTAAAACGAATCGTACATTTAAGTGAAGAAACGTATCAAGATATCAGATAACAATGTCCTGCTGTCCTTTCTTTCCCAGATGTTAATGAAAGTGGTACCATCGACATGAAGGATTTTGATCTCGCCGTCCAAGTAAGCGTACTGCATGTGTAAATTAATTCAATTATTTTTTTCGGTATCGCTATTATATTTTTTTTTTTTTCAAGTATATGAATAAATAAATACATTTATTTTATAAATCTTAGAAAAAAGTCTAATTCTAAAAATCTATTAGCTTCTTAAATTTGAAAGATTCGATTATTTAATTAATAATTGATTATTTTTATTTGCAATTTTCAATTACGCTTATAAATCAAGAATATCCAAGAATTCTAACTGATTCGCATTCTATTCGTATTATAGCGAATCTGCAATTCCAAGCATTGGAAACCGGACGATGCCACAACGCAGCATATTAAGAATACTTTGACTAAAGTCTGGGAAGGATTGCAACAACGAGCCGATGTCGATCAGGACGGACAGGTATAACGTTTAAATTATTCCTAACTATTTTAACTATAAAATCAAGTTACGATTTCTCTGATGGATTTTAGTACGTTTCTCTTTTATTCTTTACTCTAAAATAGCTTTCTGAATTTTTAGCATATTTCCGTCCCACTTTCTGTCTGCATTTATCGATTTTTAAAGTGTTTTTGCGTTTATAATTCTTGAAACAGTCTCTTAGCTGTGCTCGCTTGTGTATTTGCTTTTTACTCCGCAATCTAAAGGCATATTCCGCGATATTTCACGATATATGATTAAAATTTAAAACGACATACGAGAAACGCAGATATAGCTTGCTGATCAAAAGCGAATACGTATGTGGGCGCGCGATATTAACCGACGTGCATCTTATAGATCAGTCGAGACGAATGGTATTCGATGTGGGAAGAGTATGCGAAAGATCCGGCACACGCACTCGAATGGCAACAAACATACATGAATTTCATGTTCGATCTCGAGGATTCATCCGGTAAGTCTCGGCGAACTCATTCCCTCGATAAATCCGTTTATATTCACGTACCGGTTACGCGCAAACGTAATTCATTACGCATTCGCGTGGAGATTTCAGAAATAACTAATGTAAGCATAATTACTCGAGTAGAAAGTGACTTGGGGAGGAAGTATCATTAATTCTGTCTCCTCTCATGTAGTTTCACGAATTACAGTAAATACTTACTTAGTAAATACATCCCTCTCCCTGAGATTGCTCTGTTTCACAAACCTCGTTTCACTTTACCTTCTCAATGAATAGCGTTTATACAATTTATACTTATTTATATATATTTTTTCAATGCACGTGAAAATAAATATTTTATAGATAATTTTTTATATTTACACTATATTTTTTATTAGTACATGTATAACTTAAATGTTTCTAAGCATTTTTAAATTAAATGCTTTTATTTTTATCTTCTTATTTTAATTACAGTATATATTTTTGAAATTCTTTAAAATTTGATAAACTAATCGCGTTAAAAATGAATGACAGTTTCGGGAATGCGAGGGTTAGAAAGTCTAATAATAAATATCCCTTTCACTCATTATCCTTCATTCATTCATAAAAATTCCTATAATAATATACCTCCCTCCCGCCTTTGCATACAAAAAATTTCTCAGCATTTTTTACCTTCAGTCCCTTGTAATATATATATATATATATATATATATATATATATATATATATATATATATAAAACTATATATATAAAATATATATATATAATATAATATAATAATATAATATATATAATAATATAATATATATATAAAATAATATAAAATAAATATATAAATATATAAATAAATATATAAAATAAATATAATAATATAATAATATATAATATATATATATATATATATATATATATATATATATATATATATATATATATATATATGAAACGATAGTTTCACAAACTTGAATCCGATCTATCCCGTATCGTCAGGTGACGGATCGATCGACGAGACCGAATTCAGCAAGGTGTGCAGCAGTCACGGAGTTGACGAGGCCGAGGCACGCGAGGCGTTCAAGAAACTGGGGGTGGTGAGTATCAATCAAGCGGAAAGGAAAAGAAAATAAAAAGAAGAGGATAGCGTAACGCGGTATCGAGCCTTACAAAACTGTTTACTTCTTCGCAGGGTAAAGAAGTGACTCGCGAGAAATTCGCCGATCTATGGAAGCAATATTTCTGCTCCGACGACCCGAACGTACCTGGAAACTTTATATTCGGAAAGACTTCTTTCTAACTCCGCTACCCCGTGTAATTGAAAAAAACAAAAAAAACCGCGCATATATATATTTTACGCCAGGTTATTTTATGTAAACGTATGAATTGTTAAAGAGATAGGCGCAAAACTCGATGTAATCTACTAGTCAAAATTCTATTTCATTTATTGCTCTCCCGTGTAACCTCTCATATTGAAATAATATAATTGTAATTAAACGAGATCGCGAGAGGAAAGAGGAGAGAGGGGGAACTTTATATTATCTTCCTGCTCTTTATCGCCACTCTGCGTGTAGCTGCGGCATGTTTAAATCTCAGTTACTATTCTAAAATAACTTTGGTCAAATTAAACGAAATTTCGCGCAAAAATTATATTTTTACTTTTATTTACCTCGTTACCAAGTTTTTATTGTATGCGCGATTAATCGATATATGCAATACGCAATAAAACACAAAGTTAACGGCATCGATTATTAAATCTAGCTTGCAGTTTTTCCTTTCGTTGCTCTACGTAACACGTTGTCCCTTTAAACGGCATTTGCAACAATTTCCCAAACTATTAATTTCAAACTTCTCGTTTTCCACTTCTGACATTCTACACGGCCGAAATATTCCGAAAAATCTAACAAGGTGTATTAAATTCTTCGACTGCAAACTTTCCTACGCTAAATATTTCATAGTGAGTATGTGCTAGGATTAAGTATCTTTATTATCTTTACGGCGCATATCGATCCATCACCGCCGAAGAGCTAATTACGTCGTATAACGTGTAAATAAACGCCCTTGCGAATATTATAAAAATGGTTACGCTGTTTCGATACGCGAATAGAGACGCGACCGGCGATAATTTAAAAGTATATTTTTTCGTTGCATAATTTCGTCAAGTAAATTCAAGTTAAAGTCTCTCTTTCTTGTTACGGCGATCTCGTTTTGAATGCGTATATTGATTATAAAAGACACCCGATTGTACAATTCGCTGAAATTGATTTGCATTTGGCGCCAGAGAAAAAGCGAAGTTTCTCTCCGGTTTGCGAAAAGATATTTGGAGAATTGAAAAACAAACGGTATCCGTACTGAACACGCGTACCTCTGGCAATCATAGTATGTTTTTTCCAAAGCACTACGGCTTTCATTCGTTTCACAATACTTTAATATTGTCTTGTGCTCTTACGTAGCCTTTTTTTTTTTTGGTTTTAATTTGAATCGTTTTCTCTCTACATTCGAATATTTTCGCATTGTTGAAAAGGAGATTTGAATTGTACTACAAAAAGCTGTGCGTATACGAAAAAAAGGAAATCGTCCGGAAGAAATGTAAAGGATTGATAAACGCACGCTATTCGATTAACTGCTCTCCATGCAATGATGGGATTGTTGTTGCGTTGCGTTCGTATCAAATCGTGTACATCTGTACGTTAAATGAGAATTGAATTTTACACGGATGGTCAGTTCAATCAACTAACGATTAACTGGTGCCGTGTTGATACTTCACCGTTAATTGTTGTTCTGTTACAAATTTGTGACAAAACTTTCGTTGTGCGTATCTGATATCATTGTTTGTGTGATTGTATATTATTGTATAATTAAGAATACATTCGCGTCAAACGTATTATGAAATTAATAAATGTGTCTTTTGGGAATTAATGATTATTGTAATAATAAATGTACGTCATATAATAAGAGTAATCAAATTGTTTGCGAAAAATATAGGATTGTAATTTGCGTATTTTGCTTATTAATTTCTATCAGCAGATCATTCTATTTTACGGGACTGACAACGATAGAGAAATTGTATTCTTTAGATTCGCTTTAATTATCGATCACTGCCCGTAAAGAGACAAACATAACATATATCGAAACAGCAGTACGTTTAATCTATCGAGTGTGTAAATAATAATAAATCATGACGAATATTTTCCGTACTTGTTAGAAAGTAAATGTACTGAGATAATAATCCTTGAATTTTCTCGTTCGTCCGCCATAAGTCACATAAACATCAAATATATGACGCGGCTATAAGCAAGAGAGAAATACGAATGTAATGAAACACTCGTTGTCAATTGAAAATGTTCAGGCACGGATTAAGTGACATGTTAAATTTTAATGAAATGCTCAACAGCATGCAAAAATTTGTAATTGCAAAATGTTTTCATTTTTTATTTCAATTATCCATATGTGATAAGGAGATTATCGGTTAATAAAATAATTATCGGCAAATTTCTATTATATAATTTTCGATTCATGATTTATGAATGTTAAAAAATTATATCTATAGCTTATCTGATATGTCAATGCAATTTTTGTCAAAAATTTACGACTTTTTATCAATAAAAATTAGGTTGACTCCGTCAATTTTTTACATTTCATATTTTCTCTCCAATAATTGGATATTAAATTCTCTTTTTCGCAAATGATAATTTATGCATATTCTAAACAGAAGAATCAAAGTATCTTAACCTGTGCCTGTAGTATTGTATTGTATATGGTTTCGTGTTAACAGAAGCATTTACATGCTTACTTGTTGTAATAAACATGTACTATTCCTGTTCCTAAAAGATGCATATAAAAATATGTTATATAAATATCACAGCATGTCTCTATACGTGAGAGAAAATACGTCGACGAGAAAAAAAAATATAAAGAAATATATACTGTATAAAAATTAAAATTGAATATCTCTTTTTTCTTCCAACCCTCATCCTATATTATTTTTAGAATACATTATATGCATTGTACTAGCATATGTACGGTAAATTTGTCTAACTTGTATGTCATTACTGTAACTCAATAACTGCCATGAAATTATTACTATAATGGAACATAATAAATCATAGAAAGCATAAACAATCTTATATTATACAACTGTACATCCTTAAAAAACATGGTTAAATAAATTGTTGCATCCGTTGTCAATGGAAATTGCCTCTATTTATGATGTTTCTATCTTCTTTATTTACTTACTTATCTTATTTACTTATCTTACTTGATTAATTCTACCTCGAGATCAAGTATTCAAAGATATAATAGAAAATTTTTATCATTACATGCATTACAAGTCAAATAAACTTAATGCCCGCGAATAAAAGTTAAATCAAATAATATAATGTTAATTATATATATAGGAAAATAGCTTAATAACGGTATTAAATTATTTAAATGCAAACAAACATTAACTCCTGCTTCAACATTTAACTACAACTTTATGACAATGTATTGTAAAATTCGATAAAATATGAAAATGGCAAATTATGTAAGTAAATTAAATTTCTTTTCCGATTATTTATATATTATTGTATATTATATAATAAAACACATATACGCGCATTCATCAATATATTATGTTATTAATCAAAGTGTGTATTTTAAGAATTGTTGTGATAATGGATAAATAAAAAAAAATTTAATTTTTGTTTAAAAAAAAAAAAAAAAGAGAATTCTCATATATTAAATGTCAAAGGATTATATTCCAAAAATCGTTAAAAAATCCTTCTACATTTCTCTATATAATAAAATCCTTTTAAAATATAATTTTTTATTTCCTTTTGATTGAACAGGAATTTTTCTTTCTCTTACTCTTTATTTATCTCCTTCTGAGTAAACAAAAATTTTTCTTTCTCTTCTAATACACATGTCATATAATCGCGTATAGGAAAAAAGACCCAGATAATAAATGTCCCTAAAAGATTTCCAAAAATGATTTAAAGTCCGACTAAAGTACGACTAACGTCCTATCTTTAGTCATCCTTCTCTGAAGAGATAGAAAGCACGCTACAACAATATTTTCATTCTACGCATATACTATTTTAGAATAGTGATACAATTTTGAAATAAATTATATACCTTAATTTTCAATTTCGAAATAAAGAGGTTCCATTGTAGCGCAAATTCATTAATGTAATAAGTGTCGAAATAGCTACACACACAAACGTTAGTGGATTATCGTGTTATATGTCATAGGTTAATTGACATATAGCGTCGTAATAAATAATAATGGGACAGTCAGAGAGCACTAACCGGTGAGTAAAAATGTGTGTATTTATTTATTTATTATATTCGGACATTTATTTAAGTCTCAAATTTCATATATATATATATATATATATATATATATATATATATATATATATATATATATGATGTATATACACACAGATATATTATATATTATCTATACACACGTGTACAAATTTTATACACTCCTGTTTGCGTGGGTGGCTCCATCTTATTTATATAAACTGAATTGTGGGGGAAGGTTCTTTATCCATTCCGGGAAGATTCGAAAACAAGATAAATGAAAACTCTGCATGTTAATTCGGTTTGATGAGCGCATAGCATAGAGCGTAAGTCAATTGCGTGAAAATTAATAGATGAGATTCTGAGAAAGAAAACAAGTTAAACAACGTTTCGAAAAAAATTTCATATTCAAGTTTTAATAATTAGAGCGGACCTTTGAGCTCTGTTTTTTTAAAAGAACAATTCTTATTTTGAATAAAAAATATAAGCTTTGTCTTTTATTCATTCTCAGTCTCTCAAATATTGCTTCGTGACGTTTGTTCTCCAGCACGTGCGCTTTATATAACCTCTATCAGTCTAATCTCACAAAAGTCGCGTCGATTTACGATACACTCATCGCGAATCCTTTCACAATGCTCTCGAGAATATGTATTTGTCGTATCTTATCATTTCCCTGTTCAGTATGCGATAACACTTCACCTGACCAGACCGATTTCCCCAATGAAAGTTAATATATATCTTGACAAGCCTCACTATGAATGTAACATTTATTTTATATGAAAAGAGATTTTCCTGCTTGAACATTCATCTATTCTCCAACGTCAATCTTATATATGTTTAGTTCAGGCTGTTTGATAAGTGCTAGAAGCTAGGAATAGTATCAAAAATATGTTGATCTTTTTATTACATTAGTCTATCATAAAGTGTAAAAGTAAGAATAATGTAAGTAGAATGCTTGTTTATGACTTATTTGTATTTATATTATCTATTCTTTATTATCTGTGTAATCCAATAACAAAAATTCTTGTGTAATTAATTATTAATTATGTGATATTCTTGGATTATAATATTCAAATATTGCTTTTAAAATGTTTACTTTTTATATATTGATATTTGCAATAATGTATGCCCTCCTCCCCTTTAATGCAGTAATATTTGTTAATAGATTTTTAATTTCATATTTTATTTATTCACCCGTTACAAAAATATAATTTTGATTTCGTACACTATTACTTTGTGACTCTGTAATTTGTATGACTATATCATGCATTAATTTAATTTTAAATAAAATATGTTATATACAGTTTGTAAAAAGACTTTGCTAAAAATATATACTTAGATTATTTACGAGGCATAAAGATTCAATGTATTTAAATATATTTAAATAAGATGTAAATATAAACAAATTCCATAAAGGGGATAGTATGTAGTATTTTTTTTTAATATATGAATTATTTGCTCTTTTTTTCTATACTTTTCATTATATTTGTTACATGTGTTGTTATAGGTCAGGCATTAGCAATGAGATAAAACGTTCCCTGAAAGTGAAAGAGGAGGAAGAATATGCCATGACTTGTCTAGGGACGTATGTATTTGTAGATAAACATTGTAGACAATCAACTACAAATGATTCATCTGCGAAGCAAATTGATTCTCTGTCACTTGCATATGAAGATCTATTCACCATGCCTTATAACATCATACAGGATTATGGTTTAATTATAAAACATTTAGATATCAGTCACAATGTATTCAGTAGGTAAGTGAATATCTCCATAAATAACACATGTAACAAAATTTGCAGAAAGATATAAAAAAGATTTTTGCTCCATAATAATATAATGCAGTAAAAGTAAAATAAATTGTTATTTTGAAATTTCAGGAATTTACAATTTTTATCAGAATTTGACAACTTGAGATCTCTCAACTTGGACAACAATAAAATAGATGATATTACTGTGTTCCCACATATGCCAAATCTTGAACTTCTTTGGTTAAATCATAACCTCATTAAAAATTTATATCCCTTTATTAAGAACCTTCATAAGAGTATACCAAATCTTAAATATTTATCTCTTATGGGAAATGAGGCAGCACCTAGTTATCTTAACGGTGGAAATTTCTTTGAATATCTTCAATACAGGTATGTTATTAGAAAATATTTCTCTAAATTTTTTATTTATTTAGTTTTATTCTTATGTATTTAATATATTTCTTGTAAATTTAAACTGTAACAGTAAATTTTTTAAAAAGGTTATTTGTCCTATCTTGGTTTCCAAACTTGATACACTTGGATGACAGAATAGTGAATGACGAGCAGCTACTAGAGGCCAAGAGACTATTCAAACGACCATTGTTTAAAGTAGAACTGCCAGAATGCATTAAAGACTTACATAATAAAATGAATATCTTTTCCAAGCCATCAATGCCTGATAAACAAAAAATATCAAGGGGAACAAATCTTATTATTTAAACACAGTATTACAGAATAGCTCAAAGGAAATTTTGATTATCAGATATTCATTTAAGAAAAGAATGAGATATTTTGCATGCCATTAGAAATATGTGCCAATTATAAAAGCAATAAGTAATACTATGTTTTATAATGATATATATAAGCATTTTCTTTAATAGTCATTTTTTATATTATATTCAAATAGCTGTACGAACAAATAATTCGTATATTAAATATACTCTATGTATATAATATTTGGAATCAATTTTAAATTATATTCTGCTTTTAAAAGCAGATGTTATATTTGCAGACATGTTATATTTACACTACTAGATAGGTATGCCTCATTAATTTACATAGATGGTTTTAGCACAGAGTCTTTTTGTAAACTGTATATAAGACATGAATATTATTTTATACATTATGCATGTGTGTATATATTGCGTATGTCAGTGGTTTTTATGAACATTTGATAAAAATAAAATTGTGATACAAATGTGTAAATAATTTATCTTCTTTTTATCATATAAATCGCAAACTATTTGTATAATAAAATGTCTATACAATTTCGATAAAATGTATATATCTAGCAGTGCTTATGCATCTGCACTTCAAAAAAAAGCAAAAAAAAAAAAAAATATAAATTATGCGAAGACGATTTTGATCGAACAAAGCTATCGTTTGAATGATAGAAATAAAATTGAATCAAACAGAGCTATTATATTTGACGTGGAGATAAAGATGAAATAAAAATTGAATTATTTTATTAAATATATCGGAGAGAGAGAAAGGGCGGTTGAATTAGATATTACAAAAGGTATAATAAATCGACGCAGTTAATTTTATAGAATTGCCACGTACCTCGTGATGATTAGGAAGTTGCCACAGCAGTTGCATTTTCCTCGAATTCCGAGAAACATGGTGAAGAAGATTTCCGAGGTACACAAGGACGGATCACGGATACCGAAATCACAATAGCGGCGATTACACGCGACACTCAACACGTTGCGATACAATTGCAGGCACTCGCGATAACTTTTTGCGCGTAAAATTCATTTTACGACAATAATAATCGCGAGAAATACGGAACGATTCGAGGGCGAGTCCGACATTGTCGCGGCGCGATTTCGTAACTGCAGCAATTCGAATTTAAGAGCAATGCTGTGATTGGTCCGCCGCTTCAACCTTCGAAAATCGTAAGATAGCTCTAATGATTTCTAATTGTAATCAATCATTAAAAAGATCGATTAACATAGAGCGTATTTTACTCGATACGACAGATACTTCAAATAATACTTTGATTGGCCAATTAAAGAAAGAAATATTTGCTTCTTTTATCCCGATTGATCGATAAAAAAAAATTAGATTATAATTTATAATATATATTTATAATTTATAATAATTACTGTCGCGAATTGAAACGTAATATATGAATAAATAAATATATGAGAAGTAAAATACACGTACAGTAATGAAGGAATTGCCGAGTCAATTAATCAAGAGAGAAAGAGAGAGAGAGAGAGAGAGAAAAAGAAAAAAAGTTCTCCGATTAATTCATTAATCCATTAAACTATTAATTGAAAATTTACGGAACAGTTTATTTTTCGATATATAGTACACAAGGCGTCCGAAATCTCTTTACGTTTAATTATGTATTACGCTTAATTATATTTTTGAGATGAATATTCTACATAAGTATACTGTGGTGAAGCGGCGGATTAAATATTATATTGCGTGTGTTATCCGTCCGTCGTCGTCGAGCGCGCTATTGTTTGTGTTTGGCCGTGTCCTTGACATTCCTGCGCCGAGCGCCGAGCCTCGAAGGGAAGGAGAAAGGGTAGTGACGCGTACGCGATGCGTTGCGTATGTCGTATTATATTTCAAAATACGATCACGGATTTGAAGATCGCAAATTCGGTATTATTATTGCAATTACGTTATTAGCTATTATAGATATTCAACGCGGTACGATAACGTGTGCAGGTATTCGTAATAACATTTGCGCGCAAGATTTACTTTTAGATAATATAACAAATTATAATTAATCATTAAAAAGATAAATTTCTAGTCATTAAAAATATAAATTAATATAGAACGTATTTTACTCGACGTAACAGATATACTTCAAATAATACTCTAATTTAGCCAATCCAGGAGAAAGAAATATTTTTCTGTCGATCAAAAAAAAAAAAAAACCGCTCCTAGATTATAATTTATAATTTATAATAATTACTTTTGAAATGTAATATATGAATAAATATACGAGGAATAATATACGTGAAGTAATACGTGCACAGTAATGTAAAAATCGAGTCGATTAATCGATTAAGCGAAAAGAAGCCCTGATATATTAATTATTTAAATGTCATATTAATTGAAAATGTACGGAACGATATATTTCATATTTAGTTTGTAATCGCATCGGAAATTTCCTTATATTTGGTTTAAACATTTTCAAGAGGTGGACATTCTTATATAAATATTTTATAGTGGGGTGGCTTAAATATATTATGACTGCGTTCAGAAGAAAAAGCTTTCCAACTGTTGAAAAATTCTTTAATATGATTGGTTTATACCTTTAGTTCCTGCTGGATCTAAATGTATAAACCAATCATATTAAAGAATTTTATAATAGTTTCAAAGCTGAACGCAGCCTATATTGGGCGTGCGTTCGTGGTTCATAGAGCGCGCTGTTCTTTATGTATGTGTGTATGCCATGGCCTTGACATTCTCGCGTCGAACTTCGGAGGGATGGTAGCGGCGTGAGGTGTTGCGTGTATCGTCGTCTTATTATTCGAAATATGATCACGAAAGTATTTGAAGATGGCAAATTCGGTAATATTATTGCAATTAGCGTTATTAGTAATATTGTAACGAGTAAATTAATCCCGGCGATAAATATCGCAATAACAGCTATTTATCGGAGCACATATTTTACGTATTCTATTGCATTATTTAAAGCAGACTATTTTTGAATTGAGGCAATATAGAAGAATAAATTGTATGTAAATTAACAAGTTATTGTTTTATTATGATATTATATGTATGATAACAATAATTATCTCATAAATTATATTTTATAAAACAAGTGGATATAATTGAAAATCGAGTTTGCGCCAAGCGGCGAAGTTGGCCGCTAATTAGCGGGTGAATGTATTTCAATATCTATTATCCACGTCGCAAAATTTCGGCCTTTATTTATTCGGCGAGCGACCGTTAAAACGCGCGCATTTTACATAATCTGTTCGATCAGATTATTAATCGCGTTTCTCTCAATTTTATCACATAGAGTCGCGCACAAAACATCACAAGCGATTAAAATCTGGAATGCCGTGTCACGCGATTAAGATCGGAAATGCCGTATCAAATATCGCGTGCGATTAAAATCGGGAGTGCCATTTGAAGTATCGCGCAATTAAAATTGAAAATGTCGCGTACAATTAACGTCGGGGAGTGCCGTTCAAAGTGTCGCGCGATTATTTTGTTAATAAATGCGCGCGCGTGATCGCAATTAATCGTGTTTTTTCGCGAGCGAAAAATTTATGCTGTGTAAATGTCATAAGGACAAAATGGAGGACGAACAAGAGAGGAGGAGGAGACCCGGGGAGACATCGGACAACGGCGGAACAACCGTAGGGTAAGATTATAATTTATTTTTTATTTATTATTTATTACTTGTAAAATTATAATGGCTCGTTTTTTTTTATTTTTCCACGAGTCAATCATTTTGCATCAATGTATAATATAATGCATAGAAAGGAGTGTAGATATTTTATTTTGGAATTTTTAAAATTTTTAGTAATTAATTTTTAATAAATAAGTTAAAATTTTCATAATACGCACATACAAGCGCACATAATTTTTATATAAACATTCTATTTTAATTTATTATATATTTTTAAAAAATTTAGATCTAAAATCCTTTTTAATGATTTTTATGACGCAATTTTTTATTAAATAAATATTATGTTTACGATACGAATAAGAGTTTAATGCTATTGTGTATTTTTTTTTTAATATTAATTGTTTTTAGATATTAATTATTTAAAAAAAATAATTTTGCTTATATATAATTTGTGTTTTTATATGTTATAGGTCAATGTTATAAATTACAACTCCGCTGTTGCGCATCGGTGTCGGTGAGTACATCTGTAATAATGTGTTTTGCGAAGAAATTGTTTAATTTGTGGTTTGCTTTTTTTTCATTGATATTTGTCTTACTGGCATTACGACGATAATTCAATTCCTTGCTAATGCATGAAAATTCTATCGCAATATTGTGTTTGCTTTCCGAATGCAATTTACACAACTTCTTCAGCTGATCACTGAGACGTGCATGCAATGTTAACAGAGTTCGTGAACTAAGTCTCGATGCACATGAGCGTCAGAAAGAGCACATGACACATAATGTTGCGTCAAATTATAATACGTACATGTGCATTATTTAGTTATCTGAATCATATAATTTTAATAAAATTGGAGAACTAATTTCGAGCGTGTTACTGTATGCTAATTCATCGATTATAAATTAAAATATTTTTATGCGCTTTACAGAAAGATCAATATAATTTTTAAAATTATTGTTTTTAATTATTATGTACAGTAATATTATCATAATATTTTTTTTAAGACAAAAAAAATATTTAAGAATATACGTGTATATAAAATTTAATATAGAAATAATGAAATATATATATATATATATATATATATATATATATATATATATATATATTTCTATTTATATATAATTAAAATCTATTATAAAATTTTATTCCATTTTATTAATTTTATATGTATATAAAAAATATATATAAAATATGTATAAAAAAATTGCTACAGGTCAAAATTGATTCAATGTCCGCTACATATGGCCGTTACGTCGTTCACGACGTCCGAGGGTTAATAAATTAAAGATAAATGTGGAATCGATTTGCCATTAGTGATTTAAATTTATAAAAGACTTTCGTAAACTGTTCGTATAAAATTTTTTGTATAAAATATTAGATATTTGCAAATGTGGAATTTTAGATTAAATCTTTGTTATTTGCATATTCCGCGCGCTACGCAAGATTCATCTTGAATCAGATATTTGATATTGGTTTCATGCATAAAACATTCACCTCGGTGGTGAGATGCACTTCACGTTTCGTTCTCACGCTTATCTTGTATACATTACGCAGAACCGATGTCGCGCGAAAATCCGTTTAATCACGACATCGAACGCGATCGCGTCGCAATTGCCTTCCGATCGTGCCACAATAATCTTCGTGTGGGTATATATATGTGTGTGTCCGCAAAAGGATTTACCACCCGGCTTACTTTATTGACAACGATCTTGCGTAATCCGTTCGTACCCTATCATTGAAGGTTGTCTGGTTTTACTTGCATCGATTATCGAATAGCAATGATGCCGATTTCAATTAGATTTTTCTCGAGGCGTAAATGTCTACGAAAAAGGGATATTATTTTTTGGGGACAAATGTAACGCGAATTTCACGAGAGAAATACGTGTTTATATTATCATGCAAATGATTAACACGGAAGCATTTAGTCCCGAATGATTGAATACAAAGAAATGTGAACTTTATGGAAAATGAGATAATTATCTTTAAAAAATTTTTAAGTATTTTTTTTAATAATATTATTTATGTATCTATACGAATTTATACGACTCACTGTACGAATGGTTTTAAAATATGTGCAACGTTGTATTATATTTATTCATAAAACTTTTTAAATGCTTCTATTAGATTTAAATCAACAAAGTTGTATAGACTTTAGAGACATTCATGTTTCTCGACAAGTTTTGAAATAAGTAATTATCTAATTAATAGCATGAATAAGCAAGTTCGAGTAAATTTGGTTATGCTTGCACACATGAGGGAATATGTGTCTTTACACTTAATAATCAGAAACTACGAGACAAACTTGAAAGCACATAATAACTAGAATTTAAATTAATGTTAGTCGCTTGCATTACCATAATCCGAAATTTATTGCTAAAAGTTTATTGTCTAAGATATAAAGAAATAAAATAAAATCTTCGGAAATTCTTATGTAATTGTTGCTTAATAGGAAGTTGTTCTTTTACTTTTTAAATTTCTTTTACATTTTTTAAATTTAATTACACATTCTTACATATTTTTATGTACATAAATTAATTTGTCCTTCAAATTTTAAAAAATTGTATATATTATAGTAAAGTATGCTTTATAGCATATATATATATATATATATATATATATATATATATATATATATATATATATTTTGAAATTATTGCAGTTTAATGTCAAAATATTTTAAGTGCTGCAATATTGTAGCTGTTTCTTAATTTTATTGTCAAAATTTTCAACTATATTCATAACTTTAACGAATAAATAAATTATTTAGCAATGCTGCAGTTTTTTATATCTTTGTAAATTACAAAGAATGACATGAATGAAAGCGTTTATGGTCTTGATGCTTTTAATATTTGTCTTATATTACTGCATTTTGTATAGTAATAAGAAGAGAAGGACAAAAGAGAAATAGGCCTTACTTTTCAGCAAAAAAAGTATCTTCATAAAATTATCTTTGAATTATTAATATAAAATTTCGTGTTTTGTATTTTTTTTTATTTTGTAAAATTAATTTTCTGTTTTAAGCTCTTAAAAAATTTATATTATTTTTTTTATCGCTATATTATCTTAGCGATCAAATTGGAATGTTGTAAAATGAAAACACAAGACTCTCAAAGTTCACAGAGTAATATAAAAAATGTAAGAAATGGTATTTCAATACTGCCAACTAAAAACAAATATATTAAAAACAAAGATTTTGATAATTTAGATGCTAAAACAAAAAGTTCTAAATCTCGTGATGAAAATGATGTGTCACATAGTATCATCAATTGTTTCAAAAGGCTAAACAATGTATGATCGAGTCATAATCGAGATTTATATATAAAGATTTGATGTCAAGACCTGTCGCTTTTTTTAAGTATTTTAAAATAAGGATATTTCGAGAAATATATTTATTACACAATCGATTCTTATATACTTGATAAAACTTATTTTATTCGCATAAATTGCTGTTTACAAGATTCTATAACAAAATAAATTGAACATTGGCTTATAAAAATCGATAATAATATTTTTACAAATTACAAATCATTACAGAATTATTGTAAATTACGAATCAAATAAATATTTTTGACAGATATTGTGAATATTTTTAACAATCTTTTGTGCCTTGTTAAAACGCTCGAAAATGTTTACGAAGTGCGTCACGCACATTCACATCGATACAAAACTGTATAAAAAGAGATAAAGTTTTGACATATTTATCATATAATACTTATGCCTTATGGCATTAAAAACACTGTTATAATATCAATATTCTGCCCAATAAATTATTGCTTCCAGTTATAGCTTCGTTTTATCCATTATTCGAATTATTTTCAAAAGAGTGAAAAAATGCATTCTTTACGTAATCGAGTTTCAATCTGAACTTTTTTAACAAAAGACAATATTGCATTTATCGGTTAGATAAAAATTGTACCCATTTATTTATTCTAAATAATCACAAATTGATCAGTCACTAAGTACGCTTTTAACTTAAGCCTCGACTCAATACAATCTACATAAGCGTAATTAATACGCTCATAATGTCCATCATTTCCATCTATATATCTTCACACAGATATACGAGACTACAAGGTGCGCCTATATCAGACTATATTATTAATATCAGACTGTCGCAATGTTTGCAAAAAATGCAATTCTGCGAGCGAAGCCAATTAACAGAATTACGAACTCTATAATGCGGTTTTCCCGATAACTGAGAATCGATTGTTTGTCTCTGTTCGTTCATCTGCAACTTAGCTCGCGCATACATCGTCATTTCAGCCTTATTCCGGCTGCTGGATATTTTTTTAATCGACTAGTCACGTTATTTCGCCTTGTTTTATTCTGTCTTGTATTGCCCCTCTCGCTTCATCGTGGCGGGAGCGATACTGTCGTCGTGACGATTCTGATAAGATTATTATGTAATCTCACACAATCGCTTTCCCCGCACGCGTTCCGCGCTCGCTTCCCGTAAACTATCTTTCTCAGATCCGCATTATGTTTACGGGCAAACGGATGCAATTGTTGTGTGACCAGCCAATTAATTAAGGGCTTCAACGATAAGCTTTCGCCCTCTCTGCCCAGGCGAATAGATCCACGCTGGGTATCGCGTCGAAATCTGTGCAGCGTCTCAACTCGTTTCTGAAATATCAAAGAGGCAATATTAGAACATTAATTTATATTTTAAATTAATTATATTATAAATAATAAGTTTATAACATTATAAATAGGAGTATAATAGGAATCTTAATAATTTAAAACGCGCCATATAAATAATTATATTTACCCGGCTTGAGGCTTGAGGAATACATTGCGCTGCATGTGAGTGATGTTATCACCATTGTCGCAGAATATTCGCGCTAAGGAGACATTATGAAATTGAACCAATTGCTCTGCAACAAAGAAAGATAATTAATCAGAAGTAGAAATAAATGCATTAACTCGGAATATATCAAATGATATGACGTCTTACCAGGTGTGAAGGGATGCGGTTGCATCGCGGAATCATAGAAGTACCTGTCGGTATGTCTAGATCGAGAGAACTGCTCGTAAATAAGACAACGGAAAGTCGGACCAACCATGCCGTCATCCGCCGGTCTCTCCGCCATACCACCCACAATAAGATCGACATCGTTAGGATGGGAATAGATTGTACGCAGTTTTCTCACCATCTAATAATCGAGCGATGAAAAATTATATGAGTTACTTGTTTTAAGAATATCAGATGCAAGAAAACAAATATTTTTTTCAATATTTTTCTTACTTCCGCGGGAATATAATCTAGGAAATCGTCGAAAGTTCTGGCAGTAGGAAGTCTGCAATATCTGCGATAATAATTGTATCCTGGCAAGCCATGATCGCGACCACGTTCGATGTCCAAGCTGATGGCATCCAAACCTAAATTATTTCCATTACTAGTGTACAATTTGCTTGTCATCTGCAACGCAAAAGTAATGATTATTATGAGAGATTCCTTCTATATTATCAGCATTTATATAAAGGAAAAAAAAAAAAAGATTGACACAGCACTTACGTCGGGAATAAGACTAATGTCCATTCTCTGGCTAGTCTGAGTAGCAAGACCACGAAGTAATCCGTCAAATACATCCTCCGATTCGATTACGCGCGGATTGAAAAAATGCTCCGCCAGATTCAGCGTTCTGTTCTGTTGACGAGAATTATCCGGCAAACTAAAATAAAATATAGAGTCATACATATTGTCATATATGTTTTTATCCTGTAAAAATTATATCTTTCGCATTATAATATATTTACTTCAGCTTTCCTTGCATCAGTGAATTCAAGAAACGCAACGCTGCGGTGGCAGCTTCGTTGCTAATCGACGGTTCGTCGACAGAATTATAATTGCGACTGTGACTATTTCCTATGATGAGACCGACGGCACGAATGTATCTTCTACCTAGCAAAATGGGCAGCCATTCTTTGTAAGTGATATGTTGAATCTCAGCAATTACGATGCGCCTGGCCTCCTGATACAAGATCTCGTCCGACCAATCCGGATTCAACTTGGCAAGTTTGTCAGCGATGCGATTATGCTCGCGAAGCCAGATCGTGTGGATCACGGCTAACTGAGGTTCAATATTCACGCGATCGTCACCTGACAGACATATATTTGTCGCAATAATTTAAATTGTCTCGTGATAAATATACACACGATATACGCACAAATTAAATTAATTAACACATACCGGAATTATAACAATTTTCTCCGCATTGCGACGCGAGTTCGGTCTCTCCTTTCGGCAAGTACTCGAGATTGTTTTGCATGTTAACGCGAAGACGACCGCCTTCGAAAGTGCGAAGCTTGCGAGATTTCTTTAAGGTAGAGCCATAAATCGTCGAACCGTCCAAAAAGTGGCTCACTTGATTCATCTGCAATTATATAGATTAATAGATTATTACTTATATAATGAATTGTGCGAATCTCAGTTATAACTAACAATAAGTAGTTTTTTTTTTTTTTAGTTTTCAAGATAATTATATTATGCTTTTTTTGAAGTAAAATACTAAAATGTCACAATCTCAAATTCAGAAAATAATAATCGTGTACCTGTTCCACTGGTCCAAAAGTGCATTCCGATCTTAAGACAGGTAAAGAGCGAACGTAATTCATGCAGCGAACGTAATGTTTGCCATAAACCGGATCACGTTCTGGCACGCTGATGGGAGAACAATCTGGATGAATATGACGTGGTGACAGAGTATCTCCATCAGGCTGACAGCAAGAAATCGGTTTTCCAGTTGAGACTGTAATTAAAAATATTAAAGAATAATTTTTTTAATAATGAAATTATGGCGAAGAGAGAATTGACATATTTTATAAATTTACTTGACGCTTGCATCATTTCTAAATTTTGATATTAATATAATAATGTTTTTTTAAGAAATTTTTAAAATTACATTACACGTGAATATTGATTTATCTAATAAAAAAATATATATTTCCTATTATTCAAATTTGATTGAGATTATAAAATTATATCAAACCGATAAACACACACTTTTTATGAAACAAATGAGAAATTGTAATCGATTCACGCGTTGGAACTCAAGTTAGACATTTTATTTATTCACACAAATTTATCCACTTACCCATTTTACGAACTGCTGTGTGAGCTATGTCGTGAGCAATAAATTGGCTCCATTCCATCACAGCCAGTGTTCTACTTGCATCCGATTGATCATTCGCAGTGGACAATGCGGCGCTTACGAGCCTCGGGCTTGGCAGTGGTTTCTTCGTTTGTCCAACACGCCTCGGTTCTTGGATGCCTGCCCAAATTGAACATTAGACCTCTGTCGCGTGTACGGTACAAAGTCGCAAAATCGGAGTAAATCGGTGCTATTTTGGCGCGACGTGGTGCTTTTGTCGAACACTCGCGAGACATAATAAATCATAAATATCAAGTCGCGTACGAGTAAAATCACAGAAAATGATACGATGGTTCATAAAATAATCAAATGTGAATACATTTGCATAATATTGAAATTATATCTTATTGTGATTACTCCGATTTTAGCGAGCTTTTACGCGCGCGCGCGCGCTTAAACTGGTATGCGTGGCAATGTAGCACGAGAGAAAATTGAGAGAATATCTATAACTGCATGGAAATATTCTGCTCTAGCTAGAAATAGGCGAGTTTATTGCCGGCTGTTCTAATCTTGAGATCCTAACTCCGCCTGCCTATCTTGCCCGCGTGATAAATTTAACAGGGAACGATCAGGAAAATAATTTCTTTTGCATCGCGAACATGCGCGGAACTAATCATAAACAAGCGTGCTATTATCACTGACGTAATTGTATCGTCCATTTGCGAGAATTAATTTGATTTTTCGCACTGATCGGTCCCTGAAGAATCCTAAATCTCGTGCTGCAAAGCGAGTTAAGTACTTCGACTACTTCGATTTGTACGTTCTGATGCGTTGTCGAAGCCGACGAGCCGTTTGTTATTGCTGTTAAAGTGTGGCATAGACGCGATTGTGAAACAATCGGATTTAATCGATATCCTAGCATCGAAGTTACGGCCGTTCGGATCGAGAACGCTCGCAGAAACGTCCCGCGAATTTATCTGACATAGATGATCGATAAAGGCGTTCGAACGAGTGAACCGAATTGGGAGAAGATTCTAAATTGCGATTTTTAAAGATATCGAGAATTCGCCGCAAATGTGACAAAGGTGTTTCTACGAGCAATTTTAATGACTGTTAAAAAATGAGAAATTCAAGTGTTATGTGAGAATGAAGAGTAATCATTTTATTTTGTCAAATAAAAAAATTTAAGCTTAGAAATATGTTATGCTTCCACTCTTTTTATCCGGAGAGGCGGATATTACGTAAAAGATTTTATTAGCAGAACTACCTATTAGATGCGAAATTAAGTATGACTCCCAAGTCGAGTCCCCTCGCTCGGGTACCTTCGCGAGAGCCGCGTATTGGCGCGAATTGAACAGAAAAGAATTCGAACTAGTGTTACATAATAAATATGATACATTATTAGGTATATCCGAATTAGTTTACATACACATTTTCTACTGCTGGATAGAATCTCCCGACCGGGGCACCTATTGTAGGCAGTATTATTCACTGCTACACTCAGGCATTTTATGCTCTATGTGCCTTATCGCACAACAACTGTAATGCAAATCACAGAATATAATTTGTTAAGCCAATCGACGAACGTTTATCCATTTGCGCCCAAGGATCAGTATGCGTGTACGTTTCTATATATATGTGTGTATATATATATATATATATATATATATATATATATATATGTATGTGCGAATGCATGTATATATCTAGTATATATCGTGTTTATACACATGCATACATATATATATAATATGTGTCTACGTATGTATATGCATATACATGAATGTGTTTTATGGAGATGATAAGTCGGGTAGGTAGGTTAGTAGATCGAGGTTGCTGGTTCGTGATGAGACAACATCCAAAGACGCTATTCTGCTCGGATGGAAAAATCAAAAATGCAGCGATATCTAATCGGTAAGCTTTGGATGATACCGAACACGAAAGTAATGCGCCGTGACATAAGTCGTAGAAAACAAAATGATCGCAACTTTATCGTATATTCTTCGCAATGCAAATTCTTTTTAATAATATTACGCTATTTATACATTAAAGGTTTGCGCGCGCGATATTGCAATAAAAATGTCAGTTATCTTATATATTTGTTTTCTATGAGCGCGATAACTGAAATAGAATATGTTTGTATCGTACAAATGATATTCGCAAAATATCAAATTCACACAGGTTTGATTCGATCCTTTTCCTAAAAAATAGCTTTTTTTTTCAAAATCATGTTTTTATATTTCCATTTTTTAAATTATAATGAATTTGATATTTTATTCTGATTTTAAAATTATATGCTAAAAGACAAAATATTACAGGTGAAAAATAGAAATAATAATGAGCCCCGATTACTAACAATTAGTATTTTTAATCCTTAGAACAGAATGTGAACAGATTATCATTGATTATAATTTATTCAAGTGTGTAAATTAAATGCTTAGGCGTGAAAAAATTCTAAATAATATCTTAGAATGAATCTATTTTTTTTCTTGAAAAAAGAGCGCAAGACACAAAAGCTAATGCATCAACAATGAATGACATTGACGTAATGCGGTGTGTTGTTTGTTGGTGAATTCATATTCCATGTAACAAGAAGCTCGAGAATCTCGCGGGTCCGCAGAAAGAGGATACAATAATACCGGTCCTTTTATCTGACCCGAGTGGACTAGAGTGAAGTGAAAACAAACTTATGCATCTTTCTTTATCTGTGTTAACATATGCCGCGGTATGACACATATAGGTCTTTTATCACTCTGCGACTGTGCGAACAGATAATATATAATAGCCGTTGCACGGTCGTCGTTATTTCTAACCGTCATTTCCTAATAAAAATATCTGCAAGGATGACTAAATGATACGAATTTTTATCACCATATACTTTGTAGCGATGACGCATTCTCGTCGCTATGTCTTCTCGAAAACACGTAACAATATTATCGATATGCAACTGCGAACGAGCATCGCACAAAGCAATGTTTATCTAACACCGGTTATTATTCGCAGTTATTATATATAAAACATTTTACTCGCATACGACTTCGCGCAATTTATTAAACTGACCCTATCAGGAGGCAAATAATTTTCCGAGGGACAGGATGGACAAAAAGAGGAGGGGGCGATTGATTTGAATGGAATTGCGGAGAAAAAGGAGAGCGCAAAACGTTCAGAGGCTGCAAATAATTATACCATTATTATTCCACACAAAAATTAACGACAGAAAGTTGACGACAAAGAGCGCGGCGTTTGCAAACTGCTGTTATGAAATTTCGTCCCGTGCAAGATCCCAGAGGTTGAGGTTTGATTCGCGCGCGGGGGCTGCTTTACGTTCCGCGACTGAATCGAAAGAGTATGATGTGACGCGCGATCAGCAATTATTTCCCTAATAATATTGCGATGGTCGATATGTGCAATTCAAGCCTGCACGGGTGATGAGAGAACGATGTCATATCGCGAGCTAATATTGTTGACAAATGGGAGCGCGATGGGGGGGGGGCGGGGGGAGGCTAGAGAGAGAGAGAGAGAGAGAAAGTGCGATCACGATAGGAGACACCCTTACCGTCGAAATATTGGGAGAACAGAACTCTGGTGTACGCGGTCATGGCGCTGCCCCAGCTCGGATTCTCAATGTTGTTGCAAGTGCCGTCGATGCTGCGGTATTTTGACATTTCGTCGCATTCCACGCTATGCACCGCGGCGCAAGATTCACCGAGCGGGGTACTCTGCAGACCGAGCGTCGATATATAGCGGGCGCACTCATTCTTATCTAAACCAAACCTGCGATAAAATCACAAATTCAGATACGAACGTCGATTAGTTAAATTTCGGCCTGCAAGGAAAAGGATATCGAGATTCGATATAGTGAATGATCGATAATAGTAAATTGTGTATTAATAATATTGCAGAATCTATAATTTCTATACAGTGGATAAAACTTTGACAATTAATGAAGAGAAAAATTGCTGAAAGATAAAATCTCGAATAATTAATCAAATACGTACCTCCGGCAGTTTTGATGCACGAGATACGACGATGCTTTCATCGCTATGATGGCATCGATACTCCTCTCGAAAGCATCTGCGGATGGATAGGAATCCCAGAATTGTTTCTGAGCCGGACTCTGTGCCTGGAGTTCAATACCGGCGTTCGCGATATTTCTCTCAAGAGTGCTCATGTGATTAACTAGCGTTTGCGCGAATGCGATCGAGTTGTTTAGAGAAGTTCCATCAATCCTGGGCAATCTTCGATTTTCGAAACGGCCCGTGTCCACGACGGCATCGGAACCATAGTTAATGGCTGGTAATCCTGAAAACGGTTCTTTGGAATATTTCGAGATAATGAATGAAGTATAATTAAAATAACACGCGATGTATCGAAAAATATTTATATCAAAAAACTTTTAAATTCAAAAAATCAATTATATCATTTAATAAAATTTTTTCGACGTTCAGTTTGAACCTGCGAAATAAGACCGATCAAATAATCTCGGCATGTCTGGATCATTTCCAATAGTTGCTAAATCGACGTGAGCTTAAAGATAGATAGTACACGTAATCATGTTAAAGTCACGAATTTATTTTTTCATCGGAAATGTGCGATTCTGTAGAACAAAGTAGTGCGAAATATATAAAATGTGTTGTCAAAAACAGAAACATGTTTTAACTCCATTAATTAATAATATTAATTTCAATAGAGATTTCTATCAAAATATTTACGGCAGCTAAAATCGTCGAATAACTCGAGCTGTTATATTTCGCGGCGTGAGATTTTTTATTAAATCCCATTGCAGCAGATACTTACCAGTGGCAAGATAATTCTGCAGTGATTCGGGCACCTTGTATGTGCCGATTGAGTGAGAATGTCCCAGGAAGCCCAACGTCTGCAGAGACACCCAGAGAATCGCCAAAGTGGCAACGGAGCCCGCCATAACACCGCCGGCTGCACAAAACGAAATGACTGACTAACTTATAAGATCATTGAGACGAGATGCTCTACTCTACATCCCAACATGTGACTCACGCACTCGCACTGCGTTTTAACTTGTACGCGCGACGCGCAAAGTAAGCGACGACGTTGGCTCACGAATGAAAATGTAATATTAATATCGAGTAGCTCGTTCGAGAAAGGATGTCACCGCGCTTCGTTTGGCTCTCGTCTCGTTAACGAATACATACCAGATATGTATATATACAGTGTATAGAGTGATCGTTAATTAATGAAGTTATGCTTTCTTATCATATTGTTTATCACCGGATAATATTGTCATATTCATGTCGCACGTTTGTGAAAATGTATTCGATACTCGGACCTTCCATTCTTATCTCATTGATATTGAAGCTTCATGTCATTCAAAAGACTCCGATTAAATGTAATTAGTCCGACTTGATTGCTCTAATCATCTACTATAATAATGTTGACTATATTTAACGCATCTAAAACGCACTCACGTGAATGTAAATTTGATCTTCAGAGCAGAGACTTTTATTTTCTCATTGTTGTTGTAAAATAAAAATATCTTTGTGTTCACGTGCTCGTTGAAATGTTACGGTTCTCATTGGTGTGAACTGAAATGTCAGATATAAAAAAACTTTCGCCGAGTTAAATTACCGTGAAACGCTTACCGGTTTACATCACTTCGATTTAATGTTATCTTTGATGTTTTCTCATTATGAAAATTGTCAATATTTTTTTATTATTGTAAACATATTTTGTTAGTGCATAGTATGCAATGAACTCCGAGATGTTAAATTTTATACGATACGATGCTGAAATAGAGAAAACTTCTAATCTTAAAGAATTTGCAAGAAAATGTATTTGCAACTCAATGAAATGAAAATGTAATATTTCATAAATAATATCAACATTTCGCGGATAATGTATTATATACTAATCTCGGAAAGATTTAAAAAAAAAAATCTTTAGATAAATTCATTAAGAAATCGCAAAAATATAAAAAAGTAGAGATATATCTCAAATAAAAAATAGAGATATCTTTAATAAAAAATAGAGATATATGTTACAAATGCATTGCCAAATTTAGGGTTAACTAAATGCATACATGGTAGATGATAAGCGGTATATTTTTTCATGTTCCCTTGCGACCTTCGCGTATGTTGTCAGTTATTTATAGGCCGTGTTTTAGCGAGACTATATCAGTGAAATAGCGTGCGTCTGTGTGTAATTCCTACTCGTATCTCGTTAATACGGTAAACACGCGCTATTCACGTGCATAACACATGGCCAGATGCAGGTAATTCTATTCGTTATCACGTTGATAACATGCTCCTCCTCCACGATTGCATATAGCGAGTGTTTTGATGACACTGACAATGAGAGTTGCGAATTACCGCTGTCTGAAATACCAGATTAGACCGAAATCAGATAATAGCGGGCCATAATTAACTTAACTGTCAATCATGAATATATTTTGTCTCTCGGTGCTCTGCGGTATTATGATATGACAAGCATGTGATGAGATTACACAATCCAGAAAAATGATACAGATAAATACATTAAATGATAATGTTCACAAATAATATACATATATAGAATTAATATACAATAACATTTTATTAAATTACTAATAATAATATTTATATTATGATTTTCATTTAAAATGATCGGATTCTGATTCTCTAATACTATATCACCACTAATATTTTTTTCGTAATTAAACCGATACGATTAAGGATTTTTTTTAAATCTTGAAAGCGATAACAGCAATTTATGCAAAAAAATATTCTATAATAACTTGTTGAACTTATTGACATGTAACACGTATGCAAATTGCACGTATGCAGCTGCTTCATGCACAATCATCATCGGATCATTTCTATGTATGTCTATCGCGAGCAAGAAAACAGTATAATTAAAAATGCAAACGTTCATTCGCGAGGCACGTGAACAAAAATCGCGACATGATGGCACCACCAATATTAGCATATTCTGGTAAACAGATTTAATTCGTGTGTCAGGAATAAAATATATATATATATATATAAGAAAATATTATTTTCTTATCTATTTCTTATCTATTCTTCTTTACTACACATTTGATGTGTTTATAAGATAATGTGATGTATTTTCAACTCTTTAAACATACTTCGTGCTATAAATTCAATGATAACGATTTCAAAATTGCGCTGTGAATAGATTATATATTTTTTTAATATATATTTTTCCAATTTTAAGACACATCTCGATTTTCTATAGACGATGCATATTTCCTATCGATATTCCTAAGTACATGTCTGATAAATCGTTACCGGCCATATGATCCATAGGCTTCTCCAAACCGTGCATCGCGTAGACCCAACGATTATTGTCGACCGGTGCGATGAGAAACATTCTCCGACAAAACGTAAATAAATGCAGCGACAAGAGAGTTCGCTATTTATCGTTTTGGTTGCGTATCAAATCGCCAGGACAATTTGCAGGACGTCTTTCACAGTTCTGTTTTATTCCGCGCGAATTCGCGAATTTTATGCCGCGATCTCGCTGGCTCTCTAAGAGAGCAATGTCAAAATTCACATAAATCTCTCGTGACGAGAAACGACACGAGCCCCGAGTTTGTTAACACACCTGCGTCAGGTGTACGCGTGGCGACCGACAGAAACGCACTTCGACGATAGCAACAACGACGAAGTTTCGTGCTGAGAGTACACGGCTTCCCCTCCCCGTTCCTCCTTCCCTCTATCCCGCTAAGTAGCCTATCAAAGTACTATACCTTCTCGCACTCATTCATTCTCATTTAATTACGCTCTGTCTCGTTCCTTCTTTTATCTCAGGTTCGACGTGAGTGCATGCGAAATAGCGCTATCGATTAAGATGCTCAAGTATATCTATTGATTTCGCGAAATATGCGTTACGACTTTGCCCCTGGCCCTGATTCATTCAAGATACGTTACTGAGTACTCCGCTCCGCTGTACGGTGTATCCGTTCATCACATTTTCTCTCTCGTATCTGTACGCGGCTCCGCTTCTACGTCTCGCTCGCTCCATTCATGCTCTCTCTCATTAATTCCAGTCTTCTCTCTCGATCACGTGCACACGCTACGCACATTGATTCCTCAAAGGTGTTCTCCAGCTCACTCTTCCCTTCGCTATTTTTCTTTCATCTCGCTTCGCGCGTTGACACGCCTGCATTACCATTGGTTCGCCAACTTCCCCACCAAGAGTGAATCATCTTATTTAGCTCGGAAAAAAAATTCTATCACTCGGTGAGCACGTGCTCGTCCACCTCCTTTCCTCGCGCTCCGTTGTATACCGGCTGTCGAAGCACTGCCATAGGGTTACCGTTTCTTTCTTCAGTAATAATTTAATTCATCTAATTTAATTCATCAATTTTGTCCTGTGTTTTTTTGGCATTTTTTTTTTTTCGGCATAGCCACGCGTTTGTGTGTACGATATTTAAATAGATGTTGTAAAGTAAAAAAAAAAAGTAATTGTCAAAATTTAACTTGGAGATGCTGACGCTTGTATTTTTTTTATGCTATCTAAATGTGCAACTATTATTCATCATCGACTTTGATATTATTAAGGGATCTTGTTTCACATTGTCATGGCTGTATTCAAATTACAAAGATGCTTTTGTAGCTGTCATTACAAATATTATGACCAAATTGAGAGAATAGATTACTTATTTTGAATAGAGACGATAAAAGAGCAATAGAGCGTGTCGAGAAAAATATGTTTATCTATCCATTTATATGCTAATATCTTTTATTATCTCTTTCTTTCTCGGCAGAGAGGTACAACGTCACTCTTGTTATAGATAAGGATTGCAACTGCACTTTATATAATATAAACAAACAGGATTTTTGTGTATAGAATTTGTACTTTTGAAGATAATTATATATCTGTAAGGGAGTCTTTAGATTCCCTTATGAAACAATATCATTCTATCATTTCCGTGCAATCTCTTATAGCTCCTCCAGTACTTTTCCATTACTTTCGCCGTAGTAATATACAGGGTGTAAAAAAAATAATTCTCTCTCTCTCTTTCTTTTTCCGTTAAATTTTAGTATTCTTTATTAAATTTTCATAGTCTTTTCTTTAGTAAAACTTTAATATAATACACGTATATTTTAAATGTTGACAAACAAGCTTTAAAAACAGCATCGAAAAAAGATAAATTCGACAAGGCTTCTGTACATATATAAATCTGCCATCGAAAAGTATTGCTCTACACGTGTATGACATTTAGTGAGATTGGCCCTACAAACCCATGATTAAATTACGGATAGAGTTTATTAAATTACTGTTGACAAGCATTTTGCGCGTGCAAAATACCGCATGTATAAGACTTACGAAACGAAGATAAACAATTTAATTGAGAAAAGTATCGTTGTCGATAAAAGATAACACAAATGATAGATCGTGTAAAAAGCTTCACTCATTCGATTAAACAAAACCTTGATAATAAAACTATTAAGGTCAGTCAAAGGAGAATTTATAAAAAGAATGAATCGATCGATCCATTTACGTACTGAGATTATAAGAGTGAATAAACTACGTATTTGAATCTCTTTATCTTTATCGTAATCTTTAAAATATCCTAAGGTATTCTTTTTTTATTTATTTGCATAAGCTTATTGCAATTATTTATATAATTGTTTGGAATTATTGGAAATTATTAATAAAATAGATAAACTAATAATAATAAATTTGTGATATCAATTATATATTATATGATAGATATAATAAAGATAGCTCAAATAAAAGAAACGAGATATTTTTTCTTGTTTTTTTTTTTTTACTTTAATTTTGTTTACTTGTGCATTTGACATATGCAAAATAAATGAAAAAAAAAATAACCACAGAGATTTCTCTTCTCTCTTTCAAAATATTTGGACACATGTACATAGCCAAAATGCCGGATGTAATTTTATATTGTATATATCTATAATGCAAAGGATAGCGACTTTTCAGAATAATAAATTGAATTCTCACTTTGCTTTATCTTTTTGAAGATTAAAAATTATAGACTGAAAGAGATTAATTACAAGATTGAAAGACATTTTTCTTATCATTTGTGCTATATAGTAAGTATCTTTCTTTCAACACATTCCATAGTGATTTCTAGAATTTTAACGCAATTTAGATGAAGCACTACAACTAATCGATGAGTATTTTCTTATCAAAATGCACGTAGAAAAGTTTCATCGTGACATTCACTCGCGACGATGCCCCGCGTGTCATTCAGGTCGATGAACGTGTGTGTCGGGCTTACCTAAATACGATTTCTTGCAGCGTTCTATTCCCAGATAATCGTGTAGGCAGTAGAATACCTCAACGCCCATCTTTTTCCCTCGGAAATGAACGTTGAGAGGGCCTGTGCGGGAGAGGCCCTTGCTCGCGGAAGTTACACCGACGATCACGGCTACTCCTCGCGGGGAATACGCGGCGCGCACTCTATATATATACTCTATACATATATCCACCCGGATCAATATATGCTCGAATGTATCGGCTTATGCGACTTTCCTCTTTCGCACTTGTGAAGAATCGCGATTTCGAGACTCTTTTATGAGTAAACGTCGACACTATTGTACGAATTTCTTATGTGTCAAATTAATAACGGAAACAAACGGAGCTCAAGTACCGAGCAGCTGATTCTGCCGCATTGACTATCCGAATTCGGCTTCCTTACCCTTACCCTACTCTTGCTCGATTGATCGAGGTTTTCTTACCCTCTCTTAACGCATGCGCCTTTCGATCGCGGAAGTCATTGCGCGTCGCATTTGCACCATAGATATGGGACACATTGCTTATAAACAAAAATCAAATATAGGAATGCAACAACAAGGATAGCAATATTTGATGAGCTACTTCTTTTTTTGTGAAAAATACAAACTTATGTCCAAAAAAATAGCGAATTTCATCAAGTAATTATGTTCTTTCTATTCGAGCACTTTTCGCTTATGCTACAAATTGATAAAAGTACTTCATGATTTCTATATCTGATTTTTGCTAAACACCCTGCATATTCTGCATTGCATTAGGAATGCAGTCAACATTATTTAACAATATTTTAATGTTAATTGTATCGCTTATTTAATTTTGCGATTTGTCTGGCGATTGTGTCTGAGTATTTGATGATGTAATATTAGGAAATAAGATTAAATCTATTACACAATGAAAATGTAGATTCTCAGGCAAAATACCAAAGATCACGATCGTTGACTTCAATTTTAATAGATTTATTGATCAATCTGAAATCGATTTTATTTTGGTATGGCGAGCCGTTAATAATTTTTAAATTACAAGCAGTTGAAAATAAAGGGATTCTATAAGGGAGAATAAAAAATTATGAGAATTTTTAGGACTTAAATGATAAATATTATCATCTCTTTAAATCACAAAAATAATTTTTCATGAAAGCTTAATTCACTTAGAACTCTTAAATTTTAAAAAATAGAATATATTATTTACATAAGGATGAAAAAATGGAAATAAAAAAATTTTATATAAAATTAACTAGATTCAAATTATTGCTAGGAGTGAGACGAAATGACGATAAAGCAGATTCGAGACAAACCGAATCTCGATCCGAGTGTTTGCCAGATGCTGTTTGTAAAGCGCTGAGAATGGCAAGAAACAGTAAACACGTAGGGCCGGTTAAACTAGCACGTGATGCGAACGTGATGGCAAATCATTTCGTGTAATGTTCTTAGATCACGTTTCTCCCCTCATATCCTTCCTAATCTTGTTTCCTCTAAATAAATTAGTTGCATCGGCTATGCAACTCTGTATCTTTTCTTTTCTTTTTATAATTTATATGAATTTAGATATGGATATAATTTTCCTCCTTCCCTTTTGATTTTCCTCTCGATTTTGATAATCGAAGTATATTAAAATTTTGAGTTGATGATAACTCTAATTTCGCAAATACATTTTTTTTTAAAATAACTTTCTAATTGACTAAAACCAAATTCATTTAATTTTTTATTAAAAAAAGTTTGTATTAAGAGTACAAATTTTTTATGAAGGAATATTTTATTAAATTGGAGAACGCATATAACAGAGTATTAAATTTTAGTCTGATACAGCTATAATATAATGAGTACATACAGAGGCATCTAAAGACACAAATTGCAACTCTCTACTAATTCATATTTATCAAACAATGATAATAAACTGATACCTTGATTATTCTGACTTTGATAAGCATATTATGCATTGTACTACACTATAGACAATATAATTTTAATAATGAATTTAATATAGCTAATAATGAAAAAATATTGTGAAGATTTTAGATTGTAGAATTAATGTTCGACTATGAGAATTAATTTGAAGATAACAAAACAATTTAAACACTTTATAAATGTTAATTTTTTAAACGCATGCCATATGCACGTATTACATCGATTAGCCGCGAATTCTGGATTTTTGGTGCAGACCTTGGCACAAACAAAAACCGGTTTCTTTTCGTATATTGATACACACGATATTAATAAATTATATGGTACTGAGCAATTTTCATTGCCTGTATCTCATTGAAACAAGAGAAAATATTTTCTATTTCGTCGCAGAAATGCGTCTTACTCACCTAGCATTTCAAAAATTGCGTCGAGTACTTTTAAAAATTACTGTATATATATATAGTTTTATCGAATGTAAAACTATAATTTAATCGCATAATATTTTGTATTCTGTTCAGCACAATACACGTTATACACTCCAGAACACTCCTTTCCTTTTTCGCTATTTTTCCCTTTACCACAATGTCACTACCAAACCGTTTCAAGTGCATACTGCATACACGCTGCGTCTACCCGAGAAGCTTTCGATTTACTTATATAAGTGGTCGTACTTACGCAAAACTATATTTCTTCAGTTGATATTTTTACGAGAGAACGCTGATATTGTTGATGAGACAAACTGGTCCATTTGCTGAATAGCGCAGTTTATATTGATCGGTACAAATTCCAGAATCAATGGCAACGCCGCTTCTCTCGCATCCCCTTTTTTACATTCGAAAGCGACAGTTATCTCGAGTTGTGACGCTTTCTGATAAGGACAAGAAGATAGACCAGAGCGGGGTCGTTCCGGGTCGAATCTTTACCCCGAATCGAAAAGTTTATCACGACTTGTGATGCGGTTACGCGCTTATATAGTCTTGAGAAATTGACGAGAATGACGCCACGATGACAAATTAGAAGAAGAGACGCATAGAGAGGGAGATTCTATTCGTGGAAGGCAACTGCGCAAACAAAGGGTTCGAGTTTAATTGTATTTTAATTATAAATGAATAGAGTACATCCGTGCGCATTTGGTTAAAGGAATTTTTTTTTAATATAAAAATAAGGATTTCTTTCTCTCTCTATTTAACTAATACAGCTTCTGTTATTTTTTCAGTTATCGAATAATATTAGATAATGATATCATTTTATCTTACAAAATAAATTTTTTATTTAATTTTAATAAGCTTAGTTTTTTACTACATTTTTGAAATTTGTCAATCAAAGTATAATAGATAACAAAATAAATAAAACTACCCCCAATATAGTTGATATAAATAAGCATTTAGTTTTACTATTTTAAAGAATATTAGACAGAAATATGATTCCTAAGATGAGAAATTAATGATATCTTAATATTGCGTGATCGATCATACATGAGAATTGGAGTAATAGAGGAAAAAACGGTGAAATACATTGCTTGCTTTGGTGAAAAACACGTAATCGTGAAATCCCAGATTTAATCGATATTTCCTAGTACGTAACAAACTGACATCGTTAAAGCAAAAGCGTAAATAATTCATCTGTGTATATTAAGAAAAACATTTTCTTATGCTGACGCGAATAAAATTATTCTAAACGTGGAACGTTCCGTTCTATTTTACACTGCATTTGAGCGCATGACCAGTGACACATATCAACAAAGGGGCCAACGATCTTCTTGACACTCAATCTTAGAAGCAATTTTCATTCGGTACAAAGTCTTCTTATGCTTTATGGGAAAACACGCGCTCTTTCGCAAGCTTCGGAATGAGATTGCTACGCAATACTTATCTCAAATTGGAAGTAAACGACTTAATTTATTTATTATATAATTTGATGTTATATGTACAGATATATCTCAATTCTGTAAAAACCATTATAATCGTATTTTTTTTTAATTTTATTATTTTTATAAAATATTACCTTATACGTATCATAAGGAATATATATTTATCTGAATATTATTTTTTCATAGAAATAAGAAGACTATTTTTAATAATTACACAAAATATACAAAATTATTTTGCAAGGACAATTATTAAATTGTTGAAATTTAAAGTTGATTCTAATTTAGTCAAAGAATCTTTCATTAAAAAGATATTTTGAATTTTTTCGATCTTTTTAGAAACATCTTTTACATCTTTGACGTTTTCAGTCTTCGAGATAAAATGTGAGACGATTGATACTTTTTTACAGACAGTGCAAATAATGATACACAAGATTGATGCCGGAAATAAATTGCACGTAATCAAAGTTCGTTGGATCAATTATAAATAATGCAGCGCATGGCATATATTATCATTTGACGCACTTACGAATGCCGCAAGAATTAATTGCGAATTAGATTCTTGTTTATATGTGTACAGAGAGAATTCGCTTAAATATTTAATTCACTGAGCAGACATTATTGAATAACCAATTATAAGTATTTTTTCTATAAACATTATTAATAACGGATATTTCATATGTTATTTCTTGCATCTTTTGCTAATTACATAATTCTATAACGTATATGGATTATCATCAGTAAATGGATATTAATGGTCCGCATCTAACCGAGATAAATAACATGTTTTCTGAGCAATGATCTTATTACGAGATGTGTTTTAATGTCGCATTTGCAATGTTTGTTATTGAAGTTAAGTTACTCAATCGAAAACGCATATTAAAAATGCAAATTTGTGAGCGATAAGCGGAAAACTAATAAGTTTAATTTTCCCGTAAATGATAAAAAAAGGGTAAGAACTGTATACGTTAACATAAGTTAGCATATTATAACGTACCTGAATTATAAATAATTCATCTAGTATAAAGTAATGTTCATTGATAGTTTCATCAGAAATATATAGACAGAGAGCTTGTTTGGAAAATCCTTACGAAGGAAAAGTTTATGACGTTACGTGCTCTTTTTATTCAATCGCAATTATGATAGCGCGGCGCGGATCGTCATTTTGTAACACAATCATCGGTTTTTAAACCGATTAAACTGAAGGTCAGACGTAAGTCGAATAACGCGTTGAAATCCATTCCGCGCGTTTCTTTTTCCACACAAATTACTAGCCCTACGTTTTTAACACCTCAGTTCGTAGATATGATAATTATATGTATAACTATTATATATTTAAAATACATAATTATCTTTATTTGCGTGTTATATGCATATTATAATATTATGTGTAAATTTTTTTTCCACATTTTCTATTTTTACACATTTATTATGATTAAAAATATCAAAAGTATTTTTATACAAATTCAAACGCTCGTATTTTCGTAAAAGAATCGCATTTATTAACAGACATTTATACGTTTATAAGAATATTTTATAAAATTTAGGTCGTATCATATTTCAAAGATTATATTTTATATGCAAGATATTTTCAATATATTATACAGAATTATATTAACAAAAAACATTTGCAATATTTTCAAATTCCACATCTGTGCAATGATAACGCTCAAATATGTTTTTTTTTTTTTTTGAAAAAACCTCTCGAAACTTTCCGACATTTGAATTTACGATGATTTGTCATACCTTTCTTCTTGACAATTCGGTAGTCTTCCGAATATCATATGTCATGTCCAATTAAAATCGAGAAATTACGATGTGTTTGTATATAAAGATAAGATGGATTGTTATGTGTTATTTTAGAGAGCATCTTAAAACAAAGTGAGTGATAGCTTCACGAACAAATGCGAACTTGGAATTTTACCTTAAATTATATTTTATACCTTAAATTATAATTTATATACTAAAAGAATTTACATATAAGCGCGCTATTTAATTACAATATATTCTGATCATTTTTCATTTATTTCATTTTATTTAGCTTATTTTTTTAACAGACTGGTGAGGTACTTGTTATTTTGTCATCAATAGACGTTGATCATTTTTCATTCATTGATCATTCTTTATTCAAATTATTTAGCTCGATTTTGACAGGTTGCTTTCACGCGACGGTTATTTCATCGCTTCTACGGCAGTTGAACACAAACTTTGGAAATGTACACATTTCAGTATCATTATTTTTGGTATCTATGATTGATACAATCGCAAATGACTAAAGAATATACAGTCGCGAGGAAGATAATCAAGAAATTTGGAGAAAATTGTGCAATTATCATTGTTTTTGTGTACCAAGTTTTGATAGCACGGGACATCAATGATGTACAAGATCTATAACGCGATACTGATTTCGGTATTGTTGCTGCGATGGCACTCGAGAAAAAATTTACGGAGAGAGAAGGATTGTAATGGTTTCGAACGGAAAAATATCGAAAGTCGAACGTATGTAAAATATAAATATCCATTAGAGCCCTTCGTTTCTCTTGCTTGTGCATTATTATAATTATTACACATTATAGCCATATCATTATAATATTTAAAAGAAAATTTTGAATTTTTATTACTACAATTTTTTTACATTTTTTTGGATCGACATAATGTTTTATGATAGTGTTTCTATCCATGAAATCTTGCCATTCTGGGCAGAGAGAATACACATTGGGGCCGGCAAACCGGTATGGCAGTCAAACACTAATTATCGAATCGAATGATTCTAAATTTTGTAACGCAAAATTCCACACGAAACAGTACAAGTATATCTAACAGAATTAGAGACACAAAGTACCTTATTATAAAAATAGACGACACACACAGGCACCTCAATCAACATCCTAATTTTTCAGACACAGATTTTGTATCTCTTAAAATTTTTTTGATTCGCTCGAAAATTTTTATTAATGTACGACCCGGTGGAACCTGTAGATTTTGCGAGGCAACCAAATGTTTGTGCTCGCGCTATCTGCAATCAGACGTTATTCATCTGGTGATTTATGAGCAATAACAAGGAATCACGTTACAGATTTCTCACCTGACGCCTCCCCCCCGCTCCCCCTTTCTGTACGCGTGGGTGCGCGACATGACTTTTTCTCTTTGATAGGCGAGATTTATACAGGTTTTTTTCAGGAACCTGTTCCTGATTATCGCCCCACCGTCGTCAATCATCATCGTCTTCTTCGCGCTTCTTTCGCCTCGGCTGCATTTTTCTCGCGAATCGGCCAGTTTAGTGTTGTCGCGCACCACTCTACATGTACGGTTTAGGAAACGTACCCTGAAGAACGTTCTCAAGGTGGTGCATGCGTGGATTTCTAAGAAGACCAATAAAGGTTGCTGTAGTACGAGCTTGCACTCCCGATCGCTGTATATCTTGTTCTCTTATTTCGCGAACCTTTCACGTAAGCGAAAGAACGATAGACAAAGACATTTTAATGAAGCCGGTGAAATCTAAAGGCAAGTTATTGCCAATTTTCTCATTAACTAAGTAAAATTGTGTTAAACTTATTTCAGATTCTTAATGTTTTGCATTTTCTAATGTTATCTATCTTTATGTCCAAGCCCTTTCTGAATGAAATATTGCTGTTTCTTCCTTTCTTCCTCTTTCTCTTACTTTCTTTATATCAATTAATAACAGTGATTAATTTCTAGAAAATTGTTGAAAAAAATTATTAATTAAAATCATTAATTATTTTTATTTATTATCTTTTGTATCTGATGTACATATTTTATATTAATTGTAAGCATATATTTAAATAATGAGACATTTATATATATATATATATTTTTTTTGTACATATTATTTTTTATTATGCTGCAAAAACGGAAGTTATTATCACGAAAAAATTCGATAGCATATCGAACTTTTTCTGCTAAAATTCCCGCTTTTGCAATGTTATTCATCACATTATTATATAACGAGATAAAATAAAATTACATTAAAAAACATTTCGTGCTATTAGATAATATTGTCTGTTCGAGGGAATTTTTATAAATTACTGATTTATTGAATCCACAGATTGTAGCGAGACTAAGAGAAAATCACAAATTTTTAATAATCCTCTTTGTTGTATCAATAAATTTGTTTGATAGTAGATATAGGTAAATCTTTTTTTTTAATTAACGTGATTCCTTGTTATTGCTCATAAATCACCAGACGAATAACGTGTGATCGCAAATAGCGCGAGCACAAATATTTTAATATTCTTTTGGTTATTTATTTTACAGGCAGATTTTTCTCTTTGCTTTAAACTGTGAATCATGTGTAATTATCTCTTACGTAATCAAGCACACATTCTTGTTGTAAAGAATTAAATTAATGGATGTAGTAATAAAAATGTGTGGGTGATACATATTAATCCACGTACATATACTGCATAATATGTTTTTAATTGTATGCGAATGTAAAACGATCGCGAGATATGTCAATCAAATGTAATCCATTAGGCAACTGTTATAACAAATTAGGAAATTGTTACAACAAATATAGTATTAATTATTAATATTCATTTTTTTGTCTGTATAAAAGCACGCTTAGATAACAAATTATTTATTTTAATTAAATTATTTTGCATTTGGCACACTTTTGCAATAATAATATAAAACTTTGATTAATATATTTTAATATATAAAAAAATTGACGCTGTATATATTATTTAAATTATATTATTTTTTAAATTATATTATTTAAATTATATTATTTAAATTATATTATTTAAATTATATTATTTAAATATATTATTTAAATTAGCCTCAAGAGATATTAAATTTACATTGCAAAGTATTGAACCTGTTATTTAATAAACAAAAATAATAATTCTAGTTTTCTATTCTATTTCTCTTTTCATTAAAGAAATGAGTATAATAATGTGAATGTTTAATTGCGTTAAAAATATTCATGCGTTAATTTTTAATGTTTTACTTTGTTTTTATATTTCATATATATTTCAATACTTTTTATTTCTTGTCTTATTCTTGTCTTAAGCTTGCTATTTTTCTTCGTATTTTACTGGCAATTTATGATGCAAAATAGAGCCTATAGAATACAATCTCCATGAAGGATGCGTTAAAAAACAACGCAATTTTTAATCGGAGTTGTAACGCAAAAAGTTATAGTTATGGACATGTTGATACACGCATATATATATATACATACATACACACACACACACACACACACACATTCTAATAAATATTAATTATAATGTGTTTAGCATCTTAGGTGTGGTTTAAAAATGCTCCACTTTTTTATACTACAAGAAATTAATATATGCAAAGAACAGTTTAGTCAGAAATATAATTATTGTCAGCTTAACATGATTAATTATTTTATTGTATACGCTGACATTTGTATGATAGAGACACGCATTTTACCGGAAGCCATGACCTGTTTATCAGAGTAATAGTCTTTTACAACGAATTTGATAATACAGATGATATATGTATTTTTATATCTATTAGTTGAATATTATTAAATATTTAGATGTGAAATCATATTTAGTTATTTTAACATTAATTTTTTAATTGTAATTTTCATTATGTGTGTGTGTGTTATTTTATTATGCCTTCGAATATTTGCGTAAGCATAATGTGATAGTATTTTCAATAAATATAGCATAGCAATCAATGTAATAATTAATTAATTAATTATCTAATTATCTAATTATTTAATAATATTTAAATATTTACAATATATCTAAGACTATTTTTTAATACTAAAATATATAAATTATAGAGAAAATATCGCGCATGATATTTTGTTACCTATGTGCACTGGAATTTAATTCGTAGAAATAGTTTTGCTCCAATGCATCTTAATAACAAAAAGTACGTAGATGCTGCAATTTTTAAGTATTAGTTATGATAATAGAATAGATATTAGTTAATGATAATAGAAATGGACGTTTATTACTGCATTACATGCATACTTAAATGCGTGTAAACTTAATACAGTATCAAATTATATCATTATTTAAAATATTGCAGCATTTAAATTAATTTCAATTTGTTACTAATTAAATAAATTAATTTTGTATAATAATAATAAAGATTAAAAATTTTATTTTAAGAGAAATTTTTAATGCTTGAGAATAACGTATAAATGAATAAAATATATTGATATTATAATGACAAAATTGATATAGGAAGTATTAATAACATAAATATGTTATTAATATTGCCTTTGAGAGGCTTAGCTTAAATAAATATTATTTTTGAGATTCTGAAACGTTGTGTGATAATATTGACAATTCCTTGTGATCGTATAAATATACCGAAGTATCAAAGTGAATACAAAACTAACTGCGAGAGAGTGACTGTACTCGGTGATAAGTGACAGGAGAAATGATTCTTGAACGACTTATTCATTTATTTACAAAATATGCAACGGTTAAATACAGACGTATGCGTCATCAGTCAGGTGTAATATCAATTTTAATGCACATAAATTTAAAACTAGGCTACATCAAGATTTGTTATAACTCAGTGCTGTGACTGTTTATAGATGAGGACGCAATATCCGAAGATCCGAGTCCGGCAGATTTCGAACGAGCAATTATAGCAACAGGTAAGTAAAGGTTTTCGTTATTGTTGTATAAAAATCCCAGTATTTTGTAATATTGCTATTTAATATTCATTCCGAATATTCGCGGATTTTCGTTAAGTTTGCGAAGAACAAAAGCTGCGTACATATGTCTAAATTATTTAATTCAAATATAATTTTGAACGAATTTTTATATCACAGTTATTTGAATTTTTATTGACAATATATATATATATATATATATATATATATATATATATAAGTATTGATCAACATGATATTATTATATTATAATGACAGATCATCAATGTTCCATCGCGTGTTAATATGTATATTTTTGAACATTTAACTCAATGGATCGGACAGAACTGAAATGTATCAATATGTGTCTGATATTTGTTGCCAGGTTATGGAAAATTTAATTATTTATTGCTTCTGGCGGTGCTGCCGGCCAGTTTCTCTAGTATCTTCTCGTCATCGGTGATGTCCTACGTGCTACCATCCGCCGAATGCGATCTCCAGCTAACCATGTTTGACAAAGGACTGCTGAACTCGATGGCGTTCGCAGGTTGTATTTTCAATTCGCATAACAATTGCATAACAAGAATTTATTACAGATGCGAGGGAGCTCGATGAGAGCCCTAGAGCGCCAGAGATTGGCACACTTAGAGTGTATGATTATCGCGCGGTACACTGCCGGTTCGTTTGTAGACAATAGTGAGGGCAAACACGAACCCACGGTAAATACCGTATGATTTTATTTCTTGTCGCATGCGATTTCCAATCGGCCGAATTATTTTCGACCGATCGTTTTCGCGATCGCTTACCATCCGCGCGAGCAACTTATCCAGTGGCGGATTAAGGTTCTTCCATAAGCCCAATGGTACAGCCATCTTGGAGGCTCTCCTCGCTTGCAGTGGCTTCGAAAGAATTCTAAATCAATGATGTTTCTTATCTTGCATTGTTATCTATCTTTTTAACAGTGAGAAAACGCACGAGTTTATTATTGTAAAATTATTTTATTAAAAGAAACTATTTGTGTAACAAAAAAAGAGAGACCTTTACAAAATATATATCTGCTCTCATTTATCATTAATATACTTGGAATTTTATGGGAAAAATATAGGATGGATTATTAAAAAAAAAAAAATATTTACATAAGTATCTTTCTTGAAATTGAAAATATAAGAGTGTGAGACACAGTTGAAGAATAATTAATTAGTTTAACCACGCCTAGAGAATGTATATATAAAAGTTACTCTGAAATACACTCTGAAAGATATATTTGTATATTGTATTATATAAATATACATCTCGCGTCTTGCGATTCCAAATTATAGAAATTTTTTAACAATTTTGAAACAAAAAAGTTAAGCATTTTTAGTTAAAATTCTCAGCTTGGAGACCCCTAGGCGTGTGCCTATCGAATAATCCGGCACTGATCTTGTCGTACGTACACGGGATATCACAAATATGAGAATAATATATATTACTTAAAAATTATTTAAAAAAAAGCTCTATGTAAACATTTAATTTTGATTGCACGCTATATTTCTCACATTTTCTGTTTTAAGATCCAATTTCTGTCGGAAAACTTATACAAAGGCAGAATGGACTAATGTATTAATCTGTTTCAGGAATGATTAGCACGGCGTTTTTCTGGGGTTGCATAGCCGATATGTTTGGCCGTAGAAAATTAATGTTCTACGGTTACTTGGTTACTGGTTTATTAAGTTTGGCGACGTGTTTTTCACATACCGCTTGGCTTTTAATAATATTCAAATTTCTCGATGGTGTCGTGTAAGTTGGAATCGATGGTCGTTGCGATTAGTCGTTATATGCTGCTTTTATTATGTATAAGTAAACAGTAATTAATTATCAAATATTAACTATATTAGTAATAACTATAATTAATTCTTTCGTAACTATAGATTGGAATATTTAATAAAAATTTTGTTATATTTAATAAATATTTTATATTTATTTGTTCTGCATTTCTACTGTAGTAACACACATACACACACACACACACATATATATATGTATAAAAAAAAATAAAAATTTACAAAACGAATGTCACACAAAAGTTGATAGCCTGATCAATAAATTGCAGCATATCTGGCCCATATGCAGCTCTTATGTCGTACTTGGCGGAGATACATAACGAAGTCCATCGATCGCGCACGTACATGTGGCTTGGCGCGTTCTTCTCGCTTGGAAACATTTCCCTGCCATGTAAGTACAGCCTTGACACCCCTTATCTGAGAATACAACGAGGGTTGTATTATAGAGCGGTCATTTTTAAGCCGGCAATGCGTACAATTATAATATGCGCATTGCTGACATTGTGAAATTCATTAAATACTAAGAGAACTAAAATTGATTAAAAAAATTAACAAAAATAAAAAAAAATATGCGATGTTACTTGTCATAATTATGCGAATATTTTATAATAAATAAATTCATTAAATAAAATAAGTTTTTTAATTTTTTTTTTATTCTTAGGTATAGCATGGCTCATATTACCTCAAAAGTGGGAAATTACATTTTTCAGTCAAATTATAAAAATAAATTCGTGGAGAGTATTTTTAGCGATCTGTTCGTTACCAGAATTTCTAGCGTGTGCCGCTCTTTTCGCTTTCCCAGAAAGTCCGCGCTTTCTTATCCTGAAAGGTCGACATGATGAAGCGTTGAGTGTCTTTAAGAAAATGTATTCAATCAATACCGGAAAAGATCCTGATACATATCCAGTAATTATGTATAACAATATATTTTATATTTATTCAAAGATAATAATATATTTAGACGCTTTATTATATGTATTCGGATGCTTTATTAAAAACAATTTGAAAAAATTGTTGGTCAAGTTTTGCTAACGATGCTACTTAATTGACAGATAAAATCTCTCGAGGATGAATATTCTGTAAAATCTTCCGGGAAATGTATACAAGACAAGTTGCGTAACTGCTTAAAGCAGATGAAACCTCTCTTCTTGCCACCCAATATTTTCAAATTGATACTTATATCGACAATACAACTGGGAGCAACGATAGGGTTAGTTTGATTGACTTATTCCTCTCTTTTTCAATTTAAAAAAGAAATAAACGAAATTTATGAGATTTTATAATTGCAACTATTAGATCGAACTCGCTGCGCCTTTGGATGCCACAGCTATTTGCGATGATCGAAAGTTACAAGAGCACTCTCATGAGGAGCGACAATCACGTATCAGGTCTGCAGCCTTCGTTTTGTTATATGTTAGGTCAAGAAAAATCGTATCTTAATTCCACTCGATTTATCAATGAAACAAGCAGCGGCAAAGTTGCATGCGTTCCGGTAAGCTATCTTTCTAACGTGAATAAACTTTGGTGGCAAATTATAAAAAGCAAATCCGCAAAATAATATACATATCAATTTCAGGCGGAGTTGAATTCTCGAGTCTTTATTAACTCTATTGTCATCGCCGTTACAGGCGTAATTGGTTATACTCTGGCTGGTAATTTGATTACCATAATTGGAAAAAAGAAACTAATGGGTAAGATATTTATTATTTATAGTAATAGATGCAGTAATATAGATAGATGGTGATTTTATTCATGAAATCAGCAAAGAAAGATGTTTGCGATGTCGTAATTTTACTGCAAAGTCTAATATAATTATCTGTAATTATATAGATATATATATATACCATCATTATTATATTTTTGCAGCAATTTGTTTCCTTTCTGCTGCTGCCTGTTGTGGTTCGCTTTATTGGGCCGAAAGTACCAACGGCATTCTCGGATTATCTTCGGTATTTGTTGCTATGTCGAGTATAGGAGGTGCGACTGTTACTAATGTTATCGTTGACAATTTTCCTACATGTCTCAGGTATGATAGTAATTTAAAGTGTTTATCATATATAATTTAAGATATTTAAAAAATATTAAAAAAGAATTAAATGAAAAGAAACCATTGTGCTTCTTTGTATTTATTTTATAATATTTTATAATAACTCTTATTATATTGTTCCATAAACAGAACTATGGCAGTCAGTATAACTATGATGATGGGAAGAATAGGCGCAGTGATAGGCAATTTATTGTTCCCCGTTTTATTCAATTTGTCATGCCTAGGACCATTCATTATGATCGGCTCAGCTTGTTTTGGTATAGATTATTGTTTTCTTGCATCTACATGTACACAAAAATATACTATAATTGTGCATGAAATTTTTGAAAAATATTTAAAATTTTTCTAGTGTCTGCATTTTTGGTCGTTGCACTACCCCGTAAGAAAAAGGATGAGGACAAAGCGAAGGCCATTGCTTAATCTTTCGCAGATGTATCTTGTATCTATGTTTCTTTCTTTATCATAGTATCAATATGTAAATATATTTTTGTTATTATATGTTTTAATAACTATTGCTATTTATTATTTTATATATCCGTATGTGAACAATATTTTTCGTCATATAAGTAAAAATGCTCACATATATGTATAGTCTGTAAGGGGTTTATTTATTCCCCACTTACTGTATTTTATATATATCATAATGTAGTGAATAAATTATACACTTACACAATGTATATAGGCATACATGCATATCTCTCAGAAAAATGTATTTTTAAAGAACTCAGCGTCATTAAATACATCAGAATCGTGATTTCAATAATATTTTTTTAATATTAACTCGCTAAGCTTATAAAACTTATTTTATCCTGTTTAATCGAAAACTCTTTTTTATTTAATTGTTGACTTACATAAAAGTTTGGACAATTCTTTTACACATTTTTTGCCCCATTATTTTTGATTTACTTATTTATCTGCCTAGAAGTCAGACTTTCGAAGTACAAAACTACGAATTACATTATAGAATCTGACTTTGTAGAATTTAGAGTGAAATAATATATATATATTTTATATATAATTTTGCATTAAAAGAATGTATATATTATGACAAAATAAATATTGTAAAAGTAATAAAAAAAATAAAAGAAAAGAATGTATATATATATATATATATATATCGTTGTATAGTATAATATATCGTCATAATACGTAAAACATTTCGGCAATGTTTAAACAATAACATCTTATTCGACTTTGGTGGGGAGATATACAATAGTCAATAGCGCGCTAACGTTTACGTATCTCGGTCTTATCATCATTCGTTCGGCGATACTCGAACAGAGTAGTGGTGCGAGAAAACATTCCGTAAAATTTCTTTTCGAAACGCGATCGAGATCAGAATCGAGAAATTATTCGCTGTAATGATTTAATTAATAAGTAATTAACTTTTATAAATAATAAATACATATATCGCGACGATAATTCTGGAAGCACACAATGCGCGTTATTTACTTAAATAAGTATAAAATCGTAATGACAAAAATCCAAAATAATAAATTATCGTTTCGTCGTGATGTTTACGAAAAATAATTAGTTTTTTAATGATACGTAGAGTCAAATATATTTCATTCGCGATGCTTTATCATTCTATTAAATTTTAAATATAATTCGGATTAGGAATATGCAGTAAAATGATTAAATGATTAAATCGGAGAATTAAAAAATTAATATATAAATCAATATAGTTAATAATTGAGAAATTAATATATTAATATAATATCCATAATTTAAAATAGTCGTGTAATTTGTATATATATCGTAGTACATAAAATATTTTCGTAGCAACTTAATAATAATATGATATTCGGCTTTGGCGTAATAAACATTCGCGCGTTATTGATTACGTTTTACGGCTTTGTTATAATTCTTACGACGACACTTGAATAGTATTGTAGTAGTGGGGGAGACGTTCCATCAAATTCCTTTTCCGCTTATCATTCGCACGGCAACATTTGATTAGATATAGTAGTTGGGAGGTTCCGTCAAATTCTTTTAAACGCGATCGTGACAAGTATCGGAAAATAATTTGATATAATTAATAATTAATTCTCTCGCTCTCTTTCTCTCCTTCTACTCTCTCCCTTTTCTCTCTCTCTCTCTCTCTTTCTCCCCTCTCCCCTCCTTTGTCTCTCTTTCTAAGTAACAATTATTTCTTTAAAAATATTAAAAATTAAATATATTTTATCTTTATCGTTTGACTTTTCGACGGTTTAAATATGATCAAATTAAAAACGCGCAATAAAATAGTCAAATTGCAGGTTCGAATAATGATTAACATAATGATAAACTTCATAATATATTAATTGTTTATTAAATAATTAATCTATAATTTAAAATATATAATTTAATATTTCACTTGTATATAAGTCATAGTACGGAAAATACTTTCGGCTGCGAATTATTAATAACATTGTATTTGGCCTTGGCGGTATAAACATTTACGCACTATTGTTAACGTGTTACGACTTACGGCCTTATTATTCATACAGCGACGCTCAAACAGTAAAGTAATGGTGCGAGATGAATTCCTTTTCTAAACGCGATTACGATAAATATTAAAATATAATTAGCTATTATTATTATAATTAATAATTAATTAACATTTAAAAACAATAATTAAAAAAAAATAATTTAACAATAAAGATAGCAACGCAGTTACTAGTGATGTATGATTTTTGCATCGTGTAAACATCAAGCAAATTATATTTTTCCTGCTCTCTTTTACTATACAATAAAGTGTGTGTTACGTGTGATTGTTTCGCGATCGGGAATGCCGTGCGAAGAATTCTTCGTTGTATGTACGATTAATCATAATTAATTGTGTTTTTGCGAGTGACTGTGAGTGTTATGATTAAACAGCAAAAGTTGAACAAGAGAAAAAAAAGCCTAAAAAAATATCGAATGATATACGGAGTTACAGTATACAGTGAGTAATTTATTGTATATTCTCTTTTATTTATCTCATTTATCTTATTCTTTCTTTACCTCATTTTCTTTTATTTACCTCATATATTATTTTTAAAATAAACACATTGCTCGTTCTTTTTTCATTACTTGGATGTGTCTTATAATTGTATATGTCTTATGATTTACTTCGAATTAATAGACAATAATTATTTTTTTAACAACACATATTAAAGTAAATATTTTACGCAATTTATTTATTCAAAATCAAAACGATAGAAGTTCAAAATTATTAACAAAAGTTTTTTAATGATTTTTATCTACATTTCTTATTTCCAAATAAAATCTCATGTTATACGTACATAATTTTGTAATATGATATATATATATTATAAAATTATATACATATAATATAACTCTCCTTGGGCATAACCTTGACGGGGTGGGAGAGCTTAAGTACCTGGACGGTGCCTTAAGGTCCTAAGTGTCCTAAAGGTGTACTGTGAAGGGGAAAACCAAGTGCCCAACGCCGTCGTTGCTGTCATCGCGCCGCGGACGGCTCGTATCGTTAATGCTGTCATCGTGCCGCGGACGGCTTATCGCGTCGTCGGTCCCGTCATCGTGCCGCGGATGATTTTCGCGTCGCGTCGTGTGTGAACATAGTTATCATGAGTCGCACAATGGCTCATTTGTGACACGTATTAGTGCGTCCTCGTTGCCGTCATCGTGTCGTAGCAATGATGAGTCGCGTAGTCGCGTAACCGCGTTTTCGCGTCGTCGGGAGTGTCGTTTAAAATATCGCGCGTGTGAATCAACCTGAGAGGAGGAGGAGGTCTAGGAGAGGCATCGGGCATCGGCGGAGCAACCCAAGGGTGAGTATCATTATTTGTATATTAATGATTATAAATCTCGCATTAATTCGACTTGATCGTTATTTGAATAATTTAAAGAGAGACTCGTACTATAAATGTTTTTATTTAAAAAAAAATAGTTTTCTTTTTTATAATTTATAAAATTATTTCATATATACTTTATATACTTATTATTATACGCATTATTATTATACTTTATTATTATTATACGGTTATAAAATTTGGTGGATACAATAATAATTTCTTGAAATATTAATGATTTTAAGCGTTGCTATAATTTGGATTTTATATTTGTGTGTTGCAGACAACGTAGCCTGAAGACCAAATCTCCGCTGTTGCGCATCAGTGCCGGTGAGTGACAAAATTTTATTTAATTTTAAGGTAACGGATTTATAGATTGTAGATGTAGATTATAGATTGTAGATTGTAGATGAATCCATTACCTTAAAATGGATGGACTAGAATAAATCAGATCATAACTTTTGACATATTTTTCTAGTACAAACAAATTGCATTAGAGCATATATGACAAATGCAAGTTAAAAGAAATATAAAAATAATAAATAAAAAAATATAGAAAAAAGTTTCAATTCTTTATCAATTCATTCTTCATTATTTTATAATCAATTATCTATCAATTATTTTATTTAATAAAGAACGTGCCACTAGATTTATTAATATTGTATATAATAATTTATTTTTGTAACGCACGTTAATTTTATTTTAATATTTCATAGTCCATTCATCTATGTAGTGTAGTATATTATAAAACTTTGTTTTGACTGATATAATAAATTTAAAGTATTGATTGATCAAATCATGTATAATATTTAAAGAGATAAGTGAATGATATTATAAAATAAAAGAGTATAGAATAAAAGATGTATTCTCCGAAAAAAAAATATTTATTAATTTATTTTATTTTAATATAAAAAATTTATTATATATTTTATTATTAGTAATATTATATATTATAAAAATTTTAATCAACCACAATTTTTAATTGCTTTTTTTTAATTTTACTTGACATTATGTATCAGTTAAAACAAAGTTATATGAAAGCAACGTTCAACGGTCCTAACGACCGTCAACGAGCATAAAATGCTCGTGCACCGGCGAAATTAATTCGCCAACAAGAATCAAAGGAGTTTTTCTGCTTTGATAGAGGTCCAAACTGTTTTTATTTCTGGCTAAAAGTAACCAGATTAAATGCGGCCAGAAAAGGTAACTTTCACATTTCTACGTGCAATGGCACGTTAATAAAATTGCGATTAGGTCTCACTATCGTGAACGAGCGTAAAATGTTCACGCTTATCGGCGATGATAATTAGCCGGCAACAAAAGGAGTTTTTCTCCTTCTTGGATCTCTGATCGAGATTTTTATTTCTGGCTAAAAATAGTCAGATTAAAGTGACCAGGATCAACGAAAGGTAGGTCCAATCTGGTCTGAAGAATGGATTATCTATGCTAAATGACCATTATTGGTCAAAAGACGAAAATGATACACATAAACAATTTATGTGTTTTCGCGTATTTGCGGGCAAAGGCACCTAAAAAGAAATCTACATAAAATAAACGCGTAAAATAAACGGGTCCGCGTAAAATAAACGGGTCCGCGTAAAATAAACGGGTCCGCGTAAAATAAACGGGTCCGCGTAAAATAAACGGGTTCGCGTAAAATAAACAATAATATGCAATTAATAATATAATTTAAACATTAATATAAAAATGGAAATGCAAAAAAATGTAGGCAGAAAAATGTTCCCATATTCCCCAAAAATCTCGAGTAAACATGGATTCGCGCTGGCTTAACCAGCATGTAAGGCAATTGCGGTTATTAGGATTGCTAGGGCTATTAGGATTGTTAGGGCTATTAGGATTGAGGTTATTGGGCTATTAGGGATATTAACATATTTTTACAATTACAAATATTATTAAACTTTACAGGTTTTTCTAGGATATTAAAACTTAATATTATGATTTAATCATAAAATTTAATATAATTTCAAAAAAGTTGTACAATCAAGATTGATATAATTCTATATAATATTCTTTTAAATATTCATATTGTATATATTTGTAATATAAATTACATATTATATGAATGTTTAATTAATTTTATATTGTATTATAAATTGTATTTTTTGATTATAAATCATATTTTATTATAAATATTATATTAAACAATCATAATATCAATTATTAATTATTAACATATATTGTAAAAATTGTTATTAATTATTAATTATTAACATAAATTGTAAAAATTATGTTATTAATTATTAATTATTAACATATATTGTAAAATATGTTATTAATTATGTTATTAATTATATTTTTTGTGAATTTTTATGTTACAACGTTTTACATAAATTAAATTAAGATAAAATTAAATTACGATATAAATGCTACAAGTATCTAATAATTCCGGTAATATTGTGAATAAAACTAAATTAGATAATAAAAATAAAAATAATTTCTTGTATTTTTAATTTTGTATTATATATATTTGGATTGTATTAATCAATTTAAACAATGAAAGTTTTAATACTATTGCTATTTTTAAACATTTGCAATGTTAAATAATTACATCAAATTATTTAATTTATTGATAGCATTAACTGCATATTGCTATCTGTAAATTTATTTTATTGTAACATATATTTATGTACATATAACTTTATATTGCATTTATATTATATTTATATCTATGTTGTAATCTATATAAATTGTAAATTACATAAAACTGTAAAATACGTGCAATAATATAAAATTCATTAAATTATCATTATATATTTGATGAGTAAAATTTACTCTTTTTTTCTCTTTTTCTAGTAAAATTTTTATTTTAAAATTATCTGAAAATTTAACATTTTGTTTTTAATATAACAGGTCATCAATAATTATATCGAATTATTTAATATTCAACTTTGCCTTTGTGAATTTCAAAATTAAATATTTGCTAAATGAATTAACGAATTACATCGCGAACGCCGCGTTTTCTTTCTATATCTTTGGACGCGATCACTATTTTAACAAAGGAATTTTATCGCTGTTTTTTTTCTATCAGGTAGACGTTAGCGAATAAGTAGACGAATTCGTACGGATGAGAAATCAAAACGATTTTCATCGTGTAGAGTTACATATTTTTCGTCGGTTCTTATGGAACTTCTTCATGACATTTAGTTCGGTGCTCCGTGGAAACTAGGAATACCCGTTACAGGACTGGAATTAAACACGGATTTTTTTGACGGTTCTCGAAAGCAATGATTTTGGAAATGATTTAACCATGGTCACTATACAATTCTTTAAAATCGAATTACGAAACCAATTAATTAGTATATTTTAATATTATAATTATATTGTACATTTAAAAAAAAAATTTTTGTTTGTTAAGAGTGTTCTTCCATTATTAATTATATTAATATTAATATTGTGTTTTTTAATATGTAGAAAGAGAGTCACATTAATAGAACATTGAACATGGATATAGCATTCTATATAGATAAATTTCAATTTATCAAATAATTAAATTGCAATAAATTTAAATTGCAATCTATTTTTCTGCTGTTGGTGATTTTTTTAACAAACGGTTACAAACAAATATATTTTATTTATTAAGTAATTAATAAATTTAATTTTGAAGGAATCATTTTTAGGTATCGGACATCTGGCATCCCAAAGTATCAATATTTATAAGTATAGTATATTAAATAATAAAATATATGCGCAAGTTGTACCATCTCTATTTAACAAAACTTTTGTAATTTTCTTTTTTAAATAGTATATTATTAATGCACACAAATGCATAAAACAAATGTATAAGTATTTAAATTCGAGGCAAGTCAAATGGGTACCCCAATATCAGTAAGATATTAACAAACTAAAAAATATCTAAATGTTATGGAAAAATTGATAATTTTTTATTTTATGTTGCGAAATGAATATTTAAGTGCAAAATTTTGTAAAATCTTGCTGTTATCTGGCTTGACTCGTCTCGAATCAGTTGGTACCCGAGATTATATTTGTACATTTAACAAGTGATTAAAGCGCATATATTTTATAATCCTTAAATACATTTGTTTGTAACCAAATTTTCATAAAATTTGTTATATCCATTTATTTTTTAATAAAAAGAAATATTTTTTAATAGTGGAAAACATTTTTTTTCGCGCAAATTTTGATCTTGTGAATTATGGATGATAATACTGTCGTTGATTCATTAGAATGAAATCATTGCTATTGGGAGCAGTCCGAAAGATTCGGGATTCGTTCCATCTTGCAGCGGGTGTCCTGTTTTGACGGGTCGCTTAATTTTTTTTTCACGAATCGATTCCACGCGACCCGATGTGAAAGCAAAGCATGTTGAGATCGCTCTTCACGTTTAAGATGATTTTTTTTTCTTAACCGGCTTGCCACCCGGCGAAAGGCTATTGATTTAATCTTTTCTCAGATCATTTATATCGTCAAATTATCCGCGACTTATTTTATGGGTTATTTATGTTTTTATGGATTTATCTTATTTTTTTAATCGCGATTATTATTTTCTGATTTGATCATTGATATTTATCAGAACTTCATCTATCTTTTTACTCGTCAAAATCTTTTGAAAATTAAAATACATTAGTAGGCTAAATAGTTTTTCTTTTACAATTAAAAAATATAATTGGTAAAATTATTGATGATCTTTTTTATCGCGATTTGTTTGCATTATTTTTAATAAAATTTTATATTTGAGAATGAATAATTGCGAATGTAATCGTGAACTGAGAATGAATGATAAATATCGCATAATTAATCGTCATTACATTTAACCTGAAAATTTTTAATGAATTTTATACGTATTCTTATATGATTGTACGTATTCTTTATTATGTTATATTGTATACTATATATTCTTCATTGTATTATATTTTTTTGTTATTATACTATATTTATAAAAGTCTATATTTGTATTGTATACATTGTATTTTTTATTATATTATATTGTTTATTATATATTTTTTATTGTATTACACTTATAATTATATTATATTTTATAAAATGAAATAACTTGCGTATTAAATAAAACAATTGTAATCAAAATTTTTTTTTATCTCCTCGATGGTATCTCCACCTTAACGAAGGCATTTAGCCGAGTGAGGAGGTTTGCATATTCTAATGAACCTGAGAGCTATGCCGGCGGTAACGTAATTATCGGTAGGGTCACCCATGCCCATGGAGAGGTCAAGAATGAGACTAAAAGAAATACCATAGTTATATTTATAATATCCATATTTTTTAAATAAAATGGAAGCAAAAGAGAAATAATTCAGAGAATAGAGAAAAGGAAGCTGCAGTTGAAATACTCTTTAAAAGTACATGAAAAGACAAATGAAATATCGTAGAAGGTATATTCCATGGATACCATAGGAAGAAAGAAGCCGAGACAGGCAATGCGACAGGCCATAATAATCTGATGAAGAAGCACTCGAAGAAGAAAATGCTATTAATTTTCACATTTTTTTTACAATTTTACGAATTTTAATCTTAATTTTTTTTTATCACGTATAAATTTTGAATTTGATGTTTGAATTTTTGACGCCTGTATTCGGGTTCGTTTCTTGGTGGGATTGCCGCGATCGTGCGCAATGTTGCAGCTTGCTTTATACCAGCTCTCCGACCTGCCAGTGTCGATACAGCAGCGGTGGTCGCTGGTCGGCCTCGAGCGACCCAGACGTTATGTGAAGAATTAAATTGGAGTCCTGCTGGCTTTGGCTGGGTCCGTAGGTAGTTGCACGAATCTTATAGAAATCATGGAAGAAGTCTTTCAAAACGGCAACTATCAGAGGGAGGCTAACGCCAACAACATGATCGCCGTAGAGACGCGGAAAGAGGTAAAGAGAGTTCCGGAGCTTGTTTTCCACATTCGCCTGGCAAATCGATACACATAGTGCTTCGCCTTTCCAAAGTCGTGTCGTGTCTCGTGCTCGTTGTAGAATCATCGTATAATTCCAGAATTTCAAGAAAAATAAGTGCTTTTAGATTAGACAAAGAGATATTAGTTTGATTAATTAATTTTTTAATTAAATTGAGGATTTTTTTAATTAAAACAAATGTATGTCACGCAGTGATCATGAGAGTACTGCGCAGCGTTTCTCAATCGGTGTCACTGACTTGCCTCATGTCCGTGTATACACACATATACATATATACATATATACATGCATAAATTCATACATACATCCGTACATATTTTCTCAATTCTCTCGTATATCTCTATACGTTCTTGCTATGAGTACAATTGTTGCCTATCAATGTTTGTGTACTATCATATCTCCAAGCCGCGGCATCCTACACGAGTGATGACGGAAAAATAAGCAGTGTCTTTCAAATCTACATAACTATTTGGAGAAATTGAATTTATATTATAATATATTGTAGGACTGCTTGTTAGACCATATGGAGATCTCAATAGTAGAAGCTGAAAAAAGAGCAAATAAGGCGCTTAATCTAAGAGAATTCTATACGGTATATCTCATTGAAACTAAGTGAGTAAAGAAATATAAATAATAAAATATAAAATATAATAATGAAATATAAAAATATAAATTGCATATACACATTTTATTTTAAAAATTACGATTATATATAATAATATTTATAGTATTTAGATATTTATATATTTAATACATAATATTTGAGCACATTGTATGCGCTCGAATATTGTTATTACATTTTATTTTTTTTTTTGTAGAGTTACTGATCCAGATTTTAAAAACGCGCTAACTAGAATAAGCTCATTATGGCGCCGATATACCGAATTTGAATTGCTTCGCGCTTATTTGGAAATTTCTTATCCTTACATTGTATTACCGCCGTTACCGGAGAAGAAAGTTCTTTATGCGTGGCAAAAAGTGACGACTGATACATTCGATCCCGACTTTGTCGATCGTAGAAGAGCAGGTCTTGAAGTACGTTTTTGATCTGTATTTTCAACGATAATAATATAGTAAAAATATTAGATAAATCTAAAAAAAAAAAAAATTTTGCATAGAATTTTCTTATAAGAGTGGCGTCACATCCTATTCTCTCGCGCGATGAACATTTTATGGGATTTCTCCAGCAGAAGGATGGTTGGAGAGAGAGTGTTAAAGAAACAGGTATTTTATTGCTACGAGTTATGCAGATTAATCAGTGGATCTCTTATATTAAATTATTATATCTAATTACATTTATTATTTAGTATTTATTTTTGGATAGGGTATCTGCAAATTGCAGAATCGAAATTGAAAGCGCTTAGTGTAGCAGTACGATTAAGGAAACCGGACAAACGGTTCGAAACTATAAAAAATTATGGAATCGAGCTGCAGGTATGCACTGTAAATTAAAGTAATTTATTATTTCACGCAATAACATTGTACTATCTTATAGAATAATTTGTGCAATCTTCTGCGAGTGCGTGCACGCCTCGTAGAAAAACAACATAATCTATATAAGTTGCACGCAAATTATGGACGCGTCTTCAGCGAATGGAGTGCGATAGAGAGAGAGATGGGCGATGGATTGCAGGTATTTTTCGTTGTTATAGAAATAATTTAAACATTGTGTCGATAATCGAAGAAATCTCGATTTTAGTCATTAACGTTGCGACTATAACAGTACTATAACAGTAATGCGACTTGATAAATGAAAAGAAAACACCCAGTATAAATATAAAAATTTCAAAACACCGCATTACAGCCTATTTTCTTAGAAATCAGGACACTACTTGGACTCATTAGCGGCAACGATAGATACCACTCTCGAGGAGGAAGAGCTCATAGCCGATCAGCTGAAGGAGTGGCTGTTTGGTGCTTCGGCATTGCAGGCTGTAGTTAGACGCAGGGAAGCCCTGCAACTTGCGAAGGACGAGGCACACGATGCCTTGACCGCCACGTTCGAACAAAAAGAGAAAGTTATGCAAGGTATTGGAGAATGCTTGTGTGTTCGATGTAACATTAGAATTTTATTATTTTTTTTTTTATTTTTTTTTTTTTACGAAAATAAATTTCAAGGTAAAGCCGGTCTGATGTCGCGCTTATTCGGCTCCGTGGATACGGAGGAAGTTCGCGAGCTGAAAATTCTTCAGTTGGAACAGCGAATCGCGCAGCACGATGAAGCTGTAAAACAAGTGGATGAAGATCTAAAGTAAGAGACAGAGCTCCTGATGAGCAGCATCCTGTTCGATATTCATCCATAAATGTGTAATTTTAATAAATTACTGATCTCTCCGCAGGTCCTTCTCTATCAAAGCCATGATGGATATCGAGAGATTCCAGCATCAGAAAGTCGTCGATCTGAAAGAGACTTTGGCAGCTTACTGTGTCTTGCAATTTAAATTAGCTAGGAAGGTTGATATTAAAATCAATAATACTCTTTACACTTGTTTCACCCGACGCACTTGCATTTAGGACGATTTCATTATTTCTTTTATTGACAGGGTCTTCAAGCTTGGCAGCACATCAAAGGTTGTCTCGAAAGTATGCCGTAAATGTGTTTATGATGAAGCAGACTGTCACAGAACAATAATCGTTTCCGCGTCTTTTGCGATACACATTCCTGTATTTGTAAGTTTACTCATGTCCTACGCTTATTATCATATCGATGTATATGATGATTATTATTTAATGTTTTAAACTTACGTATAGAGGATATTATGTATGTATGTAATTCATGTTGGATATACATAAATATGTCGCAATACCTTAAATATTTATATGTATTTAATACACCGCTTACGTGCGGGCACGATTAATCATTACAATCAATGATGCGCGAAAAAGAGATCGTATTTAATTGAGTACATAAAACCAAAACGCGATACGAAAATTCCTCGCATCTTATCAAACTTGCTATATACAAATGATCGTAATGTTGATGTAATTTTTTATACACTTTCTTTCTCTCTCCGTTATAAAATAAGCACTTTGAATAATTACATATTTTCGCTATTAAATCCGATTTAATCTTTTCATGCAGAATTATATTCATTTTTAAATAAATGTGTATAATATATGTATTTGTATTATCGAAAATTAATATGCATTATCAATACAAATTAATTGTATTTATTACTACTAATAGTATTTATTACATATATTTTCAGTATTATTATTATTATCAGATATTGACGTTTATTACATCTTTTTCAATTGTTTATAATTTATTAGTAGATAATGTCATATTATCGTATCGTATATGACCTGTGTCATATAATATACATATATCTAGTAATCTTTCTTTGGAATTTTAAACATAAGTATTTTGTATATTATTTTCTATCATATTAATATGCACAGATAAGTGTATAATTATTTCTTCCTATTGCATTTAAATACTCGAAAAAATGTACAATTTATATACTTACTTTGTATTTATTTTCTGTACAAGCATGATTATATATTGTTAAGTATTATATATTTTTATACATAAATTTAGCTTTATGTTATCAGCAAATAATTAAATATATATAGTTCTATCTGTATTTTTTCTTATTAACAGGTATACACACATATATGATACATTCTCTTCTTATTTTCTTCCCAAAAAATTTTTTGGGGAAGTAACTTTTTTTTGTTAAGTATGATAGAAATTCGATTTTTTGTTTTTATTATTTTCTGTGCAGAAACATATGTATTTTGTAATTTTTAAATATTCCATAGGGATAATAAAAATACATTCTATAGAATAAATTTTCCATTTACGTAAATTGCTTCATATTTATTTTCTTTACAGGCTCGATATTATGTTATATTCTAAATAGTTTATTAGACATATATCTGACTTTATATTCTGAGCAGATAATAAAATATTATATATATATATATATATATATATATATATATATATATATATATGATTCAATTTATATCTATATCAATTTGTACACGTGCTTACTCTAGTACTTACTCTATTTCATTTTTTAAAGTAAAAAATGTTATTTTTTATTTTTTTTTTTTTTGTTACATGTGACAGAAATCCACATGTATGCTCGTTGAAAATTAAAAAATACTACTTTAATTTTACAGAAAAGAAAACATTACAGAAAATTAATTTAATGCTTGTTATTATGGATATTTTCATATATTTCTATTAATCAGATTATTTTTATCATTTTTTAATTTAATGTAGCAAAGCATGTGTATTGTATATTTTTAAAATATCGCAAAAATAATAAAGAGATTTATCGTGGAATATATTTTCTATCGTTTACATGCGGTTCTAAAAAATTATTCCCTGTCAACTCAAATATAAAACTACGCATCTGTCAAAATATTAAAGGTAATTATATCTTAGGCGCAAACTCCCGAAATAATTTTCAAGGGCACGAATACAAAAATATATATGATTCGAAATATGGTTGCGTTATTTATGAAATTATATATAGATAGCTGCGTTATGATGTGCAAAATATAGAAACGCAGTCAAATTATTTTTACCGAGCAGGATGTAATTCACAGCCACTTTAATAGGAGAAAAGATAATGAAAAAGCAGAAAATTTAAGACACAGATGTTTGTCTGTGTGTATAATTGTTAAAAATATTAATACTTGAAGTGTACATGCACTTGCCAACAAGAATAAATAAAGGACATGCGATTAAAATTATTAAAAAAGACGATAGAGAATTTATTACAGTTAATTATTTACATTTATGTCATTCACATAACAAATATCACATTGTCAAAATTCAATCGACATAAAGAGAGCCATAATATCTTACACCAAATTATACATTACAAGATTATATTCTATACAATTACATAAAGTTGTCAATGCAACTATTTTTAAAGATTTTAATCTGTAATGGATTCGATATATAGTACGTTCCAATGATCAGAGATCAAGAGAAATAGCTTTATATACATTTATTTTTTATAAGATTGAATGTACAAGTAGGAGCATGATTTTATTTCAAAATCAATTCGTACGATTTATCGTACGCGATGTCAAGAACATCCACATCAGATGCATTCATAAAACACTTGACACGTATATTAATTGTTGATGCCTCATGAGATGCGCGTATTATGCATAGTACATGTGTTTCAAGTAATCGTTAATGATTCAGATTGCTATGTACAATATAATGCGTTCATGTTTGATGATAATTATTGATTATTTTGACATTATTATATATATATATTTATTGACATTTGCGTATTTAGCAAAATATTTGGCACTTTGTCATTTGTTTCAGAAGCAGAGAATAAACGACGATGAGATCAAATAAAATTTTATTAATTTAGTTTTATATTTTTTATAGAGAGCTTTTTGTAAATTTTTTAAATTCAATATTTTGATGTTCAATATTTCAATTATTAGAAGCACTCTGATATCGAAAATACGAGAATTCAAAAACAAAATAAACAGGATGATATATAACATGTTTATATCATCCTGTAGTATGTACGTATATATCATTCATGCTCTAATAGATTGAAGTAATATAAATGAAAATGTTTGATGATCAATATTTTTGATGATGAAACATATTTGACAATAGTACATTCCGGGATGATCTCTAAGTTGTCGAGATTGCAGTGTACAATTTGATTTATTACTACGTCACTACAATATAAGACCGCAATATTCGTGACATGTTTATCATTTTGATTCTCTGAATTTATTTGTTGGATGCCAACATCCAGCGACAAAACTTGCTTGACAAATGCGGATATATCACCGCGTCAAATTTTATGGCTTTTCTTCTGAAAATTTTCTCTGCGCTCATTGAATGTTTGTTAGAACTTTTCTTTAAATTAATCATGAGAATCGGAGCTATAAACATTACTCTTGTTTCAGTCTTTTACATTAGTAAAGAAAGTTCTCAAAACCACGACCTTGGGGGAACTTTCAAGTCATTATTCTGGTCGTACTATGTCACATTATCTTTCTTCAGGTAACGATTCTTAACGATGTCGCATCATCCACGGAAAATGCAGATCAAAAATATCAGTCTTCTCAAAAATTTTGAATCTTACAAGAACATTCGCTTTTCAGACAGGTCGTTGCTCATTGTTATCGCGGATGTTCCACATAGTCATTGGGAGTTCTTCGCGAGGATTCCTGGATTCTTCGAACACCTCGGTTGATCCACGAGAAAATTTGAAAACTTTAAAGCCAGGCAGCCATTTTAGAAATCTTGACCATTTTTTTCCCGAACCTCTTATATTGGAAACGTGTACGCTTTTGTATATCGTTCTCTTCGTCCACGATGCGTCCTGATTTCTGCGGATTGATCGATTCTTGCCACGTTTGCCTTCCTTGTGATGCTCGTTATAGGGCGGCCGCAAATTGTTATTGTTCCTCGTCTCTTTAGCATGTTGCTTTCGCACAGAATTCGTTCTGGTGGACTCTGTCAAATTTTCTGCATTATTCATCGGTTGCCTTTGACTGTCTTCCACAGAATTTCCTGAACCTTCCATACTGTCCGCTATTATACCAGATCCTTCACCAGATCCTCCTCCAGATCTTCCTCCAGATGCTCCACCGGTCCCTACTGTCCTGGAACCATAAGCACCAATGGTCCTTGGTTGAGATCGCGACAGGCTTGAATATGAGCGTTGCTCATGGCGTGCTGGCAATCCAGCAAGTCTGCAACTTTTCGATAGCGTCTCCTGAAACGGTTTGAATTATTAATTTATGACAAGTAAGATGTATTGTGTAAAAACAGACAAAATTTATGTACATGTATAGTGAGGCAGTAATAATTTAAGAAAAGCATATTTATTATAAAGATATAAATTTGAAAAATATTTTTTTGAATTATTGAATCTGTTATTTTTTTTTTCTACAATGCTGCAATATATTTTTTCTTATACTTATAATATTTTTTAAAAAGGTATTTTCTTAATTTTTATTTAAATTTTAAATGTGTATGTATTGTTGTATTATTAATTTTAATTCCTTGTGATAAATGTGATATAACTTTGATAAAATTATCAATTCAAATAATTTTCAGATAGCATCTATAAATTTATTTTAAGTTTCTCACCGTAAACGCTTTGCGGAATTTGTTCGACATAATGTTGTAAAGGATCGGGTTGATCGTCGTGGATACGTAATAGAGAACGCCCGATATATAAGTCATTAAGAGGTTGAGGAACTCCATCCGCGGACCGTTCGATGTGATATGATCCTCCGTATTAGTCCCATATATGGCGATTAATCGTTGTACATGAAACGGGGCCCAACAAATGAAGAACGCTATCACTACCGCGACTGCAACAATACAAACGTAAATGCTTGTATAATTTACTCCAATTAGATGGAATTATTATTGTTTGACTATTTGTTGTACATCATTGTACCAAATGTATGCGTCAGTATTATTACCTATCTCCTTTTATAGCAAATTATTATTCGCAATGGAGAGATTAATCTTTCTTTAGAGGCTTATAATAGTGAGTAAGGGCTTAATGAACTACCCGAGCTCTACTCATCGCCTGGATGCTTTTAACTCTGGTTACTCAAATCTCTCGGGGATTTAAATAAAGAGACGTAATAGTACCAGATAATGTTTAAATATTCAAAATATTAATATTACAGAGTCATTAAATAGTCTCTTTTGGATCATACCTTTTTTGTTTCTAATAAATTATTTTTTAATCTTTTTCCTTGATTTTATTACACTTGAATAGTTCAATCAATCATATATATATATATATATGCATACACACACAATGATAGGTTGATGGAATGTAAATACCGGTGAGTAATGAATAATATAATATTATATATAATATTATAATATTATAATAAATAATTTTTACTACATGACGTCAAAGAGCGGAGATTAATGATTCATTGAATCAAATGTCACGGTTACAAATAATAAAAACGTTCTGTATGTTTAAAAATTTTGTTAATTTTTAATAAAAGATGGAAGTGGATGACTAATAAGTCAGAAAAATTTAATTTGCGAATAAATTTGATTCGAATAAATTCAATTATGTTTACAAGATGGGAAATTTTTTTTATAAGACAGTTTCACGACGTCCCAAGCATAATTAATATTGTTTGTATCAATAGAGATCTATCGAATTAATGTAATTATGAAAAGAATTGCGTTAAATTCGATATTTTATGATTTTATATCAAAATTAATACGATAAAGTGGATGTTATATGTACTTTAAATTTTTGTTTAATTACATTGTTATTAAAACATGTTAAGAAAAATTGGTACATTTCATTAATAACATATAAATTTTCATACAGCATAATTTGTTGGCTTTTTTGACAAACTATACTATGTTGGATTATTTTTTAATTAAATTTTTCAAAAGGGAAGAATTTATGAACGCGTATCAATAAAAATGATTGATTTTTTTGTCAATCATTTTTGATTATTTCTACATTGACATTTATTCATGCCATTCATATGAGACGTACTGTTTTATTTCATTAAATTATATGATAATTATTTACATATTTTACAATGTCCGAACAAATATTCGCAAAGAAAATATTATGTTGTTTGTAAAATAATCGTATATTTCGCTCGCAACATAATTTGCAATTTGTGTCGATTTGTTCTCTGAAGCCGGTTATCGTTCTTTGCATTATTAATTGTAGTACATAATGGAATAAAATATTGAGCAAATGACGCCAAACATTTGTCACATCTCCTAAGTACTAAATTATATAAGTACTAAATTATATAATACGTACTTGCTTTGTCATAATTAATATGACTTATTAGAAATAATATCATTAAATACCAACATATATATTCTGATGTAACTCTCAAGATTGATTGTATAATGAAAAAATTTTTTGTCTATTGAAATTGAGACTCATCATATGTTTTTGAAAAACATCTAATAAGAGTATTGGCAAATAAATATCTATTGTAATTTCTGAGTATTTTCCTTTGAAGAGATGCTTAAATATGATTATTTCCTATCAAATGTAATTATATCTTTAAATCTGCTTGTTTGATTGTCCATTATTTAATACAAATATAATTATAAATAATAGAGCTATCATAGTATTATATAAACTTGCAATATAAATTTTTTCTTCCCTTTTATATAGATTATACAAATTATTATGCAAATGTGTAAACTTTGTTTATATATATATATATATATATATATATATATATATATATATATATATATATATGTGTGTGTGTATTTAATTGTTCTCTTTTTTGCCTTTTAAATTATTGTTTATTTTACATGACATATTAAAGAAAGCTGTAGTTGATATTTTATAATTTATATCTTTGTATTTTTTTATCACTCTTCAAATTTAACTTGGTTTCTATTATATATATATATATATAATGGTAGCCTTTAGTAACAAAAGTGTGATGAATAATGGATGTAATGATCTGATAAATTTCATATATCTTGACACGGTAATATCAATCAAAAGGCAGAAAGAGAGAGATATCCCGTGACACAATCGATTCTCGATTTTATCTGCTCGCATGCTTTTCATCAGGAGAAAAGAAAAGCAGTGTCGCAGGAGATGTGACAAATGTTTGGCGTCGTTTGCTCAATATTTTACCCCATTATGATTAATGCGCTTGTTTTGATTGAATCGATTATGCCTGATCTAGGATTTAATATACGATCTTATATTAGTAAACAGTGTTAAAATTCGCGGAAAGTTTAAAGCTTGTGACTAATAGCATCGGGGAAATCCATCGCAGGGAAACACATGTGTTGAACGGCAAAGCTTATTAAACTTGTACGAGCTGAGTTTGCTTTGTCAACATGATACGAATGCTTTGAGGGACACTTGAGCATAAGTGCGCAATGCCCTTTGCAAGCTCACCTACTTTGCAGCTTGCTGCAAGTTCTATGTAAATATCAAAAATTTGATTACCTCCTCGTTGGAAATAATATTTTATAATGCGATTGCACAATGAACATTAATTCATAGCGTATAAGAAGAACAATTTGCCGCGAATAACGAAATTCGCTTATGATTCATTCTCATATGCGTGAACTTATTATGCAAACATAAAAGGAAGTAGATAATGATCAAGGTCTGATAAAGAACGGCAAGATATTTTATAAACATAGCGTGAAATTGATTGGCGATATTTCCCAAAGAAACTGGTTTGTTTTTTCTTTCTTCGCTGCGTCACGTGCAATATTCCGAAGTCGAATATATAAAATACGACACTCGTAAAATTCATGATGCAAACTGATTCAGTCATAAAATTAAATACATAATTTTAAACATGATGTAAAATTTTGTTTAATATATTATTATATTTTTTAAAGCTGTAAGAGAAGAGAGAAAGAATGATATATTAAATTACGCGATTTAAATTACAGTTTCATTAAAAATTTTGAGAAAATTTAATTATTCGCTATTACAATATATTTAGTGTAAAAATAATAATATGTATTTGACATGATTAGTGAAATTTTGCGGAAATCATCGCATCATCAATTATTTAAATGCAAAGAGCCGCTGATGATCGCGTCAATGGTACGATGTATAATACGAATATGTAAATACTAAATAACTTGTACTGTCATGTATTATATTATATTTTTAATATAATTGTTAATTATTAAATTATTATAATGAAGCGATGATAATGAAATGATTTGTTTGACTTGATAAATTTATTGAAGATGTTGACGCGTATTTCTTTTTTTTTTTCCATTTTAATAGACAACTAATTTATCGAGGTTTCAATAGTTACTAAAGTTAATTATACTTAATAATATATATTTTCTCGCTGACGTTATTTAAGGATATAATATTACATTATCTCGGGCGCGCATTTGTCATTGCAAATAATAACAAGTTGACGGATTGATCATCATAAGCAAACGTGTTCTTTATTACGTTCAATATCTACGCCACATACGACGGATAATAAAAAAAAAATACCGCTGGAAAATCCATAATAACTGTCATAAGAGACCTATTTATCCGGAAAAAAACTTGGAGAAAGATGGCGGAAGATTTGTCAGAACATAATCCATATATTTTCTTTTTGGATTTCTCCTCCAACTAATTTAGGGCTGTCGTAATATCACTTCCGTATTTTGCTTTCATCTGGAAGAGATTGATCAGGAATAAAGAACAAATTGCGATATTTTCGCAATCTTTTGTTTCTTGAGATTCCGATTTTTTTTCTTTCCACCTCGTGTAAATATCATCATAATAATTTTGTGCGTTCAAAATACAAAAATTTGAATTTTATTAAGAATGCATGTATACGGCAAAGTTTGATAAAGATTAGCATAAATATCAAATAAAACGTCGAAATAAAAATTATTCGTATAAATGCATTCAAAAATAAAAAAATATAATATGTGTTTTCAAGAATATGTTTTTTATTTATATAACACGATATTATTTTCTTTATATGTAGTTACGTTTATACAGTCTCATCTACTTTTTTTTCAATTAAGAATTCAAATTACAAGAATTAAGCATCTTTTTTTTGATTAACGATTTTGAGAGACAATTCATCTGATGGTAATCATGCGTGAAATGTTTGATCGAATCACCGAAATTAAACGTTTCTCACGGCTATACGTGAGATATCTTGGAAAAACATCCACGATTGAAGATATCCTCCCTACCATTTTCAGAGCCGATAATAATTCTTTTCTTTTGCGACGATCTTCCGCAATTCATCCTTCTCGCTAATACCAGAAATGGACGATGATTTATCCCGAAGAAAGATTCGCTTTTCTTTAGACGACATCCCCCCGTATTTTCCAACTGAAAATGATCGGTAGCATGTTACATTGAGCGGGACGCACATTGAATATTCAAAAGCGCAATATTCAGCAAAGCCCGAAAAATATTCCACATCTTTGACATCAACGTTGACGATGTGTTTTATATATCGGCTTCTATTTCCTACAACGTATATTTCCACATCTCGATCTCGTTTTAATAAAAAAATGTAAATGTTAATAAAATTGTGTTGTAAGCATTAAAAAATATGTCTTAAGTATTAATTTATACAAAGAACAAAAAGAAAAACGTTTTCTTCCTCGACGGAATCATTAATAATTTTTTTATATCTCTGTTATCGAGAACACATAATAATATTTACTATTGAGAATTGAATAGTCTCGTTGCAATAATTAATCCAAGTCTATCAATAAAAATAAATAAATCAATCAATATGATGAGCAATACGTATCCGCTCAGCAGAATGAGTTTGCCATTATATTGTCAGATCTAATGTTCACATTATGATTAGAATGTGAGACGTTTGACTTTGTGTATCTAGTTGTAAAAGAATTTTATTAACCAGACGTACCATCGTATCAGACATTACCGGTGTTTGTTTTTCATAGATTACTAAGCATAAAAGATACATATGGTTCTCGTCTTCTTGCATCATTTTAAACATGCTGATCATAAACGTCAGATTTTAGATCGTACATTAAAAGGTACAAGTATCATATAAACACGGCAATATGTGCGACTCTTTTATGCAACTGTCGATATGTTGGTAATTCTTTAGTCAAGCTTAAATCAACTTTAAAAACTTTAAGAACTTAATTAAAAATCTACAAATGATAGCTTTCCGCACTCGGTAGGGAAGGATCGTAAAGACATCTTAGATTAAAATCGTGTACGTGCGCGCGAACTCTCACCGAGTTCGTTAACAAACTAATTACATCTTATCGCGCGATCAAGGAACTTTGAGCACATTTATCATCCTAATGCTTGTTTTTGTAGATATTATAAATTATTATAGAAAATATTCTCTCTCTCAAATATATATAATAAAATTAATCTCTAGTGTAATACTACGTTTTAATTCCTATCGATTATTCTTAATTATTATATATAAATTTATTTGTATATTTTATAATATATAAATTTATATATAAAAATATTATATAAGAAAATAAATAAAAATAACTGAGAGATTTCGATTTCCACATTGACAGTATCGGTGTATTTTCAGCGATTTTGATAGAATTGTATTCTTCAAGTAACTTTGATAAAATTTCAGAGAGGAGGGAAAGTTGAAGATAAAACAAACAAGACGAGAAAACGATCCGTATTTCTGTGTTCTTATTTTATATATAATTTTTCTGAATGTTTGTGAACTCTAGAGGACGATCGATCGATATTTAATTAGATTTCATTTAAGTGTTCTAATTAAATTTTCGTTTACTACAATCGTTTACTTCTTATCAGACTCTTTGAAAGGAGTTCTCATGATAAGCGATGGAATAAAAAAAGTTAATTGAGAGCGTGAAACTTTCGATGTTGTATCAATAAAATGTAATTTCTTTCTCGCAGTATGTGTCTTTACTCGATGATTGACATGTCTGTCGAATAATATTTTATCAGTTACGATCAAATGATAATTTGTGAATATAGGACATTATACATATATATATATATATATATATATATATATATATATATATATATTACGCTCCCCTTACGTTATCTCTTTAATGAAAAGGTTATATGTTCAAGGATCAATATGCAGTTGATATGACTAATGCATTTATGTATTATTAATTATCGTATTACAAATATATTATCTCAAATAAATTTTTTTATACATGTATAAAATATGCATTTATTATAATCGAAGATAAAAGATACTAGACATGAATTATTAACAAGCAGCAGATTTTTATAAAATCTTTACAGAAAATCATTTCTTTGAATTAATATAATCGCGAAATTTTTCATGAACTTGTTGAAAATCACAAAATATTTCACTCGTAATATCTCGTTCATATTTTTCTCAGAGCACGTATGTTTTACGGGAGTAAATCCAGCGATTATTTTTAATTTTCTATAGGGTATCGTCAGTGGCTGACGCGATTTCTCAAAGAATCATCGGCTCACATTACAGCAAAGAAGAATTAAATTCAATTTTCTGCCCATATACATGTACGACATACGTCGCGTGTTTCATGTTACTCGCGTTTGATTGCACAGCCATTCGTCATGTTGATTGCTTTATTTATTCGAATTTGATGTGTAAAAGTTGAGATGATTAAAGGACACTCAAGGCAATATTAAAGCGACGCTGTCATTGCATATATACGCGTGACAGCTATTAGTCTAAATGGAATTTTCCAACAATTTAAACTTTGCTGGAATATTAAATTAAATACTTTTCCACAGACACAATCGGATTACGCTCCACGAGCAGAAGAACTTGTAAGGAGTTGAGAACAATATTTAAAACATGGAAAGAATAAGAAAAATTCAATCATATCTGTGCGACAACTGGTAATGGGACTGACATCAGATGAACCTAAAGTCGCATTACGATTCTAATTTGACACTTCATATTATGTCGCCATGCGTTTGAAATAAGTTATGCGGAAATAAATGTATCTCGAGACGCAGTCTATTTGGTGAAATGTTCCATATTTGTTTACTCGCTTTGAAGATGCCTCAAAGCATCGTACTGGGTTCGGTGGAGTGTGAACTTTAAGCTCTCCAGGTCGCTCACGGTGGCGCCTTGCGGCCGTAAAATCACTGTGTCGCGGGATCTACGCGAGGAATATTGCTCTATGAATGTTAATTTCCTGTTACATGGTAACAAAGATATCAAGTATATGAAATTTAAATTTTAATTTAAAATTTATTTGTAGGTGCAATGAGAAAGAAAGAGAAAGAGAGAGAGAGAGAAAGGACAGATAGGAGCAAGAGGTGGCAAAAACTCTAATTCCTCCGATAAAAAAATAATATTATTGCATATTAAATTAATATATTTCTAAATATGAACAAATAGTATTTAGAGAGAAAAAGTTATTGATACAGTTACATGAGCGGCAGACAAATAGATCTCTCGGTGACGTGAAAACACGAGAACGGCGCCGTCATTCTTTCAAAGACATATTACGTACGAATCCTAGCATTGCGGACGAAACGATTTGTACTAAATTTTGAAATAAGTGAGGGTAAATACCAGCATTTATTTAGCCATTAAAGCTACAACATGTGTAATATAAGTTTAGATGTATACGAAATAATATTCATGCTGAATTATACTAACGGAATCATAGGAATAAACATAAAAAAAGACCCTTATTAACGATCAAACAGTTATCATTTATTTTCAAACTTCGGTTCTGCTAAGCGAATAATTTTGATGAAATGTAAAATTATAGGGCAGTCGAGCATTCAATAAAAATGTATCGACTGATGTAAAAATAACATGACACCATCGATTCTTCTTTTGAGTTTACACATTCGATATATAGAGATAAACTTCGTCTACACGCTCGGAGAAGTAATACAAAGTACACAAAACTGTAATATATGCAGATGCATTTGTGTATCATGCAAAATAAGTGCGGGCGATGTTTGTTCAACTATGGTACAACTCATTGTAATGAAACGATCATCCCCGCGAACGATATCTTTTTTCTTTTTTTTTTTTTACATATGCGTGATTTTTACGCGCGCAATTCACGTAATGAATTTTTCGATTTTTGCGGAATTGCGAAAATAATAATTGAAAACGGAGAACGAATGGTTATTTTTTTTTTATCGATTTCAGTTAACGCGTTGATGACCGTGGGACAAAACTAAATTCATTTACAGATATTTTGCGTCGCAAAATTAAAGTCCTAGCCAACTAATTAGAAATTTCGATACGCAACTCGCATATAAATTTCGTCTCAAGCCGAATTAATTAGTCGAACGTAGACTACGGTACTGCATGTGTAATATTATGATATAAAACTGATAATGTCTCATTTTACATAATTGCCACGTTGCATGAAAAGTGAATATTCGCGGCATATCTTTAATATTAATCGTGCGGTATTTGTGTATCAACTTTGAACAATTCGTGGCAAAGTTTAATGTCTGACCTGAGATTTTTAATGGAAATTTTGAGACGGTAAAAGGTGGGCATGCATATTTAAAACTCTTAATTAAACTCGCATAAGTGAACAGTTTCTCTTGTCAAGTTCTTGATGGTGATATATATCCATGCATATAATACTATATCTTGTGTAGTTTATTTCGAAAAACTTATTTAATGACGGCAAACCGGTATTTTTTTAAGTGAATCTTTAGGCAATCTTTGGTTTCAAATATAGAATTCTTACTGTCTTGCAAGAATATTTTGACTTCTTTAGCAAATATTCAAATTTTGCTTTTATTGATTAATTTTAATGATAAACTATAGTTTATTTTTGAGCTATCACGAGCAGTTAATCGCTTTTATTATGGCATATTAACATTTATCATGAGATAGTTAAGCAAATTTAAGACTCTATTATATATAATAGAGTCCGCGTTCTATAATTACGGATAGCTAAGCGCTGAACAACAACACGATATTAATTTGCGATTTGCTGAATCGTTAAGTGTATTTATATCTAAAAACGAGATCATTTATGCAATGATTTCATTATCTATCAAATGGCATGCAAGCTATCAATGATTTGCTCGTATCCTTATTAAACTACGCAGTCGAATATTGCGTGTTGTCGATCCGTTCTCTAATCCATTTCACTCAACAAAACAAGCGTTTATCTCAATCGCAGCTGAGGCTCAATCCGAGCCGATAATTGAATTTGACCAAATAAATAAATAGTTTATTATCGTTGCAAATTAAAAATTACGCCGTAAACAAAAAGAGATACCTGACGTGGAAACTCACATAGCATCTTCAACACCCTCCTGGACGATCTCCCAGGATGCCTGCAATTTCGCATCGACTCGCTTCTGCCCGGGACAGTCATGTTGGACTTCCTGAGCTTGAGGCCGATGAGCGCGTAAAGAAACGTGATGAGGCACATCGGCAAGACGAAAAACACGAACGTGGACAGTTCGAATGAGTGATCGATGATGATCCTCTTGACGGTGCACATGACCATGTCGGGATGGTGGTTGTGCTGGACCACGCCGAATTGCAAGGCCTGCGGTAGCGCGCACGCCAGGGCCATCAGCCATATCATGAGGATCTGCTTGATGACGCGTGACAAATTTGACAGAGTCTGCGAGAGAAACGGATGGCAGATGGCCACGTATCTCTCGATGGTGAAGGCGGTGATGGTGAGCACGGACGCGTTCACCGATGTCTCCGAGGCGAGGCCGCGTATCACGCAGAAATCCTCGCCGAAGATGTACGGGTATTTATACCAGACCAGATACATCTCCGCCGGCAGACCCGATACGAGTAGCAACAGGTCGGACATGGCCAGACTAAAGAGATAATAGTTGGTTGCGGTGTGCATGGACTTGTTGCGCGCAATTACGATGCACGTGCTAACGTTGCCGATGATGCCCGTGAGAAAGATCTGCGCGTAGATTATGGTCACTGGTATCACCACATATAGAGAATCCCGATATGGACCGACGGAGAAATCGAACGTGTCGTTAAATATATATTGCTCCGATAACGCCAAGCTGTCATTGCAGCTGGCTGTTGTGTAAGTGCCGTTTGAAAAGTTGGACGATAACATGGGGGCCATCGTGATCCCAATTATATGATGCGCACGAAAATATCTCTGTTCTTTGACATTTTCGGATGCGAACTTTCTTTCCCGACAGTTTGCGACGAAATTGGTGCGAACTTTTTTCGTCTTTTTCGTCGACGGCTAGTTGGTCTCATACGTAGTAGATAAATGGAATTTTTATTGGTTTCATGCGTTAGATTTTATCACTTCTTCTTTTTCTTTTCTTAGTGATAAAGGTTCTTAAGTTTTCCTCTATTCTCTCCTTTCTTTAGCTGGAAGGATACATTAGTCTCTCACAAATAACAAGAGTAAAAGAGACTCGATTCCTGTTTGTCAATTCCTGAATCAATCCTCAAACAGAGGGAAATTACATATAAATTTCTCTTATATGTCAAAGTTATTAGATTCCCTGGATCTCGCGTCTTTCGAAAGTTTGTTTTTCGACTGATAACACACGTTATCACTTATTTCATTATTGAAACGTATTTAAGCCGGAGGTCGCAGCTTCACGTAACTCGTTCGAAAACAGACAGCAAAGTTTTTTATTAAATATTACTTCTACTATTTAACTTTTGCCTCGACGAAGCTTTTAGTCAGACTTGTCATGCGTGCGCGCGATCACTGGGTGGTAGTCACTAGAGGATAATTTCGCTTGTATCTTCAGGGTGTTTGTTTTCCTCGGGCTGGGAGGGGGAGTTCGTTCACACTCTCGAGGAGCGAATAGTCTACCTGCCGCTACGGACGCCGGTCGAATCACGACTGCCGACGCCGCGACGCGCTGAAGGATGCCGGCCGTTCCTCCGGCAAGTTCAGCGCTGGCGCGCCGATGCGATACCTTTAGATCACTCGAGAATCGGCAGGCTTCCTCGTTTTTAGGTATATTTTCTTTCGATAATGCGCGAACAACGGCGAGCTCTCTATATTTTTTTTACAACTGTTCGTATAGCGCCGCGGATCGGCCACGCTCGTTTTTTCTTTTACGGTGACGTTTATTTGCGGCCGAAATATTGTATGAGTTTGCGACGCCATCGCACATCATCCCGGATTAGATTATATTTATATATTTATTTAGTGGCTGACAAGTAAGTGTCCGCTCTCGCCACTTCGACGTTCTCATTTTTTTTTTTTTTTTTATAAAACTTGTCTTTACCTTCTTATCACGCTATGCATTTATATCTCTATGATTTAGCTCTAGAAGAGAGAAATATCAAACTAAAAATAAATATGCAAATATGTTAATTTTAAATTTTAGTTTCAACAAGAAAATATCTTTTCTTGGAAGGTTGAGAGTTTAAAGAGCAAATGATTTTACATATTTTTATACTACAGCAGTAAACCTCTTGAGTGAGAACGTAATTAATCTGTCATTTAGAAGTGTTAACTTACTGATAATTAAACTTGAAATATCAATAATTCCTATGGGAATTATTATTGAGAGTAATCTTTGCTAGAAAAGTATAATTTTCTTGCCTCAACGATTAATTTGATTCCCTGATTTTAGAGTTTTGCTTTTGCAAACCAAGAAAGATTAACGAGTTCACACAAGTACCTTTCATATTATATTTATGATTTATATTATATATTTTTTTCTATTTTAATTTTTCCAATTTTTTATATTTTTTGTAATTTATTAAGTAATTAATTAAAAGTTTTCTTCACTTTTTCATGAAACATTTTGATATATATTATAATTTTATTGTATATGTATACTTTTGGACATATATTTAATTATAGGAAAATACAAAAACCGCTGCAAGCATAAAAATAAAGCTCGAGTTTAATCATATTTTTGAAAATGTATAGAAAGAGGCGAGACAAGCAATTGTCTAATGACAAAACAAGGTAAATGGAATTATTTACAATTGCATAAAATTTATGTGGACGCGTCGCGTGCGTCTCGTTGTAATTTAAAACCGCATAAACTCAATAGAAATTTAAATTGCGAGAGGCGATATTAATGCGTAAAGCGTTTATTTTGCGCGCAAAATTTAATTATCTGCATTTCATCAAGCTGATATTTAAAGGGGAACGTGTTTTAAACTATTTCACGCACGTTGAAAAAACGCAATCAACGCGAAATTGCTCGTTAAGCGGATCACGCATTTGTCACCCCTACACGAATAATAAGTAATTAATTTAATTCTCTCTTAAATTAATTTGCGAATATTAGATTATCGAACTTGTTATTACGCGTCGGAATAGACTATCATCCTTCGCACTTGTCTCGATAATAGTGTCACGGGGTTCGGAGCGATTTGTACTTGGGAACGATAACATTATCGAGGCAAAGTGAAGAGCCTCGTATCTCGCGACCTCGCGAATGTAGCCCGTCGAGGATACTCGTGCGTTCAATGCAACCACGGTGATCTCTCTGCCGAGCCGATGATGCTCGCTTCAACGTTTGAAGCATCAAGCTCCGAGACCCTATCAATTCACTCCACTTCGTTTCCTCTGTCTTTATTCTCATTGCCAATTACACTCCTCATTTCCACCAGCGGTTCCTGCCATGAAGTGTCGACTGTTTACCTCGGCTTTAACGTTCGCAAACGTATAGACATTGTTATGCTTGTCCTAGATTATCCGCATTGCGATGCACTTGAATACAGCCTGTCGAGTGCAAAGTCGACTGCAAATAATAGAGCGTGGCATGCAGAATGACAAGCAAACGTTGAGTTATGTGTGAGCGCGCGTCAATTTATTATACCAATAAACTTTACCAAGACATTAACTTGCATATTGTCCCATCTTGTTAATTAATATTCGCACAGCCATAGACAAGCGTTTGTATCGCACTGTCATCCCTTAGTTATCTTTGTCTTTGTTGTATCTCGTCTTGAATGCGAAGTCCGGTTTATCCATATTATCTCACGCTCCGTAATTATACAAATAAATAGTATTCAATCGTCGCGACATAGATCGAGTACATGGAAGAAAAGACGAATTAATCTTGGTAAACTGTACAGGTGAAAATTATATATTTACATATACATATATTGTATATAATCTAATTATAATTAAATAATTCTTTTTCAGGCACAATTTATTTAGCTTATATTAAAGAAAGCAGCAGATGGAATGTCTTTAAAATCACATTTTGCTTAAAGGAATATCATTTTCTCTTACAAAAGATTCTATTATACTTCTATTATACAGAAATGTCTCCGAGGGAGAGAGAGAGAGAGAGAGAGAGAGAGAGAAATACAGGAAGAAGACATCTTACAATGCATTAACAAATGTTATGTTGTCGAAAAGGAATTTACAATGAGATCTTGATTTGCGTCTCATTCAGTGAGATGCAATTAAAGCATTAGACGTACTTATTGTTTGGAAATGAATTAAAAAATGTAATTATATATATTTTTTAATTTATTATCTAAGTAAATTCTAAATATCTATTTTTGTTATATATTACTATAAAAGGAAGCAAATCGTGATAGTATTTCTTATTTGCATGCAAATCAGTGTAAAGAGACATTATACATATACAATATACGCGAGAAATACAAAGCTGTATACGTATCTATACAGGATATTCCTGCCGCATTATGTGATAGAGAATTATCTCAACGAAATCGCATTTCACGCCTCCAACATATGCATGCGGAATTGCAATATCTGAGATTATGAAAATACGTCACTATTATCTCGATGTTCCAATGACACTTTTAGTTTTCTTTGCAGTCTATGAAAATTATTGCACTTAAATTACCGTATTTATTTACAGAAAATAATACAAGTAAACAATGGATAACTGTTTGTCGAGATTATTGAACAAAATTGCTTAAAATTTAAACCATTTTATTATTAAATACGTATTTTAATTAATTGCTACAATATCTGTAATTTTCTTAATTTAGATTATCTATAAACACGTGATTGTAATTATCGCAAAAGAATTTGCAATTTCGTTTAATTAATGCATTTATAATAATTGAATATTAATTTCATTATATTCAGCAATTAGAATGTGTTCTCGTGGAGTTTTTCTTTCTTTGGAAAGTCAGGAAAATTATTAGTTGAAGAAACATTATTTTATTTCCGCTTTCGCTTAAGGATATAATTATTTTATAGAAGAGCGTTCTGTCGACGATCTGTGCTATCAATTATCAGTATACAGGATTAGATAAAGATCCTTGATAAAGATCAAATGTAACGTGCTGAAACGATAATAGTATGTAACAGATACGGATGTGCTTTAAAAGCGCAAAATCATTGCCTATTAATATGTTTCCAAATTAATAAATAGAATTATAATTATGTATAATAATACAACTTTAATGTAATTATAAATAGAATAATTTTCATATATATGAAATGTGATATAGTGATTTAAAATTTAATTAATTATTTATAGTTTAAAACAAAACATTTTTGGTTTTCCCGTATGTAGAATACATATATATATTTTTTTTTATTAAAGGTTTGAATGGTTTATTCGCACTTTTAACACATAACGTAATGAGCTCATTATATAAATAATATTATAAATACGATTATTATATAAAATAATATAAATAGTTTTTGAAATAATATTTGAAACATTAAATTAATTTTATAAAAAGATGTTCTCTCTGAGCTTGAAGAATCGGTAAAGTTTTGCGATATGCGTGTACCAAACTTCTTAAATCAGCTTAAATCGAAGATGCCTTGAATTCTTAAAATTTTCAGAAAATAAATCTTTACAATCTTTCGAATTTCTTTTGAATATATTTTCCAGAATTTTTCTATAAAAGTTTGACAAATAAGATTCAGTAAAATTTGATGAAATTCAAGAAGGTATATGAAGTAATACACAATGATATATTTATTATTAAATCAATTAATATTTTTACAAAAACAATCACTTTCTGTAATTAAGCTCGCGAAAATAATATCAAATTTTATCTTATACTTATACACATATGTATCATGTATAATACATATTAATCATTCTAGAAAGATTCTAATATCACGTGTCATTGAAAAAAGAAATATCGCAATTATTTTATATATGAGCTTCCGTATATATACACACACACACAAAGAGACGTAATAATATTTTTAAAAAGATATATTTGCTCGTTCATATCCACCATTTAATCAAAATAGAATATCTATTTACACATAGACGATTACATGGCGGAATTAATTCGATATTAAATTAAGCGTAATGATTTCCTTATCGGCTAAGAAAGCACATGGGACGGTAAAGTGTCATGTCCATCATTATCCATAGTAACGTTTATGGATGTTTTGTAGTGCAGGAACTTCCACCTATAAAAACATCATAATAAATAAAATGTATGCAATAAATGATTATTTTATATTAGAGATTATATTAATGATTATTTTATATTACCTCAAAATATAATAATAATACATTTTTATGACAATAAATTTAGTATTAAAAATATAAAAATTATATTAAATATTAAAATATTAAAAATATAAAATTGTAGAATGCAAATATGTTATTTTTTTTTTTTTTTGCTTATCTTAATACGTATATATTATTTAATATGCGTATATATTGTACAAGGATAATATGTGAGAAAGAGAGATCAAATGTATTTAACATGTTTTATGTTAACTTACTCGAAAATGATTGGTGACACCGTAGTAAGGATACACGCCACCAAGAATATAACGGTAATAACCGTTATGCTTAATGCGATATTCGCCCGGCTTAACGTCCTGTGGGATTTCCCATGTAATGGTCACCTGACTCGATCCCAATATCACGGAAGTTCTAGTCCATTGAAATCTAAAAGCATACATATATCCGATTGCGATTTAATGCGTTAACAAAATTTTATAGCTAGAAGAAATAAAATAATGTTTCTTCTTTCAATTTAGAACATTTAATAATTATTATCGCACACGTGAGAATGATTTTATGCTAAAAATATGATATAGTATAGTACGTACTTGGTCTCCCAATCAGCGTCTGTGGCTACTGGCAACCAAACTTCATCGTCTTCTAATCGTTCCACAGTTAAGAAAGTGCTATCTGTCATTAAATTATTACGCGGATGCCCGGAGACCTAGATAATACAGGTAATGGAATTATCATTATATGTAATTGAACAATTATTTCATTCCTATTATTTCTGTTTCAGATATATCGACAAGAGAAAATGTACATCACAAGTGCGAGTCTATTTGGAATAAAATTCCGAAGTGATGTGTTTTACTGCGGTTGATGCTGAAAAACGAGAGGAGCTTTCTCAAATAAAGCACGAATAATAAGTAAAGGCAGAATAATTTTAAAATGATCTCGCGTGAATCGCGTGTCTCGCGTAAATTACGGAGTTGTGATTTATTTGTGTCTGCTTTCACGATGCATCTCGCGCTTCCATCGCCGGAAATTATAGAGCCAGAAGGTAATTTACGATTACTTAATCCGTTCGCATACCGCGTCACCGAAGGCAACCTATTTTCCGAGCGTTACGCGAATGAGCGAACGCGCGGGAAAAACGTCGCGTCGCTTTTTATCGCGTGACTCAATCGCGATTCGATAAAAATGCAGATCTGCTATGATTAACGTCGAATGACGATTTCCGATAAAAAACATGGCAATCGTTCTTCATTCATTCATCAAACAAAAAAAAATATAGTCAGAAAATATGCGGTATTTCTTTAACATATAAAATATTAACATAATAGAAGTAATTTTTTTTTTCTTTTGATTAATTTAAGACAAATATAGTCGTGAATATATATATATATATATATATATATGAGAGAGAGAGAGAGAGAGAGAGAGAGAGAGAGAGAAAGGGAAAGAGAGAGAGCCAGCATTTATAATTACTAAGCATTAATAATTAATTGAGAGATTATGAAATATCATAATAATTAAAAAATTGTTAAATAATAATTTGGAAATTGATTTTGAATTTGAATTACAGAATTGTCAATTAATGAAATAATTATATTCAACATTATGTACAGATTTGCATTAATTTGTAGATCGAAATCATTTGGCATATGTCTGATTATTAGTTTCTGCTAGTATATAAGCATGACATAACTTTGAGAGATAAAAGATGAAGATAAAGCGAACGACCTTCGGTTTGGTTTTCTTTTGTTCGAATTTTTGCCTTTATGTCTCTTGACATGTATGTAATATCGTGTTAGCAGTCGTTTAGTTGCTGCCAATCTCGGAAAATTCCGTGACAGAGGGAGAGAAAGAATCCTGATAAATATTTATGGTTTTAGTGAGCCTTCCTTTCTGATTAATTTGAATTTGAAATTTGACTGCGATAACAAATATTGTATATATTAAATTTAAAAATTTCAATATAATCTTTAAATATTTATATCCTCAAGCTAGACCAAAACGATTCAAACCGTATATTTTTAATGCATATATATTATTTGTTAATAAACTTTGATAATAAGTTTGCGCACCAATACCTGTTTTCGTTCTTATCTTCCAATTTTCTCACTTAATGACCAGATAGATATGTTGACATCTTTTTTCAATTAAAAAATATTCTAAAACACGACCATACTGAAATTCTATTGATAATATCATTGATTCGCAACACCGAATTAGCATAAAAAGTTGAAATATCCTAGCTAAAATATCTGAACGGTTTAATTCACATTAACGGAATCGCAAATTTGCCTATTGTCGCAGCGATCTTGGATAACGGCGTTAATTATTCATCCGCGATTCAAAACGTGCTGCATTACATCAAAGGTTCATTATTGCAGTATTTATAAACTGTGCGCGCGGGTCGCATAGTAATTGGTCTATTTCGTAGCGTGCCATCGTTCAATGGGTCGTGAAGCGACATGCACCGTTATTTTCGAAGTGGAATTGCATGTATGCATTTTATGCAACCTATCAACCTATCCAAATTCAATTAGATGACATGCCGCGTAATACGTCTTTACACGACGTTGACGGGGATTTGCAAGACGTTGTTAGTTGTCTCTTGATCGATTTTTCTATTATCGGAGAAGCAGATGGCGACTTTAATTGAAAAACGTGAAAATTTTTTTCCAAGCGACTTCTCGGGATAAAAATTGCAGCGTAGAGAGATCTGGGAAAGAGATACTCACAAAGATTGCCGTAACCGTGTCACCTGGCGAAGCGAGTTTCGATGGCTGCTGGATTACATCGCCGAAGTTACGTCCCCATCTCGGAGTGTCGTACAAAACGGGGGGTACGAGAGTAATCAGATTGCTGTGAAGCAGCTTCGAAGCTGGTGGTCCCGGTGAAACAGATTTTTTCTACAATATCAAGTTTGATGAAATATAGTGTACAATATCAATTCTACCACTCGATAAATATCAACGAGTCGGACAACGTAAAAAATAGTTTTCCGACCAATCGTTATGATAAAAATTGGTTATTAAATCGTTTCAGAGACAGATATTTATATTTTCATATTACATATATATATATATATGTGTGTGTGTGTGTGTGTGTGTGTGTGTGTGTGTGTGTGTGTGTGTGTGTGTGTGTGTGTGTGTGTGTGTGTGTGTGTGTGTGTGTGTAAATGTGTTATTTACTCACGTGAATAGCTGCTTGTACCAGCTCCTGGTATTGTCTCAAATAGATTGTAAGCGTATGCGGGCCATATATCGTTGATGCACCTTCGTACCTTTGTATCTAAAAGTTAATTATTCAACGACTGTATTATGCATTATGCATTAGAATGCGCTCCGCGAAGAAATTAATTCGCGCCTCGAAGTGCAATAAAAGTCGTCAAACCGAGTTTTCTTCCTAATGATTTTACGCGCTGCTTATTTCCATCCGCTTATCAAAAGAAAGCTGAATGGCGTTGGAAAATTTTATGAGTATTGTAAAAAAATCGTTGTAGCAAATTTCGACGCTTCCCACGCGCCGGAAATCCACAAAGCGATTTCCGATTCGCGTGCCAAATGCTTCAGTAATAAGAATGAGAATTTTACTTGATATTCCTCGGGCGTTGTTACGTAATCGCTGTAAGTATTGCAGAGCCCTGCGACTATTACGGACGTTTTGTCGTCGGACGCATCATTCATGACTTTTTTGATAGCCTCTCGCAATCTCCTTCCGGACATTGTCGTGAATTCAGCGGGCACTCCGGCGATGACCACGTTTCCGATTATCGCTACTTGAGTCGAAACGATATTTGGCTGCCATTGATAGGGTAGTTTCATCTGAAATTCAAGAGCGCTGATATTTCCATTTTTTTTTTTTTTTTCGCGAATTGTTATCTCGTCGAGATGCGATAATTCATTTTTGTTGCATCTCATTTTCAGTATTTTTCCCTTCTTACACAGTATCTACGAGAAGAATCTGACACCTATCTAAGACGTACAGTGAAATTTCACACATCTAATTGCATACTAATGACTATACTAATTATGCTATAATGAATTTGGAATCACCATGAAAAATACATCTTGTAAAAAAGAAGTTTACCCGTCCGGTGGCTAGCAAAATAGGTTTCGCGCCCTGGCAGCGAATATCGTCTTTCGTCGGGGCGGCCAGAAAATTTCGTACGGTATTCCAAAACGGATTTGACGTTGTTGTCCCCTGCTCGAAAGAGAACGAACCTGGTCCGTCGGTGGTGCCAGCTGCGAAGCTGTAGCCCATCGCAGGTGTGCAGCCGTGAACCTATTAAAAAATCTGAATAAATTCCGCCGTTGTACCGATAATAATTCTCTTTCAGACAACGATATTATGAACGTTATTTACCTCCTCGAGCTTGCCCGTTGTCTCGTTGTAGAATTCCGCGGATTGCTCCGGCATGTTGACGTATTGGTGAACCACGCGAACTGGTCCGGCCACTTCCGTCGCTCCGTCGCTCCGCCATAATTTCTGTAAAAGAAAGGAGATTTGCGTATGAGCGAGATATACCGCGGACTTTTCATTCCTTAAAAATACTTTTATGGATGCGTCACGAGAGTAAGAGAAATCCTTCACATTTCCGCGAAATGTTTACGTGAAAAACATGAAGGCGAAATTTGATTACAGTCGATCGCGAAGTAGATAGATAAGAAAAGTGCACACTCACGTTATAAAAATTCTCACGGTTTTCCAGCTTATCTCATGAGGAAAGCTGCTGACGTGAATATGCTCGAAGGTTTCATACATGATTCAATAGCGTATATAGATTGATAGATTTGAAAGTAACAAAAAGAAATATCGTAATAGCGGACTTGGCATTCGCATATGGTTGCGATTGTCATGAGATTAGTGCTTATAATTATGAGTATTAGATTTCTATATAAAAGCGAGGTATGATGTAATCCATCATATCATTTATTTCTCTACATTTATGTCTGCGTGTGTAACTGGTGTGGAATCCATTTTATTGAGTTTTCCATATAAATTAAGAAAATTAAATATTACGCCGTTCCACAAACGAGATATTATATAATATATTATTATTATTAAATTACTATAATTAAATTGTTATTTTAGCAAACAAGTTGCAGATAAAATAGAATGTATCAAATTAATTAACTAATCATGAGTTGATTATGCCTTTTATAGATTATTTCAAGCTTTTAAAACTATATAAAACACGAAACTGGATTTTGTTTGAAATTGTTGTGAATTATTATAAATTCCATGAATAACATATATTCGTGTTTTATAAGATGATGAGAAATATTCTGCACGCACATATATTTTTAATTGTAATTAATATTTTAATGTAAATATCATACATATGTGAAAACATTATATCTTTTTAGTGAAAAATTTTTTAATGAAAAGTATTTAAAAAAAATGAATAGATTACATATAAAACTCTGTTTTTTTTTTGTTAAAAATTTATTAATGGAAAATAATCAAAAGAATGAAGAGATCACGCATACATGTACACACATTATTATGTGCGAATATAAAAAAAAATATTAATATATTAACAATATAATAATATAATAATATAATGTAGCATTCTAAATTTTTCAGCAAAAATCATACATCATCACATTCGAAACCCATTAACCGCGCAGCTCTAAAAGAAATAATAAAAATTGAGAAGACTGTCAAAGAAAAATCGATTCGCGGTTGACGCGAGGAATCTCGACGGCGGAAAATAAGAAGTACGATTACGTTGGGATACGAAAAGGAAGCGGGAAAGTAAACCGAGACGTGAGTTCGCGAAATAAAAAAGGGAAAAAAAAAAACATTTCTACGATGCCATAATATATCGCGCGAAATGCAGGCACACTCAGCTACGCACTTGAAACGCATCCGTATTTTCGCGGTAGGAAGGTGCAGCTTTGGTTTATACACAGCGTCTTTCCCCACAAGCCAGATGTGGAAACTTCTATATCTGCTTTGTGATGCTAATATATACCTCACGAAACTGACGAACTGGCTGCGCTAGTCGTGCACCCGGTCACGCTTAACGAGAATGCGAATATGTATGTTAATTATCACGACGGCTTGCCGCGCATCTCCCGGCTTCTGTATTACGAGCGAAAGCACGCTGAAACGCAGTACCGTTTGTCCGTAGCAGCGTGCCATCCTCGTCATGAATACGCCTGAATGCGCCTTTACCTGTGCTCTGATTGCCCGCTTTTGCCCGTTCGCGGGCTTAAGTGTTAATAATTCGTTTCTGCGAAGTACTCGCTCAGCTGTTGCGTTGTTGATTCAGATATCTTGTTACAATCTTTAAATGAACATTTTAAAGCGTCTCTCTCGTGATACGTAATACGCTGGATATCGAAGTCAACCGGGTGTTTAAGCTGTTCTTTGATATCCCAACGCTTTCATACCGAAGCTGTTAATTCAAAGTTAATTTAAAGAACTTCAAAGAACGTGCGCGTTTATTTTTCACTTGAAATGTACATATTTTTTTTATAATTGGGAACGAGTGTTACACATGGAGCGTATTTTTTATCTACGGTTAATCTCAATCAAAGCGAATAATTAAAATTTAAAATCTTTGTTAAATTCAGGTCGAAATTACAGCTGACATTGCCGAATGAAGGCTTAACTTCTTTTTATTTTTCTCTGCCTATCTGCTATTTGAAAACGCGCGAATCAAGGATCATTTGTATTCGAGTATCGACGAGTGATCCTGGTACATATATAACACCTTGACAGATGTCTTTACTATGTCGTTGTCGTTGTTGTTGTCGTCATTGTCGTCGGAGAGAAAGTAAGTGGCGGAAAGCGGTTGCATACGCGAGGAGATACGAAGCGAGATATTTCGGCCACGACGAGAGGAAATTTAATGATGAATGATGTCCGAACGTAGATTACTAGACACACGGATGCTGCGCACAGGTATAATCGCGCGTATATAGCTTTCCCACCTTTCGGGCATCATCGTTTCGTCCATTTCACCTCGATGTCACGAGCAGCAGATTAATGCGACACGACTATATATACCGCGAGATAAAAGACCGTATATCCCATCAAGCCTGGCGTTACGGTAGTGTCGTTAGCCGACCGCACACATATCGGTACGAATCCTTCGATAAACGGCGCTTAATTAATTTTAACGCGCGAAACGACTCGAACACCCGCGATATGACACGTGATAAGCTTTGCCTAGAACGAGAAACTACTATAATCAATCACCGTAATATCGAAGCTGGCTTTTATTTATACGCAGGCTGACGGTCAATATCCTTGTCGAGTCTCTCGCACCACGAATTAGAATATCGATTACTTCGGGATTCTGTATTTAACGAGTCGGCTCCGTGTGGACGCGCAACAATGAGAGCACCAGACGATGAGAAGGCGCCATGGGAACACTTGGATTCGGAAGATTCCGTTGATTTTAATCAAAGGTTTTTCCTATTTGCATAAATGGAGATTATACATTTCGGTTAGGGCGAAATTCTAACAATTCCTCCGTATCGATCGCGGCATTTAAAGCGTCCAAGTGTTGTTGAATTACGCGATTCATCAAAACGTGACAATTCATTGTACTAAAAGAAAGAGTAAAAATGAAAAAAAACACACGCGTGTAATTATTGCGTATATAATTGCATAAATAATTTAAATCAGTATTCCACGAGTAAAATTAAATGGAGTTTATTACTTAACAAGCCCATGAAAGTTTAATTACGTTATTTCGTTCGCACGATTTTAATCCTGTTTTAATAACTTTCTTTTAACTTGAAGAAGCTCTCGAAACTTGAGAGATAAATATAACGGCGCGCAGTAAAATCGAATTGTTTGGAGAAAGCGGGTTACAACAGATATGCGCCGAATTACATGAAATTGGTATTTTACATATTATAGAAGTTAAGCTAAAATCGCGCGTAAATTTAGAGACTTTTCTTCAATTTTTCAGAAATTTTTTTTTTTTTTTTTTATAAATATGAATTTTACAATATCCATTCATCACACGTAACATATGTTTAAAGGATGGTCTCAAATATAAATATTTAAATTAATTGTAATAAATTAGACAAAACTAATTGAATTATAATATTAATTATAATATCTTAGATTTGGAATATTTTTTTAAAAACGAGAATATACGTGAACATATATTTATAATCTTAATTTACGTATTACAATTTTATTTATTGATAAATTATTAAACGATGCAATAAATAACAATGTTAATCATACATATAAATAACTACCTGTATGTTAAAATAATTAATCCAAAAAGATGATATATATATATATTTTTACGAAGGAAACTTTCACGATGCTTAGACTCGTGCGTGTAAATCGATATTACATTAATAAGGATACTAGATAGTATCCTCTTACTTAGGCAACACGCCAATGTTACATCACATGAGCGCATTTGCACGTGCCATATATAAAGATGCAATCAAGAATACATATAGAGCTTAATCGAACGCTATAAAGAATGCATTCAAATAGATTCGGCGCTATATAATTTAGTTAACGAATCTTTCAAGCGCACGGATATTTCAGAGTTTATGAAAGAAAGTTATAGTTGCCTCGATAGCTTTTTGCATATAAGGAATTTAATTACAATGTTATTAATTTGATCTGCCGTGTTACCAAACACGTAAATATATATGTAAATATATACGTAAATATATACGCAATAATTATGTGTAATTTAATTTTTTTTTTTTATTCCTTTAATTAACACAATGAGTTATCACGTTTCGATAGTAAGTCACATATTGAGCAACAACTCTTTTACATAATTACCGGAAGCTTATATCGCATTCGAAACTTTTCATAATAAATTTCACTGTAGAAATTTGTAAATAGAACACGAAACAGAGTTGGATATTTAAATTTGCTTTGAGACAGCAATTAAAAATCAAAGGATTGAAATAACTTGCGCTCGTGTTTGTTATTGTAAAAATGATAATAACGTAAAGAATCCCGAAATAAAACACAGCCTGCGTATAGTCATTTCAAATAAATATCTTACTTGTTTAAAGCCAATTGTATATATATTTAAGCTTGAAAAAAGTTCTCTGTTTCGAGTCCCTTGGGGCACTTTTATTTTGCAAAATTAAAAAGGACTTGGAGCTTCATTCTGTTTGCCTTAATAGTTTTGAGCGGAAGAAATACATCAAGCACGATTTTAAATGCATTTTCAGTGTAACTATACTGTATATATGGTACTACAAAGCACACAGCATGATATTGCTTTTTAAAGAAAATGCATGGCTTTTTTATTTCGTGAAACTACGTTCATTTGACCAATTCTTCCTTCGATCCCACGCAGATAAGAGAAAAATAGTCTCAGGAGAATCCATTATATTATATAGAACAAAGAATAGCAATATCTGATGATCTATAACGAGTGCTTTTTAATATTAAACGCTAGATAGAATAATTGTAACAAAACGGTTAAAAAAAATATTAATAATTATATAAAATTATAATATAAGAATAAAGAATAAAAACAACAATATTAATTATAACTGATATTTTTTTCGTCGTACAAAGATCTTTCTCGCTCAAGCCTTTCTCGCTCATCCTTTGAAATTAAGGGTCTGTTGGCTTCAGATTGATCATTTCGCATAAATATAATATCGCGATTCGTTTATCCATTTCCGGTCGATTTAAAAATACCCGCGGCTTCAAACTTTTAATTTAATTTCTCGCTCGATTAATGCAAGTTCCAGACAGCGGCTTAGCGTTCAATTGTAAAGTACATACTATCTTGCAGTTTTTATTTAAAAAAACGGGAGAACTTTTCGCGGCGTAGATAGAACTTCGTTGTTATATTCCGCCATATTTCTTTTACAAAAGAAATCGCGTATATTCCAGGAGCCGCCGAGTAATTCTTTTTGATCAAGATGACAAAGCAAAGGCGAGAAAGAATGACAATCGTAACGAAAGTGGGTAGATCTAACGGAAATGAACACATACAGTCAGAAATACATAAGAAACATATCTCGCATTATAAAAGATTATTACTATTCGCAGTGACGTGCACATTTCGAATTGACATTCTTTGAATCGCAATGTCGCATAATATTCATAATACACACGAGACTGATTTTAATTCACTTAATTGAAATTCGATAGTCTCTGAATATCATATATTGAATTTCCTGCATAATCTGCGGTCTTACCGCTCGCTCGTTCGATTACTGTGCGTTCCTAATTATTTCTCCGGCCCAATATGCGCATATTAAAATATCGTTTATAATGCGGCTTGATTGAAATGGACAGACCGGTCATCTATACAATGTCGAAACATAATGTAAAACGTGTAACGTGTAAAAATGCCATTCGAGATTAGCTATTTATTAGAATTTTTAGCTAATCGTCTTCTTAAACGAACGCTTATTACGTGATCGCGTATTTCCACATATCGTTCGCGAAAATAATCACGACATGCCCCGTGACAATCAAACGGAGATTTTTGTTTATACATATAGATTCTGTTCTTCAAAAGTCTTGCGTGCACCTGTGTCAGGTGTCGCGAATTTATATGGCAGTTGTCAGAAAATCGACGCAAATGTCAAAAAAGACACACAATTAAAAACATAAAGTGGTCAGTAAATTTCAATAAAGGCAGGACATTTATTTTATTTTGTAGAGAAACAAATGTTGTTATTAGTTGCTGTATTAATGAATTTTGCGAGACGAAAAAACTGTTTTCTCAACTACATCATCATTGTATATATAAAAAAAAAATTATTATAAATCACAAACGTATATGTATATAGAAAATTAATTAAAATAAATGTAAAATATATATTAACAATTTTTTAATTATAAATTATAGATAAGTATTTAATTATTAATTTAATTTTTTAATTATGGCTTCTCTAACTAATAGTTTAACTTGGAGTGATAAGCATGAAAAATCAAAGCTTCTCGATTTTAATTATGATTCTATTTCTCTCACAACGATGAGAATATTTATAGCAATCCGCGGCATATTTTAAAATCACTTATAGTACACATATGTATTTGGTCAGCTTGCGATCTATCAGCTGAATTCTGTCTTTTTTAAAGAATAGCACCGTCATAAACTTTCATCACTTTACTCATGATTAGCAAAATAGATAGGTCAACAAAAGATTTAGTCAACGTCATTCGTTACTCGAGGTATATTATTTAAATCATTTCTGCTATCTTTAATCTCTTCGAAACATTAAAGCGGCGATTTCATAAAATATCCTATACTTAATCAAACTCTACAAATGAAACTGTATATGTTTAAAAATGTTTGCGAAACTATTTTGAAATACAAACATGACACATTGGCGATATATCGAGTGGTATTTTAATCGCCGTAAATCAATTAACGCGTCCTCTAATTTTATTATACTGTCAAACTACAATATAAGTCGTACAAAATGTGTTTATAATTGGTCGCGTATTGAATGGCAGACGATTTGTGCATTGATATTCGTCAAATTGCACGTCCAATCATCGCGTTACTACTACGCTTTGCTGTGTCACGCAAACTGTACGTGATTTCTGCTCGATAATTGACATCGTACGGTTATACGTAGCTGAGTATTACGGGGAGTATTATTAATTGCTAAATTAATTAATATCGAGGGATGTGTAGCGCTCGACGCGATCTACACGTGTGTGTAATACACAAATGTTTCTGAAACTAATTAAATTCCTCGATAATAAGATGCAGTACATGCAGAGGCGCTATTAGTTTAACGTGCAACGTTTAAGTCACAGTACGCTATTTTCCATCCAATAAACGTGTAAAGGAAAAAAGGACGAAACAAGAAATTTTTTACAATAGTAGAAAATTTTGTCAATTATTATATAAATAGTGTGCAATATTATATATATTTGTCAAAAATATTATAATTTATAAAAATGTATTAAATATTTATAAAATAAAGCGAGCAATGTTATTATTCGATGTTAATTTTCTAAACTATAATATTTTATAAATTTTATAAATTATAATATAATTTATAAAATTATATTATAATTTATAAAATTTAGAAAATATTATAATTTAGAAAATTAACGTCGAATAATAATATTGCTCGCTTTAGCGAACTTTCTCATCAAATATGCAGCGACGATTTTGTCGCGACAGCAGAATTCTTTCTCTTCACGTGTGTCATGAAATTCCGGCGTATAAAAGCAAGTAGGGAACAGTCGCAATATTCGCGGTAAGACATTTTTCGACAAAATTTCGTAACACTAATCGCTACTGCGAGCGCGAAATATTTTCCACGCAAATATGACAATTATACAAAGCGAATGTATTTTTGATTGACGCAATAACGAGCAATAACTAAAATTTGTACGAGCACTTTACCTATCTATTAGCCATTGAAATTCCCTTCCACATCGTCATTCTAATTAATGTAACTCATAAATATATATAATTTTTTTTTTTTTAACTGGACATATTATAATCCAACCGTATTACAATTAAACGGATGGTCGGTTTCACTTTTACATACGCCTTTCGCATTATAATATAAACTATATGGAAGCAAAAAATCTACGCGAACAAATTTCCTAAAACGTTACGACAGTATCCTTGCGAATCTTGGCCGCGATACATTAATTAGCAACATTGCGTGGACGCGTTTGTAATGAACTGGGAGTAGTTGCGCGTCCGTGTTCGCACGCAGGGCAATTATTATCATCATTTTACGATCCATTTTCATTAGTAACCGAACGATTCGAAAGCGAGCGAGACATTGAGAGGCGCCTCGTCATTCTCTACAAGCTAGGTAAATTCCGCAATTTCTAGAACAATATGGACATTTCGAGTATATATAATAATCGCGCGAAGGAAGCGGAGAGTAAGGTCGTCCTTGCGTGCGTGTAAAAATCGCGACACGCATCGCAATTCGCAACGCAGCGTGACACGCGAGGCGTGGCGCGAGGTGTTATTCTTGGAAAATCGCGAAACTAGCTGGCAAGGCTCTAAGGAAGGGGCCTCGTGCGGTCGCGCTTTCCCACTCGGCTACATCATCATCATCATCATCATCATCATCATCATCATCAACATCGCGCGCGCCTGCTTGCCTTCGACAAACGCGATAATCGAACGGCGACGACGATTATCATCCGGCCTACCTTGGAATCGGTTCCCTCAGCGGGACGAATCGCGTGACGTCGATCTAATCGCATTCGTGCGCGATCAATCGCTTGCTCATGCCATTTCGATCGCCGGCTTATTAAGAATTCATTAAGGATAGATCGTTAGAGATATCGAAATAAAATTTTAGTAATTTAAAATTTTTTTTTTTTGCGGAAATAAATTTATAGGTGCAATTCCCCGTGTGTATTGTATTATTATTACGGCTTTTTTTTTTTTTTAACGTGTTAATCTTTTTTCATAATTTAGCTAATCTCGTTTTATTCGTGTTCTAGATTCAATTGTACGAGTCGCTAGAATGACATAAATTGCGCTGCACTCGGGTAATCAAAATGTATACAACGTTGATCCTTGATTCTCTCTGGCATATACGCGGCCAGGAGGACTTTCAGCCGCGGAAGCAGAGTCTCTGTCTCTGTCGATGTAAGATAAGGTGCATAATGAGACTGAGATGTTGTGCGATTGCGGAGGCCTGTTTTAAGACGTGGGAACAAGAACGTGTAAACACCGTAGCTTGTACGTAGTGACTCGTTCCATTTTTCATCTTTCTCCTTCTCTTTTCTCTCTCGAGCAACCTTCTCTATCTTACTCGCGATGACGACTCTGCCCCTTCTAATCGACCCTTGCATAGACGGTAATATCAGGGCGTGTAGAATCGTTCTGGCGTGGGATAAAATCGGCCGCGACGATTAAAACCGTCGCGGCCATCATGAGGAATTACCCGACTAATGCCAGGTTAATGCATTCTCGATACGTCCGGTGATTAATAAACGATGAGGTGTCACGAGCCGCGGCTGGGGAATTATAATGACGCTTCTATAAATTTGTTTTGCTGTCTTTCCTGCTGCTGATTATCCCGACTTTATATAAATTCGCTTGTCAATATTTTCCTTTGTTATTACGTTAAACCGTTAAACTCACCGTGTTATCGCGGACAGACATATCGACTGTTATGACCGCGTTAAAGGATTTTCTTTAAAAATCGACCAAAACGGACTCATCGACGAATAAATAAAAACAACAATGAGTATCACAAGAATCGATGAATCAATCGATTTCGCTGGCATTTGATCCGATTTGATCCGCGCGGAATAATAAGCGTACACGCGTATCAGGAAGAATGTGGAGTTTTCTGGTTGAGAAAAATTTCTATAGCTTCCTGACGGTTACGAGACGGTTATTCAATCGGTGAGGTTTCACTCTCGTTTGCCATTGAATGGCAAATGGTGTGTGCGCGAAATTTCGAATGCGGGAACGCGTCAGCTACATATATTATCCCCCTCGCGGCTTACGCCGCTCCGGAATAACAAGCGCATCCGTCGCGACGCATTTTCTAAACGACCATTCTGGAAAACATATCGGAAGACTTTTACCCACCATCGCACTATACTCTACGTACACCCGTAATACACGCGGCACTTCTCGGCCTTTCCTCGCAAAACGCAGACGCGCTACGTAACGGCCGTAAGTATTCCGCTGGCAGCATGCCATTGAATCGCGAATGACAGAGCCGATCGTCGTTAGAAACCGCTGCTGAATCACTTTGTCATTTAAATAAACTTCCATTTATACATTAGCGCGCTCCACATGTCACCTCCACATGTGACGACTGTTCATTTGACTACCGCGAGAGGATTATATAACGTTTCAATTATATATATATATATATATAATTAATTGCAAACCCTCCGTACGGATAAAGAAAAGAACATTTGTATTTTCAATCGATCCGTTTAAAGTTGTACAAATTTAATTATTACGGAGAAGGTAAATTGTTTGCGTTTAATCCGCAGCTCGCTCGGCGACACGTTTCATTCAAGTTGAGGCTCCATTCAAGCTGCTGTCAGCCATTGTCTGTAAATTCCGGAGTGCGGCTAAAGCCGCTACGGAAACCGAGATAATTAGCCGATCGGCGGATCTTATATTAGACTTATCATTTTATATCATTAGTGGTTTCCCATTGTATCGCGCCTCGTGCTTAACCGCGTGGAAAATCTACCGATGCTCCAATGTCATGCGCGTTATCGGATGCACGTAAATTATTGCGTATTGTACATCGTATGTTCGAACGTTCCGTTACATTGTAGAATAAATTCATTTACTTCAAGGTAAAGGAAACGTGTATGCGTGTATCGGTTTAACGTAACAACTTTTTGTAATACAAAATTTTGCGTGAAAAGTTACGTATAATTAAAGTATTAAATTGATGCGAAAGTTGTTTGCGCTCTTCCTATTAAATGTTGTTCAAAGTAAAGTTTCCGAAATAGGCTTTGTTAAAACGCGTTCTAATCAGCTATGCAATTTTAATCGACAACTGAACATCCGGAACGACTGCATCTGGGAGCAGTCGTTTTACCACGAGCCATTTAGAGGAGCAGTTTCGTCGGAATTATATCGTGTACCGTAAAAAAGATTACGAGAACTTGGAGGAGAGTGTTACGTGGTAGCTCATATAACTGCGAGGAATGCTAATTGCGGCGTCGGCGGGTGGATGATGGATCGCTACATACGCGAGGAAACTACTTATCCTTGGGCAGCCGAGCCGGAAGAAGAAGGACCCGTCGAATTAGGTTGCGAGTCGAAAGCGGCCTCAGAAAAACAGAGAGAGAGAGAGAGAGAGAGTGAGACGCGAAGCCAATAAGTACGGAACGTAAGTTTGGGGTGTGCCAAGGATACGCCGGGACGTTTCTTCCCCACGTTTCGCGAGCGCGCGCGTTTCTCACACGATTGTATTGAAATGCGCCTCGTAAACAATACGTTGCGTCACGTGTATCGCGGGACCACGCCACGTAGAGTGTTTGTGGAATTGACACAGACGTGACAGGAGGAGAGCAAGTAAAAAGGACGGGGTCTCTCCCTCTCTCTCTCTCTCTCTCTTTCTCCGAGGGCTCTTTGTATACAGAGCCGCAACAAGTCAAACGGAGATTCACCGCGTGCAAATTGGCTTCGATAAAACAGGGGAGAGATTAATTAAAACGAGATGTGGGCGTCGCTTGACGATTCGGCGAGTAAAAACAGATTCTGACCCGTCTTTGCCTCAGCTGATAAGGCTTAATTAATGGCTAATCCAACGTTTAATATTAATATGTCCCCGCTCACCTTTTCTCATTTCATCTCTCAAAACGGTTCATGTTGTATGAAAAAAAAAAAAAGAACTTAATGTTTTAGCAAACAGGATCAACCGTGAACTCAATCTGTTTAAACGAACTCTGGGAATTTGATAGAAAGTCTCGCTCAATACGACATTTCTCAATTTTATATTGCGCTATATTTCTTTCAAAGTTGCTATTATATACATAATAATAAGGGCGCCATTCATTCCATTACAGTCTACAATACATTTGTTCACGTATCATCGAGCGTATCTGTCGGGCTCTTTGGCATTATGGTCACGAGTAAACCTTTCACGACTTCACGGTTATTAGAATCGTAACGGAGACGGTTTGTAGGTCTCTTCCAGGTCACGAAGTGGAACGTTGGACTCCACCAATGACAAAATAGACTTGCTGAAAGATCCATCTTTCGAAGAGACGCGAAAAAGTAAAAACGACATATTTGCTGTCGCATGGCTGTTGCGTGACGAATGTGATTCTATTATTTTCTCTTTTGCCTGTAGAATTAGGCGGGAGAGATAAATAATCACGCGTGCGGCATTTGCCAAAGAATTCCTACTATTGAGTATTTTCGAAATATTGCTACAATGTTCTCTCAACATATTGATGTAACAAAGAAAGTGACGTTTGTCAAATTTCTGTTATGTGAGAAGCGGAGAGAGAAATGAAGATATCATGATGTTTAATATCGATTTGATATTGTGTGCTGTCCCGCAACTATTTTGATTATTTATAAAGTTAATATTAAAGAACTTTTCATAATTTTGCTTCTCACATTTTTCCAATGATCTGCCATAGTCGCGAAAATAGAAATTGAGTTGCATGCCGGTGAAAAAAAAAAAAAAGAACTGGGTATATTTTACTAATCCGAGCGTGTGCATGGCTGAAGTTGAAACCCGAAAAGCGTATTTAAATAACACGATTGTTTACCGCGGCGAAAATCTTGAAATAGTATTGCAAAAATGTAAATATAAATTTTTAACTGATTCGCAAACGTGTTTATTTTTGTACGTGACAATAAAACCTCACGTAAATAGAATGCCAAATTATATTTGCCATAACGAATCTCCTGCCGTATTGGCAGTAAACCTATAAACCTCGTCGAGGGTAGCTCGCTTTTTAGAAAAAGATTTCGTAGTGGGTGGGTTTTATGAACGGACAGATAACATCTTGAATTACGGAGGCGGTCAGAAAGGGTCGTTCCGGCAGTATATCTGTTACTCTTACCGTTACGACCCTTGGACTAGTCTATTGTTACGTGTCAATGGTCACGCCCCGTTTTATCATCTAAATTAGAGTCCACAAAGGACATACGATTGCATAATTCACTCACTCACGGATGCTGACACATATCACGCGATCGGGGATAAACGGATTGATCTCATCGCGACCCTGTCATCGTTTTTTGCACACTACTTTTTGTCCTCTCGAAACGGAAGGGAAACGTAAATATAATACGGTATAATGTGAAATTAAGACCGTCACAATGGGTTTTCTATAAAGAACTATAGGCTGTATATATGGTAAAAATACTTTTATATGTAAAGTATGTAATAATTTACATGTTAATCTATATTCTCATGTGACATTTTATTTTTTATCTTTTTCATGAAATTATTAAGATATAAAATAACAAGTAAAAAATAAAAAATATATTTTTTTAAAAAAGCCTTCTTCTACGATCACTCGAATTATGAGTTCAGCTTATCTTTTTAAGTATCATAGATACAAATAAATAAAAAATAAAGATACGTCCTTTTAAAAAAGGCTTCTTCTACAATCACTCTAATTATGATTTCACTTATATTCTCAAGTATCATAGATACGAAAAGAGCATTAGGTAAGCTCCGCTTGGAGAATAAATTATCTGTGAAAATCTACTTCATTGCCGTCATCGTAGTCGTTATCGTCGTTCTCTTTACAGACGCCCAAGTAGATGACCGAACTTAACTCAGCGTGGCACCAGATTCCCTTATGAAATTCTGTTGCCACAGTCATCGTGCCGAGTAATAAGCGACTGCGTAAGAAACGGGCTGGCTTCGCGGAGTCGAAAGAAAGCGGCGATATCTCGACGGTTAACGAAATCGTCCGCGCGGAAGCGGGTAACCTTCAATTATGCGTCCAGCAGGCAATGTCATTGAACAATAAAAAAAAATAGAAGCTGGAAAACGCAACGCGTCGCGTACGAAAATCTGAATTTGGAGCGCGATCCCGTGTCAATTCGTCGATTGCGAAATATCCGCGAGCGTGACGACGATCAAGCGATTCAGCTCGCGCAGCATTATATAGATCCAGCCTGCGTGATAAACGGGGAGCAGATCGGATAACAGGAGGCATTGCGTATGCACTTTAGTAAACATAACGTGAGATATTACGCATTGATAATAATTTTACATGTGTCTTGTAATTTTCTTAGGATAAATTTATTTACCGTAAGAAAATAATTTTCTTGCGCGAAAATATAAGTTTGTGACAAGCTAAAAAATAAGTGATGAGAGAGAAGCTTTAAGTGATCGATCAAGCTAATTCGTTATTACTCGCGAGCAATCATAAAAAAAAAAAAAACGCGCGTTATATACACGTGGAATTATTAAAGTAATAAATTTCGACACATCACACACGAAAATAAAAGGCCTCTCGCAATCTCAGGGAAACATTGAACAATAGCGTCCGGTTTAGTATTACGTAAATGCGCAACAAAAGAATTTGGGCTGAGATCGAAAGGTTTTGTCGCTTATGATCTTGATCCAGATAGGTCGCGCCGGTAATCATTCGGGCGGGACCGATCTTTTTTCTCTTTTCTTTTTTTTAAGTTAGTTACGTTCACGGAACGTTGATGATGTGTACCTTACGTGCGAGACAAGAAATAGCATTACACTCGTTGCGAAGACAAACGGGCTTTGTCGAGAATTGCGTAAGTGAGGAATAGACCAGAAGCTACCACGCCTTTGTCGACGAAAACTTGCAAGAATTCGCTTTCTTTCTAAGAATGTTATTTCCATCAAAAGATAATATTCTATAAATTTTTTTCCTTATTGCAATTTTTAAGTAAGAAAGAGGGTATAGGGCAAAATCTGTATAAAAGAGAATGTCTTAATAAAAAATAACTAATACTACGTTTATTTCTTTTAAAAAGCATACGGTGTTATTAATTTTGAATTTTATAAAAATCTTACAAAAGTTGCAATTTCTAAGCACATGGTAATGAGTTTTTTGTAATTAAAAAATGTATCGCTTGTTCTCAAGGTATTCATGTAATGCGTAGTGCGATTTTATGTCGCGGCCAATAAAATCCGGCCTAAATTTCACTGTATTAATTACACGCGCGTTCTTTTCGCGGGAAAAAAAAATGCGTGAACTGTTTCACAAAAAAAAAAGAACGGTATTAATTCGGCTTTGAGCAGAAAAGTGAAAGAGCATTCGCTACTATTTCGCTAACGAGTAACTTGTAAGAGAGAGAAACGTGGCGTAATGTTTATACGCAGAAACAATGATGCACGAGTAACCAGGCGCTCCTTTTGCAGCTCCCTTTGCACTGAAAATTGCAATTAAACCGAGTAATAAGGGAATGTAATATGTAAACATAGTTAATCTCAGAAAGTTGGAATGAAAATCCAAATCCCTTGAGAAAATTACATTATTATTAAATTCTTCTCATCTAAATAACGCGTTGTGCAAAATTCGTCGAAAAATTATTTTTTAGTAAATATAAAATTTAATTTAAATCAAAAATTTTTCCCATCCTCTTAGTTAACGATAAATATTTTTACGTCTACATCTTTTTAAATTAAAAGGTTTTTTTTTTAGTCAAACCTTTAAATGTAAATATAAATTTTGATCCAATATTATTGAATCCTTTTCAATAATTATTATTCATAAAGTACACGAGTTTGTCGCGGCTAAAATAATTAAACGCAAACATATTTTTCCGTCAAGATGAACGGTAGAAGATACCGAATCATTTAACGCTCGCATTCACTCTCAAATGGATTCCCATTCAATTTCACGTTCACTTGACTGCCTTCCGCTGTTTCGGAATTCATTGGAATGAATTATGCCTAAACACACAGTAAGAACGCGAACAACTCGAGAAATAAGGTTTATCCGCCGGCGATTACCTCTCCTATTACCTCTCTCAACATAATCGTCTTTGACGGTCGAAGCAATCTGCTACATCTTTAACGACTAACTGCAGGATCCGCACGAGTGACGTCCGTGAGCTCGAGGAACAGGCGGCTCTATCCCATCCATCCCGTTCAATTAACTAGCGAGCCAGATTCTATCCCGTAACCTTTGTAATGGCTATCAATCTTTCTTTCGTTCGTACGTTCCATCGAATCGATAAGCGTGATGAGCGAATACCAGATGATCGAGTCCCTTTCGAGATTTTCGCATGAGCGATTAACGTCGGCGTGGTTCCAACCACGTGGAGATGACGCCGTGTGCGTTTTCTCACACATACAAATAAAAAGATCCGGGGAGGGTACGGCTACATCAACTTGAAGAGTGGTGGTACCCGAGGCCGAGAGCTTTTGCCCGGAACGGAACCACCGTGAAGTGGGAGATGAATATAAGCCCATCGTCTGTGAATAATGCTATCAGTGACTTCGCGACTCGACGGTCTCGCATACAATAAAGCGTGGAATAAGCGGAAACGTGGAAACACATCATGCTGAAGGTACGGAGAGAAAAGGTCCACGGTTGTGCGGTATGAACGAGTGGATGGTTGGCTCTCTGAGTGCGAGTGTGTGTGTGTGTGTGTGTGTGTGTGTGTGCATCGCTCTTTTCTATCGGTCGCGTTCGAGAGAGCCTTTTCTCTGGCGGCGCTTATCGTGGATTTTTCCCTGATTTTCTCTCATTTTTCGCTAGAATCCTCTTTGCAATCTTGCTCCGAATACCATACGGAATAGTCGGATAGACTATTTATCTAACTTTCTGAATTCTTTTTGCCAAGAGAGTAAGAAAGATTATAATATTGTTTTTTATTAAACTGATATATAAGACATTTCAAAATTATCTGCTTAAGCTTTAATTATGAAAAAAATGCCTTTGTATATCTTCTATTGTAATGTCAAGAAAAATTTAATGATATAGAATTCGAAAAAAATTGAGAAGAAATCAGATATTTGTACCATCGAATAATAAAGTTCACAATTTTTAACTAATCTGTAGTCTTTTAGCATTATATTTACATAAAAATAAATAGAGAGAGTAAAAGTAATCATTTTTTATTTTTATGAAATTATTCGATAAATCATTTTCTTGACATATTAAATATTGAACATTTCAAATTATTGTTTCTTTAAAAATTTTTATTATTTATTAACATTTATAATTTAAAATTTCTTATAATTTTAGAAATTTTTGCAATTTTAAAGTGTCGTCTTCTCGTAAATGTTTGTATTGGCATTCTAACAAACCTCAAAATTTTTTGGAATATTAATATATTTCTTTGTAGCTTTTTATTTAAAAAGATACTTACTTAATAAATAATCTATTTGTATAACTTTAAATACAATATATAATTCATTAAACATTGCACATCTTTAAAATGATATGCTTAAAAAAATTTTGCAATCACATTTCAGTGTTTAAATTTTTAGCTTCCCGATTATATGTCAAAATTGCAATATCTTCTTCGTTTCTTTTCGATTCTCCAATTTACTTCAAAATATCGAGGAATTCGCGCTAGCTTTCGCAGACAAATATTCTGGCCAAGGGTATAATAAACCTTTTATATCATTTTCATCACGACGGAATAAGGAAGCGAAATCTTTAATCACTTCCTCGACGTTGTATTGACTTATACGATCTATCGGCCTGGCCCCTGGGAAGCGCAATCGGCGTGAAAGTGAAAAGAACGCTTCTGATCTATAGACGTAATGAAACATCGAAATCCGAGAATCGCGTCTCCGGGGACTTTTTCAAATAAATCAACTTTGATGACAATCCAAACTCAATTTCTCTCTCTTTCAATCGTGATCTCGCATCGATCTATTGAGAATCGCTTACGGTGCACAGAGGGATTCAATTTTGTCCGCGGTTGCACTCCGTACGTTTATTCCGCGCACGAAACGCGATCGGAGAATTATCGTGAAAAAGGAAAAAAAAAAAAAAGAAGAAGACAGAAGACGCCGTAGAATCCTTGACACACAGCAACTTCGTTAACAATGTCGTTTTCCCACAGAAGAAACTTACGGTCGCGTATTGCGATTTTCAGACGATTTCTCTCCTCTGCGCCGTATTGGCGTGCGGTAACGCGGTTGTTCTCAGCGGCTACAACGGCCATGGCCTGTCCTACAGCGATTATAGCGATGTCGCCGTCGATGAATACGCAGGATCTGTCGGATACAGAGTCGTGCCGACAGTCGCCGTCCCGGTGCACGCGGTGTCCGCCGCACCCTTACACGTGGACGCATCCCTTGAACACGGCTATAAACACGTCGAGCAGGAGCACGATTACTACGTGAGTATCTTTTTTTTCATATTTTTAAGAACTGTATTTGACATTTATTTTTATCGCCATGCATCGTGAGAGAGCGTGTAACGATCTTCGTCAAAATATCCCGCGACGTTTCGCAAATCTTTCAAGATTCTTGCAAAAAATTCTTCAAAACTCTCTAAAAGTTCTCTAGCGTAATTTAATTGCAACAAAAATAGCGTTTATGGATTTCAAAGAAAAAAGGCCTGTATTTCTTGCAGAGAATTGCGTTTCAACTCGTTCACTCGCTAATTAGCGTTTAATATAAATCTTTGCACGCACAGCTTCCTGAAAAGTGTCAAGATGTTTCGAGTCTTGTGACCGCTAGACCGTGTTTTATGGGCGGAAAGATGTGTTTCCAGGCCACCTGGGGCGCGTATGTTAATTTAGATTCCTGTCTCTGAAAAGAGACGTCTGACGACAGTATTTCCTCGCCGTATCTCATTGTCGACTCTATTTCCGCAACGCTTATTGTTGTCGCTTTCTCGCGATGTTAATTGTCACTGGAAGTGGCACTTCAATGGTAATATCGCGTGGCGGCGCATTTTCCCTTCAGACACAACAAAATGCAATTCTACGCATGATTCATATGATTGCGAAAAATCAAAATTGTTGCCAGTAGCACGTAAAAATAACGGATCGAGAAATAAAACGTAAATCCACGATTCGACTAAAGCGAGCTCCTGGCGTGCAGTATTAAGTGGCTAAAGACCGCTTGCGCCAGACAAGGCAGTATATTACTTGTCGTAAACTCGCGCTATGTATATAAAAATAAATTTTTTTTTTTTTAATCAAATAAATATTTTAATAATTTTAATTTTTCTTATTTACAATTACATAAATATATACTTTATTTCCAAAAATGTTTTGTTATATTAAATAAATTATTAGTTGCATGTAATAAAAATTATAATTTTTTAAATACGTTATTTAAAATTTCAATATAAAAAAATATTTATGTGAAGATAAAAATTTTTTATTAAAATAATCTGTGTTTCAAACAAGCAGCCAAAAATTTTAAAATGTTTTTAAAATAAGTAATCTAATACAATAAAAATAAATTCTTTTTTATTTGCAAATAAAGGCATGCTGTGCTTTTATTTTATTATATTTTATTGATTCAAATATATTTGCTGCTTGATTTAAAAAACAAATTCCTTTGCAAGTATTTAAATAAATAGCTTTAAAAAAATTTTTTAATTTAGTACATTTTTTCAATATAGTAACAGCCCATTGTTGTTGTTATTATTGTTGCAGTCGCATCCGAGATACTCGTTCAATTACGGAGTGCACGATCCTCATACCGGCGATGTAAAAACGCAGCACGAGGTGCGAGACGGCGACGTCGTCCATGGCTCGTACAGCGTCAACGAGCCCGACGGAAGCGTGCGTATCGTCGAATACACGGCGGACGATCACAACGGTTTCAATGCCGTCGTGAAGAAGGTAGGACCGGCGATACACCCGAAGCCGGTGCCGATTGTCAAGTACATCTCGCCCGCGCACTACAATAGCTACGACTACGAGAAGCATTATTAGTGGCACGGCCACTATAATGTGTAAATAGCGTCGAATCGAGCGTTTCACTGAGGAACATTAGCCGATAATCAGTCTGCTAGTCAATGCGACAGCGAACTACGTTTTTAATTGGGCTACGTTTAATTGGATTACTGAATATGATTGATGATAGCAAAAAAAAAGAAAAAAAAAAAGAAAATTTTGGTTTGTCTATTTTTAGACATAAAGCTTTTAAGGGGGTCGTTGAGGATTATGTATCTTTGATAAGTACATAGTTTATAACTGAGATTATTGAAAAATATCGATTTTTCTGCTGATAGAATATTTCCTCTTGCCTTGTGTCAAGTGTAGTCTTGTCTTAGTTCTTAATTTATCCGACAGTCTAATTCGAGAGAAGTGCCTGATTGCACTTGATTATGCCAACGCGCGTAATCCAATTATTTCTACGGATAACTGAAATCTAGTTCTCTATCTATTTATTTTACATTCCATCAGGAAACTTGCACAAAGGCATTTTGCATCCCTTGAAAAGAGGATTACCTGGTATTTGAATTGATTAATTGTAACCGCGCATGCTTGAGATATTGATTTATATTTACGATGATACTACGTAATAACATAAATTTCAAACATAGATTTATATTTACGATGATACTACGTAATAACATAAATTTTCTATCCTCAAGACGCCTCTTTTGCATTCAATTTTAGATATATCGTACAACTGAAATATATAAATACATAGTGTCACAAGTAATTTATATAGTAAACCCGAGAAAAAATTGATTTATGTGATTATATAAGATCATATATGGCCATATATGATGTTATGAGCATTTTTTTTCTCGGGAAGGGTGTATAAATGATTTTCTATCTTATATGACCGTTGGAAAATATTTACAATCCACGTATAATGATTTGAATTTCAAATTATAGAATTTTATTAAAATTAAATTTTTTATTTAAATTATTGAATTTTAATACTTCGTAGAACTGAAAGATTTAAATTAACAAATTAAATTAAATTAATTAAAATAAAGCAAAAGAAAATTAAATATATATATTTAGAAATTATGCAAGCAACATGATCAGCAGATCACAAAATCGATTATCTTAAAATTGCGAAAAGTAGTTATTAAGTTTCTTTTGTAACTTTACCTGTGCATAAAAAATATATCGTATAATAAACACAAAGAGAAAAGAAAACTTGTATAAAAAAATTAATGATAATAATAATGATACAATTATGCAAAATTTATTTGAATTGAAATGAAAATTAATAGGATGAATTTTATATTCTCCCATTTTATCTAGCTTTATTTCTATTCACGACGCAGAATATTGTAACCGAGATTATTTTTCATCGGATATTAAATTTCCGACCTAGCTGTCATTTAACTTCCATTCAATGAAGAGGAACTTGATGATAAGGAGGTAACATGTGATCTTTCAAAGAAATTTTAATGACATGTAAGCAGCTTTGTTTCTCTAATAATATTTAAATTATTTTTTCAGTAATGTGTAAGCAGCTTTATTTCTCTTTCTTTAATAATAGCATACTAATACATCATTAAAAAGTTTTGAAAAGAATGAAGAAAGACGTGCTAATTATAACAAATCTTAAAAAAAAAAATAAGAAAAATAATTTTCTCTCCTTGTTCTTAATCGTACTTGATTGAAAACAATCGAAGAAAAAAGAGCTAGCGATTGCGTCTTTTTTGTCATTAAATTCTTTTATTTCAGCTATATAATTGATAAGTAAAATATTAATAAATTGTGTTAATTTTATTTAATAATCATAATGTTAATTTTAGATTTTTTGGAGGAAAAAAACAGATCATTTTATGTGTGTATGTAATTAAAATTCCCTCTTTTGTAGTACATTAATATCGTGATCTTTAATGAGTTAATGCAATACTTTCAGTGGCAATGTCTCGTAACGCTCATTCTTAATTAGCGTATCGCTCTTAATGGATCGCGCTGCGCGCATAAAGTTATTTAATTCACCCGATAACTATCTCGATGCGTCGGTGGCTTCGTTTGCACGGCTAATAAGTTTCATCAGACATAATTAACCATACACACAGACATAGAAGGAAGTGCGCAAACAATGCCCTATCAGAGAGCAATAATACTCTATTCAGTTCCTGCCTCTTTGTTGGCGCTTGTTGTGCGCTTGAACTTGCGCATACCGCCGTGAAATTCCATGAAGTCCACGCTTTCCAATTATATATCGTTTCCCGTTATATATAGCGGCATTGCTAATCAATTTTTACATTCAATTAACATTTGCTTTTGATGTTTACAAACGGCACGTGGCAAAGAAACCGTCGAATCTTTTTGCTCGATTTTTTAAAACGGATTTGGCGAGCCATCTCAGGAAATATTCGACATACCATCGTTGCATTTGGAATTATAAATGGCAAAAAGCACTTACCGTAGCTTCCTGATAAATTTTGTGAGCGATGATACTCGTGCTCTCGAACATATCCTTACCAGGACCGGAAGCGAAACACATTTCTTTTTTTCCGGAACATGTGTACTGGTCGGAGCAGTTCTTCCCAGAGAATTCGCACTTGGGACCACGTGTGTTTGGCGAAACGTCACCAAGGTTGGTCGAGGCAAAAGCTGCCACAAACTGGCCCTAAGTAAAGATATTATGTCAATTGCAAATATACAAAATTATTTCTCTATTGCAATAAACATTATTATTTAAATCAAATTAACTAATTTCTATAGTTTTTTTTTTTTCATATAGATTCACGTAGATGTCCGGAAAAAAATTCGCTTTCACAGACAACACGTACGCAATAAGTGTGAAAAATGAATCCGCTATGATGCCATAAATATATTTAGAATTTAATTGCACGTACGATGGGAAACGCAACTTATATTTCGAACGAAAATAAAGTGACATTAACTCTTAATTGTTTTGGTAGGATTTCCGCAAGCGAAAGTATAATTCATGGTGATATCGTAATATGTTTATATGAAACGAACAACCTTGCATTACACTAATGGTTCATATTTTTGCAATTCGCTACCAAACAATACTTAACCGAGAATTTTTTATTAAAACTCCGATTAATGCTGTCTGAAATGTAAATGTAAATTATTATCGCAGTAGCGACGTAATGTTTAAAGATTAATAGTATCGAATGATAAAAAAGAAAGAAAACAAAGAGAAAAACAAGCGAAATATGCAGCGCCAACGTGACAAGAAAGATAAATGAAGTCAGTCTGATAATAAAAAAGGAGATAATAATAGCGCATGCAATCATCTGTGAACATAGAGCAAGAGAACAGAAAAGCTCACAAACTATTATCCGCATGCGTTCTGCAATATTTATTTAAGTGTGCACATTTATTTGAATATTGAAACATTCATGTATTTAATTTCGCACGATTTATTAGGATCCGCTGCAAGTGCATATAATTTTTTTTTATTATAAATTTTACTCTTACAACAATATCAGTAATACATCTCGATATCTCACGAGAAACTGTTAACTAATCTGTTATAACTCAATAACTAGCTATCATTTTTAAACGCACATAAAGAGTAGAAAAAGTAAAATATCTTCTAATAAAAAACTTTTGCAATTTTATTTATATATATAATAAATTAAAAACTATCAAAGATGTTTTTATGATTTAATAAATGTTTATTAAAAAATGCTGACAATCAAATTTCTCTTTCGTGATAAGTGACATTTCAAAAAAAGTATTCCATAAAATTCTTTATAATTTCCGAAAGTTTTTCGCTACTTGATATTTTTTAATAAACATTTATAAGAGATTAAAAACATCTCCAATTATTTTTAATACATGTATAAATAAAATTGCCAAATGTCTATAAAAAGATATTTTATTTTCTCTGCTCCCTATACGCGTTTAAAAATGACAGCTGATTAATTTCAACAATTTTCCACAGGACACTGTATATATATTATGTATATATATTACTGATGCTTGTACAGAGTACCGGCAGCGGTATAACTCTTGCATTGTGTATAATGTCGACATAATGTATGACAACGATATAATTTTACGATGTCTATACGTTAACGGAAGCTTACCTTGCCGATCACTGCATTATTGCTCATCATTTTCTCAAAAAGGATTGATGCGTAGCCCATATTGTCGCTGGAAACTAGGCGATTGGTATTGTTCATGCTAGTCGGATGTACGGCGAACCAATTTATGACCCCGAGAGGCTTATCGTCGGCTCCGATAAATTGCATTTGTGTTAAAATTTTGTCTACGTCATGCTCGTACCTGTGATAACAGAATAGAAAATAATTAATCCCCAATGCAAGCTTTTTTCGAAAAACGCGTTATCGAGGATGAATATTTCAAAATATCAGTTAATTGAAACCCACATCTGTCAAGTGGACGTTCGCATATTACGTACATTTCCGAGAATGCAGGCGCTTACATAGGCTTGTAAACGAGTCGACGTACATATGTTGTACATAATGTAACACGCATTAAACACGCGAATGCTTTGAGTATGCTGAGAATTAATAGTCCGAATGTTCAACGTATGTTTAATGCTGTCTGCAATCCCTTTATCAACACTAAGCAATTGCAGCGTGAATTGATCGCTTGTTATCTGAGCATGTCGCTATATTTATCACAATATTCGAATGCAAAACTGTATAATATATTCTCGTAATGTCATAAATACAATCGGCAATTATATCGGTAATTATATGATAATTCGTTTGTATTAAAGTGTCTACTCTTTGCATCGCTTAAAATTAATTAACAGACAACAGAATGTGTGCGTGCCATTATCACTGCCTCTACATATGTCTAATTAAAAATTTGCGGCGAATACAATAAATTTGACTCTTTTAAAACAGAGGATACTTTTATCGATGTTCTTAGTAAGGTATTACATTGACAACGTAACAAATTCTTGTTTTCATCCTTTTAAAATAATTGCAGCCATTTTATCACTTACTTATCTCTTTCTGATTTCGGGTTGTTGCGATACGCCTGCGGACTCCTATTAATATTGGCGTCTAAAACTTGACCGTGAATAATGAGAATCCTTCCAGGCACAACGGCATCGTGAGCCCGTTCGATGCTCTGCAAAAATAAATATCTGTCATTATCTGCTACGATCTTTAACCAAGCGAATCGCCCGCGTAATCATTGCGTATCGACTCACCTTCGTTATACCATTAACGATGGCGTCAAAGGATTCCCGGACGAAGCCGAATGTGGTCAAATCGAAAAGCACGTCGAGCATGAAACCACCCGGGCTCGAGTGTGTATGTGTGCTGCTAATCATCACGTTCCTCTCCGTGTACATGTCACCAAATTGGATATGCAATTTGCGCAATACCTGTGGCAAAAAAAATCGCGATTAATATCGCGCGATAACGATCGTGTGTCTTGCAACAAAAGCGCATACTCTCGTAAAACGCAAATCGTGCATTTATATATGCAATGAGGTGCGCAAAAAAAAGTACAATTTTTTATTTTTGCATTATACAATATTTGTAGATAATGTAAGCAAATTAAATTAGTAGATAGCCCACGATACCCTACGTATATGCTTCCATCAAATATGTGAAGTGAAAATTGCAAGGCAAATATTCAATTCCTTTATTCTACGTTATATGAAACCAATGATATTAGAAAAATGAAACCTCTCTACGTGATATCGTATGACATAATAATAAATATAATGTTACCTCCTGTCGGATGTCATTTCCTATCATCGCGCTGTCCACGCTCACAAACACGAATCTTTCCACACCATCATCAATTATGAAAGCTCTGGAAAACGTCCGAAGATGGAGACCATTTCCTTTCTGATCCATTTTCGCATATCCCATCTGAAACGCGCACGGCTATTCAATCTATTTGCTTTGTCTTTATTGTCCTTTTACTTATTTTTTAATTTTTTTAATTTTGCCATAAATACATCTTTAATTATTCTTGATAATAACTTAGATATACTTCGTGATATTTTATTTTTCAGTATGTTTGTTACATTTTATTTTCCAGACGTATCAGAGGAGGAAAGGAAGAGAAATATTTTGTTAAAATAAATTCTTCCTTCGTTCTTACTAAAAAAATTAATTCTGTACTAACAAAAACAATTTCCGCCATAGGTCCTGTGCTGTCAGCTCTTCCGACGCCGATGCTGTAGGAGGCAAGAATGGTAGGTGATAGTAACAGGAGAAGCCATAGTGTAGATAAACCCCGAGTTTTTAGAAGCAACCGCACCAAAGTATCCATTCAGCTTTGTGAGCCTCTTGGCTGATCGGACTGAAAGCAGAGACCAAAATGAGCAGGTAATGACAGGAGTATCCTTCCTCGAATGATTGAAAGTCTCGTCGTCATTAGGCAACAACTTTTTTAGTTTTATTGCTCATAATCAGTAAAACATACAATCGTTGACTTGAATCTTTCATTAGGATGCACGCGATAATGTGACCGGCATGTGTCATGCATTATTGCAGATAAGAATTTTTAAATGCAAATTTTTAATATACGCGATAACTGTTCAAAGAAAACCGCGTAAGAAGGATCTTATCTTAAAATCAGTTTATCATGAGAAAGCAATTGAATTCATTGCGCGTGTCATCATCGGAAAATATTTTTGATAAGCTTATCATGTTGTTTATTAGAGATAATTATTATACACGCCTACACAGAGAACACGGAGTATCAATATTCGACATTTTACGCGTGAATTATATAATTAGTGGCTATTATTTCAGGCTGCCTTCAAAGTTATTTACTTTTGATGACCGCGCACATGTATCGCTAATTAAAATGATAAGAGAAAAATATTGATCTTCCGAGCAGCTCAAGGATAACCGGGCGACACCGCGAAACGACTTTCACTTATCTGTCGTATTTTAGAACGAAAAAAAAAGCATAAATAAAACTTTCACGAGATTCTACGTTACGTGACTTCACTTTCGGTTAAGCATCAACTTATAAGACTGCTGTCGCTTATATAGTAAGAATATATATACGTTTCTTTACGAGAGAATTATGTTTATGAAATATGTAGAAGGAATTGATGCGAAAGTTGATATTGTAAAATTTAGAGTGTATCATATCTTCCTTCAGGTAGACTATTTTTGAAATGATAGCAACGAGTATCGATCGAGACAGATGTCAACCCAAAAACAACAAAGTCTTTATGCTTTGCTGTACCGCAAACTCATAGAAAATCGAAAGAATTATTCCATAAATATTATAAAGATTATAAATAATATGAGAAAGATATATGATGAAAAAAAGATTACACGAGCGCGTGCAAAAACATAAAATTCTAAAACAAACATATAAAAACAAGAAGTGACAAATGGTCATTTTTGCTGCTGCTTTAAAAAGGATATAATAGGTCTACTGTATACCATTAAGATCGAGCCTTATACAAGTAGCACGTGCGGCATGTCAGTTGGTGTAAGGTGTAAACGAGTGCGTTGCCGATGGCAAGGTATGTATGTAACGCGGTTTATGAGTAAGGCACATATATATGTTAGATGTATATATATAGGAATAGGCTCTCGGTATTGCATGCTTTTCAACAAGCGTCACATATGCGCAACGAGGGACGCGTGTGCACTTAAATATGTCGAATACGTGGAAAAGCTGTACAATTTACATGCGCACATTATGATTACACATATGTGATCACAGAATTGCGCGCGGAATATTGGAACACTTGACATTTTTGTTGGAATTTTCATTGTGTTTTATTCTTTTATTTGTTGAATAATCGTCAGAAACTCGACGATATCGGCAATAACGGCAATATCGTTTTTCGATATAACGTTAACCATAAATTTTTTATTTTATCGGTCTAGTCTAATATCTCGCGAGATGTATACGTAAATTTTATTTTATTACTACAAATATTTTATCCATATATTCATTTATTTAAATTTTTACTTTCATTATGTTGAATTTTAAAACAGTTTCAAAGGAAAAATCAAAAAATTGACCTGACCCCCATATTGATTGTTATAAAAATTTTAAACACTCTAAAGTTAGAAATTTAAAATTTTTTATAACACTTTAGATATCGTTTGCTGTATATTTTGTGATAAAAGTCGTGTCAAAATCACGAGGAATCAGTGCATGTAGAAATATAAAACAATGCCTGTCGAGTAACAGTAAATATTGAAATACATAGTTGGCTAAAGCCGATAAAATATAAAAGAGATCTGCACCAACACGATAACGTTATACATTCAAGTACGTTATAAATTCAACTACATCGAGAATAATTCGTTCACTTGTGAAATGCGATACGGAAATGAAGACACGAGTTTTGTAACGTTAATTAGAAAAGGTAATTAACTTCTTCTCACATATAATGTTCTTCTTCCTCATATATAGTCGGATAATATCAGGTCGCTTCATGTAAAATGTTAGTTCTCTTACATCAAAGATTCTCAGAGAACTTCCACGAGAATATAGAAGAGTATAAATATTCAATATTCTATTTTTTTGATACGTTTTTTTTTTTCACGTCTCTCAGAATAAGAATTAGCATAATCTGATTTCGTTCGAATGCATGGAAAGCTTAAAAAAGTTAAAAATAAAAAAAAAACATGTTTTTAATTTCAATATCGACTCTTGCATTAAAAATTAATGTTATCAACGAACTGAAAACCAAATATTACAAAAAAAAATTGAAGGCAAAAAACATAAATCTCTCATTAAGTGCATAGCGATAAATTGCTTCAGTTTTTTCAATTGAATCTGTGTATGTATGTAACTAGATGTTAAATATTATAAATGAAAATTATGATTACGTCAAATATTATAATAAAAATATGTCAAATTAAATTAGATGTGAGACAAATGCAGTGATAATATTTCACGAATGTCTTCTATGTGAACGTCTTTTATTTTCGTAGTCAATGCTCGATAGAAGTTTGACGCTTCCAAGGCCATATTAATAAATTCTACATTTATTGTCCGTATAGTTTGTATTTTATGCAGCCTTTGACTCAAATTTAAATTATGACAAGCGTAAATTACAAACAAATTTAAATTTCGTCAGATTTACGATAAACTCCGAGATTGACGGTTCAGGTAAAACATTGCTAATAATTTTAATTTATTCTCTTATATTTTTCTTGATATGTTTTGATTAAATATATTCTAAAGAGGGGAATATTTAAGCTTATTTTCAACAATTTAATACTCCAATTCAGCCAATTCATTACGTTATCTCTGAATTTTTCGCTAAATCATTCCTGTCGCTTCTCCGTGCGCTTATTTTAATTACCGCCGATAAAACGGTCAACAATGATTGAAGGCGTCATGACAAAAGAAAAGATTTAGATAAGTTTTTGCATATATCGCACACATAATTATCCTTCAGATAGGACGATCTCATCAATTGTGACCCACTGCGCCACTTTAAATCACGAAAGAATTACGTTGCTAACACAGAATATAAAATATAATTTTTATATACACGATTTTCAACAAGTGCTTAATAAATTAATGCTCGACTGCTGTATTCAATTATGGAAATCATGGTCTCTCGTAAACTGAATTATATACATATTTTATACAACCTGGGATTAAGTAAGAGCCAGATGCTCTTAAATTTCGACGAGATGAACGATTATATCAGTTAGACTGACTGAAGACAGCACTTTCACTTTTCACGACATTTTGACACTATTCGTGACATAATTCTACATTTTTTTATTATATTATTTATAGTTGCATTTTAATTTTGTTACGTATATTTTATTCATTTTTAGCTTTCAAAAAGATTTAATAATTTATTTTATTTGCTATTATATATTTGCTGTAGAAGTCACAAAGTAAGACATAAAATGTTATTTTGTTGTGAAAATATACATTTAAACTGTTTGATACTTTGCGAAATAATTTTATTGTATGTAGCAAACAGCCGAGTTAATATCTTGAATATTGAAAAATAAATAAAACGCTTTTAATGGATTATAAATGTTTAATACTACTATTTATACTCTAATCACATCGATGTGTCATATACACATCTTGTGATAAGATTGTTTATCACTTACCAAACAATGATACGATTAAAAGATAAAAAGAACGCCAATAATAAATAATTATATTAAAAAGAATATTTTTTTTTCCTTATCTCACTTGAAGCATAAAATATAATGTAAATGAAAAAAATTAATAAAAATATTTTTTTAAATCGCGTATTAATAAGTATAACATTTATTTCAATTTTAGTCGATACTGACTTTACTTTTGCAATATAAATAAATATTAATAAATTGATTATCACCAAATTAGCGCACTCTCGATTTCATAGAGAGGAAACGTTGTCACTTCGGGTCATCAGCGTGATATCGGGAATAAAGAGGAATAACACTGGCGTTATGAAATATAACACTGTTCTTATGAGTGGTTTACTTGGAACTGGCGTACTGTCTATTGTAAGACTCGACCAACTACGACTAATCTAGAGAGGCACGCACCACTTAACTGAAACATGGACACGTATCTCCGAGACGAATGATCCCGATCGAGATGTGCGCACAACGACCGTGTCGCAGAAGTCGGTTGATCCTGGTCGATGCAGCAAGAAAAAGGTGCTTATGACAGCGTCAGTTGGGTCCACGTCACAAACACAGTCACCGGACCGTCAACATGAAGACTCCCCATTTGTCTACCAAACCCAACGTTGGGACTCACATGGTCGATGACGAGAAAGAAGGGGAAACGGAAACGATTTTACGGCTATTCTTATTCAGATGCACATACACACACACACATACACAGACTGCTTTATCCTCTCGTGTTCTCGGCTCCGTACCTTTGTGCCTTCCGTTCTCTCGTTTGCTCTCTCGCCTTGGCACAATATATGAGAACCGTACACCTACATAGGTACACAGGTCGGAGTAGGGTAATCACTGTGTGTGTGTTATGATTGTGATTAGAGGAACAATTGCCGCGGCAACGTGTCGTGATCAAAATGCGCGCTGGTGGAAGAATATATTACGATTTAAATGTTAGTGGAACAATTAGTCAAATTTTACGCAAGAGAAAAAAATAATAATATATAAAATTCATTCTTTTAATTATCATTATTCAAGATACGGCTAACTTGAGAATAAAGTAGCATACAATCGACGAAAGTTAAATTCTATTATAAGCCGTATTAATTACAGGAGTTTCCCATCGAGATAATCAAAGTGTTTAATTTGAGGCTTAAGACTAAATCTTTTATATTATTGATTAAGTCACGTGCCGCATTAATAATCGGGGAAGGAAGTGTATTAACATTCGATTTTAGCTTTAGGAATATATATTCTAATTTATGACTCAGCTGTAATGTGTAATAATCTAAACGTAAACGCAATTGATGCGGATATGATTTGATCAATAATAGTAATTGGCATAAAAGAATCTTTAATAAGCTTGGAATAATGATATGGAATATTATCTTATATATTTGTATAATGCAATGAATTCAAACAACAGACGTTTCATTAGCATTAATTATTCATTATTAATTTGACTAATTAATGATAAGACTGGCTAAGTAGATAATTAAAACAAAATAAAAAGTGAAAAAAATAATTCTTCAAATCCTTGTTAGAATATAAAAAAATATACATAATTTATATCATTAAAATTATTATTTGCATCACGCGTAGAAGATTACCGCGTACAATTATTCTTGGCCGCTGTAGTGTATGAAATAAATTGTAAATACCAGAAAAATTCCAGGATTTAAAGTGACGGTATTTTAAACAATTTTACGATTTTATATAAACATTTTCTCGGACGCAAAGACGCACACTCTAAACGCTTGATTTTACAATTTTATCAAGAGTAATTAAAAATCTCTTGCTAAATATTCAAATGCAAGGGAATAAAAATGTTGCCCATAGAAAGCAAATAGTAATACGGTAAATACGGAAAAAAATAAGTACGAAAAAAAATGTATGAAAAAAAAAAAAAAATATCACGAACGCTCTTATTTTCCTTGACTGACACGAGGATTCCGCGAAAAACAGTTCAAGCATTATTTTCCCGACTATCTCTCCCGTGATTTTTCGAAGCGAGAGAAATCTCCGATCTCAGATCTTTCATGCCGAAAATATATACGCACACGTTAATCGTTCGTGCGTAATCGCAAGGCAATAATATTTACCCTTGTACGAGAAATATTGCGATACGACGTGATCAGGAAAAGAAGCGATATTACCTTCAGTGCGATATTACATTTGCATATACATATATACATATAATAGCGTGATATAAAATATATTTATATTAATGCAAGTTAATATAAATAATATAAAAAAATAATAGACTATATTTAACGAATACTTACAAATGCGCGTGTCATTAGGATTATTCTCTTGTGAATTCTCGGTTCAGCAGCACAGATTGTAATCATTTCAAAAAGATTTATCTCTTATCGATACGATTTCGGAATCTCTTTTTATTTTTCTTGCTCGAGAAGTGAGATTTTTGCAAATTTATATTAACGTGTTTTATCGGACAGATTTTCAGGATAACGCTCGTACACAAAAATTATTTTTCTATTGTTATAAAATTCCACATAATTTTAACGTTTAAAGTTAAGTAATAATATCGCAAAATTTTTTACACTTATATAAATATATTACATTTATCAATTATTAAGTTAAAATGAAAATTCATTATTTCTATCACAAATTAATTCAATACATTTGACAACTTAGAAACATTATTCTTGCTGCATTATATTATTAATATCGTAATAAATTTTTTCGAAAACATCTTTTCAATGATACTTTCATGTATCAAATGCGTAAATTGCGTATCAAACGAACCATGGATATGATCAATCTATCGCGATTTCTTCGAGCACTCGTGATATGTACCACAAGGGAATTAGCGATAATCGCGATGATTTGCGCCTCCTTACGAAATTCTTTTGTGCAATTGCCATCAGATCGATGCAAATTACAATCGCGAATCACCGATAAATAAATAAAATCCGATACATTTATACGATTGTGTACTTGGCGTAACATTGGAGCAGACTGTCACTTTCATCGATCCACAGGTGGCTCAAGCATGAGAGAAAGTAAAAGGAGACTGATTGTGCAATTATCGTCGCTATAATAGCTCGAACAATTTCAGCTCGGTGCAAACAGCGCCGATGTATCGATAGCGTATGCGCACTAATCGAATTATCGACTTGCCTAATGATCGTGATAATGAGAAAAATAATTTTAATTGATTTTTCAGCTGACATTATGTCACATACATGATACAAATAGAGAAAACATGTTTTTGATTTCTGAGCAAAAAAATAAATATATAATTGATAAGCCATTTTCTTAATCTCATTATAAAAACTCGTTTTTTTACTTCTGAAATATATAAAAGAGGAATGCATAATTGAAAGTATAGCGTTTCTCAGGATGATAAGCCATTTTTATAATCTCATTTCGAGATTAAATGTAAGAGTTTACAAATGGGAAAAGTTAAAAGCTATTTATACAGCTTTTTAAACAGCTTTCTATAAAACTGAAAGGCTTTTCGAAATTAAACATTTCGTATGCAATGACTCGTTATTTTTGGTTTAAACAGCTTTCAGGAAATATCACGTTACCTGCTTTCTCTGCCGCAACAAAAAAGCAACTTTGCAGTGTTCAAATATATGACAGCCTAGCACATTGCATGTTGATGCATGCACACAAAATTGGAACGCGGTGATACGAAATATCGCGTTACATCAAAAACAATATTGCATTATTTGAACGGATCCATAACGTTATTATTATTGGTTTCATTATTTTATGTATCATATTATTGCATCTCAATTTTTAGTCATTACATCTGTCTCTTCTTCCATGTTTTAGAAACATTTTCTTTCATAAAATATCAATTGCTATCGTAAAATGATTTCAAAACGTTTCAAATTTTATATGATTGAAACAATTTATTTATATAAATTATAATATTTATTTATATAATTATAAATTATAATATTTATATAATTATTTATTTATATAAATTATATATTATAATATTTATATAATATAATATTTATAGAAATAAAAGTCAACAAGCGAAAAGATATTAGAGAATTGCGAAAACGCCAGACTCAGACAGCACATGTTTCTAGAAGACGTCTCAAAGACAATTTAAAGACGTCTCTTGTTTTTTAGACATCTTTAAGACGTCCTTTGATTATCTTGTACTGTCTGGAGAGATTTACTAATGTGTGTTTTCATTCGCGCCACTTTGCAACGATCGATTCGCAACCAATTTGTAGCGCAATATGGAAAAGCATGACCTGTATCGATAGAAACTTATCTCATTAATACTTTAGCAAAGTATAGAATTGTTTCGCAGTTATTGGTTCCGAGCACCAATCGTCTCTTGTTCAATTCCGATAGCAATTTCCAGCTTTGAGTATCACACTTTATACAAATGTCATTAAAATAGTTTCCATACAAGAAAATTTAAATTGATTGTAATCTATTATTTTCATTGTGATATCTATTTCGAAAGTATTAATATTTTATACTTGTTAAAAATGTACATTAATTTCGCGCTTTTATGTATAAAGGATTTCTATTTTGTTTGCGTTGGACAATTTCTCGCGACTGCTGTATTTGAATTAATTTTTATGCAAAGGTAAACATGCATAAAATATTCTATTACGCAAGTGCATATATTCATCATATGATTTTCTATCTGTTTTATTTCTCTTTTGCTAACACAGAATTAACTTTATGAGATGTGGAACTTTTTCCATAATGAAGAATAATAGTTTCTCACTGAAATTGAGAGAGCTTGCGGAAAAAAAAAATTTCATTCAATTCAATTTGAAAATGAGAGACATTAATCACGAACGTTGTTTGCTATCTTCTCTTGCATGTAAAAGAGACGGCGAGACGAGGGAATTTAAATTCTCGAATCTGTATAGTAAAGGGCCGATTAATTTTACCATTAAGCTGGTCTCTGAAACCTGCATTTAATTTTTTTTTCTGTAAAAGTCTAGAATTTCATTTACAGTTTTTTTTTTTTTCAGGCTCTGCGACAACGACGACACTTATCAAAATGCGTGTAACAGGATTCATTCACACGGGTGTAACAGGAGACGAAATAAGTTGTCAGCAATTTTTCGCTGACGCATCGGTGGTGAGAAACGACTCTGCCTATCGAGTCCTGGGTTAGTCGTCGTCGGTATGATCTAGTGTGAAGATCGGTAAAGCCATAAAAAAAACTTCTTACAAGAAAATTTAGTCTTAAGGAACAGTTTAAATAAATTCGCGAAAGTAATTAAAAAAATTTTTTTTTTTTTTTTTGCACCGTATATATTTGATATTTGATGCAAATTAATTATTTACTACATTAATTAATCACCAAGCAAATACGATTAATTTTGATTATAATTATTTTATTAACAATTAGTGTACTTCGCAAATAAATCGGATAAAATGTACGATAGTCAAGAACACTCAGAACATCAAATAGTCGATGTTCCAATCCATTCACCATGTCACACCGTGTTGGTGGATTCGGAAAACACAGGTAAATGTTTCTTACTCCACAAGTAATACCTGAAAAACAAAGAGATCTAATTTATCTTTGCTGAAAGCTTCAAAAAGTATGTTAATAATGTAAAAAAAAATATATTGTTACATTAAATTTGTATTAAAAATTTGATAAGTTCTTGGATAATGATAATATTTTATGGCGTATCTTGTTTTATTATACAATATATTCTCGATACTTCAGGATTAATATTAATTGTGTGATTTCAGGCGAAACACTAAACAGATGTGAGATAAAATCGGACAAATGCTGCCTAAGATCACGTGGAAAGGAATGCATTGCTGTTTTTGTAATAATCTCTGTGGTGCTGATGGTGACTTTGTTGAGGCTCGCGTTTGTTTTTTTCATGAATAATACTTTCGGTTAGTAAATGTCATATATATATATATATATATATGTAAGAGCTGGGCGCTTGTATGCTTTATTTTCGCAAAAAAATCCGTTCCACGCGATCGTCGATTTCCAACCGATATCTTCAAAGAGTCATCTTTTGCCATGATTCTCATTTCAGATCTTCATCGGGAATCAAGCGTGGATCAGCTGATCAGCGAGCTTGAAAGAGAGTTCATTGAAAATCCACTTTTCAGCGATCAGATGAATCTCACGAATCAGATAACGCAAGCAAAAGACGACGCGCTTTCTTACATATATAACATTGTCGCGAACGAAGGTGACACGCGTTTCAAACGAGAGATATCACGCACGAGGAGAGACTGCGAAATGAGCGCTGAGCACTGCGGGATGTTGTTGAAAACGATGGAAAGCTATCTCAAGAATCTCAAGAATAATGTGCAAAGCAACGGATATCCCGTGTCCGTATCGGACATGTTAAAGTGTCTGAAATGCAAGACGCAGTTGACTGACGCGAATAAATTCAACGAGGACCCTACGCCGCTATCGCGAGATCAATATTTCTCTCATGACTACGTTGAACAAAATCGCTCGAGCGATTCCAACATCACCGCCATCAAATTGCTGGATAACGAAGAGGCCAAACGAGCGGAAGTCAATGGAACGGAAATGGCGAAAGTTCAAAGGACGGTGACGGAATCGCTTATAAACGATGTATCGCAGGATTCTGCGAATCAATCATCGAAAAACATCGATATATCAAAAACCTCCACTACATCAATTGATCCTACAAATTACAATGGCAGTCAGGTAGATACAAATACCTCTGACATTAATATCAACTCGACGACGAGTATAAACGACGAACACCCGGACGATAATCTAATCACAATCGACTCGCGTACGATGAGAATCCAAATCGATGAAAGCAGTTCTTCCGCTATACCAAACGCCGATCAACAAACTGAAAGCGAAGGTACAAGTGAAACCGTTACGCTGCAGTTTGATACGACGGAGTCGAGTAGCACGACACAATATACTATTACGGAAGACGATGCAAGATACAAAGGAACTACAAATTATTCGGTAGGATCAACTGAAACGAATACGCGGTATACCATCGATCTCATAAAACAATTTACGATTGCTGAAAGCGTGACGAGTATGCCAGCAGGATACGACGTGACCGGAATCGACAGCGATGATGACAGCACGGGGCATCCTTCGGTGCAACCTTCGTTCGAGGGACACCCGGAAAATCAATCAGCTACAACGATAAACGGTACGGTGCTGCATAGAAAAGAAACAATGAAATAATTAAAGGTCGGGATACAAATGATGGCATTAAACTTGCTAACTATAATATTAATATTTTCTGCCAAACAAACTTTTCGAAATTAAATACTTTTTTTTTTATTTTTCCAATCGACTCCTTTTTCATTCCGTCACGCAAGAGATTTTTTTTTTTTTCTTTAAAGACTATTGGAAATAATTTATAACGTATGCGGAAGAGTATAGTAGAAATTTATTATGTACTGCATAATCCTATGAAGTTTCATGAGCCGAATGAAATTTTGAGAATTTATTTATAATGAAAGAAGTTTGATCTAATTTTAAATAAAATGTTCAAAGTTTTTTAATTTTTCTTTTTCAAGTTTTTTTAAAGTTTTTTTAATTTTTTTTTTTTTTTACTTATGTAATTTAAAAATAAAATAACTGATTTTTTCCAGACCATTATAATTCTAGAGTTGCTTTCGTTAATTACAGAACGCAAATAATTTTTCCAAAATATAATAATGCAATTTTCAAAAGATATATGCACAATAGTTTCAGAATCGACGGAGAATCACAGTGTTTTCGATGAATTCACATCGGATGATCATTCTGAAGAGAAAAGCGAGTCCATCCAAGCAACTTCCGAGAGCACGGAATCCTTCCAGCATGTGCAAATGTTGCCCACAATGTTACATCCCGTCTGTATCTATGATTATTCAGCTAGCCAGTCTTCCAATATGCCGTCCTCTTATCCAGAATCGTCCAATCCTTCCATCACGCCAAATCGTGAGTTTCCATTCCAAAAATCGCCTTATCGTGGTTTTCCGTCGTCGAATTACATGCAATTGCAGGCGAATACGATGCAATTTATACCGGGATTTAGTTATGCCGGCAATCTGCCGCAAGCTCAATCGGCGGAACAAGGAATGAGATCCGCCACATCAAACGTATCGCCAATCTCGCTTAATCAACAACCGAAGACGCCATACTTTTGCGGCTACATGTCATTGCCGATTCTGCACTTTTCGTCAATCTCCGACACGTTGCAATCTGATCGCTCCTCTGTTGACAAAAAGGATTCTCCGCCGGGAGAACCCCGAAAGCTTTTTCAGAAGGACGGGACTATCGTATCGCAGGACTATTCAGGTATAAGTGTCATGTCGTGAATTTTTCATGACTTTTTTTTTAAATTGTCTGATTTATCGCCTTCTTTCTTTATTTTATTTATTTATTTATTTCATTAGCATTATTACGATGGAAATTCCTATAGAATTTTAAGTTTAAATTAAGTTAAAAATTTCTAAGAAAATAAAAGTAAATTAAAATGTTGCTTTTAACAATATAATAATTATTTCAGCATATAAGTGTCCCCAAAATTATTATCAGTGCGATAATCTATTCTGCATTCCGGAGACAAATAGGTGCGACGGCCGTGCTAATTGCTTTGATGTCAGCGACGAGATGAACTGCTCCTGTAGGGATCGGATATTACAAGATCAAATTTGTGACGGTTATTTTGATTGCCCACATGGAGAAGACGAGCTTGGCTGTTTCGGTAAATTACGAATATTGAATTAAATTTTGTTTGTATATTTGCATTATTTTAGAATTTATTTATCCAATTTAAAACATTACATAAAGCTATATAAGCGTTAACAAGACAAAATTAGGATAATATATATGACATAGAAATCTAAACGATCAACTGAGCATTTTTTCTCTTATTGGATTTTTATTAAAAAAATTAAAATTATTTATTTATTATTTAACAAAAATAATATGAGTTTAATAAGTCTATTGTTAAAATAGTAGTAAAAGAATTATAAATATATTTTTTTTAATATTGGATGATCGCCAGATGACGCTAAATACTGGCTACATTTATATAAGCTACTTTACCCACGAGACTTTTCTCCATTCATAAGTCCTTTTCATGCAAAACGCAATATTTATCATATTACTAAGAATTTCGCATTATATGATCTATAAATTTGCACCAAAATTAAAAAAAAGATCTATAAAATTATAAAGATTTTATCCCAAATTTGGTCGCTCAATTTACAGATTATTTAAATTTTAAACTTACATATATTTTCAGATTGCCCGGCAGACTCTTTTAGTTGTAATTACGACTCGTACAATCCTCTGCGGCTTAATTGTGTACCACTTTCACAACGTTGCGACGGTATTAAACAATGTCCTGACGGAAAAGATGAGCTAGACTGCACTATACTTTCGGAATCATACATAAGTCCAAAAGATGTACAAACAAATAATATATTCATCATTATAAATTATTTAAATATTTTAGATTATTAAATTTAAATTATTTTAGATTATTAAATTTTTCTAGTTTCTCCGATTTATTGTTCATCATTACACTCGGACGTATATTATTCACTTTTATTATTACTTGTGAATTATGCGACGATATTGTTTCATTTTTAGATATCTACTGTTGGTTATGCTCAAGGATATTTGCATAAAAACGTACAAGGACAATGGTATCCCGTTTGTTCGGTCACATCTTCCTGGGCGATTGATGCTTGCTTTTCGGAAATTGGTCAACCGCTAACGTACGTCATCAATTGTTAAAAATACAACTGGCATATCATATTTAAAATGGAGATAAAAAAATATGCTAACAATAATCTCTAATCTAAATCTTTTAGTTAATAATAGACGAATACTTAATACATCGTCGTATTTTTATAGAGCAATGCCGGATATACAAATCGTACGCGTGCCTGAAAATGTCTTTCGAGATCCTTACGTAAAAGAAATCGACGGCCAGATAAAATTGACATCGTGTTCGGGTACAGCAATATTCGTGAAATGTCCGCTGTTACCGTGCGGCATAAAAACTATTCCGTATCAGGATTCCTTCCGTACTGTCGACGCAATGAGAAACGATTATGTATACAAAAAACAAGCGAAGGAACAACACGTTTTGTATAAGTTCAATAAGCTTTATCAGGAAACGTTGGGGCTATTAGATGCAAAACATTCAGCGTTCGAGAAGAAAGAGCAAGATGAAAACGACACTCTCGTCGGAGCGCAATCGCGAGTAGTCGGCGGTCGAGCTAGTCAGCCCAAAGCCTGGCCATTCCTCGTTGCTATTTACAAAGACGGTCGGTTCCATTGCGGTGGCGTTATTCTCAGTGAAATCCACGTACTCACCGCGAGTCATTGCATGGAAGGGTAAGAAGTGTTCTCAAGGGAGTTTTTAAAAAAGTACTTTTTTAGCTCGTAAATTTATGATGAACATAAGCAGTGGATACGCACAAGCGATTAGATTTCTTAGATATAGATATTCTCTCTATGGAAAAATTTCCCGATAAATTTTAGATACGAAAAACACTATTACGAAATACAAGCCGGCACGTTCAGACGATTTTCATTTTCACCGACAACTCAATCGAGGAAAGCGAGATTTGTGATCACTCATCCTGATTACGAAAGTGAAAATATGCAAAACGATATATCGATTATTATGCTGGACAAACCATTCCTTTTCAATCGATGGATTCGTCAGGCTTGCTTACCGTCTCCAAGTATTCTGGGTACTGAATGGAATAAGGAACCATCACCACTATCTATGTGCATTGCTATTGGATGGGGAGCCTTAAGAGAAGATGGACCAAATTGTAAGATAAACTTTCAAAATCCAGATAATAATTTTGTGTTTCTTTTAATTAATAAATATGCAAACAATACTCAAACGATTCTATCAACTGGGTGTAAAGCTATTTAATCAATTTTTTATTTTTTAAAACAAGACATTCTAGTATAGTACTTATATAGGCATACAAATTTCTGAAAATTTAATGAAAAATAACATGGACAATTTTCCAGGACAGAATAAAACTCACGCTTTTTATTTTGTCTTGAAGCATTTTTTTTTTAGTTTATAAATTATTTGTTTAAACTATCAAAAACTATGAAAGCATTAAAAATAAAACTACAATAATTTACAAAATAATATGCAAGTTTCATATACATTTATTAATTCAATCAATATATTTCAAGATGTATCTTAATTTAAAGACATTCAAAAATATGATTCTTTTCTTTATTTAAAAATAAAATTTTATTTTAGCGGATTATTTGCGAGAAGTGGAAGTACCAATTTTGCCAGGATGCACGCATCTACCGGATCAAAACAACGCCACGATTTGCGCAGGATATCCTGATGGTGGTCAGGATACTTGTCAGGGTGACAGTGGTGGTCCTTTGATGTGCAGGTAAAAATTGAAAGGCAATGCCTCGATCAATCTCTTTTTTAAATATGCCATCAAAATATTTCTTTTATAGAAATCGAAATTTTGGCTCGCAATGGTATGTGGCGGGCCTAGTCAGTCATGGTGAGGGATGCGCACGTCCGAACGAGCCTGGTGTTTACATGAAAATAAGTTACTTCTTGGACTGGATTCAGCAAACGTCTAATATGTTAATAAGTAAGTTTGAAATTTTTTAAATAATTAAACGCGAAATATTCTCACATGATTTTGCATGCTATTATAAATATCTAAAAAAAGATTAAATGTAGATTTTGCGCGCTTCTTCTCTTACATTTTCATTTAAAAATATATTATTTTGCAGATAATTTTACGGAGCCCTTTGGCAAAGATAAAAGACCTTTGGCCAATTGTCCAACATTTAGCTGCGACGACGGAAGATGTTTGCCGATAGAACAACGTTGCAATCGAATTATAAATTGTTTGAACGGAGAAGATGAGATTCAATGTTATCCGTTCGAGGACTTGTTTGAGATATCGCCTCCAAATAATGGCATGTACAGACAATCCGATTCCAATAAAGAAATCGTGAAATCACGAGCAGATGAAACATCCGGCGATAATACGAAAAATCGTAAGTTAAAAATTTATTTCTTTATTACAGGTCATAAGTTTTTGATTTTTATATAATAAAATAACAAGACATAATTGGAAGAGTGACACACAAGAATCTACATGTATATATATATATATATTTTTATTATATTCGTCGTAAAAATTTTGTATCACAGAAATAACCACGGAAGCAATTCCCATCTTTACTTCTTACCGTTTCTTCTACAAAACGCAGACTGATATTGACGAAGATTCTAATACATCGAATGTCTCTGCAATTACTCCTAAAACAACAATTACTCCTGAAACAACAATTACTCCTAAAGCAACAATTACTCCTAAAACGTTCACGTGCAAAAGGCAAGTTATGAGAAATATTATATTTGCAAATTTTTTATTATAATTCTCAATAATTGAAGTCAAAACTTTTTATAAGAAAATCAATGTTTATCTCTTTTTTTAGATTGATTCAAACTATAACGATCGATAAGAGATGCGATAGGCACTCTGATTGCGAGGACGCCACCGATGAAGAGGACTGCATGTGCCGAGATTATTTGTCGAATCTACACCCAACGGCAATTTGCGACGGACGTGTGGATTGCGCCGATGAAACGGACGAAGAAGATTGCGGTATGCAATTTTAAACACTATTCTGTCGATCTTCATCTATCTGACGAATAATTAATCTCGTTTCAGATATATGCGGAGACGACGAGTATTACTGCAGCAGGAGCGAAGGGTGCATCCCGATAATGAAAAGATGCGATGGCAATTTTGATTGCCCTCTGAGCGAGGACGAACTCGATTGCCGTAAACATGATTTAAATTTTAAATGATATTTAAATGTGTGTTAAAATATTAATTGACATTGGATTGCCATTTTTTTTTCTTTTTTTTTTAGTTGCACTGACCGATGGAGAATACGTGAACGTAGACAGCGATGATCAGACAGTTTTAAACATAGAGGGTTTATTCAGTAGACATTACAATGGAGCGTGGCATGTACAGTGTCTTGAAGCAGAAATGCTGGATAATAATACTGTAACATCGATACTCGGACGCAACCTATGCGAATATCTTGGGTTTGCGTACGTTTCTCTAGATTTTTAATAATTCAATCAGTTTAGCATTTTTCTTTTTATGCGCAAGCAATTTTTCAAATATTATATTGTAATAATACTTGTTCAAAATTGTAGAAAAATTTATTTAATTAATTATAAAATAATTAAAATTGTAATAAAAAATTATCTCTCGCGTCCAGAAATGTGCAATCAATGCGTAAAGTCGTCGCAAACAAGACGATGTTGGAAACGAAATTCTGGCGAAGGTGGGATAACATTACAAGTTACGAATCTTCGCCGTCGAGCGAGGAAGACGAGATCTGTATGACGTTACGGATTCGCTGCAGACAGGTTTTAAGCAGTAGCGCCGACACGCACCTGATCGTCGATCCAAGAACCGGAAATTATACCTACCTGTGGCCATGGCTGGCCGCTATCTTCGTTGATGGCCGTTATCGCTGCTCGGCTTTACTCTTGGAACCAGACTGGCTTCTGTCCAGTTCGAGCTGCACGAAAGATATAAAGTAATTGAACTTCTTGCCTTTTATTCAAGATTTTTCTTTATCTTAAAAATATTTTTAAAATATTATTAAATATGGATTGTGCAAAATTTGTTGAATATTTTATTTTAGTAGCCTCGCGATTTTTTTTATTAAAAATTAAAATTAAAAATAAAAACAAATTAAGAATTTGTTTCTTTCGACGAATGAAAAGGCACGAAAAATAAATTACCGATGAATGAAAAGTAACGAAAAATAAATTACAGATTATCGGTGAATTATACGACAGCCCTGCTTGGACGAAGCCGCTCGTATCTCTATGTCGACGGACCTCATCAACAGATCTCGGTCATTGACGAAATCAGGGACGTGAAAACATCGGAGGTCTCGTTGCTCCATTTGAAAACTGCAGTAAATCTTACGCGTCATGTCCGGCCATTATTTCTAGAAAAGAAGTGCGTACATGCTTAATTACACTTACACATATTTTTTATTATAATAAATATAAAATATTTACTTATATTAATTATATTCGTCGAATTTTTACAGAATCTATCCGCCAGCGAGCAACGATTTATGCGTTGCTGTCGGCACAAACAAGGAACACGTGACACAATTAATCTTTTTACAACCGGTCCTTCAAAATTGCGACAATTGTTACCGCTGTTTCGTTAAAACTTCAAACTTCGAATGTCCGGTAAGTGTGGCTTTATAATATTAAACTATACAATTATTTAATTATATATTAAACTACTATAATTTATCTACTAGTGTTGCATATCGATTGCATCTGAAATTTTATTCCTATTAGTTTCATAAAATATATAAATTATAATTAAATTTGAATTTTATTTTTCCTGCACTCTTAGGTCAATGATACTTCGTCAAATTGGAGCGGAACGGTGTTCTGTCGCAGCGAGAAGGGATGGTATCCCGCGGCGGTATTTCACGAAATCGACGACTTGTGCAGCTTCCGAAGCATACGAAATTTGACAAGCATCGATTACATCCACGCTTTTCTCATCCATGCTTTGGGTAAACTGTGGATGTTTATAAAAATCCAAAATATCTTTGTCAAATATTCATGTCACAATCCGATCATCTGATTAACGTCTACTATCGCGTTAAAAAAGACGATAACTTTTTTGTGTAATTTAATTTCTCCACCGTTGCGTTGCAGAGACAAAGCCGGAACCAACACCTGAACCGGTGTGCGACGGAGTTCGATGCAACATCGGACAGTGCGTTCCTTGGAGTCAGGTATGCGATGATGTAGGTGATTGTCGAGATGATTCGGATGAGAAAGACGAAATGTGCATGCGTAAAGTGCAACAGACTAGTAGTAGTGACAAATCTAAAAGTAAGTAATTTTATCAGATGAATTTGTAACACAATTGGATTTCAATTTAAAATCTAAGAAACTTAGATTGATTTATTAGATCTATTGATTAATCAATATTTCTTAATTAATTGTTACATAAATCCATGTTTTCTTAATTTTTTTTTTTTATATATATAGACTGTGCTAAATCGGAATTGCGGTGCAAGAATGGCGAGTGCGTCTCGAAAAGCGCGTTCTGCGATGCTAAAGTAGACTGCTCAGATGGAACGGACGAACCCGTAACATGTACATGCGCGGAATATTTAAGACTAACAATACCGGAACGGCTGTGCGACGGTGTGCGACATTGTCTCGATAAAAGCGACGAGTCGCCAGAAATGTGTCAATGCACCCAAACTAGCTTCAAATGCAACGCGTAAGACACATGTTGTATAAATATAATCCCATAAAACATCATCTAAGACTTTTTAAGAAATATATCGCAGAATAAAAAAAAATGATAAATTAAAAAAAAAATTATTATAATCAATAATATTGTAAAAATTGTATACTTTATATACAGAGTAAACAACAATGTTACGTGCATCTCACAAGATTTCGTATGCGATGGTGACAAAGATTGTCCGAATGGCGAAGATGAAATGAAATGCGTAAAGATTGAAAAATCGACGAATAATATTAGGTCAGATACAAAATCTTAAAAACTTAATATAAAATAAGAATAGTTAGATAACGTCTTTTTTTCTAAATCATTTTGTAGACCTGACACAGGAGAAGTGATGCAACGATCCTACGGCGTATGGCATTCTCAATGTTTTTCGTTACCAGTAACATCGCAGGAAGAAGCGAAGATTATCTGCCAAAAGAATGGCTACACAAACGGAAGTATCGATTCTGAAAATCAAACTTTGAGCGAGCCTGTCATTCCGTCTCGCGATGATTTCTATATGATACGATTAAATTCGTACACGTGGATAACAATGCGCGACGATAAACCGCTTATAACTTTGGTCCCACCGAAAGAATCTTGCTATCGTCTTTTCGTCGCATGTAATTGAAAATTAAGGTAATCTTGTTAGAATATTTTCCACATCCTGATTATGGTATATGTATGATGACTGGAGGAAGATAACATATTTTTTTAATTTAAAAAAATAATGTAGGAAACATAAAACATGACATAAACATAGAACATGATCCAATTTCATACATCTTTAATTTATTTAGTTAATGAGATTACAAGTAAAATAAACGAGTCATATTAAAAAAGATTTTTTAAATTAAATAAATAGATTAATTATATTTATGTTTGTATGTTTACCTATATATATATATATATATATATATATATATATATATATATATATATATATATATAATATTAAAACTATGTGATATTTTCCATAATTTGCAATTTGCAAGTATTTTAATATCAGCTTCTGCAATTTACATTATATAAGATAAAATATATGCTTTCTCTTTCCTTAAAATAATGAATATAATGATCTTAAAATATACAGATATACATATTGTGTCTATATTAAATATATAAGAATAAGAAATGTTGTATATAAATATGAAATGTACATTTTTTGTGACATTTTATTCCACAGCAAAAAATTCAGATATTTGTGTTACAAAAATACTATTCTCTAACGATGTGATCGAATTTTCTAATACCACGATACGATCGCTGTCGAGAATGTATGCGTCACATAGGAAATAATGCGAATTAATCATTTCGGGAATGCAAATAATTAGTCACTTTGGCCACTGTTTTCTATTGTTCTATAACATTAAAGAAAGCTTGTCAAAAGAATCCGAAGACATAGTCGTTTACCAGCAAATATTTTAACCATTTTTTTGTTATGTAAACATATGGGAGGCAATTCTGATCTGTTTACACAACATTGACTGAGAGATGTTTTAATATAATCTTATTCCAGACTGTACAATTACATAGAAGTTATAGGGCAATATCAACATTCACTATGACGGAAGAGCAATATAATTTTTTTCTTAAATGGAACGATTTCCAATCGAACATAGTATCGTCGCACAAACACCTTTGAAATGAAATATCTTTCACGAATGTGACGTTGGCTTGCGAGGATCAAACATGTAAAGCGCATAAAATAATCTTATCCATCTGTAGTCTTTGCTTCAAATTCTTATTAAAGGTATATTGTTTACATTATAGTAAATTGTTTGTAAGTATATTGTTAATATTATATAGTAAATAATGAAGAGAATATTTATCTTTTAGAGGCTTGTGTTGTCTGAAATATTTTTTGTTACACATAATACGTATTATTTAATAACGCGTAACGTGATACATTAATAATCGTAAGTAGAGTATGTTATAAAGTATAAAAATATATGATCACAATTTATACGTAAAAACAAATAATTGAATATATTATGAGGTAGTGATCACAGAGTTTGCATTTTTATAGCATGCTTGCTTGTATTACGGGACAAGCACATTAAATAGAAAAAACTTTGTCGGTGGTATGGGATGTAATCCTCTCTTCGTTTTATCTGTGCTTATTTTCCGAATGGGTTTTTCGTCTTATTTTCCAGGTGGATCTATGGAATAAAATATACGTAGGTATGCGCATCGTTTTCAAAATAATATAAAGCATTTAGCAGTAATTCTATGTTTTGTTCTTACAAGTCGTTGGAAAATTAAAGACTGGATATCTTGGTGCGAAAGGCTCGTTAGCACCATGCACGTAATCTGATTCATTATGATCTTTAATGCTATCCGCTCTTTGCATACATTCTTCATATGATGGCGGCGCTAGATAAAGATAATTTCTTAAAATTACTTTTCTTCACACGCGCACACACAGCACACAACACATCATAAACTGATTAAGTTAATAATTTTTCAAAATGAAATCATGCGATATTCATTTATACGGTACAGTTTGATCCGATATATATTTATTTTTAATTGTTTATGTATAATTATTTTTATCTACTCACGTATGTCCCACTGGTTAACTGAAGTGCTAGGTTGATCTGCAGAAACAAAATCTATGGGTCCTGAGTAAGGTATATTTGGTGGAGCATAGTCTGGAGACATTGGCATTGGCGGGGGAGGATCATCATATTGCATCATAGGAGCTGTAGGCTGTATGGTTTGTGTATAAGGTACAGATGAAATTATTGAACGCAGTGGAATTGTCCCGATCAAGATCGGATAAGTCTTGGTGATGTTGCAATGCCTATCGTAGAAATTAATTTGATTTTTTAACGAATGGTCTCAATCAATATAATTTTATTCAATTTAATTAGAATTTTAAATTTTGAAAATTTTAAAAAGAATTCTCGAATTATTTATGCTATTGAGTTATTCAATTACAAGTTTTTAAATTTTTCAAAATTATTAGAAATTATTTTATAACTACTTGCAAGAGAAGAATTTGCCTATTTTCAATATATATAAATTAAAATGCATTGATTATATCGTGCTTTTGAAAAATATATACGTACATTCCTGAAACGTGAATTATGATGCATAAGGTATATTTCTGATCTATTATGCTGCAATATTCCAATTGGGATGGTGGTATTGGTGGAACTTGTAATCGTGACACAAGGTCGACATATCGGTCAAACGGTCCCATACTTTCATCGGCTCTTACAACTGATTTATCCTTTTTAGTCGAACTATACGGTGTTTTTGCGTGGAATTCCAAAGACTTTGTAAAAGAAAATTATAAGAAAAAATATTATAATTATTGTATAAGTAAAAAATAATTTGACAAGTTAGATTGCATGAAAAAAAATATAATAAAATAATATAATTATAGCTGTGAATTGTCACATTGATAGCGATTAAACTTACTCGTTCCAATTTAACGGAGATCTTGGATACATTGACACTGCTGTTATTATTCAAGTTGATCATCGTATCTATCGATTGTCCTGGAACGAATCCAGTTGTTGGTATTTTAATACGCGTCTTTATCGAGCCTATGTTGAAACAGCAGAAACTATAGAAATTTTCATTCGTTTCGTCGTTTATGCCGAGCTAATAAAAAATTATAAACATATAAAGATATATTATATATATTTGCGTGAGAAATTATCTACAAATATATCATATTATTTTGCGAATCATCATTTCGTAGTTTGATCGCGAATTATTGTTTAATATCAGAAAAGAAATGCATACATAACATTCGCATAATGATTTTACTCACACATTGTTGACTGTGAGCGTTCAAATCGTAAGATGCGACAACGGTAAATGCAATCTTGCATTCATGATCGAATCTCCATGGTCTATCAATAATCGCTTTCGTCGTATATCTGATGTGACCATTTACATGTTCCAAGCTACATGGTATATTATAGGGTAGTGAAAAATTAAAAGGGTATTTATGAAACCCTTCTGGCATCCGCACTTGATCACCTGTAATAATTAATGACTGACATGTATAGTGTATATTTGATAGATTGAAAATATTTTATTGCAAATAATTGCATTAATGCAAATAATTGCAAATAATATGAATTATAATAAAATTGACGAAGTAATCTTATTCAACTATCTTATCATAATCTTATCGTATCCGGTTATAAATGCTAGCATAGATGCCGGTTATTTGACAATGTCAATCTTATCTTATAAATATTACCTGTTGTACTTGCAAACAGATAATAAGTCAGATTAAAATACTGCTCGCTTGCTCGGAGATGATCAACCTCGGTGCGATTTCCTCGAGAATCGTTGACAGTCCTTGATCTCTTCCAGCTAACATTAGCTTCTCCCTTAACTAATAATTTCAGCGCTGCAATAAAAAAAAAGATATATATTCCTTTTTATCGTTATTTATTTTTTTATTTTAAAATGTGATACATGTTAAAAATCAATCAATCTTCTCTTTTTCTCGCTCTCTCTTCTTTAAATATTGAAATAAATTTGATCATTGATCAAACTTAAGAATCATTCAAAATTCAATGTAATACATATCAATAGAATTTCTATATTTCTAAATCAATAGAAAATAGTATATACGTGTTACATAACCGCCTATAATTGGTATATAAAAGTAGATGCAAAAACAATAAAAGTATGTCGATAAATTTATTTTTAATTTACTTTTAATTTATTTTTAATTTACAAGTTTAAAGACATAGACTGTAGAATGTGTATATTTAATTTTAATGTTCAAGAAATTAACTCATTTAGAAATGCATAGATGAGAATTACTTTAGAATATGACTTGTTATCAGACACGAACGATAGTAAGAAAGTTTTGGAAAATATAATCCTGTTATATTTTTTACTCCAATATTATTCGAAAAATAATTATGCATGTTAATAATTATGATTTTATTTTCAAAATGTAATTTTAATAGCTTTATTTGTTTAAAACATCGTCTATCAGAACGTCGTTTCTGATAACACACTTTTGTGAATCGATAACTGTACTACATATTTAATTGACACTTCTAATTCGTATCCGATATTTAATTTGCTACATCATTCTTTAATGTATTATTTCTCTTTGTTTTTACAAAGTGTGTGCAGGATAAAAAGATTTCAAAATTATTGAGTAATATACATACAGTAAACATTATACTATATGTATATTATAGAACGGCTAAAAATGTGAGCATCCAATATGTTTTGCACATTTGATTTCAGTTTATGTTGGTAAATGACATCATACCAACAAGCATCTGATAAACTAACAGGGCTCTATACAGGGACGCACACATATTTGAGGAATCTCGGTGAAAGAAAACATTATGCTCGATATTTTATTTATTCCATTATAAAAATAAAAAAAGTATCGAGTATTAAAACATATCGTGGCGTATATTAAAATATATAATATAGAATATAGAAACTATTTTTGTAAACGCAATTTAATTACAGTATTTAATTATCAAAAATGCACAGTATTTATGTAATGAAAATTTCTGATATAATTAATTTTTGCATAGTGATTAATGTTTTTCATTTAATTAGAGAAAGAGTTCAATTTTTTGTCCTGTCTAAAATTACAAATTTGAAGTTTAAAAAAACAAGATTTCTTTCAAGATGCTAGTACTTGTTCAGTCTTTTCTAATTGAACTTCTCAATTACCTAAATTTTATGCATTCACAGAGTAGATATTCAAATGTTTCTTTATCACACGTGTAAATCAAACAATAACACATTCTTGGCGACATTCGACGCCTCTTTTTCACGGCACTGCTTTCACGTTATCACGCATTTTTGCATATACATATACACGTGAGTACTTTGGCGCCGGACACTCATCCGACATGGTGCCGGCGGTACAATCGCTCGATACTACTTGATCTCGTTCCAACATACTGCAATGCGCGTATTGCTGGACCTTATTTACCTCTGATGGATTTCTCCCTGACCAGGTCGACGATAACGTTGCCGGTAACTAGTTCGCCGGGCGCGTAAGTAGCGCCTGGCCGATCGAACTCGATGCGAAAAGTCCTCAGCGACGGCATCTGGGAATGTGTCGAGATCTCGTTTTTTATCGAATTAGATCGAAGTCGAGTGATCGATCACTCTGAAGCGGGAAGCACTAGATGTAAGAAACAAACGGGACACTCGACGACTGAGTATGAATCCTCTCGCGGCGTTGGTATCGCATATTCTGATTAATTGTCAGTCGAGCTAGCGTCGAGACCGTGGGTGGGCTCGTATCAGCACCCCCCTAGAAACGTCATCAGGGTGCGTGCCATCGCTCCTCTCATGACTATGCGATAGTAAGAGATTCCTTGTTCCTGATCTTTTCTGTTTAAATAGAGATAAATTGCTGAAAAGTGATAGTATAACAGGATGAGGATGTTCAGTATAGATGATATTAATAGAAGATATTACAATAGCAATTGTTTGGAATAATGACATATACGAATGTGCTGTAAAATTATTTAAATATAATAATTTTATGAAGTATTTAATGCATAGAAAAATGTTCGATATAAAATAATTTTTATTCCCATTAACTGCGATAACAAAAATAATGTGTTATTCCTATCAATTTAAAAAAGAAAGATTTCTGTATGTACAATCGGATAAAAAATAAGTATATATAATATATAATTTGGATGTGCTTTAAAAAATTTTATAAATAGACTTTAATGTACTTCTTAATATAGATATTAATATGGATGTGTATTTATAAGATTTGAATGTAGAACTGCAAAACATATGAGTCATCTAATAGTCACATCCCACGCATAAGAAACATTAAATTAAGTCCTATAAAATATTTAAAAAATGTGCGTCAATGTACAATTATATACCATATATATCGTATATGTGTATGACGTCTGTGTATGACAATTGTAGCTTGATAAAAATAGAAATCTTCAAATGTCAACATTTTGTGGAGAATTAGTATTATAACGCGGCATAAAATAATGTCAAATGCATTTTTTATATATGATACATTATAGTAACGTGAAGATTATCAATTAATTATACAAACCATGAAAATCAAATTTCCAATTATTTTATCTACAAGATCATGTAAATATATATAATTAAAAGATAAAATTGTATATAATGCGTGATATAATTGCGTGACATGTATGTGCTTCCATTTTAGGAATGTCGCGAGTGATGTATTTTTATTCTTGGAAACGTTGAAAAGGTGCTACTTTCGCAAATGATTGTCATCAGACTTACTATGCTCAATCGATGAAATGTATCGCGTGTTGCGCGTTTTTATGCAAGTTTATTTAAATTGCAGATTGCGGACTGTCATTTCGCTTATCTAAATCAATTTATTATCGAATGATTAAGTCGAGGTAATCAAATGAGATAAATTATCAAATTATTCTTTTAAATTTATATATATATATATACTGTGAAATCTTTTTATTCTTTTGAAATATTTAGATTGCTTGATAATGGCTTTTGTCGATATACGCAACGTCGTTAAATTCGTATTGTTCGCTATCTTACGGTTTCTGATACTACTGTATATGTAACTTTCACGCACTCATATGATATAGTCCAAGCAATATCAAGTTATAAAAATGGTACATTATTATCTTCTTATAACAATTGGTTTTTTAAATATTCGTTCATTTTACTAAATAACGCGCCTCTCTTTTTTCAGCTATAAGTTTTTTCAGATAGAATAAAGTTTTGGATTTATATTAAATAAATTATATATAGAAATTATATATATAAAAAAATTTTTTATATATAGAAATTTATACTAAATAAATTATATATAATACAAAGAGATCTAATAACAACATTCTTAATGTTCCTCGTATGATATATGCAAAACAAAATTCTAAACAAAACAAAATAAGAATAAAAATTAATTTTAAAAATAATATAACATTCTAGCACAAAATTAGAACATAATCATATATAATGTTAGCAATTGTAAAGACTGAATATTTAGGCGCGAAAGGCTTATTAGCCCATTAATTTAGTGCTTATATACATTAGACTTGCTGCAATTATAATATATTTGGTTCATATTCTTTCTATATCAGCATTCTTTACAATAAAGATATTAAATACAAAAGAATTAATCCAAAAATTTATAATAATTTTATGAACACAATTGCATGTAGTGTATTTTAAGATTTTACTACAATTGAAAGATAACAGTAATATCGCAGGAAGAAGCAAAAATTGCCAATGTATGTCGCGAAAATACTATTCTTGAACGATGTGATCGAGTTTTTTAATACCATGATAAGATCGCTATCAAGAAACGTATATATGTGCGTCACGTAAGAAATGATCCGAATTAATCATTTCTGTGCAAATAATACGGATTAGTCACTTGGGACACCGTTTTCCGTCATTCTGTAACGAAGATTGTCAGGAGGAGTTGGGAACGTAATCGTTTAACAGCAAATATTTTTATATGCAAGATATTTTTTGTTATAAAATAATAAAAATAATAAAAATTTTGTATAAATATTCATTAATGTATCTCTTAAATTAAAATCAAAAGTAAGGAATTCTTGGCGAGTTAATACAACGTATCATAAAATATTTGTACAAATCATTTCAAATAAATCACTTTATGTATATCATATTTTCAAATTTTCTCGTGATATTTATCGTGAAAACTTTGATGTCAGTTAACATGACCAAAGATAAAAGTTCAGTTATATTTAGTTTTTAGAAAAAATTGATTACGTTAATTAAACCTATATTTAAAAACTTTGACAAAATTTTACAAATGTATAATAGCATGAAAAATATGAATAAAAATTCTGTAATATATTTTTTTTGCGTCAAATTTTAGTACGTGCAAATAATAAGAATAAATAACATAGATTATCTATATATAGATTTCCAAACATGTTTAACGTTCTCTTACATAATGTATGAACATCTATTTTGCGAAAACCAATATATTACTTATTCCTGTACATAAAATTAAAAGAAGACCACAAAGCGCAAGCATTTTTCTAGGTAGAATAGTCTAAACAATTTTTAAATTCAATTTATTCCCTTCACCTTCTAGATTGCGATAAAAAATATCAGTGGATAGATATAGTATGAAAAAATGTATTACAAAATTCAATTTTCTAACTATATTAAATATATGTTATATATTTAAATTTTATATATATATATAGATGTTATGTGTTTTCACAAAAATAGATACTTTTTTCAGTTTACATCAATTATAAAAAACAAATCTTTTTCCGATCTTTTTAAATTTACAATAACTGAATTCAATTTTATATTTCGTTGTAAACCCTCCCCCCTTCAATCTCATTAATTTCATGTTTGTTTTTTTTAATACAAAATATAATAAATATAAATTATTTTACTCAATTTTTATTTAATTCAATATTATATTTATTATTTTGTTTAATTTGTGTATATTTATTGTATATACATGTAAACTTATTTTTAACTATTAGATCTATTAACAATGTAAATATATACGTTCTATGGTTCTGCTTTTTATATTTTTACATACATGACTGTTCGAAAACAATGTAAAAAAATATTTAGTGCTATCTCAATGCATATCTTAAATTAATTCTTCATCATATATTATTATTATCAAATATAAAAGGCGAGAGCAGAGTGGCCTTAACAGTTTACAACTTACATATGAAAAAAATTTTTCTTATTTATTTTTGTATATATTATTTATTTTTTGACAAAAAGATAAAACAAAAAAAGTGGATTCTGCATCGTATTTGAGGTTTAAATACTTTTTCCCAATTTGTTTAATTGTAAATCTTTGTATCTTTTCTGATATAAAATACTGAAAAATGATATAATGTTTAAACTACACAAAGAATAATATATTTTTGTAGTTCAAATAAATAAAATTGATCGATTTTCTCAACACGTCTTACATAATCATCAAAATTTTATCGTTATCAGCTATAAAAATAACTAAAAACTTTCATCGCTGGAATTATCATATTGGTAAATATAAGAAAGCATGATTTAGATAATAATTGTAATAATAATTATAATAATGATAATTATAGTAAATGTGTAGAAAATCTTCAATTCATTTTTTCTATATGCATGTGTTTTTTGATTATATGATAGAATTTGTTCTAGGCAGCATATTATTCATTAAAAATCAAAAATAATGGGGAACTTTGAAATTCTTTGTGGATTCGGTATCTTCAGTTTCTTGCTTTATTGCTATCTTACCGCGACTTTCAATTTTTGGAAGAAACGCGGTATACCCGGTCCTAAACCTGTATTATTAATGTTCAATGTGATGAAGGACTTTATATTCAAAAACTTGTTTGTGGGAAAGTTTTTAAAGGATATATACGACGCATATGAGAATACGCCGTTTATAGGATTTTTCTATTTGCAAGAACCAATCTTAATGATAAAAGATCCAAAATTTATAAAAGATGTTCTTATCAAAGATTCTTCGATATTCTACAATCGAGATTTAAATTCTTGCCCAAAAGTATGTATCTCTTACCACAGTTGCAATCATTAAGTTATTTTTTTGCTTGATTTAATCTGACGATTAATAATTATAAATTTATATCCACGCAGGCGGAGTCATCACATCATTTTCTGTTTTACGCATCTGGATTAAAGGCGCAACTCTTGAAGACGAAACTATCCTTGGCTTTTACACCAAACAAATACAAGATTATGTTTTGCTCGATACTAGAATCTTTAGAACGTTTTGACGATTATCTCGAAGAATTGTTATCGAAAGACGATTGCGTAAATTGCAACAACCTGATAAATAAATTAACTGCTGACATGTTTGGCAGGGGCTTCATAGGGATTGATTTGAATACTTTAACAAAGGAAACTAACAAAGGAAATACATTTTTAAAATATACTAAAGACGCAATGCGCACAAGTTGGAAAAGTCTAATTAAGACTTTATTAACAAACACAGTACCACAAGTGTACAATTTATTTGGTTACTACATGTTCGATAATGCTAAGATGACAGAGTTTTTCACCGATTTAGCAATCAATATTATGGAGCAACGAAAAAAACATGCAACTTCCAAACATGATGTTGTACGCTTGCTCATGGAAATAAAGGAAAATCCTGGAAAGTTGGCTGAAATAACGGGTAATAAGTAAATAAGATTTTTTTCTAATATTTTATATGTCTAATGATAAGAATTTATATATTAACATTTCTAAAGATTTAAAATCAGTATGCTCTGTGGGCACTTTTCTTCCAAAAAGTTTGGTTTATAATATACATATAATGCAAGAATGTACGTTATATACGTTTGTTTATAATTAATGCAAGTAAATTTTTTTAAACAGTATTTTTTCATTTGACATAAGTTATATATATTCCTATATCACTCTATAGCCAAGAAAAAATCAATTATAAATTAATCTAATTTGTATATAAAATAAAAAAATTATAACAAATTTTCCTTCTTTTTCCTGCATGTATAATATCTAATATATAAATTTTTGTGTATATAGATATAACGGATGAGTTTCTAGCCGCACAATTGATTGGACTTTTTGTTGCCGGTTACGAGACATCTAGTACAACAATACTGAATACGCTGTATGAATTAGCTTTAAATCAAAATATTCAAGATAAACTCCGAGAAGAGATACAAAACAATTATAATAAAAATCAAAAACCAGAATGTGAGGATATAAACAACCTGTCCTATTTAGATGCAGTTTTTAAAGGTGTATTATTGTTATTGACATAATATTGATGTATAACCAAAAATAATTTTTTTTTAATTATTCATTATAATAATGTTCTAATAAGCGAATTAAACTTGTGCTGAAATTGTTTTATTTTTAGAAACATTACGAAAATATCCAGTGATAAATATAGGAAGAAAATCATTATCAAGTTACACTTTTAAAGACACTAAACTAACCATACCAAAAGATCAAAATATTATTATACCAGTCTATGCAATTCATCATGATCCAAAAATATATCCGAATCCAGAAGTGTATGATCCAGAGAGATTCACAAAGGAAGCTATACAATCCAGAGATCCAATGCATTATATATCTTTTGGATATGGATCAAGATATTGTATTGGTATGTAAAACAATATTTAGTTTTTTAAAAATATAAAATATTATGCATAAAACTCAAATTTATTATTATATTTTAATAACAAAATAATCGCTTATCTAGTAATATTATAAACAATATTTTGACAGGTGAGCGAATAGGTATTCTTCAAACCAAATTAGCACTCATCAGTATTTTGCAAAAATATAAAATAGATGTTTGCCAGAAGACAATAACATCATATATATTTCCAACTTCTCCTTTTATATCAATTTCAATCAATCCAATAATCCTTAAAATAACAAAAATCTATTAACTTTGATATATTTGCATATCATAAAATATAAAATTTGTTGTTAAGTTTAAAATTTACACAAAATAATTAAAAGAATAAATATATATATATATATATATATATATATATATATATATATTTATTCTTTTAATTATTTGAATGCTCAACTTAAAATATATATATATATATATATTTTAAGTTGGCGCATTCAAATAATAAATGTTATGTAATAATATGTAAATATTATATAAATATTATTTAGCCACATGAATATTGTATATGATATAAATATTGTACGTAACTCTTGAAAAACTTACATATTTTCAAATATTTTAACTTTATAAAATGCTAATCTATATCTATCACTTACATTACAAATATTATCGCATAATTACATAGTCATTTTCTTTTGAATGTTCCATGTCATCAGATTCAAATATATTAGGGTCTCTTAATTGAGATGACATTGGAACATAATTATTATCTGTAAAGGTAATTTTCTGTATACATTCTTCAGCAGTTTCTAATTTTGTTTCAAGATTGAACATTTTTGCATAAAAATATTGTCCCATATTGATCCTGTTTTAAAAAAACATCCTGATCTTGAGTTTTTGAAAATTACTTATTTTATATTTATCACCTTTTTTTCAAGAAACACAAAAAAAAATTTAAAATAAAATTAAAATTTGCAATTGTACCTGTCTTCCTCTATACATAATTGTTGTCCCTGTCGTGGTGGTAATGCTGGAGGTTTTATTTGCATGTTGCATGGAATTTTATTTGCCTCTTCATACATATTGGAAATAGATGTTTGTTGTTTAGAAGAACATATATTGTCTACAATTTCTTCATAAATTCCAGAAGCAATAGAAGTATTTGATATTCTGTGATTATAAGAATCAGCTTCTTCGCTATATATCAGATTGGGTTCTGATTCATATATATTCTCTATGATTTTTGTGGAAGTTGATGGCCTCAAGCTATATTTTTCACATATTATTTCAGAAATAATTGTTTATTTTTACAAACAATATTGTTATTTGTCCATATATATGTGTATATATATATATATATATATATATATATATATATATATATATATATACACATATATATCAGTCACACACATACCAGTTAATATTACGAATATGAAATGTATTATTTTGTAGCTGTGAAAGAGGATTATTAATTTTATAAAGGTGCACCGTTTCAAGATCCTCTTTGTCAAATCTCAAAGATTTTTGTTTTGGACCACGACCCTGTGTCACTAAATCTTGTAATAATTTATTAGCGTCAAGACAAAATATATAAAGTTCACCAATACCACAACAAGACTCTTTAGTGGTATGCATTACACAAATACGTTTCACATCTTCTGGACGGCCTGCTGTCATTAAGTGAAATTGACTAAATTCCTTCCATTCAAAAGATTTAATTGTTTCACCAGTATAAACATCTTTGATAAAAATTCCTGTGTCATTGGCAATCGAATCTCCATATAAACCTTATAAATTAAATAAAAAATTAAATCAATATAAACTTTAGAATCAAGAGTATAATTCTAAATATATATAAAAATTGTATTAACCGATTAAATCTAATGCCTTGGAATGTGCATTGTCAACCATGGACACGCTATAAAATTTCTCCATGCAATAATACCTTCTAGGTTTCAACAATTGTCTAATATTTGCCATCCAATGCTGTGTCTCAGTTTCTGAATTAGTGGACAATGACAGCAAGGGCTTTCTGTCTTTCGCTGATGATATAGCGAATGCATACTGCTTCGTTTTAGAACGAATGCGATATACAATCGCATTTGGTGGTATTATGATACAACTGCCTCTTTCACCTTGTCTTACAGAAGCACTGCCGCAAATGAGCCTAGTGTCAAACTGTACTTGCACGCCGAGGTCGGGTCCTAATTTTTTTGTAGAACACCACAATCGTTTCCAAACCTTCGACAATATCAAAGTCTTCTTTCTTACTTTCTGCGCGATAAATCTATTTCCCATCAATTTCACATTCAGAAAACCGCAAATTTCTGTGTCGAGTGTATCCATTTTCTTCACAAATATGCCAAAGAATAAAGAAAGACTCTTGATGAGAAGAATCCGCAAAATATCTCAGAACTCTAAAGAATTTGAGCAGAGATTGTTGATGTAAGAAATAATTGTTTTGACTATAATAAACGGTCCTAAGAACAAATTAAACAAATGTAAAAGGAAACATTACGCCATTATTATTATTATTGTTGATATGACAAACGCGCTTAGGATGCATTCGAAAATCCTACTTGTGGAGTGGAGCAGCTTTTAATTGACCAATCAGGATAAAAGGGATGAAGATTTCTTTTCGAACGCACTCTTGCCAATATCGGCAACTAATATTCCGTCTATATATTTTATATTTTATGATAAAAAATGACAGACACATACATGTTTTAATGTATACTATGTATAGTACAATTGTAGACATTGGCACAACCATAACCATAACCTCGTATTTTTTTTCATGATTTAAACTGGTGGAAAGATTTATCACATTCAAAATGTCGCAAATTGTTTGAAATATTGTCTGATGGAAATTATTACGTAATTCATTCATTCCGTTGCTTTACATAATATAAAAATGCGTAAAGTTATATCAAGTTTATTTTACTCCGAGATTATTCGTACTATTCGTAGTACAAAAATTTTCAAGCAACAAAGGTTATTTATACTTTATTTTATTTAAAGACATTTCTTAATTTAAGAATAAAAAGAAAATTTATAAAAGAGAAAGAGAGATAATGATATGTGTTTTATTAATCTTATATTTTGTTTTAGAAGGTGGATATATTCATCAAACAAGTGTTTTTCCGTACGAGAGACAACTGATGTAGAATATGATGTGCCAGTTGAAACTATTCGTAACTTCAGTATTGTTGCACACGTTGATCATGGTAAAAGCACACTTGCTGATAGACTGTTGGAATTAACTGGGGCCATAAAGGCAAACTCTGGAAAGCAAGTTTTGGATAATTTGCAAGTGGAGAAAGAACGTGGAATTACTGTGAAAGCACAGACAGCTTCATTGTTTTATTCGTATCAAGGAAAGAATTATCTTTTAAATCTTATCGATACACCAGGTCATGTAGACTTTTCGGCAGAGGTCCATCGTTCACTGGCTCCTTGTCAAGGAGTTATATTGTTGGTCGATGCAAATGATGGTATCCAAGCACAAACAGTAGCCAATTATTACTTGGCGCGAGATAAAAATCTCGTAATAATACCAGTAATTAATAAAGTGGATCTGAAAAATGCCAATCCTGAAAAAGTGAAAGATCAATTGCAAACATTATTTGACTTAGAATATATTGATGTTATCAAAATATCTGCTAAATTAGGCACTGGTATTGATAAAGTTCTAGATGCTATAGTTGAAAGAATTCCACCACCTAATGTATGTAGAGATAAATCTTTTAGAGCTTTAATATTTGACAGTTGGTATGATAAGCATAAAGGTGCTATTTCTTTAATTTATGTGAAAGATGGAGCACTGTCAGTTGGCAAACATATCACCTCTTTACATATGCAAAAATCGTACGAAGTTCGAAGTATTTTTCTTCTCAGACCTTATGCAGAGAATGTGAAGACAATGTAAGTGAGTACAACTTTCTTTTTAACAAAGCAATTATATTTTTAAGTATGAAATACTTACATAATACAATATTTTTTATTTATAATTTGTATACAATTTAAAATGTATCTAGATTTGCTGGGCAAGTAGGTGCTATTGCATGCAATATGAAATCTAAAGAGGCTCACATTGGCGATACTTTACATTTACGGAATCAATCTGTTGATTCTTTAGAAGGATTTAAGCCCCCAAAGCCAATGGTATTTGCAGGCGTATATCCAATGGATCAGTCACAATTTGTTTCTTTGCAAGCAGCTATCGATAAACTTATATTAAACGATAGTGCTGTGACTGTCACTTTAGAATCAAGGTCTAAATTTTATCATTTTTTCTAATAACATATATTAAAATCATTTTTTTTATATGTTATCAATCATATAAAATTTATTTTAAATGATTTTAATTTTGATTCTATATGTACAGTTCAACTGGATTGATAAGTTTATCATTAATACAAAAAATTTATATGTTGTAGCATTGCACTTGGAAGAGGATGGCGAATTGGTTTCCTAGGCTTATTACATATGGAAGTCTTTATTCAGCGTCTTGAACAAGAATATGGGGCACAGCCGATAGTTACAGCACCCGCAGTTACATACAAGGCAAAGATTTTTGGCAGTAAAAATATAACAAAATATCAAAAAGATGTTATAAGTTTTAATAATCCAGCGCATTTCCCAGATAAACAGATTGTTAGCGAATTTTACGAACCTATGATTGTAGCAACCGTTATAACACCAGGTATGTATTTTTTATGTATTTTTTATATTTAATGTATTAAAGACTAAAAATAGAACTTAAGAATTATACAAAAAAGAAAGGTTTTCAATTTTTTGTTTTTTTTTTTGAAAAATTTCAAGATAGTATTTTTTATTTTCATTTTCATTATCATTACGTATATAATAATCAATGTTTTATAATATATACAGTTAAATATATGAGTGATATTATGTCACTTTGTCGAGAAAAGCGAGGCGTAGAAAAGTTGAACAAAACTATTGGCAATGACAGAATCATGCTGCAGTATGTAATGCCATTGAGCGAAGTAATCCTTGACTTTCATGATTCTTTAAAGAGCATAAGTTCTGGTTATGCTAGTTTTGACTATGAAGATTATGATTATCAATTGTCAGATATAGTGAAGGTGATTATTAAATATTATTGTGACTTTAGCTTTGCTTGCACTATCATGTGTAACCTTAGCTTTCTTAATAAACCTTTAATATAAATTAATTATATCTTTTATATAAATTTCAGTTAGATATTCTTTTGAATGGAAATCAGGTGGAAGAATTAAGTACAATTGTACATAGAGCAAAAGTATTGCAAACAGGCAAGAAATTATGCGCTAAGCTTCTTGAAACAATTCCTCGACAGCTTTTTGAAATAGCGATCCAAGCAGCGATAAAGAGTAAAATAATTGCAAGAGAAACTTTAAAACCATACAAAAAAGATGTAACAGCAAAATTAGTAAGTAAATATATATATTAATACATATATTTTAATACAAGTATATTAATACAATAAGTAAAATTTTTAACTCCTAAAAATAATATTATTTTTTTTCTTTTTTTTTTCTAGTATGGAGGTGATGTTACTAGAAGAAAAAAATTGTTGGCACAACAAGCAGAAGGAAAAAAGAAAATGAGAATGATCGGAAAAATTTCTTTACCACGGGATACTTTTATAAGTGTATTGAAAAAATAAAATGAAAATAGTGAAGAAAAAAAAATGATTTTGTACATAAGATAAATATAGATATCGAAAAAAAGATTTTACGATCTATTATTTATCTGTTATTAATGCTAGAATAATAAAAAGCTCCATTTATTTTCTTATTTAATAAAACTCAAAATTGAAACAAAAAATATATTGTTACATACAAATATAATTATGTGCATACCGATGTACATAAATATATCTCATTTCATTTATAAAAATTACATTATTGAATTCAAAAAACTTTACAAATTTAGGAGAATATATATCTCGGCAAAAAGAAGACTGCACATTTTTACCGATTGATAACGGTATATTGCTATATAGTTCTAACTTTTTCGAGAGTAAACTTTTAGATGGCGCTAAAACCACTGAACCAAAAAAATAGTATGGAAGTTTGACGATCGTTTCGTGATTTTGTGATTTAGTCGTCTAAAAGTCTTTTATTTTATAAGTGAACGATTCTTGAATTCTGTAGTCAACACAATCCGTTTAGAATGGTGAGAGATGTAAAGATCATTTGATTTCTTTTTTTATGATTTCGGCGATTATATATCACATTGGACACTTCAAGAAACACTGTTTACATCAGCTTATAATTTAATATTTCTGAATTTTAAATATTCTCAGGATTTTCTTAAATTTTTTGTTTTCATAACATTTTGTATTGAGATATGTTATGCAATAGTATCAAATTAAGTACTTCATATAAGCTTGCATTAAAATCTGTTCGCAGTCTGTTGCTGAGTTTTTGAAGGGTCTCCCATCACATGACGAAAACAACTTTGCAAACTTTCACACTGACAATGGGAATCGGACATGCGTCAAGAGACCTTCAGTTTATCTTCCGACTAAGGATTATCCTTCGGAGCAAAGTATATATAGATTGTAATTATGCAGATTAATATAATGTATATACATATGGTAATTAATTATTTTATACTTGCTCAGTTATTGTTACTGAGAAAACCACCATTCTATTGAGATATCTGCATCAACAGTGGGATAAGAAGGTAAAAAGAAATTAAATAATATATATATAAATAATAGATAAATTGATAAGATATCATGAATATTGTGAAATAAAAATTTACATTACTAAAACAGAGCATATTACATAATATCAATTAAAGAAGAACCAACTTTAAAGTAATATTTTGTTACATAGAGATATATTTATAAAGATATTTATAAAGATTTAATAAAAACTGCCTTTTTTATCATTATTTAATAATGTGATTATAATATAATTATATTATTAAATGATATTACATTTATAAAATTATAATTATGTAGAATGTATTACTTAATAATTATAGTATATTTTCATCATTTATATCAAACAATTAATTGATATTTTTAATTAAATATACAACTTTTTTTAGAGCATAGATAGAAAAAGGGAATTCTTGTCCACCAATGGCGATGCCCAGGATGATGTATCAACAGTGCGCAGTAAAAGGCCACGTCTCGATCTGAATAACAGTCTTTAAGATATGTTGCACATTTTTCATTCATACATATATCTATATATATATATATATATATATATATATATATATATATATATATATATACATATATATTCTTAAATAATCGACATTTATACATGATCTGTATCAATTATCCACAGACAAATATGTTTATAGTATGAAACTACTTCATTGATTAAATTTATAAAACTGAAAGAAAAGAATGTATCATTTTCAATGATGTTTTTTAAGAAATTTATATATATTTTGTTTTTGATATGGATTTTATTTATAAATGTAGATACAAAAATGAGTATACAAGATACCATCACAAAATGATATATATATATTGTTTTTATTGATATATTTTTAATTGTATCCACATCTTAATTACAATCGCATTAAATTTTAATTGTCATGTCACTATTAGGCAGGGATTATAATTTTACTTTTTAATTATATTTTTTTTACAAAAATTGTTTATTATTGGAAAAACAAGATAAATTTAGGATAGATAATATGTGCAGGAAAATAAATTATTATTATTTTAAATTTGCATAAGAAAGCATTTATCTTGTAAAATAAAATAAATTTGTGTGAATTTGTTTTAAAAAAAGTATTAAATAAATATACACAAAATAAAATAAAACTTCATATTATTAATTACACAATTATGAAATAGCTATTATTATTACAATTTGGTGCAGCCATTAAAAAAAATATTCATGAATTTAATTCTTATTTAATTATTAAATATTTAAATTTATATCTTTGTGAAAAAATAAAATTTAAATCGTAATTATATATTTTATAAAGTATATGTTACTTACTTGTTCAATATACATATAATTTTTAAAAACAAACGATCATACAAATATCATACAAATAATATTTCATTTTTTCTTATGTGAGATATAGATTTATAGATTAAAGTAACTTTATATCAACTATTTTAAAAGATAATTTCACGTATGAATGTTTAAATCATATACTTTTTTTTTATATCGTTTAAATCCGCTATCTTCCTCTTTACTTATCTGTAATTTATTTTCAAAATTCGCAGTAAAAGTTGCGAGTAATTTCCACTTGGCGGAGTTACGTTTAGAAAGACGATTCGGTAGTACATCTTGTATCGCGTATTTCATGCATGATGTAATGCGAACATAACCAAGGAAAAAAACTTGCGAAAAATATTTACAGTTTACGGAACGAGATGTAACGGCACGCATCATTCCAATGTTTATCGTATCTATTCGGTGGATCGTGCGACCTGAAATGGAAAGTCACGCCGCGCACCAAGTAATCGCAAAACCATCGTCGCGTTTACAGAAGCCCGTGATTCCGTTACTAAATATAGGATTTATTTTTAGGTTGGAGCTAGCCGTAGTTTTAATCGGGAATCTGCTCCAAAATCAGATTTCTAGGAGGTTTGTAATGTGCATGAGACACTGGTCACATTTTTAGTTCATTAGACAACATCGCTGTTCGTGTCATTTAAACGCTACACTTTGTCGACGGAATGTTATATTTTATTCAAATTACTGTACAAATAGTCAAGTTTTTAAAACGTTACAACTTCGCACAATGATATTTTTCAATGTTTTATTACAGCCATATATACACACATGCACACACACACACACATACACACAAATATATATATATATATATATATAAAAGTTAAAAGAATTACTTATGTTAGCTGTATTTAGATATAAATATTATTAACTTGCTGTTATGTTGCAATTGCAGGGACAAAAATGGCAAATGATGTAATAATCAGGGGCAAAGACAGGTTACAAGAGATTAGTATGAAATTGGAGCAAAGTCATTTGGTATATTTGCAAACAGATGACAGTCCATTAAAACTACAACAACGACATAAATTGGAAGGTAATGTGTACCAGATTATCTCACATTTAATGTCAACTTATATATATATATATATATATATATATATATATATATATATATATTGTATATATTTTGATATTAATAATATATGACTTTTAGGCTTTATAAAGGAATATCTTTGCCTAGTACCAAATGAGAATAAATATGTATTTCAAGAAACAGCAGATATTTTGCATAGATCAGCAGCGACAGTGACAGATTTTAGCGGGTATAGAGCAGCTACTGCTTGGAGCGCAATTTCCTTATATGCAGCTAATCTTTTGGCACAGCCTTGGCGAAAAGAATATAGGACAGTGAGGGTGATTAGCTGAAAAATATTCTATCATTATTCTATGTGATTTAATATTCTATGTGATTTAATATACTCAAATCTTATATATTTAATTTAATTTTAGACATATAGCGGTTATTATAAGCACGAAGTGGAGGCAAATTTAATCGGTGCAGAGTTAATGTTTGAGCAAATGGGATACAAGCATACTGGTCTGGGTGTATTAACTTTAGATGGACCGATTGATCCAGATAAAGTCTCAAATGTTAGCAGGGATGCTATTGTAGCCTTTGTGGAATGTCAGGTAATGGATGATGATAAAAAAACATCAGTCAATAAATAATGCAATCATTTAATGCATGAATTAAATACAAATACTACTTTTAAATTTTAGATCTTGAAACAAATATGGGAAAGTGTATCACAAAACTACACCATCTCTTGGTTGGAAGTGCTGGAATTTCGAGAAAATCATGTCGGTACGCCGGAGCAAGCGATCCGAGCATTAAATTATCGTTTCCTTGAGAAGGTACATCAAAACCGCTGCGCGAAAATCGACAGTTACAAAGATATTTACTATCCACAGCAAACGAGTGTGGAAACTGTGCCGTTGCCTCTAGCCTATCATCACCCTGTCATGCATGCCAATTATAATGCAATGATGCCGTCAGTTTGTCAAACGGCAGACTATCGGTGTATCGAGGACGCGACAAATGTGGCAGTACCGGCCAATTATCGATACTATCAACCTATCGATCACAGTTTTGTCAATTGTTGCAATAGCTATAGCTGCCTACCATCTCACGGGAATAAATTCTACGGTAATGCTGCGCAATCGAATCCGTATTGTGCCACATTACCGGCGTACGCGGCCCGAGTACCAACCGGTAGATTGATTGAACTCGATGTGCCGGCATCCGTTGCGAATTACACGGATAAGTCACACGCTCTCCGCAAACCTACGTCCCATCGGATATCAGACTTGGACGAGATGGACTTCTGCAGACGGCAGACTTCGAGCGACGGGGATCATCATGAATACGATAAAAATGATAAAAGGCAAATCGCCAGCAAGTTGAATTCCAGCGTTGGTAAGGACGGTTACGATACTTGGGATTTTGTGTACAAAAATCTTGAGAGTTTAGGCTATTACAAGGATCTCGACGATCGAGACGTGTTGCAATATAAGAAGGAGCTGGATCCCATTCGCACGTTCAAACATAAGACGCTTAGACAAACGGAGAATGAGGACAAATATAGCGCGCATAGATTCGAAAAGAGAAGAACCAACGGTAGGACCGAAGCGAATGAGATTGACTCGTCCGAGATAAATGGTAAAAGTCATCATGATATTCTGCCCTTCAAGAAGAAGTCCTCATCCTTTGATTTGTCAGACTCGAATAGATACAGTACTGAAACATATAACAGAGACAAAAGGTATAACAGTCAAACTCTACCGATTCCGCGTACGCACAAATCTTCGGATCAGATAGCAAAAATTGCGGATTCGCTCAAGAATCTTGATGTTCCGCGATTAAGCAAAGGAGAGAATGAAGAGGAAAAGGCGGATAATAAAAAGAGATGGAATTGTGCAACATGCACGTATTTAAATACACCCGATCGAGATATTTGTGAAATGTGCGCCAAATCGAGATGCAAAGGGAATGAAGATAAACCGCTCGCCAGTGGTGGTAAAGAATGCCCGCAATGCACGCTAGTGAACGAAAAGAATGCTTCTATCTGTGATGCTTGCCATACAAGTTTAAAGGATTCCCCGACATACATATAGACAGACTAAAAAAGATAGAGAGAGAACGACTCTTCGTGAAAGAGAAAAGGAATTCTCGTATATTTCTCCCAAAGGTTTGCACAAAAGTATTGCATGTAAGATATAGAATCTTTGAACGAATAAGTTGTAAGTGAATCTTTTTTCCAACGACCTAAAAAGAGAAACATGAATACAGAAAACTTAAAGGCATATAATATATATTAATGACATGTATAAAGAAGAGAAAGCTCTATTTCTTTAAAATTTATCTCATGCAGGATAAGGGGCTTGTATTAAACTTTCTTAGTATTATTAATATTGTTATGTTGTGTGGCCTATTAAATGAGTGTTGAGTAGGCACTGAAATCGTGTGCATCACTATTATTATAGCAATCGACGAAACTTATCGTTAAACAATAAAATTTAATTAGATATTTGGCCAAAGCTCATAAAACACTGAGATTAATTAAGAAATGCGCAAAACGCTGAGATTAATTAAGAAATGCGCAAAACGCTAAAATGTTACTTATTAAAAAAATATGTTTGTTTCTTATATGCATATATAAAATTTTTGTGCAATTTATTTCTTAAATTAAATTGTCATATTTGAGACTTAAGGTAAAATTCATGAATAGATCAATTTAATATAATTATTTTTAAAAAAGAGCATTGAAATGAATTGAAAAATTACATATACTGTTACTATAATAAATAAATTTTATATAGCTACTGTACAATAAAATTATTTAAAATTCGTCATGCTTAAAAGAAAAAGAGAGAACTCTTTTACAGTTTGGAAATAGTAATCTATGCAATGTTATAAACTAAAAGATTGTTTTTTGACAATATCTCTAAGAGCAAATTTGACAAAATACAAAAAAAGATGTTAGACTGCGCTCTTTATCCTCCCCTCCCCTTCTTCCCAGAACGTATTATGTATAAAATTATTGCACTATTAGTTGTGGATTGTTATTATAATTAATATAATAATACAAATGTTCCGCCATATTATTACAAAAAAATATTATAAATGTAACAAGGATATGAAACATGATAGAAAAAAATGTGTGAATCCTATAATTTGATGAAATTTTATAATATCTACAACTATATTAAAACTGAATGGAAGCAGCTATTTATTTATTAAAAAAAAAACAGTTATCACACAAATATTTATTCATACATTCCTTATTCATTGAACTGTTAAAAAATGCGATCTACTTATTCTACATATCTTTTGTTAACATATCTTTGTAGCGTATATGTTTTACTCTTTATTTAGTTTGTTTTATAGATATGTATTATTGTTGGAGATATACTTTTATATGTAAGATATATATGTGCAAAATGCTGTCTTTCCACAGTTTATCAATGTTGCATAAAACGATATTATGTACGTATATACATAGCCAATTAGCTTGATGTAAAATGTTTTAGAAAAGATAATGGAATTTCGCTCAACAAAGAATCTAACAATGCTTGTGCTACTGTACTTTAATTTATATAAAATTTTTATTGTGTGACTGTACTGATTTAGCCTAATTCACATAATATAATATGTCAAAAAAATAGAAAAATAAGAAAAATGATTTATACTATTTATAGTTACATTGCTTAATTATATAGGCAACACTGAAATATTAATAAAATAACACAATTGGCACTTTATATAAAAATGAAGATTTAGTATAATATGATCTTCGTGCTTTTCTTAGATAATGTGTTTGTATTTCAAACATATATATATATTCGATTTCGATACAAATAATTTTTAATACCGTTTATAAAAGTCTGATAACCATAATAAAATTGGTAATATTTTTTCATGGGCAAAATATATGAAAGAATAATAAATAAAATAGGTAGATAATACAAAACATGCATGAACAGTTACATTGTAACATTTTGTCGAGTTTATGTAAATTGTATAATGATCTGTTGTATACAAATAACAAATTTAATATAGAGTATGCATATTATATTTAGATAAAATTTTTATTAGATGCTGATATATTACATCAGAAAAATCACACTTTTGTACAAAACACAGATGATTATTTTTAATATAGAATGCATGTAACATTTTTAAATTATTAATATGAATAAACATATACATCTGGAAAACATTTTTGTTCTATTTAATTTAACAGAAGAGAAGTGATAAAAGAGAAACTAGAATAAGAATATCAATTATTGTTTGGCCACTCGCATGGCTTTTTCTAAACATTTAGAAGCAGCTTGATGAATTTTTTTGTCCATTTTATCTATAATTTGAAACGCGAATTAAACTTAATTGATAATATATTAATCATAATTAATGGAAATATATTGCCACTAAAAATATATTGAGTAATATAAATATATATTTCTCGTGATTACTTACAAATTTTATGTTTTCCTTTCATAGGAAAATGTATTGGTAACATGTAAGAATTTTCACATATAAAAACATATGGACTATCACTTTCTCCTTCTGGATATAGTTTTCTATATTCTTCTTGAGGTAGAACATCAGTTACTGTTACGCAGCCCAACAAGCAACCCGTGGGGTAAGTCTCAGGGAACTTAAATGTTTCTAAAATTGTCAAGATAGATATTAAAAACATAGTTAAGATAAAAATATAATTGAAAATAAGATATACATAAATATTTCAAGATGAATATTTTTTACTAACTATTTTTTAATATATTGTAGGTATGCTGTATATTAGATATTTCTTCGGTAGAAGGTACTTTAGCAGCTGATGCTATCCATAATCTTCCTCTGTGCGAAGAATACCAATTTCTACCCTCGTGGCTGATAACAATAAATTTATATCATATTCAAAATGTATAAATTATTTTTTTGAATGTATTATGAACTCACATTTTTATTCCTGCCACTAGCAATGAAGCATAAGGTTGATACATGCTCAAACATAAACCTTGATCAGACATTTCCAAATATTCTTTATCTTGAATTCTACTTTCTGTGTTCCATGTATCATTTCCCATCCTTTTATTTGTTTCAGATATTCTCATATCAATAAACTTGACATAATAATGATATATAGTGAAAAATGTATACCAGATTGAAGATTGTTCAAGATTAATCAGAAGATTAATCAAAAGTGATGTAATTTACTATTATCAATTATAAAAAATTCGCGATCTTACCGTTGGACGATCAAATTCTATCATTGGACAAATATTCGGATTTTCAAAGTTGTCACATGACATTGTTTCACCAAGCTCTTCTGATTGTAAATTATTGAATTGATCATCATCAACTATTCTTCCCATAAAATCTATAGTCACTCTTTTATCTAAACGCGATGCGTGCTTACGAGCAAGTGCTTCCGATTCTTGTTTCCGTAACTTTCTGCGTTCCTCATCAGAAAGCCAAATACTATTTGACTGATAATAATCTGATTCGTCATCAATCACTTTAGTACGGCGAGCGCTATTTTTTGATTATTAATTATCTAATTAATTTATGATCATAATTGATTAAAACAAATAAATTTGGGAAATTCAAAAAATGCATATACCTGTTGCGGTCATATTCAAGAAGTTTGTCCCTCTGTTTGAGGGAATCTTCAAAGCTTTTACTTGGCTTTCGTTCCATTAATTTATTGTACAAATTATCAGCTTGTTTAGTCTTACTCTGAAGAATTACTTGTTGATCTGGTGAACAAACAAGTTCTCCACAAAAAAAGCATGGTCCTGCACCTTCTTGTGCACAGATTATTCTTCCACAATTGAGACAATTGTTAATTAATACATGTCTCTTTGCTTCACAATTACATTTATGTCTCCCTAAACATTGTCACAAAAATATACCATTTATCAACATTATTGTTTCACGTATATAAGTTTTATTTATACAAGTTTTATTATTATATAAATACCTTTCAAGAGAACATCTCCATGAGATAATAAATTAACATATTTAGTCTTCTTTTTTTCCATTTTCTCAGGTTTTGTTTCAAATTTTGCAGCCTCTTGCATCTGTACAAGAAAACACCATAAAATCTTTATAATTTTCTTCCAGTTACTCGTTAAATAATTTTGAAAAAATATAATATACCTGAACATTTTCTTTTCCTTTTGCTTTTCCCTTCTTCTTTTCATTCTGTTTGTTGGGTATATTGTCACTATTATTTATTTTCTTATAACCTGTTTGATTAGTATAAAATGCTGGAACAATAATAATTTAATAACCATGTGACAATCTGTCAAAAATAGTCTTTTAAGATTCATTTACATTTGCTCACCACGTTGTTTCTTCAAATCTGTTACAAATTGTTTGTGTTTTGGATTTTTATTGTCCAATAAGGTTACAAAGTAGTTATCTAAATCTCTTTCATTTTCTATTTGTATAATATACCTGAAATTGACATAATACATGTGATATAATAATATTCAAAAAATAAGCTATTAAGAAAAAGATTTTTATTATCCTCTCTACACTTACTGGACAAAATCATCTTGAATATCAAAATCTAGTAAGTCAGCTAATTTCTCTTTTATCCACTTCTCCATGATAACGACAATGTGACAAATGAATTATAATAAAATTCACAAACTTTTATATATTATGACTTTTATCACTTCTTAATATATGACTTTCAGCCTTCAGCTACCTCAGGCTAACTTCGATGCTATAAATAATCGATATATTCGATACATATGTTCGATAGATATATCGACTATATTTAATTACATTAGTTTAAATTTTCTATCTGATATTTTTTGAGCTCTAATTGCGAAGAATTATTAACTAATATAATAATATATGTAATATGGCAATTTATCAGTTTTCTTTAATAATTGCTTAACATGATTGAAAGGATTTAATATATTTTTATTAAACGTATGTATAAAAACAAATGTATGTAAAATACAATTTGTTTCGAGAGAAATATTATCATATATAAAATATATTTAATATTTCAAGATAACAGATAGAAGAAAAAAACTAACCATGTCAGCAATAATCAAAATTTGTTTTACGTAAGAATGCACAAGTTTTAATCAAAGATAATACCAATATAATAAAATAGAAAAAATAAAGACAAAAAGAGAATATTAACGATAATGTTATAAAAATAACAATTTTACCTTGCGAAATCCATTATAAGCCTTCACGATCGATCAGTTGTGTGCATTATGCGATATTTTATCTGATCGTTACAAATGTACGTATTTATGGCGTATGATATTACGCGTATGCATTAATATTCACACACATATATAAACTTAAATATTTATCAAGACAGATAAAGATAATTGTCATATAATAAGCGAAGAAAAAATGTACAAACTTTTTTTCATTATCTCTTTTTTTCATTTGCCATATGCGAATTATCAAAGAATCTTCTAAAGAAAAAATCATCAACGATTGTGAGAAATTTCGCAGAGAATGGTTTCATACAATCACTATCTGTGAAAGATCTACACGCGATAAAAATAAATCGTTATTATTACTTTGTCAGTCCCGTTCGTAAATAAAAAGAGACTTTTTATTTTCCAGAGTTTTTTTTTAGAGACAGACAGTTTTTTTATGAGAAAACATGCTTGAAAATTGTCGATGGTTGCTGTACGCGTCGCGTTTTTATGGGTGTCATCCGCACACGATTAACGATGAACGATCTGGCGTGCCCACAAATTTTCGCCTACCATTATTGGCATATTCGCTAATTATGTGCGGTTTATATTGTGTCGCGGGATATTATGCGAAAGGCTTTAGAGATTACTGTAACAATGATAACATAACGATGGGTTGTATTTTGCAACAGACTAATCGGTACAGCCGGTGCTTTTACATGACCCTGACGGCATTGCTGTCGTACTTACAACATGTAGAATTCGAACGAGCCGTAGCTGTCGCTCGCAAATTCGATGATTTAATACGACATCATAATAGTCGGTGCAACGATAATAAACAAACGAATTGCTGCATACAATGGTTAATTATATTAATGATCTTCGTCGCTTGGATCTTCGATAGCATACTAATAATACTTGCTGTACCTCATATAAGTTTGTACGCACTTGCGTTACAAATCATAATGCGAATTACATTTTCGATAGAGATTGCAAAATTTTATTTCCTGTACGACGCATTGTATCGCAGGTTTTATCGTGTCAATGGATTATGTCGCAAATTGACTGGTATATCATCAAACGATCAACAAATTTGATTACAATTAAATTAAGTCAATCTTAAAATATTAATTAAAACGAGCAAATATTAATTTTTTAATTATTCGTAAAATTCATGCATGTTTAAAAACTTATCTGAATAAAATGGATTTTTTAACTTTTCGATGGGTATAACTTTCTGTCTACTAAAGACATTTTTAAAATTTGTATTTATAATTAAAATTTATATTTATGTTTTTCAGATCGCTAATTACAAATTTGAAATGCAATTTGACTGTCCTGCAAAAAGTTAAACATCAATTTCGTTTGCAATATTATTTTTGTAATTAATTTTAATGTGTAAAATTTTTTTACACAGGAATGGGTGTCGGCATCGATACCGGAATATCTGTGATACATATTAATCGTCTTACACTCTCGAATCTTCAGCAGTTGCACAGTTGTTTGATCGACGCAGCAAATCATTTGAATTCTTATTATAGTCTGCAGTTGTTCTGTTGGATAACATGCATGTTAATAGACATTATTTCGTATATCTTTGGCGTTTTACATAAAAGAAATAATGTGCTCCTGACTTGTGTCCAATGCATTATGCTACTATATTTTTCACTTCAAATTATCGCTATAAGTCGCATCTGTCATTTAACATGCGATCAGGTATGTATATTATGTTCTTTCTGACGAGTGAAATGACTGTCTTAATACCACATAAAATATTCCAGGCAAATGCATTGGCCGGAACGATATTTTTAGCGAAAACTCCCGCACTCAAACACACCGAATTTTCGACTGTGAGTAATAAAATATTGTACAGAGTAAACTCTCTATTTCAATATGTATTACTTTCCTAAATTCGTCTTTATCGTATTTACTATAAAATTAATCATTTGTACTCATTTCATAATTAAGAGAATATAATAGATATTTTTTCATCTCTTAATAAAAAAAATGTTATAAACGTATATTTTTGCAACGTTTTTTTGTTTTTAGGAAGCGATCGAGTTGGGAATACGTCTTCGAATGTTTCCGTTGCGCATTAGAGTCTGCGACTTATTTAATTTGGACAACCGTCTTGCATTCTCGGTAATTGATTTTTCTATAATTCATTGAATACTGAACTTATATAAATATATTAGAATTATTATAAATATATATCGGTGCTTCTTATCAATTCTTACAAAAAATTGAGAATCAAATTTCGACTATATTTGAAGGTTCAACCAGATGTAACAAAAAAACGGTTTTTAATTATTCAAAAATTTTTAAATTTTAGAAAAACTAAGAAATTGAATCTATTGAATGTAGGACTGACTCAATAAGAATAATTGCTTTATTTTTTTTTTTATTACATTGAATATAATGTTAATATCAAATTACTTTTATCTGTTTATTATTGTTACATCTGTTTACAATTAAATATTATTTTTAATAATACAATAATACCTAAAACGTTCCATTTAAATATTCAAGTAAAACTGGAGAGATTATCAAATAGAGAAATTGTCTGGATAAATTAACCTGTTTACTCACAGTTTATAATCAAAGTTATTCATATTTTAAAATAATGTAGTCATAAATCGAAAATTAATTTCGAGGATATCGCTTTCTCAAAACATAATTTGAATATTGATTTTCGAATAATAATTATTCAATGTTGTTGTAAATCTATTTATTGTATATTGTATATTATGTAGGTGTTTGGTGTTATACTGATGTATGTCGTCTTAACTTCGTCCATTCATACAACTTAGATGATAATCTTAAACGCGAACAAATATGAGAAGGATATGTGTATTTTAAAAATGCATAAGCATTTCAATCTCGATTTAATCAAGTCAAACTTCGAACTTTGAATTCCCAATCTTTAACATCTACAGAAACTTGACAACAGCAATAAAGAAAGAAAAACAGAATAAATAAAGTTTTCCAGGATCCTGTAAGCAGAACATTAATTTCAGTTTTTTTTTGTTAATATTAAATTAATTGTAAAATTATTAAATTGTTAATAAGATAAAATATTTATATTTGAGCAATAAATATTATCAGTATTTGTAGAAAATGTAATAATAAACTTATTTTCTTTATATATTAAACAAGATAAAATATATGGAATATAAAAGTAAAACATAAAAAACTTACCATATAGTATGTTATATGTAAAGATATTACCAATTGATGGGCCTCCAAAAAAATAAAAATTAGATATTGCTGACATTGCTAAAAGAGGGCTTGCTAATATACAATGAAATCTCCTAATATTTTTTAAGGATAAATACATATTCTCTACTTTATGATATTGTTTGCTTTTGCCAATTGATACTCCTATACTTTCGATGGCTATTCCTATGAAATTGAATAGTGACCAAATAAAAATATTCACTTGTATTCCATGCCATAAAAGAACAAAAGCGAAACATAAAAATGATGCAAACAGTTTCCCAAAGCATCCATTTGATTTTTGTATAGGGATATAAATATACCTGTAAAAAATAAAAACTAATTTATTATAATAATAATAATAAACTCTTATAAAATATATATATATATATATATATATATATATATATATATATATATATATAATAATATAATATATAAAATAAAGTATATCTAGCAAAGAAATTTTACCACAAAATCTTAATTATATATTTACTTTATAAGAAATTTATATAATCCTCTATCAAAATGTTTCCACATATCGGAATATAAATGAATCCTAGCTATACATTTAGGTGGTGGTGGTGCTTTTACATTATCTAAATTACATAAAGTCTTGGAAATCCCATAGATTACAACATATTTGTTCAGAAAGAATTGTCCCATACAATATCCTAAACCATATAGTGCCCAAGGATTTAAATTTTGCACAATCTGTGAGAAAAACAAATACAATATATGTGCACTTATGCAAATACAATATTCTTACAATATGCTTTTATGCATGAATAAATTATTACCTGAGGATGATATTGTATAGCATTTACATAAATAAAGTGTAGCAACAATTCAGTCAAATATAACCAGAACATGTATCTAATTAAATTTAATACAAAAATCTGTAGTTTTTGGCAATTCCAATATTGATGTGGTTGATTAATCTAAAAGATTTATTGTTTTTGTCAATACTATATTTCCTATAATATTCATTATTTTATGAAATTATAAAAATCATACATACAGACTCAACAAACTCATGATACAAAATAAGTGGCCCTGAAAATAATGTGGGCAAATATAAACAATATGCTAATTTCTGAATGAAATTATTTGAATTGAGAAATTTATCATCAATGCTATCCATATTGTAACTGATACTTCTTAAATGTATCCAACATATTGTAAGTGTCAAAATATAATGCTGTTCATCATCAAATCCTAACCAGTTTTGAAAAGTACCATTCGGTATTTTTAATACATGTATTACAAATAGGAATGAAACATGTATTAACCATGCTATATCTTTACTGCATTTATATGTTATTATGTGTAAAAGACTAGGTTGCAGTAGAGCACATAATGCACCCAATAAACCTATGTAATAATACAGAAAAGCTATAGATGATAAGATGTACCAACAACACAATATCTGAAAAATTTCCATATTATTTTTTTGACTTACACATTTTTTTTTAAAGATATATTTGGTAAATATATATAAATGTATTACCATATTGTTACAATTGACTTTAATAATCTGACTAAAAAAATGATGTATAAAAGTGCATGATATTAGCTTGTTTACTAATGCAAGCCATGCACGCCACTCTTGATCAGAAATATCTCGTTTTTTTCCAATCCAAGCCCATCCTCTGTCAAAATCATTGTATGCATCATAATAATTATCAAAATCTGAAAGTGTAAATCACATATGAAAGAGTGAAAGCATCAGTATTATAACATTTTACTTCTTGATTTCCTATAGCCTTACATTTATTCGATAAATAAAACTCATATACGGAATAAAAAATAGCACATGACCACGCAAGAAAATAAAAATAGCTTTCATAATTGTTATTAAATTTCATAATAGTTGATAAATTCATTATATAAAGAAAACCAGATTTGTTTTACATGCATTTTTTGTACTTTTGACTTGCATGCAAATCCTTGCTTCTATCCTCTATCGTGCATCAGCACGTAGAAAAACAAGCAATGCAAGTTTGAATTCGAGAATTTGTTTCTCAGCGTTGGTAACTTTGAAATGTCGTAGGTTGCGTTCCAAAATATACTCTATGGAGTGGAACGGCGTTTGATTGACCAATCAAGAAATAAAGAAATATTTGTTTCTTTATCCTGATTGGTCAATCGAACGCTACTCTACTCTATGGAGTAAATTTTAGAACGCAATCTTGGACGCAGAAAAAACAAAATTGGTAACAGCTAATTCCTAGACTATAAAATGGTCAGCCACATTTTCGCGAAATGTGATCTTTTTGTTTTTTTATCTTATAGACTTGTGATTTAGTTGCAACTTTGAATTTATTAAAATTTTTTTTTCCAAATATTTTATATTTTATTAAAAAATAAAACTATGTTTCCTGCATTATTAATTATGTATATGTTTTGTAATAATCTAAGAACTTTTAAAAAGAATACTTTATACATTTAAAACTTGTTTCGCTATTGCATTCATATCGAATTATCATGTTAAAACATGTGTGATTTATTTTCGCAATATATGTTAAAATATGCAATCGATGACATAAAGAAATGCACGCGTAATTATTATAATTATAATTAAAATTATATAATTATAATACAATTGCAATGCCAAATCAGAATAAAATATATTATAAGAATTTTTAATTATCGTTATTAACTTGGTGCTAATACATGAGAAGCAAAAGAGAGAAAGAGAGTCAACTACCAAATTATGCGCAAAGTTGCAACTAAATTCCAAATCTGTTCTAGAGTTTTTTAATTTGAGATATATTTCATTATTGCTTGTTGATAGCCCAAAAGCCATATAAAAATGGGAAATGTTTTTTACAATTGCAATTATAATCATTGCACATAAAAAAATTTCACTTCAACAAAATATAGCTTGCAAATAAATTAATCTCATATCAGAACTACATTTTTGTATCATGATTTATACATGCGCAAAGTATCACAATCCACGCAGGCATAGTTCAGTTTAGCAATCAAAATTGCACTTCAGTATTATATATATTAACAAATCTATGAAATAAATCAATAATTAATGATGATGATCATAAAATCTTCTCAAATTTCACAAATCCATCTTTTACCACAATGAAGTTTCATACACATAGCCATTTATGATAGTTTGTTTATTATATTTGCACAAATGTTAAATGTGCATATTAAATTTTGTAAAATCATCATTCATGACTTTATATAATTCTTCTAATTATTTTTTATATCCTTTAAATTAGTCGTCGCTTTTTTAATATGTAAATCACTTCAGTTTGAAGTGATTTACATATTCATCACTTCAAACAAGAATTTACGTTTGTTCTAGTACGTTTCGTTAAGTACGAAACATTATGTAGTTATCAGCTGGGTGGTATAGCTTTGGCAGTTTGTCCAAATCCTAAGTTAGGCCTGGTACCAAACCATGACATTTTCCATTCTAAAGTCTCCTGAAGTAGACGTTCTTCCTCTGGTGAAAAGTGTAACAATGTCGCCACTGCCCTCGTTAAATGTAGAGCCTTATAAAAATAATGTCATAATGTTTATTTAGTACACCCAAAAAGGAATATAAATTAGATCGAAATAAATGTGCACCTCATATTCTCTGCTAGTGAGGAATTTGATGAGAACATGTTTGAGGTATTTAAAATTAACATCATCTTCCCTCGAATTATTATGCTTGGCAGTAACGGTTTTGGATGAACTCGGATTAAGAATAGCTGCAGAAGCTTCGGCGTCACTGTCCAACGACGAGAACGGAATTTTCAACTCGCGTTGAAGCGTTTTTTTCATATCGGTTAACCGTTGTTGCAAAACTTTGATTGTCTAAGAGAAAAAAAATTTTTAAATTAAATCATACAATTTATATAGTTAACAGTTATTTTAGGAACGTATATATATGTGTGTATATGTGTATGATAAGTAGATATAATATTATAAATATAGCAATTACACAGAATCGCAAGTTGCTTTTAAAATAATATCGTTCAATAATTGTATTGCATTCTGCTAAATTGGAGTACCTACCTTATTTTTCTCACTTAATTGTTCTTCCAGATCTAACAAATTGCTTTTAAGTATTCTCTCATTTCTTTCCATCTTTTCCCTATTATGTTCTGCTTCTTCCAGTTTTGCAACTTTCTGCTCAAATTGTTTTAATGTGATTGCCGCTTGCTCTGCTTCTTTCACTTTACTAACTAGATGATCTTCCAGATTTTCTACTCTACTCTGCAGCTCCGCGTTCTCGATCTCCTGCTGCCGATTCTCCTGTTTCACAATTTCTATGTCTTGAGATACCTGGGCATTCCTCAGCAAAGCAGCATCCTTCTCATCTTTCTCTTTGTCATAGGAAATTCGCAGTTTCGCTGTAGTTGATCGTTCGGATTCGAGCATTTCTTGCAGATTTGCCAGTTCTAGACGTAAAGAAGAATTATTCGATTGTTCCCTTTCCAAGGATGATCGAAGATTTGCTAACTCGTTAGTAACAGCACTGAGTTTGCTCGTCGTATTCTCGAGATCCAATTTCAGCTGAGTAATTTGTTTTGAGGAAGATTCCTAAAAAAAGACAAATACAAATTCATATAAATTGATATATAAATATATAATTTTATCACAATTTGCATTCATACCTAATTGCTGACATGTTGATGTTATTCTTTTTTAAAATGTATATTTCTATATGTATAAGATATATTTATCTTTACTTGTAATATTTTTTAATAATAAAGCAAATGTCTCATGGTATGAGAAAACATTTAATCATTATATATATCTAAATTTTACTTAAAAAAATTAAAATTTATGCAGAATATTTTTGATTAAGTTTAAAATAATGTATTTTAAATCTTTAAAAACCTTTGTTTTAATGATTATTTGATGATTGTTTTTTTAAGCGGTTTCATATACTTATAAATGAAAAATTAACTAAAGATGAAAATTGTGAAATAGATAATATTATATAATTTTAAAATAAAAGCTAAAAATCATACTAACAAAATAAATAAAAGTAATTACAAACCAAATAAAAAAATTCTTTTTTTGCATTATAATTTTGTGTTTTACAATAATCTCATTTGTGAAATATCATATTGTTTATAAACACAATTAACATTTTTGAAATATGATGTTGTTAACAGTATAATTAAATACATAATATCTTATAACTATTGCAATATATGCATATATATTTTATTTATAAATCTTTTGAATTTCAAAATAATTCTTCTCTTTTTGCTAACTTGAACTTAAACTTAAATAAAATGTATATAATATCAATATTTCTAGAACAAAAATATAAATCTATATAAATAATTCATGATAGCAGAAAGTCAACTCATAGAAAATCAAACTAAATTTTGTCTTAAAATTTTATCTCAATAACATACATAGGAATAATTTTGAAATGAAATTTTTCTGGATTCCATAGCGCGACTCTGATAAGGTATCGATAAATCGTTCAGGAATAAAAATCGGTTGAAAAAAATTTAAAATAGGTAAAAAGCAAAAGATTGGATATACTTGTTTTTCTTTCTTTATTTCACAAATAAAATGTACAGAAAGTGCAATTATACATAAAAATGTGTGTGTGTGTGTGTATTATTTTATCATATTAAAATCTAAAATTTACATGTACAAAGGCAATGTACATACAAAGAAGGATATATGATTTTCAATAATAAGTGGACCTGTTACATAACCGACTTATGTATTTCTTTGATATAGATTTTCTCAAGACACTCAAAAAACTAACTTAACATGCTTTGAATATATAATAATAACTATATTAAAAGCAAAAATAAAGAATTTCTTAAAGGCACGTGGACGTATTAAGATTAAAAAAGAAAACGTGCATCAAGCAAGAAGCATTAAGCTTCTGAATAACATGCAATAATATTACCGATTTACATACACACGAATGCTATATACAAAGTAATCTGAATTTCACGAATCAAAGTAATAATAAGAAAATTCTCGAAAAATAAATAATAGTATCTTTTTTGTAATTGCTTCTTTAAAAACTGTTTTTGAGTCGCACGTGCATTACTATTAGTAACTACTACATTACTATTAGTATAGTATGATTCATGAACAATTTAACGACTGTTTAAATGTATCTTATGAATATATTGACCAAGTTTAAATTTTTATATCTCAAAAACTGCTTAAAATACAAAATTGTAAATACTTTTATTACTTACTTTTTCGAGAACTTTCCTGCTATAACATTGTGATTCATGAATTTCGAAACACCTTGTATATATTATATATGAAAATCATGTATATGTGTAGTATTTATACATACCAAAATGCGAGATACATATATTTTTTTATGATGATTTCATATGTAATCGCAAACATTATAAATATACAAAGTATTCGAAAATAATTATTATAATAATCATCTAATAATAATCTTTACTACAAGCTGTATAAGATTTTGAAAAGATGGGGAACATTAAAAAAATTTTAAATATATCATATTTAAAATATGATGTAAAAGTTATGCAAATATATATCTTGTATTTAGAAAATAGAATTCATGTCAGTCTCATATAATTTAATGAATGGGACAATCAGCTGCACGTTCCAAATGTAACGAAAGTTACGAAATGTAACAGAATCGGAAAACATTTAAGCTGCCAATTTATTTAACAAATACATATTGAAAATATATAAAATAACTATGATAAAGTAACAAGATATTAGGATAAGAAGATATTAGATAAAGCATCTTTAAAAAAATGCAATAGAATCTTTAATGAAAAAAGGGATATATCATAAAATTATTGCATCCTAAAATCGCAATAATATTAATTTAAAAAAGTTTAACATAAGCAACAATGAATTTTGTACGTTACAAATAATTCAATACTATGATCATTTGTAACGAAACCTACCAGAAATGATTTTGTATCAGAATTTGGAAAAAATTTTCGGTAAGAGACAATCTAGCCCATGCACTTTGCCACTACATGTCGCGGTAACTCACAATTTGGCGTTTAAATTCTTCCACCTCGTCATCAACGCTGGCCCGGAGCTCTTTCAGTTCCGTAGCCATCTCGTCAATGTCTTCTGTCATGCGCAAAAGCTTAGCATCTTTTGTCGCTATAACAATATTGTTCACCTCTATCTCGGCTTCTAGCTGTTTGATTTTGTGTTTAAGTTTCTCTTTCTCCTGCTCGACTTGTCTGCGCTCCAGTCCTTCCTCGCCTACTTGTCTACTAAGTCTGCCAACTTGCGTTTCAAGACTAGAAATCTTGCCCGACCAGCAAGTCTTTATATCGGAGAGATGAAGATGCGCCTCTTCCAATTTCCTTTCCAACAATGTTCTCTCGCGCATTAGATCGGCTATTCTTTCGTCAACTGTCACATGATCGTTCGTCTCTAGAGCGATCCTTTGCTCCAGCACGAATACTTTGTCCTTTAGATGACGTACTTCCTCCTCCGTCTGTGCTAATTGACAGGAAAGCTGCGCTTTCTCTCGCTGCGTAGAATGACGCATCGTTTCCATTTCATCCTGAAAGTGAATACGTGGTTACCAAACATTGTTTGCTGGACTTTTTTATTAAAATATATTTAGCTTTATTTTTTCTTATAAAGCCTCCCTGGTTTTTATCAAAGCCATAATATGCGAATTAAATTTCGTCAAATCAGAAATAAGAGATAATATATCATTCCATGAGACGAAACAGCAAAAATACGAAAAGGCAAACGAAAAGCAATAAATCTGACGTTTGCCTAGTGTTAATATTTCTCGAATTTTTTAAAATTACAGTTAAGATAACAAGTATATATTAAAAATATAATTCTTTTCTGTATTTTTTTATGCGAAACAATAGAACTAATTAAGTTAATATAACTTTCTGTATAATTAAAAAATATCTCATAAAAATATAAAATTCACAAAAGAGAGAAAAAAAATGAAAACTATCTCGTATTTTAATATAATAAATGCTGCCGCAATTAAGTGTGTAATACATGCATTATTATCAGGTGTAGAGTTTGCTTCAGTCTTTATTGAATATTAAGAATTTATATTCCAAATACGTTGAAGCAGGCATAAGCAATGAGGCTATTGCATGATCATTCTAGCATAACGAACAGAATAGCGGCGAAGCCTTAAAAACGTACCTCTAGCATCAGCGATAGCAGCAACGAATTAGCGGAAATAACCGCCTAACTCTGATCTTCGATGCTCTCGTTTACCAAAGTTTTCCAATCTTCATGCGTGCGTTGTATTCACAGAACTTTGATATCACTTTTAACAACGCTATTATTCCATAACTCAAAGAAATTGTCTCCTATTATATCCGATGATATTACGCGAATGAAAATGGAAAATATATATTCATAAATCCCACAAATGGAACCGATTGCCATGCAAGAACATCAATTATTTTTGGACTAAAGAGAAGAATTAATATCACTCCTTAATAAATTGCAAACATAATTTTTTTGCGAACACATTAGTAATTGTAATGAATTAGTTTGAAAATCTTTCAGAGATCTTAAGAGATTAAACAGCAAAGTATATATAAAGATTATTAAGAAATAATAAAGTTATCATGCGATTTTATCTAAGAGTTATGGAACACACGTAGTTTTAATTTGTTTTACTACAGCAAGAGTCACATGTAATATGTATGTCATGAGTTCATGTTTGAGCAGCATATCAATAATAAAAGGTGCGGAAAAAACTATAGCAACTGTGACAAAACAAAAAGCGAGATAATAGTCAAAAACATTAATACAAATACAAAGTAAATAAATATGTAATATATAAATATAAAATCCCTTATTTCTTTCTTATTCTAAATATAAAAAACCCTTCGTCACAAATAAGCGTGCTTAAAAAATGCGCCAATTCTGAACTATCAACAACTATTTATATTACTTTATTTAATGTATATTGCACCCATATATTCAATTTACATATGGTTCAATTGATTAACTGCGGAAAAATTAAGAAGAATTAAATTTTAAATTAGTACTCTTAATAAGCACTGCTAATATTTTATATGTGATATTTTTACATGCCAGTCTAAAAAATACATTAAAAAAGTACAAAAAATTCCTTCTTGTCATTGTTAATGTATAATAAATTTTATCGCTTAATCCTGTTTTTATAATTTTTATAAAAATGATATTAGAAAAATGTACTTGAATAAAAAAAATTCCTTGATGTATCAGGTATTTTTGTTCAAAATTCCAGATAAAGAAAGAATATTTTAAAGACTTTTAGTACAATTTTCTAATAGTAAGTTTTTTTATGCATTTATTATATGCATTTTCTAATGTTTTTCATTTTACCGAAAAAAATTTAATAGTTTTTATAAAATAAACATTTTTCTAATCCTAAATGGTCAATCGGTGTCCAATTTTACGTTGTCGTGAAATCGTGCTGAATTTATATCGTATCAATTGGATAATATCCAATAATTATGTGCTCAATTGAGCAATGCCTAGGCCTGTATTCATAGTCTCCCTTATATTTAAGATCATATTAAAAACAAGGTCTGGAATCTTAAAATGATTTAAGACCATATTTTTAAGATGATTTTAAATATAAAAACAAACTATAAATAAGAACGAGTCCTAATTTGGATGTATTGTTATATCACCAAACATAACGCCAGCGCATATGCACGGCAAAAGAGAGGTGCTAATTAGAGAAATGCAAATTTCCCCTCCCACACACACATACACGCACGCTCGCATGTGTTGTCACACAAACACATAACGTTCAACATTCAATAATTTTAAGAACCAAAAAGTTAAGTTATATATCACTTATACAAGATATATTATATAAATAAAAAATATATATTACATAAATAAAAAAGCAAATAATTTGTCAACAAAATATTATTAATTTACATTAAAGAAAAATTCACAAATTTTCTTTAATTTAAATAGCTTGTATAATAATAATATATAATATATATTCCATAACAAGTATTCTACATAATTATATTTAAATAATATTAGAAATATTATTAAATATAACATGATTAAATCATTAAAAAAATTAACGAATAAAAATTAATAAATTATTATTATTTATGTAAATAATAATTAATAAATTTGAATAAATAGAAGAAATAAACTTTAAACTTACATTCCAATCAACTTACTTGTATATTGTTTAATTCGTCCTCATATCGTCTGAGACGAGAAACTTCTGTTTTCAGGCTTTCTATTTCCGCTGTAGCAGCTTTCAAATGATACGTCTTTTCCTCTACTTCCTGTTCTTTTGCCAATAACTGAAAAAAATTATCATTATATACTTTATCCAATTTGTCTCAATTAATAAAATATATCAGAATTAAAAAAATTATATAGAGATAATTGCAATAAATATAGTATAATAGATGATTCTTCAAGCAAAAATGAAATTAAAGATAATATTTGATAAAAATTTAATTATTTTTATTTAAAAAATTCTTTTCATAATGCTTTTGCATTCTTTAAATTTTAATGAATTTTGATGGCTTTGTTTTAATATATTATTGGATTCATCTTAGCAGTAACCATAAATAAATAAATGAATAAATTAAATTAAATATATATAAAAATTTTAAATAAATATACTATATTTCAAAAGTTTGATCACACTATTGCAATATCTAACGCTCCAATTTTTTAATAATATATGAAATTTCATAATATTAAAAATATATGTACATCTTTATATATAAAATAGAAGCAAATAGTTATAATCAATCTTCCTTATATATATTATTATTTTAAATAACACATACAAGATGTTTAACTTTTGCCATCTCTTGTGTTTGAAAACCTTCCAGTTGTTCTGCATCTTCTTGAAAGCTGTACAACTTCTTTTATATTCTAAAACAAAAAGTGAGAAAAAAATTATATATATATATATATATATATATATATATATATATATATATAATTTGATTAAATACCTTCTGCATCCTTCAGAGCATGCTCTAAAGACTGTTTTGCTATTTCTATCTTTTTTATCTCTTCTTCTAATTTCCGTTTTTCTTTCTCCTGTTTTTCTATGATTTTTTTCCATTCTTTCTCTTTTTCAAAAAGCCTGACTTTCCATTCTTCTTCTTGTTTTTCCATTCGTTTCAAAATTTCTGCCTCTTTCTTTGCTAAACGTTTCCTCCATTCATCTTCCTTATTTTCATACTTTTTTATATCTTTTGTGGATAATTGTATTCCATCATTAAGACTATTCTCTCCTTTTGATGAAACTGATGGTAATGGAGATGTATTTTCTTCCCTCAATCCATCTAATGATACCTGAGAACCACTAACACTACTTGTAGAACCTGTCTGTAACAATCATAATGTAATCAATTCTAAAAGAATTGTATAATAAATTTATATATAAAAACTTTATATTCTCATACAAATATAAATAAATAAAAATATATATTATATTGCTTACAACTAAAAATTCTTTTCTTTATAACTCTTATATGAATTTTATAATTTATAAAGAGACACCTTTAAATCTAAAAATAATATATATTCAAGTATAAATCAAGTATAAATGAATAGTTTTATATAATTTCTTTCATTTGATTATATTTGTATAAAAAGAAATAATAGTTTAAGAATTAATAATAGTTTTTACTAAAAGCTGTCTTAAAAAATTTATAAAATTTTCTGAGAAAAATTCATTTAAAAAAAAAATTTCTGAAATTTTAAACTTGAATGTGAGGTGATAATATATCTGTGATGCTATATTTACCTGAGACACATGTTTGGAATTAATGGCGCGTATACTCCCGGCATTTCTGATAACGGTGGACACGTCACTCCCGATTTCCTCACGTATCTTATTCTTCAAGGTAGCGAACATAGTGCGACAGCGTTAAAATCGCGCTAAGCTCAAAGCACGCGGATAACAGGTGTAACAAGCACCACCTGTCAAATTAGCGTACGACAGTCGGGTCGATGCAAACACTCCGCACAACCGAGTTTGCGCTGATTTACGATTGTCAAACTTTACATTGAATATAAAGGCACGAAAAACACACCGCGCGCGATTGCTTCATTTTCTCTATCGCACATTCGTTTTTTATCAATTCTACAATTTCACAAGGTCATTACTGTCACTTATTCGCATTGTTCGCTCTCTACCGACGACGAAACTCTGCAACTCTTCGCACTCGTGAAACACAAATGATCGTGTCGACTGTGATCCATGCTCCGATCACGAATTTTTATATTATACTAGACTGCTAATTCCCCAATATTTGCTTATATAGGAAGCTTTTCGACAAGAAACGCACACATAAAAATAATATCACGCAATTGGCTGTCAAATAGAGAATGTTTAAAATCTTAAAAAATTTTTTCTATTTGATAACCAATAATGTGACATTGCCTCTCGCAAAGATCCAATTGCCCTATAATCGCCAATTGGCCAATTCAAAATAGAATTTTCTGATTGGTCGATTGTATCCCAGGAACTAGTACCTTTCAATGTGTAGGGATTTATGTCATTACGCCGCTCATGTGACTGAGCCCTAAAGTTTTTCTCATCTCATATTACGTTTGTGGTAAAGTTGGAAAAATGAGATGAACGGCATTGTCTTTCAGTTTTCAGTGGATGCAAACATGCGAGTCGAATAAAGATTTGTGCGAATTCTTATACTGTGCAGACAAGTGTTTTGGGCGTGATCGCTTGAGAAATTTAGCAACGACTTGAGAAAATGTGAAGCGGTATTAAAATAACTTATTAAAGCAGAAGAGAGCGAAGAAGAGGGACTTGGGCGGGGAAAAAAGGGACAGCTGCTGTGCCGATCATTTTGATGCAAAGAAAAGACGAAAGAGAAATTGAGAAGTGCCGTGATTTCATAGTCTTGTCGACGAAAAGGTGAAAGGTATGCACCAATAAAAACGAGAGCAATTTTAATCTCTGTATTTTTAATATCGTTTTCTTTGATATATTATGTAATATATTTTCCTAATAATATATTTTTCTTTTTCTTTTTCTCACGTGTAAAATTTGAAGTTTTTTCAAGTGCGTTCTCTTATTATATTTATCTATATGTGATTTTTTTATTAATTTTCCTCTCTTTCTTAGAACTCATAAATATATATTTTTTTTATCTCAAAAAAATGCTAAAATATGCGATTAGATACTAAAAATAGAAAGGACAATTGTTCTTGAAAAATCTCTTGTATACATAATCTTGTAATATAAAAATGCTAGTAATCAAATTAAAGAACTTAAATTGTTTTTTAATGGACAATGAGAAAAAAAAAGGGAATTAACTTCTGTTTGTGAATTACAACAAATTATATATGTATATAACTTTGTTTTTTTTTTTTATTATTGTCAGTGATAACATTTTTATTCTTTTAAAGTGGAGAAAACAGAATTTATCTTAAAATTATCAGTTTTTAAAATATAATACATTTAATAACAACTGTTCTCGAATCAAATTATTATGTCTTCATTTTCATACTTTTTATTGAAAAATGAGAAAATTATTTCAAATTAAACATTTTAAAAAAACTAAATTTAATATGCATATTATGTATTGGTATTATGTATATTATGTAACTCTGCCATGAAATCTATTTTTAATCACATCAGATTATATTTTTTGAGATAAATATAATAATATCAATAATACTCTACTGTTGCTACTAGTACTTTGTATAGAAGGAAAAGAAAGAAAACAAATATATAAAATACTGTGTAAAAAGATGAAACTCTTTAGTCGTTAACAAAGCACATAATAGATTTAATCTTAACGTGATCTGTGGCCTAATTCTTATTTATTTTTACTTTTTTCACAAATCATAATATAAGCAAAGTAAAATACAAAAATAGCTAAAATAATTTAATAGCTAAAATAATTTAAATTTAAAAAGATTATATATATAGAAATCTTATAAATTTGATTTATTTTAAATTAAACTTTTTGTTCCTGGAGTAAAAATTATGTGAGGTTTATATTAAGTATTGCATATACAGGAATTTATGTAATAAATGTACAATGTAAATTATTCAAGGCAAAATGATGAACTGAAAAGGAAACTAAAGCGAATGTGATCATGTCCTGATAGGATAGAATTAGAGCAACATATTTCAAGGGGATGAGAAGTCACTTTATATCTCTCTACGATAGTGTAGAATGGGTGAGAAAATTGTTGAGTTACAAGTTTATAAAACATTATATTTTGATTCTGATTTAAAGTTGCATTGATATAATTGTTAAAAATAGATATTAATTGCAAATTATTTTCTCTATTTCTGTTATAATTATAGGATAATATTTACAATACAATTGCAATAATTAAAAGTTATGGATCATAAAAATTCCTTATTTTTTGAATACTGCTACTTATGTGCCACATCATTATAAAAATCACTCTTGTTTTTTGACAATAACAAATAAAAAAACAGAATTATTCATATTTACCTAAGAAAAATATTAGCATCTTTTATTTTAAATTATTATTAGCTATAATTATTATTAGCTATAATAATGTCATAGTATATGCAGTAATTTTGTAATATGGTAAATCTGACTATTAAAAATGATATTAATAATGTTAGTTTTATATGGACATTAATTATACATTTAACTTAATTCTAGATACACAAGTGGAAATGTCTCGTAACACTGGACCTGGTCTTTATGAGTTTCTTATGGAAGCCGAGTTACAGCAATATTATTCCGGCATTCGAGGTAAATTTATTTGTTTTAGAGACAGTGAATATACCTTGTTATATTTTTTTTAAATAATAATATTTTAAGAGATATATAATTAAAGTTTTAATTGAAATTTAATTAAAGTTTAATAGTGTAAAAGAAAAAGAAATTAAATATTATGAAAGAAAGATTAAGAAAGAATGTCATCTATTTAGCTATTCTCTCTTTCATCTAGTGTAAAAAATATTATCGAATAAAAAAATTATATAATTATTTTTTGCGCTATTTATACGCTTTTAAAATTTATTAAAAAATTCCAATTAAATTATTAAAGTTTTAAAATTATAATAATAACTTATTAAAAGAGAGGAATTTATATTAGGAGACTTGAAGGTGCAAACAACAGCACAATTGAAGTATGTAACGGAAAACGATCTGGGCGCGATAGGGATGAGCAAACCGGAAATGCGTCGTCTAAAAAAATACTTCCAAAAGCGTTTTCCACAGAATTATCTTTCCAAATTTAAAAGAATGCTTTTATCGAAGCGCGAGGACCAAATTTCCGGTGCACTAAGCATGTTGCCGGAGGAGAGACAGGACAGACCATCGATACGTGTGCCCAATAAACACATGATTCCAGCCGATGCAATTATTGTGAACAAAGAATTGGGAACGGGAGAATTCGGGGTCGTGCAACAAGGCGTATGGACAAATGATGGAGAAAGGATACAGGTGGCAATCAAATGTTTATCCCGTGAAAGAATGCAGAATAATCCTATAGAATTTCTAAAGGAGGCCGCCATAATGCATGCGATCGATCACGAGCACATTGTGCGGCTATATGGCGTCGTTCTTGACACAAATTCGTTAATGCTTGTAACAGAATTGGCTCCATTACGCTCATTGTTGGAATGTCTCAAGGAACCCAGTTTGCGTGCGAGTTTCCCGGTTTTATCATTGTGTGATTTCGCCGTACAAATTGCTGATGGAATGCAATATTTGGAAGCGAAAAGACTGATACATCGTGATCTAGCTGCTAGAAACATCCTTGTGTTTTCTAAGAATAAAGTTAAAATATCGGATTTCGGGTTATCACGCGCATTAGGAGTTGGCAAGGATTATTATCAGACGAACTTTAATGTTAATTTGAAACTGCCCATTGCGTGGTGCGCACCTGAATGCATAACCTATCTGAAATTCACATCAGCAAGTGATGTTTGGGCATACGGGGTGACTTTATGGGAAATTTTCAGTTATGGATTTCAACCCTGGGCAGCATTGACCGGTCATCAAATTCTCGAAGCAATAGATGAGCCTAATTTTCAGAGGCTTGAGCAACCTGAATGCTGCCCAAAAGATTATTTCTCTCTCATGCAGCAATGTTGGCAACATGAATCTCTGAAAAGACCCAAGTTTTCCGAATTGATCAATTTGTTGCCTGATCTAAAACCAGAACAAGTTCAAGCAGTTCAGGATAATACTGAACCAAACCAACTTGCTTATAGACAAAGCGACATAATTACGGTCTTAGATAAAGGCAGCGGGAATAGCTTATGGAAAGGTGTTTTAAATAATGGCAAAACAGGATTCTTTAATCCGGCTCATACGATCGCGTACCTAGGTTCTAATTTGCCTAGCAATAAGCCCGGCGAGTTTACGCGGGGAGATGGCAAAAATGCTTTTTCCTCACAGCGTAGAAAAATTCGTACGGACATGATATCTTCACCGCAAGGCGATCTCAAGCATACTGGTCATGTGGGTTTAGATGGAGCGTATTTCGGTGACATTAGCTTTCTCGGTGGAAAATATCCGCATCTGCCTCGTCAAGTTGTGACACCATACAAACCACAGGAGGATGCAACTGATAATTCTCAAAATTTAAATCAGGATATGAGAAGTATTGATATGAATAGAGAATCAACAAGAGATAGTAGAAGTATACAACAAGAAACTCAAAGCAAACATGGTACTATTTTCTGTTATAATAAACTTTTTATTTTATTAAATTATTTGTGTTTACATATGCATATATTACACATGTGCATTCGTGTATGCATAAATTTATTTAATAAAAATATAATATTATTTATTTATGATTAGAATATTATTAAATATAATTTAGTTGCATATGTGAATTAGGAAATGAGGTTTACACATAGAACAAGTATTAATAAAAAATTTATCATATTTGATTTTTGTACTACTCTGGAGATATGACATATATTATCTTATATGTTTATATATTATCTTATATGTTTATATAGAGAACTTATGGTCTGATATGAATTCGGAAATATGTCAAGTGAGTACAGAAAGTAATACAAAGAAACAATCTATAACATCTAATATAAGCAGTAACACTGATGTTCTCGAAGCTGACCATGAATATCATGAAATTAGTGATGAAGAAAATCAAGAAAGTCCATTAAGATTTGATAAAACATTAAATTTTGACTTTGGTCCCAGTCTTTTGGCAGAAATGGATCAAATGTTCAGATCATTAGGTAAAACACATTGGAAGATATTTAATATCTCATATTATTTATATAAGATGTATAAATAATATTTCTGACATGTTTTTTTTTATAGGTTCTTCTCCTCCTCCTCCACCACCTGGTCTTCCTTTACCCACTGAACACGAATCAAGTAACGTGAGAAACGAATTAAGGGAAATTCAAGCAAAACAATGTAGCAAGAAGAAACAAGCCACCGTGAGTCCAATAAATGTACAGTAATCTTTTATTATTTTTGATTATGATATGACTTATTTAATATATTTATTAACATTATTATTCAACGTTATTTATTTCTTATTTATTATTTGCAATCTTTAGATATTATTTTTATTTATATTTATATAATATATGTTATTAAGATTAAAAAAATAAAGTCTGATGTAGAACTTATATAGAATCAATAACTCAAATTTAGTGCAGTATGATTAATTTCTATTGCACTATATTTTTCTTGATCTGTATTTAATATAATAAACTTTTAAAATGTATTCGTGTCTGTAAGATAATATTAATAAGTATATCTCTCTGTAGAGAGGGAATTGTGCAGAAATGTTGATCTACCGTTGATATGACGGAGAGAGTAAACATTTCTCTTGTATCTAGGTGAAACCTATCTCTGCTGCCGATCAGAAAACTCTCTACTCTGCCATTGCTATGGCACAGGAATTGACAGCACGTTCCATGACAGATCTTGAACATCCACCGGAGTCTCCCCGTACACCTGCCAGTCCTTCAAGACGCAGAAAATTCTCTTTTAAGTTGCCACATCAATACAGTCCCAAACCAGATAGACGACATTTTTCCGAAGAAGCTGCCAGTATACCTGACATACAGGTACATTAAACGGTTTTTGTTTTATCGCAGGAATATAAAAAGTTCATAGATCAAAAAACTGCAACAAAGGAAGACATATTGAAGAAAAATAATATTTTTATTATATATTTTTACTTAATATCCACATATTTATTGTGTGTGATTTATATAATCATTAAAAGTTCTATAAAATATTTGATTTTTAGAGTATGGATTAATAATATATTAAATCACAAAATTATTGCAATAGAGCAACAAATAATGAAAAAGATTTCTAAATTATTAATAAAATTTTATATATCTTTTAGATTTGTTTTTGCTATGGATTATAGTTTTCTCAAGCCATTTAATATTATAGATGACTCTTCCTTTGTTTTTAAATTAATATTTAACATACTGGAGCAATAAGATTTTATATATTATTACACTTTTTACATATTTAAATATATAAAATCGTGAGGAAAATTATTTTAAAATTCAACTATTTATGAATAATATTAAATTTTAAATATGGCTAAACACATATATGATTATCATATTTAGATTTGAATATCATAGGAATACAATAAAATTGAATAATATACACATACATATAGGTTGTTTTATAATTAGTGCTACAATCGGGAAAATAATAATTTTACATTAATAAAATTTTTTCTCCAAAAGAGAACTTATACGAAAAAAATTTTTTTTTGGTTGTACTACTAATTACGGGATATATTGTATATATACATTGTACACATGCATATTTTAATATTATTTGAAACAATTTTGACACACACACACTGTTATGGAACAAAGTTAATTCCTGCTGTCACATAAGATTAAAAAAAAAGGTATATGCTATAATCAAAATTATACATTTAGTTTGAAGTTTATTCATTATATTTTAAGTTTTTTAATCTAGTGCTTATTTACTTACAACATAACTAATCTCGATTTTTCTCTTATCCTTTTCCTCTCTCATTACTTCTTATTGATTTATGTATATTTTGTTTATGTATAATTTAACCTGTAATTTTTAATTGCATCACAAATCAAATTTTATTTATTTTTGGCGATAAATGCAAACTCCAAATATTTTTGCCAATTGTAAAATTTCATATGTGTGTCATATGTTTTGTATGCGATATATTTGCATGCATTATGCATGTACTCGATTTGTTAAAATATTTTCGTTATTTTTTATTTATTTTCCTGCATGTTATTTTAAAATTTTTGTGTGTTGCGTAAAGTGGTTATGCTCGAGCCTGCAATCGCTTTCATCTACGGTATCTAGCATAGAATCCTTTGGTGCACCATCGACCTTGAAACTTCCTTTGTGGGATAAAGCATCGGCAGAATTCTGTTTTGCGAAATCGAGAGAACTTTTAACAAAACCGAGTGCCTGGGCTTCATACATGGACATTGACTTGGATGCACATATATTAGATAATCAGATTTCGAAACAAAATCTAGTCAAATCTACGGAGTTCTTGAAAAAAGAAAATAAAAAAAATCACTTGAATTGTGAGAGTATGGCTGATCTTGAAACTAAATCGAATATTCGACATCAGAATGGTAAGATCTTCAATATGGAAAACTCAACCTACGATTTACCATGCGAAATAAAAAGAGTATCTACCAGCTATGTTGAACGTTATTTCGAACAACCTAAGTATTGCGATGATGAAACTGTTCTAGAATGCGCCAACGAAAAAATGCATTTTGGAGAAGAGAAATTGGATAAATATGATAAGCTTAATAATCTGGAACAGTCTAATAGGTCGATGTATTATTCGAATGCTTTGGAACAGAACTCGCCGATCGGAGGTAGATTGAATCAAGCGTTACAAAGTAAACTAAATAATTGCGAGCTACAACTAAAGAATAATATCACGCATCACGAAACATGGTCCGATGAAAATTTTGATATTTTAAAGGAAAAAATGGCGAACTTGGAGTCTCCTCGTAATAAACCGAAAAAATTTGATGTAATAAAAGATAAGACGAAGAACTTTGATCTCGGCACGCGACCGAAGATACCGATTGCTTTTACCGAGTCCACGAAGATGAACATCACGGAATTCAAAAAGATTGATTTTCCTAAGTCTAGAAATGCGAAAATATCTTTTATGTCTAGAAATACTAATCAAGATGCAGCGAGTACGATATATGGTTCGTCAGACAATATTAAGACAAACGCAAAAACGGATGGTTCAGATAGTCCAAGAGGCAATATAGAAGCAGTAAAAATTAACATACAAAGTTTCCGCAAGCTTGAACAGAATCAAAATGGTCACGAAAGCTTTCCGTTTGTGATATCTAATAATCCTCTATTTATCGCTGAATCAGAGAAAAAGGAATCTCCCATATACAGCAGTTCCGAGAGTTTGCGAGTGAATTTCCAGCGTCTGAGGCGGAAATCCGATGCTGAAGCTAGTCAAGTAGAGCTAAATAGTAAGCTTTTAGCAGAAAAGTATCAACGTGAAGTTTCTGGTTTAGAGAGTGTCAAAAATTATTTAGATTCCAAGAAAGTTCAGGGCTTAAACTTAGGCTTGGGCAAGCTAACGCAGAATATGATTCAGTTAGGTAAGAATATTGCGCAAAATTCGAGGAACTTGGAAACAACCTCGTCGAGGTCATTGACTTCTAACATGAGAAATCTGGATTTGTCCACGTCATCCCATTCACCATTACGAAGTTTAAATATACCGATTCAAAAGCCCAAACATTTAGATCTAAACATACCATTACAAAGTCAACCATCGATTAATGCAAAGCTAAGTTTAATGCAAAAAACGAATCTGCCGAAAAGTCCCACTATGCACCAACATATTTTAGAGCCGCCGAAATTATATCAAAACGATCCCGTCAGAAAGGAACTACCGAAACAAGATATGCTCCCAGATATGCTTCCCAGCGCTGTTAATGTCTACCGACATAGGACATCATCTTTATCAGAAAATAGAAAACCAGTAAAAAATATACGCAGATCCTTTCATCCCAGAAACGATTCCAGCGAGGACTCGGATTCTGTTTCGCACTCAGAAATGGACATTAGAAGTCGTCTGCGTTGCAAACGTAGACACAAGAGAGTTCCGCATAATTTGCGCTTAAATTTTAAATGTAAGACCCCATTTCTTCATCCGGATTCCGCTAAGGGATTCTCTACGGTTGAGCTTTGCGGGAAATCACCGCCGCCATCGACGAGCTTCTTAAACTCGCTGTCACCACCGTTCTCTTCCAAGAACAATCTGCTTTCTTGGCCGGAAAGTGCGCCGAGCTCGAGCTTGACATTTACTAGCAATTCTGATTTTGACTCAGATACCAGTTCCGAATACCCAGAGTTTACGAATGACGTTTTGACATTTCCTCCCTCTCCAGCTCCTTAAAATTTGAAGAGTACATTTACAGTTTCAGCCTTGATCAATCTCGATATAATTTATAGTCTATGTACCGAGCCTTAATAATTTCTCAGAGTTGGTTGGAGAAATCGTTAAGTAACGAATGCATGCTAGTTTAATTTATAAGCCAAAAATCCGATGGTTAAACTAGACTGATTTTATTTTAAAAAATTACTATATAATCTCTTTTTTTTGCGATAAAAATTATTTTGTTTAAAATACATCCCTCCAACATATCGATGCGAGTGTAAAGATTTATAAAAGTTTTATAGCCGATTTTTTTCTATTTTAAAGTTATCAGAGGACTGAAGATATATTCTTCATTCTAAAATTTAGCTTTCATTCTTGTTCTAATGACACATGTATAAAATGAAAATATTGCGCGCTCTGTTTTTCACACCTTTTCTTATTCATGTTATTAGCAAATGTGAGAAATGGGAGAACAATGAAAAAAAATCTTAGTTTAAAGAAAAACAGCTATCGTTAAGGAAAAACTTCAAATAGACGATCTCTTAGAATACAGATTTCCCGTATTTTGATATGGTTTTTATGGGAGTCTGACGGGGCTTTTTGTAGGTCTTTTCAATTTTAATTTCAGGAATGGGAAATGATAGCAGGACGATAAATCGAGAAAATACAATAAGTGAAAAGGCATTTGTTTTTTATCTAAAAATTGAAAATGTCGTTAAAAGAAAAATTTTCCATAGATATTAGAGAGAAAGAAAGAAAGAGAAGGACCTACAAAAGACTCGCATACGCAATACGTCCGCACACGCACATATACGTACATATATACACACGCACATATACATACATACACAAGCATATAAATAAGTATATATATATATATATATATATATATATATATGTATGTGTGTGTGTATATGTATAGATATACATACATACATATAAATTAATACATGTAATAGTTAATTGAAAATATGCGTGTGTGCGTGCGTATAAAATAACATTTTACCAGGATTGGCAAGCAATGCGTTACTTGTAAATTCTGTTAATGTTACAATTACTTTTTTCAATAATTGTAACAGTAATGATAACAGAATTATAAATTTCATCTAATAGAAAAAGCAGTAATAGAAGTTCTAATAATAGAAAAAGCAAGCTTTATTATATATGTTTCAGTAACAAGTAACAAATTTCAATAATTACTTTTATCGTTATATTTCAAGATCTTAAGAAAAAATATTTTTTTCTAATGTGCAATAAGTTTTTTCTGATATAGATATTAATATTTAAAATTATTATCAAAATATCAGTTATATCGGTAATGAGTAACGGCAATGTATTACTTTTATTAAAGTAATACATTTTATAAAGTAACTTGCCCAATCCTGCGTTTCACATATGCATGATTGCATGTCATACTAATCACTGAATTGGATAATATTAACATATACTGGTATACTTTGGATGCCTTTACACGTTTCTAGCAATTGTATTTGAAGAATTGATACAAAGTTATAGTATATAAATCGATTGACTGCCATTAGTTTTTACACAAATAAAATTTGTACATTTTATACACACATTTACATTTACATATTTTTGAATAATTGCAGTTTGTTTGAACTAAAGAAAGCAGGATTCTCAAACTAAGATACATACATATATCACATGAATAAACTATGTTTTATTAAGCTTTATTCAGATTTAAATAAAAATAAAATAAAACAAAAAAAGATAATAAAATTTTTTTATATCAAAAATATTTTTTATTATGAAACTGGCAATAGCTAAAAATAATTATGTTTTTCTTAATTATTGAATAAAGATCTAAGAACTATAATGGCTTTAAAATAATATAGTTGTATTTGTAAAAATATTTGTAAAAAAACAATACAGAAATCTGACTGTATTTACTTATTTTATATTAATTTGAAAAGTCAAGATAATATTTTAGAATTGTTATAATTTATCTTTAAAAACAAAAATTTAAGTCGATATATAACTAAGTTTTTTTCGATTAATTAAGATAGCATTAGATTTTATAAGACAAAAAAAACATCTTTCAATGCTTGATTTGTAACATTGTAAAGTAAAAAGCAATATATATATATATATTTATTTATTTTATGTTAATTTTAGACACTTGTGTTCTATTTTGTATATATATTATAATGCAAGTTTTATAAAAATTTGATTAGTAAGAATCATTTTTTTTTTTTTTTTTTTTAAAAGGAGGGTAATTTTTTTTTTTTTACGAAGATAAATTTCAAAAGAAAAGCAATGCATTGTTCTTTTGAAATTTAAGAATATTGAAGTAAGTCATGTGTAAAAAACGCATTAAACGTAATTCTTATTGCACTAAACACTGCAACGAGTATCAAGTATTGCCGTTGATCTCTTAATAGTTGAGTCTTATTCAAGGTAGTTGGTATACAATATCAAAGATGAAGAGAGAGAGAGAGAGAGAAAAAGAGACTGAAAGATAGAAAAGGGATACAAATGTGCGTGCATGCGCGAGAGAGAGAAAGAGAGAAAACGAGTGAGAGTTCATTTAGCATTTCCATATCCATAGTTTCCGTCGATTCTCTTATTTTTGTTTAATTTTATTTCTTCTCTCCTCGTATCTATCCCCTCCCGCGACATGTTCAGGCTACTCTGTCGGAAGAAGCCAAAGAAGTATACAACAGCTTGGTGGAGACGCCGACAATGGAGAGTCCTGGAGATACGAATCCGTTACGCATGTTACGCTCTGGATTACCTATAGTGAGGCCTAGAATTCGAGGAAACAAGCATGCTACTCTAACTCATCCGATGTCGTCGGAGGATGCGTCCAGTGAGCATACCTTCCACGTCGAGATGCATCATAGCGGTGCAAAGACTCTGCCTAAAGTTCGTGCATCTCCTCCGCTTCACACAATCCTGTCTCTGCCACAATCGCGCATTCTCGAGAGACATCACTCCACCTTGGAAATAGAGAACAATCAAAATCAGAATAATGTCGACGAGAATCCGATACCTTTGCCACCTAGAGATCGCTCCAAAACTCTTCAGCCCAAGTCCAGCTTGCCGCGACATCAGAGGAAACATCCTTTGATCATACCTGGAGGCGGTGTCACTAGAACGCTGGCTAAAATGGCAGTGACCACATCGACTTTGGAGGATCAAGTAGATGGGCATTTTACGTTACAAAATTCATCGATTGCTGGGACATCGTTACAAGATAATTATTCCCCAGAAGACTCTATTAATGGGTGAGTTTCAATGATTCTCTGAAAAATAATATAAGTTTATATACTTAAATTTTATGACATACGCTGATGTTGAAAATGTATAGGATCTAATATTTTATTTAAACAAAGAAGATGTAGCATATTCATGTGCCAAAATTATAATTATAGTGGTTTAGACTATAAAATTGAATAATTTATTTATATTATTTAGTATATATGACATGTAACTCGAATACTCCAAACTTTTAGCCCAGAAGAGTTCGAGCAACGCATAGATTTTGAGCTAGCCGCATTAGATTCTTTACCCACTGAGGAAAGCCGATTTCGACGATGTAGCGTGATCTCGGAAGATCTGTTGGAATTCTCGGATAATTTAATCGACTGCAGCGATGTATCGGATTTGCATCAAAATGTTTCCGAAACGAACAATGATGATCAATCAAGCAATTCATTGGTTGACAATTTACGCAAGAAAATTAGCGTCGAATCGAAATCCACAAATTTTGCGTCCAAGATACAAGAAAATGTAGAAGCGGATTTAAGTCGAAATCCAACATCAACTAATTCCGTAGGACCGAAAGATTGGAGTAAAATGGATTCCTTGCCAGCTGAAACGCAACTTCCTATAATACATCAACATACTTTACTAAATTATACACCACAAACGAATCACGCGTATGCAGAAGAAATTTCTTCCAAGTTTGAAACTGTTCAATGCGAGGAACCATTAATATATATTAGTTCGAACGATGATTTTCATCCGACTTCTCTTTCGAAAGTTTATCTCTTATCCAACGAAAAGACATCGAGTCATGTGAGCGACCTATCACGACAATCGGATCATGTCTCTTGCGAAGATTTGCTAGAGTTCGCCTGCGATGGACCAAACACGCGAAGAACACGTGGACCCCACAATGGAGAGCAGTCTGATGAGGTGCGAATCATGATGAAAATGCTGCACAAGCAGTCAACCCCGGAATCCTGTATTGCCGCATTGAACGTCACCGAGTGGGATGTTTTGGCAGCAATTAAGCTGGAGCAACTTCAAGGGCTTCTAAAAAAAGAAAATAATTTCGTTGGTCTCGAAGACTGCAAAGTGATGCTGAACCAGTGCGGTGGTGACGTCGTTAAAGCGGCCGCGTTATTGCGAAGTACGGAAGACACTGCTGCGGTTTAGAGTGATTTCGACCAATTATCATAAAAAGCAATAATTGATAAAGAATAGATGAGGATTGATTAAACAGTTTTGAGATTATACCTTCTAAATCTGATTCTATTTAATGATATTGGAAACATTCTTCTTTTCAAAATATCTTTCCTTTTGCAATCTTGCAATTTAAAAAAATACATATTTCTATTTCTAAGCTAAAATATTAATATTAATAATATTAATTTAAAAATAAATTTTTATTCTTTAATTATCAATATTATTATTACTTTACACAATCGCTATTGTTATGTCTTAATGCAGATATAATTCTCTTATACATTATATTTTAATGTCAATTATAAGAGCGACCAATATAATAAATCAAATAGAAAGTATGATAGTTTTACACAACAGAACGAAATGAAACTATTTATCTATTTATCTGCCTATCTATTTTGCAGTCTATTTATCAATCTATCTATCTATTTATCTAGGAAAATACGGAAAAAAAGAGAAAACGCGTGTGTCTGTTGAAAGTTCTTAATTTTATATAAGAAGTATAAACTTAAAACTTTGAAATCTTCGTATTTATAAGGAACATATAAATTTTTAAAATTAGTTCCATTGATGGAAATATTTGTTTTTGACAGACTTGGCTAGAAATGGAAATATGGGATGGAAATATATTTAGAAAAAGTTATTTTAATTGTTTAAATATGTATATAGGAACATTTAGTATGAGCTTTAAATTTGACTGAAGAAAGAACTAATAATGTCAGATTGGATTGAGTTATACATTTTTCATATATGTCCTTAACAGTAACTAATACAAAGAGAAACAAAAAGAGTGAGAAGAGTCGGAAAAAGAGAGATCCTTTGACAAATTTTTATAAAATTTTTTCTTTATATGTAGAAATGTAGATGAAGTAAACAGATATGTGTGTTTTTGACGTGCTTTATATTATCTACAAAGTTTGCAAGGTTAAACAATAATTAGTATTAATATATCTCAAATGTTAACGAGAAAAACTAGTTTTTTGTTAAACTCAATAAGTAAAGCAATGTTGATTGTATCTTTTTTACACGCGAATGCAATGTGATAATTTGCACAATAAGGATCTAAAATCTGTAATTAAACAAAAATGTAGTCAATACATTTTTTTTATATGGAAATGTTTATAAAACTATGTATTATATGTGTGTGTTTGTTTGTGTGTGTGATGAAATTAGGGCTATGACCATAAATTTTTACAGATCTGAATAATACTTATATAAATTTATTATGATTTATTTTATAAAATATATTTATCTACTTTTTATGTGTTTATGTTGTTTCTAAAACGCACATTATTTTTCGATTTGAATATACGCACATATGGCATATTTATACATATACATAGGTGCATATATGATATGTGCACGTATTTGTATACAAATAGACATATATAATATTTAATTAACAATAAGTGTTATAAGTATACACAAGACAATCATTTTATAATATTTATGCATTTGGAATTACACCGCTCAATAATTTTTATAAATGAATAAAACAACATAAGTCGAATTAGGAAGAAATCTAGATTACTGACTTGCCGTATGTTGCGTTTTATAATTCTAATAAAAATTAACATTTATTTATAAAAACTATTTTATCATATTTTTTCGATATTATATTTTAATTTTTTACGGAGAATTATTATCAGAGTATGATATTAATCAAATTGCACCTTTCATTCATCAAGTTCAGTTAAATGTTCTAATGTTTTCAATTAAGCATCTAATACAACGAATAATTGGAATAGCTCTTCTTCTTAATTAACCGATGTAAATGTAAAAACATATAGGGATTGATAATGCAGCAAAGTTTCAATTTAAGATTAATAGTTATAAGAATTTTTACATTTTTTTAAATATAATATGGCAGGGGTTAAATGAATATCAAAATTATTCTTAGATTTGAAAATTATTTGGTAGATTTTTTAATAATTTATTTTACAACTTTTTGGCAATAAATCTTATATTTAACTGAATGTGAAGATTTTAAACTATAATTGCGACATATAATAAATTTTCTTTTTTAAAGACTTATGAAAGCCTTAACAATATAATTAACTTTGATTGGAACAAAATTTCTATAACAGATTACATACTATATATATATATATATATAGCCACACATAACTATAATATGATAAATATATAAATTAATTTTTTTAGTAACTTTAATCATAACGTTTTCAGAAATGATGGAGCAATTTGGAAATCGGATATATGTACTTATATGCACATGTAACAAATCAGCGATATTATTATTTATTTTTACAAAATCATATTCAAATTATTTGGCAGAAATATGCAAGTAATTTTGAAAACATTTTGAACAAATCGCAAAAAATATCGAAATTAATAAAAATTACATTAATAATAAGTGTATATTAAAATGATAATAATTAAAATTAAGTCAATGTTATATTTCTCTAGCAAAAAAAGGAAGCATAATGAGATATGTAAAATATAAGCCAGGGGTCTCAAGTCTCAAACAGCAGTCTCCCAGATCAAACATATATGGCTCATCTTCCATAAGATTTTATGGAAGATTTTATGGAAAGATTTTATGGAAACAATAGATGAAGGGGATAAAGATAGTTTTTTGGTGGTGTTTAATAAAGAATTCGTGACTCTGCGAAGCATACTGATACACTTATACACGCATGTATGAATTAAAAGATTTGTCTAAGATCGTAAAGAATAGGAGTATCCACACTTTCCCCTACTTCTATTGTGGCCCGCTGACATATTGAGTTTGAGACACCTTGTATAAGCGACTAGTAATTTTTTATATATGTTGAATTTTGGCCGTATACATTTGCGAAATGATTTTCGTATAAGATTACTATATAGCATTAAAATCTTGAACCTGAAATAAATAATATTACTCTTACTGTAGATTAAAGTTAGGAGAGGAAAGAATACTATTCAGAAATAATAAAATTAGAAGAAAAATATTATATTAATTGAAATATTTAATACACAAAAATGACATGAATCTGTGCAATCAAATCCATTTATTCGTGAGTGTGTATTAGGCATACATTTTAGATGTACATTTATTTTAAGGACTTTACAAAATATAAATTAAATCCATTTTTATTTTCAGCGTTTTAATTTATCAATTTAAATATTACAAAACAGTATTTCAATATTTCAGTACCAAGAATGTATTATAAATCTGATGTAATAATTTTACGGAGTAACTGCTATATTACATCTAATATTAGTCAGAATTCAGCATACATTAAAAATGCTTAGTCTCAAATTGTTTAAAGCAAATACATTTGATTTTTTCTAATTTGACGAAAGTTAAGTGTTTTCTATAATCATTTTTTGATACCCAATTTTTGTAAAGCAGACTTTGTAAGGTGTTTGTACGTCTTTATATTATTACGCGCGGAGCCAAAAAAAAATGTTTTTATATGTGCTGTATTTGTAATAACATATACACATACATATATATATATTATATATACATATTGATAAGTCTAACTGATTTTATTTTATCCTATCTTATATTATAGAGTTAACTTATATAAGAAAAAAGGAAAAGAATTTGCAAAGAATACATGTAAGATATACATACATACATACATACATATGTATGTACGTGTGCTTGCAAGTGTAAGGGAAAACGCGCAGGCACTTCTAGTAAACTTAAACGTGGCTGTTGTCTTTAATTAAAATAATTATTTTTTTGTTTATTATTCTAAAATTTGACAAATAGGATTTTTAATTTGCTTTAGATTGTTTTCTTTATTATATTAAACGATAAATAGCAATTCAATATAAATGATATAAGAATTATACAGTTTACTTGTGCTTCCGCTTAGCACGATATTCGTCGGCATTTTTCTTTATTTTCTGACAAACATTATGTGTTGCATGGCAACAAGTCGCCCTGCTGGTCTGGCTGGAGCATCCTAGCGGTCAGTGTAACATAACTGCACTTGCTTCTGCCGTATCGCATCAACCTGTGCAAGCTTGTGGCATTACTGTGCACTTCTTTATATACTATTTTAAAAAAAATATTTTATTCAATTTAAATTATATGTAATTTAATTCTCACAGTTGGATAGATTCAATTTCATTAATTCAAATAGTATATATTATTCGTATATATTTATTATATCGCTATTAAAAACATCTTTTTTACTGTTTATTGAATTAAATCATAAGAAATATGAGACAAAAAAAATGCACAGACACATTAGTTCTATGTATATGTGTGTGTATTGGATATCCTAACTTAATGGTACAATCGAGAAGATAATATATCTGAAAAAATAAGTCAAAAATGTAAAGTAAAATATTTTTGTATAAGACTGTTTCTCTAAGAAAATTGATTTTAAAATTTGAGGAATTAAATAGCGGTTTTTTTTTTATTTGTATGATTTTTAGTAATTTTATATTATCTTTTTATTTTGATAGTAATTATTATAAATAATATATTAATATAAAGGTACAACATTTTCCATTTGGTAAAACAATTTAACTTATACTGATAAGAGAAAGAGAGAAAGAGAGAAGTGTTGTGTACAAAATGTCTCTAGATAAATTGTGTATTTTCAATAGAGAATTTTTTCAATAGAGAATTTTTTCAATAATCGAGATAAATTTGATAATGTGTAATATAAAGTTGTTAAAGATTATTCAAGATTATTAAATAAGTAATAAGTTGCATAATATATATTTTAATTTTTACAGTTAATTTTATTGAAAATAAACCTCGTATGAAAAAAAATTTATTCTACATTTTTTAATTATTATTATTATATATATATATATATATATATATATATATATATATATATATATATAGAATTATTATCTTTCTATACTACTAGTTACGAGATAATATTAATAGCGCGAAAAATTTCAAGAAATATAGGAGACAAATTACATGTAATTCGCGGTTTTCTCATCATACTACAAGCAGGTGTAGCTGCTTAAACGTAGCTTAACAGGACTAGTGACTACATTATACTTGGATGTATGTATATTTGTGTGTATAGACGAATCATATATTTCCGGTTTGACTGACCGGTTCCTCATGTTAGTCTAACATCAACGGAACCTATATTTACATTGGAATGGACGTTCTTATGTAGCATATAGATACGGTACGGAACAGCTGATTGAGATGAGATTTATGCCAGATGAAGTCTGTATACATGTGCTGCATCTACTGAAATAAATCTACATATTTTAAGAAATTCAATAATTATTATTCTTAATAATTATTATTCTCAATAATTATTACTCTAGATATTTATTTTTATGTACACTTATATTTATTAAATTATAAAATATATTTTTTGTTTAATTACTTCGTATACTCATATGATTTTATTTATATGTATTATCGCTAGAAATAGTTAGAAAAGAAATATGTTTATCTTTCATTTTACGATAATGTCATTTAATAGTCAATTTATAGTCACATTTGTCAATGCAATCAATGAAATATGAAGCCATTTGAATTGCAGAGTTATAGAAATAAAAATTTATGTCGTAATATATTTTGTACATACATTTTGTTTTAAGAATATTATTGCTTACATTAATTAAATATTATAATTTTATATATATATATATATATATATATATATAGTATATAGTATATATATATATATATATATATATATATATATATATATATATGTATATATGTGTGCGCGTCTGTATATCTGCATCTGTAAAGATGTATGTACATGTATGTATGTATGCATATGTATACATGTCAATCTTGCATCTATACGTGCATCGCTGTAATGAGTCTCAAAGATCGATGATTCCAAATTTTGAGAGTTGATAAATAAATATTATTCTCGTTTGTGCGTGACATAAGTTTGACGAGGGGAAAAAGGTTATTTGATAAAAATATATGCGGGATTCCAAAGGACGGAGACGATGCTCCCGTAATTTTCGTGGGGGTCATTATCACTGAGCGCACTTGCGCCCGAGGAAAGATTCTGAACGCAGCGTTCAGTACAGTTATAACGTCGGTACAAGGCTGACGTCTTGTGTTCTTCTCGTGAGAGTTCGCACGATAAAATCGTTGCACTTTTTTCTCAATAATCGCACACTATAATCATCCCAACAGAACATATCTTATAATCGTCTCGACGGAAATTGAGCTTATACAAGAAGTAAAAAAAGGAATCGTAGAAAAATTTTGTTCTAACCGAAACATCGATCATTTATCGACTCGTTAAATACATTAATGAATTGTTAATAACTGTAATAATTACTCTAACAAGTGTCATATTTAAATCGGCATAATATATTGCGTTTATACGTATTCATTAATATACGTATGTAAGATTGTACTACGTGCCGAGTGTGTCGAATACAAAAATTGATATTGATCAATATCGCGGATTTTATTGATTTATTTTATGCATATTCTGATTTTTTTCAAGTATTGCATTCTCTAAGAGATTGTTAAAGGTGTTCGAGGATTCGTCATATAAAAAAATATGGAGAAGGACAACGGGCAGTGATTTGAAAGAAACAGTTTGTTAGAGATCAAAATGCGATTGTATAATGATTACGAGTTCGTGAAGACGTAAAGACAGCCGAGAAGATGTTGTGCCTGAAAAAACGAAGGACCTACAGCTTCACACAGGGTGTTTGCGCGGCAATTCCGAGACGGTCTAAAAAGGATAATAATAACTATGAAAAATCCTTCAACATGACTATTATGACGCTACCGCGTAAGAACAGGTGAGTCACTTTTACTGTTTGTAATTAAAAATCATTCAGTATAGTCGGAAGTATCTCGTTATTCTGTTTCCGGCAAAAATCTATGTAATATGAATTATTTTTGTATGTTTAATTTGATATATAGTTTTATAGAAGCTGATTCTAGCGCTACATCTCCGATGGAAACAAAAATGCATATTCAGCTGAAAATATACGAATGCATACGATTGACCTTAAATTTGTAAGAGAGAAAACAAAAAATTTTAAATTAAAGATGTAAAATTCTGAAAAAAATCTCATTTGCATGAAATTGAAATGTTTGTTTCAAATAGATATACATACTTTTGAAGAATTTTTTAGTATAAATAAAATTCAGATAATGTTTGTTTATTTTATGTTATTTTTTGAAACAAACGAAAAATTTTTAGGCATTTATGACAAAAGTATATAATTGTGAGGGGAAAGAGAAAAGCAAAGAAAGATTCGTTACGTTGCATTTTCTAATTAATTATTACAATCGCTAAACAACGGTATTGTTCCTACATGTTTATTGCACTAAAGCATGTACGCGCATGCTGCGTGTGTAAAACCATGCTTTGAGAAGGTAGATTTGAATACAGTCATTAGTTCTTGCTACCGTTAGAGATGGTACAAGAGACAAGAGAAATAACGTAAATTATAATTGCAAAATTACATTGCGTAAAGTTATTAACTGTCTTTTATCCTTTCGCTATCGACAATCTCAAGGCTGTCAGTTTTTCATTCGAAATTATCTCTTTCGTCTCACATACATCACGCGCGCCGCACCGCGTACTAAATCATATTATCCTTAAAAACATATGTTATAATTTCCGCTTTCGTTTGAATAAATCATTTTTGACCTATAGTTATATATAAATATATTTTAAAAAATTAAAACAGATATATTTAAACAATTCAAATTTCTCTCGCTCTCATATATTAATGTAATCATTTTTTAATGCAGATTTTATTTAATAATTAAAAAGTCGACTTTTATTTGATGAAAATTTGTTACATTAAATATCCATACACAGATTTATACAACACATACACGTGTATATATGTATAGATATACGTTTAGATATATATATATATATATATATATATATATATATATATATATATATATATCAATAAAAAGTATTGTTTGATTTTTATTTATTAATTAGATTAAATTTAATATTTATTGTAAAATTATTGTATATATATATACAACTGTTATATACGTGTACACTTGTACAAATGTGTCTTTAGTTATTATATTATCGTGTTTTGAAATTATCCTTGATGAAATTATCCTTAACCTGAATATAATCTTAATTGATTCTTCCGCTCATCGTAACAGCTTCTTTTAAAAGCTTTTATATGAGTCATATTTAAGATTATGCAAGATTTCACCTTATCAGACTGCATTTCCTTTTCTTAATCTTTCGTACGGATTATCCTATTCTAAAAGTTTCTTCGGAATAGTGTTAGTATAAATGAGAAAGATATTATATACATATAATAGAATTAAAACGGTTTGCGATTTGTCAAATAATCAAAGCTACGATTTTTCTACGTCCACGAATTTTCCTCGCTCAAGATCATATGATGCATATCATAAAAGAATAAAATAATAATAATATAAAAAAAAGAACAAAGTTTTTTTTATGATTACATCGCATAATTAGAATTGACATTTGCTTTCTTAATTATTTATTAATTATTTATTATGTCGAGCAATGCTACTATAAACAATCATATATTCATGATAAAATAAATAAAACCCAACTTGATATAAAGGTTTTAGTTATCGCCTATTTATTATAAAGTATTAACGATTGAAACTCTAAAATAAGATTCAAATATAAATTGTCAATGAGAAATTTAATATTGCATACAATTTACATTCGCACATTATACGTACATATTTTAATAATTATTGCCATATCATTACTTTTGTACTTGTTGTCAAGAGGCTATCGCGTTTTTAAAAAAATTTTTTTTAGTATGATCTTTTTTTTCAATTTACATAACTTTTATTTGATAGGTTCTATAAGTTAATTAATTATTGTTAACAATTAAAGTTTACAATCTTATCAATGAGTGTGAATAAAAATATATTTTATCAAAAAAAAATATGTATGAATAATTATACATAATTATATAGCTAATATATTCGGCAATATTAAAAATATCCTATTACCTAATAGAAATAGAATAATTAAATTTTTGTACTTATACAATTAAACTTTTATTTTTAACGCTATTTTTAATTATACATAATTATAAAATATATATAATATAAAATTTTATATAAAATTTTTTTTCACATTTTTGGCTTATTTTTAAAGAATCGTCTCTTTCCAGTTATATTACAGGTTTGTAAATAAAAAGGTCGATATAATTCTGAGGGTAATATTATATATTTTTTATATATTATTCTAGCATCGCATATGCCGATAGAATCCGGCAAACGGCCGGAATCGAATCGAGCAGCTGATTTGTCATGAGTGCTGTAAGAGCGTCGGCCCCGTCGTTACGCACGAACGCGCCCGAGGGTAGCCGAACGGCGGCGTAGCCTACCGAAGACGCGACGGCTGGTCGCACGACAACGGTTGGGAGGGAGGGTGGTGGGGTAGGGGGTAACGGCGGCGAAAATTGCTGAAGTGTTCCGGCGCGCGAAAGCCGTTACTCGTCGGTCAGTCGCGAAGCGACAGTTTGCGCGTTGGTGTTTTTGGCAAAGCACGTGCGCACGATGCACTGTGCCTTTCGGCCGTGATCGAGGTTTTGGTGCGATCGTTATTCGTGAATTTGTGCGCGTTACATTGTACGGCATCCGGCGATATCGTTACGTCGCATAATTAACGAGTAGAGTTTTATAATTCAGGTTGTTGCCGTGCGACATCTTTTTCTTGCCGGAAATGCGCGCGGCCGTTTAAAAGTCGTCGTAACAATATTGCGTTTATTACGGAACAGTGATAGTGCGACAAGACTGGAATTTAACGATGATCGGATCATTCAACGGAATTGCAAAGTCACTCGTGAATGATATAACAGTTATGAGATTTGAGCTTTAAGGTGAGAAAGTATTTTTGAAATCGCACGATTTAATTTAGAATACTATTATTAATAGTCAAGACAATATATGTGTGGGTCAATACGCTTTATTATAAATCGGAAAGAGATGTGGAAATAGTAAAAGTGTATCGAGTATTTAAATATTGTATAAATTGAGTATATTTAAATATTTCAAAATGCTTGTTTTACAACAATGAGATATCATACTTCGAGGAAGATAAATATTATGATTACTTTTGCTATATAAACTTCATGATGTGACAACGTGGCATTTACAGACAATTACGCAAACCGTATTCGTTAAGAAAACACGATAGATATGGTGACGTTTGACACATAAACGATCTCCAAATATATTTCGAGGTGTAGTTTACGAGGATGATATGAGGCGTTATGATATCACATTCATGTGATATTAAGATCTAAATCTTAGATTACAGAAGAAATAGCATAGCATTTGATATAGCTTATTATCTCGTTCGAACACGAGTTATTCATTAAGTCGCCAAGGTAACGCAAATAATAAAATATGCCAGGTACTTGAGCGATATACATATATTATCGAGCCGATATTATTCAGGCCTGTCTTACAATTTGCATTATTCGAAATAATTGTTTTATTGTTTATTGCACAATGAAGATATTTAAGAATAATTTTTACAGGCTATGCATTTTTTTATAAAATATATTATTAAAATTGTCTTATCAAGATATTTCTCTTATTCTCCGTATTAAAAATAATAATTATTAATGTGTTTAAAATATTATTTTAATATTACATAATATATTCAATAATATAATTAATATAAATAATTTTTAATACGTAAAAAAAAACAGGTTTTTTATTTTACTTTTCATACAATTAAATATATAACATATTTTAAAATATTTTATAATTTTATATGTATAATATAATTTATATAATATATAAACAAATATTTTTTTTTAATTTTATTTTACTTTTTTTATACAATTTATATAAGAAACATGTGTATTTGAAGCACTTTTACTCATTGCAGTAATGTCAAAAAAAGGATCTAAAAAGACATAGGTTTTGCTGGATAAGAATTGATAGAAATATATATGGAATAAATTCTAAAATTTATATACATTGCTGGCACTAAAAAAAAAACTCGTCTCAATTTGCTTCTCTCGGCAATCGTTAATAAACATCACATTAAACGTGCACTTTGAATTGATTCATTCGCTTTAATAATTACAGGAGAATTCGATGAATGATATAACGATAATCTTTGAGCGCAATAAATCTAAGATTTTTTTATTACAATCATAATCTAATATTAATCTTAGAACGCAATAAATCCAAGATTCTTTTATTACGATCATATCATTTTTACAATATTTGTTTATGCATCACGCCTTTAAATTAAATAGTCCTTTGTTTATCTCATATTCAAATGCGGCTCAATCTTTGCTTTCGTTTTTCATGAAATCCATGAATTTCGGGAAAATTCCTTGATGTATTATGTAGTTTAATATAACCTAACATATTTTTATTCTTAAATCTTATGTTCGAACAGTGTTTATCGTATTTATCTTAAAGTCTTTATATTAATAGTTCGTAAAAAATATTCGTAACATTCTTCGTTCTTCATGAAATTTGATAAGTTTTGCTTTTTTTTAAAATTATATTTGTCCAATACTATGTTAAAAGGAATTGATTATACTTATTACATTTTTGGATTATACTGTTTATTTACATTTTTTTACGATGCTTAACGAAAGAGAAATCATGAAATAAGATCCGTACACATAACGCTGTTATTTAGGCGAGCATATCCGTCAACCATGCGTCGGATATAGCCAAATATATTAGCCATATTATATTACTAGTCGCATCACGGTGGTGTATGTTCGTTTAACGAATGGTGTTGATTAATTGTAAATGAATTTTATTTAATAATTCCGCTTTCGTTGAGTAGAGAAAAAATAGCGTAGGACTATTCGATTTATTTTTTATCATTATTACTCCTTACTTACAATTAGTGAAAGGGATTTAATTAATATCTTATATAACATAAACAAAATGCTTCGTTTATCTCAATCGCCTGAAATATTTTTATTGCTTTTGATGATACGAAAAATGTTCAAGGAAAAAGCCGAGGGAACAACTACGATAATAGGAGAATTATTTCGAAGGGACAATTATGATAACAGAAAGAAAATTTTTTTGCTTCTTTTTTAAAAGGTCTAAAATTTTTAGTCAAGATTATTTTTTTAAATATAACCATTTTTTATCGCTGACATCATGGAAGGAGTTTAATAATCTATGATAATATGAGCATCAAATGATCTTGAATATGAAAATTTATGTTTTTTAACAAAAAAATTTATTTTAGAATGTTTAAAGGTATTCAGAATGACGTCCATCGACTTTAATACATTTTTAATTATTCTAATGTGATGGAATTACATGCTTTAAGATACAGTGATATCTTTTTGCATGCAATTGTTATGTAATATCTGATGTACATAAATTCCTTTTGATATTTATAAACAGTATATCAACATTCCTTGAAAACATGCGAAAACGAATTCTTCAAGTATATAATTCTATCACAGAAATGGAAAGCAAAAATTTTATTTATTTTTAAATAATTTTAAAAAATTTTATTTATTATTATTTATTTTTTAGATTCGAAAATGTATGAAGTCGGTGGACATTATTTTAAATATCTTTCAAAATAAATTTTTGTGATGAAAGACATAAATTTTTAACTGTTTCGTTTTCCTTCAACATATGTAATCTCCATATTCAATATTATCTGAAATCATATTATCATAAATTATTGGACTCTTTTCGATGTTAGCTATAAAGCGACGTAAATAAAAATGGTTCTATTAAAAAAAAAAAAAAAACTAATCTTGATCTTGAAATTTTTTAGGCTAAAGAATTTCAAGAAAAAAAGCAACTTTTATATTATCATAATTGCCTTCTTGAACAGTGTAACTTTTTCCTCAGACTTTTTTTCGGAAAAAACAATAGAAATATCAATCCGGATATGTAAATATTAAACAACCTCTATGTATGTATGTATGTATATGTATATATATATATATATATATATATATATATATATATATATACTTAGATTAATGTTTTATTAATATAAAGATTTTATTAATATAAAGATTTCTTAGCTTTGATATTTGTATTAATACTTTTATTACTTTATCAATTAAGTTTTATTAAATATGAGTATACACTTAATTTTACACACATTATACATAATTTATGTTATACACAATCGTGCAAGAATCACATCTAATAACTCTGGAATAAAAGCAAAAATAAAAGACACGCACACACAAACACACATATATCGAAATTAATATTTACATTATTAAGGAAGAAACTTTATTTCAATAAAATATAATATAGATACTCTCTCGAGATATTTGATCGAAATCATATTTGTGATTGCGATCGACTCGAAAAAGATTTCTTGCGAGCATTCTTTGCTCTATAATATTCAAATATGACGTCATGCTTTAATATTGACTGATACTGCGCGCTTATCGGCGCCTCGTTTCTTTGTGTTCAAATTACACAATTTTTATTTATGGTCGATAAACACTCTGATTCTCAATGAGAAAATCGCAGATAACGTGTTTGTTTTTTGATCGCCATAATCTCATCGCCGCGCCATTAGAAAAACAGTTGTAAGAAATTTTAATTACCTTTTCTTGATTCTGACTGCCGTTGCTAATTTTCGCTAAATAAATACCAACGTTATGCGATTTTATTGCACTGTAATTACTAATATAAAGAAGTCTTCCACAGGGAATTGTATAGTGAGTTTATTGCTATTTCGATCTTTGAAAATTAATGATGTAACATCAATGTTTCTTTTTTAAATTATCTCACGATTGCGCGGTATTTATATTAAATATATAGATGTTTTAAAATTGCTTTTTTATTGTGTAATCATATTATACAATTAAACAACATTTTTATGCAACTTGTCATATTAATAAAATTGAAAATTTAATTTACTTGATATGTTAATCAGTTTTCATCATCTTACATAAATCACAGATGTAAACATATTTTATAGACACATATTTTTTGGATTAAATTAAATTTAATATCATTCTGTTCTACTAAAGATCGTATTACTATTATTTGATTAATTTTCTTCTTTATAAAATGCTTTATTTTAGTGCGAGTATTAGTAATTGTTAAAAAAATTATCTTTTTATTTTTCAATTTGAGATCATTTATTCTTTCATAAAAATGTAAAAATAGCGATAACTCTTATATAGATTGCATATAAACTGATAAAAAAAAAAATTAATTTTAATATTGGCCGAATTGAGTTTTTCGGAAATTAGTGTATCCTTGTTCAGATTTAAAAAAAGAATATCAAATGACGCATTTTATTGTGCTGAGCCCTTCTATCATAAGCATATCGCGACGCCTCAACAATCTTAACACGTCCATGATCACATTAATTTTTACGACACGCCCAAATCGACTCGTGTGCGTACAAATTGCACACGCATGTAAAGCGCTTGTCTTGTTCATCCACGAAATAGAATAAATTACCTTTAGCTCGACCTTGATCGTGCAAATCGCGCGTCGCAACACCTCGCAGAAGCAACAATTACGTTGTAAACGGATGCGATTCGCGTAGAATATAGATGATGATGATGACATAGTTTGTTATATGGCCTTTCCTCCTGGATCGGTTGTTCGATCGATCGATCGCTTGTGCGCGAGTCGACTAGAGGCGAAAGAAAACAGAAAAATACTCCAGCGACATTGCAAGGTTGCATTGGTGGATCGCGATGATGCAATTCATGACGAGACCTGCCGTCTTCTCGTGACTTGTAAATCCGTAATAGCTGCTTATTTCTCAGTGTCAAACAGATACGCCTTACGAGAGTTGCGTCTCGCGAGAGTTTCGTTGATATTCTTGATGACGATTTCAAAATACTGATCTGACAAGGTAACATGACATTAATAATAAGAAATATTCAATGACGTTACTTATAATATTATATTTGACACGTTTTAATTGAACTATCTTGTTGCTAAAAAATTCATATATACAAGGATATTTATTCCAAGTTATTGGATGTCTCAAATTTTTTAAAAACTACGATGCATCCTTTAAATCAAAATCTATTAATTTTTTTGAATAAGGTATGGATTAATTTGGTGAAAAATCGGAAGAATTGTCGAAAGAAAGGGAATTATAGTTAGGAAAATTATATATGTACAAAAATTTTATGTTTTTGTGTATTTATTTTTGCAACAAAATTTATAAAGAAATAGGTAAATTTTTTAGAATAACTTGATATTTTAACTGTAGAGGATTATGTATTAGAATAAGAAAATCCTCAAAAATTTATTTAAATAAATCATTGAACAGAGATAAAAATAAATAAATAATTAATTAAATAATAAATAATAATGAATCAATTGTTAATTGAATCTGGTTGTTAATTGTCCTAATAATATGAAAGTACTTTTTAAATTTAAATCAAAATTTTTTTTATTATATGTTTATTTTTAAAAATAAATTACAAAAATTAAAGTTATTTTTTTATACAATCTTCTGCACTTAAATGCAACATTTTCAATACTTAGGTAACTATAATAAGTGTTCTTTAGCGAAGTTACGCAGATGACAAGTGTAATATGCTCAACACGAAGTGTTCCAACTGTGACACAATGTCGCATTGCGCAGTACAATAAAAAATAAAACCCCAGTACAACCTTTCAGTGTAAAATCTTCCAATATTACTATTTCAATATAACATTTTTAAAAAAAATTTGATGTTTAATAATAATTTTGATGTTTATTATAATAATATACTTATTAATTTTTTTATTTTTGCATAGCTAATTTTTTAGCTATTGTTTTACACATTGCAATAATATTTATTATAAATATATTTGAAATGAGCTTAATTTCACAAGTTTAAATTATTAGAAATTACAATTTCTTTATATTTTTTTATTATTATACAATAGAGTGATTATACATTAGTGTTATACATTTTTTAGAAATATCTATTTTTTTGTTTTATTAAAAAAAAATATATACAAACATTTGAGATATTTGATTGAACGCGCAGCACATAAATAAATTTCGATTTATATTGAATTATCTTTGTATATAAATAGATACGCGAATTCTTCGTGTCATATCTGTTTCAGGTGTCTGTCTGTGTGTATGTTTTTGTTCGATTTTGCATTTATTAGGGAAAAGGAAAGAGGAGAAGCACTCACAATCTTCTTACTTCTCTTACATGTCCTTTTTTGGTATTATCATTCTAAAAATCATTTTATCTCACATATCACTATTCTTTAATCTTATCGTCACCTGTCGCAGAAAAGAATGCTAACAATAAATTTGTTATATAAACCTACGTGTGGTTCGTATTCGAATTTTTTAGGGCCAGTAATGCCTTACAAATTTGTTGAGTGGTTAAAAATTTAATAACGCAAATTATCGCCATTAATAAAAGCACAAGAAACAGCTTTTATACAAATCTATTTGACTGAAAACAATATTTTTCTTTTTCATCACAATATTCTATTTATAACTATCTTTATAATTCATATAATCTCGCAAATTTATTAGCTGTCTTATAGCTATCTCGTATTTAGAAATCGCTTAATTGCCAATATTATTTACATATCAACTTTATTTGCATATTGTTTATGTAAAATGTAATGTATGAACATTTTTTAGCGCATAAAGAAATATTAGTGAGAAAATGTTTGTACTTTTTCCAGCAATTTTTCTTTTCAGTTAGGAATTCTTAAACGAGTTTTGAACTAATTGTTTTGATCAAAAATTTTATCAAAAGCCATTATTTATCACAATTTTAATTTTTTATATTCAAAGTCGAAACCAAAGAGATTTATATAAAATTAAATTTTATTCTGATTAACAGTAATATGTATTGTTCTTATTCAAAGTTAGGATAATTTGACATGAAAAAAAAGATTGGCTTTCAGAGAATAAAGAGCTTTGATTATTGAGAATTTTTGCAGATTTCTGTATAGTTCATTATAACATTATGAATACTTGTATAGAGAGATTTATAAGTCTCTTTATCATACTCACTTTGTTTAACGTCAGTTACTGGCGAGTTATGGAAGAGTTAATGGCAAGAGATGCATGATGAGATGATTGTGAAAAATCTGAAAGGTCAGATAGAAAGCGGAAGTAGCAAATCCCGTAAAGGAAAGTGACTCTCGTGAATGCCACGAGAGAATATGGCAAATAATCTTCACCTTGAATGAAACAATACTCGTCTTTTTTTATAAAAGAGACGAGCTCTTTTCTCTCTCTTCTTTCTCGCGCTCGGACTCTTATCTCCTGTTCTTTAAAAAGATCTGATTAAAGGCACTATCATCATTTGTTTTTTTTTTTTTTTGTTTATCTGTTTGTCCGTCCATTTACATCTTGGCAATATCTTCCAGAACGTTTCCAGCACTTGATTTTACAAATGTGTCCAAGTGTACAACAATGTATCTAACATGATAATTGACTAATCTTTATTTTAGATATTTGGTTTTGTACATTCGTCCTTTTTGGTTTCAATTAGCGCGTTTTGGCTTTTATTTGCAATTTGATTCCTTTCCTTTAGTGTATTTATGTGATTATACATATACGTGTGTGTTTATGTGTGTGCGTTTTAATTTACTCATTATTGTCGCAGTTTACCTTTACATCCGTGGTCTCTGTGCTAAATAATACTAGTAATACCGGATATCTTATATTGTGATGGGATGTATGCTTATACTTTAATATGTATGTCACATTCTACTTTAAAATCACATGCCCTACATAACACGTTAATATCACTTTAATGTATCCGAAAGTGGCAAGAAAAGTTGATTATCGAAGTCAGGTATTATAAATCGTGAATTACGATTACCCAGTTTGCTGTTCCAGATATTTATATTTGATCGACAAGAGAGTAATGATATATTCTAAATATATAAAGCTTAGTTTGCAATATCTCAACATATATTATTATTTTAGCTGATTATTTAAAAAAAGACTTACTGATTTTAAAGATTGAGAAATATAGTAGAGGAACGTTAATCTTTTAAGTCTACGAAGTTTTTTTAGAATTTATAAAAGCCTTTTTTTTAACCTTTATAACTCGAAAATTATTGATTATTTTGATATTTTTACTGAGGAAAGATCGTCTCTCTCTCTTCAAATTAACCAGGAAATCTTTTATTAAAAAGATGTCTAGTGGTTTTGAGATACTTATATAAAATTGTTATATCGTGTTTTTTCTTGAACAAGTACAGTTAGACTTATCCGATTTATTATGATTATGTTTATTGACTTGGAACTTTTATAGACGTATCAAAGAGTCTCGTAAATTCTCGAGAGTCTCAATAAATTTTTTTAAATGCTTTTTTTTTAAATGATACTTATAACAGTATGAGATCGAAATGGTTTCGCGGAGATCACAGTACGCTTTCTTATTATCATTGTACACTTTATGTTTTTAATTGAACTGTAGAAGCAACTCCTCCTGTTGATGGAGGCAACTTTCTGAAAGTGGTTTCGAGTGTAATGTATATGATAATTACATGCAATATTGCGATAATAACATATAAGCAACTTGCACGATTACACAGCGTGTGTTCTTTTTAAAATATTTATCCTTCAGTCTTGTTTTGCGATTTTGATCATAATTTTTAAAATTTTTTAAATTTTACTAAACAAATTTTTTGTTTTTCAAGTTTGACTTAAAAAATCCGAGATTAATACGCTGATATATATTTGATAATTTATTTGACTTTTATATTTTTATATTAGAGAGTAAGGATTATATAAGGATTATATAAGGATTATAAGAATTTTTTTTCTATTAAAGAATAGATAATTATGCTTAAAAATCAGTTTAGAGAGAGAAATTATTTTAACTTCAAGCTTGTAATACAAATATTCTTGATTAAAAAAATAAAATGTAAAAAATTATGACTTTTAATTATTATTTGACAAAAATTTGATTTTTTGTTTCTTAATTTTTAATTTGTTTGACATATTTGTCGTGTCATTTTTTATACGAGAAAATATAGCGTATTCGCATATTGGCGATTCTTTGCAACCATTCATGAAAAGAATCCATTCTCATGAGAGTCGTAACAATCATGTGAACGCTGTTTGTGAACAATATAACAGAGGCAAAAAAGTGCTTGATCCAGTTTCTATTAAATGCTGGCAAGATATGCGAAAGGACGGATGCAGCGCGAGAAAGTTAGCGAAATTTAGCAACATCGCAAGAAAATTCGGGAATGATCGAAGAAAATGTATACTCTGTGGATTTTAATATCGTATTTTTTCTTGCCGTATCTGAGATAACACATTATATCATTCATAAATCCGATAATAAACATTGGAATCTAATATTTAACTATGCAAAATTATTTACAGAATAGCAGAAAAGAACAGAAAAAAATTATAAAGTTTTTTAAATATTTCTATTCGTGTAAATGAATTTAATTGAAATACATTTTCTTATTTTGTATTTGCAAAAAGACAATTTAAAACTTTTTGGGGAAATTAATATCTATGTATTTTGAAACATCATATAATTTTCTTTTAAAATATTTTAAGTTTATGTATTTTTATTATTAAATTTTATAGGTGGAAAGTAGGGAAGAATATGTATAGTATTCTAAATTTTATTAAGAAAAATTTTAGATTTTATTAATTAAATTGAACTAATGATAAAAGTAGCAAGAACATGCTTTCTTTTTCAATAGGCGAAAGTTAAATCTAATTAAGTAAAATCTAATGTAATAATTGAATGAACACATTACTTCCTCAACACATTATACAATATTTCATGTATAAGTACATGTATATATATATATATATATATATATATATATATATATATATATATTATACGAATATATTATAATGAACACTATACACGATTGTAATCCGTTACGAGCCATAGACCGTAAAATTGTTGAAGAGTAAATTAAGAAGCTTAACGAACATTAAAGAAAAGCCGTGTAATTATAGAACTCCTGAGAATAAATTTTACATGCAATGCTGTAAACCGCAAAAAACTAATTTATTACAAAACTTCAAATATATGTATGTTTAAAAAGATGAAATTGAAGAAGAGATAAAATTTTCTTATTATTATGCTTGTCTTTCGTTAAAGTATTACACACGTAACTGAATTTTATTCAGTAAATAACAATTTCAACTAACAAATATATTTTATTTCAGGAGCAAAGAGGAGAGACCATCCAGAATGGTTCTTACTGTGACAGAAGACACTCCGGCGGATATGCTGGCTGGAAGTATGGAGCTTCTGGTCCAACTGCCTCGTGATCAACATACACAGAGAGTTACAGTGTTAAGAAGGTATGTTTATAAAAATATATATTATTTAATTATCCTCGTAGTATATATAACGCAGTATATATACATATATGCGCGCCTGACATTGAAAAATTAATAATGTAGAATTAGACAATTATTACTTAATACTAAATTATGATACAATTATAAGTGAGATAAATATATAGATAGATAGATCGATAAATAGATAGGTAGATAGGTCGCAAGAGGAAAGAAAGAAAGAAAAAGAAAGAGAAGAGAAAGAGAAGGAGAGAAAGGGAAAGAGAAAACGAAAAAGAAAAAAAGGAAATTGAGAGAAAGCGAGAGAAAGAAGGAAAAAGCAGGAAAAAAAAGAAGAGTAGAAAGGGAGGTAGGAGAGAAAGAAAGAGAAAGAAAAAAAGATTAAGGTTGTTCTTGTTTGTATTATGTAAATGCAGAAATTAAAAAAAATTAAGTATCTTCTTTAAGAATTGTGTGCGTATCAGAATAAGGTTTGTGTACTATAGATTATAGATGATTGCTTATCTTCTTCTAACATTGTTCTGTTATTGCGATTTCATAGTTGCGTCTTTCATAAGAAATTAGTTTATCGATTTAAAATTAAATTACAATAATTTCAAATTTATATGTATATAATATGTATATATATATATATATATATATATATATAAAAATTTTATTATTAAATTTAGAATTAAACTTAGTAATTTTATATATCTAATAATATTGATTAAAAATATAAATAATAAAAATTTTAAAAATTGCGGATTGATGGAAATATTTTTGGAAAAATATTTGTGAAAAATTAATGTTACAATTATTATATATGTTTTTAAATAAAAAATATTGACGCGTAATTGTTTATAGCACGCCAATGATGGATCTTCTAGTGCAGATCGCGACGGCTCACAAATTGACAGCTTCTAATTACACATTGCAAGCAATCGGTGAACATGGCTTAGTTTTATCTCATCATCCAAACACTCCTATAGGAGCATTGGATGTTCTTCAGGTAATTTAAACTAAATACTTTAATAAAGATAGTGCATTTTTGATTATAAAATTTTTCAATCTATTTAATTGTCCATAAAAATTATATAAATAATATAAATTCAAAAATAATTAATTTATGTCAAACACAACTTAATAAACAGAACATTGACATGTTTTTTTATTGGGAGATACATATGTACACATCTATATAAATACAAACGCACACACACACATACAAATTTTTTAACTTTTTGGTTGGTTTAATTCGATTAATATTTCTTCGAATTTTTCTTTTAATATTTATTTTGCGTTATGTAATCGAAAATTTAATTTATAATTTTATTCTATATGAGACCAAAAAATTTTGTAATCTTACATGTTATGATTTGTTACAATGCTGCATATATATAATCGTGAGGATTAATGATTAAAATCGCGTCCTTGGGATCTCATTGTTAGCAACAATCTCAGAGACATTATTGACCATCGAATAAAAAGTGATTGATTAGAAATCTCATTACAATCAGTCGTACGCAATCGATTTTGCCGTTTTTCTTTACTTGTATCGATAATTGCATTATGATTTGTGATTACAGATTTGCGCAAATAGAAGTTATTATATGATTGATTTTCTATCTGGGCGGCAACCAGTCAGCCATTAATGATTCTAACAGTTTCCCAGTACATGTCACGTGAATTTCTACGCGAGAATTTCTACGCACTTTCTAACGACACTTCTTTGATGCTCGTTCATTGCTTCGCGTGTTAGATTAACCCCTTCGCACGTCAATCGTTATACTTTCTCTTTGGGACACAAGAATTTAATATGATTCCTTCTGTGAATCCTATGTATTCACTTTTACTAGATTTTGTAATAAATAATTATTATTTAATTATTATTTTCACATACACATGTAAAAGTTATTGGTTATTATTTTTCAAACATAAATGTGGAAAATTTTATATATAGAAAGATGGAAATCTATTCCATCTTATATTACTCAAGTATGTTTAATATATCTTGTATAAATATATATAAATTTTTGTAATTTACTTCTTATCATATATATATATATATATATATATATATATATATATATATATATATATATAAATTGAGTAAGATTTTATATATGATATAATAGATATAATGCCATATTTTTTATATTGCGAAAAAATAAATTATTGGCACATCCTTGTGTAGCTAAAATAGATAACGAATAAAAAATTCGCGACGTGATTAAAAGATATTTCTGTTTTATTTTAGGTTAAATTACTTCCCAAACAGGGCACGTGTGTGCCACGTAAAACAAAGCAAGCTAATCAACCTTTTGAAACCACATTTAGATTGCAGGTAAAAAATAATATAAAAATACAACTTTTTAATTATTATAGTATTGAGATAACTATTTTATTCATACAAAAAAAATTTAGCTATCTTACTTATATGTACATATATTTTCTACCATTATAGTTATACATTCTTTGTCTCTTTTTTTACATATTGTTAATAGATGTCAAGAATGTTTATATTACTTTGTTTTTTTAAATTAAGGTAGAAAAAAAATTATCTTAAAATTTTATAAAGAATAAATGCAATGTTAATTTTAAGCAAATAGAAGTATTTTGATCTGTACTTTTTCGATTCATCGACAAATGTTGGAAGTGAATGATCTCGTTTAAAGCCAATTGCGAACGTAGAATATATTGCAACACGAATGCGATAAATTGGTAATGCAATACGCGATAACTTGATAAACGGCGCAGGTACATCTACCGAGAAATCAACTGTATGTATCGAGGGTCAGTCCGAAGATGAACCTCGGAGAAATTCTAGATGAAGTGTGCCGCGAGAAGAATCTGGACAAAAATAATTACGAACTTCGTCATCCAGGTGAGTACTCTCTTGCACATTTTAATCATGTAAATTTAATAAAATTGTATGAATAAATTTAAGAAAATAAATTCGCAAGATGATCAATATAATTAAATAAATAACGAAAAATCTCCTGCGTTTAATTAAATATTTGCATTTAATTTTGAATTTAATTACATATTTAATTATCTTTTAATTACAATTATATTTTAATTATATTTTACATATTTAATTATTTAAATTTCCTGGTCATTGAACGCCAGATGATAATGCGAAAGTTTTAAGGAAAATTAAATTTTATTTTTTGCTACATATTTTTTGAAAATCCTTATGATTAATAATTCTGCCTTGTAAAAAAATTTTAAGATTTTATTTTTGTAATATAGTAAACGATATGTGTGTCTGTGTTTACGTGTTTATCATATAGTCATCATATAGTTCATCATATAGGAAAATTATATAATATCTATGTGCTAATCAGTATATATTTCGATACGGCTTCGGAAGCCAAATAATTCGTATATATGTATACATGACAGACACGCAATCCAATTTTCTTTCTGAAAATACTTCTCGCATTATGGGTCGATGAAAGTCTGATTTCCTCTTTTAATTCCTCAGCAATTCTTACGCACGTGCTCATTTCCATAAACTCTATTTAAGTTTCATCATAATACGTGCCACGCTTATTTCCGCGTACAATTAAATTAATAAGATAAATATATCCAATATAACATTACATGCACGTGACTTAAAATTTAGGAGCTTTGATATATTTTATATAAAAATAAATTCATTTAACACATGTCTAAATTATTATTTTTATTATTTATTATGCAATAAATATGATTGCTAAAGTAATAATTTAAATGTCTAAAATAAAAATATTTCAAGTATAACTTTCGAGAGTAATTAAAAAATAATATATATATATATATATATATATATATATATATATATATATATATATATATATAGTATATTCTTAATGATCTAGTTTATAAATTTTTTTGTAGAAAAAAAAAGAGTTGAAAAGGAAATGTATAAACAAATTAATAAATATATCCATTGTCTAATATTTAATAATTATGCATATCAAAACTTAACTTCATCAATTTATGAATTGTTCCACCGCTAGTGATCTTCACTTTTGACGAGTCACTGTGTACATCGTGACGCACAATCGTGTGCACGAGATATTTCAGTTAGCTAGTTACAGGTTGGCTGCTGAGATCACTATCGCAAGGTTGCCGACAGGCTGCTGCAGCACTTGTTACTCCTAGCTGTTAGGCTCTGCTTTTCTCGTTCTCATCCTCACGTTCGTGTCCTGTGGAAGAACGAACGTAAATGCCGGCATTCCGCACTACCCGCTCGTGCTTGCTCGCGTACGTTTTATAATTGATCCGCGCCGCGCGAGGGGAATGGAGAATGCAATTCCAGTTCCCGCTCGCATACCTCCAGGTGCATTCACGCTCACGCAGAGGAGAGAACGCTGTGACGCGAGCCTATGCACCCGCGATAACGTGAAACGAGGGCCATACATTAAAAAAATCGCGAGTGTTTTATGCGTTCTGTCATTCAAGAATCATTTTTTTTAACTCAGCGATTGTCTTGGAAGTAATCTGATTCATCTCTCTCTGCAATAGCTGCAGATTAAGGCGATATACCTACTAAAAAATAATTAATTCGATTTTATATAAAAAAATAACATTTTTTTATATAAACTTTTTCAGTATATAATTTAATAACAGAAGTGAAAATTTATTAAATTCTATATAGTTTTTGTATGTATTGAAATACAATCAAAATATATTTTTATTAATACTGAATTTTGTTTTCTAGCATTATTTATTTAATGCTCTTTAAAAATATAATACATATGGAAGTAAAAAAAAATAAATAGAAATTATATATGTACATAATTTTGTATATATTTAAAATTTTTATTATATATTGTATATATAATTTTATATTTATATAAAATCTATATATTCTTATATAGCCTAAAGTAATTATAAATATATAAAAATTCCGATCAATCTCTCTAAATTACTTTAACTATATTAGAATTATTAATTATCAGACAATCTAATTCTAATCGGCATTTGATCTCAAATGTATTCAGAAGTCTATCAGTGTCTGTTCTTTTTATTCCAGCTAACCTGGAAGAGACATTGGACTTATCACTATCGCTGCAGGATTATCATCTGCAGGAAGTGACTCTTTACGCAAAACAGGCCAAAGGTATAGGTCCGACACTAAGTACGCAGGACATAATGGCGCTGCAGAGACAAGAGGAGCGACGCCGGCAGCAAACCAAGCAAAGTGTGTTTGGTTTTATGTTTAAAAAATCCAAAGAGAACTCACTTAGTACGGATAGTCTCGGGGGTCGCAGCGTGTCACCAGCTAGAAGTGATGAAACCGCGAGAAGCGCTAGTCCCCTTCAACCACCAACTCGGCCACAGAGAAAAAGAAGACCAGCCCCGAAGCCGCCCACGTACGTCGTACCTGTTCAAAGTACATCTGGGGACAGTGGCAAGGATAAAATGGTGATCAATCATAGCCGTAACAGTAGCGACAGTTCCGGTTACCATGAGGCTTCTGTGCTTAGCGATAATCCAGATTTGGCCGCAAGACTACCGGAAACCTTGCCGAGGCGGAGCAAAACGCCAGGCATGTCCAACACCTCCAGGAAACTGGCGCAAACCTCGCAATCTAGTAAAAGTTTGAGCAATCTAGTGATGTCCGGTGCAACGCTCAGTCGGGGGATTAGCAACACTTCTCTCAGCTCTACTGGTGAGATTTCACAATTCAATAATGAATCTTTTTATTGTTATTAAGAAAACAGTAAATTAATAGTATTAATATTACTCGAGAAAAATTTAACTGTAATTAAATTACTAAAGCAAATTAAGTTTATTTTATTGCGATTTTTATTACTTTTATTGATTACATGTATGAGAAGCTGTTTTTTATATATCTTGATCTATGCAAATTATTTGTACAGGTCTTCGAAAGAAAAGAATAGCTCCTCCTCCACCAACACCGAGGCCACTTTCATCAGCTATTTCCACGCAGGCGTTAGAACGCATCGTTGACTCCGAAGAATCATTGACGTCTGATATGGATCCTTCCAAACCACCATCAGACATTGGTGCACCATCGAAAGCTAGTTCCGATATCGATTGTCCTAAAGCTAATTCTGACATTGTCATTAGCACGAAGTCTACACTCGAATTGGATTATGAACCAAAATCGGAAGCCGCGACGTACGAATTTGATGACAACATTGAACAGAATCGTACCGCCAAAACGAATGTTAAGGCATGTTCTGAAACAGATTCGGTCAACTATAAGCTTGTTAAAACGGATGTGGAAATGATCACGCCTGTAGAAGTCGCCTCAAAAGTAGAGCAAGCTAGAGTAGTAACAAAAAAAGGTAAGTTAGTGCGTATTATCAGTAGCTCAAATGCTTTGCTCCGTAGTTTCAAAACGCGAAATTCTTCGAGAAATCCGCGTCAAATTAGCAAAGATATGAGCGTGAATGATGAAACATCACACGCTACATTATATCCTAGAAAGTATAGATTTTCGATATTGAAGAGGGATAGATTACATACTCAAAGATACCGCTCGCAATATGATAATTTTATAGATACTAACTTTGTAAATGATGTTTCACTCGGTATTGTAACCAAAGATCATATCCAAGATGTAACAGGCCAAATGTATCAGGAACCTCAAAGTCTTAAAGGGATACCAAGTTTATATGAAAATCACGAAGAAGTTTTTTTCGATAGTCATAAGTTTTTTGTGAATAGATCAACAAGTTGATTTGCTATGCCAAACGTTCCACGAAAGAATATGATTATTCGTACAAGGATTTGAGAATAATGCAGACGTCAATGAATCTAGAGGGCATAAAATCAGACTCAAAAAATATGGAATGTGAAATACTGGAAAGTCCTTGGAATAATTCCTTGGAACAATACGCTAAAAACAACTTGTCTTCTTCGCTTTTGAGTACTTCGCAAATATTTGCGATCTCTACGAAGCCATTAGAAATCCAAATGTCCACAAATTCTATACCCAGCGACATTTATGAGTTACCTATTATAAATTATACCGAGAATAAATTAAAGGAGAGAAAGTTAAGCATCTTGCAACCACCACCACCTGGCTTGGTCAATCGTCAAGAATCGAATGAAAACTGGAATTGTTTTTTGGTCCAGCTGAATTCGATTCTCGAGAGTAGAGTTGGCGAATTTGTTTGAAACTTAATAAACATAATGGATCTCTGTAATAGATTTTCTATTAGAATTATAGCAGATAGATTTAAAAAAAAAAATTTTTTTTGGACATTGTTCTGTTTTGACAATTTTTTAATCTTAAAAATTGTAGTAATTAATCTTTAAATTAAAATATCGTATTATTAAAATAAAAGTTTTTTTAGATATATATTATATTTAATAAATATTATTTTTATCAATTTTAATCACATGATATGCTATTTATATTATTTTTATTTGTATTTTTTCAATAAGCTATTTTTAATCAATTTCATTAAAATTCTATATTATTTAGATTTGTACATGCATCAAAAGAATTTGGAATCATTTAATTTTCTAAATTACAAAATTATATATTATAAATTAAACAAAGAGAACTAAATTATATATAAAGAAAAATTTGTTATACCCTTTGTTATTCTCTTTTATTACTTATCTTTTTTTTCATATTTTATGAAACAATATGAATAATACATTCTTCTATTGGAGAAAATAACGTGATTCCAAATATTTTTGTTTACATAAAAGTATATGGACACACAATTTTGCTAAGACTTAGTTTCATATCTTTATTGGAATTTATCTAGACAATGTATTCTTGTTACTCTATTCGGCACATAGTATGTACATATACTTTAATTAGTTTGCTTGTTTGTATCACATTTTGCTTATATTTTCGGTGATGGTTATTTTTTTCTTTCTTTATCCAAACTAGTTGGAGAATCTGTACCCCTTCCCAAGCCTCGAAAGGTTAACGCGTGTAAGGCTAGTGCTTCAGAACATCCAAAGGTACCTAAGCGTAAAGTGGTTCCACCCTTGGCACCGCCTAGAACCGTGAGCATGAAATATGATCGTACAAACAGTTTAATATGTGAACGTGCAAATTCTGAACACATCACACATAAAGCACATTGTTGCACTTCAAATATTGAAAATACATCGTCATTGGACGAAAGTGATTTTATTAGACACATTAAACAAGAAGAGATACATTCAAAATCAAAAATTGATTTTGCACCTTCCAATGAAGAACAGATAGGCCAAGAAGAAACAACATCAAAAATCAATGATATTATAATTCACGACAGCATGTCTTTAAAATCAAATCAATATCCAAATCATAAAATAGAAAGCAATTTTGAGTCACACAATTCTAACTATATGGAATCAATCCTTACTAATTCCGAAACGCATTTTGAATCCAAAGATAAGTTTTTGAATGGAAATAAATTTAGTAAAAATGGAAGGATATCAAACATTGTCGATCATGAATCATTAAATTTGAGCGAATATTTAAATAATAAAGAAAATACTGAACTACTTTCTGATTCCATGGAGTTAAATGTATCGCAAAAGAAACTGTTATTACTTGAACCTAATGTTATTTCCAAAGAAGAAGAAACTAATCTTTTACAACAAGATTACGAGGTAAAGTCTAAAAACATTGATTTGCGTGATGAAAATGAGAATCAGGATGATAAATCTGATGAATATATGTTATTGAACGATGATTCTCTAAACAAAAGTATGACTAAATCGGATCGCATGACTGAATTGAAAAGCGAACAATTAAAACAATCATATCATCAATCTGCTTGCCAAAGGCCACCCAGAGCGCCGAGAAAAAGAATTTCTTCCAGCGAGATTGAGGAAAACGTTGAGGCAGCGAAATATTTGCGTCCGAAAGATGCGACTATCGGCACAGAAATAAAGAATGATCTTGAAAAAAACAAAGAAATGTGCATGGTGATTTCCACTATACCAAAGTGCGATCATTTTGATGTCATTCAAGAAGATGATACTTTAAATAGTATCATAAAATATAGCATTGCAGGAAATGTAAATGAATCATGCCAAAAACTTCAAACTGATCAAAGCGAAAAATCAAACAATAGTATGAAGAGTAAACGAGCAAAAGTGATTCGAAGCCAGTCTAAATCAGATGACTTTGAGATGGATATTTTGAAGAGGCAAAGACGATATCTCACTTCGTCTCCAGAGGACATCGCGCACGCTTTGAACCTGAATTTCTCCACAAGGAATTCAATATCTTCGAGTGCATCACAAACAGAGCAGGAGCAAGTTGATGCAGGACATTGCATTAATCAAACAAGAGATGTGGATGTAAATGAGAGAGTTACAGGTGCATGTCATTATATTACTAACATTTTATTTTGATCCTTGTTATCCTTTGCAAGTTTGTAACTTGTTCAATTTCATGTCCTGTGCTATTTTGAAATTGTATGTATAATGTATGTGTATACACAGGATATTAAAAAATAGTTCAGGATTTATAGAGTTGAGTAAAAAATGTTTAATAAATATCAATTGAAAAATTAATTCTATAAAAGTTTAAGAAGATTTTTGGTTTTGGTGAAAAGCAAATAATTTATTTGCTTCTTTAATAATTTAATATATATTCCGAAATTTTTCTTATTTTGGAATTATTATTTTTCTTATATCAGAACTTGTCCAGTCGCGCGGGATCCGATAGCCCATACTGTCAATTGAATATTAGGATCTTCTGATTTATCAATTATAGGTGATTAATGATTATCCTAGGTATCAATCGATATGTGAATGTGTAGAAACGATTTCCTTCCATCAAGTACCATCTTTATATACTTGTTTTTCTCATAGTCGTAGTTGTCGTTACTTTCTGAAATCTTTGTTTCCATTTAATGTTCTTGACACTCTTTTACCACTCTTCTAAAACTCAACTACGCTTCTTTCATATTATGCACGCAATTAGAAATATTTATCTTGCAATCATCTTATAGTATAATAATATGTAAGATATAAGGCAGGAGAAGCGGGTATATATGTATAAATTTCTTTCTATTTATTTTTAAATCTTTACTAATAATCTTATAAATTTATCTGAGACATTTTGAAAATAGAATTATTTTAGATTTATATAGAGAAGAGAGAGAGAAAGATAAAAAAAGATACATTAAGAACATTTCTTTTTTATTACAATTAAAATTTAATATTGGATGTATTAATATATTATATATGAATAATACCTTTAATATAATCTGTTTATAGTATTTTTATATAATTTGAATAACATATCGATTAATGAGATACAAAACATTCTATTAATATACTTCGTATTTAAATATTTTTTCACGACTTTATCTATTAATATATTTAATATCTATTTATATAAAAGAGGGAAGAAAGAGAGAAAGAGAGAGAGAGGGAAAGAAAATGAGAGAGAAAAGGAGGGAAAGAGAGAGAGAGAGAGAGAGAGAGAGCAAGATGGAATGAAAGGAAGGAAAATTAAGAAGATGGGAATAGAGATAGAGAGGGAGAAAAGGAAAAAAAGAGAGAGGAAAAGAAAGAAAAGGAAAAGATAAGAGGGAGTAGAGAGAAAATAAAGGAAGGGAATAGGGATAAGCGGATAAGAGTGAATAAAAAAAAGGGATAATTGATTATTTAAGCATGTATATATTACATTGAAATAATCTTTTGTATATTGAATACATACACATTTCATTTATGTTAATAATAAATAGAAAAGAAAATTAATATTTTCTTATCTTATATATGTATATACATACATTATGTACTATACAATTTTCTTATACTTAATAATTTTACCAACTTATATTTGGAAATATTTTTAAGAATATTGAACTTGCTTATATATCATTTTGTATCGATAATTTTAAATTCTTTCCATTTATGTAAAAAGTTACATTTTCATGTTTGTCTCATTTATTATGCTTTATGTTTTTTGGTTCATAAATATTGTATAAGATAAGATTGTGCTATGTAATTATCATCTCCATAAAAGATCATGCTAATCTATTTAGATTAGGAGATATTTTAACTTTAAATGTTTTGTGTTTTCTATTTTGTGAATATTATTATATTTTACGTCTTCATTATAAATAATTTTGAATTTCTTTTAACTTTAATATTACTAATTTTAGAATCAATTTTTAGATTATATTTTTAACAATTTTTTATAAGCATGCAGCTACAATCTTTTTTAATATAAGAGAAAATCAATATAAAATCAATATTTTGCTAATTTTTTTTATTCTGTTTATATTTATAATAGGTAATCAAGATGTTCCATCCGAAACCGATATTCTGCTGCAGAAAGTATCAGATACCTTATCAAATGTGCTGCCGGTCTCATCGTCCCCAATACCGGCCTCATCGTCTCCAGTACCAGAAACATTGTTACCTCTTAAGACAAATCATACAACCGCATCCATGGAAACAGATGTCATCATTCTCAATGATTCCACAATCAAATCAGAATTCGTCGGTATCAAGGATGAGTCGAACGAGATCTATAAGTCGTGTACCGACCTTCCAGAGAATACTTTGAGTACTAGCACGCCAAATATGACTGCGACGGGTTTGCAAGAGAATACCTCTGACTACGTCTCAGCGATAAGCGAGGACTTGTCGATCAGTGACTGGGAATATCAGCTTCCGGCTCCGCCAACTGCCTTTCGCGATTCACATTCGCCTGTCTTTGATGATTATGATACAGTTACACTGGGATCAGTAGAGGCCTTCAAAGAACCACTAGGAAATTCAGTTTCGGAGTTAGCTAATACGACAGATAGCAATAAGAATATCGAATCGACAAAGAATTTATTGAATAGTTCTGAAGCGAATTTTGAATTTCAGGAAGCTTTAAATGAAAAAATGGATTTTGTGCCAGAAGCGGAAATTGATAAACAAATATTAAACAAATCTGTCGAGCAAACATCTGTCGTTTCCCGTAAAACGAAAGCTAATTCAAATTTGCGGAAAGAAATTATTTCGGAGTTGGAAAACAAAATAGAGACTGGAACATTAACGCATACCATTAATAAGGATTTTGATAGAAAAAATATGAACAATTTATCCGCACCGGAGATAGCGCCTGTGGACAATACCTTGTCCAACTTTACAATTACTACCTATACCAAACAGAATAGTCTAGACATTTTTGAAGAGTTTGAAGAATCCAGTGGTTATGCGAGAAACTCGGATGATAGATTTATTAAAACATTTGCTACACTTTCAAGGAATAAAGCAGACAGTTATGATAAAAGTATGACGAATATGCATTTAATTAACAATATATCACATGATAAGAAGACACATAAATCGAATGCCAATAACCTTGATTGTAAAAGCGAACCAAAAAATCACAATCAAGATGAATTGATCCACAGACTGCAGTCTCTCAATGCGACCAATGAAAAGACTAATATCCAGCGATCCAAGAGTTATATATCGATATCCAGTAATGCCAAATATCAAACAGAAACGCAAAAAATCGGTGAAAGAAAGCACGAGTCGCAAGTTGAGCAGGAAATTAGTGGTATAAAAAAATCTACAAGCATCACAGATTTGAATGTCGATGTATTACGAGGCAATGAAAAGTTCTCGCAATGGAGAGATAACATATTAAAATTTCAAAAAGAGCCTAGCAAGGAGAAGCAATTACAATCATTGCAGGTAATTTTAAGTTATAGGATAATTATAATCCAAATATGATAGATCATAAGTCAAATATGATAGATTCAACTTATTATATATTAGAAGAAGGTTGTTTATTTTATTAAAAAATAAATAGATTGCGGAATTATATTAATGTATTATTTTAACTTGTAGGTGTTGAAAAGTATTTTACCGCAGTTGAAAAATGTTCAACAAGCGGAGGAAAATATGTCTAAAGAATACAGTAGCGCATTATTAACTGAAAAAAGGTGAGTATTACACTTACAAGTTAATCTTATAGGACTCAAATATTATTCAGTATTCTAATGCTAAATTAGATTTCTCTAATATTAATTACTTTATCATCTTACTCTCTCAATATTGATTATGTATTTTATAATAATTAAGTTATTTTTTGACAGATATGAGTCTGAATCCAATGAACAATCGATTAAAATGAGTGTTTCGACACGCGAATCTCAAGATTCAGAATGTAAACAAGAACCAGAATGTAAACAATTATCAAAAGAAAAAAATATAAAACGTTACGTTTACACTGGTCCACCTGCGATCAGTCTGGGTAGTTGGTCGGAAAGACCCAGTATTAATGTTCAAATCAAAATGGACACCGATTATAAACTAGGAGGAAACAATACGAACAGCAGTAAGACTGTTGTTAATATTAACAGCACAAAAAATGAAAAGGATTTTGCGAGCTATGTCAGCAATGTCAATAAAAATAACATCGCTAAGCAGGAGATTAAAATCAATTCTTCAGCAAATAAAAATCCTGACGAACTCACGAAAAAGCTAATCACACATACAACAGCATCAGGTTTCAAGACACCAATGTCGAGTCGAATTAACATGATTGATTCGACAAAAGACAAAGATAGACCCTTCGTGATGGGAGTTGAGTTGAAGAAAACCTCCATTGAGATGCCGAAGGAAATTTCCAAGAACAATGAAAACGAAATCGATACATCAATAAATTTCAGAGAATTGACAAATACATTCGCTCAACATATGAAGCAGAAACCTAAACGCGCTAATATTAATTACTCGTCGAACAGTAATATACAGATGGATAAGATAGAAAAAGCAGAAGAACCGAATGTCAAGCAAAATGGTCATGCCAAATTTGCGAAGGTACCTAATCAAAACGATCTTTCATCCAAAAGTCAATTCTACAAGCACGATACTCAGGGAAATGCACAGATAAAAAAGTTTACGTCTGTTGTGGGTGTAAATGGGACAAGTCAAAATTTTAGGCCGCAAAATGAAACATCTCTCAAATGTAATATCAATAACTTTGTCAAAATCAATCCACCTATGCCTGTCGTAAAGGGATTCAAAATACCTATTACTGAATCTAAAGTGAATAATAATGAAATAAAGCATGAACTATCAACAATAGATGGTTCCAGTGAGGACATGCATTCTTCTAAATTTCCAACCATGCCAGTGATAATGGGAGTAACACTGAAAAATGCTAATGCAAAATCCACATCAGTATCGGTTCAATTAGATTCTAGGGATACACTGTTGGAATCTATCAGGAATTTTGGTGGACGTGAAAAGTTAAAAAGTGTAAGTATATGATGCAAATTTTATCCTTTAAATGGGTATTTAAAACAAAAATTGTTTAGTTTTTTTGAATTTTTAAAAATAATTTGAGCAAAAAATCGAAACAAAGTTTAAATAGTTATAATTTTTAAACTTAAGTTATATGATTTGTTATAACTATGTTATATACTGCAAGGAACCGTGTTTACTGTGTTACTGGGTATAAAATAAAAATTAACTATTATAAAAAGATAACTATTTTCTGTTTCAGATTGCAGGGAGATATTAATTGTGTGCTAATACTCTATAAATATCTAAAGCAATTTGGACAGTTATGAAGAATCTGTTTGATACAAAAACTCCAAGATTTGTGGAAGTATTTTTTTTTTCATTATATGTAGATTTATATCATTTATTTTTATTTGTAAATCGATATCAGGTTAAATGTGAAAGCTATATCTTTACAAAAAAAAAAAACATGTGCAAATAATTTTGAAAAAAATTTAATCCTAGAATACTACTAAAACTTATATTCCAAATAGGATGCATTCTAAAAGACTTGATAATTTAGCACTAAAATTGGTGATTGTTAGATCTCGAAAATCATTAAAAACAAAAATACGCACTCTTTATTGCAATATTTTTCTATTTATTCAATTACTATATGTATTATTAAAAATTTTTTGTTTAAATAAAATTTACAATTTTGCAATGCAAAGATGTGAATTGATATTAGTTCAAATTTGGAAATAAAACAAAAATATTTGATCTACAATTTTAGTGTTAATATATAGTTATTATTATATATAATTATTATTATATTTTGTTTTTTGTAGTATTTTGGGATTAGCTTATAAAAAAAATATCCAAATGGCATTTTAATATATTATGCGCTGATTTATACAGTTAAAAATCACATATCGAAATGAAAAATATTTTTGGAAACATATTTACACATGCTCTTATATGTAATACACATACTTATATTACACACACACACATATATATATGAATATGTTAAATCCAAGAAATGAAGATATTTATGTTTCTCACATCGCATTTAACGTAGACAAAAAAAAAACAGCTAAGAAATATGTCTTCATGCTATTAGTAATCGATATTGCAACTTGCTCGAGTATTACATTTTATTATACATATTATACATTCTTTCAAGCTATACTTTCAATAGAAATAATTAAATGATATTAAAATCCAGTTATGGCTCCACCTTAAGCACATGTAAATATAATATAGAAAAAGCTACAACAACCAAAACTCCGTCGCAAGACGAAAGAAAATGTACATAGTATTCGATATTTACTTGATCGTTAAAAGAGGACGGGAATTTATTTTATTTACATGAATAGTCATCAATGATTGCTCATTAATTAACGTGAAGAGAGAAAATTAGATTAGTTATCTTTAGTTTAATTGTTTAGTAGAACCGTTTGATTTTAGCTTTATTGAAACGTATACTTATAAAAAAGATATATAATACCAAAATTAATCGTGAATAAATCGATATAGATATTAATAGCGATTTAATGCTAAATATTAACATGTTCAATTTTCACGATTAACTGTAAGTTTCTATCAACGGGACCAAAGGTGATATCTTATTTTATCTATGTACAACACTAATTTAGAGTTGTGTAGAATGCGTCATATTACTGTGTTAAATACGAAATAGTCTTTTAAATCTGGTCAATATTGAGTTATATCGAAATGATTGGACTTAATGATATAAATTTATAATCATATAGACAAATGTATTATAAATAATAAAAATATTGAGCAATTTATTTTTCTCCATAGATATTGTATCGATATAACAAGCGATTGCATTTTGGCATAAAGTATGAAGTACAATAGTATATATATATATATGGATATATTTCATATATATTTATATATGTATTTTTTCTTAGCCCGTCTATAAGTTGTACAGCAATCATTTATGAAAATTGAAAAATGAATTGTAAAAACAATTAATATTTAGATAGTAATTTTCACTATACTATAAATGAGAAAATAAAATAAAAATGAAGTTTTTAAAATTTCAAATTTGAAATTTTTATTTATATTATCTCTTTTATCTATGTTCCCAGTATCTCAGTATTGAAATTTGTGTAAGTATTATCGGCGAAAGGCCAAGAATTGGTCTTACAGGGAGAGTTTTTTAGCGGGTGCGAGTCCCGCATATCCCACCGGATCGGCCGGTGGGAATGCATAATGCATTTTTCTCTTCCTTCGCAAAACAAAAAAAAAATCTAATATTTTTGCGAATTTTGAAGTTTAAAATTTTCGCGCTACTTGCAATTTACCTCATGTTACTTCTATGCTGATTATGTTCTCCTGTTACTTTTGCGAATTTTAAAACTTCAAATTCTGTCGCTTTTTAAAATTTGAATTTGTGCCACCTCTTTGCTGATTATGTTCTCCTGATATGCTACCTCTTTGCTGATCATGTTCTCCTGTTACTTTTGCGAATTTTAAAACTTCAAATTCTGGCGCTTTTTAAAATTTGAATTTGTGCCACCTCTTTGCTGATTATGTTCTCCTGATATGCTACCTCTTTGCTGATCATGTTCTCCTGTTACTTTTGCGAATTTTAAAACTTCAAATTCTGGCGCTTTTTAAAATTTGAATTAGTGCCACCTCTTTGCTGATTATGTTCTCCTGATATGCTACCTCTTTGCTGATCATGTTCTCCTGTTACTTTTGCGAATTTTAAAACTTCAAATTCTGGCGCTTTTTAAAATTTGAATTTGTGCCACCTCTTTGCTGATTATGTTCTCCTGATATGCTACCTCTTTGCTGATCATGTTCTCCTGTTACTTTTGCGAATTTTAAAACTTCAAATTCAGGCGCCTTTTAAAATTTGAATTAGTGCCACCTCTTTGCTGATTATGTTCTCCTGATACGTTACCTCTTTGCTGATCATGTTCTCCTGATACTTTTGCGGATTTCGAAGCTTCAAATTTTCGCTCTTTTTAAAATTTTAATTTGTGCCATCTCTTTGCAGATCATGTTCTCCTGATACTTTTGCGGATTTCGAAACTTTAAATTTTTGCGCTTTTTAAAATTTTAGTTTGTGCCACTTCTTTACTAATTATGTTCTGATACTTTTACGGATTTCGAAGCTTCAAATTTTCGCGTTTTTTTAAATTCTACTAGTTTAATATATATATATATATATATATATATATATATATATATATATATATATGTGTGTGTGTTTGTGTGGGAAAATGGATGGGTATGGTTAATCAAAAAAGCATATGCATTTTGTATTTTTAATACAGTTTATTAGATTTAAAAAAAATTACAAAATATATTTTACAAACTATATTTTTAATTCTCTTATCTACGTTATATAATAATTCACATATTTTCTTATATATACGTTATATAATAATTCACACACGCCCGCTCGCAGTTATTTTTATTATTATACAATAATAGACATTTTTTATTATGTACATTTATACATATATTGTATATCGGGTACTGGACCCAATTGCTTTCGCTTTAATTAACATTTTGCGCGCGCGCGCACACACACACACACACGCACACATACACACACACACACACACACAACACGCAGTCGTTTTTATTACTATACAATAATGCATTACTATACAATTATTTTATTATATATATACGCATATATATCGGATATCGGACGCAATTGCTTTCGCTATTAACTATACATACATTTTGCACACACGCTCACACGCAATCATATTTTTATTATAATACATAGTCATTTTATTACTATATGTATACATCGCTTTAACACTACATTTTGTACACACATACATACACACACACACACGCACGCAGTCATTTTTATTATTATACAATATAATGCACACAAACATTTTATTACATATGGGTATATAGATGCATATATTATTGGTTATTGAAGACATATATATATATGGTTATTAAATGCAATCAAATGCACGTGATTTTTTAGATCAAATCAATTGTCTTGCGACGAAGTCAATTCGTGTATCAATAATTTTGTGCATCACAAATAGAATGTTAATTTTTGATATAAGTATGCATTCATTTCAATATAATCACTTTATATACCTTTGTATATATATTGATTTAATGCAATACATATAATCACAATAACATAATTTATATATAATTTTCCAATAATATTACTCAAAATACAAATATATAAAGTAATAAATTCTAAATCTGTAGATTCATATTATAAATTAATTATTATATTAAATAATACAAATTGTATATTGCCACGGGAAAGGAAATATATAAACATATATGTATATGTATAATATATATACATATATGTATAATATATATTGCAACAAAAAATCACAGCTGTAAAAAACAAAATATTGAAACAAATTTTATAAACACTATCAAGTGTTTATAAAATTGTATAAAATGTAGTAACTCTGCACTAAAAATGAGTATTTCTCTGTCAAATTTTTTAATATTTTACTCTTTGTTTAATATTCTTTATATAATTAACAATATTGAAATCCATTATTAACGGATATCCAATCTTTTAATAAGTATTCAATAGCAATACAAAAGAAAAAAAGACTAAGAAGAGAAATATATATCTTTCTATTTTTTAATTAATAACTCGAAAACAAATAGAATTTCTTAAATTTATTGATTAAGATAAATAATCATTATGTTATTTTACGAATGATGTTATTTCACTTATAATTCTCTTTAACTTTCTCTGTTTGGATATCATTTTTGTTCATACTTTAATACCATTGTCCTTAAAACTAAAAATTGGAAGCATTTTTTGTATTTAATATTTACTGTATACACACACATGCATACATGTGAATAAATTTTGATAAAGATTAAAAATCATTAATCATCAGGTATAGGAGTATTGCAATTTCCATGCCACAGTTTAATCTCTGAGTGGCATTCTGAATAGTTAGCAAATATATCCGCATAACCACGATCACGCCACCAGGTACAAAGCTGCCTATTCCAACCACAATCAACTGTGTGAATAAGTTCTGGTCTTTCCATGCCTAGAAGTGTATAGAAATCTTGATCGCCTAAATGACCCTATAACAAGACATATAATGTTTATAGTAATATCTGATAAATATAATATAATCCCATATATAATAAATTAGTAAAATAATATGTTCTGTATAAAAAATATTACATATTAAGTGCACTTTCATTGGCCAAACCTAAATCAATTTTTTTTTTTATAAAAATATTGAGAAGTTTACAAGTTGAAATATAACTAATTAAAAATAAAAAGCTTCAGAATAAAATTATATATATATATATATATATATATATATATATATATATCCCGTGTAATCAACGTAAAATAGTATGTAACTAGAGAACAAATGAATGGAAATATTAAAATTAATATAGATTTATTAGAAAGATAGGAAGGAATTAAATAATGGAATATTTTGGATAAGTAAAAAATTATTATATATTATGTTATATTGTGTGTAAAAGCACAAAAAAAATAAGCAAAATTATTTAATTACCTTAAAGTGATATTTCTCTGTCATTGTATCCACACTGTTCTTAGTAACAATTTCTTTATATTCAAATGATTTTCGTAGTCTTTCTAAATTAAAAAGTACCATCCCACTATTGTAGCCAGGATATCCGCCTTTATGTCGAGGTTCGCCAAACATTGTTGTTGGATGTTTAGTGCGATATAAATATAAAACATGTCGGTAAACTGGAGTTAGCTCTGGAGCCAAGCCAAACAAAGCCTCCTTCCCAAAATTGTTAAATTCTTCAAATAAATCCTTCACGTCTCTGCGAAACTTTGTATCCGCATCAAACATTACAGCTAGTTTCTGATGACTGGGTGCAATCTTATGCATACCCAGTGAGAGAAAGAATAATGCATCAGAATAATATGTCCCTGGTTTACTACTGAAATGTGGGGACATAACTGACACAATATCCTCTAGTTGTGTGGCCAGTATGTGTACATCATAATAAAATACCTGAAACTAAATAAAAAATATTTATTTATATAATCATATAAATTTACATGATTCTGTACATAATTACATGACTTTATACACAATATAATTCATACAAAATAAACATTCAAATTAAAAAAGAAAAAAAAAAGGGAATATAATCGCAATTTTTAGAAGTAAAATCACATTTTGTGTTTAAAGAAGCTACAATATGCCAAAAAAGAAAATATATATATAAAGATTTAGATTTGTCTTACAGTATAATACTATAATAAATAATATAATACTATTTATACTCTATAAATTGATACATTTCATACAAGATAAATATCATAGACAGAAAAAAACAGAAATACCTTTATAAATTTCCCAGTATTAACTTTAACATCTCGAATAACAATTTGTGCTATACTTTTACTCTCATCATCGCTTATTACATGAAAAGCAATATTTACAGAGCTCAATCTGAGTAAAGAATCTACAAATATTTGAAACTTGCGTTTCATGGGCGAGTTTGAAGCAACTTTGGTAAAAATACACCAAATATTGTAATAGTCTGCCCAATCATGTAGCAAAGTGCTTGCTGTCGAAGATAAATAATTGTCTTGAACAATTTCAATAGAATAATTTGTTACTGTTAAGGTGGTTGTAAGATTTCCCAGGCTTGCATTTTGCATGCGCATATTGGGCACAATCCAGTGCCCACCATTGGATGTCTGATAGCAATAAAGGGCTACCAGAAACAACACAAGGATTGTCAGCCTCAGTAGTAATTTGCGTAACAAGGGCATTTAACCCGTATCCCTTATTTTTCTATCCTAAAAGAACAAACAAACAGTTGAGTAATGAGAGAAAAAAAGAAATTCTTAAAATATAAAATGTCTTGAGTGAGAGAGAAAACGAGCTTATAATAAATCAATTTTATATTTTCTATAATTCCATAATTCATCCACTTAATTTATTTTGTTTAATTTAAACGATTTTTCTCAATCGACAAAGTATTAATATCGAATCACAAAAGTAAAAAAAAATATTAATGCTTACGTGAACATGATTAGCGGTCGATTATTTGTTATCGCGTTGCCCTATAGATCAGCTGTTTAGAGTTTCCCATCGAACAATATTACATCTGCTGAACATCATTGTTCTCTTACATTGGGATTTGCATCGTGATATTTTTGTTCATATTGTGCACATAAAACAGTAAACAAAAACACTTTTATTACACAATATGAGCCCAAGTTATCAATTAAAGCCACTTTAATTAAACTCCAATTAATTTAATTGCAGAGCGAGCAAAATAAAAATACTGTTTATAAAAGTAGAGAGAAGATCCTGAGATAACACATCTAAACGCATACACACCTAAACAATAGGAGTGCATGACAGATAGCAGGGCATGGCGGATGTCGAATGGCGGCCTTTCGTATAGTGGCGCCTCTATAATATTGCGTGCGTAAAATTATGCACTGCATTCGAGAATACGATTAGAGAAATATAAATGACATATCTTTTTTTAGATTTGCTTTCTACGTCTCGAAATATATAAAATGTATTTTAAAAAATCGATAAGGAATTCTTTATCACTTTACATAATTGTACGCATGAATGAATGTGTGAATAATATTTTATTCTTTATTCTAATATATTTATAAATAATTTTCTAATTCCAAGATTTCAAATAAATGCCTTCATGAGTCTTTTAATTTTATTAAATCGAATAAGCGATTTTCGTGACAACTTTTATCTTATCGTGATATGATTCATTCTCTGTTACTATTGATGGCCGCAATGAGATAAATTGCTTGTATACTTTTTATCAGTTTCTATCAGGACATATAACAAGACGATACTGTAATATTTCATTTTTACAAAAAATAAAATAAAAAGCATCATAAATAATATTTAAAGTATTGAATTTTGTGTAATTCCATTAGATTCCTCCATTGTAAACTGTGCATTAATGTGAAAAATACAAAAATTGGAAGGTGTGATAAATTATCTTTATGATTAAAAAAGAAGAGCATTTTTAAAATTACATTTTTTTATTATGTAAAAAAATAGAACTATGCTATTAATGAAAATTTATGCCATGAAATTTCAAAAGTGAAAATCTCTATAAAACTATGTTGAACATGATTGTGATACATTTGACTAGTCAAGATAATGTTAATTATCAAATAATGAGTTGTCTTCTATAAGATTGAATTACGTAAGTAAACATGTCTAAATTTGAATTTTTTTTTTTTTAATGAATAATCTCTGCTCAATTCATCAAATTTTTAATTAAGCTACCTGCACACTCGTTGATCACAAAGTAAAAGTAAGAGATAAAAGGAATTTTGTTGTAAAAAGTAAATAATAATTTGTAATATCAAAACACATGTAGTGAGCCTGAAGATATACATATACATGTATTAAACAAGTGAGAAAGAGTGTCAAAATTCTTATTATATATATATATAAGAATTTAAGCTCTCTTTTAATTGTGACATAATCTTAAAATATAAAAAAAATAATTATACAACGCATCTACAACAGTTAAACTCGAGTCTAGAAAACGTTACTTCATCGAACATAAAAAAAAAGAAGATGCAGCAAGTACCGACGATCTCGCGGTCTGCTTCCCTTGGCAGGAAATCAAAAGAATCTAAGAATTTTTCATCGAGAAAACAAAATATGCATCATCGCAAGTATGATTATTAAATATTTTATCTTATTAAGAAATGTTTTGATAACATAAACATTCTATGCAAGCTATTGCTCCTTTCTTGTGCAACACAAGCGCACAGCGTTAGACAATTATTGTTTATATTTGCTGTTAGAAATTTTGCTATTTGCTGTCCGTTATTAATTTCACAATTATCAATTATTGTGTCATTAATTTTTATTAATTTATTCCATAATGGGACGGCTTCGCTCGGAGCTATTGATGTATCGCAATGCGTTGTATGCAAGGGCAAGGTAAAATCGCCCAAAATGATGACATGTCGTCATATTTTCTGCCTACAATGTTTCAAAAATCGACTTATGATATCATATAAAAAAGGTATGTATTTAATTGTCACGGATTCAAAAAATTACGATATAATTAAAGAATAAAAAATAATTTAATATTAATAATAATAATAATAATAATAGTCATACATAAAACCGAATAATATTTCGATTTTGCCCTCTGAACTTTTAAGCAAGCGTTAGCTATAAGTAAAATAGTATAAGCAAAATGTTTGCCGTATAATCAATCGCACGTTTATTTTAGATGGTAGTATGTGCCCGGTCTGCAATGTAGTAGTAATCGCCAATAAAATAGATAAAGAGCAAGAATCAAAGAGTGCGGTAAGTTTTGCGCCCTTACCGCCAAAGATCCGAGATAAGAAATGCCGTGCCTGCGGTGAAATTTGCGAGAATAAGTGTAAGCACTGTAAACGCGTAAGTAATTTTGAAATTAACATAATCAATAAATCTGCATTTCGCTACCAGAGAACCTTATTTTCTATCAATTTTTTCATGATTTCAATTGCAATAAAGTTACATTACAATAATCTATTATTATAATCTATTGCTAAATTCTGACTGTAACTATTAGAAAATCAATTATAATTATGAAGTAAAAGATTTTTTCAATATTTTAATTTACACAATATTTTCTCTGTTACAGAGATTTTGCGATGTCTGCTGGACAAGTCATATTAATGATTTGAAAGAAGAACTTGGCAATATAAATGGAGATCTTGAGACATCAATAGTGAGATTTGAAGATAAAATCAGCAATTTTCAGGTAATTTATTGACTGGAATAAAAAAGATGTTTAAAAGACATTTATATGTCTAAAAAAAATTAGACATTTTTTTAAACATGATAACGCAGAAAAAGTGTTTTGTCTGAAGCACACAGATATAATAGAGTTAATTCATTTCTTTGTTGTAGAGTAAAGCAAACGAGATGCTAGAGTTTATTAATAGGGACACCGAAGGCAAAATAATTGAACTTCAAAAGAAAAGGGAAAGTCAGATTAAGAAGGTTGAACACATAGTTACTAGAGGCGAAATGTCAATGGGGGATATTAGAGAAAGAATATACCAAGCACAAATGGAGATAAGACAACAGAAAGAAGAATCATATGATGTGCTGCCCGATAATGAAACCAAGGTATGATATTTAGAATTTTTATCTTGTACTCGACTTTTCTTCTATCGTTATGTTTTGCATTTATTTACCTTACATTTACATTATTAAGGTTTGTGTGAATAAAAATTGCATTAAAGATGATCCCTAAAAAGAGAACCGCGAAACGTACGTTTTTTAAATATATGATTTAAAATCTTTTGTATTAAAATAAAAAAATATTATATGCGCTCTTTTTACTGCGCCGGATTCTATTTGTCATTTCTTAATTTAATTTATAATTATTTTGAAACGCACGTTTTAAATATTGCATTTCAAAAGTTTGATCTATTATATTTATTTATAATTTCCACGCGTACATATACAGACAGAAAATGAATTCTTATCAAATAAAATGAAGAGTATTATATTCATATAAATGCAATAATTATATGTTTAAAAAAATTATGTAAAAGAAAGTTAAGAATATATTTTAACACAAATTTTTGAATATTAATGATATTTCTACGCACATATATATATTTGTAATATAAAAAATTTTTTCTTTTTCTTTTTTATTATTTCATTATTTTTTCTTCCTTTTATTCGTTTTATTTATTAATAGAAATTTTAAAACATTTAATATTAAATATTTAATTAATTTGCGACTTATATTACTTAATATTATATTGGAAATTAATAAAAAATAAATAGCTGAGCGTATAAAAAAAAGTTTGATCAGACATTGTTCTTTCTCTTTCTTTGATGTATATTTATCATACATCGTATTGATTTTATTCTAATATTAAATAAAAAACTATTGAATTGTCAAATATAATCCACGTATACACATTCTCAAATAACTCTCTTTCGAGATAACGTAATCTGAGTTTTTCTGGCCTTCTGAAAGAGAAAGAAAGAGAGAGAGATACTATGCCCGGTCTCTTTGGTTCTAAAATCTGGACCAGCGCCGTACCTGTCTTGTGCAGGATGCCTCATAGTATTGATTACTTGAGAAGAGGAAGGTATGTAGGAGGAGGGGGAGAATGGTTGGCGAATATATGGGACTAGCCGAGGCGAAAGAACCGGTAGCGGGATTTGGTCGGAATTTTCATCGTTTTCCGCAAAGCCAATAAGATAAACAAAAAGCGAACTCGAGACGAAAAAATTCTGACAATAACAAAAACATCACGATGCGCACAAAAAATTGCATAGAACTTATTGCTAAGAAATATGGCAAAATATAACATGAAAGAAAAATATTGCAATCAATATTCCGTTAAATATAATGAAAATAAAATATGATAAGTAAAGGTTGATTAAATGGTTGATTAATAAAACATCGCATGAGAAAAAGTTAAAACGTTATCATGTGTGTGATTGTTATAATTATCTACAACAAATCTATTACAGAAAGATCTAATGAATAAAGAGAGTTTATATGATTTTTTATGTATAACAAATATTTTTTCAATTACTTTGGTTTTGTGTATGTGTACGTGTGTATGTGTGTAAATTTTATATGTATAATAAAAAATAGTTTCATCAGCATTTTAACAATATACTAATTATTTTAATTGTAATTTATTTTAATATCTGTTTTCTTCTAATTTTAATTCTGAAAAAGAAAATGAAAAAAATTATGACAGTTCATATAAAATTTATGTTTGGCTATTAAAAACTATAAAAAAAACTTGTCTTTTAGATATTTAATCAAACATTACACACTTTAAAACTTTATTTTCAACAAAATTCAATTTAAAGTTTAATTGTCAAAATTTAAAATTAAACTTTGAACTTACTTTGCGACACATTATGATTTCTCTTACCAAGTTTTAGGAGAATCATATTTTCGATTTGTTAGTTAATTTTTAAATAGATAGTTATCATCGTATGTATTTGTTTGTGTATATAATGTGCGATGTATGTTGTATATTTTGTTGTGTACTGTATGTGTGTGTGTTGGGGAAGAAAAATACGCTTTATTATAAATAATTATTAGAAATAAATAACGCTATAACCCAAAATGGACTTGAACGAAAATAAGTCAACAGAATTCGAGAATTTGATCAATATTATAGAGAGATTTATATAAAACGTTAAAGCATCAGATTTGTATCCAAAGGAGTGCCGGCATTAAATGGAGTAAAAAAAACCGACGGTAACGACGAGAAATGCGCCGCGTAGCGTAGGGAAAGAGATAGAGGGACGGGATGAGAGCGGGTTCGCGAACCGATAGAACCTACCCGGGATAGCAGGAGAATAATGGTGTTGGTGTATAAGGCACGAGCAGCGAACGTCTGCTACTGACAGCCCATTACCACTGTACAAACGCAGACACGGCGGTCTGGTACGATGGCGAAGGCTTTTCCGAATCCTGTCTCTTTCTCCGCAACCTGGCTTTCCTCCACGTCCTTCTTTTCCTCCTTCATCTGCTCCTCTCTCTTTCTTCCACATCGTTTCTTCTCTTCTATCCCTCGCTCCATCGCCATCATCCCCAAGATATCGAAGATCTCCACCCTGCGAAGAAGTAAACCAGATAATGAGATACACTCGCGACTTTGTATTCTATTATGAAAATATAGAATATTAGAAATTTCTACAAAATATAATACCTTTATTAAATATATATCTCTAATTGTAAATCGATTCTTTTTTAGAAAAAAAGAAATCCTGTACATGATCGAAATTTTTCTCTTACTTTCCATCACAAAGCATCTGCTTCGGTAGAGAATTTAAGCACAATCAGATCACTCTTTTAAAACTATTTAATCCACAATTTTGTCAAAAGTTCCTCTTTAAATCTATACAATAAGTGGCAAATCGTTTGTTTACTGTTTGAAGTACACAATAGGAGCTCAATTTCTATATAAAGTAAACGAAAATTAAAATCCACGAATTTATAAATGTGAGAAAAATGAAGTCAAAAATAGAAGACAAATTTTGACTCCTGCAATTATTTATTATTTACGATTATTTGACATTAATTCTCTTTACTCAAATAATTAAATCAGATAGTACATTTTTTACATAAAAATTTTGATGTTAAAATCAATGAAAAGGGAAAGGCCTTTTTATCATCTGTTTTTATTTTAATTCCTAATGAAAACTCTTTAAATTTTTATATTCCATTTACCCCTTGCTTATTATACTTTATTTTTATTATATTTAACGGAATAATAATTGTAATATTTTTTTACATCGTACTTTGCCATATTTCTTTAGTAATAAGTCTTATGCGATTTCTTGTGTGCAATGTTTTCGTTATCATCATCATTTTTCTGTCTTGAGTTCGCTTTACGTCTATCTTATTTAATTGCATCTATAAATTTATCTTTTAACCTTTTAACGTATCTAAATCAATCTCGTTTATATCATTAAAGAAGGTTTACGTAAAGAAAGTGCTGTTCAGTTGCTTTAAGGTGCCTCTTGTACTAACAAGAAAAGAAGATTTTGCAGATTGTACACTCACGTGGACAAAATGGGGGATCCAGCTTGAATCAATTCACAGTGTATTGTCCTCTCTCTCCTTCTCTCTCTCCTCTCTCTCTCTCTCTCTCTCTCTCTCTTTCCCTCTAGGATGGCTTTTTCGGGGTTGGTTCGTAGCCACGCCCGACACCCTCGTCAGGCCACGCCCGTACTCACATACACAGGGAGAAACACAACATGCATGCGCATATACGTGCACACACATAGCCCGAAGGCTCTGCAGGACCCAAGGGCTAATAATTCACGTCATAAGCACACCCTACCATAAAGAGTCAGCTACAGGCATCGGGCGTATATATTCCATAGCGGCAGCATAAACGCTATCCAGTTGCAGTTACTGTTAATTACCGATCATCTTTTATAATTTATTGCCGCGCCTGTTAGCACGAAATTTGCTGTGCCTGGAAAATTTGCCCGATGACTGACTAGCCTGACAATTATGTAACGCGCCGCCGAATCATTCCCCGAAGTAACTCACTTGCGATGACGAGTCAGCATTGACGCAGTGATTTCCGATACTCCATTAATTGAATGTAATAATATGGAAAGGAATCAATTTTCGGAAATAGACCTTTGAATGTAATAGAAGAACGTTATAAAAATAAAATTTTATAATAGAGAAAGATAAATAATAATAATTAATAATAAAGATGTAATAATTCTTTTCTGACACATGTAAAATGATTAACTCCATTGAGTATATATATCGGACTATATATTATTCAAAATCCAAAATTATTTGACAATTTATTTATCACATAATTTAACGTCTAACAAGAATTATTTTATTATTTTTATAAGATAATTAAACAAAAACTATTTTGAAAGTGAGAATATCTTACTTAGTGCATTATAATGATAGACATAAAAGTAATATTTTTTACTTTTTCTAATTGACCAAAGATATCAAAAGAATAAAAATAACTTTGCGTAAAGAAATCACGTGTAACCATTCCATTCCAAAGTATGTAAAATTAAATTATTTAATCCTTTATCTTTTATCTCATTCTGTATATTAATATAATGAACGAAAAATAAATTAGTTAACATTAGAAAAAATTATGTACAATATTATTATATAAAACAATTGAATATATAATAGTTAAATGTGATAGAAAATAATTTTCGATCTCATTATAAAATATTATTTTTAGCGTTTTTTTAATATGACTATATTTGAAAATTTAGTTTAGAATTTTAATCCTTTTCCGTATAATTTAAAAAAATAACAATTTAAAAAATAATTTCTTTCTCTCTCTTCTTGGTTCTTTCATAATACATTTTGATTAAAACTGATACAAAAATAGTATGACAGCAATGTTTTTCGCGCTGATAACGTTACTAATGTAATGGAAAATCAACGGGATCATTCATAATTTGTTACAGAGTACGATATGTCCCTTTCACTTTTGGGGATGAGGGCGCCCCGAATTGCTAGTGTGGCCGGTAGTTGGCCCCTAAAATTAGCCACAGTGACATATTGAAGAGCGTGTGTCGTACCCCCTAAGACACGGTCCTCTTCTCCCTTCTCTCCCCCACCTTAAAACGCACAAAGCCGTCCTGGGAAAATCAACTGACGCGTAACTAAACGGTGTATCATTAATTCCAACGTGTATGTTTATATCGCGCTGGTTAAAGAGCGCGTGGGGCTCCTGTGACTGCATTTAGGGGGACGGAGTCCCAGATTTTCAAATTGGCTCATTTTTATGCACCGGGAATCGCGAAAAGTAGAAATCATAAGCATGATATCGAAAGCAGGTTCAAGATGCACTTTTCCACAATTATATATGTGCAGTTTAATAATAACATATAATTCATTAACATGTTTTCTTCTCTAAATCTTTGTTTGCTATTTTATATAATAATTGAATATAATTTGTGGATTATTAGATATTTTAAAATATGAACTTTTAAAATATTATAAGCTTTTGTTAATCATAAATAATTAATATCTTTATTTTATATTTAAATTATATATGTATAATAAAAAGAGAATATAAAATTATAAATCTTTTTTTTATTTTTTAAGTGTGTATGCATCAAAGTAGCGCTATTAAATACCGATAACAAAATCACCTTTTGCCAAAAATGCTTGATCAATACGCACCATTATTTTCGAATGTGACTCGTCAAAGATCTCTTAATTGCAATTTTCATTTTTGTCTTTCCCTCGATCTTTGTCATCTCGCTAGAGACGATGCGCTCAATTCTCTATTGTTGCCTGCTCTTGTTGAGGAGTTACCGCATCATCGGACAGAGATGTCGATTCTTGGGTAACCATTTTATCGGCATGCGTATCCCTGTCCATACCTGATTGGCGTGAAATATATCGACGCACCTGAGTGTCGTGAAAAAACGACGACAAAGGCGTTTTGCGTTGCACTTTGAAGTTACCGTAGGAGTACTTTAAACGATTTTCCTCGACGAATGCATGTAAATAAATGTCACAAATCTGTATTATTCTGAATATAAAAAATGTGTTGTTTTAAAAAATAAAAGTTCTCTTCTGTATATTTTCAAACATTTCCAGTTATAAAAAACACGTAAAGATATATAGCTACATCTGAGGCGACACTCATCAGATTTTTATATGATATTCTAATTTTCCCCTCGATTCTTCATTTGAGCATACGTTTATATTTTTAACTTATACTTGTGTTGTTATTTTATATTTATCAATTTTTAAATAACTGAAAAAATTTTAAACTTAAAAATTATTAAAGCATTTACAGAAGAAATATTTCTATTTCCTCGACGGTACAATCTTGAAGAGGGATTATGTGTCTCGAGATTAAATATCAATAGAATGGAAAGCATGCCAAAATAAATTTTATTTGCTTATGTATCTTCTAACTTTTATCAAGATGGTAGTAAACCGGTTCGTAAAAATTCCTCGTCACATATTACGACATTGGCGAATCATCGCAACGTCGGAGGTCCATCACCGACGCAAACAGGCTTTAGGCCACCAAGCCTATTTAGTACACGTGTCCTCGCACGTTGAATCGTGGCAATCCTCATGACGATCAAACGGCCTGGACGAGCGAGAGAGAGAAAAGGGGCCGGGATAAGCACAAAGGGCCCGCACGCTTCGCCACGTGACTGCCAGTGGTACGACTTTGGGGTACCGTAAGTGCCAGAAAGCACAAAGCTTCATCTTTCTCTCGCTCTTCATCTATCTCTCTCTTGCTCTTCTTTCATCCCTCTTTATGCCGACGATTGGCCGCAATTTAGCGACGCGTCGTTGCACATTGTACGAGATTTGCGGCAGAGAACGTCAACTGCATTGCTCTGCATATTTCATTTTTGTTCATTCGCCAATTTATCAGCAAGAAATTGCTCGCATAGAAGAAATGTTTGTCATTTTTGGGTCTTTGAAACTTGAACAATTCAAGTCATTTTGCAATATACATAAAGAATGTATCTCCTATACATATATGTATGTGTGTGTGTATAAGCTGTAGATAACATTTATAATAAAATAGAGTTATATTAAATAGTTTATTTTTCTATAATTATTATACGTATAATATAATGATATAACGTTACAAATAAATTGAAGTGCAAATTATATATATTTACTTAAATTATAATTTTATTATTATATCATGATTTAACTTATTTTAATTATATATAAATTATATAAGAGACAAAAGAACGCTGCACATAGTATCATTTAACATAATTATTTTATATAATTTTTTATTATTTTAATTTTGTGCATATATATTTCATGTATTTTCAGATCTATTTTCAGGTTAGAAAATACATCTGTATCCTAGATAGATCAATGTATATCCTGCTTTAATAGAACAAAAATATTACTAATCATATCTGTGATGACATAATGTTTCATGCCAGATTTTAACTTTATGTTAAAAATATGTTGTATTTATGTTTCAGGTAACAGCATTTCTAGATTTACAACAAAAAGCTGCAGAAGTAATGGCAGCAGTTGCCATTTGGGAATCGGAATTGAATAATATACAAAAGGGATTTAAGAAAGTTAACAAAAAGGAAAAATTGCCTGTCAAAAAAAACAAGAGTTCTCTGTATAAGTAAACAAATTTTTAATCTATCGTATTAAATAAATTTAAATTAAAAATTTCTTAATTTTTTAGTTTAAGCAAATATCATTTTGTGTCAAGTTTCACGAAAAATTGTGCATAAATTATTCTACTATAACATATATTGCACAGTATAAGATCATTAAATAAAAATTAAAATGACAGACGGAAAACTTTCACATCCAAAATTATCGCGAATCGTGACATGGTGCAGCGACCGTCGGCGCTCGCCGTTGATTCCTGGAGGGATAACATTATCACGACCTGTCCGGGGTCAGGACAGGTTGTCATTCTGGACAGGAAGTTCAAAGTTGTCCGGAGGATTCGTCACCAAGAGATGATGGCACCTCAAGGACTCGCTTTCCTGCAGGAGAATGATGAGATATATGTGACAGGTTTTGATATTTAATTTTTAAACTTTTATTTTTTACTAGACGTATTCTGATTTTATTGCATTTTTAAATCCCTTTTCCGATGAAAATATTTTACGGAAATTATAACAAAATTATAATAAAATAGTATTGAATTATATACTGAAATCTCTATCAATTAATCTCTTATCGCGCGTTTTAATTTCTTATTAAAATTTTAATAAAAATTCAAAGACGTTTATTAAGAGCTAATTGTATTCAATAAATTTCAATAAAATTTGATATATATATTAAATTTCATAGAAAGTTTTATAAAAAATATCTTTTAAAATAATTTTTTATAATTTATCATATATTGTTAATAAAGTAATAATAAATGCACGCTACTTTTAAATTGTGACGTTTACAGATAAATATTAAACATTTATATTGTATTATATCACATTTTAAATATTATTTTAAAAACAATGCAAAAGTGAAAGTCTTTTGATTTTTAGTTTCAAGATTTAATATATTATATGTATAAATAATTAATTCTTTTAAATATCTATTTATCACACACACAATGTTGATTCGCGCACGATTTAATATCTTTCACAGATAAATGGAGGCACTGCATATTCGTATTTGACCACAAGGGCGAGCTCGTTCGTCGCATGTGCAATAAGGGCAATGGAGAATTAGAACTGCTTTCGCCGGAGGGAATCGCGTTTCATCCGGAACGAAACGTGCTTTACATCGCCGATACCGGAAACAATCGCGTCCAAGTCCTCGAGAAGAACGGCGTGTATTTAGACAGTATCGGTCCTAAGAGTAAACACGTGAAGGGCACTGTCAAATTCCATAGAACCGGCCCGATCGCCAGCCAACTAAATCAACCGACAGACGTAGCTGTCACGATAACGCGTATCTTCGTCGCCGATTCCGGCAATCATAAAGTGAAGGTAAAACGCGTCCTCGTTTGCGATTGTTGTTTATATACAGTTCGAATATTTTGTTATTATATATAGTTCGAATATTTTGTTTTTTTAATAAACAATGTTTTTCCTTAAATGTTATGGAAAGTTTAACAAATATTTGTTTATGTTGACATATATGTATTTATGTGATATAGGAAATATTAATTTCGAAATAAAATATTTAATGTCGAAATTAAAATAATTGCACATAAAAGAAATATGTTTAGTATTTTGTATTATCGCGCTTTTTATAAATATAATCCGATAGAGATTTGCATAATGCATGCAATTTAAAAATAATTAAATATTTTTTAAAAAAGATATGATAAATAATTAATGCATGCAAAAGTCAAACATAAATCTATCGATTATTACACTAATGTATTAACAAAATAAATATTTTACAATAAATAAAATATAATCTTTTTTTGTACGTCATACAGATATTTAACCACGATGGACAAATTCTTCAAACAATTGGCGACGTTGGTATCGCAAAGGGTTTGTTTAGGTTAATATAAACTATTATTGCTAATTAAGTTTATTGTTACTGAAATTAGAAGTCTGCTAAAGAAATAAATTACTTTTAATTCTCGTAGATCGCCCGAAGTATTAAGTATCGACAAGAAAGAAAATATCATTGTGGGTGACGCTGGAAATGGAAGAGTGCAGATTTTTTCCCCAAAAGGTGAATTTCTACGGATACTAGGCGACAGAAAGACCCAGGGATATAAGTTTGCATGGATATCTGGTATATACGTGACAAATAATTGCGACATTTTAGTCTCTGATAGCAAGAATAACTTTATATATTTATTTTAATGTGTTTTGCAGTGTCTTTTCTTTATTCTAAACCCTTTCCCTTCGAAACTGTGATTCCTTTGATTTTAAGCCAAATAAAGTTAATTTTCAATTTTGAAAATTACTCACGACATCGAAAAATTAATTGTTGCCAATACTTTTTAATGAATTTATTTTTTATCGTACTTACGTAAAATCCAGATCCTGGATACGCGATTTCGAAGGCCCTCGATTTAAGAAATCGACATGGCGATTCAATAGATAAATAGAATCGATAAAACGTGAATCGTAATGTTTATTTTTCCCAAACCGCGTTTCCAATCGTAGATCAAATAGATTCGCGGCGTGAGGCGCCGGCTCTCTCGTCTACCCGTTTGACCAATAAATAATTTCGCAAACAAATTGATCCCCAGAGACTATAAACAGATACTTAGAGGCACGCGCTCTCGTGACCCGGCGAATAAAATGTCCTAACATAAGCGCGATTGTAGATTGAACTGTCGGACAATAGAAAACCATCCGACAGTTAGACCCCTACTGTGAGAACCGAAGTGGGCCCCGCGGCGTGAAATCTCTATTATTCCGGGGGTCGGAGCGCGTACAGAACTGTTCGACGGGCACGCGTGTGTGCGTGCGCGCCAAGGGGGATGCACTGGTGCTGACAAGGGGTAATCGGCCGGTCCTCGCCCCTCGAAAATAATGTAATCGCGAATTAAATGTTTGCTCGGATATCGACGATCTCCTCCGAGGGGATTCCCTCGTCCGAGGAAATCCAATCGGAAGTGGATTTGACTCTGACAACTATACGATCTTTGAAAAGATCTGTTTCTCGTGGTATGCATTTATTGTTAAATAACAAATACATTAATCGAAATCTTTGACCATTGACTCTGTAATTTATTTTTATCGCTCTATCATGAATCTTTGATGTCTGCCACTTTCTCTCTGATCTCAATAAATATAAAAATACATATAAAACACACGGTGAAATGTAAATATAAAATAATATTACATTAAAAAAGTATAAAAATAATAAAGTAAAGTAAAGTGTGTTTAATATAGATATGAAAATATGTTTATTCATATCTTATATAAATTTGATTTGACAAAAGTTTATATTGACAAATTTATTGCAATTTATATCAAATACGCAAATATTGCATACAATATTGCGTGCGAATGCTACCGAAGAGAAAAAATACCATAGAGATAGCGAAAGAAAGAGAGGGAAATATTTGGAGCGAATCTCTGAAGCTACGCTCTCCCTTAAACAGACGTGACAAATCGAGATAAATAATGGTTTGTGAGAATACAAAGCTCACTTGAAATTTGTCATAGTGATACTCGAAACGGCACGCTCCCAAGTAATTGTGGATGGATTGCGCGAATAAAATGATACGTACTCGAGTCACTGTATCTGGGTTTGTTACATGATGCAAATGATTTGGCAAAATATAAAATAAAAAATATAAAATATTTCATTATAATTTAATGTATTTAAAATTTTATAAACCAAACTAAATTTTTCCAAAATAATGTAAGAAAATAATATTAGAAAATAATCATGTATATTAACACAAGTTGATATTTGTTATCAAAAATTAAAGAAAAAAATTGAAAATGATTTATTCGTCACTTTCACTTGATAAAAGAATCTCTTTTCCTTTTTGCGTCTAAAATAATTTTATTAATATCAATTGTCTCTTCTTTCTGTCTCTCTCTTTCTCCCATTGATCCCGAATTGATTTTTCACCATGAGATAGTATCGAAATATGCAGATCAAGCGCGTTCGGCTATCGAAGGATTAATCTATCGCGGTGAAGGGCTGCATATAAGGACTTGGACTTGGTGTTCTCACAGGTTCGAAGGCTTAATTATATGCATATCATCGTTCTGTGTGGGTCAGTCAATAATAATTCGGTGATGCCTTCGGCGAGGATCAACCGCGGATTGTTCTATCCCTCTCTCTCTCTCTCTCTCTCTCTCTCTCTCTCTCTCTCTCTCTCTCTCGCTCCGAACTCGTTTCAACGGGGACAAAACTTTGTCCGGTCTACGTGTAGTAGATAGGTATAACCCCGGCGTACAACCACTATTGTGATCGTATTAACACCTCGCATAATTGCACCGTCGCGTTTCTCTCGTCGCGCGTGCACTAAACACGGCTCATTTGAATATTGGCCCATTCATACTATTGGGAAGGCTAATAATCGCGCTCTTAAAAGAGAGACACCACCGTCGCCGATCAATTTCGGTTGCCGCTATTCTCCAAATGTCATTTCGCATGATGCTTTCTCAGGCTGTCACAACGAACAATTTTTGCAAGTCGAATCGCAAAATCACCGAGATCAGCTTATTTTTAGATGCACTTTGTTAATCTTTTTTTTTTATATTTAGAATAAAATATTTGTATAGAGCTAATTCTATAAATGTATAATTTATGTGTGATAGAATCCGATCTCGATAAGAACCATAGTGCTAAATTCTCCTGATTTTTTATATTAATAGCTAAACGCAATTTTTTTAATTGATAAAAATTTATTTGTAATTATTAATATTTTAAGAAGAGATACTCGAATTATTTTTTCTCTGTTAATTGCAAAAATATAACAAACTTAATTGATAGGAATGACAAATTTTCTACTGTAAAAAGAAAATAAATTTATATGAACAGATTAGATTAACTTGAGATATTATAAAAAAGTACATTAAAAATAATTAATTACATTATTATGTATAATTTTTGAATTTGTCAATTTTGACATCAGATTCGTATTTAGCAATCTAAAAAATTCTTAATTTTAATTAAACACAATTAAATACTATTTGATAAATCATCAATGATTCAATTCACAATTTTTCCACAATAATTCTCTCTTTATATTTACATATATTTTACTGATCGTCGAAAAAAAAGACAAAAGAGAATCATTTTTAAATCAAAGGAACGTTCGCAATATTTTATCCGTGTTTGGCGAAATTGAAAAATTGCCCCGCCACCCCTCGCTATACTACTAAAACGCCCTTCTTTCTCCTGTGAATAAATCCACCCCCGCGTCTACCGTCGAGGTGACGACATGCGATAGTGGGTGGGGACGAATAAAATTTCTACGGGGTTACGTTCCAGGGGTTGCATCTCGGCCGATAAAACCCTCGCTGGAGTGCTCGCCCACCAATCTCGTGTGCGTTTGATAATCGCACCCCATATTCGTCTCGGCTCACCATTGGCTAGAAACCCGCCCAGGGGTTGGTATCGATCATCCCTCGTGCTACCCCGGTGCTTTTCATATATAAAGCGGCCTCCCCAGGGACATCACTGATAGTCTAAATCCGTGTATTCTCCGTACTGATATTCTCACTCGAGCTATCAATCGATTGATCGGTCGTGGGAAGATCAATAGAAAAATCAAAATTAAAAAAACTGACGTGTAAAAAATTGCAATTCTCCAGAAAAAAAAAAAAAATAATAAAAGCAAAAGTTATTTAGTGGAGTTGCTCGTTGATTCGTGATATTCCCAATTTGCGGGAATACTGTCGACGAATGAGATTGTGAAGACGCGTATATTATGGCGAATCATCATCCCGCGTACGATTTCGAGGATAAGAGCCAAAGAATCCGCCATCGGGTTGGCACCACGTCCAGAATCGCAGATTCTACTGTGGCATGCACCAGGTACAAATTTCACCCTTTCTTTCTCAGATAATTAGACATGTGTTAAAAAAACTCGTTCTCTTTAATTAATATGAAATTTAAAAACGCCTTGATTTTATATAATTAATCTCAACAAAGTGTGTGCGTAAATAAGATGAATAACCGTGCATGTGTATGTGGGAGCGAGTGTATGTCTGTGCGTACATGTAGGTGTGGGCATAATATTTGATATTTTATATTGTGGTATTTTATATCTCTAATAATTTATTCTGATATATTCTGATACTTGCCCAATTCATAATTTTCAATAATCAGAGGAAAAAAGATTATAATGTTCAATAATCAAATATTAATAATATTATCGACTTTAAAGATAATGCACATCAAACAAACATAATAGATTATAAAATGTTTGAATTTGTAGCAAAAAGAAAACATAATAGTAAAATCGTCAGCTTCTCTCTCTCTGAACTAATACTTCACTAATTAAAAAATTTATGAAACTTTGATAATACAAGATTCCTATTTTTCCAGAAAATATGTTGAAAATATATATATATTATTATTTTATACTTATATACTTCATTTTAATCACACGCATATATTTTCATATTTATTGTTATTTTCTTTTACGTAAAAAGAAAAAAAGCTGCTTGTGCTGCACTATTATTTATCACATAATAAATAAATGTACTATGCTACAATTTCTGACTAAACAAAACAGAAAAAATATAAAAAATTTATTTAAATAAATTATTAAAATTATTAAAAATATTATATATTAAATTATTAAACTCTCGATTAAATATAACTAAATTATTTAAAAAAATTAAGTATATATAATAATGAGTAAAAAATATCATATAACATTAGTTATATTATGTAAGTATTAATCTCTAAACAAAATCTATATACTATTTCAAAAAATGCAATTTTTCAGTTTTATACAAAGTATTATATGTATAAAACTTATTTAATTAATGCATTCTTAAATAAATTCTATTTTTATAAACTATAATAAACTATAATAAAATAAATTTAAATTAATTGCACATTATTATTGTAATTTTGCAGTACTCAATATTTTGTGGGACCCAGTAATGATATCATTGAGGAAGATTTGGCAGAATTACCTTCATGTGTTTATGCAGGGAGGTCCACGCAGCATGTCACGCACACGTCACCACATACACATTCTCCCTTGCACTACCATATGCCAGTTTCAACGCCAGGTATTGATCATTAAATAATTATAATAATTCAGCATTTGATTGTTTAAATACTATTACATGATTTTTTTTTCAGATCATAATGACACAGAGATGAATGGTGTAGAAGAAGGTTATTATCCAAATGGTAGCCCTTACAGAATTCAACGACACGCCGCTAATATTCGTGAAAGAAAACGTATGCTCAGGTAAGAAATTTTCTAAAGTAATAATAAGAGTTAATTTTTTTTCAACTAAAATGTTTTACGGATATGTCCGTAATAAAATTTACAATAATACATGTATTATAAAAGTATAATATGTGTCTAAAAATTTTTTAGAGATATCAAAAGTATAAAGTAAAATTATCACACAAGCTACTTTGCAAATCATTATTAAAAAAAAATTATTTCTTAATATTTATTATCCGTTATAATATTAATATTTTTTACATTAATAATAAACTGATTTGCAATGTGATGTGTTACACACATATACATACACACTTTAAGATTTCTTTTTATATTTTTTTAACAAGATACTATATATGAGCGGATTGTCAGTGTGATTGCAATTTTTAGCAGCATCAACTCGGCTTTCGACGAGCTCCGGGTCCACGTGCCGACGTTTCCCTATGAGAAGAGACTGTCAAAGATCGATACCTTGCGCTTGGCTATTGCGTATATTGCGTTGTTGCGCGAGGTCTTAGCGGCCAGGCTCGATCCTTTGACGTATGTCGAGAGGTGCCTTAGGGGTGAGATAAATGGCGAACGCGCCGAATGGAACACAAGCGGTATATGCTCAGTTTTAATTGCATTAAATATTTGAAAAAGGACACTAAGAATTATACACATACATTACATACTAATACATATAAAATCAGATAATATCTCATGTTACAAATGCGTTTTTCTTCTAGAACGTATTGAAATATTATTAAGTGAATAATTACATATATAATTGCCATAAAATTATTATGATTTTTTCAATTGAAGAAAAAATATTTCATTGTTGTTTTATATTCATAAACTTTCATGTTATATTAACAGTATTAATGCATTCTATTTCTTACATTAATATTATATATAAAATTATTTTTGTTTAAAAATTAATCATTATTACAACGCGAATAAAAAAATTTTATTTTAATATTAAATTAAACGAGAGAACTAAATATGTGTTTTCATCTGTAAAATAGCTACATCATATGTCAAGATCAAAGTAATCCATGCTATGTAAGTTTCTGTACAGATTTATCGAAAAAGTTACAATATACATTTGTTTATAAAATCAATCTTATGAATTTTGCAACATGTTGATTTACAAATCACGCAACACATTATGACTTCTCATTGTATCGTATATTACAATAATTGTTGCAGATCTGACAGCACGCTTGTCTTGGATAAATTGGGAGAATTTGGGAGTAAATCCAAATCGGCGATCGGTGCTTACAACCCTTGCGCTGACAACTGATAATATGAATTGAATATCCTACAAAACTTTTTCGTAAATCACACAGCAATTCCTCTTTTCTTTGTAAATACCTTCATGTTAAGATAGAGAGAAAGAGAGAAAGAAAAAGAAAAAGAAAAAGTTTAAAAACTTTTTCGCGATCTCGTTTAATTTCATGTGCAATACGAGCGATGAGTATTGTATTCAGTATCTACGTGTAAAAGAATTAGTTAGTGCAATTTATAGTATTTGCTTTGGAATAAAATCGATGCTATTCGAGATTCTTGGTTATCTTTATTATTATTATTATTATTTATATATATGTGAGTGTCCACTTTACATACAATATAGGTTTTTATCTTACACTCTGTCGTGAATTATAGATCTTTCAAATTGACCTTTATTATATTATATTATATTTACTATATCTTCCTATTACATTAAATACAAATTATTTTTATAAAAATGATTAAAAATTAATTAAAAAAATAATTGATTTTTTATCTGTTTTTAATTGTATAAAAAACATAGCTTAAAAAATATGATTAATACTTCACGTTTTTCTTATCAAACACTATATACTTCACTTTATTTAAATTTATTTTTTAAAGCATAAATTAAAAGAATTTAATATCAATAAAAAATGTATATTTTTATTTTTGGAATTGATCTTGTTCACGAACTAATACGTTTGCCTTAATTTTAAGAATTTTTAATTAAATAATTAAAACATTACACCCTATAAATCTGACGCTCTCTTTTCAAGAGAACCTTCATTTGTCGATTTCTCATCGAATCAATTTGTGCATGTGTGCAATCGACGAGCGTGACGAGACATGTGAAAGACGACACTACCGTGATAGTCGACCAAAGTGCTCCGTTTCTCCGCGAAACCTTTTTTCGTTCAGTAGTATCTCTCTATTATTCCCGATGAATGCTGATCATCTTACCTAATCTGGATATTGTTTATAATTTTCCTCGATCTTTTGAGTGAGAGAAGATTTCGGAATATCTTAAGAATTAACCGATATTGATCGTCTTTTAAAGTACGAACTACGATTTCACGTTCTTGTAACGAAAGAAATATATTTGATAAAAGAGAGATTTTTTTTAATAAGATTGATAAGATTCCATCAACTCCCCGAAACCGTAAAGAAGAGTGAATAAAGTTATAAGGTATGTATTTTCTCAACTGTACTATAACAATACTGCATTATCTTGCAAATTTATTTCTATTTTCTTTCATTGTTCACGAAGAATTATCTCATTCTAAATGCAGAAAGTATAATAGAATGCACAGTTAATAGCAAGGATTTAATTTTATAATTTGCTGATTTAATTATTTATAGACAGACAGAAAACGAAGAAACTTATTCAATTAAAGTTAGTTATAAATTACATTGATATTGAATATGCCGGAAAAGCAAACTTTTTCTCTGTCGGATAATCTATAATAAAAACACAGTATCGTGAAAAATCTTATAATAATTTAGGTTAATGGAGGTATCACCAAAAAACTTGCTCGAGCAGTGCACCTTTCAAGAGAAAAGAGAAATCTCTAAGGACATCGGTCCATCACGTGGAAAAGATCAAAGTAAAGATGTCATTGAAAATGCGAGTTATATTGCCTGTCGCGACTTGATCTCGAGTTCAACATCCATTGGTCAAGAGGAAATATCTGACAGAAAGACAGAGGTGATTTTATTGGAGAAAGAACCAGATAGAGATCATTGTGAAACAGCGAGTCGCCAGGTGATCGAGCTGAGCGACAGCGATTCCAAGATGATCCTGCGCCGACAATTTGGAGAATTGAAAGAGAATAGAAATTCAAATTTGCAGAACGACTCGACGTACTATGAAAACATGGAAATTCTACGAAAACTACCGCCAGATACAGTCGTGATAAGACAAGAAACGAGAACAAATAAGGAGGATAGCGATTATAGAGAGTTGATGGAAACGAATAGCAGTGGAAGCAGCTCGACATCCGGTTGCACAGCTGCTAAAGCAAAAAGATTCACCCGAGCTATCAGGAATAAAACGTGAGCAATATTAAAAGATCCTTGCAATAAATCGATGTAGAATATTTTTGTCATATTTAACAAAGAAATATGAAAATAAAATTCTATAATTTTATAATTCTATAATTCTAGACCTATTATCAAAAATAATCACTGATTGACTATAACAAATTCTTCATTCGAAAAATTTTTCTAATTTCTTTTTCAAAAAAACTGGATTTTTTTACCAACTGTATTTAAATTAAAATTTAATAAAGAAACAATTAGAACTACAGAAGAATCTAAAAAACATTTAAATTTTTTTACATACTTTGCATTATAAAATAATTATATAGAAAAAAATTTATAAAAATTTATAAAATTATTTTATATATTAAAAATCTTCACAAATGAAAAATCTGATATTAATCGGATTAAAATTTGCTTCTTTACATTCAAAATTTGATGCATTTTCTAGTCGTGAGACGGTAGAGGTGAGACGAAATCCTATGCGGGTATCTAAGAAGAATATTGATAAGGATTTCCCCCGATCTAAACAACGACTATTAGTCAACAGTAGGAGAGAAATTCGCACAAATTATGAAACCAACAAACGTATTAAATCAGGCACGATGCCTTATATGAAAACTAGATCGGTCACTCGGAAAATGTATACTGTAGGTGCAACTTATCAAGCACCTACCAAAAAAGATGAGACTGAATGGAAGGAATGGCCTGTGCATGGAATGCACGAAAGACCGGTTTACCATCCTCAAGTAAGAAAAATTATCTTTCCTAGTGTCTCCTATTATTATTCTTCGTATCAAATTATATTCTTAAAAACTCGTTACTATAATTTAACTCTTAATAGGTAAGATATATAATTTATAAAAACTTATGAAGCTACAATAAATAGCAATTTTCGTCAAAACTTTTTCCTAAAAGAAAGGAAAAAATTTTCAATACTATAAATTCGTTAAAAAAAAAAAATCTGAATGAGCCTCATTATTTCCAATATCTTCTATATATGATCTTATGGTCTTTAATCTCTTTTATATAATCTATTTATTTTCTAGGCTGGTCTGGCAGTTGAGTACCTAGGAAGGTGTTTCACCAGCCTCGATGGATTATCCTACTGTGAGATTATCGATGAGCCGGAAATCGAAGTGGTCGCCGTCGATCCGCATCGCGATCGACGAGCCCCTTCTATCGAGAAGAAGCCAAAGGGAAGGACGAAAGGAAAAAGCAGATGTTCGTCAAATGCCAAAGATACGTGTAATACTTACTTCTCCGTGGAGGACAAGTCCTTCGAGACATGCATGCATGGAAGTCTTCACTGCGTACTCGGTTATTGCTCGCAAGTTATAACACCAACGTACAAGCAAGCTGTCGAAGAGAGAAAATTAACAGTTTCTACAACTAAGAGCTCTTCGGAAATATCAGCAAAGGAAACGGCAAATGTCATGAATAACGCCATAAGTTCCTCAGAGAATGCCATTAAGTTTGCAGAAAAAACAAAGATAATTGAAGCCATTGCTATAGCACAAAACGCTCAAAAGAAAAATGTCATGAATAACACAAACGGTCGAAGAATCACTGCGACTTATCCATCATCTTCAGCAACGTATATACCAGAAACACAGAGATCGATTGGGGAGAGCGATGGCTCTAAAATTATTCCGCAGAACGGAGAGATGATCAGAATGAATTTAAAACGAATTTTACGAGACGCTTCAAACAACTCTTTCATCTTGCTAAGGAATTCGGCTGCGAAAACGAGCGACGAAAACTGCACAGCAACCGTAAAGGATGTCTTTAATCCAGCCAAGTTGGAAGACGTGTCTGTCGATGACAAGACACTGCCAAACATGTCGTCGATCTATAAAAAGCTAATTTTGTCGAGCGAACCGGCTTTAGGTCGCGAAGAGTCATCAGTGAAAAACAATTTGTACACCTTGAAGAGATATTCTACAAACACACGAGAGAATACGGCAAAGAAGACTTTCTCGGAAAATCAGTTGGAAAACGAGAAAATCGTTCATGCTGCAAAAGAAAATCACAAAAGTAAATCCGCCGATAAAATAAAGATTAACAGAGAGTCAAATGATGAAATGCTGATGATGAGTTCCGGCAAGAGCAGTACGCAATGCAGTGAAACTTCGGAGATCGCCAGAATCCTGTCAGAATACAATAATAGTACATTGAGAAAATCTGCAATGCATAATCGAATTTATGATTCAAAAAATATGAAAGCCAATATATCGAATTCAGGCGCCAAAGCTTTGCCGAAGGACTTCTGGCAAAAAAATATAACAGCAGAAGAAAATCAAAACTTCACAATTCCGGATATAAATGCGGATCTCGATCTCTTGCAGGAAAAATGGAAGAGATATAATGTGTCGCTAGGAGAAAAGAGCAAAGATAATGAGACTGTCAACAGCACACAAAATGCTCGAAACAGCTGTTCATTAGAGAATAATCAAGTTTTTTTCATAGATCGACAGATGAGCTTAAATACATTAAAACATGTGAAAGAAAAATCTGCTAAAACATTTAAGGAACGTGAAATTGTTATGACTGAGACAACACAACAGGAAGGTAAATCAGAGTATTCAAAAGATGAAATTGAAGTCTCGACAGAACCGTTGCAGGAATTACTGGAGAATACTGCAATTTTATATTGTGCTGCCAGTGGCGTTCACCAAGATGATCTATCGAACTATATTGACACTCTTGACAGCAAGCAGAGCATTCAATGGCTAGATAGTTGGAATAACTCGGTCGTGTAAAAAGTTGATGATAAAATAATATTTTACTGTATACGTATATTATATCGTTGAATTTAAAGTTATGTTTATTTATTATAAAGAAATTTTTATCTACAAGATAATTTCGTAGAGCAATTTGCTTATAATAAGTTATGGTACATTCTTTTCCGTTTATTTTATCTATACAAGCAACATATATAGAGGTATTGATATGAATAATATTATGTATATTAAAAATTACAAATATACTTATATTTTAATAACAACTATATCATTATTCTCTTTTATAAAACATTTATGTTAAATTACTGATTTTTTTCTAATATTTTTGTCCATTTTTTGCTTTAATTTTTTATGTATATATCATTATTGTTAGAAGTGTCTAAAGTTGTGCACGATTGAATTCTCAAGACATGTGTACTATGTACACACATTCTGTCTAGATATCCATGCATTAAGATTTAGAATTGTGTTCAAATAATAAAATTTATTGCATTATATTGTAAAATTCGCAATTAATAATAATAATTGTTTTCTTTTTTGTCAAGACGTAGTCAGATAATATAAGCTTTATGCAATCACATAATTAAGAGAAAAATTTAAAAACAATCTTTTATGTTTGCATTTAAGATATTAATCAATAAATACAAGTAAACATTCATGTTCTATTACTTCGAAAATACTAAGAATATCTCTATAAATCTCTTTAGCTTTATAAATATTATTTATACGTTAATCTCTCAGAGGATAAATTGTCTCGTTTTCATGATTAGTATTATGCCGTCATTAATTCCAGCATATATAAAGAGGATGCAAATAATAAAAATTGCAGAATAAATGAAAAATAATGCTATAATACCTAAATTTCGCTGTCAATCTCTACCCTGCCTCCGCTTTCGATGTGTGTACTTACGAGCACTGTAAATGATTAAAAATATAATAGATAAAGATCATAAAAATATTGTTATACTTTGTAACAAAGATTCAAAATGTACAATATTCAAAATGTTTTTAAAATATATTTATAATTTAGCATCTTTTTTTTATTAAAAGAAAAAAATTGCTGATTATCGAGTTCAAATAAAACATGCAAATAAAAGATTTAATATTGAAAAATTTTATGATATTAATTAAATATTCTATAGTTAATACATATATGTATATTTAAATATATGTATTATCAAAAAATATCTTAACATCTTTGAAGGATCAATTATCTACACAAATATTCTATATTAATGTTTTAAAAATGTTTTCACCTGTTTCTGTCAGATTCCGATTCGCTTCCTTTACTAATAGTCTTACTTTCAGTCAACTCTTCGCTGGAGGATTCATTTTCACTGTCAAACTTCCGAGTAGATCCTTTACCGCAAGCTTCGTCATTTTTAATCTTTATCGATTTTCTCTCACTTTTCTTGGAAGATTTTCTCTTCTTTTCGTCTTCTCTTCTCTGACGTCTCTCCTCATCAGAAGTGTTACATCTCGTTTCCTCTTTACGCGACGACCTTCTCTTCCCCTCGCGTTTTTGCGATTTGTCCTGTTTGCTAGAATTACGGGAACTTGACGTCGAGTATCCGGTATCTTGACGACTTTTCCTACAATAACAATAAATTAAATATAATAAATGGAAAATATTTGTGCAATAATTTGTCATGTTGCAGTTTTTTCTTTTTTAAATTTTCTTTCGTTTTAATATACTATTTTTTTTATACAAAATTTATGCACATAACACTTTGTTTTCAAAGGATATATTGAATCTTAATAATAAATTTCTTTCATTATTCATTATTATTCTATCATTTATTTCTTTTTTGTAATTCAATAATTTAATTATTTTTTTTCTACATGGGAAATAGTCGATATATGCCAACCGTTTGGAACAGACAACATTTCTCGGGGATGAATCAAACTTATCGATATCCTCCATCGAATCTTCGGTTTCACTGTAATTTGCCTCTATATCTTTATCACGTCGCCTTTTATGCCTATTATCATCTCGTGAATTCTTCATTCTTACGTTCTTATAAATGTCACCTCTAGAAATAATGCTAATATTCGACACTTCCATTTTATTATATTTCTTGCTCCGTTTGCTTTTGCTTTCGCTTTGTACCACATAAAGTCGATACAACTGCAGCAATATTACAAGCGTATTTTTGCATGTAAAAAATATGTTCATGTAACTGACTATCTGATAATGAATTATCAATATCAAGCGAAATGCTAGAAACGGTCCGTCCTGCAAGATAGAATAGATATTTATTAAATAAAATTAATCTTAAAACTCTTTTATAAGAGACTTTATCAGATTTGCGTCAAAATTATATTCATTAAAAAAAGAAATAAACAATTTTAAAGGCAATAAAGGACTCTCTTCCCGTTATCAATAAACGTCAGCTATATATGAAATATTCAAATAGAAAAAAATTTATTTACAATCACCTACTTAAAAATTGAATCAAAATATTACCATTGTGTAAAGCAATATTTTTCGCATTTCGCTGTCCGACATTTTTTTAGATTTTTATATTATTCAGTGACATACCTGAAGAATCATGTTCAAAGCGATTCCCCATACATCGATACTGCAGCAACTAGTTTCCGTCCGGATCTTTTTCTTAGAGACGCTACTGGAGAGTCGAGATTTCCTCGATTTAGTAGCAGTTAGCACGACCGTAAATTGCATCAGGGACCATGCCCAAATACTTAGAGTCAGGTATACAAGCACAGGCTCCCTCGCTATTCTGTCTTCCTTGAAGGAGTCGAAGAACTCGATAATGTCAGCCGCAGTCCCGATGTACACTAACAGAAGCTGGCTTAATTGATCGCGAGTTAAGTCACCTTTCGGTAACATCCACCGACCGATTATTAAAACTAACATTAAAAATTGTTCGATTAAAGTGACCCATGTTTCCGTGGAAATTTGAATGTCCGGTAATTGAATATCAACCTGAAAAATAAAAAAAAAATTTGTTTTAATAAATTTTAAACAGTCTCTGCTAATTAATTAATTATTATTATTGAGCTATATACAAGGTGTTTTATTTAAATTAAGACCCAAATATATAAAAATGTCCATAAAATTAACAAAAAGTTTACTGTTAGACAAAAGTTGTTTGATTTTGAAAGGAATATTTATAATTATTTCTTACAATAAAAAAGTGATAAAAATCATACGTACGCCGAGAGCTTCTTCTAGATGCTTTAAATCACCGGCTGCTAGATTGGACAAATCGAAATTCTCGGATATGTTGATATCTGATTCGCGAGATCTTAATCTTCTATCCACCTTGTCCAGTTCCAATAGCCAAATTGCAGGTACCACACTACTGAGATATAAAAATACAGATGGGCAAAACCTGGAAATATAATAATAAAAAATATATAATAATTTATATATATATATATATATATATATATATATATATATTATTATATTTCTTTTATAAATTTTCTATATAAATAGTCTTACATATTTATATATAAAAAAATTATATTTATATATAAAATTTATGTATAAAAAATATTAAAAAAAAGTTTTTTATATATTTATATAAGAATAATATTCACATTCCATTATCATATATTGTAATACTATTTTTTATATCAAAATTTTTAAGGAAACACAGATATGCGATGCCGAATTCTGAATCTAATGTTTAGCTACAAATTTATCGATGAGTCAGGTAAACGCAATCAGGTCGCAGTTTGCTTTCCAAGATGTCAATAATTTTTGATCCGGCTCGCATACAATACACATAAACACACACACACACACACACACACATACACATCCTGAATAAAGCGGATTCTAACTCATCAGTGCTCGTGTTACTAATGCTCCAATTTCCGTCTGTCAAATCAAAATGTTCTCACAATATACACGCCCTTTCCGAAAATATCCTTTTACATTAATCTCGCAATGACAATCCTATCTGCAAAGTTTTATCACTATCTACAATATTGCCTATATGTAATAATCATTTAAATAATCTAATCTCGATAATTAGACAGTAAATTTAGACAAAATAATACTTTAAGTATTATATATGTATACACGTATCTGTTATTTATTTCATTCAGTTTTAATTTCAGTTAAATGTATAAAATATTATTTATAACAATTACCACAATTTGTAAAAGAAAGAAAGAGTTGTGCGTACGTGTATGAATATATGAAAATATAGAAAATTACAGAGCTTTACATGATGATTATTTAATATGAACAAAATATGTAAAAAATAAATAATGAAAAATGATTTATATTATGTGACTCAAATAAACAATATTATAAAATTAAATCATTTAATAACTAAAAATAAATTACAATTAATGCAAAAAGTTTAAAATGTAGAGTTTATTTAAAAATAAATGTACAATAATACTTTGTTTTTTTTTTCATTATTTGTTTTTATATAAATAATTAAAAAGTTAAAATATCTTTATCTTTTTTCTTTTCTTTTGTTTTATAAAATCAAATAAATTTCATCTTTTTCGCGCGTACAAGTAATATTTCTAAAAAGTATGTCTGCATCGATAGTTGACGTACCATTTCCATTCTTGATTTTCCTTTATAGTGAGCGTAAAAATGCCCTCGAAGAACAGCAATAAGATGGGACAACTCAGGTACCAGAAAAATGGATTCTTCTTGAAAGTTGTTACTTGCCAAATAGCGATAAAGCCATGCGATGCAAACACCAGGCGCGTGAGAATTGCCTTAATTGTCGCTAAGAACTTTGTCATAATTGTTACTGTTATAATCCTTCGTATTTGCGCGCGTACCGAATTGACCTTCTCACGTACACATGTCACTCGCGTTTAAATTGCATGTATATTTCACACATATTCTCGTTTAAACTTATATTTTATATATTTTTAAATATTGAAAGAGAAATCTCGAAAAGATAAAAATATTATTTAATTAAAGTAAATTAAATATAATGATCAGGAACTATAAAATATGTGGAAATAATCAGAGAAAGAACAGGATCGAAAGACGACTCGCTAAAGAACAGTACGAACTATCTGATAAACGCGATGCGGACATGCGCCCTTTGGATAGGGGTGAATTCTGGTCTTCCATGAATCTTCTCTTCCTTCAAGATTTAAATTCATGTTCATTAAAAAAAAAATTCTGCGTGAAAATTTCTAAATAATAATTCATATTTCACTAGCATAATTGACTGCATTTAATGTGATACTAATTGTTTTAAGCATAGCATTTAAGTGTTAATAGATAGTAATCATCACATTAACTAAAATTGAAGTTTAATTGTTTGTAGTTAATTGTAGAAATACAATTGTAATTCTCAAAAATAATTAAAATTATATATCAAACATAATATGTTTCCTTATATGCGTTACAGTAACATAAAATGATTTTAATGAAATTATTTTATAAGTTAATGTTATGATAAAATTATATCCTATAATAAAGAATTACATGTTTTCCTCAGTATTTCCATGATTATCTCACATTTAAAAATGCATCATTATTTTCTAAATGATACAGTAAGACACTATAGGCTGGTAATTATATTGCATATTCTTGAAGAAAAAAGATTTGGATCTGCACTAGATAAGGAATCTAAGTAGATGTGAATCTCTATTACCAAAATTTAAATCTGTGCTAATTCCTTCTCAAATCTTCACTAAACTGATTCCAGTCTTCATGGAATTTCCATCTTTACTAATCGCGCGCGCGGATTCGAGTTCCTACTATATTATTTTTATTACACTTTTATATCAGGACATTTTAGAAATATAACATGGAATAGAACATATATATATGTGTGTGTGTGTGTGTGTGTGTGTGTGTGTGTGTGTGTGTGTGTGTACACACATACTGAAAAAAATAGAGAGTATCAGCAGTCTTTAGTACATTTTCAGTAATCCATTATCCATTCATAAAAGTAACACTATAAATCGTCGAATTATATCTTTTTTCTTTTAACATATATATATATGTATATATGTATACGCATATGTCTATTTATACATATATATTTATATACAAAATCTGATTGCTTAAAAAATGCATCATCAGAGCTTTAGATAAAAAATATATTTAATAATAAAGGCGAAAGTGAATTCTCGTTGGCGAATAAACTTTAGTAAACAGGACATGTCATCATATAGCACAATTCTTCTTTTAACATCTATTAACAGAGAAATAAAGAAGAAAGAACGGGAAAAAGAAAGAAAATGAGAGGAAGTAACAAAGCCTCTTCTTTGCTTTCCCAAATATATGTAAAACCGATTGAAAGCCTAACGAAAATTACTTTGGCCTCAAATTATAGGTAGATGTGGACAATGTTGAAAGAGTTGTCGGTGTACACGTGGAAATAGAGGGCTCGCTCATGAGAGAATTCGCGGAAGCGTTCGTCTCGCTTTTGTAGCGAATATTAGTATATTCTCTGCCTAACTGAAGTGATTTCTGTAAACAAACAATTGATTAATAGAGATAAATCAATTATTTATAATATCAGTGTACGGTTAAAATTAATACCTGTTCTGCTTGCATTCGCTGAATTACAGTCTCGATATAATGCAGAACGGCGAGGTAAACAAATTTATATTGTGCTTCCGTCTGAACCATTCCTGATCTTTGTGAACGTACTCGTTGTATTGTATGTTGAATATCAATGTCACAATGAAGCCCTAAACATAATACCAAGCGCACGCGCGCAATATGCTAATTAATATAATAATTAATATACTTCATAGTAAATAAGAGTAGTAAATTGATAAAAATATCATTTTATAATAAATCATAAAAGATGTTATAAATTCCCATAAAATTTATTATTGCTATTATTATTTGCAATATATGTATTATTTTAGTTATAAATAATTATTAATCGGTTATTAGTCATTATTTTACTTTACCGTGACGTTTAATTTGATCTAAAATCATGTCAATAACAATAAATGTGCCAGTTCTGCCAATTCCAGCACTACAATGAACAAGAATGGGTCCTATGCATGGTACATTCTGATTATTGGAAGCCAAAGATGCAGCAATCGATTCTTGTCTGGCATTTACATCGTGCAGAAAATTCAGCACACAGCCAGGATCTGATGGAACACCATGATCAGGCCATGCCTATTAATTAATTATGCAATTTAATTCTAATATTACAATATATATACATAATATACATAATGTATATATATACATAAAATTCATGTACTTAATATTTAAAAAAACCAATATCTATTAATCAAATTTATCACATATACTTTTTATATTTACTATATTAACAGAATGACTTGTCATTCTTCTCGCAATTATATCTAAAATCAATAATTGTTAAAAAATGTCAGATTAAAATTATGAGTGAAGGCAGATATTTTATGAAAAGATTATATTGAGAATCTTGCATGTATAAAAATATATAGGATATCCCAGACTTTCGTGATATTCCCGTTATTGCTTAATGTTAATGGCAGATTTCTGAGATTATTAACAAATAAAGATAAAAAGATTAATATAAAACAATATTGAGACTAATAATTCTTAAATAAATATTTATAATTCAGATTGTTCAAAATATGCGCAAATTTTAGGCAATCTAATTAATCAAATTTTAAATATTTTTTATTTAAAAACTATTATAATCTTGATATTTTGAAATTTTCTCTTTTTTCTCTTTAAGTAATTTGAGGAATCTGCTATATCAGAAATCTGGCACACACACATATTTCTTACATATATTTATATACGAACAATAATATAAATAATTTCATTTATAATTAGATACATTACTTGAAAATGATAATGATAAATTCTCCTAGATTCAGAAAAGTTTGGTTTGGTTCCTTGTAGGAGAAACTCACGCAGAGTATAATCAGCAGTCGAGGTTCGCGATACAGCGCGCACTTTCCACTCATTACCATATTCAGCAACTTCTTCTTCTTCCGGCCAATAACGTGCGCATTTATTCTAGAAAAAAAAGAGTAAGATATCCAATTTAGTTTTCTGTTTGCAACAACACTAAAAGTTTAACATACCTTTGCCCTCTCCACTTCCTTTGTGGTCATAACAATCACACGAGTATTTTCTTGATAAACCATATGCCAAAAATCCTGTATGGTGTTTGGAAGACAACCTTGTGTAGCTATGTAACATTTGCCAAATGACGTAACATCCACGCCACTATTAATGGGATCACCTTCCTCGTTCTGCAAAGTAATTTTATCATATAATCTATAAACTTATAAAAATATATGTAATTTCAAAATCATTAGAGTTCTTTTTTCCCAATTTAATATAAATTTTTTTCTATAAAAATATCAAGATATCAATAGTTCTAAATAATTTAAAAAGAATGAGAAATTTATATAATAAATTAAAATTAAAAAAAAAAAGTAACAATCATATATATTCAACTAATCTCAAGTAAGCTTTCTTAAACATGAAGCTAAACTACAAAGATGAAGCTTAATGTTAAAAACTGTAAAAGCATAATAAATGATTAATATCTGTTCAATATTTTTGCTAAAGAAAAACTACCTCAAAAGATATTTATAGAACATCCTGCAAACAAAAAAAGGGAAATATTACCTTTATATAATTAGCATTAATATAATCAGCTCCAGGGATGTTTGGATCTACGTCTTTTAATCGTACCCTAGTATGATCAAAGGGTAAGATGTTCTTATAACGATTCTTTGCGCGATTCTCTGGGCGTAAACCTTCCTTTCTCGAAAATAAATGTCGACATTCTTGCTGTTGCAATGATTCGAATTCTTCCCAGAAACCAGCTTTTCCTTTGCCACGACCTACTTCGCCCTCATTATTTCCAGTAGCTCCATTCCAACACAGCCGGCCGTTGGAACAGCCATTTTCTTTATGTAATTGTTTTACTCTACTCTCTATATCACTAGCATTAATACGTGTCGCATTGAATGGGTGCCTACAAGCAATAACATTTGTGGTGAATTAGGTGAATATTTAGCTTCAAATCTGAAAAATAACAAAGTGAAAAAGTATAGTAAATTAAAAAAAATATTAAAAAAAAAAATATTTTAATGCAAAATTTAAAATATAGTATTTTATTATAAATACTATGTATATTATTTATTATTTAGCATTTATTAAATAAGTTTTTCTTACCGAAGGTGTACAACGCTTCCGCTTGTTTCAACCATTGGATTTCGTTTATAATGTTCAATTAAATCACTGAGACTGTCAAACTTGTGGCCACCACCTACATCATATTTGTTATCCTGCAATAATAATTTTATATATCTACATTGATTTTTCAACATATATGCATGCATATATAATTGGAAATTTAATATCATAGAATAATAAGTATATAAAATATTTAAAAATCTATCTGTATGTATACATGTGAACAATCAAATGTTTGCATTTTGTGAACTCTCACATTATAAACCAATTAAATATCCATGAAGTAAATTTCTTTCCTGCACTATTTTTTTACTATTCATATTTGCCACATGACCACATTAGAGGAAATAAGTGAAGTCATAGAGGAAGAAAAATAACTAAAGAAATAGAGTATAAAATCTTCACTTGAACAGAAGTGTGAATCAAAATAATAAATTTAAGTGGTTACGTCCTAGTTTACAATATTGTACTATTCTTTTGAATAAAGCATAATGTATAATTAATTTTAGCCTAAAATTATCACAGTCCAAAAAAAAATTACAACAGAAAATTTCATTTTTTCGGTACACCTACTAGTTATGCTCCTTCCAATTAATTCTTTTTTCTTTTTATGAAAACCGAAACGTACTTTCATTTTGTATATGCCATCAGAATAAGAATGGCGACTAAGAGAGAAATTCACAACAGAGACATTGCTTAGTTCTGACGGTTCATAATGCATACACTCAATTGTAATTTTAAATATGTTGATGAATGTTACACATGAGATTATTAACCTGAGATCGTATCATAACATGAGTAACGCGATCATCGGTGCGTACGGACAATACAAAATCGCCGGGTTTACTTTGAGACTCGCGCACCAAAAAAGATCCATTTTTTCCGCGTTCCAGCATTAACCGTTCCGCCTCTTTCGCTGACAAATGACCATGAAACCACCTTGAGCCACATTTTACTATTAGCATATGCTGTACTAATTTGATACATTCAAAATATTAACAAGGAACCAAGCACATTGCAATAAATATTAAGCAAATATGTGCACATATCTATGCGGAAATGCATGTACCTTTCAGTTGTAGGATCGGCACAATTGAGAGGATATTTAAGCTCGATAATTTCGCCATTTTTCTCACGCAATTGTCCACCATTTTCCATATAAAATTGTACCAACTCGGAAAGCGTGGCAAATTTTTCACCACCATAAAGATCATAAAAGTCTCCCGTATTTTGTATTTTAATATGAGTCACTTCACCATTTCGTCTGAGAAAAAGATAAAAATATTTTATGTGTTACATATTGATACATTTATATAATAATATATAAAATTATATATCTCATGATACAGAAATAAGCTTTTCTTATATTTACCTGACAGATAATGTAAAATCACCAGGATTTGAAGAACTCGGGCGTGCTAAAAATGAACTGTCATATCCCCTTTCCATTAATAAACGTTCTGCTTCTAAACCTGTGATATTGGGGTGAAACCATCTGCAATTCAAATATTAATTATTTGCATTAGTGTTATTTTTTTACATTATACATTACAACAATTTTTCCAATTAATTCCTCAATTGTCTTTAGTAATATTTAGCACTTTTTCTTTAGATCTTTTTAGAACTCTGGTAAAATTATTAATATACTTTTTATATTTGGAATTATCACAAAGTAATCTACTTGCAAACATACAAGAAAATCTTATAATCCTCAATTAGTGACAAAGGTAGAAAAAGAACAATTATAAATGCCTGAATAATTGAAAACAGTACATCAGTTGTAAACCAATTAGAGCAAGCAGAAACAGCATCATACCAAAAATGGTAACAAGCACACAAATGCCGCTCTCCGTACGACCAGCGATGACGATTTATTCGCGAGTGTACTCATTCGCTCGCACGTGAAATGCTTCTTGGTCTTGTAATTAATATAAATATGTAGATACAAATGAGCTCGAGTTCGTTAAAAATTGCAAGACGTTTAAAATTCGTCGAAAAGCTAAATAAGTAGATTTATAATCTTCGCGTATATCAAAAATTCGCGAACGATAAAAGTGAACTGTATACGGTTATTTAACTCGATAGAGCAAAGTAATCTCTCGGGAGAAGAACATCCTTAAAGTCAATGAGGAAAACGAGAGACACGTGACATGAATCATCGTGGTCATCTCTCGCGTTAAATTAATACTCGTCTCATTTTGCAAATGGAAAGATGCCTCACCTGCGAGATGCCATGTCGCGGTTGTGTGTTCGAGCAGCTTTTACAATCACAACTTAACGATTAATGATTCATAACGACCCTTTTGGAATGCACGCGAATTCAATCGCACGACACTCTCCGAGCGGGATTGGGTGTCAGGCTGAGAATGGTGCCACCATCCTTGTCATCTTTGACATATCTAGCAATATCCAGCTGTATTCGGTGCACGCGAAAACAAAAAAAAAAGGCGACCATCACACTCGATAGATGCGAGGCAAAGTCATAGACATGTAAAATACAGATAGATGGGACGGGTATTGTTTTCAGAGATATTTCTACTCGCGCATGCGCATTGAACGTAACCTTATTGAAATAACAAATTCGTGAGAGAAAGAAAAAATTTTTAAAAGAGACAAGCTCTCAAAAACATCTAGAAAACAAACTCTCCAAAAAATTTTTAGAAAAGACAAGTTTTGGAAGCTTTAGACAAGAAACATCCATAAACATATGATTAGCTGTCAAATAGAAAAATTTTAGGGTCTCTTTAAAAGTTCTCTATTTAATAACCAATTGCCTGACATTGTGTGTCTACCTGTTTTCTTGTTGAAAAGTTTCCTCCTAAAAAAATTTTCGTGCTACATCAATTTCTGATAAGCTCAACCATCTTAAATAATATTCTATCGATGCTTATACTATAATGATAGTGTGTATATACATACTATATATATATATATATATATATACATATATTATTGTCTCTGGTTCACTGGTGCCACGTTGGCAATCGAGTTTCTAGCGCTGAACAATTATCGCCAAGAGAGCTTGTAAATTGCGTCAGTTTTCGCACCGGTGTCTTTAGACAATAGCGGATATTGAAAATGTGAATAAATGTCAACGTGAAAAGAGTGTCCAGGTGTAAAGCGGTTCGCGCGGACGGTGCGCTCCAAGGTGGGGCGAGGGCAGGCTCGAGTGAATCGTCGGCTTTTCCTCGAATTACAATTTTACGTTGACCAGCGACGATCGCATACATATATTCGAATGCTAAGCTAGTGCTTCGCTAAGTATAGTCTCGTACGGTCGGTGTTTCGTTTAATGCGTGAGAAATTAGTGTGATATATGCCAAATCAGATAGTAATGTCGTCGGACATGAACCTGTTCGATCTGCTAGAAGACACGTTTCTTAAAGGGGACGTTAAGGATGAGTTATTCGATGATAATTATGGCGACGATGTCATCGCGGTGAGTCTCGAGTCTCGTTTATTTTCCGTAATCTCATCTATTATGCTTGTAAGCATGCATCAAGCCTGCGGTTTTTACTTTAATCATCGTCTAAAACAAATTGACATTCTTTGTGATGTTTACTCCACACACAGAAGACATCTATTTAATGTAGAAATTTACTGAACATTATTCATTGACTCCTTTAATTTTCGAAATATCTAAATAATATTTAAAAACAATGAAAAATACTTTCTTGTGAAAAATACTTTACATTTAAAATTTTTTATAATATCTGTCTTTTTATTTTTTCACGTTTTTGAAAAGAAAGCGATTTATTTAATTATTATATATATTACTTTACATGAAATATGCTTTGTGTATAAAAGATAGAATTACATTTAAGATTAGATATTATATTTATATTGTTAATTTATATTTCGATTTAATAAGTAACAATTATTTCACAGAAAAAAAATAATAGCTTATTTTCTCACAGAAAAAAATAATAGCTGGAAAATTTATTGCAGAAAAATTATAATGACATTTTGTTATATTCTGTTCATTTTTTGATTCCTGTTCGTTATTAAAAACTACGTGTTCGTTTCATTAATAAATCCGATATATTGCAAAACTGTGTTTAATCTACATTAACATATGGTACAGATAGTACGCACGTGGTCTTGTATTAAGTACGCGCCAATATAAAGAGATCACACGAGAATGGGAATTCCATTCATTTATTTACGTTTCCTTGCTATAAACAATTCACATCGCTTTTATCGTAATCATAATTATATGATTATGCCGAAAATAGTTTAAGATCGCGCACATTCACGATATCAGTAGAGTAACGATAATATTTATAAATTAATATAAAAAATTATTTCATAAGAATTATATTCGACTTACATGTATAAATAAATAAATGTCGCAAAAACAGATATGTCTTCCAAAAACAGTTCGATTAGAGCCGATTTTTTAATTAACATATGGCGCTAATCATCCACGTGCTCGCGCGTACAGCCTCGAATCTGCCGGTAAAACGAAAATATATATTGTATAATACTATATTATATATTTATAGCGACTTGTAAAACAGTAAAAGATTTAAAATAAGTTCTCTTTCATTTAAAAAACAAAAGCAATAAGTTTGTAAGATGCTACAACATATGACAAATGCACTCTAGTACATATTTCAGAATTTGACAGTACATAATATAGTCATCATTTTTATATGAACAATCTTTATTGTCATCTATGTTTATTGAAATTTTTTCTTATTAATATTTTATTATATATATGTATATTGTTTCTCATTAATATAATTAATTATTTATATTACAAATTATTATTAATAAGTTTTTTCTCAGACATATGTATATTATTAATACTTTGTTAGTGTTGTAATAGTATTTAATGTAATTATTTAAAGATATCTTTTTCCTTTTCCCAAACTTACGATCACGTACGGTTTCCACGGCGAATGACCTTCGAACGGATACCGTTAGATTACGGAACTTTTCGTTGCCTGTCTTAATCCTACATTGCATACCAATACACATTTATATTTTTTTTATGTCATTAGTATATTTATATGAGTATATGTGTATATATATGTATATATGTGTATATATCAAGATATTATATATATATATATATATATATATATATATATATATATATATATAATGAAAAGAGAGGAGAGAAAGAGTTAATAGTAAAATTATTTTATTATTATAACAATAAGAGAATAAAATTGTTACGTTATAATAAGAGAAACAGAAAAAGTACTTTTATTTCTCTTATTATTCTTCTTCTGATAAGACTTAAGGTCACATTATCTTATTCCCACCAGCGTTATATGTATATGTTTAAGCTGTAGATGAAACATTTTGATTACGAAAGCCCTTTGCATATTACTTTCTTATTTCTTAATTTATTTTAATTTTACAGTCTTATTCCTTAATTGTTAAAATAACTTGTTAAGTTATATACTTTTCGAACTTTACAATACACTAATAAAATATTATATACATATATCAACATAGAAAAATTATACTTATACAAAAAAAGAATAACAAATACATGATTATTACAGGCGGAGGAATGCCCGACGAATCCCGATGACTTATTTGCCTCAATCTTGAAGATGGAGGAAGATTCGCAACTCGATTTCAACTTGATCGGCGAGGATCTCGAAACTGTTCCATCCTCTTCGTCAGATAGTGGACTCTCTAGTATACTGAGTCTTCCCTATGAACAACAATTGAGTCCATTTTTGTCGAGGGCGGATAATAATGCGGAGGAACAAATTGAGATTAGCAATTCCGATTTAAGCAGTCCACAGGACTATGTAGACTTTGACCCTGCAGCTAGTCCATCTCTGGGCAGCATAGACAGTCCTGTCAGATCTGTCATGAGCTCTAATATTGGTTCACCAGCCACTGACGTGGTCGAAGAGATGGACTATGAACAAACTTTAGTTGCTGTCGTAACGCCAAACAATACTATGTCAAACACGAACGCTACTATTGCCACAGAGCAATCGATTTTTGGTAAGATTCTATTATATCGAGTGAAATATTCCTTAATATGAGCAAATATATTTTTTCTCTCTTTAATATATTTATATGGAAAGCTCAATAATATAGCAGGCAAAAAAAATTAGAAATTTTTTTTCATGTTACAGATTCAGCACCTAAACAAGAAATTCGTATTACACCACAGGAAAATACCATGAATGTTCGTAATTTGACATGTAATGGAAAGCAGAATATTCGACAATTGATCCGCGTCACTCCTGTGGGTAATGGATCTGGTAATCCACGATCTATTTTGTTGCCAGTGAGTCTGAAAGACATAAAAGAAGTTCGAACTATTAAAATTATGACAGCTTCTCAAGCGAAAAATCTGAAAGGCTTTAAAATCAATCAAGCAAATATTATCAATAAACCTGTTCAGGTGGGCAATATATACAAGGTATAATATTTAAGAAGATCTTTAATAATCTCTTAAACTTATATATATATATATATATATATATATATATATATATATATATATCCATATGAAAGTTATATCATTAATCATAATCATATGTTACATAATCATGATGTATTTATAATTTTACCAGCTCTTTTTATACACTAAAACATTTAAAACATATAATTATATCGATTATATTTAGTGATGTATGGAAATGCTGTTTTGAATAACTTTTCTATGTTCAATTAAATTAGATGACTATCAAGCAAGAGGATTCCAGCAGTGATAAAAGTTGCAACTCGAGTGACGAGGTGCCATCGGAAACGGATTCTCCTTATCCGCGGCTCAAATTAAATGCCGAAGAGAAGCGACTATTGCAAAAAGAAGGCATCACATTGCCAAGTCATTATCCATTGACTAAGCACGAAGAACGTGAATTAAAGAGAATCAGACGTAAAATTCGCAACAAGATATCTGCACAAGATTCCCGTAAGAGAAAAAAGGAATATGTGGACGGCTTAGAGGATCGTGTGAAACAATGCACAGAAGAAAATATAAGTTTGCTGAAGCGGATCAAGGTCTTACAGTCGCAAAATCAAAGTCTGGCCGGTCAGTTAAAGCGACTGCAAACGCTTATACAAAAAGGCAACAAGAGTGCTCAACCAGCAACTTGCCTAATGGTCTTGCTGCTTTCGTTAGCTCTCGTCGCTTTACCAAACTTGCGATCACACTCCAATAATAATAATAACGATCTAACTCAAAAACAGGAGCAGTCAGAAAAAGCATCATTGGCGGGTAAGTTCTATTACTTTTTTTATATTTTTCCTAAAGTATATCATCTATCTCTCTTAACTCTACATTTTTTCACTGGTAATTCAAACTCTGTAGATGGTTACATTAATAATGACATATATTTTGATAGTATCACAGCTCATTTTGGGACGTTCAATATGAAATTAAAAATGAAGAAATATAATCCTTTTTTTCAATATTTTGTTTTCTCTTTTAATATTCGTCTTTCAGCTCTAAACACCATATAATATATTCAAATATAATAACAGGATATAAATGGTTACAATAGTAACAATCTCAATAGAAATTTGAAAGTAATAGCATTTGTATGTTTTTTTATGAATAAATTAACATAATTTTCGTTTGCTCTTGATATCATATCATTTAGATAACCATGAAATACACAGACTAAATATCAATAATGATATCAGTAAAATTACAGACCTCGATAAAAATATTTACGCAATAACAGATTAATGTGCTCTTTTAATATAGGATTTTTAGCATTAAAAAAACTAAAATTATTAAAATTTGTTCAAAGAAATTGAAAACAAAGTAAAATTTTTATTTATTTATATAATTATTTGTATAAAGATATGCATTTATTTATCCAAAAAAGAAAATATAAATAGATTATAGTAGTATAATAATATTACTAATTATTATTTGAAAGAAATGCTTTCTTTTTATAATCTACATATCGATTTCTTCTTTATCAAGTTTTTTCAAATTTATTTCGTAGTATTGAGCAGCACACAACAAATTCCACAAATTCTGATGAATCAATATTCTCCAATTTCGTCATAATTGCATATTGCAAGAAATAACAGTCATGAAATTTTTACATGTTGTCTAAACTCGTTAAGGAAGCAGTAAAAAAGTTTTTTGACTGCTTCGAAAATAATATTTTATTATTTTTTATTTATGATTATTTTATCTTTTGTACAATTTATGAAAAGTTGCTTGATTTTTCTAAATTTAACACTATATATATATATATATATATATATATATATATATATATATATATACTTCAAAATATTTTTTTTTTTTTTTTAAATGCAATGTTTCGGAAATTTTTTACTATATTATTTTTAGTGAGATATCCTATATCATGCATGAACTGGAACATGCCTATAGGATTGTTAAAAAGTAGTCTCACCACTTTCTAAATAAAGGCAAGAGAGCATTCTCCTTTCACTGATCCATTTATCACTCAGAATATCAATTTTTCTTTCGTATAACTTTGATGTAGATATCTCAATTAAAATATAATAGCAATAATAGGATATTTCATACCATTTAATAAAGATTACATTATTTACAGGTTTGTTTCTTTATATTTTCCTAACAATAACTAATCTCTAATATATAATTGTATCTAAAAAAATTCGATTTGCCAAATGATTCAATTTATGATGAAATATTTTTTTTTTTTTTAAACATTCTTCATTCATCTTATTCAATTGTCCAAGTTATCGAATAAGCAGCTCGACATATTGTCATTCATTTTTCTGATGTAATCCTTTGCCATATGCTCAGTTGATTCCATTTCTCAGATATAATTTGCAGATTGTCTTCGTACTTTTACCAGTATTTATTTTTGAGTTCTTTCCATCTGAATCAAAATCTTGCTAGAATCTTTTGATAATTTTTCTCTATTCTTATTTTCTTAGGTTCTTAGATGTATCTAAATAATTTTTTATACCTTACATTATATTGAACTTGCTATGTTTTATTATTGTATTTATTATTGTATTATCAGTGTTTTTACTAATCTATCTCTGTTGTGTTGCTATTTCTTCCTCTTTGTCTTTCAACTTTCAAGCTGTCATTCTGTTTCTCTGAAAATATTCTTTTCTTTATCTCCTTCCTTATCTCCAGTTTTGTTCGTTCTTCTTATCTCTATTTTTTTAAAACGTTTTTAAGTATTTTATTAGAAGATTTTTCTATTATCTTTTTTTCACATCTTAGTGCTCTTTTATCTATCTTTATTTTCAATAGTTACCTTTTTTTTGTTTCTTTTTTTACTATATATCCAGGGATATATATCTAAGCTAATATTCATTTTTTTATACTTATCTTGACATTTTTCTATGGCATATCCTTTCTATCTTCATATATCTTTGCTCCTTATATTAGAATGCTTTTGACTCAACTAACTAATCACAAACATCCATATTCTTCTGAAGTCTGCAAACTTTCTTTGTTTTATTAGTTCTATTCTTTTATATTCATTTATTATTCTATTTCATTGTTTCTCTGTAAACTGAGTCTAAGTATTTGAATTTCTATACTTTTTCTATTTCCGTTTCGTTTCATATCCATTTGTTTTTTCTTTCTTATTCTTTTTTTTTTTTTTTACTAAAAATTTATTTCGATAAAAATGGATTTTTCTATTTTATTTTACAAGTACAATTTCAAAATATATAATTCCTTTAAACTATAATCATGTGATCATTAAATTTGAAAAAAATAGATACTGTTAACTGCTCTTTATCTATAGATCTAGCAATTAAATTAATTATACTAATAGCAAACAAATTAATTATATTGAATTAATTATATTGATATGAGGCAATTCTGCTTTAATTTTAGGCCGTTCGAGAACTTTATTGTATACAAAGCAATTAATGGATGAAGAACTACAGCAGTATGGCGAAGAGCTGTTGCAGGAAGTTGAAGGTCTCTTGGACCACGATTACAGTCCGGTAATGCAGATGCCTGTTTATAAACGTGCCCGCATTGACAGTGAAGCCGCAACTAAGTACGTCTCTTCTATGAACCATGTGGGAGGAACGCTTGGTTTAAAACCATATCTTGCCATTTCAAAAACAAATAAACAGTATATCGAGCCACCATTGGATGATGTATGGCCACCACCAAATCCTGGTGGGCAAAAGACAGTCAAAGTAATAAACAAGATTGAAACTTTTACTAACGAATTCAAAATCAACATCTCTGATACTGAAGGCACTAGAACAGTTCTCGTCCAGATGCCTCATGATAAATAAAATGAAATATGTTTCTCGCGTTAGCTTGATAATCCATGAAAAGTAAGCAGAAATCATATGTTAGGTAACATTAGAACAGCAATGACAAATGGGACAAATACGTTTCTTTTGTTTTAAGATATTACTAATGGCCAATTTCTAGCAAATTTTTTATATCCAAGATATAGAATAGCTTTCAGAAAATACAATAATTATACAACTATTGAATAACAATTGTCTAACTACGATTGTTATATGTCTATAGATCTAACAATATTAATATTAGTATTTTCTAAATGTAGAGTCAATATATTTTTCAAATATATCTGCTATTGACTTTATTATTTACTTTATACTACAACGATTTATTTAATATTAAACTGTAAACCGCAGGCGGCCATAGCCAAACATTTTTGCAAGAGAAAGTATATATTTTCTTTGATTAATATAATCTATATACATATATAGCGTGGAAATTGTGTAGAAATTGTCCAAGAATTTTTAAAGATTAGACAATATATATCAAATATTTATTTATAAAAGCTATATATACATACTTATGAGAGTCTTATGATTATAAGTGTATTATTCATCATTTTTGAAATTATATATAACAAAAATTTTTGTAAATATAATGTTTATCATAAAATTTGTTATACATTATTATAGCTTTAATGATAAATGCAATATAGCTCTATAATTAATAAAGATATAAGATAAGCATGTGAATCATATGTATTTACGATTAGATATATGTAAATATATTCACACATATGTGAATGACATATATGTCAAAAAAAAGTATAAACATTTAATAATAGGAGGTGTATGTATGTGCTAATGTGTTAAGTGTATAGTCAATAGTTTCGATTTTTTGAATTTATATTATCTTTGGAGCCTACCTCTCATAGGCTATATATCTTTCATATACATTTAATATTGTCACTTTATAATCAAGGTATAATTTTAATATTGTCTAAAACATTTTAATGTTCAATACAAATCTTTTTTTTATTTTATAAAAGTAAAGGTAATGAAATCGAAGAAAATTATAATTTGATGGTTAAGCTATAATTAAATTGTGTTGTACATCGATTTAAGAATATCTGTTTAGAATTTGTAGCATTAAGTTTTATAAGCTCTGTACAATTCGGCTAACTTATATTTATGAATTGTGTGTTCTTATAGATATGTAAAATACAATTTTATTAATATTCTGACCACCAAATTTTCTTCGATTATTATTATGTGTATATATATATATATATAATATATATATATATATATATATATATATATATATATATATTTATATTTATATTTTTTGTTAATCACTTCTATGTGATATCTTATTAAAAAAACAATGTTTAGAATAAGTGTCATGGGCATAAAAGTTATGATCATCATGTAGATGTGACAATGTAAATCATTCATGTGCACAAATCACTCATGCAAATAAAGAGTTAACACAAAATAATGAAAAACAAATTGTTTAACTCGATAATTTTGCATGTAACAATTAAAGCGAATAGAAATGGTATAGTTTTTGTTGACTTTAAAGACTGTATTATATAAAGAAAGTATATTGATTTAATTTTAAAATATTATTTGCTTTGTATAAGAATAATTTTATTTTTTATATTGGATTAAGTTAGAATACATATTGAATTATTTTTCACTTATGTATACTTGATAGAATATATAATACACACATATATACATGCAATTAAGTGAGAATACTGGCACATATATATACATATATGTATGCTACATGCACGAAATTGTAAATAAAATATATTATTAAAATGTAAGTTTTTATATTACAATTTATTATTTATACATTTTCAGAGATATTGACAAGAAAATAATGGAGATTCTACAAAATTTAAATTAATAACAAAAATTATTTTACATATATATATATATATATATATATATATATATATATATATTCTAATATATTTAATGATGATTAAAGTTAATATTATTTTCATTTCTGTGCATGTATGAAAAATTAAATGTATTTAAAATTATTATTCTTTACATTTAGAAATTAATTTAATATTAAATTAATATTTTATTTTATGATTTTAATGGTCGTCAATTAATATAAATTATGAAATCTTTTAAACTTTGATATTTTTAAGTTTATCTTATATTTATGACTAAATAATCTAACCTAATCTAACCTTACCTGACTCGAGTCATATAAATTTCGCGCCAGTTTTCCGTCGTGATTCTTTTCTACATATATTTTGATTGACTAGATCTTTGTTGATTTTTGTTTAAGCTAATAACACGCACAGTTTATGTATTTTTTTAATGTACACTGGTAATATTATTTCAAATGATCTTTAAATAAACAGGAAATCTGTAATAATAACTTAACAATTCCAAGTGGTATATGTATAACCTTATATAGACATATACACATTTGTGTTAAAAATATTACAATGGGTGATGTGTCAGATTTACTCGATTTATTACCAGTTTATTATTCAAGATTGTTTCCATTTGCTGATTATTATAAGTGGTTAAGTTATGGAAATGGTAAGAGATTTTTTTTATATTTAATTTATATATATAATAATGTTTCATGTTTTTTATTTTCTTTTTAGCGGCTATGTTTAGCAAGAGAGAATTTTCTTTCACACTTTCAGATGATATTTATATACGTTATCAGTCTTTCAATGATCAGAAGGGACTGTCGGATGAAATTAAGAGATTACTGCCACATAAAATTGATATAGGAGCAGTTTATAATGTCCAGTGAAGTATCATTATAAAAATGTTTTTGATTGACCATTTGTTTTTTCAATAATAAATTCTTTAATGCAGTTTATTTCTAGTTTAGAACAGTTAATAAACATTATTTGTAAAAATTTTTAAATTTTTGGTATTGAAAGTTTTATTAATTAAGCTATTAGTTAAATCTTTTTTAAAATAATATAATTATGTAATTATCTCTTTTAGAACATAATAATCATATTATGTTTTAATACTATTTAAAATACTAGTAGAAAAATATAGATAATAAGAAAAAAAAGGTGCAATTTAATTATTAGAGCTTGTATTTATATTTTATTAAAAATGTTTAATTGACTTTTTAGTTTTTATACACTATAAACATAATAAGAGAGTATAAAAAATAACATTCTGTATCTAATTTTAGACCAAAAGATCAAAGAAGAGGTTCTAATTTTCAGCCAATAGAGAGAGAATTAGTATTTGACATAGATATGACTGATTATGATGAAGTAAGAACATGTTGTAAAGGAGCAGATATTTGTAGCAAATGTTGGAAATTTATGTCACTTGCTTGCAAGATATTAGATAGTGCATTGAGGTGTAAGATATCTGCAATATCTCATTATATTGTCTTTAATGTTAAAAACAATTCTGAAATGATTAACTACTTGATTTTTAGTGGACTTTGGATATAAACATATTTTGTGGGTTTTCTCTGGCAGAAGAGGTATTCATTGTTGGGTATGTGACTCCGCAGCTCGCACTTTGTCAGGACAAATACGAGCGGCGGTTGCCGAATATTTACAAGTTATAGACGGAGGTGAATTTATGAAAAAAAAAGTACATCTTGCAGGCGATAAAATTCACCATTCCATTAAGTAGGTCAATATAACACCTATAATAGATACATATTCTAAATAAAGATCAGAAATAGACATGGTATTGTGTACATATTGTAGGCGTGCTCTTGATATCATTGATCCTATCTTTGTTGAAATGTGTATTAAAGAGCAGAACATATTGGGTACAGAAGAAGGAATTGAAAAGTTTCTTCCAATACTGCCTAATGAAGAAGATAGGCAAGAAATGAAGGTGTTGTTCAACAAAGAGAGTACCAGTGAAGCAAGATGGCATGTATTCGTACAATATATCGAATCTAAACGAACAGAGGTACAATTAAACAATTTTTTTTACGACATTACTTATCATATTTTAAATCAAAATATTTAAATTACTTATATATTTCAGGGAGACCGAAAATGGTACTTATATCGTCACTTAATAGAGGAAGTAAAATTACAGTATTCATACCCAAGATTAGACATAAATGTGAGCAAAGGCTTAAATCATTTACTAAAATCTCCTTTTTGTGTTCATCCGAAAACTGGCAAAATCTGTATACCGTTCAATGCGAATGTAGTGGACAAATTTGATCCTGACAAAGTTCCTACAATAATGACGTTGATAGAAGAGATCAACGCATACGATCTACGGGACAAAGCTGAAGAAGAAACATACGATTTAAATAAAAAACGAATAAAAGATTATAAGAAAACAAGTCTGAATAAATCATTGCATATTTTTCAGGAATTCTTAAGACACTTGGAAGCTGAACGGCGGGACCAGAGATTAAAAGGAAAACGTAAGTTTAGATAAATTAGATAAATTACTTTTGTACAATTGCAGTTACAATTTCAAAATGTGTTTGTTTTCAGTTTCAGCTGATAGCATGGAATTTTAAGAAATTTTAAAAATGATAATACTCTTTTTCTCTCTTTCTTATCATTCTTACATTTGATATAATAATATTATTTATAAGATTAAAATGTACTTCTGTAAAAATGAAAAAAGAAAAAAATATTTTTTATATTCGAGTTTTGCTTTTGTTTTTACATATATAGTCTCTCGTGATAAGTTATTATACGTAAGTAGGGCTGTTAGAGGGGCAAAAAGGGGCATGCTGGAATCTCGGTGGCGATCGAACAAAAATCGTGACTTTCGAATTTTTCCAGCGAAACCGAAACACGCGCTCTTAAAAATCGCTTTGAGAAGCACGTTAACGAGATCTCTCCGATTGTGAAGCGTCTCTACTCCACTTCTTGGATCAACGAGATGAGAGATTCCGGACATACGGACAAAAGTAACTCACTCGCGTAAATTATCGTGAAATTCTTGGCGATATTACCGTTAAATCGGATGTACGAGTTATATTAACCAATAAATACAAGAGAGTTGAATTAATCGCTTCAACTTTTTCGGTTCTTGTAAAGATGTATTTAACCGTGTCGTTTTTTGATTGTGTCGAGATTATGCGTCATTTGTTTCTGTCGTTTTAATATGAAAATCGTTTAGAAAGAACGAAATAAAAAATAGTAAGATCTCCGTTCATTCATTGCGAGAAGAAATACTTAAAAGCGATAAATAATATTTAATAATTTATATGATATATTTAAATAATTGCTTTAATTTATCGTCAATTTTATTTTTAGCAAAATTTGATGCCGTTATATTATTTTTTGGTAATTTTATAATTATTTGTATAATATTTTGACCGAACACATTCGCTTGCGCGTTCAGACGCACGTGTTTTTTATAGATCAAATTAGATCAAAATCTTATAAACACACTGTATATTTATAGACTAATTATGAAGTCTTGACTCATTTCACGGTCGAAATATAGAAATCGAAAAACCGAAACGGCCGAAAATAAGAAACCGACGCATCGCGGGGGCTCTCGCGCTACTTTTGTCTCTCGGAATAAAACGTATAATTAAATCTACGATATTTGAATACGATCAATATTTATAACGGCGATTTGCTCCTGCTTATAGTGCTTATTCATCGTCGCGTGGAATCTATAACAAACTCGTACATACGTGCGTGCAAAAAAAAAAAAATGCGTGCGTGCCGCGATCGCAACTCGTCGAATTTGAAATATTTCGTAACGCCGGACTGCGTTTCCGTAACGCGGAACGTCGAACGTCCAAGAGAGAAGAGAGTGATTTATATTTTTCAATTTTAATTTAACGTTAATAATTCATAATAATAATTTACTATTTCCATAATTGTGTGAAAGAATATATGGGTAAAAGTAACATCGTGAATGATACGATCGTAATGCGTATTATAAAATATTGTTTAAATGAACACGTTTATATATATAAGAGAAATATCCATGCATTACGCAGGTGAGGTGCGTGTACATCTATCCTGTAGATTGACATTGCATATGCGCGTTACCGTCTGTAAATAATTACATGCCCTCGTAATTCTTAGATCACATAATTACAGGCATCACGCAGTGATAATAAGTGAGAGAGCACGTGTTGTGCTCGTATGTTTTTATTATAATAAACATAACTATTTTTTCCCTTAAAAGCGCGTTACTTATTGCTATTTTTCACCGATCATTTAAACGCAATTGTCATCTTGTTGATAGCCATAGTAATACATAATTCATCGGATAAGTTATTATTATTTTTAGAGATATATAATATTTTAGAAATATTTATAAGTTTTTATGATTCATGCATCGACTTCTGCGTTAAAAATTAATTATACAAAACTTTATATCTCATTTTCGTTTGTGAAAATGAATGTGGAATTTAATTCGCGAATGATAATTAGTTATCCAAAATGGAACAATACCGACAAAAATAATCTCTTTTTTAGAAATGATATATATCTTCTTTTACGCGCGCTTTCTCCTACCAATAATACCGGAACAATCATATGAATGGAATCAAACGAATTTATAATACATTTTTAATATGTATCATTTATACCCAATTCTATAAATTTTGCTTTGACACACGCGAGTTGCATCTTATCTTTACAAATTAAAAGTTATCAATCTCCATTATTTTGCACCAATATGTTCAGCTAATAATTAATAATTTTTAATAATTACAAAGTATAAATTTTTAAAAAATTGACAAATCTGGTTTTCTCGGACATGAAAATCTTTAACTGCTCGAGAGAGATGAAATTTATTATATTTCATTATAAAGATATCTCCTGTGTTCGATATTCTTACCATGTTAAATCTTTTTTGCATGACAGAATGAGAAGAGCGGAAATCATTATTAAAGAATTATTTTAAACAGAAAGCAATAGCGTACTATCTCTGCGTTTCAATGTTTGAATCAGTTGATTACTCGGTATTCGGAAAACGATCGTTTCTTTTCGACGGAACACCGTCATTTCATGTCTCTCATGTTTGCCGTTAAATTATGCGGATCAGTACAACGGTAACACGTCGAACAAAATAATAAGTAATGTCATGCCGTCAGAATTTTCACGCGAGAAACCGAGTCGCTATCTTTTCCCGTAAATACATCGGACTAGATTTTTCCTAGATCAAGGATATAGATATTTTATCCACTCCCGGAGATTGCATCTCGTCGAAAGCTGTTACGAACATAATCGTATAATCATTGCATGTAATCTGAATAAATGACATTATTTTCAATCTCTACAAAATGATGAATAGCAAGTGATTACAAATACATATGTATGTGTCTTGATTTATGTCTTAATTTGAATATATTTTATGTCACCTTTATATATTTTAAATCATCGATTTTTGTATGAGTGCTCAATCTTTATTATAAATCATCGCTTATAGATGAATTATAATAAATTGAGAGTGACACAAAGTTACAAGTTGTTTAAATATTCTGAAGGAATTTGTCCTGTCTTTGTTATCTTTACAATGTGTTTGGCTCTCGTGAGAGAATTAGAAATTTACTGCGTAACTGAAGAATGCAACAATAATGTGCCAAGGAATCGATATAATTAAGAGCGCCATAATTTCTGGATAGAAACTCTATTTATCACCTTAGAAAATTAGATTCTGCCTGTATGAAGTAAATACTCAATTTCTCTGCGCGAACGTTCGTCATTTTGAGGAAATAGATCGCGGACATAAATCTCGAAATATAATTTCTGTCAGTCGGAAGCGATTACTAATCATTGTTCATCATCATTTATTTTTTTTTTGTCTTGATGGTTCGTTCAAATTTATGTTCTCTGCATCTTTCGCGCCGCTTTTATGAAAGTTTAACGAAGCGTTTTGCTATTTCGAGTATCGTGTATGGTGTCCTCGACAGAAATCTCGTGCGAATTATATTCGTTTGTATTGCGAGAGTCACTCTGTGGACTTATGTAATGACTTACGCATCCTCTTACGATGGAAAAACGCACGATTGTATCAAAATTCACGCATCGCGTGAAAATGACAATTTCCTTAGAATTTAGGACACTTCCAATTTTCCGCTGATTATCCGTTAATCTCCCGCTACTCTTAGCAAATCTTCAATAAATGGACATAGTCCATACTATAAATTTTGCCTTATAAAGTGTAGGATTTCCTACATGAACGGCGAATAGATAAATATCGAGGAAGATTCATAGCGATCAAGGCAATGTTAACGGATTTAAAAGATATATGTGCTAGAGATATTTCATAATGTAATTTATTTATTTGTTATATTATAAACTGTCAACTTTATTATGTGTGTGCACAGTTTGATAAATTATTTTATAAATGTGTTCCCGAAAAAAATAGCTCTTCCTCCATTATACTTGTATGTATACATACAGTATACAGACAGTAGCAACTGCGGCATTTATTGTTATAGTGAGAGTGCAGAGAAAGTCGGTATTTTGGCATCAAAGAATAAAGGCATAATATGAAAGACGCGATGAGATTAATCAAGAAAAGAAAATTAGTTCGATCCAAAGCTAATAAACTAATGAGCGTGAAGATATGGTGCTGAACGTGATGGAGCAAGTGATCAAATGTAACAATTATATCGCGTAAATATGGCATATCAGATCAAACAAAGTATATTAAGATCGATCTCGGCTCGAAAGAAATGAACGTAAAAAAATTTGCCGACAATTCTCTGGTAAAAAAGATATATCATAGTTTTAAATTATTATACTTGCAAGAGATTGTTTTTTATCGTTTTGGAAATTTGAAAGTGTTGGAAGTTTCTTCATTTTCTTTCGACGTGCATAATCGAGTTAGAAAAACACATTAAACGATTAAGATTAGCTTATTTAAACGAAGAGCGCATGAAAAAAAATTTATAAAATATTACATTTGCATAAATTAACAAATAAATTTAGTCATTATTAAAAAATTTAAGAAAGAGTGAGGTATCACAAGGAGATGTCACAGAAGAAGATTTGATAGAATGATTGATTCGTTGTTAAATTGATTCAGACTAATGACAATCAAATTCGTATGGGTTCGCATGATTGTTTCGGTTTCAAGCAAAAGCAAAAGTATCATGAAGAGTGAAGATGCATCAGCAAGAGTGAAATATCGGAAAGAGGAGCAAACGAAGGAAAGTGTGCCGTGTATCAACTTATTCTAGAGGGGAGCATAGAGTTCTTTGGACACCACGAAGAGTCCGAAGTGTTCGTTACAGTGGGGGCAGCTACATAAGTACAACACGGCCTTAAGAAAAGCTTTCATTCTGATAGCAGATCGCAATCCACAGAACCGGTGAACTTATGTGCGATACGCCTTCTACGCGCTCAGCTGTTCACGGAAAAGTGTAGGAAAGAAAAACAAAATATTTTCCTAGAAGATCGGATGCTCGAATGCATTTTGGGAAAAGAGATATATTCACGAAGGAAAAGAAGAGACGTTTGTGATATCATTCAGTCTCACGTTGCTCTCCACCGTATTCTACTTGCGAGATTCCGATAACGTGGTGAGTAAATTCGGCGTTTCTTTCATAACTTTTTGCACGAATCGAACAATTGCTCTGAAACGCGCGATTGTATATACATATATATAATTGCGAATAATTGTATAGAAATTCTCTATATGTATATAAATTTTCTTTAAATTTTTTAAATAATTTTTTTTATCGAACAATATTATATAAGAAAAATTATTTAAAAAATATAAAAAACATTTAAATTTAAAGGAAACTTGTGCTTAAAAGATTTTATATTTATTATTTCAATTATTTTACGCATTGACAGTAATTTTTCAACTAATTGAAATATACCATGTTATTGCAAAACTGTTACTCAACTTTTGATCGACCACCTTTTGATTGGCCACATCGCGACTTTTTTTCTATATGAATCTAATCGTTATTTGTGCAATTTTTAAATAATTCAGGATTTATTTTATAAATATAATATATACCGCATTGGCGATATATATTACATTTATATTTAAATCATTATCTTTAATTTTCCTTACATGTTTAAATAGTTATCATAAAGGCAAAAAAGATATCGCGAATGTATGAATAATTTAAGTCTGCTAACTAAAGTAACAAATTGTCATAAATTTGTCATAAAATCGTATAAAATTTTAACTCATTAAAATTTTTATTGTATTATATATATGATTAAATTTGTGTGTTATATCGTTAAAAGATCTTTTATTGACGGTATCATCACGCGCGTTGCGATTATTTTTATACAGCAATACAAGATTTTAGTACAATCACGTCCGACCTTCTGCAGGTGATCGAAACGATAGCGACATGTCGATCACGATCTCTATCACCGTTCTATTAATTGAAATTCCAGTAATGTCCAACAAGATCCGAACAGCTAGTCGAGCATGGGAAAATAGTGAAGAAGTCTTCTTTTTATGTTAACTATGTGATCGATATCATCATGTCACGCGTCGCTTGTGTGAATGATAAAATGTGAAAATATACTTTTTCTTCTGCCCGTTCTCGCTTCCATAATTCACGATTGATTTACATGATGTATTCTTGAATTGCCTTTTATAAATTTACTTTGTTAGAATATGCTGCTTGTGTGTATATTTTACTATGATCACAAGAACTGATTCCTATTTCAATTTATAAATCAATCGGATTGATAATTCAGTCCATTTTTTTCTTTTTAAAATAATTTTTTTGTCAATATTTTATACGGAAAATTTTTTTCTCTTAAAATTTGTCTTAAAAATCGGATAACATGACATTTTAAAATTATTTTATATGATTTTTTTATTTATTAATATGTGTTATAATAAAATATTAAATACACTCGGTCAAATTGTACTAAAGTATATCTCGTAAAATTTAAATAATTTTAAAAAATGTTAAAGAATTTGTAAAGTTTTATTTTTTTTTAAATAGAAAAAATAATAGAAAAACATATAAGATATACCGTATAAATTTTATAAGTACAATGCGCGCGATACTTTTTTAACTACTCATCAATTAGTATTAATAAAAAGTACTTTTATAAGTAAAATGTAAGTTTATAAAAGAATATGTGATCATTTTATGCAGTTACATAGAAATTAACGAAAAATATTTTTTTGTATAATGCTTGATGCAATGCGATCGATTTATGGATTGACAAAATTGTTTCAAATTCTTCTTTAGTCTGCTGTTTTTCATCGTTTTCTTTCATATATTATCAAAATTAATGTTAGATTTTTTTTCGGCGACGGTGCCTCTGTTGCTTTCTGCGTAAACCGTCATTCTTCACCTTCGTCGTCATGAATACGATGTAAAAGCTCGTTTTCTATTTACGGACTCGATCGTTCGTTCGTGAGGTGGATCATAAGGACCGCTGGTATACCAGACGAATTTTTGTATTCGCTAGCAGTATAACCGGTTTGAGATTCGGACTTGGGAATTTCACTTCCTAACAATTCCAAATACGAATCTAGTAGCGTCTGTAATAAATAAGCAATTTTTTTCGTGACAAGTTGCCAATGTCCAATGCCAATGATCACAGTGCAATAAAATGAAAGGAAACATTTCACGCTCCGAATAATTATCTTCTCTTCATGTATAATATGTGAAAAACGAGATGCAGATTATTTTATCGTTTATGTCTTCCCAAAAAGCGAAACTTACTTAACTGTTGCCGAAAACTGTATCTATATTTGTATCTATATTTCATGCCAGATTTATTTTATTATATATAATTTATACAAATTTATGCAAAACAGAAGAATATTATTTATTTATTGTAAAATAACATTAATTGAGATTACATGCATCTCGAATGCATTTCGCAATTTAAATTATTAATTAGTAATTAATAATTTCTTATATTTGTTGAGAGGAATGGAATAAAACAAAAGTTTTTAGATAAATATAAAAATATAAAAATAATTGATTTTTAAATTGATTGTTATTTTGCACGGCATTCGTAAAATAGGAATTTAGGATAGCAAGTAAGATATGATCATTGAACTTCTTAACAAGATCGCTACGATCATACTTGTAAAGGAGCGGCGCATAGCATTGTACGATTAGAAAATGCCGATTATTCTCTATACGAGATCTAGAATTGACTAAACAATTTCTTGCCTTTATTTAATTATGCCTTTATTTAATTTATAAATTGTGAAGATTTGGTGCAAAAGTGTGAAACAGAAGCACTGTATTATTACTGTTTATGTCGAAATTACAGTTTCTCGTTAAATGAAATGAAAAGAATTGGCAATGTTATTACAGAACAGAAGATGAAAAAGATCATGTTACGTTCTGTTCATTTTATACATATTTTATCTTAATAAATCAAGCAGCTGTCAAATTATTCGTTATAAAATTGCCAATTTCAGAATTAATCAATCATATTGTGTTCGATCCAAAAGTGCCCGATCGAGAAATGTAGACATCTATGACATAAATGAATTAATTTGATTTAATTTTCAACATTATGAAAACACATTATATTTATTATATTTAATGTTGGTGTGTTAAACGAAATTTTTGATTCCGTGAGATATTAATTTTATGTACATACAGAGTAATTCCCTGGAGAGTAAAGTATAAATATTTTATTAACAGATTTTAAAGCTAAAATTTTGTGAAGAATATTATAAGCATGTTATGTGAATGAATTTGATTTTTAATGGTCATTAAGAGCCTCAATACCTCAATAACCAATATTGAACTGTCACAGTAGATTGCAATATCTTTGATTGTATTGTAATGTGGAATTAGTTCTCAATATAACATGTATATTCAGTGATTATAATAGTGGTAATGATATGCTAACGGTTTATTGCATATGAGAGAATGTGTACTACATTTTGCAGTTTTTAAAATTTATGGAGTAGTTCACTAATTTCAATTTTCTAAATATTTCTACAATTTTAAATAATAGGAAATAATTGAAGCTAGAAAACCAATTTTATTTATTTATTTATTTTTTTTTTTTAATAGAATGACAATTTTTTTACGAAGAATTTTCTCTAGAATTTTCTCTAGAATTTTCTCTAGAGTGGAAAATTCTGAGAAAGAAAGTATTAAAACGTATGCATTTCAAAACTAATAGTTCTTGAGGTAGTCTACTTTCAAATTAGTAGTTACGATACTTGTCCCACAAGCATTCAGCTATAAAAGTCAATACATAACTTATATTGGTCAATGATGAAATGCACTTCATGAAATTTATTCTAATTAATTTTATGGCCATCTCATTCCTCCGATCTAACGCCATTCGATTTTAAAAAATATAATAAAATTATTAAGAAAGTTTGATCACATATTAAACAAATGTAAAGACAATAAGACGTAATTCTCAGCGATATAAAGATTACAATTGATCATAATTTTAAACATATTTTATAATGTACACATAGCAGTCCCTATTACGTAAACTAATGTGAATTTGATTTTTTTTTCTATTTCCTTTTCAAGTGTTAAGTATATTATCGCAATTCGCAGTTGCGACACAAGTTAAATGTCGAAAATGCTTAACTCAAAAAATAAATATCTCGGAAGCTATTAATTTGTATGGAGTTACCGTAATTATCGGAATTACTATATACTTTTTTATTGTTTAAGATAGGAAAAATATTTCTGGATAAACAAAGTTGATTATCCTATGTATAATAAAATATGACACGAATATCGAGATATAAAAAATCACTCCGGAAATTGTGTTTTTGTATAATTTATGCATTTGATTAAATCTTTGATAAACGATTATATGAGACTTATTTTTTATTATTTGCAGTTTCAAATATTAAAATGTCTATTTTTGAGTAATTATTTAAAGTCAAATCTATGTTAATATATCATTTTTTATTTAAAATTAGCCGTAAAATCATTGGTGAAATATATTATATTCTTTTTGGAATAACATACTCTCTATTTTTTTTATTTGAGGTCGAGCATTGTATGTGAAAATATTGCAAAACGTAAAACGTTTCTATTTGAAGAAAAAAATCGGTCACCATATGGCAATTTCAAAATATAAAAAAGCATCTTGTTTGACGAGACAGGCTCTTTCAATCGTATAATGGATCCCGTAGTTATAGCGAAATTCATGTTACAGGACAGTCATCATTATGTTTTTTTTTTTTTTCTATCAACAGGCTCTTGTTGGTCATCCGTCACGGCTTTTCGCCATTGATACCGGATTAATGCAAAAACTAGTAATATTAAAGAATTATTTTTACAAATTTATAGAAAAAACTTATGATCGCTTAAATTCGGGAAGTCGTCAAAAAAATAAAGCTCCCATAAATATTTTTATAAAACATTCTAATTTGATTTATATATATATATATATATATATATATATATATATATATATATATTATATACTATATATTTATATATTATATTATATATATGAAATTAATAATATAATAATGTGCAATAATTATATTAAAATAATTGCGCGCGTGTATGTGTATGTGCATTGTTACGGAAACAGTATAAAAGTGTGTGTGCACGATAATAGGATAGGAAACGATTACCGTATTTATGCGAAACAATTTTTTACGTTAAAATGGCTTGTAATACAAAAAAAAAGTTAGACATTCTTAGACTCATAGAATCGTAGGTCAGTATCTACGGTAACGGTCGACCGAGCACCTTCGCAGGTGGTATTGTATCTCGAAATAATGTATGCGAGATCATTCCAAGATTAGAAAACAGCTGATTGAGAGAGTCATATTCGTAATTTTATTAAAACATAAAATTAAATTTTTCTAGCTCAAACTGTTAAATTCCAACAATCAGGCACTATTAGCACGTGGGCAATCGGGGCATTTCTTAAATCGAGATTTCTGCGATTCGCGATAATGATGGGAATGACAAATGATGACTCGTTCGCACGATTGAAATCTTTAGAGGAAGCACCTGCAGTCTCGTAAAGTCCTTCGTCGTTGTTTGACGTAATTACGTGAAAGAAACCTTGTCACTTATTAGGAAAGCCACGTGCTATTTGAACGGCAATCCTAATTAGGCGATATCTAGTATCCTTCACCGTTTTTTTACATACATCATTGTTGAATTAATTTCGCTTAATGATGATTACGCGTGCAAAATAATTGAAGGAACAAACATGCAGAAATGCGAAATAAAAAAAGATTTGTGCAAACTTGAATCCTTATTTTTCTTCCATTACTATAAAACATATATTTTCATAAAATTGCATAAATATTGGAGATATATACTTTCGTATATATATAATATACTTGGATTTAGATTAAGATTAATAAGATACTTGAAGTAAGATTAACAATAAAATGTTTCTAAAATTATTTCATATTTCGATATTCATGTCATATTTTATTACATATGGGATGGTCCATTAACTTTAATTATTCAAAATATTTTTCTTATTTTAAACAATAAAAAAATGAAGTTAAAAAAAGAAGTTTAGAAAGCTTTACGATTCGAGATGCATGTTACATGGCAATATAGTTTCGTTATAAATATGGGAGCATGAAGGAGATTTGAAGATTAACTTAATTTTTTTTTAGTGAACTAAAAAGGTTTTATGATGGAGCGACAAATTCTGAGAGAAAGTGTTAGGATCAAATCAATTCAGTTTCCGAGATATTCAACTCTTTTAAGTTAAAGCAATCACGACGCTTAGATAAAATACTCTTTCTTTTCAATGACCGATGAATCACCGTACGAACTTCTGCTCTACATCCTACAATAAGACCACGTATATCTACACCATATCGTGGTGAAACCAGTAGCGTAAAATTGGATGATTAGAGAAACATCGAATACAAGAACGAGTATCTCGAATTGTGATAGAAATCTTTGCTTCCGTGTTTTGTGTCGAAGAACGACACGTGTCAATAATGATTTTTATGTCAAATTGAATCATGCGATCAGTCACACTACTACTTAAATAATTTTCTCATTTTCAGCTAAATGTTTATGTATGTCATACAAAAAAGTAATTTTTTTCAAATTTTGATGGTGTAATCTTTATTTTGATTTATATACCGCAATCAAATCTTTAGCTGTTGCTTTTTATAGGTCGATTTATACCGAATCGTCATTGTTATTTCTCACATTAGTTACGCTAACTTGTTCTCAACGAATTTAAAAAAGTTTCCTCAAAAACACCTGTAACTATTTAGCCTCGACCTTCGACGCGATACCCTAGATGCTCCTCTGGCGAACGATAAAAAAGAAGAAAAAGTAGATTTCGGTATGTGATTTTCACTAAATGTATGTAGCGTCTTCCTTTGCTTAGAGACGGTGAAAAAATGGCCCCGTTTCCGCTTCACGGAATGTAAGTGCGATTAACATGCAATTATTCGGGTCAACAATGGGATCCCGAGGCTATGTGTTTATTACCCGATAGCTAACTCTCTCCCATCGACTTCCGTTGAAATTGAAGGTTAATCGTATACTCGTATGTAAAAAGAGGGATCTATTCTGTCAAGAATCAAAGTACGACGAGATGTAATAATACAACTTCTCGTAGAAAGTATATTTATGGTGACGTTTAATGGCTGTTTAATTGTCATTGATGCATTGATAAACAACGGTGATTTAGAACATGCTTACGTTCCGCCGGAATAGGCCATGTATACGCTTCGGTAATCATTGGATATGTCGAAAAGAAAACTGAACTTTTTTTTTATTTTATTTTATTTTTTTTTTGTTTTTGTAGATGCATATACATGTACCATATTTTCGTAAGACTTGTTAATAAAAGATAATTAAAAATTAATAATCGTGGAAATTAAATATATCGTAAATGATTGATAATGAAAGATTTAATATAGCTTTCTGTTTAGTGTTCTGTGTCTTTTATTATCAAATTTTTTAATAAAACTACAAATTAAATAGGTTAGCGTGGAGAAAATAAAAATTAATTAAATGCAATCTATGACAGATGATTTTCCTGTTTTCTTCAACACTTACTAGTTAAACGCAAGCTAAATATGTCTTTAGCTATTATTGATGAAAAAAATGATATACGAGATTTCATTTACTGCCAGTACACGCGACTTTCTAATCGATATCTTCCTTTTCATCAGAAATATTGCGCGAATTATTGCACTTAATCTTTATATGATATCATTATAGGATTCTTATATGATTTATACATGAAAAATAGAGAAATTATATACCTATATGTATAGAAAGAGAAAAATAAATAGATAATTCAAATAAATTCAAAAACTTCTCTTTCCTTTTTATTAAATCTAAAAAATTAGAATCTTTATATCTCTTTTCAATTAAGGTAAAAATGTTTAGTATCTTACATGATCTGAGTTCCAATGCATTACATATTCAGGATTGCAATCTCCATATAATATATCCAGATAAGGAGATCATTTGTAGTATACTGTTTTGTATTTTATTTTAATATTATATCATTTGAAGTAGTTTTATTAATTTTATGGAATTTTTTCGAAATTAAATTTGTTAAATAAAACTTTTAATTTTATTATATTATTTCAGTAACATAATTCTCTCTTTCTTTCTCATGAGACTAAATATTTGCAATGCTCGTCTCGCCTTGCGCGTTACGAAATACCACATTATTATGTAGTGCTCATAGTGACACATGCATTCATCTGTACCAGTGCTTTGTTTCACAATCAGAGAAATAACGGTTCGTACGCGCAATATGCATAATGCGATACGACAACTAAAGCGACGAACAAAATTAAAGCAAAGCATGTTATGTACTGCATAGAATTTGCCTCTAGCAATTTCAATGTCTACATGTGTATGTTATATACATATTTATTATCTAAAATATATCAAATGTTATAAATATAGTTACAGGAGAAATGTGATATTATATATTATATAAGTTGTAAAATCAAAAGCGCCATTAAAATTAAATACATTTTCAAAGATTATTTTCAATGACAGTCTTTAATTTTGAACGCTTGGACTAATATTAGTTATGTCATTTTATGTTTAACAATTGCAAATTATTTATATTTAATTTTTGTAGAGATAAGATGAATTTATCAAAAAATTTATAGCTCTTTCTCTGAAGAAAAATATGATAATATAAAGAATATATGTAAACATATATATGTGTGTGCGAGTATAAAGGTACATTAAAATATATATTTATTTACGTATTATTTTTTTTGCATTTTATGAACGGCGTTAATAGTTAAATATCGACTGATGCTAAAACATTTACAATATATATTTCTCATTAGTCGATAAAATTGATAATTATATAAAAAATAATATCATTATCTGTCAAAAATAGCAGCAATTAATAACAAAGAATTAGACATAAAATAATAATTTATATTATACATAAATAAACTATATTTAATATGTAAATTATGTTTAACATACCATATATATAATCGATAATAATAATAATCTGTGGAATATAGTTTGTTAAAAATTAAAAAAAATTTTTTTTTTATATTGCAATTACTTGATTTAAACACATAACGATATGAAAATTTAATAAAAGATTTAAACTTGAATTCATATTTATGAAAGTAAAAAATAAATTTATATATTATACATATTATAACACACATATGCACACACATATATTATACATGTATTATTTAAAACAATACATAATGATATAAATAATTTATAAATACCGCATATCGTAGCTCTTACGTTGCTTAATGCTTTTCCAGACCTCCTTTTCCTGTCTTCATCCATCGTAGCTTCCTCGTGGCACTCACACTCACTCGCGAAAACACTATTAATTATGATTAATCGTATACGCAAGCGAAACACTGCACGGCACTCTCGATCGCGAAACACTTTGTACGGCACGCCCGATCGCGAAAGACAATCACACAAGATACACATTATATATTATATTATAAAAAAACAATACGAAAAGTACGCGCACAATAATATGAGTCGTATGATTGAAAGAATAAAGTAATGAGAAGTCACGATATATAACCGAATAGACAGAATATAACTGTTTATTTAATTGTAAAAATTATAGCGGATTATGTTTTAATATTTATGATACAATCGCATTTAGGAAAAGAATTTAATAATACACGAGCTTTTCACAACACTATACTTTATCGCCGCATGAATGATAACAGAGGTACGTAAACGTTAGCGCGCTATTGTTTAAAACCAAAGTCGAACATATTATTATTAACTCGTTGCCAAAATATTTCACGTAATATATAATGTATTAATATTAAATTCTACAATTATTTTAAATTATGAATTAATTATTTATTATATAATTGAAGTCATTCATTAAATTACTTGCTACTAATTACTCGTAGTTTGGTTATTCTCCTGCGTACAATCAATTCGAATTTTATATTTAGATCGAAAAGTAGAACGTGGTAAAACATCGCAGACGAAATATATTTGACTCTAAGTATTATTAAAAAATAATTACGAAACAATAATTTATTATTTTTGTCACTTCGATTCTTACTCGTTTAAACGAATAAATTATACGAAATATGCGCTTTGATATCTCTCGTCGCGATATATGTAGTTATATATTATTTATAAAAGTTAATTACTAATTAATCATATTAATTATAGCAAATTATTTCCCGATACTTTTCGCGATAGCGTCAAAAGAAATTTACGGGAGCGTATTTTCCTACTCGAGTGTTGTCGCGTAAATGATAATAAAGTCGAGGCGTCGGAGCCGAGACGTAAACATTAGCGCGCTATTGTTTACTCCACCAAGGCCGAATACCATGATATTGTAATTTGCTGCCGAAATATTTTACGTACTTTAGCGTATATATAAGTATACAAAATATTAGATTATATAAGTACTTTTGAAATTAATTTTAAATAAATTAATTCATGTATCACAAAGCCTTTTGCTATTCTACATACTTGATTCTATGGGTACTTTACTGCACGTTCTCAATCCGAATTATAATTGGGAAAAAAATCGTACGATAAAGCATCGGACAAAACGTTTTTAACTTTTTTGTGTCGATAGGAAAAAATTATTGCTCGTAAGACTCGCAATAAAACGGTAATTATAATTTTAATTCTTGTCATTTTGATTCTTAATCGATTAAACAATTGCGCATATCATCGAAATATGTGCTTCGAGATCTATCGTCGCGATATAGTTACGCGTATATAAAAAATAATTAATCGTTAATTATATTAATCATAGTAAATTATTTCCCGATACTTTTCGCGAGAAAAGGAATTTCACGGAGCGTCTCGTGTCACTACTTTCTCGCTCGAGTGTCGCCGCGCGTATGATAATGATAACAAGGCCGCGGCACGTAACATTAGCGCGCTATTGTTTATCCGTTTACCCCACCAAAGTCGAGTACCACACAATATTATAATTCGTCACCAAAATATTTTTTTACACATAAAAACACACACACACACACACACACACACACACACACACACACACACACACACATATATATATATATATATATATATATATATATACATGTATATTTTAAATTAATTTTATATATATTTTAAATTAATTGATGTATCACAAATTTAATTATAGATTTTACTGCGCATTCTTAATCCAAATTATATTTAAATCGCTAAAAAATATAGAATGATAAAGCAAAATGCGGACAAAATATATTTAACTTTAAATATCATTAAAGGAATAATTATTGTGTCCGCAAAAAGAGTCTAAAAAGATAATCAAAAGAGTCATTGAACGATTAATGCAAGTGAACTTCGGCAAACTTGATAGAGCAAATTAGATTAGCGAATAACGAGCTGCTGATAGTTAATGTACATATAATGACGAAGCTATTAATCTGCAATAGACGTCCGTCTATCGAGGATATCAGCGATTGTACCGATATAACCGATGAAAAAGCTGCCATTTTCCAGGTCGCAAAAAGCGATAAGTAGACAAGTCTAAGCATAGAGCAGAAATAAATATCGGATATATGGATGTGTGTATGCTTTGCAAAAGAACAAAAACAAATGCTAAATAAGAAATAAAAATACAAAAAAAAATAATTGAGATAATGTAGTTAAAATTAGCTAGTATTTTATCACTCTGGAACATTATTAGCAATATATAATATATAGCAATAAAATATAATATAATATTAATCATTATTAATAATAATTATTATATAATTTAAGAGTTTAATAATTATTATTATATATTATTAAAAAGATTAATATTTTTTCAAGATAGATATATGATAGATATATGAGAGATCTACTATTAGAATTATCTTTGAAAAGACGAAGAGTAGATTAACATTGTCTCATGATTAATCAAAAATAATAATTATAGAAAGGCGAATGAGAAAGGGTTAATTCCTATGCGCTTTGTTACCCGACCTTCTGCAAGGTCCTCGAGCGCGGGCACGGAAAGACTTTGCGACTGGAATGCGTGACTCGACGATTTTATAACCCGCTTTCAATTACTATTCTTGGTGCTCTTGTTTCCTTCGTTTCGCGCCATCACTGCAGAAGAAGAAGAAAAAGAAGAAGAAGAAGAGGAAGAAGAGGAAGAAGAAAACACCATAGCGTGAGCAGAAGGCATGGAACGTCCAAATGCCGCCTCATGCAGTCGCATCGCGTTTGTCTCCTTATCCCCTTTCTTGTCTGCCTTTTTCTCGCCCGTACTCTACATAGGGACGTGATTTATTCGACGTCAAATGTACAATCGCGAGCGCGAGCGCAACCGCGAAGGATAAGGAGTTCCCCGATAATGGTGTGCGTGGCTAGACAGGAAACGCGTCTCTCGTAAAGAACATCCACCCCAACGAGCGAGCAATTTGTTTCGGCTCGTTTGCTGGGCTCCGAGTGATCTAGAGTGACGTTTGCGCGACTTTTTCTCTGATGGCACAAATTTCTGTTCTATAATATAAAATAATTTTTATGAATTTAATTACAAAATAATTGAATTGCCGTGACGCGAACGTTGGACATACCTGTTGAATCATCGATGTATTATAAAATATTCTATACAAGGACCATTGGCTTTTAAATTATTAATAAAATATATCTTTAGTTAGTAATTATTTATATAATACAGAAAATAATTTTTTACATTTCTTTAACCGTTTTTTATTAAATAGCTTCAAATGTATAAATATACATATTGGGATTGATGTACTTGATGCTTTTGACAAAAACAGCTTATTCTTTTTCAGACACTACGACGATGGTACTGGTCTTGCTGATACCTATAATCGGATTTGCGACGGCAAATCCTCCTCAAGATACATTGGACAATCGATTAGTCTTTCAAGTCCAAAAAACGCTTTTGCATCCTGGGGAGAGCCATGTAGACACAATAAACGAGAGTCCGGATAAAGCAGATAAAATGGTAGAAAATATGAATAAAACGCTGTCAAACTTAAAGCGTACGACCGATCGTCTTAAAGATTCGGAAAAAATTGATAGCAAAGCCAGTGAAAAATTAACACAAGAACGGAAACAAAAAGCTATACTTTTAGACTATCCTCCGATATCGCGTATCTCTCATTATCCAAGACTCCCCACATACAAAGTCGACTACAACGACGATTCAGAAGTTGCGGCAAAGAATAGATCACCAGAAAAAAAATACCAAGAAAGCAATATCTTCTACATTCGACTCCCACCCACTCCGTACACATTTATACCCGGCCTCGGATACATCTCGCAACCACCTACGTATTCAACCACCTCCTTAAAGCCTCAAATACCTCTTGTAACTCAACTACTTCAGCTACCCTACGTAAGACCTGTAGAACGACCTCAGCAAACTATTAATCCCTTTATTAAATTGCCTATAGACTTTGTAAGCAATGGCAAGCCTATCTCCGTCTATCAATGGCAAAAGAAATCTAACAAGAAACCGGCCGATAGTCCAATCACGAACTTGGACAATCTGTCGGCCGATTTTATTAGCAACGGTAAGCCAACCTCTATTTATCAGTGGCAGGCGAATCACAAGCCAATAAAGAGACCGGGTGATTCGCTTAATAATCTTAATATGGAACCTTACACCTTTAATGGCAAATTGACCAGCTTGTACCTGCTTGGATCGGATGGATCCACCTCGATGCATCAATCTATTCGGTATCCCGATTATCAGAATAGTTATCAGAACGCATATTATTGAGTTCATCTGGTCACGTAGAGTATATATCTTATTGAATTGAAATCAATCGTGAAAGAAAAGAAATTTATCCCTAAGATAAAGATGTAACGCGCGTGACAAGTAAATCAAGCTGTGGATTTGAGTGAATAATTATTCGCGAATATCTTGACATGAATAATCAAGTAAATCTGATGAAATTAATCTTATCTGCGATATAAATATTGAATGATGTTCCGAGTTGTAGCCTGTAATTAACGCGCTACAATATTTGTAATTTACTTATATTATCATTGTTATATTTATTATTATGAAACATTATCTTATTATTAAAACCATAATTATTGAAATCTGATTGATTAAAAAAAAAAAGAGTTATAAAACATGTAAAAAATATGTATTGTAATGTTATAAGTTTGTCGGGGAAAATTAAACGGGTATTTCACTCAATCGCTTTGTATGAAAGCTCGTTAAAAGTTATATAACAAGTATCATTTTGCTCGACTCGTATGTTGTTTGAAATAACACACGGATACATTTTCCCCCAAAATTTGGATTACGTCATTTTATTATTATTGAAATAACAGTGTGTTAGAATTATTTATATTCCGTGCGATGCAATTCTGCATGTATCGATTTTCAATAATTAATATTCTATAAGCCTTTTAAAATGTACAAAATATACAATAATATATATTATATATATAAGTAAATTATATAATTTCAGATAAGAAAAAATTATTGTTTTAGTTTTTATATATTACAGAATATTTATTGATGCAACACGAATGTAATTAGAAATTTGTAAATATGTGAAATATATGTAAAAAAATGATATTAAGGGAACTAGAGATTACATGCGTGTGTATATTATTTTTAATTTTCTCCATAATAATGCGGCAAAGCGAAAAGCACATGTCGTCGTCCCTTGTGCGTAATATAAATATTGACTTGGGATATGAGTTTGGTCAGATTGTCTGGACTATATCCTGTCTGGTTACAACCATACGCGGTTCAGATTAGAGCAAGGGGATTCAATACCAAGATTATTTCTTTGCAATCTGCTGTTGCCGTTTTGTCTAGGAACCATTTTTTTTCCCATATACGCATATATACACGTATATATACTTTTATTTTTCTAATTAAATATTTCTAATTATGTAATATTCCCCCTCTTACTTCAATTTTTAGTCTGTCAATGGCTTAGTATATTATCATTTTACCGCGAAAGACTTAAAAAAACATTGGTAATACAACATAATGTTAAAAAATGTTACGTGCAATTTGAATGATTTTATATGCAATTATGAGTCTTGTTGAGAAATAATGAAAAAAACTGCGATATTGGTGATGATGGTTTTCGCTTTACCCTTTAATATCGTTGAATTTTAGTCATGAGAAAATTCATATATGTATATGACTGTATAATCGTCCAGCAATAAAATGCTTTTGCTCGTGTTACACGTGGAACGGTACATGAGTAATGTAAGAGCAGTTGCCCTGGGAAAAAGACGTCCTTCTTAGTATTTTAAATTTATATAGTCAATTACCAAAAAATGTGGTTCGGTGGCGAGCGGCTCGTCGGCGCGGCTGTTCCTTGCAGATATTAAAGTAAATGCGTTGTAACGGGTTGTAAGTGGTTCTCATTCAGGTACAAAGCGGTCTAACAGGACCATAAACAAAGATAAGTAGATTCATTAGTTTCTGTCTTGATGAAGAACTTATTCACGTTTCTATTGCGATTTTAAAATATAACGAGTGTTACGATTTAATAGATTATACATACATAAAATATTAGTAAACCATCCATCTTATATTTGCTGCCTATTCTTTATATGCGATACTATAAACTTTCTTATAAATCAAATTTTATGAAAAAAGTAATAAAATTATCTGCAAAAATACTAAGAATTCCATAAAATAAAAGTTAAAAAAAATAAATACTAGAGTATATTAATTATTATCTTAAACGTTTATATTATATACATTTAATTATGCAAAAAATTTCAATCTTTGCTAATAGAATAAATAAAGAGATTAAACCGGTTCTCATTAAAGGCAATGCAATTTGATTGCTAACTTATTCCATGCCATGATTATAAAAACAGTTCGTTGAATTACCGCAATCATAATTAATAGACTTTAATGCGCTCAACGCAGATTTGTTATCAGAGAAACCATGATTCAAAGAATAGAAAAAAATCTTAATAGACAAACCTTAATTAATAAAATTCTATTATCACAAATAATAACTCAATTAACACTAAAGATTTTAAAAATCTCGCACAGAGTTTATGAAAAATGGTTCCTTGATAAAATTATCTCCAATTATGAGATTCGATTTATTTATTTAATATCTTTAAATTTAATATCATTAAAAAATTCCAAGCCTAAAAATCACGAAAAGCATTAAATATATAATTACTAGAGCACATCAAAAATAGTTAGAGATACTATCATTTTTTAGATATCAAATATGAATCTGATCTTATAAAAAATAAGAATAATAATATACTTAATAACTTGACACGACAGAAGATAAGAATCTTTCATCAAGTAACGATAAAACGGTGAATATTATCCACAATTAAAGAATCACTAATATATTGATTAAAAATATATAAAAAATACAAAATATATACATGGGTATTGGAAAAATATTCACCGCTAAACTGTATACAAAGGATTATAAATATTTTTATTCGTTATACTGAATATTACAATCGAGCATTCTTACCTACGATTTATATGATATACGTACGGAAAAATATACGTAGAAAAAAAAATTTAATAAAAAAGATTTTCGCGTCAATGTATGTAGATCTACATATTACGTAAAAATATGTATTGTCCAGTCTTCATAAAAAGTCCGTCTATCATATTACATTGATCAAGCATTCGACATACGCAATCAATCAATCATGATTATGCATAAACGACGGACACATAGAAATAGTATATATCTGCGTGTTATACTTATAAAAATATACTATACAGCGTTAATTAGCGATTAACAATAATATTAATTAATATTAATTAACTTAACTTAGCGACACAGAATTTGATTATAGGATCATAGGCGATCTTTCAGCGGGAAGTAACATTTGGAATGCGATCGCTGATTTCTCTCTCTCTTTTTCTTTTACATTAAAAAAAAAATCCGATCAATTGCAAAACTTTGCGCTTAATCAGAGATTTATTCAAGAATAAAATCTAACCTACTTGATATTCAAGCTCTCTAGAGAAGATGTTAACTTCTCTGTTTTGTAATAGATCAATATTATGTAGCATGTTTGAATTAATCTACATAAGAAATATATAACATTTCCTAGCATTTTTTTAATGAGTCTTATATAAATAAAGGAGCAGATGCATAAAAAAGCTAAGTTACCTATATAATATGATTTAAACGTTATAGTAAATAATAGTGTAATCAATATTCGTATCAAATGTAAATAGTATCATGTAATGTAACGGACATGGAACATTGATTAATCTCAATATGTAATACTATCGCGCTTTTCAAGTTAGCAGTGCAGTGTTCTTCGGTTATAAGATTTAGTTACTTGGAATCAATTATGATCTTGATAAACAAATTTATTTATCTTTTAGAAATTGTCCCAGGTTTGCCGATAAAGTTGAATAAAAATAAGAGGGAGGGACATATAAAGTTGGATATTTTCGCTGGATATTTTGGCATCAGATAAGGCTTAAAACTTGCGCGGTTAAAAAGTAGGCAAATAATTCACGATTATTCTATAATCGAAAAAAAAAAAACAGATCATATAGCTAGAGAAAATATCTTATATAGAATATAAAAGTAAAAAATTATTATTGTAGTGGATTATTCGAAAAGTTTGTAGCAATTTTTCACAAAAGAAATAAAAAATAATGTATTATATATTTCTCTTTATATTTGATAATTCTCATGCATTGTTTTTGTTGATGATCTTTAGTTATCCTTTGAGTACAGCTGAAAAATTCTTAGATTTTTCAAATTTTAGAGTTTTTAAAAAACTTTTGCAAAAATTAAGATAAATAATCAGAGAATATTAAATCTAGTAAACAGCTAGCATAATCTATGGTAGAATATATTTTTCAGCTTAGCTGCACAAATTTTTGTTGCATCCTGCAAAGAAACATGAGATTAAGCATTACTCGAAAAAAAAAACAACGCCTTTTTTATAAGTTAATCCAGACAATTTTTGTGTTATTAAAATATCATTTTTCAAAATATGTATGTATGTTATTAAATAGTCCTTCCTTCACGACATATGACGATATGTTCAATTATCTATTAAAAATTGTTACAAACTTTTATGCGAACAATTTAATATATATGTATAATTATTTATATCTATAATATGTATGTGTATGTATCAATAGATATATAATACAACTTTAAAAAGAACGTGATATGCCCATTCAGTTGTCACTCATAAAGCATAAATGTAGTTATATAGCAATGAAAATGTGAATCTTATCAATGTCAATTTTTCGCGATTTGTGAAACGAATTAAATTATCAATACAACATCATATATATAAAATTAAATACATATATAAAAAATGAATTATTGACAAGCTACAACAATGAGATTTACACTTTTGCATTTGTGTAATATTTACTTACTGATAGATTTTTTAAGTAAAAAAGAAAGAATTGATAACGATATACATCTCTAATAGAACTGGAACAGCAAAATGCACGTGACCTTAAATAAAAACTATCATATGCGATATAAGTCTGAAAGTCTCTGTTTCTCTCTCTCTCTCTCTCTCCCTCTCTCTCTCTCTCTCTCTTCTGCGTTTTGTCTCTATTCAAACGGCGACCCTTGATCCTATACAAACAGAGTATTATATACGTCTACTTAGGTTAACAGAGGCTCACGGGCCACTTAACACATTACGTGATTGTGCACAATTACACGAGGAGTCAAGGATTAAGGTAGGAGAGGATGATAGTACACTGGTTTGCGACTTTTCTCCATGATATAAAAAGCCTTGGGTTTGCCATTTCCGGGGAAATTTTTATGGATGCTGGTACCCGTCTTAGTAGAAATTGGCGCATAATATGACATGGCAGCTTTCTTTCGATGCTTCTTCATCTTCGGCACAGTGCTTTTTGACCCGTGAAAATCATTGGTGAGATGAATCCTATGTAAACTTAAATCGTTCAGTCTATACAACTTGTTGCCGGAATCATCACTACTCTTCTCCGTCAATTTAAATTTGATATTGTTGTCTGGATAGGTAAGCCTTTTGTCGTTATTCCTGACGTGTTTTGTCGTTAATGGCTTTTGGTAAGAATGAAGCTTATCATCGCCAATACGATATTCGTTATTCTTGCCGGTCGTATCGAAAGGATAAAGTTTATTCATTACAATTTTCGTGGAGGACGTTTTCTGCCGTTTTTTCGTGTCGTCCAGTCTCTTCCTCGCCTGTTCCATTAATTGATTCAGTTGGAGGCGCTTTTTCTCCGTCACTTTTTTGACGACCGGTAAATTCCAATGATAAATCTTGGCAGGTTTACCGTTTCCTTGAAAGCCCACCGGAAAACTCGGGCCGGTCTTGGTCACTTTATCATCGCTGACGGATTTGTGAGGCTTCGTAATAGTGTAGTACGGAGGACTAGCCGGAAGCTTCACGATGTAAATGTGACTGTCGCGGTGACCGTGACGACGACTGTAAGGCTGATGTATACGCGTTTGAAGCCCCGGTGGCTCAGGCCCAGCTAACCGCTTCTTGTGATGACCATCGGGTATTTGAAGAGGCGCTAGTCCGAGTCGGTTTAGGATTGCCGCGTTGCTCGTATGGACTGTCTCGAAATCGGATGTATTTTCCGCGGAAATAGTTGCCGTAGCGAGATTGGAGAACACTAGCAGGCAGCCACTTAAAAATAATAATCTAAAACAAAAATTACAATATGATTATTATGTAAATCATTCACATATAATTATGCATATAATTAATAATATAATAATAATAATTTATTTTAATAATAATTATTGTAATTATAACATATATATTAAATATAACTATACATAATTTATATGAAAATTATAAACTTTTTTTCATAGACGTGATTGATATATTGAAATGATAATAGATCTAGATTCGAGATAGATAATAATGGCCCAAGTCAAAGATCATTGCCACGTGTTATGAAACGTAAAGATTTTAAGATTGCGACAATTATCGCTTATTTGAAAGAATTGTGTGAACGAGATTGCGTGAACGACGTCACAAACGCGTAGCGTTTGCGCTACGAATCTCAGGATCTAGATGAAGAAAAGGTAGTGTTACGTCGAGGGACGATTCATCATGAGTCACGACTGCCACATCACATGGAACCAACGGAAGGAGTCGCCTAACCATGACCCTGAGCACTGGTGGTATGTATGTACAAGAAATTCAAGGGAAAAAACGTGAAGTCTAATCCTTCAGCCATCTGGTTGTTCTGGCTGCATATCGAAAAAAATAATAAAATTCAGGAATCTCAGAGCGAGCGTACAAGTGATGACTGTCAAGAAGGAATCTAGAAATTTTATAAGGCGAGGAATATAAAATATAAAATATAAAATATTGCGAGAATAAATATGTGCTAATTCGCTCCGCTCTTACGAATAACATATTGTGTTGGCTGGTGAATTGCGCGATAAATAACCCTTTCTTCTTACTTAATTGCCTGCTACAGGATAAAGCATGTTAATTATCTCGCATTTCTCTTATATTTTTACGATAGAACATGTGCCTTTAATGAAATAAACGATGTTTCAACAGCTCGCCATTTACAAACTTGATAATTAATTAACTGAAAAAAAAAAAACTGTCAAAAATTTCTCTATGATTTTATGATAAAATTATAATAAAATGAGATTCTTTCCTAGATATTCGACAAATTGAAAAAAAGAAATTTGTACAATAAAACATGAGATGCTGCAAAATGTTTATATATAATTACAAACAATGTCGTCCTAGAAATAATGAAATACTCGTTTGTTTTGTGATCGACTATGTTTAGTAAGTCACAATGTTGGCTCTGAAAGTTGAAACGTCCATCATGCAATAGCCGTAAATTAATATGCCAGTCAAGCATCTCCCTCGTGAAATTATTCCTCCATCCAGCGAGATACTTGACGTGGTTATTCATAACGACGCGACGCTTGTGTATCCAGGAAAGAAGCTGGAAGAACGAATATGAGAAAGGGAGAGAAAGAATGTTGCTTCCAAGTAATAATCGAATGTTTTTTTCAAAACTCAATGTTACAAATAATTATAAAACACTAGTAAGAAGAGAAAGAAAGAGAGAGAGAGTCTCGTGTGTATATATATATATATATATATATATATATATATATATATATATATGTACAAATCATTTGCAATTGTCAAATAATCAAACAAAAGTATGATAAACAGATTTCTGAAGTACCGTTGCACAAATAATTATATTTTATAAAATATATAGTATTAATAGATAAATTATCATTGTCATTTCGACCTAAAAATGTACTGACCGAGATGTAGTAGCGTAAATAAATGCTTCAAGACCACGCCTTTTTGCTCATTAAGATTCTAATCGAGACACAGTTATGCGTTGACTTTAAGATCATTATGTGCGATTACATTTAAAACTTAATTGCAATCTTTTGGCAAAAAAATTAAAATTTGTTAGTTTTGTTTAACAAAAACTAAATTCATATATACTACGTGTATTTATATAATTTTTATTATATGTTTTATATTTAAGTTACAATTATTTTTTAATAAGTTATAAAAATATTTGTGCATATATATATATATATATGTATAAAAAATATATACTCATTAAAAATAATTATAATAGAAGAAAAATACATGAACCAGAAGAGAGATGGATAAACAAAAATTTACGTCACATTTTTGTAATAATTTTATTTTTCCCCCGCGTTTTCCAAGTACACGAAAACATGTACATTTGAGAGAAATAACAATCGGTAGGAAGGTACACGCGCAGCAGCTTGAAAGAACGCGGAAGAGGATTCGAGGAGAAGAGTTCGAATTAGCCTGACGAGGGAAGAGCTCGAGAAGTGTGAAGAGGAGGAATAAAAGAGGAGCGGAAAGTAGCCGCGGAGTGCGAGCACGTGCATGCAGGTAGGTAGGTAGGTATGCGTGAGAAAAGCTCACAGTTGGAAACCCAAGGTGGATATCGGTGGCGAGACGGAAAGGTAACGTCTTGCTGGAATGAAGGATGGGAAGGAATACCAACGTTAACGTGATCGCGATGACTGGAGATTAATCTTCATGATCCTTCCCATCGGTGTGAAATGTCCACCTCTCGACTTAACTCGATTTAAGGACGGATATCGAATCATTTAACTCTCGAGAAATCTTATTAGATCGGTTATATTGCTCCAACTACGCTCCAACCCTCGCAAGGTCTCACATTTCGTGGATGCACGTGACTCGTGTGTAAAGTACATTGACCCGTTTGTTTGACTGTGACTTGACACACGAAGGGTATTTCAACACTTGTTGAGAGCCTCGAAGTTTATCTATGATCTGTGACGAGCGTTTTGAGAGACACGCCCTGAAGGTGTGAAAAGTACTTTTCAAAACAAGTTGCTGGAACGGTTATTCGTTCAGGAATGTTTTGCGTATCTTTAATATGTAATACCTATAAACTTTTAGATTGACTATGTATCCCGGTTGACGAGTTCATGTGAATATGGCCAGGTGCATCGCAAGAATGTCTACATGCGAACAAATTATAGCGCTTTGCACAGAAAATATATAAGATAGAGAAAAGTTTTTATCTCGATAGCGAGAATATTACTCTCATTGATACAAAATGTAACAAAATTGTTTACAACTCGGACAATTGTTTCTCGATTTTTAGAATATATTATAATTTATGTTATTTAAAATACAAAAAAAAACAAGTCAAATAAAAGCGATCAGTAAATTAATATAAATTCTTATCTCCAGTTTTATCCACATAATAGGTTCTCTTATATAGAGCGTGATAGCTTGCATATAAAAATAAGAAAAACGTGTCTGTAAATATAATAATAGTAATGATAATAATGTAAATATAATAATAGGTATGCGTATCGAAAAATCCAGTTCATCGACATGAACGGAACCATTTATTGATTTACTATAACACGACTATATACATAAAACCGCGAATATGCTACGTTTGCGTTGGCTCTGGTTCATTTTAATATTGCCTTTGATAATGTAGTTTTATCGAAATTCGACACGAGAAATTTCGAAACATATTTTTAAATCTGCCTGTTATTTATTGAATTTTTCACTCTGTCCAAACTTTGATTGATTTATATGAACCTTTAATTATTAAATAATTTTTTATAAATTAACGAGCATCGGCTAAAATCTTTTAAAGACCATTCAGAATCATAACCGTAACGATATATGATCAAGATCAATATTGTCGGGAGAGAATATATTAATGTAAAAATTTATTTAATTTAATATTTAATATTAATTCCAATCTTAAAATTGTATATTTTCTTGCTTTTAACATTTACATATTTTCGAGGCGGAATGTAAATGAACAATAACTGCAAGAATCCTGGACAAAAAGAAAAGAAGAAACAAGAAAGATTACTGAGAATAAACAGAATAAATATTACAAGCAACTCAAAACTTGTTTTATGCATCCTAAAATTAAATTAATTAATTAAACAATTTAACAGAAATAACATATAAATAATAAATAAATACACACAAACAAAAATCAGCGAAAGGCAACGAATCCGCGGCGGCGATAGTGATCGTCGAAACGACATCATCGATTCCGCACTACACCAACCAGCTTACATATATGTATATATGTATATAGTACTAGTACTCTCTCTCTCTCTCTCTCACGGCTCATTAAATTCACAAGCCATTGCCAAGAAACACGACATTGGGTAGACATACGTGAAGGAGAGAAAGAGATCTAGAGAGAACCGTGAAAAAACTTGGACGACTGCATGCTCGCGCAGGCATGTTCTTAAGTTCCAAGCGGATCCTGAATGGAAGGAGCACGGAAGTAATGAACGACGTGCTTTTTGCCGTGGTCACACGGAGAGCAACGAGCACGAGGAGGACGTTCAGTGGAATTAGCGTTGAACGACTCTCGTTAAAAAGCGCTGTAATAATTCTACCACTCTCGCGTAATCAAAGACGTAGCCTTAATCATCGCCATCAACACGCGCTACGCTTTATTATCGCGGAGTTAGTTCAACACGATTATTAAAGTTTGTATGCGTTACTAATTAATCTGTAGATCCGATTTTCTCCGCTCCATTCCGGTCAGTAATTTGCGTTCGCGCAACTGAGATACGATTAACACGCGCATAAATTAGTAAAAGAATCAAGAAAACCATCGGGGTGCAAATGAGCGTATATTCTAAGTTATTCTCATTTCAACTAAAGCAATTAAGAAAGAAGACGCGAACTTTTGCACGAGTAAATAATGTGACTTTAAGAGAAATTTAAATTTTTATCGATGTTCCGATTTCGTAACACAACTTTGATATCTTTAAGAAATTTTTCCAAAATTATTGTATTAAGAAAATATCAATTCAAAAATTTTCATAATTAATAGCATTTCGAGAGAACTACAAACAAATTAATATAAAAAAATAAATGTAAAAACATTTGTCTTTCAATTTGGAAAAAAAAACATAAGAAGGTGGAAAAAGACACCATTTGTGATGCGCTTTTCATATTTATGTCGTCCATAAATTTTATCAACGCGTCGTATAATATTGCAAAATATTGCGTATGGATCCATGCATATACTACAACAGATAATCGCACGTGATAAAACATTATAGTGGTATCAATTACCGCAGATATCGTACACTTCATAAAAAACTTAATAAATAGCTAATTAATGCAACTAATTGATTAATTAAGTAATTTAACTCGATTAATTTTTTAGTAATAAAGAAAATTAATAAATAAAATTCTCTTTTGAGTCAGCATTCTTCAAAAAATAAATATTTTACAGCGAAATAAATCTTAAGGATCGAAAGAAAATTTCAAAAGATACAGGCATGTTAAAGATGTCACTAACAAATATTTCAATATCGCTAATTTGTTTAAGAAAATCACTAAAATATTACATAAATACTAAAATATAAAAAGAATCTCATATTTCTTAATATAAAGTCAAATTATTTAAATTGCAAGACTTTATATACATATTACCTTGTATACTTACGTACACGAAGAAACCCCTAAAAGCACCTAAAGGTATTCAAGCTTCGTAATTCGTAAGTTGCAAAGGTTTAAAATATTGCATCAAATATCGAGTACAGATTTATGGCTTCAAAGAGTTAATTACCAAAGGCGAAGGGAGACTATAAAGGAGTCAGATTTTAGATTACTTCCATTACTGAAAGATAATTAAACTCCTGTTACGATAATGCCATTGTTTCATTCCTTCAATTTAAAGTTGATTTTTTTCACTATTTAATAGAGAGAAAAGGAGAGAGAGAGAGAGAGAGAGAGAAAGGGGGGAAAAAAACAAAAAATTTAAAAAGAACACGAAGTAATGCGACTCATACACGAGCAGGCTTTGGCCTCCCTTAGGTATTGTTTCGGTCACGTAGCCTTTCAGCCGTCTGTGCTATAAGAGACTCGAGAATCTCGGATACGTAATCTCGCGCATTGATCCTCCGCCTCTAATGGTCGACGAAGCCTGTTACTTTCCTTGACTTGGAGACGGCTAAGATTTCGCTTACAGCGAATCCTCCGACGACCGTTTTCTGCTCCGATAGACGCGCTAATTGGCACAGTTGCATGCTCGCAGATTCCACGTTAATTAACTAATTGGATTATTACGGGCGGACCATAAGTGTTGATGCGATCTGTCGCGACGATCGTTTTGTCGTGACATCTCAAAGCGCACGACAACTCATTACCGTTGCTTTAAAGATAATTTGAAAAAAAAAAAGGAAAATGTTATATTCATCGGTAAGCGCAAACTTATTCTGTTAAACGGCCGCTCATGGCTCTGAGATTAGATTCCTGTATAATCTATGTAATTGGATGCTTCGATGCAGACGCGGACACGGAGCCAGATCCAGCTTCCTCGCGTGAGTAAAGGCAGCATTAAGAATTAACTTAAGAATTTCGAATTTTGCGATAAAATTTACAAGGAGAATGTTAGTAAATATTCCTTCAACACTGAGGAAATAAAATAGCTGCTAAAAGCTACATTTTGTTTATTTATTTGTAATTATGAATTGCCGATATTAAAAACAATATAGAAATCTTCTGAATCTTTTAACTTTTATGAATAATTTAAAAAAGAGTAGAAATCATACTCTCATTATTCCGTACTAATCCGATATATCATCAATTAAGTGCTACAATTTTGAATTAAAATTTTAAATTTTTAATATCTTTGTTTAATTCATTTTGATTTTAAAATAAATAAAAGAGAATAAATGATAGCTATAAAATTTGTTATTGAAAAATTATGAATCTTGTAATATTAAATAATAGCTAGTACAAAAATTATAAAATATACAGACAACAACAAGTACATAAAATGCACTTTGTATAAATAAACAATTTTGCATTTATATCGATTGAGAGATACTACAACATAGCAATTCATAAAAGAATGTATCTGCGACACACATGCACACCATATAGGTACATATAAGGTGCAACATGTACCTATGTATCGGAAACGTGATGAACATAGAGAACTGTTTTAACGGGTCTCTTATATGTCGACGCTGATCATACGAGGAAGTGCAAACGATCTCGAGAATCTCGTTCTCACGAGCGCCATTTTCCATTCTACTCAAGCTTCCTGTTCGTATGCAGGTGCAATCGCATTCTTTTGATCATTGCGCGAGAAACTACGTAGCCAAAAATGCTGAAGCTAAAATAAATGTCTAAAGATCGAATATTTATTAATCTATCAAAAAAGAGGGTCGATCATTTTTGATAGATTAATATTGATAATCTCAATTTTTTTAAATTAAAATTTCTTATTGACTTATCAAAATTGATCAAAATCATTTCTTTTTAAGCATGTCTATTGTAGGCAACTGTTGCTTCAATGGTATAAGAAACAAAGAATTTTTGATCAGATTGAGTTTTGATGAGATATAGTAAATTTTTTGCAGAACTGTTATACTTTTTTTTTTTTAGAAAAAACGCATGGTATTGAAAAGTAATTTCCTTAGGACGGAAATTCAGAATAGAAAAAGAGAGTTTGCCCATTGAATTGTAGTGCGCTTGGAACAATGAGAGAGACAAGAATATATTTGCCTAGAACAGTGCAAGAGCCATTGGTTGCTCAGTCATGCACGTGTCCATTGATAGATTGGAAGAAGAAACACAAAGGAATTCTATTGTTAACCAGGTGAATAGGTTTCTGTTCATATTCTTAGTACAAGAAACAGTCATCGAACGATGGATAACCTTGGAATACTCGCATAACTAATTTAAAAAAAATAATACAAAAATAATTTTATCATTATAATTGATTATCTTTTTTCCATCATTCAAATTAATTTAACGAAAATTTTATTTCAAATAAATATTTAAAACACATTTAATTGCATAATTAAAAATATGAAATAAAAATTAATTTAAATATTTTGTATATAATTATATCTCTTAAAGATATTAATTATATATCGAGAGTAGAAAAATAAATAAATTTTTTTAAAATATTTATTTTATAGTAAAATATTCTTTGACGATAGTAATGTGCATAAACAGTAAAAAGATTGTATAAAAAAATCAGTATATTTTGCAGTCGTTAATCGATAATACCAAAAGAGTGGAAACAGTAGAGGAGAAGAAAGAAGCGATAAAACGAAACTATGTAGTCTCGAACTAAGAAGAAGCTAACAAGCCATAAAGAGACGAGAATATATAAGGATGGAGTCTGAACTCGCACGAAGCAGCCAGCCACGTCTGAAACATCCGCTCGCAATATTTTTTTCTTTCTTCCCAATACCATATCTTTTTTTTTCTCTTTGCCATCTCCTCCATTTGTCCTAAAATTTTTTTGCCTTCTTTTCTCTTTCTTTTCTGTAGACTTCCTACCGCGGGATTTGCTCTCCAATCGAACCACGATCGGCACGAAAAAAAAGAGGGGAAGAGAGCTTGATTGGTGAAGTCTGTGTGATTTTGACCAATTCTGGATAGCTGAATTGTTATTATCTAAATTACCAAATGCATTTGATCGAGAATATTTTACTCCAGTAATCAATGTGTATTATTTCATATAAATCTAATGCGTTAAAAGATTTGAACGACGATGAACAGCAATGAATAAACGAATAAAGTTTACACTGTTGTCTTTGCAGTATTGATTTTGATAATTAAATCGAATAGAGAGAAAAGACCGTGAAATTTTATGAAGAACTGTCGAGTATTTATGTTTTACAGACACGCACAATCTATAATTGCGCGATCAAAAATTCGTACAATGCCCGAAGGTTCCAGATTCAGACTGTTAATTCCGTGCTAGACCAAACCCTGTCATTACGTATCTTCGGCAGTAAACTTTGATTATACGTTTCGTGCAAACGTTGAGGAGGAAATTCGAGAAAGTGTAAAACAAGGAAGAACGCGAGATCACGCCGAGAGACGCCGTTATCACCGATAATTCAAGATATAAAGTTCTAAGGAAAGTGAGATATTTTTCGCCAAATTTTTCAGATGCGGTGCAAGTTTAAGCTTTAAAGAATTTATAGAAATAAAATTTTCTCAACTTTTTTGCCGATAAATCTCGTCAGTTTCATAAAATCTTTAGATATACTTTTATCGTAATTATACCGTAAATTGAACCGTACGTTTCTCGAAATTATATTGTAAATTTAAAAAGAGTTTAATTTATAAATTAGTATATATGTAGAAAGTTAATATAAAGTGCCTAATTACATTGTGGCTTTGAAGCAAGTCGATGGAAATAATTTCATTTTCGTAATTATTTAATAAAAGAGCATACAAATAAAAAAAATAAAATGGTATAAATTAAATTTTATGCAAAATAATATGAAACGAGCGCATACTTTCAAGTAATTACATTAATGCAATATGATTTAATTACTCCAAGCTACTCTAAAATACTGAATTATTGGAAAATTATAATACATACATTTTTGTGTTTTCCATCTACATTTATTTTATTCATGTGTATAAATTTTGAAATTAAAAGGTAAATCGAGAGATTTTTGTGTTTAAATAAATATGATATTAATTTGCTATATATACCTATAAGAAATTTTTTAAGAAAAATATCATTTAAAAATTCAAATATAAATTTATTAATTACTTTTTATATTTTTATTTTTTTTATCTCTTCAAGCTTTAATTTTTTCTTTTTTTTGTCCAAAAAGTACTCGAAAAAAAAGTCCATATATGTTTTCTTTTTCTTGTATAATCGCTATACGTGCAAAAACATTATAAGAAGGAGAATTAAAAAATAATTATAAAAAATAATTTTTGCGTTGCTTTTTGAAAAAAAGTAAAAGTTAAAGAAGTAGGAATAAATTGCCCACATACATATAATTATATATAAATTTACGTATGATATGTAAGAAAAAGAAAACATAATATACGTGCCTACGGACATATTTGTATATAATTATATATATTTATATTTGATTATAGATACGTATAGATTTCTTTTCCCCGCGGATATGAATTAATCATTTTAAACCTATTGCGATTGCGTCGAGATAAAGCATCAAGAGCCAGATAGATAATTTTAAGATAGAAAAAATGTCAGAGCGGTTAATCGATAACATTACGTGCTATTTCTTCTATCATTTTGCGATCAATTAAGTTCTATTACCTGTAATTCAGGAATACAAGTTAACAGTACTTTCACAGCGGTGATTCGTCAATCATGGTTCAACAATCTCGTGAGAGGTGCACGAGAGTATCTATCAAATGGCTTTAATGGCCATAGTGCCATGCAAACGAGCGCGTGCGAGTCGAGAGTCATGCATACGCATAATACTTGAGTGCGCGCACACGCTTGCATCGAGAATGACCGTCCGGGAACGATCAACGCTTATTAAATCAATGTCAACAACCGAGATTTAAATAATTTCAAATTACATTTAACGACAATTCTTTTTAAAGCATAACAATTACGTTTTCGATAAAGTTATTAATCACAATCAAATATATATAAAATATATTTCTTCTATACAATATATTTTACTTTCGGGAAAAAAAAAAATTATTATAGAAATAAAATTTTTGAAAAGTTACACAATGTATTTTTCATTGATATCGTCGATTTAACAGATTTGCGCAGATATTAATTTTTAATTATTTTTAGGGAATTGCAAACATAAACAGCAATATATGTGTATTATATATTCAAAAAGTTAAAAATTAAAAATATATAATGTATAATAAGAGATTCTGTCTTTTTCTAATCGAATGAATCAAATGTGCACAAAATTGCATAAATCTAAACGATTCCAGTTTAAATGTCGAAAATGTCAAATAAAAATTTTTTCTTACTCGGTCATTTACATCGCTTGGCTTTGTGACTGTTGAAATATTCACGAGTAGTGAATCAGCCGAACGAGCATATCCGATGCACATACTCCGAACGAATCCCAGACTCCGCTTCTTCCCTCCCATTTATATCGGCTCTTTGACCTCAGCACCATTCTGCATAACGGTGCATCGGCCTGAACGTTTGCCTATTATGTCACTATATTCATATAAGGATAAATCGCTGGTATGTACCGTAAGGGTTCTCGGTCTAGATAAAAGTTTCTTGAATTTCTTGGAAGCGACGCGCGATCAATCTTTGTACGATACATTGCGGAGCGAGAAAAAAATATGTCGGTTCGTGCCTTGGTGAGATCTCAACCGTCTCATGAAGAATACAGACAACGAATGAGAGACTTGCACAAATTTTGCATTCCTTTGAAGAGGAGGCACAGATATTAAGAATCAGAGAATAATAAAATAATTGTGGCAATAATGATGATTTAAAATAATTCCATTAAAAGTTAGTTTCTTGTGAAAAACCACCTACGCACCATCGCAACCTTGCACACACAAGATAGAATATTGCCATTTCAGGATTGAATACGCTTATATCGGTAAAATGCCAACATATCAATGTATATTCACCGGCGTAGGTACAAGCCTGCAATTATTTCTAAATACGTAGGAGTATCATTTTTTCCCGAGTCCCTCCGGAATGTACGGTAATCCTATACTAGCCTGTTATTTGCGATTCGTTCTGTACAAGAATTCCTGTATTTAAATCATCATGGTGTTCTTGTTGTCTGTGAAAACTCGAGTACACAAAAACTCTATCTATACAATAAAATTTTCCAATTTTAATTCTGCGACTAACACATGGGATTATAGAAGGTAATTTTAAGATATATATTTTATATGAATACATATTTGATAAATAATTTGCTATTTTTGTTTATTGTCTACATTCATTCTGAAGAAATAAATTTTAAGCTATTGATATAACTATATTTTAAAATCACTATAAGTCTTTCAGTAAAAACAAAAAAAAGCAATTTTTCTCTCCAAAATTTGTATATCTCTTCTTTCGTTTGCGGATAATAAAATGGGAAAATATGTAGCTCAATTTCGGGAATTTATTTTACTATATGAAAGTAAATTCTCTCAAACAAGAGACAGAAATAAGAAAGATAAGACTGTTAAATATATTATGCTATTGATCAAATATATATTAATATTATGTCACATTTGACAGTTACCGACGAATAGCGACTCGATTTTTAGCTACTGAAGAAAGTATAAAATAATAGAAGAGGAAAATGACATCAATGATGATGACAACTATGACGAAACAGCAGCAGAAGAAGAATAAATATATAAAATCGTTAAAATATGCATGTCGCATTACTCACGTGCCGATCAGTGCTCTCATGATGTTAGACATGCATTTACGATCCTATTTATGTGCCTACTTGTGTACATCACAGGCAGCACGTATATACGGACGTACGTGCCAAGCACGTAATATATCGCATATCCTAATCGAAGTGCTACCCCACGTTCTGTTCACTTCTCTTTTACTCAAGGGTCTCCTAACCCAACAAATAGACCTGCCGTCTGGAAATGGTCCCAGTTTATTTTCTCCCTCAGTCTCTTTTCTCATATATACACATATTCTGCGCGCACATATAAGAACTGCATCGTATTATTTTTATTGCAATAAGATGCACATTTCTGATATATTCATTTTTAACAATTGATTTGTAAAAATTCTAATGTAAAAATAATGCAGCTACAACCCCGTATGCTCTATTATCATTACATACAATGATTATTTAAAAAAAAATATATATATATATATATAATTTTAAACACAAAATAATACACTTTAGTAACTCGTAAAATAGTTGAAGTTAGAAAATATTTCAAATTAAAGTTATATAAAAATATATTAAGGTATATAAAGAAGGCAAGAGAAAGAGAGAGTTAAGTCATCATGTGTGTGTATATGTATATGTGTTAGATTGTTAGCACAAAGATAAGAATCCCATGGTTTGTCATTCCCATAGTATTTAATGTGATAAGTGAAATACGCGCGTATATACTTACGTACCTACACACACACACATACACATGGGGGATGCTTGTCAGACTTCACTTTTACGCGGCGAATCTTGACATTGAAGAAATCTGACACTTTGTAATCCAAAAAAGGTCTACAATCCATTTCAATATCATATAATATGATTAAAGCTTGCCTTAAAACATAATACTATTTCATGGAGTTCAAAATACCATCTGCTATTGAAAAAAAAAAGTATGGAAAAATGTATTATATTAGATAAATATAATAAGAGAAAAAATGAAATAGTGATAACGTATTCAGTTTTTACCTTCTCTATATTCTGAAACTTTATACGCAATTTGCCTAATTTTCTCCTAACATCAAATTTATGAATATCGAAGTGTGCTATTTTATTTGGGATACTCTGTATAAAAATTATATAATTGTGATAGAACGAAAATTTCTTCGTTTCACCCACGCGCGTGTATTCTCTTTTAATATTACATTATCTTAATAAAATTAATTATATATATTTTATCAAGAAGATATTTCGTCTCTCAAACAGAAAATTTAAATATATAATTTTCATGTGTTCGCGTTAATATTTTTATTCGCATATCGTGATTAATCTGCTTCTAAATACGTGTTCCTTTAATGAAAGAGTGTGAGGGGTAATTGAAAGGGCGCACAAATGCAAATTATAGGGCATCGTGTGAAGTTTCCGCCGTTCGTGTAATGATCCGCGACGGGGATGATTATGCTCTTGACATGCTGCGCGCGTGGAAAAAAAAAGAGATAAATAAACGTACTTTGCACGTTTAGAGCACGTTTACGTGAGTACGGGGGGCTTACGCGCTTACACACCACCTTTCTTCCTTCGCTCATTTCCCCTCGTAACGAGAGGGGCCCAGAGTCTTTTCCACCCTCTGTAGCCGGGTGACTAACACACCCGAGATGGATGCTGGTGCCTTTAACGGCGATTGCCTCGTGAGCAGAAAAATGATGCGTGCGAGTGTGTGTAAAAGAGTGCGTGGGCGACCCCTGACGAAAAAGAAAAAAAAAAAAAAAGAAAAAAATATGCACTTGTACCTCCATATGCCAAATTACACGGCCTCTCGGAAATTCGTTGCGTTCTTTTTTTTTTTGTTGGATAATAACGGAGCCCGAAACGACACAATGTCACGCTATCTACCCGGAGGGATCTTTATATTCATTATTTAACAAATTGCTGAAATTACGTGTAAAATATTTTTTACACTTAAAAGTAATATAATATAATATTTCTCTTGGAAATTTTTCTTTTTCAAGATTCAAAAAGCTTGTTATAACGTAGTAAAAATATACTAGAGATGTGTAACGCGTTCAATTTTCGCTTCCATTCGTTCAAGTATCAAGCCGCCAAACACTATATATGTACATATATTAAACGTCATATTTTACCTAAGACAGAGATCGTATCGGACCATGACAACTGATCAATGATACAATCAATGATACAATTGGAAACGTGGTGATCGCTATATCTTCAGCCTGCTCGCTTAAAAGTAACGCGAAGGGATCGTCTAATGATGATTTATACATCGCGTATAATTCGAAAGCCTTGCGGCAAGCAGTCTCGCGATCAGTATTTTCATCTCTATAGGCTCCATCCGAAGTTAATATTGACCATACTCCCCAATAGAGACTCTGGCGCCGCCAGTAGACATTCGACGCGTAATCTACGTAAATTCTATGGAGGCAAAACGTTCGCAAATATTTGCAATAGCTTCTTTGAGATTTCAGATGTACGAGTCACGGGCGAGACTCTCATCTTTTTTAACATGTTACATTTAATTCTGTATTCATACAAGGTGAGTGATACTAAAATTCGTGAGACAATCGAGGAAGAGATGATTCTACGCTCGAAAATAAATCGAAATGATTCGATAACTTTTTTCCCTCTCGAAAGAAATGAGTTTGAAAATTTATCGAATACGCTTGATTGAAATTCGACGAATTCGTTTTTTTGTCAAACTCATTTTTCTCGAAAACGAAACTGCAATTAAAAAAAAAAAGTTATCGAATCATTTTTCCATTTAGTTTGAAATATAGAATCACTTTTCTCTTGATTGCATCACGAATTCCGGTCCACCCTGTATATAAAAAAACTCGCGATATAAAAATGTAAAGCAATATATCTTACAATAAAAGCACTTAAAAGTAGCTCGTGTAGCTGTTCCGGTGCCTAAAGCCTAAAGAAAAAGGATGAGGCAGAGAGCCAGGCGCATATAAAGTCAAAAAAGAAAAGAGAAAAATGAGACAAGGTGTATGGGAACGAGGGAGACGGGGAGTGGGGTGAAGGGCGAACGAACAGGCTGGAGCGACCGGAAAGTCAATATTGCCCGCGCGATATGAGATACGTCAAAATTATTGCCGTATTAAAATTTAACGGATAAATCTGAAAGTGCGTGTAGGCAAACCTTACTTCATCGTGCGCGCATGTCGTTTATGGGTTTTCAATATCCTACGCGCGTCGCGAAAAAGCGCGAGGCAAAGATTGCGAGAGGATAACATACGGCGGATGTTAATACGCGAGATTCTTTTGGTCGTTCGAAATTTAAATTCAACGCGCCTTCTCTCCACCGTCAAATTAATAAAATGCAAAACTAATCGAATCGTCTATGCCTGAACTATGTGCTCGAATATGGTTTTACTTATTTTTGAAAAACCGAGCAATTCGGAAAAATGTTTGTCCTCTAAATTTAAATCTAATAAATAATTCCAAATTACGTAAATGCTGCGAATAAATTTGGTATATACACACCAAAAAAATATTGTGAATATTTATGCAAAAGTAGTGAGTTGATGAATATGTGAAGGATGCATGTCGCGCTTGCATTGACAATGCTTGTGTTTGCTTTAACGAAATATTGTCACGTGTGGAGAATTTCATTTAAACTGATTGATTTCGCAAGAAAATTCTGAAAACATTTTCATTAAACGCGACACACAATGCACATAAAAATATAAAATCGGGAGGCTCCCACATATTTCTAGCGCGCTTATTTTATGGGCAGCCATTGTTAAATCGATAGATTTTATTTTGCTCAAAAACTCTTATAAATTACCACCGTGCCCGTTCGTACAAAATATTTTTTACAAAAGAGAAAAAAAAAACCTTTATTAAAATTTTCTACGTTAACGTAGAATTTTAAGAAAACCGAAGCAACGCTTAAAAAAATCAAGTTAAATAATCTTACCTAAATTCTCTGCACATATTTTTTTCAGTGATGAACAAATAACTTTGACGATAATTCGATTTTATCCGTACAATTGGATTTTAATATCGCTGATTATAGTGTTTGCGCGAGAGCTGAGACTCACTGAATCGACGTAAATTCAATGTGAACCATACGAGCGCACGACGACGACTGGACTCCTGGACTCCCACTGGTTCCGGGCAAACCGGGCCCAGTCGAACTGACACGAAGTGTGTCGGTGAGCCCCGAAGGTGGTCGAAGCTTCATTTGAAAAGCCGATTGTATCGCGGTCTCGCCAATCTTTTATTTGTAAACATTACCATGTTCAAACTCTCGAATATAAGAGAGTATGCGACAGTGTTTCTCACTTTTTATTTATGTGTATATCAAGTTCTCTCTCTCTCTCTCTCTCTCTCTCTCTTTCTTTTTCTTCCTCAATATTATTTTTTTTTAATATTTGAGGCGCACACAAATCGTTAAGAGAATCATGCTGAAATCATTCAAATTGACATAATTATTAAGTTTTTTGTTGTATAAATTAACTATACATATTAAAATTATATAAAATAAATCGTATATCTTGATTATCTAATCTAGAGTATTTTCGAAAGTAATGATACGCGTTTCATGCTAAGAAAATAAACTATTAAATAAAATAATTGATTAAAATGTGATTGATAAACAAAATAATAACGATTAGTTTAAGGAAGGAAAACTTATTTCTATAAAAATTTGTAACGATATGTTCAATTTTAAATAAAATATTCAAATATTTCCAACTTATTAAATAAATTATTCGGACCACAAATTTGATCAAAATGTTGAAGAAAAATAAAACTAAAACTCGAATAAAAATGTGTAAAAATTATCATAGTCAGAAATCCATAAAATCGGATAACCTATCCCTATCGACTTCAAATGCTAACAGCAATGAGTGAGTAAAATATTATCGAATGGAAAATCGTACAATCGTACAATACATATAATTCTCGATTTTCTATGCGTTAAAAAAACTAAAAATATTATAATAATTATTTCTGTAAATATTATAATTGAGCGGAACTCTCTCTCTCTCCCTCTTTAGTATATTGATATAAAATTTATTTTTGATAAAACAAATGTGTCTATTTACGTGACGTGTATATTTATAAAATAAAAGCATGTGTTGATTGCAAAGATTTCATATATAAATTTAAATAAAAAAATTTCTCTAACATAATTTTTAATATACATATTTTTAATACAACATACATAAGTATAATAAAAACTATAATTTCCATTTTCAGTCACATGTTTCTATCATAAGTACTTTACTTGATTTTATAATTATTTTTAATTTATTTTAGATGTTCCATCAGCAAATCAAAATGCTTGTCCCCAACAATTTCATTAGCAACGTCAAACGGAAACTACGAATCAATATCTAAATATCCGCCATCTATTATGGAAGCGCTCGAAAATACAGCAGTACATTTTGGAGATTTTTACGGTCTTCAAAATAATGTAGGAACAGCATATTACAATAATGTTGCAGAAGAGGAAACGGCGATTAAGAAAAGACATAGGTTGAATTTCACGAGGCAGATGGTGCATAAGTAAAGAAACTTTTCTCTACGATAAGAATGAAAAGAAATTTTCGCGAATTGTTCTGATAACATTTTCGAGCAATTATTTCCCTTTATCAGATTAGAGCGAACAACCGATACGGAGGATTACGCGCGACAAATATCGGTCTTTTTGCAAGAGACCGTAGAGCCGCCTAATTTTAAATTAAATCCATTTCTATCTGAGAACTCTATTCCCGATGGAAGGCGAAGATTCTCGCGTTATCCATTCTGGTACAAGGAACCTAACAAGAAACTTATCGTTAATGTTCTCAAATCTGATTGTTCAAATTAATCCACGACTAATAAAATGGTGTTAATTGGTGAAAAGTATTATAATAAAAATAATGAGAAAACCTGACATAAAGCAATACATTGTACTAAAGAAAAGATGCTATAATTTTATGCTTTAAAAAAAATGAATCTTTTGTCTGTGTTATTTATTTTTCTTCGAGAGGTGTTGTAGATTGATCTCAAAATTCTTATGCAATTATTAGTAGAAAGATTAGTTAGAATCAAAATAAAAATTATTATTGATTAATCGTGCAATGATCTATCGCGTTCTTCTCGTAAGAAACATATTGTGATTAACGTTATAGCGATGTATAGATTGAGTATTGTTCAAGTTATATGCATAGCCGCGAGATACCATTCATTTCAATATTCATTCCGGAGCTAATTAGGAGCCGCAATCATTAGTTCACATGATGTTTTGCCGTAATTAGCTAGTGTACTATTAGGAGAGAGAGTACCGCTGCTAGAATAATTAATTAAGTTCAAAAGCAGGTAAAGATACACAGTGAAATACAGTGAATATTATACATCATACAGTGAAATTAATTAATTTAAGTTCTATAATAATAACGAATGACCAACAATTTTTAATGTATCTACAATATTTCTGTCCGTATTTGATTCTTTGATTATTTTGAAATTTTATGTACATCGCAAAAAATCTCTCTCTCTCTCTCTCTCTGACATATATACGATAATAATAATCATAAATATACTTATACACATAAACGAAAAAATATGCAACTTAAAATCGATAAAGAAAATTAAACAAATAAATTAATGAAATGAGAAATGCGGTTTATGGGGTTCAATAATAAAGATTGATGTTTTCAAAAGGCCGACATACGTATTGTTTTCGCTTCGGTGGAAATCTAAGGGGACACGCAATAGGGTGGCACTTATCGATTATTCCGTCCAACAGGGTAAAGACGAATTCCATGTATCTTTAACGACAGCGGAAACTAAACTTCCAAGCAGGGGAATGCCAGAGTCGCGTAAACAGACACATTTATCTTATTGAAAGTGAATTTTATATCATATGCCAAACAGTTCGTTTTAGTCATTAATTCCTGATTACAATTCTATATGTATATAAAATGTAGCAATTCTAGTAGAATCATTAATCAAATAATTAAAAAAACATTAATAATTTAAGATCTTCCCTCCAATAACTTTGATATTGTAATAAAATATGTATTATTTTGTAAGTATTCATTTTTTTTCTATTTATTTTAAGATATTTATACACAAAATAAAATAATATTGTTGTAATGAGCTTAACTTTGAGTAATTTGCAAAAGATTTAAGGCGTCGCTCACTTATTAAAATCAGAATAAATAAATGTTTTTGAATGTTACTACGTTCAATAATATAGATTAGTAAAATATGCTAAAAACTTCCTTTTTTCCCTATTTTAATAAATGCATATATAATTCATTAGCATATATTTTATATTTTCTGAAAATGAATCTTAAATTTATCGTCAATTTTTGAATTTTTTTGAATCATAAATTTAACGTTGATTAAATTTATCAATTTACTAATCAAAAAGACAAAAAAAACTTTGTTTTATTAATTCATACTAACAAATATGAATAGTCATATTTAAAAAAAACTTATTTATTTCGATCTATACATACGTACATAATTGGCTCTGGTAATACTTACCCATTTTTCATTTCTAAAAATTGTATTTTAGGATTTATAAAGGATAATTTTTAAGGACTCATCCTGTATTATTCATGTATCAAATCTTGGAAAGCAATATAAGAACAAATTGATACAATATGTTGAACATAGCATTTTTTAGTTTTTACTTATATTCAAACTTGTTAGAATTGTTTCAAGATTTGATGCATATACTATTTTTAAGATAAATTATTAAACATCTATATATACATAGATTTATTCTTTCTCTCTAAACTATACAGAATGGTCCATAATATGATTGCTTGTTAAAATAAGTTAATGACTATTGTGAGATTATTGAACAATGGAATATAACATGTATAAATATGTGCAAATATATAACGCATACTAGTTATAAATGTATATGATTTCTGTAGATATTATTCAGTATGATGTGACATGCTAATTACAGTTCTGCTATAGACTTCATTCATATACACATTTATCTGTTGGTTTAACTCAAATTTAAGCGACGTTTGTACATCCTGGAAGATCTATAAACTTCAAATTATTTATTTTTTATATCAATTATAAAAACTGTTACTTTTTAATGGTCCCTTAGTATGTACATAGTGAATAAATATACAAAATATTGCAAAGTTATCGCATTTCCTCTTATTGTTAGATATAAATTAATAAAATTTTAAAGTTATACCATTCTAAAACACATAATCATGTTAAAATTATATAACATTATAAATGAATAAATAATTATAATATACTAAATCAAAAATTATAATATACTAAAATATCAGAAATCACAATATAATTTCATATATACTAAATATCTAAGATTCAAAAAAATATGCTTACAGTTGAGTTTTCATACGAAATGTGTTATTACATAACTGCATTCAGTTCACATTCAAAACATCAGGATGTATACAATGCCGCTTAAATTAGTTTCATATTTATTTCAATTATCTTATCCAACTTTCATTAACAAACCTTGATTAATGGCAACCAATTTTGAAGATGTAAAAATTGCACCATTGTCGATGACTAAAGAATATTCCTTATACTATTTTGAATCAGAGAAAGAGAGAGAGAGATTGAAATTGGAAGTACAGCAGAATACATCAATGATATGTATTTTTCACACATAATGCATTCCACTATACTTCGTGTAATAATGATAATTCGTTCTCGTCTTTGGAACAAGGCGCGATTAGTTCCCATCAGATTGATATTTTCGAGGCCTTCCCTAGGTCTTTTTCCACGAATAATACATTTCCAAGGGTCGATTGACACGCCAGAATTTATCGTTCACTTGCCGTAACGTTTGTGAACCACTTAGTACCACAAGTTGTCCTGGTGAAGGAGCAATGTAAATGCAAAAATTTAATAACCTATCTGATTCTGACAATTCAGTATCTAGATCTAATGTCAAACGCATCGCCAAATATTTGCTCAAATGATCAACTGCAAAAACAAAATATCTGTTAGTTTTGTTAAAACAAAATGTTTTCCTTGTTTTTACTTATAGTATATTTGATGTATTTATTTCTAATAGAAAATTTTTCTTTTTTAATATATAAATAAAATATTTTACCTGTGGCATTTGCTGTTGTTTTTATGTACCGGATACTATTTTCTTTCAATGCTTTTATTAAAGAATTATCACCTGCCATTTCTGTAGGATGTGGCTTAAAAACAAGTTCAATTTCATTAAGCATTAAAGGTTCACTAGGACCTTCGCCTTCTGTGTCAACCATAGAGTCACCGCCGCCAGTCTCTGCCTCAGCACTAGAAGAGTCATTTTCAGAATTTTGAAAGCTTTTCTGCCGTTTTGGTATTTTTGGGATTTGATTTGCAGGATTTGGTGATGGTGTGGTAGAGTTTCTAGATGTTGTCCCTGAATAAACACATGAAAAAAGAACACAGATATAGCAAAAATAATTAACTAGATTATAAATTATAATCTCATCAGAAAGTGGGACTAATTGCAGGTTGAGAAATGTTGCTATTTTGAAGATTATTAATCATACCTCCACTATTCAAAGGTCCTGTTGCACTCTGAGAAGAATCACTTTGATTTGCTACATTTGTGGATGGATTTGGTGTTGTAGGTGCGCTAACATTTGGAGTATTGTTGTACGATGTTGCGTTACTAGCATTTTCAGATTCGTTGGCATTCTTTCTTGAACGTTGAGGACGATTCTGACTTTGTAGCTTAATACCTTCTGTAATAGAATTAACAAGCGCAGCTTGTGAATGCGATTTATTTAGTTTCGCCAAAACTCGTTCCTGATGAGCCTCGTATTCGTCTCTGCTTGGATAGATTTTTGAAATTAGCATATCAAAGTTTGGATCTGCTCTAAGAGATCTTTTGGAAACTAATTTTTTTCTACATGTTGGACATTCCTGTAAATATAAAATCATAAAAATTTTTATAGAAGCAGTACATTAGTTGCACTATATAATACACATATATAAAGTTATAATTAATAAAATTTCTGTGTAATAAAATAAATATAATTTTGTTGATGTTCCATGAAACTAATAATATATTTTTAGCAGAACCATATATTCTCAGATTTATTGTTAGACAGGAAATAAACTGACATACACATTGTATATATTATATAAGATTTGCAGGCAAAGATATATAAAACTGCTATAAAAAATCTTTCTTGTAGAAAATATATAGCCTTGCTCACAGAATTTTAAATATAAGCTTATGTCGAGTATGTACCTTATTACCACTTCGCAAAGCTGTAATAATACAGTCAGAGCAGAAGCGATGCAGGCACTCCTTGGTAGTCATAGTTTTTTTTAACATATCCAAACAAATGGGACACATAAGTTCGCTGTGCAGACTCCGCGGACTGACCGCAATTTCTGTATTGTCGGTAATCGCATCCTGTGGTGTACGGTGTAACTCGTACAGTGACAATTCCCATGTTTTGTTGAGGCCGACTTGTTCCGCAGATGCCATCTTGATCACAGTCAGAGGTTAGTGGTTAGTGTTCCAGGTTCCAGAGAATCCAGAGTGTCCAATTGTTCACATACAAATTTCAGCGCCACTTCAGTGTCGCCAACTGTAAATTTCAAATTCCCATATCTTATTATAAAAAAAATAAATCAAAAATACAAAAATAAAATACTAAATAAATAATAAAAATATTTTTGACCAGTAATAGTATTTTTCATTATGCGTTATGATTATTATGTGTTATGATGTTACGTTATCTTTTTTCTATCTTGCTATCCTTTATCTTTTAATTATGATGAAATTTAAATTTAATTATAATGAAATATTAAATTATTAGTCGCTCCAAAAAGTTAATAATTATAATTATGAAGTACCACTTAGTAGATTGATTAGTTCTGTAAAATTGTATGAAACACTAAATAATTAATATAGAAAATTTATTTTGAAAATTTAACAAAGTTCAAATAATTATATAGTTTTCACAATCAAAATAGCATATCACAAATATTAATACATTTAAAATTATGCTAATAATTTTCATATTACATCTCTGTTGAATATTAACAACTACATGTTTCTCACTCTGATCATTCTGATTGTTTTGATAAATATTTTACGTTTTAAATTTACCTATTTTTATTTTACAAAAATTTATTTAAAAAAATTAGTGTCAAAGATTTGCATTTCTGAAACCTTCATTACAAGGTAAACTACCTAGTTGGACTGTACTGAAGGAGACAATAAAATCTGATGGCACTATTTCCCTCGGATTGCATTTACAATTAGTGTCAAAGATTTGCACAATACGTATGAAGTTCAGTAGGATAAAATTCTATAAGTAAAGTTCCTGTTCATATTCCTGGTAATTGACAAATCCTAATTCGATCCCCAGTTATGCCGCATCTTTGATTAAGAAATTAATTGGGATTACTCATTTGAAAATAAAGAATTAAATTTACTGCTATGAATAATAATATTGCATGTAATATAATTAAAAGTCAAAAATTTATAATATATAACAAAAAAAGATTTTTAATAAAAATAGAAAATAACAAAAACACAATGGACAGAAATTTAACAAAAGAAACAAGAAAATAATACACATAATTGTTTCCTTCTCCTCATGAGTCGCGCGTTTTTGATATAATCATGTATATAATTAAAGCTATTAAAAAATCTAAATAAAATTAAATTAAAAAAAAAAAAACTGATCATATATTACTTAAATTATATATTGTTTAATATATACATGTATTATTTTAATGATATTTAATGCAATAATATATTGTTCAAATTGTCACACTTTTTATTTTATTTATTCTTCTCTCTGGTTATAGAGACTAATACTTTCTACCTATCTATCTTACATTTTTTCATGTTTTCTTATATTTTATATAGCGGTAATTATCCCTGATTAAAAAGCAACGATTAAAAAGATAATAAACAATTCTAAAAGAAACACTTAATATTTGGAAACAAGTTTAGTATTTAAAAAAATGGTTATTAAGCAGTAATATCGGTGGCATAGTACTTTATTCGTGAGCAAAATGTAGTATAAATAATATAACGGTATATAATTCCATGTATAAGATGGGCGTAGGCTTGGCCATTACTATGCACTATAGATGCATCTTCTCTTCGAGAGAGCGACTGGAGTAGATCTATTTGCGAGAAGATCTAACGCGGCAAACTGGACCGACAAGACCCTCGTCTTTTTCTGTTGACCCTAACTGTAAGAGACTGTAATTGCAGCTGTCCATGCATGCAAGGGAAATAAGTTTCATCGCTTGTTTCTAATATCCATTTTTATTCCTTGTATATTTTTTGTCATGAAAGTTATATTTTTGTTTTAAAGATTTTAATAGTAACTGTTTTAATATATTATATAATTAGAAATGTAAAATTTATTTTATAATAAATAATAGTATAATGATAATTTTTTTTATATTTAAACTAAAATTTGTAGTAATAATTATGACGAATACAATGCGAATAATAATTCTGATAAAATCTGTTTTTTTTTCCTATAATATAACATTACAGTCTATATATAATATTCTGTCTATATATTCACTCTATATAAAAATAATTCTTTTTTTTTTTCATATATAAAAATTCTCACCTCTGATTCAACTAAAAAATTATCAAATTTTTTAAATAATTACATCAAAAGATAAAAAAATATCTATTAGATATCGATTCATTGCACGCTTCTTTTCATGAATGTTAATTATATAAAATAATAAAAAACCGTGTTAGAAGGACGATTTTTTTTTAGGTGAATTTCTGTTTATTAAAGATTTGACAAAAGTAGCTAATTACTATTTGTCACGAAAGTCAAACTCTAGTTTTTAATATCGTATTTAACAGATTTAATACAAAAAAAACAGTTATTTAAATTTTATATTCGAGAAGCAGATAACAGTCCGCATCTGTAGGTCACACTGTATGTGACGGCAGGGCAACACCTTGTTCCACTTAATGACGATGCTGCTCCGACAGCTTTTTAAGTTCGTCTAATTAATTCCCTACGGCAAAGTATGACATGTCGGTCATTCTCCTTCCGGATTCCACGCGGTCATTCGATAACAATTATATCTCATCGTTATATCGTAACGAGATTCGTGCACTTTGTTGTGTATGCGTGCAAGTGATGTGATTCGCTCCTTTATTTTTATCATAAAAATATTCAACAGATTTTAGTTTATGCCGCGCAATTTTTTTCATGATATTAATCTCTTTCTAATTGTAAGAAGACTTAGCATTTTCATATATAAAATAGAGTCTCTTTAGAGTACGATTTTTTATTAAAAAAAAAAAAAACTGACTATATAAAAAATCTGTGATATATGAGCCTCTAATATAATAATGATTAATAAATATAAATCAAAGACAAATATATACATATATACTTATATATAAATTTATGATGCGTAGCGTGGGCCACAGAGGGGATATAACTTTCGCTTGATAATATAGTGTAACACGATATTACATTGCTCCGACAAGATCAAGTGATTTATACAGCATACTTGCAATTAGTATCCAAGTATTCAGCTTTCTTTGATAAACAGCTTTCTCAACATAAATGCATAATGTTTAAATATTTATGCATTTTAATAATTATGATTTAAGAAGTTTGTAAATCGAGAGTAAATCCTTTTCTTTTTCTTTTGCTTCGCGTATTTTGTTAATTTTTCAATTTATAGATATTTTATATAAAAGTCAGCATAGTCTTCGATTCAATGTCACATGTTTATGAATAACCAACAGTGTTTCATCAGCCTAGTTTCTTAAGAATATAATGTACGCATTAAACACAAATGGAGATAGATTATCGCCATGACACATTTACCGAGAAATAGTTTTCTCGCGAAAGAGAGAATCTCTTATGTAATAAATGCAATCGCAATCTCGTCTCATGTGTTATCCACAAAACTATCGTGGTACGAAATCGCGCTCGCACGAATATTATAAGCATTATACGCGTTTTACGTTCCCTTTTGATCATCCGCTTTTCTCATAGAATTACAGATTCTAATTTACGTAAGATCATAGAGATGACGCACGATGTCACGTGCATAAATTAATCCTTTGTTACGTACAGTGTAACTTCAAGGCAAAATGCTTTGCATTTCTTTCTATGCCGTGAGAAGTGGTTCGAAGATGACGGAGATATATAAATCATGAAGAGATTTTATATATTTGTTAACATTCTTTGTATGATCATATCATTTACTATTGTTTGCAAAATAAGTTCCTTAAGTAACAGTGTACAGATATAAAATGATATCTCTTTATTACTTTCTTCGACATATAGAACCAATAAGAATTATAATAGCATCTTCGAAACTACAAAAATCAGGCAAAAACCACACAAACAAATTATATGTATATGTATAGTTAGAAAAATAAAATATTCCGGTTAAAACAATAAAAGCGACTTTACATCTTCGAAAGGATTCTTCTATAAACAACTTTTTATCATTATATAATGGCTCTTTTTCTAATGTTCGTTCGAGAGATTTTTCTCTATCTCCTACGATTTCAAAAATATTAAACGTATAATCTAATTGATTTATTTTGTATAAAGACAAATAACTACAATACAATTATTTGCTATTTAATTATAAAAGTGTTTTATATTTGATTCTTAAAGAAAGATATTAAAAAATAAATCATGTGTTATTTTTCAACAATTGAAAAATTATTTGTAACAATTTACTTGAGTGATTTCGTTTCTCCGCTATGATTAGTTTTGTTAGACATAATTATCATTTCTTTCGTTTTACTTCCCTGTTCCTGACGTTGCACAAGCATCCGGAAGCAGCGGCGTTCTTGCCGCTTGATACATGGTTACACGTGTATCCGTTCAACTCAGGTCAAGCGTGAATTTGACCTACTGGTACTACTGTCGTGTCTATCCTCAGATATCACTATGGATTTTACTTTTAAATTCTAGATGAATAAACTTTCCGTTTCTTCAAAATGCGATCTAATAAAGAGTTAACTCGTACTTTTATATACCGCCATTTTATACATTTTGTACATTATTCTTGCGCTCCAAAAAGAGCTGATCATTTTATAGCGATTTATGGAACATTAATATATTATGAATTGCTATGTAATGTTCAGCTCTTTTAAAGCTCAAGCATAATATATCCAAGATGTCATAGATTTAGTAAACCATTTTTCGCTGTAAAAAAAATGTAAATTAAAAAAAAATATTTCTATTTAAAACCTATGAATATATAATTTAAAGTTTGCGCAGAATTTTGTTGATAAAATATAAATTAGAATTAAACGTAATTTGACAAATTTGATTAAACGTAAATTGATGTATATTAGAGACAATCGTGAAATTTAAATTAACACTGAAATCTTATTAAGCGCAAGAATTTGCGCAATGTGTAAATTATTATGAAATTAGATCTTGCTTCTTTTCGCTTTATACTTTGCGGTATTTCCTTATTTTCAACGCTGTATAGACACCCGTTAGTCACGTTCGTCTCTAACAGAATGATATACACGAGTGTAGAGATTTATCTTGATTCAGCCATAGATCTAATCTGTTGAAATACTCGAGATTTATCTCTTTCACGTAACTAAGACTAAAGCGGATTCCTGACACGGCCTTTGACCATAGAATTCATCAACATTCGATTCTAAATTTTGCCGGCAACGTAATAGGAGAATAAAGCTTAAGCCTATTCATTGATAAATATATTGCCTATTAGTATCTGTTTCTTCTTCTCTCAACTCAATTACAAATAAATGCGATTTGTCAGCATTAATTTTCGTAACTGTACGCAGATTGAATTTTTTAAATTTATTGTCAATAAGATACAAAAACGCTACATTTTTGTATTTATATTTATTTGTCATTTGTCATTATCATTTAATATTTCTTCTTATTACTTTTAGAGCAGTAACCTTTGACTTTTGACAAATTTTGAAAGAGATATATTTTTACCTCTCTTTCTGATTAACTTCCGCCAGTATGTAGCATCTGAAAATCAATGGTATGCCATTTTCTTGGAAAAAGTCTGCGTGATTTAAGTGATAATATTTTCTATTTTATTTTTTCTTCATAAACACATTCCCCACGATCTCATAATGTTTTTCATTGACGGTCGCGCGATTACAGAGTATGAAAATCGCATTTCTTGTGGCTTCTGTCTGCAGCGGTACTTGATTGCCTTTCGTTAAGAGACTTCACCGGAGTGAGCTGACCTAGTAAGATTGGTGCGTGCAGAAAATAAAACATACGATTTACGTATCCGTCAGAAATTCTTAGAATAATTAGTGAATTGTGTATTTATTTTAACATCGCGACAATTTGATCAGAAATATCAATTGTCTTTTGCTTATATTAGTATTCAATACATTTTACTTGCTGCCAACATCCTCTCGAATTCATCTTCATTATATCAATCAATTGTAGAAATCTATCAAAATCATTAGATATTTTTAATGTGATTTCCAAATAAAAAATAAGGATTCCATTAAAAAATAAAGAACATAATATATTAAAATGAACATATCAATAACATTATTTTCCAAAAAATATATTTCCTGAATGCCAATTTGATATTTTGTAGATTTTGACGATTTCAATTTTGTTTAGATTGTTTTAAAAGATTAGCTCTAAGCTAATCTTAAAAATATCTAATTAGCTATAAAATGACGGTAAGTCAAACGAATTATTTGCTTAAACAGACTACTTGTTCCCACGCTTACAATAGAAAGTAGCTTTTTAGATTTGTATATTAAGGTAAATTTATAACTCGCGCGTATGACGAAACGAAATTTTAATATACTTTATAGGAAAATAAAAATATTTTATTTTTATTTATTATTATAAAAAAATTGCAAGTTGAATTATATTCTTAATAAAATTTAAGTGAAAAACTTTATGATAGCTAATACATATTTAATATCATTTTTTTTATTAATGTTTGCACAGTAGTAAACATGCATAAAAGATAACGTTAGATTTATGATCCGTGATAAAATTCGAGATAAAAGTCTATTTATAATTTTATGTATAAAATACAGAAAGACAGGCTTAAAGTATATATATCAGCATGACTAAACTATATAATTACCTTGTTATTGAAAAATAATAAGATTCTCAAGAATTCTGTTTCGTCATCTAAAAGTTATTACAATTTTTAGTTATATATTTTATATTTAAATATTATTAATTTTGTTAAAGAATTTCTTACAAGTATCACGTTTTAAATTTCAAATAAAATATTAAACTTTATTTCTGTTATCATTATGTATTTGTGTGTGAAAAGCTAGAATAATAATCTAAGTATTTTGAATCTATTAAAATGTTCGTTGCTGCGAGAGAACCGTTTATTTCCGCTCCACATAACAGCGAATTATGATACGTTGCGTGTCACGTTACGCCCAACGTCGGCTTGTTAGTTCTTAATCTCATCGAAATCGTACCCTTCGATCTCTTGTCAAACCGCGGTGTCATTATATATAAATTTAAATTACGCCAATTAACCTTTGCCAGAACAAATTCTACCTTTTACGACAAAGAAAAAAGTCCGGTAGTCCATAATTGCATTCCTTATTATATGAGATCAGGCATTCGGATTTAAAAGCCGGCATTAAAATATATTTATAAGACAAAAGATTTCTGTATTCGGTTGGAGCTTATTGTTAGATTCATGCTCTGTTTATTCTCGTTGCTATCAATAATAAATATGGGCAAACACACACAATAATTTTATGAAATTAATCACTTACAAACTTTACGAATTTCAATATAAAAGTGTACAAAGATAATACATATCTTATCCGAAATCATGGCAAATAAATAAAATGAAGAATGTACTCGTGAAGAGTAAATAAAATAAAAAAAAAAAAAATATTATCACTTAAATCAGAGAGAATTCTTCCAAGATGACATATACTCAATTGACTTTTAAATGCTACATGGGCGTTAATCAGAAAGCAAAAAATGCAAAAATATGTCACTTTCAAAAACGTTGTCAAAAATTAAAATTTACCGCTCTAAAAGTATAATAAAAAATTACCATAAGGAAAGTAATTAATTAAATACAAATGGAAAATTAATTAAATAATAATTAATTAATTAATAATATATTATTAATAATTAATTAAAATAATAATAATTAATTAATACAATACAATAATTAATTAATTATAATAATAATTAATTAAATACAAGTGGTTTTTGTATCTTATTGACAATAAAATGATTGAAACCTCAATCTGCGTATAGGCGAGGTAATAACACCGTGTCTTCCAAATCGGGAGCGTTTGAACAAGGCGAGCATACCTGACCCAGTGAGACAATCCCCCCGGATCTTCTGTTTTCCGAGTACTCGGGAAGTCGAGGACTCACGGTGCATCGGCGCGCCGTAGGTCGCGACTTGACCCACAGTCTGAAGCACCGCGAGTAGCATAAGTCCTCCTCTCTCGTCGGGCCGATCACCATAGACGAGTCATGGACGTCATGGTGCACCGCGCTGTACCGCACCGGCCGAGAATGAAGACGAGGTTGCCTCGTTGGAGAGGCAACCGTGAGAGGCGATGTGCACACGTGCACCTCGGGGCATTCGCGGGTTGGCAGTCGGCTCTTGAAAGCCGCTCAGTGAATGCCTCTTCGCGTCCTCTCATACACGCGTTTTTAACCGAATCACTCGGCGCACCTCTATAAGAGATTCGCGTCTCCTATAAGGGAGATATATTATCGAATGGGGGATCTTACGCGATCGGGGTGTGTCGATCTTTAATCGATAATTTTCACGGTAGCCGTAAAATGTACAGTGTTGAATGTTCACGCGAAACCCAGTGGAGCGACAGAGAAAAGTGCGAGGCCGATGCTAACATAAGTGCGATTTTTAACAAATGCTAATCGCTCCGATGTAGAGGAACTCGCTTTGTTTGCGGCGAGACGCCGCATGCCGATCGGTGATGAAATTGATGACACGATTGGGATAAATAAATTTTATTCATGCATTGCTGAAGAAAGAGAAAAGAGAGAAAAATTAGAATTCGATAAATTAAATTATTTTTCTATGCATTTGAAATTGTTCTTCGTTCCAATTTTCTCAGGCGAGAGCACTGCTAAACATTTTAGTGTAATTATTCTTGCACGCGTCCATGACGTGTCCTACACGTTGATGTGAGTAAAAATAATCTATCTATTTATTAAAATATTTCAAATATTAATGTTCTTTAATTATTAAAAATGTTTCAAAAAGGCTAAGATATTGCAATGTTAAGATATCATAATTAATTTAACACATTGACATATACACTATGATTTGACAGATACACTAATTATACAGCATAAAAATATCAAAATAATACTTTTCATTTGAAACAAACTTGTATATTAATTTATTGATGTATCTTACAATATTTATCATTTATCTAATCAAATTATAGATATGGATTATAATTTGTTTAATTGCGATAAAATGTATTTTTTAAGCATGTAGAGAACAATGGAAAATATACGAAGTATGTACATATACATGATAAAAATAATTATATATATACATTATAAGTGTGTATACATACTTGCTATTACCTATAAAATGTTGTGTAAAAAATATATCAAAAGTATATATAAAATAGATGTAATAAAAGTGTAATAACAATTCTATAAAAATTACTGATTGGTTTTTCATCAGTTTTTATGTGTTAGTAGATCATTAAGATTTCAACAAACAACGATTCAAAACCTAGCTGCATGTTTTCTTAATAATTCGTTTCACCGATATTGTGGAGAAAAAGTATCAAAATAGTATCATGTTATTTTATTTTAACTCTCATCCCCCTATCTAAAAGTTTAAAATAAAAATGTATGAGTCAGAAATTGCTCTCTATATCAGAGCACAATTTTTATAATATTACGTCAAACTTTTGTGAATGAATAATCTTTTGAAAAATCGAGTATTAAAATTTGAAGAAAAATTGATTTTCTTTTTCAAAATCGACATACTCGTTAAAAAATATAGAAACTATTTACGGCACGCTAAAAAAATTAAATAAACATAGAGCCATTAAAGTAAAAAAAAAAAAGAAATACTAAAATACAAGAGAAAGTAGTAATTGAAACGATCGCCTCAAATGCATTATAAGTAGACTTTTATTAGAACGGAAAATAAAACATTCTCACACGTAAATGTCGTGAGTATAATTTATGGGCATTTTCCGGCGAAAGATCTTAATAAAAGTCACGTTATAAAAGCGCATTTTAATTCTCTTCGCCATTCGAGCAAGTCAAGCATGCGTTCATTCTGTAAATGTTACTTAGGAGTCGTTGCCTCGTAATTACATGTGTAAACACAATCGCATAGGCAATGTTAGTAATGCATCTGCAGTGATACATGAATAACGGACAGTTACGATTTAATGAAATGGTCGTTCATAACAAGTAAACAATCGAAACAGGAAATGAAATCAGCCAGCTATTAGTGTAGAAGAAAAAAAAAAACACGTCAAAATTTGAAAATAAGGTCTAAATAAATATTCACGTAAAAAATAATAAATATTAATTGATTCTAAAATTTAGATAGAGTGAGAAAGTACAAAAGTAAAACGAGATATACAATGCATATTTCAGAAAACTAAATGGAGAATAATAAAATAATAACAAATATGGTAAACTCCGTAAATCGTGAAGATCTACCTTCAGAATTTTACACTTGTAGGAGGATGTAAGCTATTACTTAAGCTGTTACACGACTCTAATCGAAGACCAGGGTCATGGCACGCAAGAATAATCCCACGGCTTTCACGGTCGATCATGCGATCGCACGTAATCCTTGCAACGCAGAAAAACATTTCTCCGAAAGGACTACATATCGTACAAATTTTTATCTAAACAAACAAGTAAATTAAAAAGTTCCGTGTGTGATATGAGAGACTTGTGCGGGAAACGGATGTAATTTAAAGTATCGTGCGTATAAAAAATGTGAGGAGAAGCATGTAAAATTTTTTCCTTAAAAATTTACTTTAATGTTATGTGCTACATAAACTAAGACGACGAAATAACAATGGGAAACACAAGATCGCAATTCTGTCGACGAAGCAAACCGCTCTATCTCTTCTACCTTATCAACCGAACATGGAGCATCGTCGTAGATCATCGGAAGGATCAAGATCGATGCGACGAGACCGACAGAGAAACGGATCTTTCATCGAAATGCAGCACCTGCAACGTTTGCGATTACCAGCAGAACAGCCTGACGTTCGACAGGTAAGATGAAAATGCACATGTACACACTGTCAGTAAATAGTATATAAATAAAGGACATATTTGTCCTGGGGATGCTACTAGTAAAATACAACTGTAATGACGAGATTATTATTAAAAATGCCAAAATCATGTTAAATTTTTACAATTATCAGGTAAGCTGACTATCAGGTGAGCCTGAAGATAACTAAAGATCGTTTTGACTGAAGTTAACTTATCTACTCACTATGTTATCATCGAAAATGTACTGATCTTTTATATCTGTTCAAAAGATAACATACGAATACCAAGGTTTTATCTTCTCAATTAATATTTTCATACACCGACGAAGTTACTATTAAAGGCAACCAGCCATGAATAAATGTTATAACTGTCAGCTGGGCTTAGTGACTCGAGAGATAACTGGAGAATGCTGATATAATGCATTTTGGCTGCATCAAAAATAATTATACGAGTTAATTATATATGAGTATTTTAATTTATTCAATCATTATTTTATTATCAAAAATAAACAGTTCTACTATGTAACTGTTTCAAAAATAACAAATATGAAAACGTTTTATTATTCAATGACTATTTTATTCCCATAAAATCTTTAATAGCCATCTCTAATAATAATATACTTTCTTGGTGACATATAAAAATAATTAGATTTTGATAAAATATTATAACTTTTACATTTAGTTATAAGAAATTAATAGTATCAAATTTGCCTATTATTATCGATTCGATAATAATTGCCATTTAAAGAAGTATGTGTAATTACATATAAAAATAAAAGATACGTATACATTTTTAATCTATATAATATCTATTATATTTATATCTTGCTTTATATTTTTTATATATTGAATTATTCGGAAATTTAGTAATGTTTTTAAATGATGTTAAAATATTATTTTCAATTGACTATATATTTGATATTATATTTTGTAAAGCGATTTTGACGTATTTTATAGTAATAAACTTTGTTAAATTTTGGTAATTTCGTTAATTATTTAAAAAGAAAATAAATAAAATCTACTTTCGTTATTTGATGTTTGATTTCCGGAAAGGAAAAACTGCTATGCACATTATATCAGCTGTTACATGTATCAGCTGTTTGGAGATGATGTTGCAGAATCAATCATTTATAAATGATTTGCTGAATAAGCGATTTTAATCTTGAAAATGCTATAATGCTTTAAAAAATCGCTATTAATGACGATCCAATAAAAATATTAATTCATTGTGAAAAACTAATTCATTGTGAAATTATCCAAAAGATAGTTAAATTGAAAAAAAAGTTACTCACATTGCATTAAATAAACACATATTCAAGATATAAATATAAATTCGATTTTTACGAGAAAACTGCTACAAACATTACGAACAACTCAATATCATATATATTAAAATATAATATTTATTTATATAATATTTATATATATTATTCTATTTATATTTTTATTAATATTATTTTATTAATATATATTTTTAAAACCATTAAATATGTTCACAAAATTATACTTATTTTGAAAAGGCAATATGTGAAATGTATATTTAAAAATCCTGATAAATTATAAAGATACGCATTTTCTCGACACGCTTCCAGTGAAGTAAAACGTACTGGATAAAGTTTATATTACTCTGTGGAAACTACTAATTTTTGTCGCGCTTGTATCCGATAGGAAACTATCCGTAGAAACCGTTTTATCTTATGCCAAGCGTTTCACATAGATCAATAATTCTAGTTTCAATACATGGTACTGTATACGAATACATAATACATCTAAAACGTAGCGAAATAATATCGTGTTTGCAACCGTGTGTAATTTAAATTTTTAAACGAGACTAATGTTTATATTCTAATTTTTTACTTTAATTTAATATTTAAAAAAATTTGATAAATATTATTACCTTCGTGTAGCATAAAATACGTATATAATATCGTATTAAATCTGTAAATTGCCTTTCTATAAAAAAAATCGGCCCCCAAAGATTTGGTTTCTTGATTGACTTGATAAAAAAACTTGCAATATATATGTACAGAACGGAATTGAGTGAAGGAGTGCCTTTCATATTAAAAGTAACCGTTGTAATATGCCGTTGGACTCAAATCAATTTCTCTTTTAATTATTTCTTATTTTATTCAACATATAATCCTTAATTTACTATAGATATAATTATCATTTATGGAATTTGATCATAAATTAATAATATTCAATATAATCAATTCAACAATTAATTATTTCAATCTCATGATAATCCATTATTTGCATCTGATTATATAAGGACAAATATTGATAATTAATATTGATTAAATATTGATTATATCGAGAGAGCGTTGACGAACATTTAGTTGATTGTTGGTTATTACATAAATGCAAATAAATGCATTACCAAAACACTGCATATCAATTGTAACATTAAAAAATAGATTAAAAAATAAAATATTAGTTTCTGCCACTTAAAATCACCTTAGATTCGTGAAATCTTACGAGAATTGTACATGTCTCGATTTATTTGCGATCATGCGATTGGTTTGTTACAAACCAATGCTCCGTTTTATACTCGTTCCACATATACATACAGACAAGAAAACGGCTGATTATCGATGTACCACAGTGTGGTACGTATGTATACGTCTGTCCCTTCCGTAGCGCGTGTGTGACGTACCTTGCGGGGGGATAAGCTCTCAGATAAACTCTACTTACGTTACGAGCAGGTGAAGGCGCCTCATTACGCTGCTCAGCGCTTCGCCGCGCCGGTCGTCCCGCGCCGATGTCAGTAAGCCTCCGGCCGTACCGCGGAACGGAGTCAAGTACAAGCTCACGCGTGTGACGGTGGACTCTTTTGTAATCGCACCATGTCGATCGTTTCGACAGGTCGAGCGATTAAAACAGTGGACCGTGATTGAAATCGGTAGCTTTCCGTTCGCTTTTCCATGCGTCTAAAATCAGAAACGTCGTTCAATTAAGGTAACGTAATCGCACGCTATAACTTGTATTCATTTATAACACAATTTTTAACAAGGATTATAATAAAATCCGGTGGAAAAATACTCACAAAATTCTATTAAAAAAAAAAGTAACGTTCGAAAAATATTCGCTTAATATGATAATAATTATAATCTGATAATGATTCTGTGATTCTTCCTCTAATTCTGCTTTACGATAATTCATCATTAATACCATACATATATATTAGAGCAGAATTGATAGTGATAGATGAAGAGAGAGGAGATACTAAATGGAGGATTTAATATAAATTATCATATCAATAATGATCATATCAATGAAGCTAGATACTAGAATTATTTAATTTATTGCTACCGCCTTTCATCGAGAATACGAGAATCTAATTGGTAATGCGCGATAATCAGCACGTTACTCCGTGCACGCACGCTGTCAATTTTATTTAAATTTTTTGCTCGCAAGAAGTCACGATCTCATTTGAACTTCCTCGACGATTACGGGGTGAAGAAATGACGCGTACCTTTTTTTTTTTGTACGCGCGTGGACGCGCGTCTAATGAGAGTAATTTAATTTTTATATACATATATATATATATATATATATATATATATGTATATATAAATCATACAACAGCATAGTAAAATGTAAGAGAAAATGGCAATGAAACGAAATCGCGTTTGCGAGCGCGAATGTAAAAACCGCTGTTTACTTTTGTGCCAATTATCGCAATTACAGAAATACTCAGGCTCTTTAATACGAAATCATGCGGTGCATTTTCTCATCGTATGTGATTGCGTGCCACGATTATTGTCTTCGTTTCTGCTCCGGATAAACGTAAATATGACGGCAAGTGCGAGACATCATTGTTCTCGCGCTCGTGAAATCACAAAACGAGAAATGTCTTGCGTTTTCAGAACTTGAGAAAAGACAACGAATCAGGATTATTATCGTTCCATCGATCTATACTTTCGACAAGTATGCGAAATAAAACGCATTACGTGCAATTGTAATCGTGTGTTTTAGAAATAAATCACGTTTAATTTTTCAACTGGACACATTTATTTAATATTATGAAAATCGTGCTCAATAAAATGAAAATTAAACAGCTGTATTTAACAACAAATATATGCTGAGTTTATGTACTGAGTTTATAACTCAAAAATATGATGTTCTTCTCCGAAGTAATCTTATCATTGATGTGTCAACACAATTTCGTTTCTTTTAATATCATGCTATCGACCTTGTTTTTGTATACAAAAAAAATATCTATTGGAGCCATAAAAGTTAATCATCATTGTACAATTTATTGCATTTTAAATTGTAATATATTGACATATCTTTAGCATTTCTCAATTGCCATCATATTTTTTTAATAATACAAATCCAAGTGATTACGTGGAATAATATAAGTTTATAAAATTAAATTAAAAAATTAATCAAAAATTAATGAAATTGAAAATCAAATCTGAGAAATCCTTTAAAAAAAATATATATATATATATATTTTTTAGGCATTTTGGAGATTTAAATTATATGTGCCTAACTTTATTACGCTGGAATATTTTCTATGGTGATATAAGATAAGTAAAAAATACTTGTTCCGATAGGAAACTAGTTGGATAGAACAAAGGTAGGACAAATGTAAAAGATTTGAAAAGAATATTAATTGATGCCATGGTCGCTTCCATATTAGACTAATCCAGTCATGACTCGAAGGACATTTACGTCAACCTACGTAGTACTTGTTCTTATAACGTTTCCTTTGTAATATCGCGTTTGTTCTAGTATACATCTACATACACTGTCATATTGTCAACGCATATACCCGCGGATAATGTTTACACAAATAGAGTCTTCGTAGATATTTGTATATACGCGAATAATATCTTTGTCTCTTTTTCGTCTAAAATGAAAAATTAATTCGCGAACAAATTCTTTCATTAAGTTTTTTTTTTTTCATCAAATGACAATCTCACTATAAAATTAGGAAAAATAAAAATATTTTCAAAAACAATCTTAATTTTGTGTTATGATTGTGTCTAATATAAATTTAATTTCAGAATCAAAATAATAACAATAATAATATTTATACTGCAATTCTCTTGAATAATTTCACGTGATGTTCTCATGTATACCGGTTTACCGATAGGCCTATACTAGTTCATCGATACACCACAGAAACAAGTTTATTAGCGCGTGCAATCACATTTTGCTCGTATCTGTTGATATAATCCGATGATGCGAATGCCACGTACATGGTGAGACCTTCTCTTTTTCAAAGGCGATTCTTTAAATACCATATGTAACTCGATATAAACATCGTATATACGATGTTCCGCGCAATTTAATCCCATTTGATACTAACAAACCGTGCCCGCCATAATCAGAGCACACATGGATGTCAATGATACGCACATATTTGTCAGACATAAAGATCGATTAAAAGATAAATCGAGATTGAACTCTATGTGCTACATGTGGAACAATAAATATTATAAATATTCTGTTATAAACATAAGCAATTTCCTCGTTTATGAGGAATTTTTTTTGTGCATCACTTAAAAGTAAAAAAAAAAATTATATACATATAATTGCAAAATATATATCAAAATAAATTAATGATCTATTTATGGCGATGTAGGCACACGATGCTAGCAATAATATTTCAGAGTAATTATATATGTATAATATTTATAATACTATCATCTGTAATTATATCAATATATAAATTATGAACGAAAGTACGTAATTAGATTTAATTGCAGAAAATCGGCATTAACTCGGCTAAACTGAATTATACGCAAATAACATGTTTGATTATTCTATAAATTTTTTCTTCGTAGAGATGTTATCAGATACCTTTTTCTGTTTTAAAAATCGCTTTAATATTGCAACATTCACAATATGCAACGATACCTAGCAATTACAAAGTATAATCTATCTACGTGGTTGTAATTCACTAACCTATCACTTGTCACTCATAATGAGACAGGTAAGACAATGCTTGTGCTCACCGTCAGCGTAAAAGCAATTGTTTCATGTGGATTAAATAGTGCAGCTTGTAATTTATTTATTCGTTACTCGCTTTCGACACTTCATTTATAATACATCGTCAGGAAACAAATCGAGATTAGCCAATTAGACTTGTACTAAAAACCAGTTCCCTTGAATCTAGTTGATCCTATATTTCAACAAAATGATACATACAATGTTATTTTAATTTTGGAAATAAAATTGAAAAAAAATATAATATAATAACCCAGAATTTAAACTGTATAATCAAAATAATATTATTATACTCGAACTGTAAATTGCTGGAAAGCCCTAATATAATTGAGATTTTTATTTAATTTAGCATTAAAATAGATGACATGAAATAGTTAATATTCAATAGAATTTTATTTTATTGAGTGTTCAATTTTCCACTTATCGCGTTAGAAACTGCCAACTGTGTGAGACATAATACAGTATAACTGTACTTTCTATTATAAATGAATTAAAAAAAAAAAGTACGCCTCGTGAATTGGTCGTTAACGTACCGATATGCAATGATGATTGCGAAGGCGAAGATTAGAAATTGTCGTGCGATCTCTTATGCAGAGCGTGACGGATTAAAATTCTAAATCTCGCATGCAGCATAGCGGTACTCCATACGTGCGACAATTTCATAGGATGATTTTTCGTGCGCATGCAAATTTCTCTGCTTCTGCGTCTCTCCCTTGCGAAAGTTGACAAGAAAGTTGCTTTTAATATGAAAAAGTAGGTCGATCGCTCTAAGCTTCAAATGCAGTTTAACAATGTGAATGTTAAAAGGCTTTGCACGAAAAATGATTTCTTGATGAAATTGGCTCAAATTGTGTGAATTGACAGTTCACGATTTCCTGATTATAAAGTTTTTACAGATCGTAAAAGAGTATAGCTAATTATAAGTTACTAGAACAACACATCGTCGAGAGAATACTCTCATATTTCGAATTTTATTATAGGTATCCGACAAATTTATTAGATAAACAAATATATTATTAATTTTTAATTTTTATAAAATTAGATTCACATTGATATACGTAAAACGATTTCATAGATAAATTGTCACCTAAAATCATCGCAATATTTGAAGAATAAAGAAATTAGCGAAGAATTCGAATGTTATAAAAATAAGAAAATATGAAAGATATATTTTAAAAGTTCACAGTATGATCTAAGATTTCTGTCCAACATTCGAAACAATCAAACAAAATTTAATATAATATAATATAATTAATTAATAGCATTTATATAAACAACGAAAATATTATCTTGTACTGCATTAGCCAAATTGATAATAGCGCTTCAAAAAATCATGTACATTATCTGCAACACAACTTCACAGCTTCCCTATTTATCAGCAAATTAATTTCAACGTTTGATTTATGCGTTTCTGTGAGTAATTGGATCAGCATCGTTCATAAATCGCTGTCAACGCGAGTCCCGTGCTTCCTTATAGTTAGAATGATCTACGATCGGGCGGCGGCGACATTTTGCTCGATACCGCATGAACTCTATGGAAAAATCGTGACGATGGAAAGCTACACTTAATAATCGTCGTTGTCGCGGCTGAGCAGGATACGCTCAGATGAATCGAGCTGGATGAAGCGAAATGGTAACAGTGAACGGAATCGAAAAGAAACGCACGAGCGTTCCGCATTCGAGAAAAATGCAGAGATCCACCGAGTAATTGGATGTCCGCAATTAACCGGAGGTAATGATGACGATGAGCGCGATAGTATCGCATATTATGCTTGTTCATTTCAGACGACGATCCTGTTCTCACATTTCTTAAAGCCAGGCAATTGATTTATTGTTGCTGCGTCGCAACAATAAATGATTTATTTTTTTTTTACAAACACATATTAACTTATATGCAACTGCATTACAAAATATGAAGCCGACACTATATATATAGTTTTGTATAGTTTATATGAAAAAATATTTTTTGGTGATATTAAATTGAAATGTGAAAATTAATAATTAATAATTTACTAATAATTAATTTATGAACTCACAATTAAAAGTTTTCATAGCGACAAGGTCATGAACAATTATACTATAGCTACTAGAGCATATTAACAATAATCAGTTATAAGTAATTATTTATATTAAGTTAATGACATATTAAAATATTGAATAATATTTAAAAATATTTAAAAATATTAATTTTAAACAATATTTTACTCAGACAAATAAAATATACATTCATTATGTACAATATCATAAACGCAAATTATTGTTAACTATTTTTAATTGAAAAATAAAAGCTGCATCAAAAAAGCTTTAGATAAATGTGTGGTCAATATTTTTGCGAAATGCTCGGAAGTCTAATAGAAATTTCAAGAAATTTTATTAAAAAAAGATGTATTATGAAAATAAATAGAATAAATAGGTGAATAGCATATATCTCATTCTTTCAGTCAAGTAAAAAAATATTGAAATTTGCATCAACACTGATTGTTTGTCCCTTATCATTGCATCCCGACTATTATTTTAGATAATACTTTCATCCATCTTTCAGGACATCAAGAGACATCATTCATTATCTATATTAAATATTTGATTTTCGGCCAAATTCTCGGTAGAATTCCACCTGATACGTAGAATCACACCGGTGTAATTTCTCAGAGCAACAAAGAAGGAGATCTTGTAATGAGCGCGTGCAAACGGTCTACGAATGGCCCATTAACTCGACCCATGAAACGATCGCGCCCCGATAAAGAGATAATAATTCGTTCACGCGCATCTTGACGCGTTACTACAGCTAATCTATTGTTCAAAATATTGCTACGATCATCGAATATTTTATGTATTATGAGACATTGTTAGTTGACGGTAGATAAATTGTATTTTAAATAATATAAACAATATAAATATTTATCTCTGGAAATACATATATCGAGCGCGTATTTTCTCATATATGATTTTCTTTCTTCTTAATTGAATGGAAATCTATTCTCTTATCAGTTCATGAACTAGTTTCCAATGAAAAGAAAAAAAAAAAAAAAAAAAATTGTAACTGCGATAAAATTAGAATTCTAAAATATGGCATGTTTCGTATGCGGAGCATTTTTCTGAAATATATTAATATAAATCATATTAATATAAATATTTTTCTCAAGAAAGAACTGAATTATTCAACGCAAAGTTTTGTTCGCAAGATTTCCACTTTGAAATTGCATCGTATAATGGTATTATGTATACCGTAGTACACGCATATATGTCATGGGATTTCTCGATAGTCATATAGCATTAACGTTAGGAAATGATTTCTCACGTAACTAATATACTGTAATCTGGATTCATAACCGGCCCATCGTATAAATTTGCGATATCGCATCCGAGTTAACGCTAATACGATGCGACATTTTTTTTCATCTAACGAGACACGAGGATTATCTTATACGTTGGTTCACGTACGGTATGTGTATGTATGTATATTCTTAGGTCTGATTGTGGGAGAATAAATGATTAGACTAGAAAAAAAAAATGTAATAGATGCGTAAAAAAAATCGAATTATCATTTCGCAGAGATTTTGTATATAGTTACCGTAATACAATTACAACAAAAGCAAAGAGTTCTACTCGCATAAAATTATATGAGCAATTTTTCATTACATCAATAATGCCGTGTCTCTGTTAAATAATATTTTATTTTATCTCGTCGCCCGAGAAGAATAAAAAAAAAAAGTATATAAAGAAGGAAGAAAATAGGATAATTCAAATCAGTCTCGGTCAACAGCGACCGCAGGCAGATCCTCGCCGAGATCTTATTCGTTCGCGCGCAATGTTTTACCCGGGAATATCTATAAATCATGCGGATCACGTCTCTGGATCCCTATGCGTTGTCATCCGATGGGTGCGATGGGTGTAAAACGCGTCACGTGGGCGTAGACACGTGTTGTAGTACTAGAGGAGAATACGGTAGTTACGGTCTATCTACTCGGCATTCCTAAATCTTTACCCGGTGCATATACAACTTTCATCCTCTCGCATTCCACGGCCCCTTTGGCGCGGACTTGGAATTCCTCCGTGAAAGCAACGGAGCGCTTAAAAGCCGGCTCGCGATGCGTAGACAAAGTGTGCACGGCGGGCTCTCTCGCCTCCACCTCTTTGTTTCTCAGCGAAGGAACAAAAGTGTGGTAGTATATCCGCATACGGCGACTGAAATGCGGCGGAAGCGATGTTTTGTAACGCGAAAATCGTTTCCTTCGACACGCAAGCGAATTCTCACGAGAGAGCGTGTGTGATTTCTTCAACAAACAAGTGGACGATCGACAGCGCACGACGTAGATGGACGTTGTTGTTTTTTTTTTTACTCGTGGCAAGTCAATTTAACGAGTTTCCAACTAATTGTAAGCGCATTTTTCATTAATTAAGTACAATTCTATTATTAAAGAGCTACATCTCTCAATGTCGGGCAGTTATTTGGCAGAGAAGAGAAGGAGAACACACGAGTGCCGGAAGCTCGTTCGCAAAAACGTCGCGTCACTTCGTCTTTTGTCTTGAGAATTGAGATTCTCACGTAGACTGCATAAATTGCACAATAAAAAATTTATGAGATCCAAGAAGCATACCATTGTAATAATACAATCTTTATATACATGTATAAAGTAAGCTCGATTGTATTATATTACAATATTTTTATATTAAATATATATATATATATATACATGTATATATATACATAAAATTAAATTCTATTAAAATAAATTCCATTTGAAATTGAAGAATATAGTTTCGTTAATTTCTTAATTCTACAAAGTTTTGTTTGCGAAAAGCTCTTTTTTTAATCCTATGCACACATAAAACATTTAATAATTATGCATCACATCACTCGTAATTTTATAACGTAATATCTTTGTCTAAGACTGGCGGCGGCGAGCCTTGATTAATTAGACTCATCGTAACGTTCGTTTATGATTTATCGCAAGTACCGTGTAACTCGTGCAAATAATTTCGCAGGTTCTAGAAAGCGTTTTTCTTGCGAGACAACACAATCCCCAGGCGTGATTCTATTGCCCTTATCTCTGCAAATGTATATATATTCTCACACGTGTATTTTCTCATTCGGGGAACATCACCGGCGATTTTATTACCGGTGTGTTTAGCCAATAATTCCCTACCCGTGTTAATTATTACGTCCCGTTATACCGTTGGATGAATAATGTTGCTACCGCACGTGGTTATACATCCTCGATGTAAATTTCGCAATTAACCGCCGTTCAAAACGATTCTCTTTCCGTAATTACCTCGATTATTTTCCTCCACGTAACTATTATATCAATGAATACGCGGGGCAACTCTCTCATGTGCATAATGGCTAATGTGTATAAAAAGATAACATTATTATCGATTAGTATCTTTCTCTCTCATCCAAAATCATACGGAATAGCAGAGTGCGACCTCGACATTGTACGCTGAATTAAATGTCATCTCGCTAAACGAAGTGCATCGAAGCGTATAACGGTGCTGCAGGGAAATTGTAGTTCGCGTCGTGGGGCTATAAATTATAGATTTCTCCCGTGCGATAAATTGTCGAGCATCGTAGAATTCGTCTCTTCTTCGCTCATTCATTCATTTTTTTTTTTTTTTTTTTTTTTTTTTTTAATCGGAAAGAGAGATTTCCCTTTTTCCTTCCTTTTTCTTTATCACTCTACATCTCGCCTGCCACTTGCACACTCAACGAACGCTCGCGCCCGTGGAAAAGATACAGTTATACAGTTTACTCGCGAGAGAAAGAGAAAGAGAGCGGAGGAAAGGAGAGAGAGAGAGAGAGATGGATATCTCGGCAGACGGAGAGGACCCGTTTTATAACTAGAGATTCATAACGGCATACGCACGCGCGCGCACGCGATTTCACAATGGACATTCGGCTGACAAGTAGCAGACAAAACAAAACGGGATCCGGAATCGGCATATTTCACGCAATGTTAGCGCCTCTACGCGCGCACGTTTTGGATTTTGATGAATTTACTCGTAGGAATGCTCTCTCTCTCTCTCTCTCTCTTTCTTTTTGAAGAGAATACGCATGGAATAAGAATTCAATTTCACGCGCGGATCTCAATCTCGTTGATCGAGTTTTTACGAGAGAAATATCCCAACGACAAAAACTATACGCATCTTTTTTTCTCTTAAAAAGTAGAAAGTATACACGCGTATCGAAATGACTCGACGCTACGCACATCTCGACCAATGGGCGTTACTCGCTGTCTCTTGATCGAGCATTAATGACTTCAATTTCCTGCGAGTATGGCGTTGTGTATCATCATACGAATCCTCTTCCCCGTCAAACTGTTCTCGATTCGACTCCAAGAAAGCGTCAGTCAGGTTCACGATCGGTGGGAGTGCCACGTTTATTCGAAATATGATAAGCTTCCGCTTATGATTTATGATTTTGAGATGTTAAAGCGTTTTCACAATGTTATAAAAATACAAAGCGTATTTAATTAAATTATATCTTTGTTATTTTATATTCTGTCTTTTACGCGTCTCTCAATGAACTCGAAAAATCCTCGTGATCGATCGATGATCTGATATCGCGCGATTATTCTCGATAAAACTGTCTTTAGACATTATAAATTTACGATGTAATATAATAGTCTACTGTCACTATATTTACAAAGTTATTAGGGATACGACGTCAAGAACGGGTCCTGAACGAGTCTTACCCCGTAGATGTTTATAACTGGCCGTCTCGTCTCTGAGCATTTATAGTATGATATTTAAATAAATCTGGATCGCGTTGCTCGCTCGAGCGAGTTCACGCCAATAAAACAAGCAACCAGATCTGATCTCACATTTATTATCGTCCTGGCCTGCAGCCTCCCCTCCCTCCCCACCCTGTTCTTTTTTCCTTTTTCTTTTCTCTCTCTCTCTCTCTCTCTCTCTCATCACGTAATTTTTTTTTCTTCTTTCTTTTTCTATAGTCGAAAAACCACGATAGCGATTCAACGGCAGGACCGAACTCTGTAATCAACATATATAGTCCAGTGGCATTCCCGTTCTCGAGATCCTGGTTGCCACGCATCCTGAATCTTCTTCTTCCTAGATCGAGGTCATCGGGCCTTATTTAATGTATTTTATGATGCATAACGAATAAAGTGCTTCGATGTGCTAGATATATTCGATCAAAAGCAACATAATCGATACGATCGAAATATCGTAGCGTGTATATATAATGGATACGTTCATACTTTAAAGAATGCAAGATAAAATGCATTAGATAATATTAATAAGAATTTTAATTTTGAGAAAAATCGCGAGAGCCGTTTCTTGATTTAGAAAGGAATGCAATGTGATTTCGCGGAAATATCGAAAACTTATTTCCATATGATTATCTAATAACAATAATAATGTAGAGATTGAACGATATCGTTATTAAAATATACGATGATACGTGATTGAAGTAGCTATTTCTTGATCACATTTACTGTGCATGCGCACACGATTTAATTTAGTCTAAATGACTTTAGGTAGTTCATTATTCCGAACTAGAATGTAAGATATTTAGAAATCCCACGACAAGTAGTTCGTCTGTGGTTATTTAATATCAAATAATATATAATAATTGTTATCACATATGGAAAAACAAACATTATCGCGTATAGAAAAATCTTTATGTCATATTATAAGAAAACAGATATTATTTTAATTTTTTCTATTACACATGCAATTGATTGTAAAAAATTTCAAAGATTTATTTCGACACGCATATATATTTAAGAGCATAATTTTAATCTGAAATAAACGGACCAATTTCTTTCCTGAACAAACAATATGCATTTTTATTGCATATTAAACTTCTTTTAATCCACATCTTAAAAAATACGAATTTATAAAATAAAACAAAATATTAATCGTATACTTTTTTATTGAAAAAATACTTTAATAGAAAGTTTTTTTTAGAAAATATTTTTCAAAATTTTCTCGTCAAAAAACCTAGATATTCAGCTTTATTTTATAAATTTGTATTTTCTAAGATATGGATTAAAGAAGCTCAATATCGATAAAAATGCATATTTTTATTCACAAATCAATCTTGTTCAGCAACTGATACGTTTACCTTATATACCGCGCAAAAGAGCTTGCGAACGTCCGGCTTGGTTTTTGCAAAACCCCCGCGGGGTAAATACGGAACGTATTTCTTTGGCAATCGGCGAGGAATCAGGTATGGAAGATCGACTGTGCATTTCCGGGCATCGGTCAACATTCCACCGTGCATAACTCCCGGAACAGTCATAACGGAAGAATCCCTCTTGGACTCACGTGTATCCCGCTAATGGCCGTCAAGATCGACGATCCTGGGTCCCGAAGATCGTGGCGCCTCTTCTTCGCGTCCGATCGCGAGTTCCTTCGTTCTCGAGACGTATTCCTCCGCTCATCCGCGCCGCGATATCTGATGCGGCGAACACTCAACGGAAAGGCATTACGGGCATCGTGATGCTTACAATGTCTTCCTTCCCCATCCTCCCCCTCCCCCCGGCAATCGTTCTAGAGATGACCCCTTCTTGTATTCAACCGTATACCTTTCGACCGCGCTGATGCCGATGCGCGACTCCGACTTTAATAATCGTGGAACGTGGATTCAATCCCGTTGTATGCTTCTATTACACGGATATTATATCACGGATTACGTCGTTGCAACGATTACGTAATACATGTGACTCTTAAATTAATGCGACCATTTACCGTCCATTTTTTTAAACGCGAGAGAGAAAAAGAGAGAGAGAGAGAGAGAGAGAGAGAGAGAGAGAAGAAATTGAATCTATTATTTCAATACTGTTATCAATGCAAACTCGATTGAATTGGCTTGGTCATTACGAGGCAATGATTGGGTATTAGATTCACCGACATTTTTCGTTATGCAATAGTTCGATCGTACAAGAACAATCGTTTCGATGACTCGCGTCGACTCATGCGCTGCAATGCCACAATTTTTTAGACAATGAACGAGGAACTTTCTGTGTTTTTCTTTATGGTTTTGTGGAGCAAGTTTTTGAAAACGTCCTTTTATCCTCACATAAAATAAAATTGTATTATTATATAATCATTTAATGACAAGAGAACATATTGTTTTGAACGATTATCTCACAAATTATATTATAAATGGATTAAAAATTCTTAATTCTTAATTCTGTAAATATTCATAAAAGAGGACATGTATCTCATCGATCACTTTTATTTTGAGATACGTATATCTTGATAAAATCCTGAGTGATTTGCATTTCGAACTACATTTAAGACAGTTACTAACAAATGAGACATACATATCTCTTTTAATCACTTTTCTATTTTTACTATTTTTCTACTTTTCTATTTTACTATTTTTTACGTTCAAATTGAAATTTTTAAATGAAGAAAACAATGTCACACTAGACATTTAAAAAATCCATGAATAACTTTCCTATAAGAAAGCCTATTAATTTATCGTTATCCTCAAAACCTAGAAACGTACGTATAATCATATGTCGAAAGCTGTTTTTAACTAACTGTTTTTAAATAGGCCATCATTAAAATTATTTTCTAAAAAATATAAATAAAAACTGCTTGTATTTAAAAAATAATAAACACACATATTCATTGTATATCTTAACTCTCTTTTTTTATTTCAATAATTCAGAGTAGTCGCTTATTATTTATTAAATGCAAAGTAAATGTGTAGGGAAAAGAGCAGAGCTCTTATCCCACAAATTGTCCAACCAAATTTAACTTAATCCTAAATTATATTTAATCTAATTCGAAGTTGAGTTAGAGATTAGATTAGAAATTTTTTGAGGTAGGAATGTAAATGAGACGTTTCTCTCTTTCTCTCTCATTTACCTATTATCTTCAATAAATATTTAATATGACACATGGTGTCGAAATTTACACAAGAAACATATTCTTTATTTTACTTTAATTGTTTATAACTTTGAATAAAAATGTAAATCACAAGATAAATTTTAAAATAAAGATGATCGATAAGGCTTCTCCTTTTAAGAATATATTCCTCAAATTTTAAATAGAATTTTGTATTCGTATCGTAAAATGTACGTCCAGTTGAAGCTTAATAAAAAATCTGTCGCATTCGAGAATATTGTGAAATCTAGTGATTATTGATTAGATTAAAAGCTGTCTGATCACTACTCGGCGCCGAAGGCAGATATTTTCTAACAAAAAAATACGAGTTTTTTTAATGAGAAAAATAAATATTACAATTAACGAAAAATCATTTTATCTGTATTTTGTATTACGATTCATGTATATGTCAAGGAATAAAAATATTGATTTCTTGTTACATCGCAAAGATAGTGAAGTCTCTCTCTATTCTGAGTCTCCAACTATCCATTCTGAGAAACAGATGTCTCCCGTAAATTAAAATTCCGTCCAGACGAGTTCGCAATAAAAGCATTTCATTGTAGCATTGTTACTATCGTCGACGACTATAGCCTGCCTGCGGTCTAACGTACATTACGGAAACCTGTGGCGGATACGGTGGCGAATTGTTTCAAGGCGCAGCGGTAGCCGCGAAGAGATATAAATGGAGGGAGTGTGCGTCGTTTAACGCTATTAAAGCACCATGTAGGTGTATGTACATGTATTGGCCGTAGTAGGCGCGCATATATCGGCCGTGCATATATATGTGTGTGACTAACCGCGCTCGCGCGCGGGTCAATGCCTCGGCTGTCTCCGAGCAGTAGGTATACGTACTTTTTTCCCCGCATTACATCCAAGAACGCGTTTCAAGTATACCCACATGCATGTACGCACGTACGTATGCACGCATGCACCCGCAGCCCTTCCGCGAGAGAGGTCCACGCGCGACGTCCGAGAAAATCATCTCTGCAATGTTCGCAATCCATTCTCAAAATTTCGATATAATTAGAGAACTTTTGTGTTTGTTCTTAAAGAAAATGTCAAAGCTGTTTTTTTTTATATGTTTAGAGAAATGTTTTAATTGATTTATTAAGACATGATTAGAGGATGATTCATTAGTAAAAAAATTGAAGAAAAATAGTGTAAATTTATATTTTTCGTTATATAAAAATTCGAAAATGACTTATTCAATCAAGATTGATCTAATTAAATCAGTTTGACACAATGTGTTACGATAGAACTATTAAAGCGCTATACAGAAAAAAAATTACATTTCTAAACAAACATTCTGTCAATAGAAATTTAAAAAAAAATGTAATAAAAAATTGAAATTATACAAATATTATATTTCCTGTTTTATTATTTCAAATGTTGTATTAGAATATTTAATAGGATTCTTGAAAAAATATCCGGAACTGTCAAGACAAATCACATCTTAGAAAAAAATTTTTTATTTTTATAGACACTTCAAAAAAATTTTTATTTAAGAGTTAAAATTTCCAAAATTTTTCGCATTCCAGAGAATACGTTTAAAAATTATTTTTAGAAATAATAAAATTTTTTATAAAAATTTTTGAATAATTTTCATCTTTATCGTAATTTTAAACAAGTTATTACGAAATTTTATACAAAGAAAATGTTAAATGAATACTACATGTATGTTTCAAACTGCCAGAACTTTTTTATAAATATACATATATCAAGAACTCAAAATTTCTCTAGGTGAAAGTTATGGAATCTTATCAATTATATATAAATTTCGAAAATAAAATAAGTTAACTTTTCGTATGTTACAATTGAGACACTATAAAATCGATTCATAAAACATTCATAAAAGCAAAATTGATCGATAAGTAGATGATAAGTAGCTAATAAATAAATGATTAATACACAACTGCAACAATTTTTTCCTACATCAAATTAAATTAAATTATTTATGAATTACGTATTCCATTTACTAACTTATAATTTTGCGCGGTAAAACATCTGATTAGAAACTCTGTCAACAACGATATACAATGTTTAATTATAATATAACATTATTACCATTATACCAAGAATAATCTTCAAATTGCATCAAATTGAATCAACGTAGCTATGATAATTCGTAAAGTTACGACAAGTCCGTCTGTAATAGTGCAATTCTGACTCACTCGGCTTGCCATCGAGTCATCGATGTCCATCATGATCGCGGCATGATCATCGTGACTCCCATTATTATATCGTAGCTAACCTACAAAACTAAGCATCCGTGATCCATGTCCTCGTAGTATCATCCTATCTAGCGGAATCATTGCGCTACGCGCGGCACCGGACCGTGAAATGCCAGCTCTTCGCGAGAAGAGGTGTGTTTCGCCTTTATCTCGACGGATAAGATTATCTGCATATCGGGCAAGCGTACAGGTGTGAAATCGCGATCGTGATAACCGAAATCTATAATACTACCTGTAATTACTATCACAAATGATTCTTTCACAAGAGCTACGCGTGAATCATCGATACGGATCGCATTCACATTATTATCGATCAAAATTTATCAATTTAAATCCAAAGTCTTCCATTGATCGAATTAATTCTATTTATCGAATTTTTGATGAATAATTAATATCTTGCAGTTTGACAGAACCGAGCGAATGAATGTATTATCTTTCAAGGATAAGGATTTTAAGTTTTAATTTACATGAATTTGTAAATTAAAAATTAATTATATAAAAAATTATAAAATTCCGGTAAAACTTGTAAAATTTATTAAATTATAAAAATAAAATTACCATTTAGAAAATTGTTAAAATAACACTCGGAATAGGTGTGCGCCATGGTTCGCCTTCATTCTGGCGGAACGCACGACGTGAGTGAGGTACCGTTTGAAAATACCGCGAAGCAAATTCCATGGAGCCGTTCTACAACTCGAACGATCGACAGAGCTATGTATGTACGCTATTCGCTAATTAAATACAACATTCCGCATCGATCGCAAGAAAGCGATGCGAAAGTACTTTTCAAGAAAGGCAACGTGTCTTTTAAAGTCTTTGTTGCTCGAATCGAAATATTCTTTCATTAATAATGCACACACGTTTTTATGTCCTCGGATTTTAATTTTAAATATCCGATGTTTTTATTCTGGGAAAAAAAAAAAAAAAATGAACGACTATGGAATAAAATTGTACAGTTTGCGCATTTCACTTCGTAAAATTATAGATAAAGTAATTTAAAAATAATTTAATTGAAAAATAAAATATTGTTGCAATTGTGTATTTAATCATTTATTTATCAGCTACTTGTCGATCAATTTTATTTTTGTAGATGCCGATTTTATAATAGCTTAATGTAAGTGTTATAACATACAAAAAATAAGCTCATCTTATTCTCGAAATTTCGATATAATTGATAGAATTCTAGTTTTTACCCAGAGAATTTTAAAGTTCTTGATATGAAGTCAAGCAAATTGAAATTAGCGATTACTTTTCGAATAATGTATTTATGATTTTTTTTTTTTTCAGCGAATCGGACATGGCACCCAACGCGGAGGAAGAGCTGCTGGTCGTGAAACCGTGGGGACCGCAGCCAGAAAAGGTAGAGACATTAAATAAATTACGATGTAACGAATAACATTGAAACGCGATTGCGTCGCGTGCCGATTAGCTGGCGTGTAAACTCGACGCGGAAGCTTTATGACGTAACTTGAGACGCGTTAAACGATCACACGTTCCACGCACGCGGCAATATCGGCAGGATGTTTCTGATGGAAAATACAGATAGTGGAACCGGCAAAACAGCCGATTCTCGTCATTGCGCCGCATTACCGTGAGAACTCCATCGCCCCGACTTGTAGTTGACAAACGCGTGCGAGAAAGAGAAAGAGTATATATTAATACTGAGAGAAACGGCCTCCCGAGTTAAAGTAGCAAAGTCACTTCCCGCCTTGACCTTGTCGCTAACGGCATATACACACATACAACTTGACGCATTGCATAACGTAACATGTCGTAAATATTCCTGTGTATACGTGTTTTGGATTATTTATAGTAAAAATTGATGTAGCAGGTAAAAAAATAATCTGAAATTTTTTTTATACACTGTTGTTTATCTAATTAACGAAATCTGATCATATATCGAATGTTGCAATTTATTTCTTTAGATATTAATGCATACCGTAATAACGATGCGGTGTAATTATCCGCGAGCGATTCGATTAATTGGAAATTATTTGTATTATTAATGCAATGTATCAGTATCGCTGCTATGTGTTCACTTTCTAATTCCTCATTTCATATGGACGTGAAAGTTTTATATCAAGATCAAAATTACTCGATTCGTTGAACGAAAATGGAAATCGCTCGCGGATGATCTGGAAATTAGATCGACTGTGACGAGATATCGCGCGCATAGTCATATGCATTATTCCATCGTAGCGAGAAAGTCGGCGAAGAACGTACGGCGATTTCACTCAAATTGCGAAAGGAATACATAAAAAGAATATAAAATTGATAATTTATCGAAAGCGTTTGTTATAAAAAAATCAGCAATTTTAGGCGACGATGCGTGTCAATTTCACATTTTCTTTCACTCTGCGTTAAAAATTCGAAAGAAGCAAGACAATCAGCTCTTTCTCTTTCAATTTGTGGATTAATAACTGATATTGAAGATCGCAATTGTTGCGGAATCCTATCTTTTATCGTTACGACACTCGCAAAGATAAGACAAAGCAAAAACAATCATCACAATCGTAAATGTTTCTAATATTGATAGCAATAAATATTTAAGAATAAAATACATATTTTTATTGATATTAAACTTCTTTTAATCCCCTTTTAATCTCTTTCTTTTAATATATTTAAAAAATACGAATTTATATAAAATAAAGTATCTAGATTTTTCTAAAAAAAAAACTTTTCTCAAATCTCTGTCTCAAAAAATTTTTTTTTAGAAGATACGATTAATATTCTATATATAAAATATATTTTTTTTTTCATAAAAAGATCTAGATATTTAGTTTTATTTGATAAATTCGTATTTTTTAAGACATGGATTAAAAGAAACTTAATATCAATAAAAATTGAATATTATTGTTTAGGAATCAATCTAGTTCAACAACTGATACTTTCACTTTATTACGATTAATCGCGATTATTAATAATATTTACGCAGTATAATTAATTCAACTATGTTCCGGAAATCTTCAAACATGAGTTATTTTCTGCTGCATTAAAAAGTCTGTTTTTTCGCCAACTATACACCTAGTTTTAAAAATAAAACTTTTTTGCAGCTGTTTTTATTCGACCACGCGAATAAAAAAGAATAATATTCGAAATATAAAAATTTTGCACATATAATTTACTTAATTGAAATTTTATCTAAATGTCTTTTCCAGCGCTTCCTTGTTATTACGAATTTTCAAGACATCGATCGGCTAATCGCTCTCCTGTTTGATAAATGTGCATTATATCGAAAGAAGAGAACCGTACATGCTTCGGGAACGGGAACGAATCCGAATGTAATTGACTCATTTGAATAATTCATGTTGCTTCCGCGTGTGCGTGAAAAAATAGCGGATTTCTTCATAATTTATACATTCTACATAAACCGTAAACATGAAATCAAATTTTACGTAATTTGTTCGCGTGAAGCACAATGGCGCATATTAGCGAGAAAACATCGCTGATGAGATTCATTTCTGCGCTGCGGTACTCATGAGAGGGAGAAAGACTCGGTGTATTTTTTATTGTCAAAGTCGAGGAATATGTAAGTTTATGCATTTAGCATATTAAATCCTATACAATATTAATACAAATCAACACAGCATTGGTATATAAAATATATCACATTTTTAAAAATACAATATATTAATATATTTATGTTTTTAATTATATTTACTAAATAGAAAATTTTTTAGATGATACCAGTATTAATAACAAATTTTTGATTACATGTATTAATTTCCGAGATAGTCATCGTTATAAGCAGCAAAAATTGCTTTGTCACACTTTATTAATTTTCGCAAGTCTATATCCTATTAAAAAACGAGACGACAGAAAGGACAAGTTAATGACAGCATGACATGAAATGCGTCAAAATATTCACTAAATATTTTAAGCTCATTTTAAATTCACATATTAAACTTAATCCAATGCATCGGAATTCAATGATTCTGTACTTTTTCTTTTTTAATTTATGAGTAAATTCTGCATATAAAAATAAAATTTTTTGAAATTTTTTATTATTCAATGTTATTACTATTTTTAGAAAAAATCGATAAATAATCTAATTAATCACGATTGTCTTTCTACTTCGATCGAATCATGCCGCTTAAACATTAGGTAAAAAATGATTATTATCAAATAAAAATTTATTTCACCAAGTCTGTTTCACCAATGGCGAAATGTATTCGTCTATAATATATAACTGCGCTAATTAAATCATTTATGACGATGCAATAAAAGAATCAATTAAAGAAAAAAAAATCAAAATTTTAAAATATCAATAATTTTTCGACTAGAATAGAAAATATCTTTTATAATTTTATAAATAAAAAATGTATATACTTTCTTAAATTTTATTTAAGATAAATAATTAGTAAATTTATTATTAAAATAATAATTTTATTTTTAAAATACTTTTGATAAATAACGTAAATGTAACAAAAGCAAGACTAATAAAATCCCTCAAACTACGCAAATGATACAATGTAATTAAACATATCATTAAAATCATGCAGGTATAATGAATTTATTATACTCACTAACTGTTACGATGTTATCAGCCTATCAGATCCATTGTCGGCGATGAATTTTACCTGGATGTCACAAAGCGATACGATCGTGCGAGTTTAATTTCACGAAAGTCACATATATTCATATTTCACACTATCGACGCGATATACCATATCATTTAAACTCAATTTTGCGGTAAATTTTATTAACATTTAATAATTACGAGCACGGGGTTTTGTATTTAACGGAACTATACTTTTCGAAATTTTTTTAGCACCTCCGATGTTGTTTTTCCGACGTTCCCGCCAATTCTCTCGGGATTCCCGCCATTTTTCTCTCGACATTCCCGATACTATTGTCAGCACTCCCGATATTATACGCACGTAATTGCAGATAATATATGAGAAATATTGTATCTGCGTGTAATTCGATGATCACATGATACTTTTTTTACACTTCCGATACTCGATCGCGATTATATCCGCGGATATTATCAAATCTACCGAGCTTCGATCTCATAACGACGCCACGATCCGTTGTTGACTACGAGCATGTACTATGCGAATCAAATATGTTTGTCACGAACTGAACTTAGCGTTAATTTAAACGCGACAGTAGATCCATAGATTATGCATTAACGATTGAGATTGACATAATCAAGCAGAAAAGGTAAAGATCCTTGCTTCGACTTTATTGGTCAAATTTCCTACAACTTAATCTTTAATGTATAGTGCTTTCTATCAAGAAAGAAATACGCGTAGGTCATATAATTGACTCTATCGAATAGAAAAAAACTTTCAGAACTTTAGAAATTCTATATTCTATGATCAATTGCGTGACGTAATTCATTTGTGTTCCCGTTTTAAGGAATATGTATGTATATGTATATAAAATATAATACGCGAAAAATATCATATAATATTTAGCATTAATTATTAATAAACGAGTTGCGATATAATTAAATAATAGTTTTGTCATTCTTGATAATATATAAATTACGTGAGAGAAAAAGAGTGTGTATTGCTGTATGAGTGTATATATATATAACGTATATATATATGTCGATACGTAATTCGTTCATGTATGACACGAATAAGCTCGCGAACTAATCCTCCTGATAGTCGAAATAATATTAAACGAGAAACAGTAAACAGTTTCTCTCTCTCTCTCTCTTTCTCTCTTTCTCTTTCTGGAAGATGCGTAGATACTGTGCGGGAGTAAAGTGGGAGTAGGGGAAGGGCGAGCTCGGCGGTCGGCGCTCGACCTCAGCCGCTTTGTTTATGTTTATATACACACGACATGAGTACAACTGATCAATTTAGGAATGCGACATCGTAAATATCTTGTGATACAAGTGAAAAAACAAGTCGATATTATTGTGACTTTTACGGCGATTAATCTGTAAAATTCTTTCGTGAGTACTTTATATGAACGCGTTAACATTTGCAAATTCTTTCTCTCTCTCTCTCTCTCTCTCTCTCTCTCTCTCTCTCTCTCTCTCTCTCTCTCTGTCAGCTATTGTTTCTCTATTATTTTTCTCACCATGATGTCGAGATTATGCGAATTAAATATGGTCATGAAATTATCATAAATGATGTATTAGAAATTATTTAGCACTAGTTTCTATATTAAATACGACATTAAAATAATACTAATAAGACACGGATATTATATTAAATATATATAATATATATTAATATATATTAAGCTTTATTAATTATTAATTGTTATTATTAAACGCGTTGTAATATCTATTTGATAATCAATTTATTACTCTTAATAATAGATTGCTTATGAAAGAGAAAGGGAAAGAGAGTGAGATTAACAATAAGATTGTAAATGATCAAATTATTTGTAGGAACGTTTAAGACCACCTACGTACAACGCTGAAGATTACGCAATCGCACTGAGACGATGGGGAAGGCGTCCATTAGGAACAGTTCAAGATTCCCAAGGTACCTTGCCATCGACAACCAGTTCGAGTTCCGGTTACGCATCCGGAAGTGGCGAAATGACCTTGAGACAATTCACGTCGGTCAGCGAGCTGTTGAATAAACTCAGAGCCGACCTCAGACTTGCTTTTCCCAGGTCAGTGCTTATGAAACTATTTATTCGTCATTAACAAATAATAGTTTAATGAAAAAAATAATTTATTCTACAGTTTTATCTTATTTTTTTGCAATATTATTATTGATTTTGTTATGTTATTGATTTACTATCAGTTTTGAAACGTTTTGTATATCATACTGTTGACTACAAAATTTTATATGGAACAATTTTAAAGGAAATGATTACTAGTTATATTTATAACATGAATTATTTCATTCTCAAAGAATAGTGAATTTTCTGAGGATATACATGAGAAACGCACGCGGAAGAGAACCGAGTATGAATTATTTGCGAATGATTAAAATATACGTTCACTGTTCGTGCTCTCCAGGCGGAACTAATGATTAAAGATTGTAAAATATTTTTATCTTATAAGAAGATCCAAAGTATATATAAATAGAAACGAAATAAGTATTTAAGGAAATGCAGACTGTATAATAATACAAATTTCCATTACTCGTGTTTGCGTGATACAATTTCGAAATTCGAGATTTATGAGGGATGGTATACAACACGCGAAAATTGTCCATTAAAGAGATAAGAAAGAGATAAAATGGATGCAGACTTTACAGTTATATTTTATATTTTTTCACGTGCGAAAAAGTTAGCCGATGCGCGGAAACATTTTAGCATGCTCATCAAAATTTTTTGTTTTTATTTTCGGCAGTTAATCAGAACTTTATTCGCAACAAAAAATTCTCAATGCTCAAAAAAAGTAGGGCTCGAATGAAAATAGATATTTTATTTAACAGCAAATAATAATTTGCATTTGCACATACACTTGAAAGCAGCAAGTTAGATGTCTTAAAAAATAATTATAACTTTAAATACTCTAAAAAATAGAATTACGAAAAATACGCCAAAAACATAAACAAACGACTGTCTGTTAAATTCGAATATGCATAAAAATCGCACATTATCATTGTCGTTAGATGTTTCCTTCTAATGTTTCATATCGCCAGACAGAAGATCGATGATGTTAGTCTCGCGCCAAAGCGCTCGAGGCACATTTATCTATATTGATTAATAGTGCCTCTAATCACAATGATTACAAGATAGCTAATTAATTGATTGTAATGATGACTGAATCGGGATACCAACTTTCGATCCAAATAAAGCTTATAATTTTATCGAATAAAGTGACATGTAAGTAAATGACTTCCGTCTTATGCAGCCTTAATATATGCGTTTGATAAACATTAATGCAAACGGTTTTTCTAGTTCAATTTGACGCATTGTGAAATGAAAAAGAGATTCAAGGAAAATAATTAAATTAACAAAGACAAATTGCATGATATGAGATTATTTTAGTTAATTTTGTTGGTAATTAAAGTTTAGTGAATTCTAAAATATGTCTTTTATCGAAAAATGTTTTGATAAAAAAAATATAATTTCGAGGAGCATATTTTGCAATCAAATCATAAAACCATTTTTTTTTCTTACATAAATCAAATTTTTTAATTATTCTGCATTAAAAAATATCAATATAACTTTTATTTGATATATTTTTCTATGAAACTTATATTTTAAGGACGATAATTTGCAGTGATTCTCGCCTTGCATACTGTAAACGGAATATTGCATTTTGATAATTCGATTAACCGTATAAAAATAACAATTTGCAACAATTTTAAAATTAAAGCTACGGTATCCTACCACTCCTCGATTAGAAACGATTTACATGGCACGGATGATCGACCGTACGTTTCGCTTAAGAGAAAGAGAGAGACAGAGAAAGGGGAAAGGAGAGAAAAAAAATGCGGACCCGTTAGCTTGGCAGATGATTAAAGATGACGCTTAATATTAATTTTTTATGAAGTCCATCGTTGATCATGTTTAAAAAAGAAACACGAATGTTGATGGCTCTATCCTCACGCACACACTTGCACGCGTCATATGGCAGACAAGAATGTCCTAGATAGATGAGTTATAATATGCCGACGTCTCTTTAAGATGTTGGCGGATAAGCCGTAAGTAGCGGCTTTGGATAATCGAATGCCGCTGATATTACGGCTAACTGTATAGTGGTGCACCATTGCATATCGATCTGGCCAAGCATCTGCTATCTTTCTCGACGAAACACCTGAAACGACAGGTGTATCATTTACCCGAAACCCTATTAGAATGCTTGAACGTATTTTCATGGATTCACCGCACGCATAGATCATATAGAACGGGCATTTATGTATAAATAGATAACATTCTCTCATTTCCCTAAGGATTGTGCTTGAAATAGATGAAAAAGATAGAATTTTTCTTTTTTTATTTCATTCATTTTTATTCTTTTCCTTTTACATTAATTAAGAGATGATCTTTGTCAAATTAGACTTGTTTTGTATATAAAAATCCTTTATTAATGTTTTACATATTGCCACTTTCGTATTGCTTTTTATACTCGTATTTTCTTTTTTTTTTATTATCTCTTTTTTTATTATCTCTTTTATTATCTCTATTATCTATAGAAGATATTTTGCATACTGATATCTTCTTTATCAATTCTAATACAATGGAAGAGTCAGAGAAATAAATTTGTGTTTAACAACTTTTTATTTTTTACAGACTTTATTATATGAAATAAAAAACATAGATAAATCTATAAATTTAATTTTTCTATACTTATTTTATTTAATAATAACTATAAATTTTTAATTTCTATGAATTACATGCATTTTTGTTAAAATTTGGAAAAGCTTTTTTTGTGAAAATTATATTATAAAGTATTATATGTATATTTCAATGATAATAAGAGAGTAGTGTTACTACTAGAATTAATATAAATTTGTGCTTACAAATTTATGGTTTTTGGTCCTTATCAAGTGAACTAAAATAACAATATTATAAATAATGATAGTCACGTTACAAATGAAATAAACGGAATTATGTACCTGCGTTATAGTTAAAAAGCAGAAAGAGAAAAATCGAAATGTCAAACTGACATTATGTCAACCACTATGTTTGGGATACTGAGAACGACTAAACGACCTTTATTACTCTATCGTATGTGTTGTTTAAATTCTTTGTGTCTTTTTGAGAGTTAATAGTGTTGTCAAATTTTTTAATAGTATCCCAAACATAGTGGTTGACACAATGTCAGTTTGACATTTCGATTTTTTTCTTTCTACTTTTTAACTATAACGCAGGTACATAATTCCGTTTATTTAATTTATAATGTGATTATCATTATTTATAATATTGTTATTTTAGTTCATTTGATAGGGACCAAAACCATATAGTCGAAACGTCATGATAGAACAATCAAACAATAAATTGCCAGTTTGGTCGTATAACTCTCGTCTATTAATTTCTCTAATCTACTGGCGACATTTTAAAATTAAACATAAGAATATATATATATATATATATATATATATATATATATATATATAGGAAAGAAGAAAATGAAAAAATTGTAAATACGTATGTAAAGAACAAGGTAGAGATATGTAAAATGTTAAAAAAAGATCTTTACGTGCAAAGCATACAAGTTGACTCTCTAATCTTCGATAGATCGTCTCTAAATTAATTTAAAAATAAAAAGAGACGAATGGAAATGAATGAAGTGAAGAAAGAAAAGAAAATTTTTCGGCCGTTCTCCTTATCTTTTTCTTCTGTCCCCTTTCGCGTACGAGCGAGAATCAGTCGCCTTGAAGGCGAAGTCTCGACCGGCCACCGAACCCGCCATACATAGCCCACAGGTGCTTCCGCTTGGCGTAATAGCAAATGCATAACCGCTTCCTACTACACACAAATGAAAAACGGAGAGATCTTTTTCTATGCGATATCAGACGCTGCCGTGCTGCCTTTTTGCGCGATGCATCTGTCATTGTCTGCCTCGTTTGTCTCTTAAGCATCTCTTCCTTCTCGTTGGTTATACTTCAGCGGGTTCTACAATGTATATTCTTATATCCCGTTTCTTCATTGTTCTTAAAAGTGACTGCCATCAAGAGCACCTCTATACACCTTCATTACTTAGTTCATTACTTAGTCCACCGTTTAATTATAGCTCGGTTAAAGTTCTTTCCATGCATCGTTTGTCGATGAATTTTAATATGGTATTCATGTATATTATAAGATATTGGAATATCTCTAAATTTATATAATTATTATTTTAAAAATTTTCGGGACAAATTGATTGAGATTGAGGATGTAATTTTACAATAAATCATTTCTTATCTCTGCAAATAAAATCGGTAAAATCGTATAATATTTTAAACTTGAAAAATTATTTAAAATTCCTGAGAAATATGACATGGAGATTAATACACATTTGTAATATTGAATTTATATTACAATCGTATGAAAAGCACCTTACCGTTCGTGTCAAAATTTTGCTGCTACTTTCAATCTCAATTTTTTTACGTTTATGGATTCTGCAGGATTTTTAAAGGATATTTCTAAACGATGCCGATAAATTAAATTTATGTATAATATTGAATATTTAAGACAAAAATAGGAGAAAAGTTTCGAACGGTTATCAATATCTATTGTATACTGTCCAGTGACCCCGTATTGCAGCTTCTCTGATTATTCTCCACACCTATTTTTTTAATAATACATAGTACTATTACTATTTCATCAAATTTATTATTATCACACGCTAATGATGTCTCACTCAATTCCGTTGACGTCGTGAATGTATTTACCTTTATTAAATGCTCGCAATTTTTTTTTTTTTTAACAAAAGAACATAAAAAAATGATAGTTCTCTCGGTAGAGAAGAAACATAAAGTCAATATTTATATAAACTAAAATATTATTAAACAGACGCTATTTCCTTACATTACATATTATTTAATGAAGTTCAAAATTAGAAAAGGAAATGTCTTTGCTGATGTATGAAAATATAATTATATATTGCGTATAAATATATGTCATTTAAATGAAATTACATATGGCATTTATGAAATTACATAGTTTAATTATTCAAAATAACATGTTACGATCTTTGTTATGTTTTAAAATAAATCAGATGTAAAATCTCTATCTAATAAATAAAATAATGAATAGAATTATTCACAGTTAAAATTTTGAACTGTCAAAAAATTCTGTAATAATAGATATTCAACAAATTGTTATAAACTTGAGAAAAGTATATTAAAATTGTTTTCGTTTTCTTTAAAAGTATATTAAACGAATAAAATCGATGACATCACAACGAAGCTCACGAAGGCAGTGGAAGAACTTAAAGCATCAAAAGAAAAAGCAACAATGAACAATGAACTCTGATAAAATCTCAAGTAATCGATTTTACATGCCTTTTTAAGAGTTAAAAAATGAGTGTCGGAAAAGTGTACACGTTTCAGTGCGACAATCGCTGCATTTCGACGTTCGTCTTTCTCTCTTTACTGTCACTCTCACCGTTCTCAAAGCTTTTGTTTTCTTTGCATTCAAATGCGGTCGCCGAGCACTTTTACGACGTAGACAGGACAGGTTACAAAGGCGGATTCCCCCTCGTCCGTATTTCGTGCACGTATCGCGCCGTGTATTGCGATATATCGCGCATTATGCATAATACACGCCGGTAACATAATGTACCCATTGTTAAAGAGGAAGAATCGTTCCGTCCCTTTCCCCTCTCACCTTCCTTTGTCGTTGGAGACGTCGGAGACGTCGACCACAGCGGTTCTATATACGCCCCAAGCGCATACAGGCGTTTAATACTCATTTGCATGTTCCCGAGACATGTATTCGAGAGGATTCACTGCGCTGTTTATACAATTCCCGTCCATAAACAACGTTCATTTTGTGCAGTATTTTTTTCGAAAAATTATGCGCCATAAAACCTCGAGTATTGTAATCTATCATTACATTGCGCGTTTCAATCACGAGTGCCTTGGTATATCAATAGCGCTTTACTTAATGCTCGATTTCACATCGATGTTATTACGGTATCATTAGCAATCAGCGAGATTGCACTTTCATTCTATAATCAAGAATTGTTCCGCGAGATGAGATAACGAAAGACGCTATTCCCAGCATTGTTTTTACGCGAAAATGTGCCGAGCTAACGCAAGTGGTGATTAAAGAGGCATGTAAATAAGGGAAATATATGTTACGAAAGATAAATAAAACTGTCGATATAATCTTTTCTTCCATTCGACGTCCTTATATTATAAAAAATAGATTTTTTTCAGAAAATATGAAACATTATTTTTATTTACTTGTCTTTTTAATTTACGATCGTATAACGACGAAGGTTTCTCCTTAATCGAAAAACATGTCGATCGATTAATGGCGCTTGATTTATAATTTACATATACCGTTTTTTTTTCTCTCTTTTTCTCTCGTCTACACATTAGCGAATAACGGAATGTTAACGCAACTGTTTCCGCTATAAATAACACGCGTGACAAGATGATCCTTATTTGATCTTGACGTTTGACAGTGCACACGCGATGTGACGTGTGACATTTGTGCTAAATTTGGAAGAGCGTAAAATATGTATAAAACACATCTCCACGGTCAAACTTTTAACTCTTGACGTAGCATTCTCGCGTTATCTTATTCGTACCGACAGAACTACGATAGTTATACGACAGCGCGGAATTTTTCTTTTCCACACAATGTGCGTTAATCATGTGCACATGACTGGCGAAATGTGAATGCCCTCGTAGGAATTTCGAATTTTACTGTTAAAAAACGGAAGACTAACAATTTTACGATCTCTCAGGGAATGACAGAAACTTTTATTACGGATTTTATTCCCACGATGATGAATTTTGTGTGCAAATTCTTTGCGAAATATACGAAAGACTTTTTGTTGTTCTTTGCTATCGCACTGTCGCTCTTCAAGCAACGCGATTAAGGAAACTGCATCACAATATACTAGATCAAACAAAGATAGAGAATCGAGATTACGATGAATTTCATGCGCATCATTTCCATAAAATCGGGGGAAAAAAATTTGCGCGAGTATGGAGATTGTCACTGTGTGACAAGTATAACGTACTTCCTCGTTCTTGCACCTGTTTACCTTAAGGCGTCGCAAATAGTTATAAGGAGAAATCTTACGTCGCTCCTCTTTGCATTCATATAACGGATGCGCGATGAATCGGAGACTTAGTAAAAGGACACTTGGATCGATCGAGAAAATAAAGTTTAATTGATATTATATTATATAAAGTTATCAATCGAAAATCAGGCATAAAATCATAGAGTTTTTTACCGACTTTTTTCTGTATTATTTACATTACTAAATATCTGATAGAACAACATTCGTTAAATTTAAACGAACGAGGAATAGATTTTGCATATACAGAGTAAAAAGAAATCTTGTTTATCCTGCAGTGCGAGTATAAATTCTAATATTTCTCTCCGATAAATGATACTCCGGCTCTTACCGACTAGTCGTCGTGCGTGTCGAGAAGACTATCCTGCGGACAGGTCTTGCAACGTCTTTGTTAATATATTCCATATCGATGATGATCGATTCCTCCGTCCAATCACGAACTTGTCCTGTTCACTTTCGTGGTGACAATCTCGAAAAAAAATCCTGCCGAGCTGCACGTGCATAAAACCGGATCGAGTTTTCTTGTCGAGCGAGAAGCTCCGTAATTATGTAATTACTATTTTTTTTTCTTTATGTTTCTCAATATCTTCACCGTTTATTACGATTTTTAATCCGAACAGTGAGAATGTTATGTACTCCCGATATCCATTGGCGTAACTACTGCTACCTCCCAATATTTATATCATATATTAAAAAATAGACTCGTGATAAAATTTTTTCAAAGTGACATTAAACAGCTGATCACGCAAGCTTTTTAGAATTTATAATTGCTCGCCTTGCGTCGCCATCATGCATTATATGATCGCATTGCAATAATATATGTAATATTATTTTGTGACTATACATATATTTGTATGTACAGTAGGAAAATAGGAATGTGAGTTTTCGATTTTTATCAGTATTTATTATTGAAATAATTGTTATAGATGTATGGTATCATCACGTTTGAACTCTGTCTCTTGTCCTTCTCTCTTGCTATGATATTTAAATTTCTATTAAACAGAAATAGCATAAACAGCATAAAAGGATCGAAAATTACTGTTACAATTATAAAACACGAGCTAGATATTTACAATGTATTTTTTCTTTTCAGCTTTGTACAGGAATTCGCTTCTCCGCCTGCGGACGGAATTACTTTATTGCTGGAGACTCTACGCGGCGTTCAATTGGCTCAAAGTTCACCGCCAAGCTCGGGACAGACCGGGCCCAGAATCGGTACCAGAAGAGCCGCCCTAGACGAGCTAGGATGCGTGGAGTGTCTAGCCGCGTGCGGCGAACGATGCGCCGATGCGCCGCGGCTATTAGTACAGGCGCAACCTGGTCTACTGGCTCTCGCAGTTTGTCTGACTAGTAGTCTGAACCGGTCTCGAGTTCTGGCTCTTCAGGTAACAATCGCCACTTCTGTTCGCGAAGCGTCGTGATACCGTTAGATAAAAAGGATCGATTAGAATTCATCGTGTCGTACGAATGTCAGCACAAAATAATGCAAGATTTTTTACCTTATCCATGTTATACGACGATCATTCCCTGAATTGTTTAAATTACTATAATCCAATATACATATATATATAACACACATTTTTCGAAAAAATAATTTATCTGAATAATTTATATATGATTTTTTTCCTTTTCTCTTTTCTCCCTTCATTCTCTCTTTAGAACAATTTAAATTATATTAAATTGTTTTATTAAATGAAATGTTGCGCTTTGTTTGTATTGATCGTCGTTGTCGACATGACAAGGATATAGTATTATAGGTCATTTAAAGGAGTGTAAATATATTGCTAATCTCAAAATCAATTTTCTCTTGGAAATAGTGCCTTATATGAAAAAAATTTTATGCAATTATATTTTTGACTTATTTTTTCATGTACAATAGAATTATTTTCTCAATTTAACTACCAATTATGAAACATCTTGTATACAGTATGCGCGCATACATAACATAGTCGCTTCCTTTATGAATAAACATTCGTATAGTGAAGCTAGTGTATTAATGATTGAAAAAATGATTTCATCTAAATCGCTTTAATTTTCTTTGTTGATCTTTGAATCTCTTTTACATCAAAGAAATAATCTTTTAATTGATCTTTGATCTTGGAAAATTAAAAAGAACTGATAGATCAGGTGAATTATGGGGTAATGCAAGACAATCCTCTAACTATCGACCAAATATTTAGGATTGAAGTTGAAGTTGCAGAATATTTTTTAGTTTTTTATTTAAACTTAATTTTATATATATATATATATATATATATATATATATATATATATATATGATAAATTTAACATTTTTGTATTTTTACCTAAAATAATAATAAGACAATTCATTTATGTTTGCATCTCAATATAAATTATTTCTAAAGATATTAACGATGACAGTAAATCGAAATACTACTACAAGAATAATAAGACTAGATACACTTTTCGGAGTTCAAGAAAGAAAAAAAGTAATTGTAGAGAAAGAAATGGGTCAATTTGCCTGTAATAAGAGCTCTTGATTCGGTTATTCACTTCAGTTACTTTTCCGGGTCGTCGGTATGCTCGTAAAACGCGTGTCTTGAATAAAGGTAATACACTCGACACTCGGACTGCGATCCGTTATTTCGAGGGTACTCACCGACAAAACCAGTTTTTATCGTTTATCCACCAAACGTTATTCGGTCGAGCACGTCGACGTCATTTACCAGTTTACACGTTACACAGATAACGCGTTTAAAACTTTATTTTTTTAGCTTTCTCAGGATGTACCTTGCGAGAGCGGATATCGCACCGTACGATCAGAAGTCGAGGAACAATAATTACTTCCACGGCACGCGAACAGGAAGCTTTACAAAACTGCGAACGTATAATGTACCTTTCCGTTCGTAATGATTAAGTAAAAGTCAAGTTTCCAAAAACGCACGAAGATACTTTCCAGGCGAATTTTATGACGAATTTCAAGTTTTCTCTAGCGAAGAGTGTAGTGATTTTTCAAATTTTCATGTTATCTCTCGAACAAAATAAACTAACAATAAATTATACCGATTCATTTACAGCTCTTGACAAAAGTATGCCAAGCGCCAGGTGGACATGCAGCTGTCTCGGAAGCGGTGTCGACGCTGAGACTTAAATACGGGGAAGGAGGGAGATTCCGATTTTTAGCGGGTGCTCTTTTAGCCCCTAGAGCAGCTATTGCATTGAGAGTTGCGGGAGTTTCGTTTTTAAATGCTTTCTTGAAATCCGCGCCTCGCACACAAACCAAATTGTATATCCAGGTGAGATTACAAGGTCGTTCGATATGTATTTTGTTCTTATCTTTCTGTTTATTTATATAACATACTAAAAAACGATATATAGAGAGTATTACAACATATATGCTTACAAACATTTTTAACATAATGTATATATAATTTATTTCTATATCTCTTAAAATAATTACAGTTAAAAAATAAAAACAACTATGTTATTTTGCATGTAAAGATTCGTCTTTATTATTTTCAAATATATTTTTTTTCAGGCTGAAGCCTGCGAAGCTGGCTTAGAGCCGCAGGTACTTCACGAATGGCTGAGGGAATTCGATGGACGCGAGGAGGATGCTTTAACTGATTTACTGCACAAAGAAATTCAAAAGTGGACACATAATTGTGTTGACGTGGATGCTCTGCAACGTAGGGTGATGCGCGCAGAGGAAACCTGCAGGATACTTAGTAAAAAGGTGTCACTCCTACAGATACAACTTGAGAAACGAAACAATAGTGATTCGGAAGAACGAGATAAATCTGCACCAACAGTTCTCACTATCGTTAAGAGTCCTAAAGTATCCTCGAATGGAGAAGACGAAGGTATTAGCTCCTCGGAAAGATCCAGCAGTCCCGAAGATACGAATCATCAAGCGAAGATCAATCGGCAGAAGACCTCGCCTACGCACAGCAATGATCAGGAAACAACGATAGACGATGTAATCGAGGAACTGAGAATCATTGTAAAGGATGCCGAAGAAGAATTCAGTGACCAAACTCAGGAACTGAACCGTCGTGCTAATATGGATCAAGAAATCATTTGTAATGAACAGGAATCGGTTAAAACCAAATTATACAGATCGAATTCCAAAATCTCGTTGAATAACTCTGAAAGTTATATGTACGAAAAAATATCCAAGAGAGATCAGTATACAGATTTGAAAATATTAAGGTCGAATCCGTGCTCCAATACATCTCAAAATCAAATGAAAGACGAGCAAATTACTTATTTTGGCAACGATCAAGATTACAATACAGACTCAAGCGGCACAAAGAGGCTGAACATCGATGTGCCGCGCAAGATATCCAAGTCGTCGATGGAAGGCAGCGTAAAAATTATCATTAAAGGACCTGACGTAGAAGAAGCGATAGTACCAGCCATTTTGCATCCACAACCGCCAAGAAGAGCGCCACCATGTTTATCGGCTATTATAGCCGCCAGACATTGCGATCTTACTGATCACGCGGAAACATACAATTCTCATGATGAAGAAATCGAAGAGGAAACTCTGGGCGATGGTAGCGATTCTCTGCTGAGCGCTTCCAGGCTCAAGTATAATGGCAAACATCAAATTTACGATGAACAAATTAGAAGTATTAACGCAAATCAGGTGCAGAAATTAAATAAGACCACCGATGCTATTAAATTCGGGAAGAGCTGCGATGATCTACGCCACTTTGAGGAAAATGAAAACGCGAAAGACAGAAAAATTGTGAGAAGTTATGACATCTCTAGCGGATCCAAATCAAGAATTGTTACGGATGTCGGACCGATTAACCGAAAAATCGACGTTTACACACAATTCGATTCTATTCCCAAAGGATTCGAGACATCCTCCGGACAATCCATCGATCAACGGACAATTCGTCAACATAGCTCCAAGTATAAAAGCGAGATAGAAAAGAAAAAATATTTATGTCGCTCAGCCAGTCACGATTATCTCGAATCAAACGTATCCAGTCCGTCACAATCGAGACGATCAGGTAGCAAAGTGGAATGTCGCATCAGAAAGTTCGAAAGTTTAAATTCTTTCGATGAGCATCGGAGTTTACAAAATTACGGCAGATCGAATGGTTCGGAAAATCTTGGTAAACGAGAACAGGCATTACTACTGGCCGATCTTTCCAGATTTAAAATGCGCAGATCGGAATCTTTTCATCACATATCCCATCGCGTGTCAAAGAAGGATCAGTGCTCATCAAAAGGAGAAAGTGACAGTGGTCTTTTTTATGTCACGGACTTTAATCTGGAGCCTCTTGTCACGAGAAGACCGCGATCAATTGACGCGCCAAAGTCTCCTAATCCGCTAACGAAATCCCTGGATAGGATTGATGAGGGTCTAGATTCGATGGTCGATATCGTTATTACGCAAGAGCAGAGTCAATGGAATGGTGGTAAACGTCAATCAAAAACGAACAAATGCCGCGACGAGAAACAACTCACGAGATCAAAATCAATCAAACTTGATGATTTTTGCGATAACTCTTCCGCGCTTAAGAAACAGGTAAAGCGAGACATTTCCGCTTCTAGGAATAAGCATTCAAGAAATGAAGAATCGGTATTGTACCACGTTAACAATAAGCAGTTAAGAAACGATGAATTTTACGAACAACAAAGAACTCACGAATGGAATTACCATAACGAATTGAATTATGCCAAAAGCAAGGATGACATTAACTTGGAAGATTCACCGGTAATATTGTCGAAAAGCAGCATGAGACATAATTCCTTTTGTCAGAAAGATAATATCGGTAATAAATTTTCCGGCAAGCCGAATGAATCGGGAATTTTCGCTGGACGAACGTACGATACATTCGGTCTCGGAAAGAGTCGCTTCAATGCGGGCAAATACTCGGGGAATCAACAAACTAAAAAAGAGAACCCCATTGGCAGAAGAAACACGACTTCCTCATTGATTGGAAAACGTGGGAAGGTAACAGATGACGTCTCGGGACTTTATTGAATGTGTGAATTTCGTACAAGGTTTTACAGAGCCAATATATAAAAAGAAAATCTTCTTTATAACAAATGAAATGACAAATAATTCTTATTTAATGAATTTAAAAACAAAGTAATTAATATTTTTAAGTCGCATTTTTATCGAGCAAAAGTAGAGAAAAAATTAAACTTTACAAATATATGATAAATTGTTCTCTGAAATAATCACAGATTTAAAAACAATATATATAAAATATATTAAAAAAATTTTTTTTAATCTACTCGATTTTAAAGTTTTAGATATTTTGAACAAAGAACTTTATTAGAAAATTGATGTAAAAATACGATTATCTTATTTTTAGCTTAAAATCAAATTGCACATTAAATATTACACAGCAAAAGAGAAATAGTTCCATCACTATTATTTATTATTATTTTTCATATTGTCTTATAGCAAAGTAGCAAGATAAGCTCTAATAAATTGTGATGTTAAAAAACTTGTATATATGAAAGCACAAAGACAGATATAAATGAATACATTGCATAAATCAATTAGTATGAATATTTTCTATCAAATGGAAATCGATTAGAAAGTAAGAATGATTTTGAGTGCAATATTTTTGAGTATTATTATGCTATCATATCTCTGTATGATTATGTTTACAATATATGAAAAAATTTTCGATGATAAGTAAATTTTGGTGATGGACTCCTGTGTGCCTTCACTATATTGTGTGATATGGTTCTTTATTAACAACGATTATATATGCAACAATAGTTTAATCGCTAATGAAGATATTTTCTAGATTTCCATATATTAGGTGTATATAATAAATATAAAGACAATAGAAAAATATATCTTCCTGATTCTTATGATCAGGAAAATAAAGCTTAGGCCAAGCAACAGGGTGGTTATTAACTTTTAAATTACAAAAATTATTCTTTACATTGGGGAAAATAAAAATAAGATTTTACATTAAGAAATGATTTTATTTCTATATGTCGCTTTTAATTTATTGTTTTATGTATGTTTAATATCAAATAAAGAGATTATATTACATTCTAATTAAAACTTTATCCTATACTGATGTATAAGATCAAATAAGATTTAATTTCAGCTGGCAGTGGCATGCAACAGTGTGCTTGTAACCTCGCTGAGCTCATGGCAGGAACCACGCGTATTTCTATGAATCATTTCTGAATTATTTAATGCTAAAGGCGCAAATAATTTGTCATGTGTTTGCTCGAGAAATTGTTGCGAGGATTTGTCTAAAATAAAACGAAATGGATGAATATATATCTTGGATGTATACAAATAAAACATATTTTTTAATTTTAATATTATAGTAGTTCATATTATGTTTAACATGTCGATTTCCTTTATTTTGAAATCATTAAAATTGAGCAGTTCTTTTGGAATTCTAAAACATTTTGATTTCCCACACTTTCTTATATTATGTAATCATGGAACAAATGTAAATAAAACAAGAACAAAACATTAATTTATAGAAAAATCTTAGGTTTAAAAAAAAGATTTAAAAACAAAAAAAAATAAAAGAAATCGACTATATTACAATTACAATAGATAATTCAATTACTTTGAGTTGTCGATAATAAGTAAGAGAGCTCTTCCTGAGTCGAAACGTACTGAAATTCATCGCCACATGCACCTTTCAAAACAGTAACAACATCTGATCTTGGATTATAGAAATACAAAGCCTGTTTACGACTACTAAACTCATTAATTAATGTTTTGATACCCTAAATATAAAAAAGCAATGTGTTTAAATTTAAATAAGACATATATCTTTAAATATATATTATTTGATCTTAAAAGACGTTATACCTTAGCAGCTGTAAAATCTGCCCCTAAAATATATCTACAATCGACAACAACTGGCACTTGACTAGATCCTTGCTTTATACCAGCATTACCAACTGATTGCTTTATAAAATCAACTGCTGGGAAATACAAACTATTTCCTGGAGTAACCAACAAGTAATCTGTGCCAGAATCAGTCTATAACAAATGCGATATAAATATCATCAAAATAAAAATTTAGATGCAAAATAATAAAAAGATAATTATTTCAGAGAACAATTTAATGTATTATTCGTCAGAGTTAACTCTTTTTCATAGCTCTACTACTAATATTTTAAAATAATGAAAAAGAAAAAAAAAGATTATTCTTTGAGTTTTTGCTACCTACTGTACATTTGTCGATGTGGACTGTAGGTCTTGCGGAGGGATATAATAAGAACATCAAATTTATGCCGACACCTGACAAGATACCGTACTCCACACCAATAATGAGACAAAACAAGAAAGTAACAAACATCGGTATAAGATCCTTTTTGTTTGATTTCCATATTAGTTTTACAACTTCATATTCGATCATATATATTACTGCACAAATGATGACAGCTGATAATGAAGCTAAAAAAGAATGTAATAATTAAGCTCCAAACTAGTATTTATTGTGTACTATATTGTAAAAAGTTGTATGTATTGTACTATATGGTAAAAAGTTTGTTACCTTTTGGAATAAAGTAAAAATAGGGCGTGAGCAGACTAAGAGCCAGCAGAATCAGAATTCCAGTATATAATCCACCCATTGGGGTCTTTACACCGCTGGCATGATTTACCGCCGATCTACTGAACGATCCAGTAACTGGCATGGAACTCGCGCAAGACCCAAGAACGTTACAAATCCCGAGCGTCAAGAGCTCTTGGGTGGCATCGACTTTACCCTCGTTCATAAAAGCTTTAGCTATGGCTACGTTGCCGAGTACAGCTATTATCGGTACTAATACTATGGCGGTATTCAATTCCGAACACATTTGCGTGAAAGTAAATGTTTGATTGTTTACTCGTGTAGAAAAAGGTGGAAAGTCAAATGGTGGAAGACCCGATCTCACCGGACCTGTTAGAATAAACGGGGATCCAGATTCGGACGAATCATATTTGTACGCAATAGCAGAGCAAATGACAACGACAATGGCATTTCGCGCTGTAGAGATCAGCCATATCGTTTTTGTAAAGATCTTTGATTTTTTACCAACGTTATTTAATTTGACATCCTTCATTTTCTGTAAAATGTATAAAACGTAAAACGTATAAAAAAAAAATTCATCAAGAAGATGTACATCAAATGTAATATGAATATATGTCAAACAAATCTAAAAATTTATGCACATTACCCGAAATAACAATAGAATCACAATACAAGATAAACTCATCCCAGCGTCCCATGGATTCGTATCATTAATATTCTGAAGAACTTTTGTCAGGGTATCCAAAAATCCTTGCGATGAGATTTTTAAACCTAACAAGCCTTTCAATTGTGAAGCGACAATTATAACGGACGTTGCTGACGTGAAGCCCACAGTTACTGGTATCGAGATAAAGTCTATAAGTACACCTAGGACATTATTTTTTATGTGAAAAATTAATAATATCCATTTAAGAGCAAAGACAAAAAAAATTGCCTAAAATTGCTTCAAAATGGCAAAAGAATTTATCTATTTGAAAGCTCTAAAAACTCACAATAATCTTGCGCACACATACCTCGCGTAATTTATATCTTGCGTATTTAAATAAAAATTTTTTTTTTTTCATTCAAAATTTTTACTTTGTATCGCATATATCTAATGCGTTCATTTAAATAAAAGCATGTTTCTTATTCGTTGAGTCAGCATACCTAAACGTAAGCATGCCATTAGTAACTGCAAGCAGCCAGATAAGAACGCAAGGAGTATCGCGAAATCTGCATTTTTTCCTTGCACATAATCATGAGTCATTAATGCCATAAGTGCGGTAGGCCCAATCGTAATATCTTTACAGGAGCCAAATATCGCATAAATAATTGCTCCCATGAATGCCGAATAAAGACCATACTGAAAAGAGATGAATTACTATTAATAATACTATAATATATTCTTGATTTATAATGCATCTAATATAAAAAGCAACATAGAAAATATAACATATTATATTATTCATTAATAAAAATTCCATATAATACTAGTGAGTGTATACATAAGTATACATAAGTAATATTCTGTATTTTATTTATATAAAATGATATTGTTTTACATGAGATATTATACCTGAGGTTCCAAACCAGCCAATGTCGCGTATGCGAGTCCCTGCGGCATAACCGTGAGACCAACCGTGATGCCGGCTATCAAATCGCTAAAGAATTTTTCCGAATCATATTTCGATAGCCATGCTAAAATGGGAATACGTCTCGATGCTAATTTATATAGCCGATCGATGCAAGTTTTTCTTTTCCAACGTTCGGCCTCAGTCGCCATTCTGGATCAAATCAGCTTGATGAGAGCAAAGCGATAAACAAATATGTATGTAAATATATAAATCCTCTCTATTATTTTTTTAATTTTCACATTTTTATATTTATTAAATAATAATATGCTAATAATGTTGACGATATTTTAATATTTTGCATGCGGTCGAACAAATATTTGCCTTTTGAGATTAATTTATTTATATATGCAAAGGAAAATTGAACCACATTTAGTATCAGATTACATATATTTACATATATTTCTTATTGCAGTTAAAATGGCAATCGTTTATAATAATAAGAACCCTATTTGTTAACCAGTCTTATAGTTTCTAACGGATTTATTATTAATCTCAATTAATCAGAAGTGATTGGCGAATATAATTGCTGTTATTATTACTCCGTAAAGCTTCTATGATGAATAAAATTATTTTAAAAAACATCCGGTTTATCTCTTACTACATACAAATTACACACATGTGTAAATCAATGACGTTTTCTGGATTGTACGACACTGATAAGAAGTATTTATATTTCATCGTAAAATATATAATCATCATATAAATTAAGCATATATGATAATAAATTTTATAACGCTTTTCTGTCATGAAAATCGATTGAATTATACATATATGACGTTGATAGCAAACGCGTTAATTTACATTTATACGTGTAAAACACATGAATAAAGATAAGTATTTTAATATAAATTCAAATTAATCGTTTGTATATATATGAAATATATCAATCATCTTGTAAAGAAATGTATGCATTTAAATTTCATATCATGATCGTTTAAATACATGCATAAAAACACGTTATATACATATATATATATATATACAGCGATTAATCCTTCCCGATTGCTCTGAATGAATCAATGTCGTTATCTGGAACGCATATAAGTTTGCTCGCGAGAGAAAGAATTGATAGAATTTTATTATGGAATTTATTGTGAAATTCATAATCTTGCAGTAGAAGATTGCAGTAGAAGATGCAGTAGAGATATCACGCGTCCTTGGATAAGTGTACTATTAGAGTTTACCATAGGTAATAAATGTAGAACCGTAACACCGTAACAATAACCGATTGGGGATAGGAAGAGCGGTGTCCGCAAAAGCAAATACTTTCACTGGGAGAGAAACAGATTTCGCCAAACATGTATATTTCGTTTTTCTCACTCTTTCTCTCTCTTTCTCTCGTCAAGGTCACTTCAATTCATAGAAGCTAAAAGGACTATTTCTGTGTGATGACATTTATTATTGAAACTTTTTGTCGAAATTGTACTCAAAGTTTGCACTCGCGATTGGAAATTCCGGCAGACCGTAGACTGAAAGTTCGTCTGTCCCGTCAAGCCTCTTATATACTCGGATAACGAACTTGTTGGTCGGGGAAAAGTTGCTGTTAACCTTCGCACTTTTTTACAGAAATCACGAAAAAGACGCATGAAATGATCGATACCCTTATATATATATATATTCTGCTAAATATATTTATTAAGATAAATTTGACAAATCTGTTTTTGCGCCTTTTTTCTATATATTTATATATTGTACAAAAATGTATATATAATTAGTTAATATAATTAGTAGAATATATATAAAGAGATAGAAACAATTATAAAATTATTATATAATATATTAAGAGAAAAATTTCAAGATTCATTTTATAGGCGAAAATATATACGAAAAATTTAATACTACTCCAGTCTGTTTCTTTTTTTTTCAAAAATTGAATATATTTATATATAATATAACATTATTTAAAAATTTAAATATTATATACATACATATACTTATATATATTTGAAAATTTATAAAAATTATATTATATACTGGACATTAGAAACCTTGTACGCTTTATTCTAGAAAGAGTTTCAAGACTAACCGGGTTAATCATTGAATCGCATAATACTTTTCAGATAACAAAAAAGTTATGCGCTTAATGAACACGATTGCTTCAGCGATTCTTCATCGATTAGGCGCAATTAATTCTCACATACATTTTTGCATACATACCTGAGAATCTTACTCTGATTAAAAACGCATTACGAGTCGTCGAATGGCGTGTACGTGTGGATATCACGTAAAATTTTTCGTGAAATACCATTTATCCATATTGACCTCATTGTTTACCAGATCGTTCAAAAGAGTCGATGGAGAGATTCTGCAAGAGCGTCAATCTGTTTGAAAGCGAATATACAACCTTGACTTACTTATATTTCGAATCTTCTAAATATGTTTTTTTCTCGATATATACATGTCGTTTTCTAACAGAAGAAGAAGCGAAATCTACGGACGTTAAATGTAATCTAATCATAATATTATGTGCGTTGGCGATGCATCCTCGCATGTATCGAGGCCTCGTAACAGCGAGGCTATTCATACGATATACATCATTTCAATTAGAACTGATAAATTGATCTGAATTCAAAATATGCGCCTATTATAATAAATAGTTCAATCAGCTGATGTGTCAGAAAAAACGCAAAAATTGTGCGTATGTCATTTGAATTAAAAAAAAACATATCAATTAAGAATCACAAAAAAAAACTTTTATTTTGTTTTGTTTTTTGCAAATCCAATGAAGGCGTGTACGTGTGTGCAAAAAAAAAAAGTTAAACCAGGATTTTTCACATATAACTCAATTCCAGAAAAATTTATCTTATTTTTCAATAAAATTTTTCTTATTTGTCACTATTTAATTTGGACACATTTACATTCATACACATGTTATATATAAAACCATTTCCTAGCAATTGCAATGACTTGAAGAATGTGCTGAGTTTGCAAAAGTCAAGAATTCCGTAAACAGATCATACAAAATTCAAAGTTTAAGTAATTAAAAATATTAATGATATTATTACGAGATGTGTCAATACATTTTAACTAAATGAAAAAAATGCTTTCATCTTATTTAAAACGCGCGAAAACTTTCATTTAAAAAAATTGATTCCATTTATAATATCGATTATAATATATAATTCTATATATTATGATAATATTGATGACGTTTACGTTTCTTGAAATGAAAAAATATCTCATTGAAGTATTTTCATATCAATGTGTATATACACGTGTACTTGTATATATCTAATAATCGAAATGAACAAAAATTAACAGAAACAGCTTTTCTTTTTAAAAAAATTTCTTATAATAAAACGAGTTTTTTAAATTTATTTAAGTCGATATACCCGATTCTGTCGCATTTAATCGAGAACTCGTGTAATTAATTGAAAAATCACGATATAATATTGTCGCTTAATTATTTGTTGCAAGTATTTTGATAAAATATATATATCGTATAATTTTCTTTAACCTAAAGGCACTTACAGAGAAGAATTGCTCCGTCGTTGATGTGTCAAAATGAATCGAAATATTCCCGATTCGCGAATATCGAAGAAATATTCTCGTCTTACATGTAAAAATCGTAACAAAACTTATGCACTTGAAACTATCTTCCACAGGAACCTACTGAGATCCTGTAGAGAAATTGATCTAAATTCCAAACTGCAAAATTACTCACTTTGACAGATATTGGACGAATGAACCAATGAACACCAACGTCTAGTTCAACCGGCGTCTATCGTCAATCGTCAGCAGTTTACAGCCCACAGTTTGTCAGAGGTTCGGGGTTACCAACTGTAGCGAGCAAATAAATATTGACTAAAGTCTGTTCATTTTATTTGCATTTCATTTTAGCAAAATTTTAAATACAAAAATTTTCTCTCTAATTTTTTTTAAACTCATATATGGTTTGTATATTTTATTGTATTTATTAAATTCATATATATATATATATATATATATATATATATATATATATATATATATCGATGTTGATTTGTTGGCTCTAAAAGTAAGAGCCAATCACATTTGATTGCTACTGACAATGAGCGTTTTTTTTTGTTGAACACAGTCAATATTTTATTGTTTAAGAATTGGCAAGAATGATGTACAAACTTGCGAGTTATGTCGCGCATGCGCGAAAACGAGAATCTAGAGAACAACACTGATTTCTGATTTGGAGTTTGGAGCAAGAACGATTGTTATCATTGAATCGACAACAGTTTTAATCTCTTCTTAATTTTTTTGATTCTGTTATTATTTATTACTGATTTAAACGTCTTTCTACAGTATATTCGAAATGTCTACGAAATCCTCAGTGGATTTGCGAGCAGAGTTGGCAGAATTAGTAAAACGTAAAGCTGAAATAGCTGTGAGTATATGTATATGTCAAAAACTTTTGTGCATATTATGTCAAATATACGCACAGAATATTATATATTTACATATATTTACACGAAAACTTGTAAAACTTTTTAATTTTTTGTACAATCTTATTTCGTATTATTTTATTTAGCTACAAATAATATGAACAACTGGTTTACGAAATTACGAGGTTATAACGTTAGAAAATAAATATAAAAATATTTTAGAAAAAAGATCTTAAGAACATAAATTTATTTTTTAAAGGAAAAGTCATCTAATTATATCTTTTACGTTATAAGATATAGCAGCTATTAATAGTATAATGCATTAGATGCATTTGTAGGGAAGTAAATTTATAGGTTAATTTTTGCAGGATACATTAGCTAACTTAGAACGTCAAATATATGCCTTTGAAGGAAGCTATTTAGAAGACACACAATTGTATGGAAACATAATAAGAGGTTGGGATAGGTATTTAGCAAGCAACAAAAATACTAACAGTAAAGCTGACAAACGTAACAGAAAATTTAAAGAGGCCGAGAGATTATTTTCTAAATCATCTATTACATCTATGGCAGTAAGTAAATAAATTTAAATAAAAATTTAATTTTTATATATACATTTTATTGCATGGATAAAACAAAAAGTACTATTTTATTATTATCTAATTAAATAATTACTTAACTTGTAATTTTCTTTGTAATATTTGTATATTATTTTAATTTTGTTAGAGTACAATAGCTAATTGTATTGTTTCTTATTACAGGCAGTTAGTGGACTTGTAGAGAATGCACAAGAAAAAAGTAAGGATCTCAATGGATATTCATGATTATCATATTATGATTATTTATTTATAAAAATAATATTCTTGTATTTTGTACACACATTTTTCTTTATTATTCTCTTTTTTGTAGAAACAATGATAATTTTATGAATGCATTAGTAGTGACTGGTGTTTGATTAAGTTATCTGATTGTGTTATTTTGTACATATTATGTTACAAATAGATTATATTTGCACTGATTTTTTTTCTGTTTGGATTGCTTCACATCTAAAAGAATAATATTACTAGAGCTAGCATTTGATATCTATATTTACGAGTATAAAATATTATTGATATAACTTAATATTAGAGTATTAGAAATTTAATATTAGAGTGCAATGCTAAGCTTAAGTAATTAAATAATTCTTTTAGTTTGAATAGAATTAGTTGCTATATCTCTGTTATGTGTTTAGTAGCATATAAATAATATTTTATTATAAATTATATAATGGTATTTTTCTTCATTTTCCTATTAATCTCTATAAAAAATTTTGCACATACACATACACATACATGTATTTTGAGACCGTGTATTTGATGACCATGCTTTAAGAGAGTATTGATATAAACTTTACAAGTACAGCAGAGTAGCAAGTAAATAATTATAATATTTATTAAAAATATATATAATATTTTGTAAATATTTATATTATACATAAAAGTTTATTTTTTAGAACAGAAAAGAGACCATACTCACTGCGAGCATAGTCTGGATGAAAATTTTTTATACATTCTCTCTAACATTTGCTTATGCACTTATGTCACTCTACAAACAATATCAATTTTTTGCTTTCTCTTTACTTGTATGCTGTTAATAAGATCCCTGCTTAATTCCAGTTGAACGATACAGTGAGTCGGAGTCTCAAATTGGAAATAGTGGAAGTGAAGACAATTGCAACTTTGGCAATTCAAATGCAATCTCTTCTAGCAATAATAAAGAAGCTAGTGGAAAAAATCATACTTCTATACAAACTGGATATGCCCAAAATAATGGCACTCTTAATAGTTCGGAAAATACTTCAGTTCAATTTACAAATGGATCAATGTCCAATGGAAATTTAGAACACATTACCACACCTGTTAAAGAATGTCACAGTAATAGCAAAGATTCAAATAAAAATAAATCTGCAAACAGCGCAAAAAAGAATAGCAATAAAAGATCTAGAAATAGGTAGAAATTCTTTTAATTATACATATGTATTAATGGTAAAATGCATTAACTCTTTGTTACATGGTATTAAGTGATACACATTGCACTCGTTATTTATGAATGACGAGACTAGAGACTAGCTCTAAGAATCTTTACTCATTTATGACATTGTATTCATTATGTTAATATTTGGTGCATAATATCTGAAACATATTAATACTAAAAAGGCGATTTAGATGCTCATTTTTGTATATAACAGAAACAAAACATTTCCATTTTAATTTAAACTATATTAAAAATTAATTAAGTTAATACATTTTATCTTATGCTAATAAATTAATTTCTTTATATTATATGTATATGTATTAATAAACATACATAATACGTTAATACATGTTATAAAAAGATAAAAAGAATCTTTTATACTTATAATACTTATTACAATATTAATTCTTGAGAAGCTATTTTTTAAATTTGCTGAAAAATATTTGTTTAAAAAAGATATACACGCGAATTTATAAAAATATATTCTTTGATAGTGCATATAACAATTGGAAAGCTATGATATATAAATATTAATAATTACATCATTTTTTTTCTATTTTGAATATATATCATAGAAATAAATAAAATAAAGTAATAAAAATAAAGATATTTCAGATTTTTTCAAGATCTGTAAAATTTAAAATATTTAATTCAATTAGAGGTTTTATTGAGAGGTCTTCATTTTTTATCATGTACATATAAAATCAAAATTGTGTTATCAATAAAAGATTTAAAATTACAAGTACAGAAACGCTATTGTTTGAAAATACATTTATTGAAATTTATTTCTGTACACAAAAAGGTAAAAAAATTATACACCATAATACAGAAAAAAAACTTAATTATAACAACTTTACATACATAATACATAATTCCCCTTATGGAAAAATAAATCGTAAATATATAGAATTATATACAATGCGTTATTCTCGAAAAGTTTGATTTTAAAAATTGGAAGATTATTAAGAAATATAAAGTTTAAAGAAAGTTATTATCAATTTTTTAATTCTCTCAAAAACGCTCTTAAAGCTTCATATTTTATTCTAAATTTTTTATTTATTTTTATAAAAAAAAAAACACCTTTTTCTCGATTGTAATACGATTTCTCGAGTACACTGTATAATATATTTAAGTATATTTATATTATATATATATATATATATATATATATATATATATAAAATATAGATTAAATATATATTACATACATAAAAGAACCACCCTAAAATTTAAAAAAAACATATAATAATATTTGATACATTATAAAAAGCTATCAATATATGCAAAATATTTATCTAAAAAAAATATATGTTTTGTATGAAAAGAAAATTAGCAGAGATTAAGTTAATATGTTAAATTTTATGCCTGTCGTTTGTAAATTCGGCACCGGGTATAAATGTTTTTATTTCGGCTGCAGATCTTGCGTTCTTTGGAGGTTCGCTTCTAGTTACAACCGCGTTAAAACCATTACGATCATCTGCTGTATAAGAAACAGTACGAATAGTCCCATCTGCTTCAACAACCGAATATTCTCCTTTAACTGCATCTCCGTCTCGTTCTTCCCACGCTGATTTGGAGTCACCGGTATATCCATCGATCACGCCGTAATTAAAGGAATATTTGGGATACGCCTAATAAAAAAATATATTGTATAATTTTTTATTATATATATATATATATATATATATATATATATATATATATATATATATTAGATTTTCATTGTATCTGCACCGCCATTGTATTGTTCGTTCGAGCAAAACAATTTAATTAAGAAATATGAAATTGTGTATATATATTGATATTATATATATGGCGTATCCTATCAAAAAAATTTAATGGCTATCTTCCATTTTTGTTATTTTAACTTTTTATTTTCGTTATTTAATCGCTTTATTTTTAATTGTTATATTATTCACCATATTCTGGATATCCTTTTCCAACGACTTTGGTTCAGTAGCTACAATAGCAGATGCAGATTTGACAATGGGTGGCGCAATGTAAACCAGAGAAGACGTTCTTGGTAAAGGCTTATATAACAGAGGCGCCGACACTTTGACATATGTGGGTGATGGTATATTACTCGGTGGTCCAGACGCATCACTTTTCATTGATGCAAATTTCAATACGCACGCGATAGTTGACCCGAATGCATCCAATGATGCTGAATCGATAGGAGTGCACGAGTATGCACGTCTCGAGTTTTGGAATGGTTGCGAGAAATATCTACTGCAAAAAAAAAAAAATAAATGAGACAGAATATTTTTTTACTTTTTTTTTCTCGTAAAGTCGATATAACATTAGAAGGTTTTTTTATTCAAACCATTTTGCACTTACTCTCGAAGAAGATTCGCTCGACTAAAGCTGAGTAATAGAGTACACAAGAATAATATCTGAGAACAGAAAAAAAGACACGTGAGAGACAGTATCTCGCGATATTATTTATACCTGAATAATCGTTTCGCGTAAGACATGTGTGATTTACTATTTGAAGAAATCAAGAATTATTATTATTATTGATATTATACTAGCGGCGATGCTTCTATTGCATAATAGAGATTCGTGCAGCTAGATTACAGTTTCTGTTTCACGTTCTCTTCGTGTTCACCATACAATGCGCTAGATCTATTATCGTTCTTCCGAGATGAGAGTCGAAAAAATATTCGATTCTACACACAACACATATGCACACAACACTCGTACAAATCGCATATACATATATTTGCGCTGTGTCTAAAACATATTCTAAAGATAATAATTTAAAGATAAAATATGATAACGTAATCAATTCATTCAATTAATTCAAATGTATTGATGCAATCTTCTATGATAATTTTTATGTAGATCAAGTTACAAAGACACATTACGTGATTCATCCATTCATCTTTGATGCTGAAAAATCGGTTCTTCTGATAATCATATTGTTATGAACAAACATTATATAAGTTTAAGAATAAACATGAGAGTGAATGTTCACGATATTGTATGTAAAGAAGAGTCGTATTCGTGGGATGCTGCAACTCCTCGAGAATCAATATACAGAGTGGTCACACAACTGTTAATAGTTTAATATCTAAGCTATCAATTTTTTAATTGTTTTCTTGAAATGTTACATAGGTACCTACTTTAAATTTTTAAATTGTCTTCCATACTTTATCCTTCAAGAATGTCATAAGAGGAGATCAATCTTGACTTAAATTTAAAAATCTGTAGAGATCTATAAAATTCGAAATCAATATGATTAAAAAAATAAATCGCATAGTTATTAAGAAAAACTATTAACATTAATGCAAGCCACTCTATGGATGTAAAAGTTATAATAAGCAGGCAAGCGAAATTTTCGTGACAACAAAAAATCCATTTGGCATGCAAAAATATTATTGAAAAAGCATAAGCGAAATATAATATTTCTAATACTAACCATACCACAGATGTTTTCTTCCAAATTACATTTCCGCATAATGAAGAACATTATTGTAATCCGTGCGCGAATGCTGATGAGAATGCCAAAAGCATGTAATGTGTAGGATGCCTTCCCTCGTTAAATTGCCGAATGTGCCGTATCTTTTTTTATTTTTATTTGCTAACGTCTTTTCTTTAATCACACATTTTCACACAGAAATGTTTCGTGTCTAATTAAAAACGGTATTATCGTAAGAATGGTGCATATACCTTACACACTCTCTCTCTTTCGGAATCGTATTTTCGCCGTTCCGATAACGCGAGGACGTCTCGAAGCAAGCAACGTCTCAGAGAGTGTTGCAGCATCTCACGAGTGCGAATCTTCTTTATATACCGCGAACATTCACTTACATTTTTGTTGGTTTCTCGCGTACCTTAACAGCGAGATTGCAGCGATGTACAATCGGGCATTACATTAGGAAGCTCGCATGGGAACATCAGTCATTGTCGATTGTAGTCAGTCCTTGTATCGGATGAACGATCAAATTGATAATCGTCGTAATCATGTTCGCATTGTTATTACAATTTTAAATACCTCCGAAATATTCAAATTCAACTCTGCGAGATTAAACATAATTTATTTTTTACTTTTTTATTTAATAAAATTATTTATTTTTTTATTTAATAGAAATAAAAGAAATTGATGTCTACCTTCAACCACTTAAAAAAAAAAATATATATATATATATATATATATATATATATATATATATATATCTACGAAAAGCTTTTAAATATATATGAATATTATGTTAGATGAGATTCATAAATATACGTCGTATAAGTAAATGAGTTTATTGACTATAAGAGATCTTTCCAAATAATTGAAAATTAAATATCTTTTATAAATCTACAATTAATATATATTTATAATGTATATTGCGAAAAAAATCAGAATTTTTTTTTATAAAAAAAATTTTATTTTTTTTTGTACTTCTACGATTATATTCAAAAATATATTATTCTAAATTAGTTACCCTTTTAGTTGTTCAATAATACGATCGTTACTTTCACTTTGCACATGACGAAAATAATAGTTTAGCAATCTTATAATAGAATAAGCGGAGTCTGCAGGTTGTCTGTTGGTTGTTAGAAATAATAATACTACATTGCACTGTGTTGTATTATTTACACTAATGTCGAATTAATTGTTCCAGTGCTATAATAAAAAGCTTATATATTTAAAATTGATACATCAATCATTTAATAAATAATTAATTTGTAAATGTTCTACTTTAAAATGCTCTCTTTCCGTTTCTTGTGTAATTTAATATATCGCGTATATACATTTGTAATAGTACGTAAAATATATATTTTAGCAACGAATTATCAATAACATATTCGGTCTCGGTGGTGTAAACATTTCGCAGCGCGCTATTGTTAACATATTACGTTATGGCTTGTGACCTTACTTTGTTATCATTCATAAGGCGAGCAGTAAAAGTGATGCGAGATACTCAGTCAAATTTCTTTTTTAAATGCGATGGCAACAAGTATCGGGAAATAATTTGGTATGATTAATAATTAATTATCTTTTACATATCTTAAGTAATACGTAATTATATTGCAACGCTAAATCTCGAAGCGCGTATTTCGTGCCATATAATACACATTTAATCAAGAATTAATTAAATGACAGGAATCAAAAAATTGTAAATTATTGTTTCGTCGCAATATTTTTCTTTCTCTTTATAAGCAATAATTATTATTTCAAAAATACTTAAAGTTTAATTGTATTTTCGTCCACTGTTTTATCGTTTGATTTTCCGACGATCTAAATATGATTCGGATCGAAAATACGCAATAAAATAGTCGAATCGGAGTAATTGACATAACATTAATACATGATACATTAATTATTTATAATTGTTAATTAATTGATTTATAATATATTATAAAATATTTGTATAATTTAATATTCTGTTTGTATATAAAAGTCATAATACGTAAAATATTTCGGCAGCAAATTATCAATAACATATTATCAATAACATATTAGTATTCAGTCTTGATGATGTAAACATTAGCGAACAATAACATAAACATTAACGATACTACACACGTATATACGATTATGGCTTACGGTCTTGTCATCATTCATACGGCGAGCAGTAGAGTAGTAATGCGCGAGTGCGAGACTATCCGTCGAATTCTTTTTCTAAACGCAATTGCGACTAGTATCGAATCATAATTTATTATAATTATTACAATTAATGATTAATTAATTTCTTTGATAAATGACACAAAATTGTATTTCGATAAATCTATATTAAAGCATGATTCATTTTTTGTAAATAAATCGAAGCGACTGAAATAATAATTATAATATCATTCTGTTATAATTTTTCGATTATTAATTTTTAAGCAATAATTATTCATTATTCAAAAATTATAGTATTCAGATTTGACCACATATTTTCATTTGCTATTATATATTCTCGTAATATGATATTCGATAAATTAAATCGTTATATTGTAAAAGAGAAAGAGAAAAAATTATTAATTCTATAAAAAGTAATTCCACGAAATATGTTTCTCCAAAAGCACGACTTTAAACAAATAATATTTATAAACATTTTCACATAACTGTTCTTTTTGAAATTTCTTTCCAATTTTTGTGCAAAAAGATTATAATATAATAAAATTTAAAAAACAAAAGTGCTGCATGTCAAAATTTTTATATTTTATCAAAATAGGTTTAAATATTACATACAAAAGATATATTTTATAGTTCAAAAATAACTTTAATTAATATATATTAATATTATATTTATTATATTAACAAATATATACATTTTATAAATTATACATTTGTACAAATTATAAATATTTATTTTCTTTATTTAACAGACAGAGTTTAGGAATATTTACCCTTAAACATATATATATATATATATATATATATATATATATATATATATATATATATATATATATAATCATGAAATATTAAGTTCATAAAGAAAAAAATCGAATTCTTTTTTATTCTAGCATATTATATTAAATATCAATAAGTATTACTGTATATTAATTAATTCATTTATATATTAATATATATTAATTCATATATTAATTCATTGAATTATGAATATATTCATAATTCATTATGAGTATATTAATTCATTTTCAAACTGCTGTCGCTTCCATGTCAAATCAGACATAAGAGTTTCTTCAACAAATGTTACTTGATTTGAACCATTAATCAATAATATAGAGTGTGTCCTTGTACCATATTCATTTCCAGAAACAAAAATTGAACTAAGCTCTTCATATATTGTCGGATAGTTTTTTTGTAATTCAGGATCTGGTAGACATCTATAATACAGAATATAAGTATTTTAAATAAATTTGGTATTACACAAATGTATCCATGTATATATTATTCTAATGTGTTTATATATATGTGGCATACTTTGTCTGTGATTTTAGGAAACTAATAAGTTCTTCGATAAGAGTATTTTGTTTTGATACATTTGCATTCTGTACAATATGTTTAAATTCCTCTTTTCCTACTTCAACTTTTTTATAAGAACGTTCTATTCCACTATTCCCGATACCTATAATATCATTGTCACACATTTTGGGTCCAGTAGATTTTGTATCACTGCTTAAATAATACGTATTTGCATTGCTGAAAAAATTGTATATTGTTCAAATAATAATAACTTGTAATCTATGCGTAAGATTTTACATTGTAAAATGTTACGTTATGTTATTGTTAAAGTTAAATAGAAACAATAAAATATTGAGGTGTATAACACATATTAATTATTTACTTACTTTAAGTCTAGTAAAATCAAACAGTAAGGATTGTATGGTTGGCCATTCACATTTTCTTCATGTAATTGATTCAAATATGTTTCTATAGAAACATTGGAAGTAATAAAATTCTTTATCAAAAAACCACGATTTTTCTTTGATGAATTAATTTTATTTTCTTTATTAACTAAATTTAAAATAACAGCAGCTTTTCCTTTGATTGACAAAGCTAACCAAGTTCCACCTTCCTTACCAGATTCCATGTCAATACCTAGCACATTTTATAAGGTTTTTTTAAATTAAAAATGTCACAAAAATATTATTTCTTTTTTTTTCATTAAATATGATTTTATTTCTTTGTATTCTAAATTATATAATATATTTAAAGAACATTTGCAATGTTATTTTTTTTAAATAATTTGCTAATATTTTTATCATACCTCCTAAACATTCAGGATGGTTTTTCCAATAATGAGCAGATAATGCAGGACGCTTATATGTTTCATCTCGATTCGTTGCAACTATCAGTCGATAAGATTTAATAAAGGCATTGGGATTGCGATAAATAAACAAGATACACATGATTATTCACAATTATTTTTATAATTAACAGACTTTTCAGGCACACTTGACACACGATATAACTTTTTAGTCGCAATTAAAATAAGAACATTCAAAGAAGAGCATTTTATAGTCAAGATTATATCTATTTTTTTTTTTTTTTGTGATGCTGATAACATTATCAGACATCTCATTCATAAATCAAGATAACAATTATTTGCATATATATATATTGTTACTGCGTTCCATTGTCATCAAAATTCTTTATTCATTTATTATATAAGCATAGCATAAGAGTTCCCGCACAATAAAAAATATAAGAAACAGAAAACAGATATTAGAGATAAGGACTGATTTGATTTTTGTTAAAATAACTTTCTTTTCAATTTCTAGGTTTTTTTGGTACATAGCTTGTACAAGCTATATATGCACCACAAAATCTGGAAAATCGGAAAGAAAGTTATTTTAACAAAAGTCAAGTCAGTTTTTATCTTTAATATTTATTCCCTGTTTTTTACCAAGCATATAAGATTGACTCAACATGCCGTACATTTCTACAAGCCGGTATTCATGGTCCGTTTTTATATTTAAAGGCCGTATTACACTACGGATGCGGAGTCTGTTGGAATTGAAGTTACGGTCGATGATTGTGGATTGACCAATCAGGACAAAGTAGCTTGCCAACTGATTGGTCAATTTGCAACTGTCAACCATAATTCCAACCGTAACCGAGGCAGCAACCTGTAGTGTAATACGCCCTTAAGATCGTCTAATGGTTGTATTACATTACGAGTTGTGTGGTTGGGATTACGATTGATAGTTGCGGATTGACCAATCAGAGCAAAGCAGTTTGACAGTTAGTTGATTTATCGTGGACACAAGCTTTAAAAATAAGAATGGACTATGCATACCGACCTTTGATTGGTTTACAGCATCTTAAAATTGTATGACAGTTAACCACAGCACTGTAGTATAAATGACGTTTCATATATACAAGATGTCCTAAAATTATTAATTAAGCTTTTATCATGAACATCAATTGTATTTGTATACATAGTAACAATCAATTGTATATAGAACAATTGAGAAAACAAAAAGGGAATAACTATTATTTTTTAATAAATAACGAAAAAATTCTACTTTTTTTCAATCTTGCGATATAAATAGACAGCGTGATCTTTTCTAATTTATTTCAAATATGTCGTAAAAAACATTAATGTTTAATTATAAGAATTTAACAATCCTTAAGTTCAATATTCCGTTAAATAATTATTCAATTGACAGGATTTAAAACGCAAATGATTTTGAATTTTTTTTTAAAGATGTAACATTTGAAATATGTTCGTTAATTTCAGAGCATCCTGTAGAGCGATAAATACAAGAAACCGGCGTCATATCGGTCATATGAAGAGATAGTGGATTTAAGGGCGTGTACATACATATATACATAAATACTTAGCGCAAAATAACGTGTGTTTTCGCTTCTTGCCTTCGCTATGTCGCAACGTTTTTAGTTTCTTAGTTTCTTAGCTTCCAAACCTTCGCATTTCCTCTTTGCCTTTTACATAAAAATCATTGTGAAGAATGGGTCAACGTGTCTCAAGAACAGACTTCGAGTGGGTGTATACAGAAGAGCCGCATGCTTCTAGACGCAAGTTAATTCTAGGTATGAAAGAATAATACGGAAAAAGAAAGTAATCAGATATATTAATATATTATTTAGCGATTATTTATTTATTTTTAGCAAGATTTAAAAACATTGAAGATTCAGCATATGTATGGTTAAATATTTTTTTTCTCACTCTCTCTCTCTCTCTTGCATTTAAAATTATTATAATATAAATAAAAAAACAAATATATATATATATATATATATATATATATATATATATATATGTATAAAATATATATGAAATATATATAAAACATTATATATTAAGTAAAGTCAAAGGAAGAAACAAATCATATCATTTATTATAAGAATTACTTTTTATTTCTTCTAATTACTTTTATAATAAAATAATGTTTTAAATATATATAAAAATCATACTGTGAGAATTATAAAAGATTAGTTGAACTTATCGATGAACTTATCAATGTGGCCTTAATCTATTGTTGTGTAATAAATATATAAAAACGCAGAACTGATAACATTGAATTTACGATATATTTCGACATCAAAATTAATTAGTTTGTAAATTGTGTGCACTTAAAAATTAATTGTTTAATATAATATAATATTATTTATTATTAAAATTATTTATTAATACTTAAAGTTTATTTGTGTATGAATGATACAAAGATTTGATATTAAAAAATTTATTGAAATATGTAACAAGAATTAACATATGTAACAAGAAAAGACACAAACTTTATTAATTGAAATTATACTATATATTATCTATGAAATAGATTCATTTTTCATTGTTTTTTTGTTCATTAAATAGATTTAAAATATTCTAAATAAATATTTTTATAAATATGTTATATGTTATATGAATATTATAACATTTAAAAGATATTTTATTAATTTTTTTAGATCATATTTTTTAACTATTTTATTCAATTAATTTTGAAATGTTTGTTATAAAAATAATGCTTTCTTTATTTCAGAGAAATACCCACAGATTAAAAAATTATTTGGATATGATCCAAATTTTAAATGGATTGTAACTGGAATGGTATTACTGCAGTTTTTGTCATTTTTTATTGTCAAAGATTTAAGTTATCCAAAACTTTTGCTATTAGCATATTGCTTTGGTGGTGTAATAAATCATTCTCTTATGCTTGGTATGTATATATCAATTATTAACACAGTAAAGCTGTACTTTATTGTCATGTTATGTACTAAAGAACTAAAGTATAATTTCTAATATATCATTCATTGTTTTACAGCGATACATGAAATTTCTCATAATCTTGCCTTTGGACATGCCAGACCTATGGCTAACCGACTGTTTGGCTTTTTTGCAAATTTGCCAATAGGATTACCAATATCTATTAGTTTTAAAAAATATCATCTTGAACACCATCGTGTGAGTAATATAAAAATTTATTTTATGTAATGATATATTTTAATTTATTTTATATTAACGAAGTATATTTTGATGTTTAGTATCAAGGTGATGAGAAATTAGATACAGATTTGCCAACATTATTAGAGGCAAAGTTGTTCAGTACAACTTTTGGAAAGTTCTGTTGGGTATTATTGCAACCATTCTTTTATGCATTCCGACCTCTTGTAACATATCCAAAAATACCAACTTCTTTAGAATACATCAATTTAATTATACAATTGACATTTGATGGTTGTGTGTGGTACTTTTTTGGTAAGTTTCAGAATTTGCATCCGAATTGAAATAATAATTATTAATAATAATAATTGCATAAATAATTTATAAATTATTAAAAAGCAAAGTGTGTAATTTTAGGTGGTAAAGTATTGTTTTACTTGTTTATTGGCTCATTTATGGCAATGGGATTGCATCCTGTGGCAGGACATTTTATATCAGAACATTATATGTACAAAAAAGGTTTTGAGACATATAGTTACTATGGGCCCTTGAACTTCATCACTTTCAATGTCGGATATCACAATGAGCATCATGACTTTCCTGCAGTGCCTGGTTCTAGATTGCCAGAAGTATGCCAAATATTACAATTTTATTACAGTTATTATACAATAATATGTATAACATATTGTTTTATTTTATTTTTTTTTTTTTATTTTAACTATTTTTATTTTACACAGGTGAAACGTATAGCTGCAGAATTTTATGATAATTTGCCACAACATAATTCATGGATATCTGTTTTGTACGATTTCGTGATGGATCCTGAAATTGGGCCATATGCAAGAATGAAAAGGAGGCATCGTGGATTAGATCAATAGATATATTAATTTCTCAAATTTTCTAGGAATGTATAATTTCTCAAATTTTCTATAGAAATATATACTCATAAGATTTATATTTATATTATTAATTCTATTACTATGAAAAATTGCATATTTGTGGGAGATTAGATACGTACTTTATTTGGAACAAAACACAAATGACACATTTTGGGAAATACGATGGCATATTTGTCTATGTTATAAATGCAAGAGAGATTAGAGAGGATATTAATTTATGATAAATATCTTCTCAATATTCAAATTATCAAGTTGTTTATCTCGTAAGTTTTTGTTTTCTAGAATCTAGTCATGATACCAGCATTTTTTGGTTATTTGGAAAAAAGTATTTTTTTTTCTTACTCAGCACAATGAAAGAAAATAAAAAAGGAACACGATTTATTTTCAATTTTTTCTCTATAATTGGCTATCACATTTCTTTTAATGTTCTTAAGCTGTTAATTGTAATTATTGATATTTTCGACAAAAGCGAGTTTAAATTCGAAAATGATTAATTCTTATAGCTCAATTTCTACAATCTTATATATATATTTCTAATTAAATTTATATGTGAATTCATCAAAATTGAATTCAATTGCTTTCAGAACAATTTAACCTGTGTGAAAAATGCTATACATTTTACAAAATAGCGAATTTATAATACGAAAATATATTTGTATACTTTTATCTATAATATTTTTTTTGTTGATATGACATTGCCATTATTAAATATTCAGGTCTTATTAAAAAAAATGTGTGATAATGTATACCATATAATGAAATTGTATATATATTATTTTAATGAAACACAAATTGATACAAATTAGTTGTCAATAATTGTGTTTTCTGAGAAATTTTAGAAAATAGTCAAATTAAATATATATAAATTATATTATATATCAATTTTCTGTTCAATTATGGTATATATTCAATTATGTTAAACTATTATTTCGTTTTGTAGTAAATTATAATATGAAGTAAAAAGATTATATATATATATATATATATATATATATATATATATATATAACTCGTATATGTTTTTTTATGTAGTATACTCTAATTTTATATTTTATATGTATGTATATACAGGATTTTTTTCGTTTCTAAACTTTTCGTCCTAATTGAAAGCTTGTCTATATATTTTATATATTTATGATCTTGATGCTAAGTTAAGATTCGTATGATGTTAGCCGACGATTAACACTTTTTTAAATAATTATGTGTGAAATCGATTGTATTTTGTTTGTAGATTGTAGTGCATTTATTTTCGTTTGTTAGTTTATAATTAATTTTTAATTGTTTATTTAAAGTGTCAGTCGACGGATAACTTCATATGATACATCATACATATTATAAAATAAAAAGAATTTTTGTAATCAATTGTATTATGTTTGTAGAGTTTTGTAGTAGATTTAAAAAGTTTTGTAGTCTTCAAATTGTTTATAATTAATAAATAGATTTGTTGAACTATATATATATATAGATTCGTATGATGTTAACCGACGACTAACATTTTTTTTAAATAGTTATGTGTGAAATCAATTGTATTTCGTTTGTAGATGATTGTAAAATGCATTTATTTTCGTTTGTTAGTTTTTAATTAATTATTTAATTGTAGACCATGAAACTATAGCCGACACGTACGATACTATAAAATTACAAAAATAGATGTGAAATCGATCGTATTTCGAAAATAAATGCACTACAATCATCTACAAACGAAATACAATTGATTTCACACATAACTATTTAAAAAAAATATTAGTCGTCTGCTAACATCATACGAATTAATAAGGATGCGTTCCGTTTCACGCATTGAGCGCATAAATCGCCTGAAAATCTATAATTCACGTAACATATATTATAGATTTCCAAGCGCTCCATGCGTGAAACGGAACGCAACCTATGTTAAGTCCTAGTTGGAGTAAAGATTTATCCCGATTGGTCAATCAAACGCTTTCAGAATTTACAGCGTGAAGATGAACATACAACAGTTTTGTTCCGATATTCACTGCCAGTATTATAAATCTATAGTATACGTGACGTAAACTATATCGGAGTGCAGCCACAGTCACATGTTCAAGTTATATAAAGATACACAGATTTGAAGGTTAATTACGATGGTTATTACATGGTTATTTAGTATTATATATTAATAACATTTGCAAATATTATAATTCTTATCAACATTAAAGCATTACATTACGTATAATCGTATATATTTAATATCGTGTCTAGAAATTGTTTTAGTTGTTTTTTAGATATATTATACAAACTATCACGTGGAAAGATGAAGAAAAGATTTGATAATCTTGCTAGTGATAAGCAGAAATGGTACGAAGAATATCAGAAGACAGAAAAACCTTGCAAACATTCCGTATCGGAAATCGATGTATTACGTTTGAAAGATGAGGGAAAAAAATATTTGGAAGCGGAGACTGCCACTTTTCAATTAAAACAATCCAGGTCGCATGACTCGGAAATGAAGTGGTTGAGGACGGCGTTGCAGCAAGGTACTACTTCAGATAAAATAGCAGCCAGTATAGTATTGGTGCAAGATAATCCAAAATATAATTTGGGTCGTCTGACATCTTTGGTGTCCCAAGTGCGAGGAGCCAAACACAATCAATGTGGCATGGTCATTATGTCTTTGAAGGAACTTTTTTTGTCTGATCTGTTACATCCTAATTTTAAATTATTGAAATTAGAAGAACAAGATCTAGATAAGCTTAATATAGGAAATGAATCAGACTCCATTATCAAGACAAATGCCTCTAGAAATAGATTGTTAGCGCATTGGTATTTTGAAGATCAACTTCGTCAGCAATATGAATGTTTTGTATTAAATTTATCTGTGGTGGCTTCTGATACAGTAGATACTAATCGTGAGAAAGCTATATCTGCGATGACAGATTTGTTAATAGGTAATGCTGAACAGGAACAGAAGCTGTTAGAACTGCTGGTAAATAAAATTGGCGATCCACAAAGCAAAGTTGCATCTAAAGCTGTATTTTGCATCAATAAGTTATTGTATGAACATCCAAATATGAAGTTTGTAATTCTACGTGAGGTTGAGAAGTTGCTGTTTAGGAAGAATGTGGCCCAGCGTACTCAATATTATGCTATATGTCTATTGACGCAATTTGCTTTGGATAAGAATGATGATGTAATAGCTGCTACACTGATAGAAGTATATTTTGCATTTTTCAAAGCATGTCTGAAAAAAGGAGAACCTGATAGTAGAATGATGGCAGCAATTTTAATGGGTGTTAATAGAGCATATCCTTTTGCCAAAGTAGACTCAAAAGTATTAAATGAACACATTGACTCTGTCTATAAAGTAGTACATCTTGGATCATTTAATGTTTCTTTAAATGCGCTTAATTTGTTGTATCAAGTAAGTACTATGGAATAGTATTTAATTATAATGATTATTTGACCTTTGAATTTTGAGTTTATATTAAAAAGCATTTATATATTTTTTTAGATTACAGGCAGAGACGAATCTCAAGCAAACAGATTTTATTCAGCTTTTTATAGAAAGTTATTTGATCGACAGATAGGAATAGCAAATAAACGCGCGATATTCCTTAACTTATTGTATCGAGTTCTTCAGAGAGATCAAAGCATAATACGTTTGTACGCTTTTATTAAAAGAATCTTGCAAATTACATTCTACTTTTCTGCAAATATGGCGTGCGCTATACTGTATATCGTCTCAAAAATTCTTCAAGGACGCAAAGATCTAAAACATATGTTACTCGAATCACAAAGAGCTATTAAAATTGAAAACGATGTATGTGAAATAAACGACAGCCTATCAGATGTAGAAGAGGTTTGTGTAATAGATAAAACTAAAAATGAAGAAAACTCCATTATGTTATCGAATATCACAATTGGTGCAGACAACACATCGGAAACGAAGCTTGATATAAAGGAAGAAACAGATATCAAAGTTGACATGCAAAATATAAAAACATATGATCCTTTCTGTCGTAATCCGCTCTATGCGGGAGCAATCAAAGGATTTAATACTGAGCTCGAAGCATTGTCTAGACATTTTCATCCTAGTGTCGCTTTATTTGCAAATCAGATTATTCAAGGTATGATAAATTTTAAACTTTATATGCAATTTATATTAGATAATAGCAATTTATATTAGATATATGTAATTGTTATTGTTTCTTATATAGGAGAATCGATTAAGTACACAGGCGATCCACTAGAGGATCTGACATTGATTCGATTCTTAGATCGATATGTTTTTAAAAATCCAAAAAAACTGGATGACAAAAAAGTGCAGAGAAAGAATGATCCCTTGGCACAACGCGCTGGATACATACCTAAAGGTATACGCTCTCTGTCCGTCGATAGCATGGCATATCTCAATGAGGCAGAGGAGCGAATACCAGTGGACGAGTTATTCCTTTATCGATATCTGAAGAAGAAAAATGAGATAAAGCATGGTAAACAAAAAGACGAGGATAATGAAGACGTAGAAAGTGTTAATAGTGAGGAATTCAATGATATGCTGGATCGTATGGGCAGCGGTCAAGATTTTGATGACTTAGACATTGCGGCAAATATCGTATCAAAGAAGAAGAAAAGTAATATTTTATGTCATATAAAATGCTTTTTTGTCTTTTTAGCTTTTTTAAGAGGCAAAAGAATAGTATTTCTTGTTCAGATTTAATAAAAAAAATCAATATATTTCACTTTTAGAAATTATAAGTAATATTCTTTACTTTAACTGCATTTATAATTTTTAGAAGACAAAATAGATGAAGATTTTGATGAAAATGAAGACGATAATGATGAGGACAGTGATGATCAATTTGAAGATGATGATATTACCGATAATGACGATACATCGGAAGATCTTGATAAAGACAATATCGCGGATGACGAATTACAAGATTTAAGTAATATTGATCTAGAGATAGATAATAATCTTGTAGACATAGATGAAGATTTGAGCGATATGGAGTTTAACGATTCTGATGATGGAGAGGTTTTAGATGATGAATTAATTTCCGATTTGAATAAAAAGTTGAAAAATTCGAAAGGCAAAGGGAAGAAAAAGGGAAGAGGAATCGACAGCGATATATTCGTGTCGGCAGAGAAATTTGCTGAGATGTTGGAAGAACAAAGTAAAACGAGAGGAAAGCACGGCAGTAGTAACACTTTTAATAGCAGCGATGGTGCTAGCGTTAAACAAATAGATTGGGAAATGAAACGAGACCAATGGTTGAAAGGATCATTTAGTAAAAACAAGCGAAAATCTGCCCAATTTAATAATAAACAGGTTAAAAGATCTAAACGATAAATATATAATAAACACATTTTATAGAGATAACTTCGTTTACATTCAATTTACAATAAATCTTTTTTTTCCGTTTTCTCTATTAATATTATGAATAATATAGAATAAGTTGAGAACGACAAACACTTATTCATTATAATTATTTATATAATAGCACTTTTATCGTTCAAAATTTTTAAATGAAATTTCACATGTCTATCACATACCTCGCTATATATATTATTTTGTGACAGTGTTTACAATGTGATTTACAGTGATACAAATATTCTTTTTTCGTTATTAATGTAAATTGAATTTTGATAATTAATCAAGATAATTCAAAAAATGAAATGCAATATTTTAATACAAACAATAAGTCGTCTTTGAATAATAATATTAAATTATTTCTCCAACCGATTTTTAGTTTTGTGTGAGAGAAACATTACTCTATAAGTTAAATAAAACTAAATAATCAGTCAGTCATTTTTAATAAATTTTCTTGACGACTTATTTTCGTTGAAAAACATGGCCTTCCATTGCAATTGGTATATGTTATCCAAATTTATAAATTTAAAACTTATAGGCAAATGATAAATATGAAATTCTTTCAATCCATGTTTATATAGAATAATGTAATACGAAAATTACATAATAGGAAAAATTACAAAAAATTAAAAAAAATGAAAAGGAAAGTATTTTATGATAGATACTATCATTATTTATTAATAATACATAAATCTATTTTTAAAGTATTAAAACGATCTTTTGAATAATGATTATATAATTCAATTCAAAATATTATTTACGTGTAACAGAGACTTTTTGTGTGCTTTGAATATATATTCATTAAAAATGTTTAAGGCCTTTCAAATATGAATTCAAATTGCTATTTTCTTGCCCATATCAAATATTAACATAAATGTTAAATGCTATCTATACAAATTACCTATTTACCTTCCTGATTTTTAACAGAAATCTCAGTTACTCAAGATATGAAAAGATTAATATGCAATGAGCATAAAACAGTACAGTACAGGTAACTATATAATATAGTACTCTGAGTGTAATACACTTTTTACTTTAATATTTTTAACAAGAATATATACAAATACAATGAGAAAGAGAAAAATTGAAAGAAACCAGAAGGAGAGATAGGTCTTTTGCATACATAAAAAATGGCCATTCTGATCGATTAATACATGTACAACAGGACTGTGTTAGCTCGCTTGTAACTCTATAAAGTTTGTAAAAAAATGTTAAATCTATTTTGTTTGCAATGTGTGCAATGACAATAGATAAATTTGCAAATTGTTCAGTTTTCAAGTTTCAATTGTTTTTTTATTACACGCACTTAAAAAACGGCCTTAAATCCGATATATCCGAAAGCGAGCGGTATATGTGTATTTGTAAGCTGGACGCTACTCTGGATCAGGTTTGGTGGAATTTTCTTCGTCATGGGTGGGGCTGTGCCAAGTAAGTCGTTCTTCGTAAAATTTAATCACAATCTGTGGACACTTCTCGTTGGCAATGCGTGCAGGCACTAAATCTGCATCATCTGTCCCTTTCCATTTCATCAAAAACATCAGCTCGCCACTGGAGTCTGTTGCACCTATAATACGTTCAGGTTCCAAATTTCTGTCAAATCCTATAATACAAATACATATTTGCAATTACATCAAAATTCGATAATTATTCATTTTCATTAAAATAAACGTGTATAATGGCTTTAATATCCTTCAAAGAATGAGAAAAGAAATGGAGAAGGATTGAAAGAAGGAATAAAAAGAAGGTAACAAATAAAAACTACACATTTTAAAGAAATTTTCGATGCTTCCCTCCTTTACCTTCCAGCTTCTTTTCTTCCACTACTGGCTTCTTCTTAGCCTGAGTAGGCGTCGGTGTGCTGGTGCTTTTTCGTTTCTTCTGTTCTTTCTCATCATGACGTTTACCTGACGCAGCTGCTTCTTTTTTCTTCCGTTGCTCTTCAAATTGAGCAATTAAGTCTGGACAATCTAAATTTTCTTCAGGCTCCCAAGTATTTTCATCATTTGAATATCCTTTCCATTTTAGGAAATATTCTACCTATTATTTAGAGAGAAACATTTATTTAGAATAATGATTCTTAGCAACCAATAATTAGAAATTATAACAGTAGGTGACAGAATCTTATGTACCTTTCCTTTTACGACTCTTCTATCTAAAACTTTCTCCACACTGAATTCCTCCTCTGCTTCATTGTCCGTTGGTGGTGATTCCTTAACTTTGCTCATTATAATTTGTTGTATACTATAAATATGAGGACTATATAAGTTTCGCTATTAGTTCTTGTCTTTTGACAAGAATAGATAAACCACCACAGATGTAATAAATAAAAGATAAAAAAACGATATTTATGAATTCGTACAAGCATAAACGTGATGAAATATACAAAAAAACTCTCTTCTCTCTCTCTCTTTTTCTACGAAACAAAGGATTGTCATCAAATTATAAAAAAAAATAGAGAAATTACAAGAAAAAACAAAAAATCAAAATTTGCTGTTAACGAATGCAATCGTACGTGCTCACTCATGATTCTCATAATCTGGAATAATTCACAAGCAAGAAATTCAAATTAACTTCTCCCACAATCAGAAATAGACTTAGTGTAACTGCGAAATTAACCGCGGACTATAAACGGTTCAGATTCAAAATGGCGGTGACGGCGACGCCGTTCACCGGTACTCGTGACTTTAGTCCCATCGCGTAACAACAATGCGATTTATCCACGTTTATAACGCGTCTGTAACAAATATATTGGATACTCACCTAGGGCGTTATTACACCGCGTCCAAAATACTCTTTCAAATATTACGAATTGCCGTAAATCACTCCGTATTATTGCAAACACAGCTTTTCGGCTGTTTATAGTGCGTGCCTCACTCGGTTGCACAATCTCTCGCGATCCCGCGCGTTGCCGCGAAAAATATAAGGCTAGTTAACTGGTCGGCGCGAAAATCCCCAGGCTAACTGCAGTTAGGGTTAGTGAGCTGTTCAGCAAGAAACACAGGTTGCGTTCCGTTTCACGCATAGAGCGCATAGATCGCTTGGAGATCTATATGTTACGTGAACTATAGATTTTCAGGCGATCTATGCGCTCAATGCGTGAAACGGAACGCATCCGCAATGTCAAACTATTGGCTATCAAATAGAAAAAATTCAATAGCTAATTGTGTGACATCATGACCAAATTCCATAAAGCCTGTATTAGCATTGAAAATTTAAGATAAAAAAGTAACAAATAACATTCTTAGTCTCGATATTCATCTTGGAATGCGAAATTTACTTCTCGCATGTATAATATATATATATACACATAGACATAGTGTATCTAGACCGAGCATTTGCCTTTATTTAGAGAGTGGGGGTAAAGGTTATGTAGAAAAGGATCACTCTGTTTCCCTTGCGTTCTCTCTTGCTCACACGTAGCATAGCGCGCTCTTTGGCTATGCTACGCACGAATGAGAAAGAACGCAAGGAGCACGAAGCACGAAGTCCTTTTCTACGTGCACTTTTACCTCCACTCCTCAACACTCGGTCTAGATATATTATGTCTATATATATATATATATATATATATATATATATATATATATATATATTTATTTATTTATTTATTTATTTATTGCAGAGAGAGACTTATTCTTTCTAAACATAATATGATTTATTAAGATACGACATTAGATTTTTATGAGCTATTTCATTGTTATTGTTGAATTTATTTTTTTTTTTATTAACATATGGACTTGATATTTTTATTTATATCTTTATTTATTCTCAATATTTCAATTTTTTTAACAGCACAACTTATTAAATTGATAAATGATGCAGATATATAAATACAGTCGCAAAACTTATATGTTTTATATCTGTGTATGCTCTTATTCCTGCGATGTTCTATTATTTTGTTGCAATTGTAATCAATCAATTATGATAATCAATTATCGATCATTGAACTTTATTTTCATTCAGTGGTCTCAATATTTGGATAGCAATTAAATGATTGATTCTTTATTTTAAAACACAGATGTCTATACTAAAAATAATAATGTGTAAACATTGTGTTTTAGAACCAACAAATCTGCGTTGAAGATTGCAAAATTATGCTAACATAATGCTGACAATATGCGTCAAAGGTTATCGATTTATCGATTATAAATTGCAAAAATTATAGTTCAATTGGGAGTTCAATTGTCGTAACTCGGCCAATATCCGCAATAGATTAAATATAATAAAACATTTAAACAACACAGTAAAGTTTAAGAAAGATTAAAAAAGAGCAAAGCAATAATATTAAATATTAAATATAGTCCAAGAAAAAGTAATTAAGGAAGAACAAACTAATAAAAGATTATTAATAAAATTATGTAAGAAACGTGATTATAATACGGAAAAGGAAGTCACGGTCAAGTTTTCGGAAACTGAGTAAGCAGCTGACGAAACAGCAAAGTACGAGACGTGCTCCGGCCAAGGTCACCACACTTCTCCCGACTTGATTAATTAATATATATATTAAGATGTACCGATGACAGCTGAGAAAACCGATAATTAGAAGACATCGATATAGCTTGCTTGCTCATAGCTGAATAATATAATATCGCGCATAATATAATACGATCTCTATAACGCGTACAAGTGATAAAGTACACAAAAATCTTGTGAAATACGTCAAATTATATCAGAAGATTGTGAGTATTTTATTCAGAGCGTGGATCCTAATCCTTCAAGCATCAATCCCAGAAGCCCGAACAACCCCTTCTTTAGCAGCTAAGAGCACAACACAATATAAGAGTGTGATACATAAAAGATTTTGATAGAAGAGTTTAGTACGAGAGTTTGTCATTGTGAGTAAGATTATTGTTAAGTAAATAGCGATATTTTAAATACTTTTATTACTATTTACTTTTTTATGCTTTATTGCCTTTATAATTTGTGTTTAATTTAATAAAATAAAATAAATTTTTTTTCTTTCATTACACAGAGTTTATGAAAAAATGTAGTATTTTATGTAAAATAAAAAAAATATATATTAATACATAGCAAAAATTATTCTTTTCCTTTATTTAAGCATAAAATTTACGCGAACACAGTTAACGCAAAATTCTTGCAATTTATTATAATCATTATTCAAATGATTGAGTTTACATATTACAACTAAAATAGATAAAGGGCAAAAACGGACAAATTCTCTAACAATAGAAATAATTCGTCATACGTTACTAAATCATGGAATGTGCGACTCTGGATTGACTTTTATCTATTAAATTTTTCAAACTGACGTCTTAAAATATTTATCTGTACACATTTAAAAAAAAATACATTTTTTTCTCTTTGTGTATATTGATATTGACGTTAATATATCGATTTTAAAAAAGATTGATTTTAGACAAAAACATTAGTTGTATATAAATATTTTTAATCTTAGATTAATTTTGCACATATGCGCAATTGTTTTGTGTATTTTTATTTTTTTAGACAAATAAAATCTTATCAAAGTAACGTCATTGTACTATCTGGGATTTAAGTTTATCAATTCATATGCTTTTCAATAAAAAAATAACTATAAATATAAAATACGAAGGAGAAGAAGAAAGCAGTAAGGCTATAGTTTTCATTCAGTTTACTGCCAATATAATTATTGTCAATAATTTATTATCAATTTGTGAAAATTTGTCTTCCTAGTATATGTAATTGTTTGACAAAATTTTTGTGATTCATTATTCAATTACAATAATAAATGAGTTTATTATATTAGTTATAACTTTTTAAACTGTTAATTATAAAAAATATATAATTAACTAATTTGATTTTGTTTACTATTAATATATTTAGGATAACAAGGCAATGATCAGTATTGTAAAGCAAACATTTACTTCGTAACGTGATTTGATAATTTAAGAATCAGAGGAACAGGTTGCTAAAGAAGATTGAGTTTAATTAGACTTATTACGTTAAGGAACGATGTTTATTATTATATTGCTATTATCTATACTTACTTTATTGCTGTGTCATTATTATGTGAATCATGGAAAAAACGGGCGACTCATTAATCTTATACCAGGACCCCCGTGTTCTCTGATTTCTGGTAATGCATTAGAATTCATTGTTTCACCAGGCAAGTAAAAATTTGTATGCATTAATTAGCGTACGGTCTGTCATTTATGTATAAAAGCAAAAATTAATTTGTAAAGTCTTTGCTCTAAAATGTATACCTATTAATATTTGCGTATTAATAATTGTTAATAATTATTTAAGATTATAAGTATTTTTTTTCGCAATAATATTTGTTTTTTTAATTAATTATTATTAGTTTGTTTTCTATTTAAATGACGATAATAATATTGAAACATAATAATAAAATTAATCATGACAAAATTGAACTTTTTTCTCTATATTTATCCATATTTAGAGTATATTTTTTTCGTACATGTGTGTATTCATATTTACAACGTACTTATATGTTTTTTAGAAGAACAATGGAAGTTGCTACATTCCATACTTGACAAGTATTATCCCATTGCAAGAATATGGGGTTTTTTCAGGCCTCTTGTATCAATTCGTCATCCAGATGATATGGAGGTAATAAAATATAAAAAAAGTTTAATTCTTTGTAAAAATTATGATTTAGTTAGATTTAGCTAGGAATCTCGTGTGTAACGCAAGAAAATTTTGGGAAAATTTTCGAGAACTTGTAAAAAAAGTTTCTTAAAAATGAAAAAAGGAATTATGTGGAAGATAATTTGAGATTTTTATTAGATTCTTTTGTGTGTTTGAGATTAAATGTTATAATGAACTGATGTTTCATGTTTAATATCTATTATCTCTTTTAATTTTTTGTGATTTTAGACGATATTAAGCAGCACCAAGCACATCGAGAAAAGTATTATATATAATGTATTACATCCTTGGTTCGGAACAGGTCTCCTCACTAGCACAGGTAATGCAATGACATTATTATATATAAATGGGTACACATTTTAATATTATAGCCTGTTACTAGTCTACTTTAATTAAATAAATTTTACGATATAAAATAGAATTAAATTTGAAATAATTAATATTATTTAAAGATTGATTGATTTGATATCAAATTGGAAAAATAGAATAAGAGAATTTTCATATAATATATTATTTTTATTTTATATTGCACGATTAATTGCAACTATTAAAAGCGTTATCTCTGTTTTTTAGGCACCAAATGGCAATCACGAAGAAAGATATTAACACCTGCATTCCATTTCAATATCTTAAATCACTTTGTTGATATTTTGATTAAAGAGAGCGATCACATGATAAAGTCTTTGAAGGATGAAGAAGGAATAATCGTAAAAGATTTAATACCATTTATTAGTGAACATACGTTGAATGCAATATGCGGTAAGAATCCTATATTATTCTCTGTAATTATATACGAGCATTTTGTTTTAAGTGATCATAACTTAAGAGAAAAAAAATTTATTGCTGTATATACATATATAATATCAATGCTGAGGCAAAGCTCGATAATATTTGATTTTTACGGATATTTTACGGATGTGTAATTTTGTCCTTACATAATAAATGCTTGTAGAAACTGCCATGGGCATCTCTCTGCATGATCTTGGCGCGTTCCAGCAAAAGTATCGAGAGGCTGTTCACCAGATAATCGAACTTATGATTTATAGGTAATTTAAAAACAGATATGATATAGTAAATGATTATCAAAGAATCGACGATTCTTTATGGTTATGATGTAGCTGTACCCTGTAAGAAATAGATCAATTATCGAATAGTCACGTGGATTTAAAAACAAATAGTAAGACAGAACAATTAATCTAAACAATTAGTAAGATGTCGATGTTTAAGTTGACAATTAGTGATAAAAATATATTGCACGCATTTAATTAAATATTTGTTTCAAAATAAAAATTGTTTGTTTTTATAATAAATTGAAAATATTAAAATATTATTTAAATAAATAAAGTCTGAAGAAAATCTATAACTATAAAAAAGTACAAAATTCTTAGAAAATTCTGTTCTTAGAAATCTTCAGAAAATACTTTTAAAATATAATTTTAAATTTTATATATTATTCTCTTTATAGGATTACTTAAAATTAGTTTTATAATTTTACGATGACTTTAAATAAGTATTTTACAAAATTGCAAATTTTTATTGAATACATATACATGTTTTATTTAATTATTATTTAGATTAGTGAGAATTTGGCTCCATAATGATCTGATATTTGCTTTGACGCCACCAGGAAGAAGGCAAAGAAAGGTTCTTAAGATATTGCATGGATTTACGGAAAAAGTTAGTTATAAATTATGTTAAGATTTTTCTACTCTTTTCTTTATATAAAATTACAATTTTATAATATGTTATTTAATACAAATTAAAAAAAGAATTTAATGTCATATTCATTTACAATAGATCATCGTAGAAAGGAAGCTTTACCATAAAAAGACCAATGGTCAATATTTGAAAAACCTTGAAAATGATAAAAAGGCGGACATGGATGATGTAGAAATGTTCGGAAGTATTTAAGATAATCAAAAGTTCTAATTTAAGTTTGATCACGCAATACAATATTATAAATCATGTTTATATTTAGTATTTATATTAAACACAAATATCATATATAATCATATATGTATATAAATATAATGTAATATATGTCTGCTGTCAAATTAAATCATTATTTATAATAAATTTTAAATAAGAACGATGCTATTTAATTAATACGCAAAAATAAGAATGATGCTAATATGTTCATACTTATTTATTTATAGTTAAAAAAAAGCGACTAGCCATGTTGGATCTCTTAATAGCGGCATCTCAGGAAGGATTGTTGACTGATTTGGATATCAGAGAAGAAGTTGATACTTTTATGTTTGAAGTTTGTATTTGTAATTTTTATCTAATTTTCTATTTATATATTATTAAGTATATATGTATATATTAAGTGTATATATATATATATATATTATTAAGTATTTATAAGGATATATATAATTACAGGGTCATGATACTACAGCGATGGGTATAACGTTTGCTTTATTATTATTAGCTGAACACAAAGATATTCAGGTAACTTTTTTATTGATACATGACATATTATTTATATTGTAATTTTTATTTAAATTTGTTTATATATCTAGCGCTTTTGTTGTAATGTATATCCAATATTAATATTCCATGTATACCAGTGCATATATTTTGAGAAAATTGAAAAATTAAATTTCTTTAAAATAAATCTAAAGAATTTATTAACTGATTTATTTCTATCTAGGCTCAAAAATCAAAATATTATAAATGTGTACTAATTATTATGATGCAGGAACGTGTAAGAACTGAAGTCAATATCGTGATGCAAGAAAACGAAGGAACGCTTACTATAAGATCAATGCAAAATTTGTTATACTTAGATAGATGTTTAAAGGAAACGCTACGTTTATATCCCAGTGTGTTTTTTATATCACGATTTACTGCGGAGGATGTAAAACTACGTAAGTAATTAATTACTTTTTGCCGCATATATCTTCGAATATTGTCACACATTACATATATTTTACCGAACATAAAATACATAAATGTTTAATTGATAATATTTATATATTTTAAAGTGTTAAAGTATTTTATTTTTCAAAAGAATTCTTGTTTTTGTAAATTATATTTAATTTTATATTTTTTTCAGAATCATATGTAGTACCTGCTGGAACAGCGATACATCTTAATATTTATGGAGTTCATAGAGATCCTAATTTCTGGCCAAATCCAGAAGTATTTGATCCGGATAGATTTTTGCCCGAAAGGATTCTGAACCGTCATCCGTATTGCTATCTACCATTCAGCGCAGGACCGCGGAATTGCATAGGTAAATTTTTCATAATTTTCGTTTTTTCTTATCAATTCTCGTCAATAATTTTCGATACACTTCTAATTGCAGGTCAACGGTTCGGTCTGTTGGAGATGAAAGCTATAATAGCTCCTCTGGTGCACAATTTTTATTTGGAGCCTATTGATTATTTAAAAGATCTTCGGATAAGATCCGATTTAATACTTCGTCCTTTTCATCCACTTCATATGAGATTTATTCCAATCAAATGCTAATAATTATTTGAGATTGATAAAAAAATAGATAAGTTTGTGCGATCCGATATCCGATATATATATATATATATATATATATGTATGTATATAATAAATAGATAAATACATATATAAAAATAGATAAGTTGTGCGATCCGATATCGGATATCCGATATATATATATATATATATATATATATATATATATATATATATATAAAATAAAGACGTTTTCGTTATGTAATATACATTAGACGCTAAATAATAAGTACTCTCAAATTTGAGGATAATATCTTTATCTTATATATGTATATTGTCATATACAATAAGGGCGTGAATGTACTTTCTAAATAAGAAATTTCAAGTTAATGTACTTTCTAAAGATCGTGATATATAGAAAAACGTAAGCAGTAAGATTTAAAACATAAAGAAAGCGACTAATTAAACCGGATTTGCAACAAGTATAGTAAGCTTTAAGCTGTAAAAAAAGTATCAATAGCAATTGATTATTTTCCTCATTTAACTGTGATCAATTAATCAATTTCTTACGGCTTGAGAACTATACCTATTGTAGATATGGGCTAGTCAAGAACGCAAATAGCTATTTTGAAACATAAGCAGTGTTAAAAATTCTGTATGGATGAAATTCTTAAATAGTTTTACTGTTTAAGTTTTTCTATGTACCACGGCCCTTAGACTTTCTAACGTTATTTTTGTTTCTAAATAATTTTATATTATATTGTTTGATAAAACATTTACGATAAAATGCAAAATGGAAAAAAAATTATGTATAATGTTGTATATATTATGTAATAGATTATGTAATATATTTTGTAATTTTTGAAATTAAATAAATTGTATTAATAATACAAAACGCAAATGTCTTCTGATTGAACATATCCATCCATTCCTATACACATTATTATGCCATACATACCTCTATACTAATTATATATTTTATTAATACCTTTTTTTTAATTTTTTATTCTTTGAATTTTTGAAACTGCAGTTTTTAAAATCAAGTATCAAAAGAATAATTAGTGAAGAGGTGGCATAAATTATCTATATTTAAAAAGTGCGAAAATTTAAAGTTTCGAAATCCGCAAAAGTATCAAGAGAACATGATCAGCAAAGAGGTAACATATCAGGAGAACATAATTAGCAAGGAAGTGGCACAAACTAAAAATTTAAAAAGCGTAAAAATTTAAAGTTTCGAAATCCGCAAAAGTATCAGGAGAACATGATCAGCAAAGAGGTAGCATATCAGGAGAATATAATCAATAAAGAGGTGGCACAAATTCAAATTTTAAAAAGCGCCAGAATTTGAAGTTTTAAAATTCGCAAAAGTAACAGGAGAACATGATCAGCAAAGAGGTAGCATATCAGGAGAGCATAATCAGCAAAGAGGTGGCACAAATTCAAATTTTAAAAAGCGCCAGAATTTGAAGTTTTAAAATTCGCAAAAGTAACAGGAGAACATGATCAGCAAAGAGGTAGCATATCAGGAGAGCATAATCAGCAAAGAGGTGGCACAAATTCAAATTTTAAAAAGCGCCAGAATTTGAAGTTTTAAAATCCGCAAAAGTAACAGGAGAACATGATCAGCAAAGAGGTAGCATATCAGGAGAGCATAATCAGCAAAGAGGTGGCACAAATTCAAATTTAAAAAAGCGCCAGAATTTGAAGTTTTAAAATTCGCAAAAGTAACAGGAGAACATGATCAGCAAAGAGGTAGCATATCAGGAGAGCATAATCAGCAAAGAGGTGGCACAAATTCAAATTTTAAAAAGCGCCAGAATTTAAAGTTTTGAAATCCGCAAAAGTATCAGGAGAATATGATCAATAAAGAGGTGGCGTATCAGGAGACTATAACCAGCAAAGAGGTGGCACAAATTAAAATTTTAAAAAGCCCGAAAATTTAAAGCTTCAAAATCCGCAAGAATTATTAGATTTTTTTTTTTTGTTTTACGAAGGAAGAGAAAAATGCATTATGCATTCCCACCGGCCGGTCCGGTGGGATATGCGGGACTCGCACCCGCTAAAAAACTCTCCCTGTATAGCCAATTTTTGGCTTCCCGTCGATTTTTAAACAAATTTAAATTTTGAGATATCAAAAACATGATAAGCAGAAAAGAGGTAATATAAATAAAAAATTTTGTCAAAAATTGAAATTTTAGAAACTTCAGTTTTATTTTCTTTTCTCATTTACAGTATAGTGAAAATTATTATTTAAAAATTGTTTTTAAAATTCATTTTTCAATTTTCATAAATGATTGCTATACAATAAGAAGAAAAAAATTGATATATATAGATTATATCCATATATATAATCATATATAATATGTCAACTAATGAAATATACATTAATGAAATATACATTAAAGTAATATTTTTTATAAAGCAACAAATTTATCATATTTATTATCGATTTTAAAAAATAACTCTTTTATGGTTAATCAGAAAATAACAAATTGTTAAATGATTTCCATTACTTTTTTTAATGCCATTACAAGGCTAAAGATACTTTACTATATTTATGTTTTTAATATGCAATAGTTTACAAGAATTACATGATCTTAAAAATAAAATGTTAAATAGTGAAATCATTTATTAATTTTTATAATATTTAAAAATTTATTTCGTGGAAATTATGCCGCGTAAATTTGAATTGTGAGAATAAAATAATGGTTGAATTCGTTTCTCGTTATCGACAAAATATATCAAATTACATTTAAAAAAAGAAGTTGTAATGATAACAATGTTATAATAAAGAATGTTTTTTACTTCTTAACTTTATATATATATATATATATATATATATATATATATATATATACATATATTTGGAAGTATTTTATTTTTCACAGTTTGAAAGTGCAAGAAAGTGTAGATAACAGATTGTACTCGGTCTCAGATTAAACAGCTGGTACTACTGTGGTGCAGTCTCAATCTGGCAGCTCTGCTGTGGTGCGCTGTTGATTGGCAAAGTTAAGCAAGGTCTTGGAGGATATTGTTAAAATAGCATTCGCGAAAATAACAGTACGTATTGAGTAATATCGTATTTTTGCTATTATTGGGCGAACATCTAGCGAATAAATTTGATGATTTGTGAAATATTTACAGCATAACAATAGGTCGAGATGGCTGCCCGTTCGGTCTTAAAATATTTGAAACCAAAGCTCGTGATGTTCCAGAGCCACCGATGTGCTTTTGTATGTGGCTTCGATCTTCAGCACAAAACTCCTACTATCAAAAAGGTGATGCCCATGCCAAAGGCCCAATATGGTGGTAGGCATACTGTCACCATGTTACCTGGAGCTGGCATCGGACCAGAGTTAATGTCTTACGTTAAGGAGGTGTGTAAACATCATTCAAAATCTGTAACTTATAATGTTGTGATAATGTGAGATTGAAGGCATAGCATATTGTTTGGTTTCCCATCCAGAAAACTTATATTGAAAATGATTATGATATATAAACAAAATTATATAAAATTTATTCAAAACACATTATTTTATTATAATTGCTCTTTTTCTCTAGATTTTTAAATACGCCGGTGTACCAGTAGACTTTGAGGATGTTGATATTGATCCCAATGCAGATGACAATATTGACTTAGATTATGCAATTACATCAATACGTAGAAATGGAGTGGCATTAAAGGGTAACATAGAAACGCGCAGTACAGAAACTAGCGTTTTTTCACGAAATGTTGCGCTGCGAAATGAGCTAGATCTCTATGTAAACGTTCTGCACTGTGTATCCTATCCGGGCGTCAATTCTCGTCAGAAAAACATCGATATAGTGATTGTCAGGCAAAACATTGAGGGCGAGTATTCCATGCTGGAGCACGAGAGCGTCCACGGTGTTGTGGAAAGCATGAAAGTTATTACAGACTTCAACTCGGAGCGTGTCGCACGTTACGCGTTTGAGTATGCCAAAAGAAATGGCCGGAAGAAAGTTACGACGGTGCACAAAGCAAACATCATGAAACTATCCGATGGGCTCTTTTTGGAGACCTCGCGACAAGTCGCCAAGAATTATCCAGACATTATCCACAATGACATAATTATCGACAATTGTTGCATGCAGCTCGTTTCGAATCCACATCAGTTCGACGTCATGTTGACGACCAATCTATACGGCGCCATCGTATCGAACGTGGTATGCGGTCTGTTGGGCGGCGCTGGTCTATTGGCCGGCAAGAATTACGGCGACCATTATACGGTCTTTGAGCCGGGAACTCGTAATACCGGCACCAGCATCGCCGGCAAGAATGTTGCAAATCCCATTGCGATGCTAAACGCCGCGGTCGATATGCTACGTCATCTGGGTCACAAACATCACGCTTCCATTATACAAAACGCGATCAACAAGACTATTAATCAGGGTGTGCATACCCGAGATCTTGGCGGTACTGCGACGAGCAGGGAAGTCGTCGATAATATATTGAAACACATTAAAGTCGCAATTGTTTAAGACTGAAAATTTTTATTCTAACTAGAAATCTCTTGTAGCAGCTGTTCACGGAGAGCGGCGAGTTTAAAATACCAAGAATCTTGTGATTTCTCTTTTTAGTAAAATAATACACTAATATAGTTTCCACAATTACGATAAAGCGATGTTTTGGTAATGTGCAGCAACGAAATTTTGTCTGTGAACGTTCGAAACTGCAAAACATCTCGCACAAAATTGTTACCAAAAAAATCCTTTTACTTAAATATACATTGACAGATTATAACTTTCTTGCTATAAATCACGATGTACTCTGTAATATTTGTGTAATAATCGGAATTTTATAAATAATATAAATATATATACTGTACATTATAAGAAAATAGTAGCAGTTCCTAAGGACAAATTTACCAAATATTGTGACTATTGTTGCTGTGAGGATAACTTGTATGAAAGGCGAAATACTCGTTATCTTGTCATTAAAATAATACGCTCTCATATTTGAGCGAAAAAGATATGGTCATAATTTATCAACAATAACCAGATATTCATATATCGCCTTAGTATAATTTTATCTAGATGAATTAAAATTCTAACACAATGTAAAATTACACTTTATTACTTTAAGATTATATTGTAAAGTGTATATATATGCAGCATAAGAATAAAATGTAAATTTACATGTCTAAAGAAATACTTGAAATTAATTTTGTAATAATTGCAAAGCTAATTCTTCATCGGCCTGTAAATCAATAACATTGGATACTTTCTGCCTTTTCCTTATTTTCTTATTTTCCTCTTGTGTTATCAATTTTCTTTTGGATGGCCTGTAAAACAAAAATCATGAAGATTAAAAGTCTTCGAATTTATTCATGATTTACAAATAATGTGCTCTTTTTACCTGTGAACTAAACTTTCTTTCTTAAATTCATTTTCTTCAAACTCGGTGGCGGACGACGCTTCTTCATCTGTATTTTGTTGCTTGCCATATATTTTGTCTGGATCGGGTAACCACGAAGTATCAGGACCTTCATCAGATTCATTTTCATCAACATCATCATTGCCTACATCTACTTCTTCATTAGATGAAGAAGCATCTTTTTTCTCTTCATCATTTGCTTTCATTTTTTTAGCTTTCAATTTCCTTTTTTCCTCTTTATGCTTTTCTCTAATTTTTTCTCTGAATCTTTTTTTGTCGAACTGATCCTCCTCGCGCAAGATTTGCTTAGCCATTTCAATATTAATACCAGAATCCACTTCATTTTCATATTGTCGAGCTAATGCCGACATTTTCGTTTTGGTAGAATCAATTAATTCCTGAAATATATAAACAAATGTTTTCATTAATATTTTTATTTTTATTTAGAACAGATTATTTCAATTTGAATGCTTTTGGACAATTCTCCTTTAACTTTTATTAATTTCAACATGAATGTGTGTAAATTAATTCTTAATTTCTATGATAATTTTATAAAATTGCACGCAATACTTACTTGTCCCTCATCATCAAATGTAGTCTTCTTATTAGGTATAATGTTCTTTCTAAGAATTTTTTTGGCCAGTGCAACCTTTGTAACGAGTTTTTTTTTATTAGAAACCTTATTATCTTTCTCTGTTATTGGTATATCAACGATATCTATATTTTTCCTTTTTATAGTTAATATGTCATCATCATCGCTATCATCTATAAAAAAAATTACACATGAAGTTAAAGTTAATAAAAACATTTTGTATGCAACAGAAATAATCTTTAGTTTATATAATACAAGTTATTTAGACATTCTTTAATTTTCTTACCAAACTGAAGAGAAACGAGATCTTTCTTTTGAATCTGTTTCTTTTCACTATTTGTAATATCAGAGATATCACTTGTGTCAGAACTGTCTCCGCTATCTTCCTGCTCACTGCCATCTGCTGAGTTGGTTGAATTTTTAATTGGCTCTTCATCTTCTATCTTAACATTGTTATCTGACATTCTTTTTTGTATTCTTTGCAAGAATCGGATTCTTGGAGGAATAGCTAAACCTAACGATCTGTAAAAAATCAATCATGAGAAAATGCTCAACATTTGTGTGTGTGTGTGTGTGTGTGTGTACACATATATACATACATATACATAACAATTCATGTTTGATTTTTTTAATGCTTACTTGGCATATGCATCTGTGTCTAAAGAATGCACATTGAAGATCTCTTTATCTTTCATTAGGAAAATTGATTTGATATATGCTATAAATGCTCTTTGAGCTGTTTCTTTCAATGCTACATCTCGCGCTAATAAAGCTTCAAGTTTACGATGAGGTGACTGCAGTTTGCTTGGATTGATTCTAAATATAAAAATAATGAGTATAATTAGAGACAGCAAAACTTTTTTATATATCCATATGTAATAGATCTTACTTTATCATATTTATTGGTATTTTACGTTGTTTAAGCTTTTCAATTATCGCCTCTTCAGATGGTAATAAAACTAAGAGAGATTCTCCACCGCTTTGAAATCTGGCAGTTCTGCCTGCTCTATGTATGTAAGCATTGACATCTTCTGGACAATCCATTTGGAGTACCCAATTTACAGCAGGAAAGTCTATAAAATAAAGATATGTTATTCAATTTACTGATAATATAAAACTATACAAAATTTTTATTTTATATATGTTTTATACATGTATGTATATTTTGATGTGGCAAAGGATTCCACAATATAGATTAAGTCAATAAAATTAATTTTCTAATTAATGTTTTAAGATTTAGATACCTAATCCACGAGAAGCAATATCAGTGGCAAATAAAACAGCGTATTGCTTCTTGCAAAATGATTCATAAATACTCATTCTTTTCAGTTGATGAAGCGTGCCATAAAGAGCTAGTAAACTGACACCAGGACGTAATCGACAAAATGCTTCGTATATGTATTTTACCTGTAAAATTTAGATAAATTATTTCAACCTGGTAATTAATTATTAATATAAAAAATAATTACCTGTTTACAGCTAGAAAAGAACACAATAATCTTCTGCTTTAGATGATTTCGTATAAAGGACCACAGCATTGCCATTTTATCTTCTAAGGAGCATACAATGTAATTTTGTTGTAAATTTTCCGGTGTGGTATGTGTAGAATATTCATGCACAGACACATATAATGGATCCTTGAGACTCAACCTTGCTAAATCTTTTACAGATCTAATAAAAACGTAAAATATACTTGATGTAACATTCGAAAACAGAATTCTAATTCCATGTAATTATTTTTTAATATATGTATACATACTTTGTCTGAGTAGCAGAAAAGAGCAATGTTTGTCGTTTAGGTGGCAAATTTTCAATAATACAATTCATGGTCCTTTCAAAACCCATATCTAAGCAACGATCTGCTTCATCTAACACTAATATCTACAATTTATCATATCATTATTAATTTTTCTTATAATTAAAAACACCACTTTTAGATAAGTATAAGTCTTAGATTAAGAATGTAAGAATTCCACACTTAATTAAAAAAGATATTATTTAATTACCTGCATATTTACACAATCGAATAATGGGTTCTCGTCCATATGCTGGAGCAAACGTCCCGGTGTACATATAACTATATTGCACTGATTCATACGTTTCTTTTCAAATTTTAAATCCTTTCCTCCTATAATCAGACCAGCCGAAATATCATGGTACCGACCAACTTTTCGTAGTGTCTCGTATATTTGATATGCCAGTTCTCTTGTTGGTGTAATAATTAGCGCGCCTAAACCATCCAATCTTGACCATTGTTTGCAGTATAAAATTTCTAAAACCTACAACAATAACTTATCAATTATATATCATATTGATAATATAGATGTGAAATATATAAATACAATTCATACTGGAATAAGAAAAGCCAATGTCTTGCCGCTGCCAGTCTTTGCGGCTCCCAAAATATCGTTGCCTTGCAAAGCCAAGCCAATGCTTTGCCTTTGGATATCCGTCATATCGACGTAATTATTTTCCGTTAAACCCTTTAGAGTAATCTTCGATAAAGGAAGGTCGTTGAATTTTGTTATTTTAGTAACATCTATCTATAATTAAGTTGCAATTAGTTTTACATTTTTTACACATTGTTACATCTCGTTACATTTTATATACTTACAGTGTTGTACTTGGAGCATAGCTCTTCAATTTTTTTACTCTCCGGTATACGTTTCCTTTTCACATAAGCCTTCACCTTCTTATTTGTCATTTTTATTTTAGTTTTACAATTTTCAACTTTCTAATCATATAACAGTATCAATCACACTATTTTACTTAGTTTTGCGCGAACACATCAGAACACATGGCACGCATAAACACATATTGAACATAAAAAAAGTATTGCTAGAGAGAAATCCGAGATGTCGACACTTTCATGTCTAGTACGGTGGCGCCTTTACATCCATTTACAATATACTTGGGAAGCGTTCCGTTTCACGCATTGAGCGCATACATCGCCTAAAAATCTATAGTTCATGTAACATATATTATAGATTTCCAAGCGATCTATGCGCTCTATGTGTGAAACGGAACGCAACCATAGATAAGATACGAGACAAATAAATCGATTTTAAATTAAAAAAACTTTTTAAAAGTAGAATTATGATTTTTTTAAATTAAATTTGTAGTTAATTAAAAACTTTAATATAAACTGCAAATAATTTTCACTTTTTTTCTTCAAAAAAAAAAAAAAAAAAATGTACAAATATATAATCAAGTGTCTAATGTAATATTAAATCATATACTTCAAAGAAATAATGTCAGATCTAATGTCTGTGTAAAAAAAAGATAAAAATTGTAAAAAAATAAAATTATTTTAATTTATTATAAGAACTGAAATAGAAACAGAAAAGAGAGAGAAAACAAAGGTGAAAGAAAAGAGAGAAAGAACTCAAAGAGATTTTTAGTTCAATCTCTTATCCTAAAAATTAATTTCATGTTAAATTTCTATCAATGTCTTTCCAGTTTCTTTTTTTTTTATTTTGCAAGCCAGCGAAATACTTTCAGTACACTCTGCTTTGAGAGAATAATGAAGCGGGTAACCTGAATAGAGAGATGCATTCTGCGAATGATATGCCGTGTAATGTACGAATCAGTGTCAATAAAAGAGAGACACGAAACTATTATTAAAAAGCATAATGTGTGGAATGCGCGCGCGTCATCTTGTAAGCGACAGTTGCATGTACACACACAGAGTGCTTGCATCGCGGCAGCGGAAAATTAAGCTGAGAGAAAAACAGTCGTAATAATTTGGCGAAGGAAAGAGAAAGTAGAAAATTCACAAAGATATGAGCTGTGTTATATTATCTAAAAAATGGGTAAGATTGGGCTGAAAGAAGAGGAATAAAAGCAACGATTAAGAAGAAAGGAGGAAGCAAGAATAAAGGGGTAGAAAGAGAAACGGGGCCTGGGGCCTCTCCAATGATCGGAAGTAAGCTGATACCGCGTCGGGGATCTGTAATCGCGGACCTGGCGTCGAGAATCTCCAGTGATTCTGATTTACGTGCGATTGTCAGTCTAACGTGCATTCCGGAAATTTAGAAAGATATGTTTTAAAGAGGAGAATAATAAGATATTATGCAGCCAAAAAACTACGCGAGAAGACAATGGAGAGTGTTGCGATCTTCGTGGATCGTGCACCTCGTGTATCTCTTGCTTCCAGGATCGCTTACATTTGGTTTTCAGCCAAAAACAGCGGGTGTGATGATGAGAGATATAGGTAAGCAAAGTTGATATACAGAACGAATAAATCGATATAAAATCTCTTCGATCATCTTAGCGATAACTTCTTTAATCACCTTGAAATCGATCCTCTTTTTCTCTCTCTCTTTCTTCTCCAATAGAAATGTTGAAATATTGATATTCTTTCAGTAGTTGAAGAATTTTTTGCAAATTAAATTTTATATTTATAATATTAATATTTTATGATGCGGTAAAATATATTTTACTGCAAAATAATATGCATATTTTAGTCTGATGTTTCTGTAATGCAAGAAGCCCTGAGTTATACTCTTCATTTACTTTTAAACATTTAAAAAAATTAATTTTTTATTATCTTATTTTATATAAATCATGAAAATAAGATAAATAGTTCTAGAGGTATTTTCAAAATAGAAAATTTTCTAATATATAAGAAAGAAATATTATAGTAAAAATATAAATAATATTAGAAAATTTATAATAATAAAAATAAATTAGAGTAAATTTCTGTATATGTTCAAATATTATAAGATATAAATTAGACAATAATTTCAGTTAAATAAATTCTAAAAGTAAGAACTATTATTCATATTCAGTATTTCATTAATAATACATCTTGTTATTAAATTGTCTATTATATTTAAAAAATTCATTATTGTTTATATATAATTCCAAAATAATAAATAACATTGTTTTAATATTTATTTTATGTTTATATGAATTATTTAATTTATTTTTATATTGTAAACAATGAAAAAACTTTGTTTTTTTATAATTTTATATTAGCACTTGCATAATCCACAATTTAATTAAATAATTTCCAAATAACATGATTATATACAAGGAAAAATTGAATAAAAAGATTATGTAAAGAAGAAAAATCTCGAGACAATATTAAAATGTCATTTTAAAAAGTTTTTTAAATATTATAAAAACTATGAAAAAATTATCGTCTAACAGTTATTGCAAGAGGGGAAAAGAATAATATATATATTCTTGTTCTTTATATATATATTATATATATATATATATATATATATATATATATATATATGATTGAAAAGCTCTACTTTCTTCTAGATAATGTGTTCATTGTCGGTAGATGCGTTTTTAACTGATCTCTATTGCGTTAATTAAGATGCGTATGTGCGGCATACAAAGTTACATGTTGCAGTCGAGTTGGAATCTTCTTAAATTGATCCGGACGGTCGCCCCAATGACTTGAATTATGGTTGGCGGGCCATGGGTTACTAGGTTTTTAGTTGTTCGTTGTGCCTATTGTGTTTATTAACACCATTTCTATCCTCCAATATTAGTTGCCCGATTGCGGGATCGAGAAGATAAATACGATTTTGAATAATTGAAAAAGTTCATATATGTTTCTGTGGAAAAAAAATCTTTTACTGATGTCTAAATTAAATTCAAAAATAATTTGTATCTTATAAAAAATAGGAAAAGTCAGATCTTTTTTCTTTCTCTTCTTATTTTTCCCTTTTTTTTTTAAACAATCTTGGCGCCATAAGTTTAGCCGCAATTTTATTTCAGCAAGGGATGTAGCGGATCTAATTGAAGCAACAGGGATGCATGAGCAACTTTACGGAGTAACGACGACACAAAATCGTTGCAGAGATGATGGCACGGTCGCGTACGACATTACGGAAACCGCGATCTTGATGGTTCATACTAATACGCTATTTTCATCCGGCATACCGCAGGATTTTTCCATTTTGGTCGTCGCAAAGCCAAAAGCTAGTGAGTCTAAGTCTGTAGATAATTGTATAATTAGATGTATTTTTATATCGATATTTTTGTTTTAATCAAGGCGTATTCAATTATATCAATATTGTTAATTATAACTTAACCAAAAGTTAATATAAAATTATTTAAAGTTCTTATTTATAAAAGAGATAATAATTTAAAGAATTTGAAATATTTATTTAAAAAATTAGAAAAAACAAATTCAGTATATAATAGATTATTGTTTCAATTATCTGTTTTTGCAAATCTAATTATCTTTGATAGCTTGGAAAAATATTTTTGAGTTTCGAAATTATTATGCAGTTATTATATGAAAATTGTACAAAAATGATCATTTTTATTATGTAAAGAGAATTTGTTTCAAATTGTTGACTATAGATTACACGATGCCAATACTCTTTACTATCTACGGCGATATCGGCGAAGAACAGCTGGTTCTTTCATTGGGGCGCAATATCAGCCTTCTCTACAATACAAATGAGGAGGAAAAAAACGATGCAATTTCCTTCAACATCGATATTTCCGATGGGGAATGGCATCGGTTAGGAATTAGCATTAAGGGTGACGCCGTTACTATTATTCTCGATTGTGATAGACATATCACGAAGAAACTGCAAAGGAATCTCGATAAAACAATCACTGGCATTTTCATGATAGGGCAACAGCTTAATGGTGGTTTATATCTGGTGAGAAAAAAATTCGATGATAATACTATAAAATAAAATATTGTTTTTCATAGAGAATTAATTTTTTATAAAATTTTCCTTCTGAAAAGAGAAAATTGTAATCGTAAAACGGTAAAAATTAAAATTGCGATATTATTATATACATACATTTTACATTCTTTTAGGGAAGTCTCGAAATGTTGAAGATTGCTCCAAATCCAGATGCTGCTTATGAGATATGCACGATATTTGCGCCAGACTGTAAACATCAATTAAAAAGCAAGTTGAATTATAATGCATCATCGAGTGGGAATGAAGATGATGATGAAAAAGGGAACGAGAGAGATTCGGACAAAGATGATACGGATCAAATTAGTACATTGAAATCAACTATTAATATTTCCGTAAGAATAAATATTAAACAAAAAAATTAATATTTTTAAAGAGTATTATAAATGAAAAAGATTTATGATAATTTTACACACAAGATAAAGACAAGGATAAACTATAATTATACATTATTTATATTTATATAACACATGCACATATGCACATACAGAATGTGTGTCCTATTTTATATCTCGGTAAAATATCTGTAGAAAATCTAACAATGTCAAGAAAAAAATTTTAGACAAGATATGATTATCAGCTTTAAAATCGATAATTTTAAGATATTACATTATGTATTTATAAGATTAATGATAAAACTTTGTTCTTTATGGATACTAATGTTGAATGTTTCAGACATCGTACGAAGAGGAAACGATGACAATTGCAAATATGTATGAGTCGGAATCAAATAATCAACAGTATTATGGCGAATCAACAATTGATCCTTACAACAAAGAATATATACGTACTTTTTCAATGCATCCTGATAAAATGTATTATAATGCTCGAGGTCCTCCAGGTCCTCGTGGATTTCCAGGACCGCCAGGGATACCTGGATCTCCAGGCAAGAAAGGCGAACCCGGTAGAGATGGATTGGCTGGATTGCCAGGTACAGTTGGTCCACCGGGTAACGTTTTTGTAATACCCTTGTTAAATCAACAGGGTAACGAAAAAGGACCGGACTCCCAAATAGAACTGATAAAACAGATATTATCGCAACACATGCTTGCAATGAGAGGTATAGAGGGCCCGGTGGGACTTACGGGCATCCCAGGACCGGATGGACCGCCTGGACTTCAAGGTGAAAAAGGAGAACTCGGTGACATTGGTGAGCCTGGGCCTAGAGGGGAGAGAGGTATGAAATAGCAATTTTGGTGTAATTTTTATAAAAAATTCGCGAATCAAACGTGCTTGATAAAAATTTATTCTATAAAGTTATCAATTTCTAATTTTTACTATCAAGAGACTAGAGAAAATTTTTTTAAATTTATTCTATTTTTTCGATTTATTTAAAGTCTTGATTTTTATAATTAAAAAATCAAACTTGTAAAATAAATTTCTTGCTATTTTCTTCAAGCTGTTTATTTTTCATTAATATAAAAGCAACTTTGTAGGAAGTCCCGGTAATCCTGGCAGAGAAGGCAGGAGGGGTCGTCCTGGCAGAGATGGTGAGCGCGGTCTTACTGGACCTCCGGGAATGAAGGGCGAACAAGGACTGATAGGATTACCAGGCTTACCGGGTGATAAGGGTGAACGGGGACTTTCAGGGATACCCGGAGAACCGGGTCTACCGGGTCACGAAGGGATGCAGGGCGAGGACGGTCCTCCTGGTCTACCGGGCCTACCTGGTGAATTGGTAAAGTTGTTATAAAAATTATTATTATGATATATATATATATATATATATATATATATATATATATATATTCAAGAATTTAAAAAAAAATATCGAAAAATAATAATGTTTAAAAAATGTAAGGTGCGTCAATATTAACATAGCACTTTAATAACTTCAAAATTATCAGAAAAAAATGTGTAAATATCTTATTCTATTATATTTAAGACACATAAACCTTTTATAAGTAAAAACTTAAAATGATTTAAATCTCGCTAAAAAATAAAATATGATGATATAATATGATAAAATAACAGAAAAATAACAACGAGATTACAAGTTCCCCGTAGAACCACACAATTTTTGTAAACATTATTTTGCATACATGTTTTAAATGTTATTTGTACAATTATATTAAGTTAGTGATTTATTCTATCATATATATAATATATTTATATTTATAAATAATTTGTAGAAAATAAATCTGTGAAGGATAAAAACAAAATTATTATAAGATGTTTACTTGTGCAGGGTCCGAGAGGATTTATTGGACCAAGAGGTTTCCCTGGTTTACCAGGTAATCCCGGTATTCCTGGAAACGAAGGGCCGTCGGGCTCAAAAGGCAATGTTGGACCGCCCGGTCCACCTGGTGCACCTGGTCAACCAGGATCTGTAGGTGCTGTGGGACCATCTGGACCTCAAGGTCTACCAGGACCGATTGGTTTAGTCGTAAGTTAGTGTATTTATGTTTTTTAACAGTAAAATATATGTGTGAGAAATGCAATATTTTATTTGAAAAAAATAATAAAAATGAATTTGATACTTTAAATATACAAATTTTATCAAAAGGGTCCACAAGGAAAGCCTGGAATTCCTGGTCTTCCGGGTGCTGACGGATCTCCTGGTCTTCCGGGCAATCCTGGAATTCCTGGGATGAAAGGCGAACAAGGTCCGCCGGGACCCCAAGGATCAGTAGGCTTTCCGGGTGTGCGGGGTGTGAAGGGCGATGAAGGATGGCGAGGTCCGCCGGGTGAACATGGCGAGAAAGGTGAGAGGGGATTAGAAGGTGAGAAAGGCGATGCTGGTATGAAAGGAGAGCCTGGAGCAACAGGACCGCAAGGAATTCCAGGCCTTGAAGGATTGGAAGGGCCAAAAGGATTTGAGGGGCCTCGAGGTGAAACTGGTCCTGCTGGTCCGCCCGGAGAGAAGGGGAAATTAGGTATACCTGGATATGTTGGATATCCAGGAAATATTGGAGAAAAGGGTGATAAAGGACAAATCGGAGCGCAAGGTTCTAGCGGCGATAAAGGAGAAAGAGTAATTTTTAAAAATTCTTAAATATGAAATTTGTATATAGTAGTTTGATTTTCATAAAATATTATTTGTTCTTATCTTTTTTTTCTCTCAGGGAAGCAATGGAATGCAGGGAGAACGTGGCGAAACAGGGCCAAGGGTAAATTATTGTTATAACAAAATATTTTATCAGATATTTTTGCACAAAGCGATGCAAACATAGTAAAAAATATTACTAATTAATGTAAAATATTTTACATATAATATTGATAGTTTACCTCAAATTCGTTATATTAAATAACTTTAGTTATTTTGTATAATATGACATAGGGTTTCAGAGGAACACGTGGAAGAAGAGGCGCAGAAGGATTACCAGGACCAAAGGGCGATACTGGTCAGCCAGGATCTTCTGGTATGCCAGGCGAGATTGGCCCTCCCGGTGTTGAAGGTCCACGTGGGTTCATGGGACCACCTGGTTCACCAGGCCTCGACGGGAAAGATGGTGTACCAGGACCACCTGGCGAACGTGGTCCAATTGGAGAATCTGGGCTTGCAGGACTTCCAGGAACTCCTGGTATTATCGGTCCTCAAGGACCAGTTGGAGAACCTGGTCAACCGGGCGAACCTGGAGCACCTGGCAGTCCGGGGATTCCGGGAGAAATTGGTCCGCCAGGTGAACAAGGAAAAGAAGGACCGTCGGGACCACCAGGTTTGACAGGAACTAAAGGTCCGCCAGGTCCTAGTGGATTACCAGGATTTCCGGGCGAAAGAGGATTGAACGGTCTGCCTGTTAGTATTAAAAATAATGTTTACGAGATCCTAACAAAAGTTTTATATATTGAATTTTAATATATGATATATTATTTAATTATTGTATTAATTACACATTTTTAAGGGAATGCCTGGTTTGAAAGGCGAAATGGGGCCTGTCGGAGCATTTGGTCCACCCGGTGATAAGGGTGCTCAGGGTGATCCTGGTAAAGACGGTGTACCAGGTCCAGAAGGAAAACAAGGACCTAAAGGAAAGAGAGGCCTTATTGGACTTAAAGGCGAAAAGGTAAAATATTTTAAATTACAATTTGCAACCGAGAGTTTAAAATAAAACTTTTTATAATTTTAATGTATGTCACATATTCTATTATATATATATATCTTAATACATATTTTGTACATATATATATTTTAATTCTTTAATATATATTTTCTGCATATGTATATTGCATGATATATAAAATTACAGATAAAATTCTATCTCAAATTTTGCAAAAATTTAAGATTTTCTAAAAAAGCTTTATTATATAAAGCACAGAAAAAATAATATAATTTATATTCTTTTTTGTTAAAGATTTTTTATGTTTAGAATTTTTTAAGATACAAAATATATACATTTATAAAACTAAAATAATGCTAATGATAATACTATTATACTACTATATATAATAAATAAAAAAGATAGTCAATAAAGTACAACTATAAATATTTTCTATCTACGATTCAGGGTGACCCTGGGTTATCTGGGCCTATAGGTCGCGATGGTTTACCAGGTCCACGAGGGTTACCTGGTTCATCAGGACCAGTAGGACCTCCGGGTGAGGATGGTGACAAAGGAAACGTAGGTCCACCCGGTGAAAAAGGATTCAAAGGATCTCAGGGCGAAATGGTAAGTATAATTAACCTTCAAACAGTTTCAGTTGTCAAGTTAAAAATTATAATTTTAACAATACGTGTGTATCAAGATCATTGAGAAAGGATATACTAATGCAAAAGTAATTTAAAAAGACAATTTTTTAAATGTTGCAAATAAAACATACAGGGACTTCTGGGTCCACAAGGAATACAAGGACCACGTGGTGAACCTGGTTTAATTGGTTCGCCTGGAGAGAAAGGACCACCCGGTGAAATTGGGCAGCGAGGATCAAAAGGTGAGATTGGTCCAGTCGGAGCAATAGGACCAGCCGGGCCTTTAGGACCGCAAGGTTTACCGGGTCCGCCAGGTGTAAAAGGCGAAGTTGGAGATTCTGGAGCAATAGGTCCTATAGGGCCACCAGGTACTCCAGGAGAACGGGGTTTGAAAGGACCAAAAGGCCTTAAAGGTGCAGAAGGACCACCAGGCTTAGAAGGTCGTCAAGGAGAAAAAGGAGACAGTGGAATAGCAGGACCTCCTGGAAAACCAGGAGCGGAGGGCAAACAGGTAAGATAAATTATATGTATTTATAAAATTAGTGAAAATATATACTTTGCGTTTCATTATTTATATAATTATTTATGCATATCAACTTTTTGAAATATAATATTTAACTATAATTATATATTCAAATATTTTACTCTTTGATATTTAAGGGAGAAAGAGGTCCTCCAGGAGCAAAAGGAGAAGAAGGCAAGGAAGGAATTGTCGGATCTCCTGGACCACGAGGATTAATTGGCTTTGATGGACCAAAAGGTGAAATTGGATTACCTGGTTTTCCCGGTCCACCAGGAGAACCTGGTTTTATGGGCGCGAAGGGTGAACCTGGAAAAGATGGTGAGGATGGACAGGCAGGCGATCCAGGCGCACCAGGTGAAGCTGGACCATCCGGCAAGGAAGGATTACCAGGTCTTCCTGGAAAACCAGTATGAGAATTTTAATTTTTCGTTTAGCACAAAATAAAAAGTTATTTTTCAAAAATAATAATTAAATATTATTTACATATAATTATTTATTTATAATTATTGCTGATTATAGGGTCCGGAAGGGCCGGCAGGTCAACAAGGTAACCCAGGTTTACCAGGAGATAAAGGAGATATGGGTCCGATCGGAGCACCGGGACCTCAAGGACTTATCGGAGTACAAGGACCATCTGGCCTGCCCGGTTTGCCAGGAGAAAGAGGTTTGCCAGGAGCGGCCGGCGAAAATGGTCCTCCTGGAATGCCGGGCGCCGTCGGTGCCCCTGGGATGGTTGGACCAGTTGGTCCAAATGGCCCGAAAGGTGACAAAGGTCGAAGAGGCCTTAAAGGACATCGAGGAGAACTAGGACGCGTTGGTATTAAGGGCGAACAAGGAGAGATGGGAGAAAAAGGCGAACGAGGATTGCCTGGATTAGAAGGTCCCAAAGGAAATCTCGGAGCTGCGGGTTTAATTGGTCCTAAAGGGGAACAAGGGGTTCCCGGTTTGCCAGGACCGCCAGGATGGCCCGGGCCCAAAGGAAACGCGGGGAATGATGGAAAACAAGGTATCCCAGGTCCACCAGGTCCACCAGGCCCACCAGGACCACCTAGCCCACCGATGGAACCCTTCAGCTTTGATGGAGTGATATTACCTCAATCAGTTAGAAAGAAACGCGATGCTTCAGAAAATATGTAAGAATCTTATACTATTCTATTTATTCAATCTAGAATTTAAATTTGTCGCAAACGTCAACAAAAATCTCATTCACTTATAAAATAGTGTATATTGTGTGTGGGATTTTATTTTATATTATTTTTATAATTAGATTTGACAAAAAATTTTTACTTAGCAGATTTAGATTCTAAAATTGCAGATATTTGTTGTCAATTATTTTTGCTTTATATTTAGAGATGAAAAGGAAGATTTGGATACGAAATACTTAGACATATACAGATCTATTTCCAACATACGACAAGAATTGGATCGAAGGTATAGACCAACTGGTACCAGAAATAATCCAGTAAGAACATGCAAGGATTTGTTTTATGGACATCCCCATTTCAAGGACGGTACGATCATTTTCCTTATTTCATTTTTAAATTAGATGCCAATTAACTTTCTATGTAAATTTGTAAATGATATTAATTGATCATTTCTTTTTCTCATTATTAAATTTGTTAAATTCTTACATGTATCATAAATTTCGTTCAGTTTTTAATATAAAATCTTTATTATATAAATATATATTAAATATGTATATAATATAATTTAAGAAAATTTAAAAATTTTATAAGATGTTTATTTCGTTATATTAATTTATATGCAAAGCTCTATTTTTTATATTTTATTATTAATTATAACTATTTTTATGAAAGCTAAAAAAATTATTAAATATTTGTTGAAGATTAAAAACTTTATGTTATCAAATAGATTGGTATTGGATCGATCCAAATCTAGGCATGCCTGATGACGCTATCTATGTATATTGTAACATTACGAATATGGGCGAGACTTGCGTATTTCCCGATATTCATAGTAGTCACATGCCAAATATACCATGGAAGAAGGAGAACAACAAAATTGACTGGTACTCGCGTTTACGCGGTGGATTCAGAGTAAGATTGACAGAATTCTCATTTATTAGTCCGTGATTAATTGTTTCTACGTTCTTCCTAAAATTTTTTGACAATGAAATTCATATATAAATAAAAAGAATAATACATCTTCTAGTACACTTCTGTATAATTATCTCTCTTTCGCATTAATTCTTGTATGATACTTGAAAATTATCGTCAAAATTACATAAAAAATATTACATCGTAATTCATCTGAAGATATCATATGTATATTTTAATATTTCAGAGAAAATATAAAAATTTTGTTATTGTACATAAATAGTATTTTTATATTTATTATACACATAAAAATTTTGAATTGTAATTCATGAATGAGATATCACTTTTTAAAAATTGAAAGTTGAAAAAAGAAACATAGTAAATTTAAAAACATAATTAAATTCATCGAGTATAAAAAGGTATTTTCTAAAACAAATTTTTAAATAAATTTTATTCATTAACATTTCTTAAATCAAAAAATTCAAAATTTTTACATAAATAAATATATAAATACATAGATAAATGAATAATAAATAATGTTTTTTCTAGATAACATACGAGACGATCGGAGTAGTACAAATGAATGTCCTGCGTTTGCTCAGTCAAGAGGCGTATCAAAACTTTACGTATACATGCGTTAACAGTGTCGCCTGGTACAACAGCGAGGATCCGACTCATAGTTACAACCTTTCGCTGCGATTACTCGGCGACAACGAGGACGAATTCTCGTACAACGTTATTAAACCTCAGATAATCACAGACGGCTGCAAGAATCGAAATAATAAGACCGAAACCGTGTTCTTAATTCATACCAGGAAGCCACAGCAATTGCCACTAGTTGACTTTTTCCCGATCGATTACGGATCATCACGGCAGGCCTTTGGTTTCGCGATCGGGCCGGTATGTTTCAAGTAATCACAGTAGTGAACTGATTGTGTTTTAATCTTTTTTTACAGTTATTATCTTTTTTGGTATATAAATAAGTACAGAAATATGTTGCGCATATACAATAATTATCTTTTAATTATCAGATAATTATCATTTAATAATTCTTTTCACGTACACACATTTCGTATTTTATAAAAATCTTTTATTTTATTGTAATTTTTTGTCTTGTGTTTTAGAAAAACTGTTGATTTATACATATTTTAATGTCATTATAATAAAAGTCACATTAGGATTTTAATTTTTGTGAAATTCTGAAGAATATTTTACTATATTTTATAAGTTTTTGCTCTGTATATATTTATATCACAAAGTTAAAAAAAAGTTAACTGTTTTTTTTATGTTTTATTTTGTAAAACAAACATATATATATTATAATATATTGTAATATTAGCACAAAAAAGATATAAAATGTGAGAACATAAGTTTCTGAAATTGTTAATTGATTTAGAGCATAAAGTTTGATATACATTTAGTAAGTAAATCATATCATATGTATTTGTAACAATTATAAATTTCATAGCAAATTTCATATGTAATAAGTTTTTACTACTTTTTGTACAATACGAGCCGATTTTTAATATTTTTATAAATAAATAATATATTAATTTTTATAAATGACATATTTAATATATTTCTAAATAAAACACGGCGTATTACTTATTTATTTGTCATTTTATTTGCTTTGAATATATATATATATATATATTATTGAAGTAATTTTGAAAGGTAGAGAGAGAAACATAGAAATAAAAGAAAAGGTCTTTGGAATCCGAAAAAGATCCTGCATATAATTTAACAGTTACATATAGCAGATTCGCCTTTCGAAATACACTATCGTCCAGAGGAAGATGCTTAAATGATCCGAACACGATATGCTCTCTCTCTTTCTCTCTCCATTATCCGATAGTCTACAAAATCCCTGGGCAACCATTTCACCGGTCCGCACAACCATCGCCTAACTTTTGGAATAAATTGTCAAACACCTAGAAACAGTCGCATGCGTACATGCAGCTACGAGACACCCGGTATACGTTTCGCGCTGGCTCCACATGTACTTTGCACATGTGCTATCGCCGACGACTCGCGGTATTTAATTAATGATTTGATGTATTTTAAAAATACACTTTACTAGGCTTTGATTTTAAAATATATTGCACTAGATAAAAATTTTAATATATTTAAGTATACTTTAAAAATAAATCTATTATTGATCTCAGAACTATTCTACTAAAATCTAAGAAGACAACTATCATAAGGTTCCGTGGTGTAGCGGTTATCACGTCTGCTTTACACGCAGAAGGTCGCCAGTTCGATCCCGGCCGGAACCACTTTTTTTTTACTTTTCCTTAATATTTTGTTCACCTTGTAATGCATAATATTCATCTTGTTAAATTCATGTCAATTCAATTAAATAACAACAGATTATTGTAAAAATTTGACATCTCATAGCTATCTTATAATATGTAATAATATTCGAGCACACCGAAATAGATATAGAAGATTGTCTTTAACAATTCTCGAGGAATTGGGCGTTTATCGCATTTTTCTAATTCTTATTTAATTTATTTTTAAAAAATCCAGTTTAATTAAAAAAATAAAAAGAAACAAATATATCACACACAATATATAATTTTTTCAAGTGTTAAAATCTCTAGAAATTAAATAAAGAATTAAACGCGAGAAAATCGAGCGTTATTCTATATACGAAGTGCTGCTGGTCGATGTCGCTATTTACTCTCAACGAGAGGGCGAGAGTATGAAAAGATCCGAGCGAAAGATATAAGGTGGATCGAAGGAATCTGCGAGAATAGCGAGATATGCGTGGGCGAACCGTGAGAAACCGCAGGTGACACCTTGTCATGGCGGTCGGCGGTTCGCACTTCGGACTCACACTTCGTTCTTTTTTTGGTGACAAGACAATTGAAGTAACGGTGCAGGGCCGCTTTTAGCGTAAAATTGAGAGTAAAAAGCTCGTTCAACACTTGAAATTTCGTGAATATATTTAATATACACTGCGTAAATTGTGTGTGTATATATTATTTGTTTAAAAACTTTATAATAAAGTATGTTACATTTATACAAAAGAGATTATTAATCTAATAATAATAAAATTTAAAAGAGGTTCAGAAATTTTATTGATTCTCTAATGCATTTTTTTTTTTTTAGAGATACATCATAAAAATCGAATAAAAATTTAAGTCTTTATAATCAAAGTATCTATAGAAAAAATATGTATATATGTTGAAAAATAGAAAAAGATTTTTTAAATGTCTAGCTCTCCTTTCTCTCAACAAATACAAAAGCTTCGCTGATAAAATGGTCTGTTGGAACAAACGCCCGTCCCTGTGCATTGAGCGTCTTCCAGCACGGTAGGAGGGAGATAAAAGGTTTCCTTGTTTAACAAAATATCGTCTCCAAGCCATTAGCCCGACCCGTTACCACTTCAGCGCGATTTTCTGCTCCCGCTGCCGCGTCGAGGAGGCACTCGAGGATCTGCGAGAATCCTGCGAGCTATCAAAGGCAGACCTGTCTATCTCCACCCTCCGGGACAACATCAATGTGAAATGGGAGAGTTCCGTGGTTCGCTGTACTCGATAGTGTCACTGTTAATTCGAACTTTAATTTCCGTCAAAAGGCTCACCATTATTTTTTATATTCTTTTAATTTATATTTAATTTGGAAAACGCTGAGATAAATTGCTTAAAAGTTTATCCGTATTATTAATTAATAAATTTCATAAATAATTGTGTTAAAGATTAAAAATTTAATTTTCGAAAAGCTTTCTAAAATTTATATAAAAATTCTTTTAATAATCTTTGAAATCTGTAAAGTCTTTTAAAAAAGAAGTAAAAAATGCCAAGTACATGCCAAATACATGAAAAAAAAAATTAAAATTGTGTATTTTAATATCAAATTTAATTACTGAAATATTTTTAATACTTATTGTTAAAGTTGTATAAGAGCTTCTTAATTTTAGAAGAAATAGAGATATTGTATTCAAATTTAATATTTATAAATATCTATCATTCAATTCAGAGGATCCAACGTCTTATATATAAATTCCGTCGAGATATATTAATTATTACACAAATCATTAATTAATTAAAATATTAATTAATTCATATGATTATCAATATTTAATTATATACTTATATAAAAGTCTATTTCGCAAATCTTTTAGACTTTAAAGTTAAGAAATTTTTTTCACAGTCGTATGTTTGCTTCAGTTTTTGAAAAGGAATTCTAGACGTCGTGCATAAACTATCTAATGGATGAAACAACGGCCTAATCGTAATCGCATATATGTATTCTGGAGATGGCGATCATTGATTTCCAGGGAAATAATAAATGAAATATTCAGGGGCACCGTATGTCATTACGCTTGTCTTGCGTAACCGTAACGTCGCAGAGCCGTGAGAAACGGCCAGATGTTACAGTCACTTCTAGTTTGCGGTAACAGAAATTGTACATATTCCAACGAGGTCTGTCGCACATCTTCGTTTAAGGATCAATCTTTGCTTAAGTCGATCTATGATCTGAATTAGTCTAAAAATTGTGTAGCGTAATTATTAACGGAGGAAGAGCGAATAATGCGCGTGTCAGATGTCAATTGAAAAATATGTATAACGCGTGCTTCGGGATTTCTTTTAATAATTTGCAAGCAATTTCCTGGCAAGAGTTTAGTTTCAGTTTGCATGTTTAATTTTACAAATATCGTTATAAGTATGTAGTAATATATTTATCTATATATGCGTGTATATGGATGTGTACGTGAATTGCACAAGTGAAATTAAAAAATTTTATATAAAATTTGTATAAAATTTTTTAAATTTCTAAAAATAGAGATTTTTTATACAATAGTTATATAAATACACATATACACACACATAACTCGTCCATTCATTTTTCTTTCTTGTTTTTTTCTTTTTTTTTTCTTTTTCTTTACGATTGTTTTTTCCCATTTATATATGTATATTACTAAATGTTGAAATAAGAGTTTAAACTTTAAAGCATAAAATAAATGTTTCTTCTATTTTTTTCTCTTTCTTCTTTTTTTATCTTTCTTTCTCATATTTCTCAAGTAGTTTGCGCTCGATAACGCCGTTCGACCCCGGCGGTTCTTCGCGATTAGTCGGAGAGAGTCACGCGAGTTGACTTTCGCGCTCCGCTCGCGCGATGTCTGGCGACGCCGTGAGGGAGAGATAGAGGAAGCCCCTCAACCCTTGGTTGAGGGGTTGCGCTCGTTCAACCCCTGTGAGAATCGTGGCCCCGCCTGTCGGCCAATCGTCGTCGCTTGGTCGACATCTCGCGCACGTGCTCTCGTGTCAAGGAATAGAACGCGTGTCCGCCCAGTCGCGAACCCGGGGGGATGATTATCCTCGCGGTTGAAACCCTTTTGTCCCCCTTTCCTCCCTCCCTCCTTACCAACCCTTACGCAACCACCTCGCTTGCCTGCGGTAGCGGTCCGATTGCTGCAACGGACAAAAATTACCGAGTTATAGATCACGCGTGTCCCGCGCACGTACGCGAGTTTGACGTTTCACTTCGTCGCGAGAAAAAGCGATCGTTCCGCGAGGTGATTAAAAAATATCTGTGCGTGATCGGGAATCGAGATCGGGGATGTGTCTGTGATAATTGAACAGAAAGATATACATCTTGCGCATAGTTCGGCGCGCCTTTGTGAATTGTTGCTCTGATCTTGTCTGATCTTTTTTTCGGGGGGCTTTTCCTGCTAATCATGGCGAATCTGATCATGTATATCAAAGCAAACTCATTCTAATTTAGGTAACAGGAAAATTCTATGCGACTGATCTAGTTGTTTTCTATATCAACCTTTATTAAGATAGTTGCTTCATTAAAGAGTTTTTAAAAATGAGAATGTTTTGACAAATCCACGTTTATGGATTTTGATGCAGCAAAACAAAAATCAATTTTAAAGAAAATCAGAAGAGAAAAGATGTCGAAAATCGACATAGAACACTTAATCGAGACATTTTCATAAAATTTGTTCATTTTCATAAAAAAAAAAAATGTAAATTTATTGTAAACTTAATAAATTTACGTTTTTCATAATTTTAATATGTTTTTATGTACAATTTTCGAGTAAATATATTAATTTTTTGAAAAGTTTCAGTTTTCTTTATCTTAATTTTTTTTCGCTAAAAAATTATTTACTTCAATGTTTAATACAATATTATTAATGCTACATTTTAATAGAACACAATTTCAAATAAATATATCTCTATGGACATATATATTTATTTTAAACTTTTAATTAGTAATTAGAATCCAGAAAATATGTTGGTTTTCACGCTTTTTTTCTCTAAATATCTAATTATTTAAGAAGAGTATAACAAGCGTTATCTGAAAGATAAGAAAAACTAATGAAATCAGCTGTCTTATTTCCTATTTATTATGCCAAACAATGTAAAGATTTTTGATGTAGTCCTTATTGTTAACCAACGGCATTTATTTATTAAAAATGAACAAACATATTAAAACTATAATTTGTAATGTTCTTATCTTAAAAAATTAATACAAGTATGTTAATTAGATAAATTTCACGTAATCTCAAGTAGTAATATATACTAGAAGTTTTTTTATATAATATGATTTATATGTAATATGTAAATTCTATAGATTTGTTATTGATTGAAGTAAAAAAGACATATTTCTTAGATATTGATTTGTGTTACGACAATATATCAGTTATTTCTACATTTTAATCCATTAATATATATCATCAAAATTATATCAGTTACTTCTATGTTAATTTTCTAAATCAGATGAAAATATATTGTTAAAATTCTTTGAAAAAAAATGCACTCTTGAAGTCTGACATTTTATAAAAAATCATTTTATAAGATATGATGATATAACTAGCGGGGGAGACAATGATTCTATTATATATAAAAATAAGGAAAAAAATGTAGAATAAAATATTCTTCCAATAATTCTCATGCTTTTGTTTCCAAGAAAATTGACTTCAAAATTTGAAAAATTAAAATTATACCTACGCTTTTTTAAGCTTTTCGTGTATTACACATACAAATATTATCAAATTCTTTTTAATTATTAATAGATAAGTATAAAAGTATACCGTTCCATTTCTTTAAATGAACAATTAGAAAATAGTAAATAATTTAGAATAATTTAAATTAGACTAAAGAGAAAGTTATATACATATATAGTAATTAATCCACACAGAAATATAGATTGATTGTTTAGATAAAGAATAAAAGTTGATATAAGTTGATGGAAAGGATTCTTATTGAGTCTATGAATAGGAAAATTTGTAGAAATATAATATATAATTTTGAAAACATACCTGAGCACTATTTCACAAGAGGAACGATGTGTATGATTTAGTTATTCACTTTCACAAGACACAACGACACTTTCACAAGACACAACGACACGTCTGATATATTCCGCGCCTAGTCGTTGACTGACTACGTGAGACAGACGGTACTTCGAGAATGTTTATAAAAAAGAGAGAATACTACATAAATAATAGGCAATGCTAGACAATAAGACAATAGAACGTAAACATAAACATGACGCGTCTGTAAATTCGGTTATATGAAGCACAATGATACTTCGAGAATATTTGAGGTAAGAGAGAGAAAGGTAAATAATAGGCAAAGATAGACAATAGAACAATAGAACGTAAACATAAACATGACGCGGATAAATTCGGTTATATGAAGGAAAATGCAAAGCGATAATATTATAGAATAACGTATAGAAAGTTTTAAAGATTATATTAAATTATAGTCGTAATAAATAAAACCTATTATTAATTTGTGCTTGGGCAATAAATTTTTCACCAAACATTATCCAATAATCATAAATAGATAAATAATTATTCTACTCATAATTCAATTAAAATATCGAAACTTGGAAGATTCGTTGCATTCCGGAACACGTTTTGATGTGACGTCCCGAATTTCCTACGCTAAATATAATCTGCGCGGATTTCTGACGATGACCTAAATACTCCTCGCGGACTCCTTGATCGATAGCCAATAATCATAGTGATAGATTTTAATTCTCGATCCAATAGAAAACTCGAATTTCATCGACTCGCGAAACATTCAGCGTCTTATTGGCGGACTCTCTTCTCGTATCTCCTCGCATCCTCTTCTCACATCATCTTATCTCTAATTCCTAAAAAAGGCTCAGTCGAGCGAGCGCCGCTCGACTTCCCCGAATTCGGTACGCAGATAAAAACTGAAACCGATACTTTTTTTTTCACAATTTTCAGATTTTTAAGTGTCGCACATCACACCGAAAGTGTGAAACATGTTTTTTTACACGTCCACCTGTCATCGACTTTCTAATCGCGTACAAATGATTTATGTCTCAATTTAGTTGAGACTACTTACTCACACAAACTTATTTCGTACATTTAGTTACTCACACGCGCGATTCTAATGTCGGTGTAATTCCGAGCATTTTCTTGAAAATCAATTTATTGAAGGCGCGTTTATAATACATATATCTTGCGATATATTAATTAAAGAAATCAACATCATTTGCATAAGAAATCAACTTTTGCACATTATTTATATTATTTTAATTCTTAGCTATTATAAAGCATTGTTATAATTAATGTATGTAATATTAATTCATTGACGATTTCGTTTAATATAATCCGTCAAATTAAATTTTTTCCTTTTAAAGATCATCCACGATTACTTCTAATTTTATACATTAATTTTAAACCTTGGTAAATATTGTAATTTATTTAATATTTATTATATATAAAGTAGATAATTTTGATCTAGATAAATTTTGTATCTCTTTTTTATTTTAATAATCACTGTCAAGATAAATACGATAATGTACAAGATAGAAATTATTCAAGCTTAAAAGAGCGTATCGTATCAATTTTCCAACTTTTAAAATTATTTTTATTGGAAACAATGTCTTGCATGAGCAAAAAATATTTATTCTCCATTTTTTATTAATTTTTTTCATATAAAATTATTAGTTTTCTGCTATATACATATATATAATACAGATCATTCATGAAGATCGTAGATCTCAACCGAAGATTAACAGATTGCAGCGAACAGAGAAAAAAAGATTCCTTGTACAAGACTGGGATACTAAATAAGTAAGTATGATTTTGTTAATTTAAAACCTTAACATATAAACAGTTTTATGTATATATAAAGAAAATAATATACGTGGAAGGCAAAAATGAAGAAATACATATGTCCGATATACGGATATTGTTGGCTTAATCTGGCGACAGTAAGTAGTAGTGTAATTTTTTTCGAACGCAATCAGCGCATATTCATCGATCGATGGTGCGATTAACGGGCGACACGTGTTACAGTCACGCTGCTTACCGTGGCGGTCACCCGTGAGTAAACGCACCTGTAAACTCGACGTTTTCCGGCGGTCGCGCGTGCAATTATCGTGCCGCAATGCCTGTCATTACGTCAAAGTCGGCACATATGTCAGCAGAAGGCGAACATTGAGGCGAGAGAAACAAAGAGAAAGAGAAAGAGAGATAATCGAGAATTTTCTCGTCCAGTTCTCTGGATGCAGCGATGCGCGAACGCTATTAAACGTGCATATAAATTAAGTCTCTCGCGATATTATTTCACACCTTTTCCTGCTAGCTACATACCGTTACAAAGTATAGAGCGCTTCGTCTATTTAAGCATATCTGAACGCAGCCATGTGCGCGAACGTTATTAATATATAAGTACAAATATATACCTCACGCGATATTTTATTTCTCTCGCAGTCGCGAACATTATACATATGTCGTCGCACACATTAAAACTTTTCATATATTCTTGATTTTGGAAAAATATTTTTATATAGATTACATATAAAAACATAAATATGTTATTAATTTTTTCTCAAAGTTTAAAATCAATTTTGTCGAAAGTAAAATTTTGTTGAAAAAATATTTTATTCGACATTTTCGATTTGTTTTTGGACGAGGTATCTTCACCTTCATTTCGGCATTACACGTTGCCCGGACTCTATAACCGAGCGTGTCACGCAATCACTGCCAAGTCGTGCGAAGTGTGCACGTGCGTGCGGCTGTGTGGAACCAATCGTGCCGCGGCTAATCGTAAATTAGGATCGGATGAGGAAAAAACACCCCCGGCATATTAACTTTGATAATTGCCGGAATTCTCTTGATATCTCCGATTATCCAAAATACAGTTCGGGTGAAATTATTTGAAGCACTTCCCCCTCGTAAGCATCAATCGCAAGATAATTATGCACTTTATTTGCGTACTTTTGAACCTCGTAAAATGATATAAGGAATCATAAAAGAAAGAAAGTTTTTTTTTTATTTGAAATAATTTCTTGCAATAATTTAATTGATTAAAACCGATATTTATTAAATAAAACAATTAAAAACAGTTTTCAATCATGTTTGACATTAATATTTATTTTACTCGAGAAAATAAAGTGGTACTCTCATCAAAATCTTTAATTTACGACCTGCATCATTTTGTATTATCAATTTTATACCGATTATATATAATTTTATTTTAGAAAGATAAAGATTATATAAAATCTCACTACTTATGATTTCTAATATCTTACGATATGCTCGGCTAAAAGTAGAACCCACAAATCGTTATGTTTGCAATCTGTATACTATTTAATTTTTCACGTGATTATGCGTGTTTTTTCACGTGATTATGCGTATTCTTTCACGTTTAGTCATTTATTCGCGATATATTTGTACTCGCTTATTATTATAATTAATTGTTTCCAACAGAAGAGGCTTACTGCGTATTCTACTATGCCATTCTTATATAGGCTTGATTATTATTTACGAGTCGTTAATTGCACTGCGACCCTTAGGTACAACAAAGTCACGTCAGGTGACTCGACGTAACGACCACGCTTACGTAGAAGCGAATCATCAAATATTAATCCCTGTAGTTCTATACATCGTATACGAAAAAGGGAAACCTCGAACTGCTTGGTTTTCAAGCCTTTATTCACGATTGACAAGATTGACAATGTACATATCACACGTCGTATATATATATATATATATATATATATATATAGAAAAATAATAAATTATATGAGAGAATTTAAAATATATATATATATATATATATATATATATGTATAAAAATAAAAATATAAAATATATAAATGTATAAATTATAAAAAATTAAAATATGTACAAATAATTAAATTTGTTCATAATATATAAATGTCAATTTGTCAAATGGGGCTTGTATGTATATCACTATTGTAATACTAATGTAAAGATCTAGTTGAAAAGATCCAGGTGAGACTTACCCAGCAACATTATGACACGCGTCATGGCGGCGGAACGGAGGATTTCTGGCACCATGTGTTTTTTTTCTCAATGAACCCTTATTGTGTGTCGATTACGTGAATAACGTGACATGCGTTGTACGGAGCTAATTAAATTAAAAAAAAATTAATCGAGAGGGGGAAACGACACCGGTTAATTCTGATTTCTCGACTACGTGACGGCAAGAACTTTTTATCTTATGTTAGCAGTAAAGAAAGAAAATCATAATAAGAACAATAGCGTACAAATTCTCATTTGTCTCTATACTTACACACGATATTAAACATAGTTTCCATACCCTATACAGTGATATAAAAAGAATAAATGTTGCCTTGTCCAGATTTAGAGATCATATATACAAATTGAAAGCTGTTAAGATTAATATCATTATTATTTTGATGACAGCACTATCTCATACGCTTATATTTTCTCTATATTTAATCAAGTATTTATCACATTTTTGTTAAAATTAATACATTATTGAACCAAATAGTTTCTTCTCTTGGTTTTTTCTTTTTTAATTTGTATCATCAGTTTATTATGGCGCAAAAAATTTCGCAAAGTTTTGTTCGCTCCAAAATTACGCGAGACTATTTTCGCTGTATATAAATATATAGCGCGGTCGACGATCGATCAGCATTTTTTATGCGAAAGGACGCACGTGACGTGACGCGGAAAAAAATTTGCATGTGTCCCACCGCGTGCTACCAACATCTTGCGACGCGTCGAAAACTATCGAAAAGTCATCGAATCGACATTAGACGTGTGTTCGCGAACGCAAACTGCGCCGTGCTTGTCGAGCTTTGCATGATCGATGGGCCAAATTGTCTCCCCGAGAGTGTAATTGATACTTATAAAGGAACGTCCTCTAACGCTACTTTTCAACAGTCGGTTTCAAGTATCCCTTTATCACACATTTGAAGTTTAAAAAAAATATTATTAAATATTTTTACTTGCATACAATACTCTCGTTGCTTGTTTGTATCTCTCTGGGAAGCTGTATTTATTTTTTATCTATAAATATTTCATTATTCATATTTCTTGAGAGAGGGTTTGTTAAGATTTTTAATTTATATCCAATTTATCGATAATATTTACATATAATATAATTCCTACATTGAATAATAAAATATAAAAAATAAAATAGAACAAGGAAAGAAGGTACTTCATTTGAGAATTAAATATATTTTTTTTCTCTTAGATATTTTCTCTTACGTTAACTGATTTCTTTAAAGTTGTTACATGTTTAAATTAATTTAAAAAAATATATTATTCAAGAACCACTCCATATTTCGTTTCTTCTTTTTTTCATCTCGTTCGAAGCTTGGACATGCTTTTAGAAAGGGTGGAAAATCTGACTGTTCGATTCATCCCCCAACACGAGTTTTGGTTGCAACGCGACATATGTTATATGCGTGCGCGAACGACACCCGCGTTCGTGCAAACAAGGTTAAATAATACGCCCCGTGTAATTGCACACCGTGTATGCTACTACAATATGCCGAGGTGATATCATAGAGAGAAGAAAAAAAGATCAATTTCCTTTATTCTTTGTTTTTTTCTTGCGCTAATTGTTTGCGATCACTCTACGAGTCTTAATCCTATCTGATTTTGATCGATGATTTTTTTCTCCCTTTTTAAATTAGAGCACTGGATATATATCGTAGAAAAGAAGATTTCATTTATGAACCGCGTTAATATCAATCCATAAAAGTATACATTTTCTTCCGTGAAAAATAATTTTATCCCTAAAGAAAATTCGATCAAATCTGTAAGCGTCGAGGAAAAATATTATGTAAATTTGCATTATAAGAGAACTTTTTTCATATGAAATCATTCATATATTGACACCCATTCGTAAGAAACTTTTCCCTTATTGAAAGAGAGAGAGAGAGAGAGTCAGATTGACCATTGTGAGTTATTGTCACGGAAGACGGCGGTCATCGGGTAATAAAAATGTTATGACAGGCAAAGAGGCGTTTGCGTGAGAGGTACGTTTTGCTTGGCAGGAAAAAAAAAAAGAGAAGAGAGAGAAAGCGAAACTATCAAGAAGTCAGCTTTCTTCTCAGCCAAACAGAAAGAAAGAGAAGACTTATAATCCTGGTGTGTGTGTCTCGTGCGCGAGGGTGCGGCAAAATTGTAGCAACATCTCCGTAAAGGACTCCTCTAGCCGGCGGCGGCGGCGGTTACGGTAGTGGTTTATCGTGGGCGATGCTCCTCCACGTCGGGCGCGCTGCATTATTGAGCCTGGGAAAGGAGCAGGTGGCCGCTCGGGCGCCTATCGAGTCCGGGTGACGGGTGGCCAGGATGGTTGCGGGGAGGTCAGAGGCGACGGGCGGTAGCCCTGAGGGCCACCTCGCCTCGGTAGGGGACAGCGTAAAGTCAGGGAAAAGAAAGAGGGTACGCGCGCCGACGCCGCCTCGTCGGGGGGTCGCCCGGAGGACACGCGACCTCCTGGCTCCTCGACTTTGTGACCGTGCCGTGTGCGCGCGAGGACAACCCGCTCCTTTTTCTTTCCCTCCCCCAAACCATCCGTTTGCGGCGCGTCCATGAACGTAAGCCCCTGTCAAGGGCATAGAACAGAGGAGTATCGCGATCGCTCCCGTTTTTCATTCTTTAAGCCGTTTTTCCGCGCATCATCTTTCTTTTGATACATTATCTCTCGATTGTAACGTTATGAAGAAGGGAATAGTGTTCAAGTTTCTTTGTTCTCCCAGTTTTCAATGTTCAATTTCGTTATAATTTACATGGCACTTAATATTTCAATTCTTGTGTTAATGATTTTGCTGATATTCAAACAAAATGATTTTGAATGATCTTGAGGTCGATAAAAATGCATATACTAAATGTAATATTATAAATGTAATATCTATTAAATGTTAATTTAATATTAATTGGTTCTCTGAAAGATTTATTTTTATTTAATTTTAAGATTTTAGTGGAAAAAAATCATGGTAACTTTTTGATACAAATAATAAACATACCTTTAATTTTCAATATTTAAACATGTATATTGATTATTAAACATTTAGCTTTTAATTTTTATATTAATAAAAAATTTTGAAAATTAAAACAAACACAATTAGATTCAAATTAATAAAAAATCACATTGATTATCTAAGAAAATTTTATCAATGTTATTGCTATCCCAGAATCTCATAATTTTTAATATATTTGAACACAAACAACATCATATAATTATCGAATTTACACACACATGTATTCCTTGAAATAAAATATCAGAGATTATATTTCAGGAAAAAATTTCGCCACTCGAGCGTTAAATTGAACAAGGTGTCAATCACCCATAATATAGAGACGGCTCATTAAAATAGCGGACGGACAACCGGCAAACAAATTTTTTATTAATATAAAAATTAAAAGCTAAATGTTTAATAATCAATACACATTTTTAAATATTGAAAATTAAAGATATGTTTATTATTTTTATCAAAAAGTTACCATGATTTTTTCCACATGATCGATCGCGCGAAATAATCGGTCCTTCGATATCATTTGCGCGGCGAACATAAGGCTATCGCAAAATCGAAGAGCGATGTTTAGCGATCCTCTGGCTACCTACCGTATTACGTTGTGCAATATGCAAAGTGCGCCATGAGTCTTGTCAAAAGCGCGGCTATAGCACCGCGATGAGGAAGTCCGCTCTGCGAATCCTACGGCGGATAATGAGAAAAGGCGCTGCTCGTCTCTTAGCGCTCTCCCACGCGCCTAATGCACTTCTCCTCGTAACGCGATGCATAATCTAGAGGCAACTCGTAAGAGTTGCTGCCCGTCGGTGACTCATCGCGCAATTTGCCCGAGAGCTTTCCTATACCACGATCGTTGTTGTATTATCGTCGTCACTTTAAAGCTTGAAATGCAACACTATGCATATCTGCGCGATGCGCGTTTACGGAGATATGACTTTTCGATTCTACTCAACGCATCGATTCTACTCTTCGATAATCCTTGAGACTTACTTGGGATTATAAAAATATAGTGACAATTGTAAAACAGAATACAATGTCAATGACAGTTTCTTCTTTTTTTTATGTCGACAATTTTAATGTATAAAATGTTTATTTAAAGAAATAATTTCTTTTTTTAGTTTTATATATTTTTGATTTTTATTATTAAAAGTATAAAAGTATTTTATACCTTTTGTTTTTCATGCGTCTTATAAAGAGTTAATGTGTGTCTTGGTTTCATTAAACTTAAATTTAATTTTGTATTAAATTGTATTAAATTGTTTTCGTGTGATTTACCGAAACTTGAAATTAATAAGCGCTAACATGTTAATATCTTAACAATGAAATTAATTTTCATTGCAAACAGGGTGTTGAACATGGAGGAAAACGGACGTGGAGAAACATTGTGTAAGGTCTGTGGAGACAAAGCTTCCGGCAAACATTACGGCGTACCAAGCTGCGACGGTTGCCGGGGTTTCTTCAAGCGGTCAATCCGCAGGTACGCGAGGTAATTAAATTCTTGCTTAATTAAGTTGGAGTTTAAGTCAAAATGATTTTATCCTACAAATCCGTGCATCTCTCAATTTTTCTATCACTCATATTAATTAAATTTGCTCTCGCACATCTTTCTTTGCTTAATATAAATATGATTCACACGTAATACTTTATTTTAATTTAAAAAATATGACAAATGTAACTTTTTAAATGATTATTGTTAATATCTCGATTTCAAATTCAGAAAAAAATGGTAAAAATTGAGATAATTAATTATTGAAAATTATATAATATTATTTTTACATTATTTGCAAAGTTATTCGTAAATATTATAAGTATAAATTTAACATTAGAGATTATTTTCGAGGATTGTGTGCGCAGGAATTTAGACTACGTGTGCAAGGAGAACGGACGTTGCATCGTGGACGTATCGCGGCGCAATCAATGCCAAGCTTGTCGCTTCACAAAATGTCTTCAGGTCAACATGAAACGAGATGGTATGATTTCGATATTAATTTTTATTTTATTTTAATCGCGATGCATTTTAACATTTTCGGGCCTTAAGCTTCTACTAACCTTCATTTTTCTTTAAATATTGGTCTTTAATTATATATATTCGATATCGGCCGCCAATACTATACATTACATACGGGATGAATCTTTCGTTCTGTAGTGATATTCGAAAGCTTTGACGCAACAAAAAGTTCTTTCAGACACACTTCGTAAAATAGAATACATAAAATGAAAAGCAAGAGAGAGAGAGAGAGAGAGAGAGAGAGAGAGAGAGAGAGAGAGAGAAAGAAAGAGCGAAGTGTCGCGAGTCGAGTATTACAATGCATAGTGACGTTTGTTCGGCGGATGGGAAACAGTTTGGAAAAAGGGAAGCGTGTCCACATGCACGCACACACCCATCATATCCGCATGAAACTCTATATTTTTGCTTACCGAACGGCAGGATCCGATAGCAAGCGGTGTCAGAAGCAGCCTGGCGTTCACAGCTTTTGTAAACACCTTCTTCCCGGTCCCCTTACCGCGTCGAGCGATAATCCAAACACTTGATTGCTGAGATATCAATTAGTGAAGGGAGAGGCGGGAGCTGTTAAAGGGCCACATTGCGCTTCTCCTTCAATTATTTGGAATCGTTAGTTGTTTTTAGAAATTCTACTTCAAGAAAGTCTAAGATTACGCATACAATTTTAAATCAAATAATTCTCTGTTCAAATTTAGATTTTTTTTTTTAAATTCTTGGAAATAATCAAAAACCTGTTAACTCCAAGAACTTTTATATTCCTGGAAATATAATATTTTAATATACTATATATTATATAAAATATTTTATGTATTTTATATAATATTTTTTTAACGAAAGAAATAGGATAAAAAATGTAGAATATATCATCGATATCGATTTGATTTGATAGACTTTTGTGAACTTTCAAGATTAATAGCTAATTGGAATTTTAATGATACCTTCTCGTTTTTAGCCGTGCAACACGAGAGAGCACCGAGGAGCACGTCTTCTCTCGTTACAGCGGCGAGAAGGACACCTTCGGGACTTTATACGGGAATTTCTAACGTCTATCATCCGGCAGGTACCACTTATCATCCACTTCTATATCCCGCGTTATTCCCTTTCAAGCCTACGGTAACAACATTCACCCCGTCAGTTGGTAAGCAATAATATTAAAATATATAATCACATCAAATTGAAATATATTTTTCTATAATAAAATATCGCATCAATAGCACATTTTCTACCACGACCATCTCCGGAATCTTTGTCTATGACTACTGCCAAAGAGGACGAAGTTACCAGCTCCGAGGAAGCAGCCACTGTCGATATTAGAATTGAATCGAAAGGTGTGTGTATGATTGAAATAAACGAGATAATCTCATATCAGCATACCCCTGTAACATAATTTTTTTATTTATCGTAGAGGAGTTAGTAAGTACACGTCTGGCACCGCCGGTCATCACTTCCGTTTCATCGGAATACATGATGCAAAGCTTATCACTCCTGCCGACAGAAAATATCTATGAATTTGCGGCAAAGTTACTTTTCTTTGCCGTGAGATGGGCGAGAAGTATACACTCCTTTCTGCAAGTAAGCTTCACAAATATCTCTTCTCTTTTCAGCAGAATTCTCAAACGTGTTTCTTTTACAAAAACTAATCTTATAATATAAAATAATGTAAGAAAATACAATAAATTTCTAAAATAAAATATAAAATGCACAAAATTCTAAAGAAAACATATTCATAAAAAATATTACATAATCTCTTTACTTGTGGATAATAAAAAAATTACATCATCTTTTCTCGCAAGCTCCCTTACAGAGACCAAACCATTCTTCTGGAGGAGTCGTGGAGCGAGTTATTCGTGCTGACGGCAGCACAGTGGAGCTTTCCCGTGGACGAGACAACCTTGGTGCCTGCGGATCTACCGATGGAACGAAGGGAAGTTCTACTCGACAAAGCGAGGAGATTGAGAGAACTTCTAGCAAAATGCGCCGCGTTGAGGGTGGATCATTCAGAGTACGCGTGCTTGAAGGCCATAGTCCTATTCAAGGCGGGTGAGTAACTTAGATTATCATGTCGATTGTGATTATTTTTGACTCTAACGTTGCTCTCCATCTTTCAAAATTTTACGTCCCAACAAAAATCTGCTCGAGAAAAAAAATATACATTATGCAAGATTATTTTTATATTAATCATTTTATTCGTCTTGAGTACTATAGAAGAATTTGCTTAGTTGATCTTAAGGGATCTAATGTATATTTTTTATCAACGCATTTCTTAAAAAAAAAATACATCCTTCTTTATCATTTATAGAATCACGAAACCTCTGTGAGCCCGGACGGGTATCGGCATTGCAGGAGCAAACGGTGGCGGTTTTCTGTGAAAGGGATGCGCGCAGGGTGGGTCGGTTGTTGCTGCTCTTACCCCCGGCACGCGCTCTCTGTCGCGTTACCCTTCACGAGCTGCTGTTCAAACCAACAGTCGGTGACGTCAGCGTGGAGCGACTGCTGGGCGACATGGTCGGCGCTCTTAGGCCTGCTTAATCAGTATTTGACGACTATTATCTCGCGTGTATTCTTTATTTATCGACGAGAGATATTATCAATAAGATCATTGATCCCAAGTAAATTTTCCCCGAAGATGATTAAAAGGTGATGACATTTTATCAACTGTTTAGGATCCCTTGACATTGTTTCCGAATTCGATATTCCTTGATATGCATAACAGTATCGATTATCACGATTTCGCAATTCCGATCGAAGTCACTCAAGATTGCCCATGTAAATGTAACGATATGCAATTATTGTTATTGACATCATTATTATTACATCAGTCTATGTATTATTAATATAAGAGGACAAATGTATCTGCGGCTTTCAGAAATTGCAGAACGACATTTTATGCAATTGTTTAGATTAAGATATTGAATCTAGTCTGATTGTAGCTCCTTTCTGAGATAATAATTTTAGTTAATTATGATTAATATATGTTTTAATTTATACTTAATATTATCTCTAGAAAGGAACAATCATTAAGAACCAAAATTAATTAGAATATTTTAGAATCAAAGCTTTATAATTATAAATGAAGGATTAACAAAGTAAAATAAGCAACAAGATGCAATTGTCGTTGAAATCTGACTTAATATCGTATAAGTTATATTCGAGCTGGTAAAATATGTATACGATAATAGACAGAACGGAATACTATCGATAAAATGGTAAAGGCAAGAACAGCTTCGATCGAAACATCAATTCACGTATTATCGAGTCTGAATGTCAACTTGCCACGATTGCTTATCTGTGTACGTGACGTTATATATAATTGCGGGCTTTGCGCAATGTAATATTTATGCATCTTTTATTAGATACGAATGTATATATACAATATATATAACGCTTTCTCTCTCTCTACTTTAGATGCAAATAATTCTATCCCATCTGGTATCTCCATCTCTTTAATATACACGTCGTTAAACTGGATGTAATATGTATTAAAGTGATCGGAAATCCATATTCGTGTAATTATTCTTGATTCGATTGGAAGTTTATTTATCCGTTTATTCTATTCTTGTTATGTCGTATCTCGAGGGAAAATTCAATCGGCATTACTTTCATCAATATCATATCTGTGTTTATTTTTTTATGCCAGAATGACTTAATAGTCGATCAGTAAGTAATTGACATTGTTTCCGAAAATTTCTCTTCGTGTTTAACTGAAATAAATTCTTTTAAGGATGAGATACATATTCTCAATTTTTTCCTGGAAATTTATACAAATTTATAAAAAAAGTGTTTGATTAATGCAATTAAGAATTTGTGATAAAAATTGTTACGAGAGAAAAAAAATGGACGATAAAATATTATACAATTTTTTGTCTGGTCGTGTTATAAAAAAATGTGCAATATTCTACTATTTTTAAGATGGAGAGATTTAAATATCTATCATGATTAAGAAAGATATTAAGAGATAAAAATGTAGAATAAAAATATGCCGCTTTTCTCACAAGGTGGCCAAGCGAGGAAATTTTTATCAGCATAGATTTTACCAGTTCTTGAAAGCTCTCTTTCTATTAATCTTAAAAAATTAATCTATGAATATTACGTTCAAAGAAATAAATGAAAATTACTTACATAATGAGAATCACTCGCCTAATTAACATCTATAACGGAAATTCTGCAAAGGGAATGATACGAAAATACGAATCTCCTTTTTTATTAACTAGAATAATTTATTTTTCTCATGGTAGAAAAAGGAGAATGTATCTTAACTCACGAACTGCATTGTACTTATATATATACAATTACATACAATCCTCAATTGAACGTTACACATAAACTCATTACACATCGATTTTTTTATTACTTCCTTGTCCTCGTGAATACGTTCCCGAAAGAAACAAACTGCTCGCTATGTGTATCCGAAAATACGATCATCCAATTGTCGGCGCAAAGTGGAAAATTATTTCGAGAAAAATGGTAGTGAATATATGTAATTGTGTGCGGTGTGTCGTAAATTTTATTGTGCGTGAATTGAAAGGGAGAAAAACAAGAGGAAAAATTAGAATTTTCGAAAAATACAGAGGGATTTCTGTGCATATGAGGGAAGCCTTTATAAAGGAGCTGCGCGCATATGTATCATATATATATATATATATGTATGTATATATATATATATATATATATATATCGCATATGTATCATATATATATATATATATGTATGTATGTGTGTTGTTTGTTTATGTGAGTTGTATATGGTGTGTTGGCGGATGGAAAGATTTTCGGATGGGAATATATCTCGAGAGGAGCATTTCATAACGGAAAGATTTCGAGGCTCTCTTTCTCCCGCATTATAGCTTAGTGTTTGCCGAATTGCGCGTCGCCACATTCTTGTTCGTGTGTAAACATTCTCGGACAATTAAAATTACTGATAGCAAGCGGTAGCTGAAAGAAGAAAACGAAAATATCCGATCGAGAGCCGAACGATGCGAGTTTCGAGAGATTTTTCGACCGCGATTTTTAACACGAGGAAAATACATACGGTTTGTATATATTTCTATAAATTGCCCGAAATATTTTTTTTCGCGCGATATATATTTCTTATATTTTATAATAGCTTTGTAAAATATACTACGATTTCTATTATCCAAAATATTTCAAAAGTTCAAGAGTTTTTGTATAAAATTGATCAAGTTGTTATAAAAAATCTTTTGTCTCATATTGAAGATCCTTGAAAAAATTGAAAGTTTTTCCTCAAAAATCAAGATCTCTTTCACTCAATGTCAGTATTGTTTATCTAAAATTGTTATAATGACATCTGTAAGTTTTCAAGCCATTTCTTCGCTCGGTCGTTTTGCTCGAATGTCTCCCATCGTTTCTAGCGTCTAAATAGAGATTACTTATCTCACAAACAAACAAACAAATAAAGAAACAAGTAGAGAAAAAGGAAATCTCTCTCTACTCGCGAAATTATCTGCTTTCTTTTATCTGACCCGCCGGTTGCTTTATCATATACATATATATATTTATATATACTGTTCTCCTTAATAGCATTTTTTTAACGCGTTTACATTCAAATAGATTTTTTTTATTAGAATTACACAGAGTTAATGATTTGCGATTAAACCTGATTCACCTGCGTATGCCCATTATCTCGTTCATCTCTTACATACTCACATTCTCACTTTCTCTTTCTTTCTCTATTATTCCTATGATAACCACAATTTTTTTTTCTTTTTTTTTTGCTTATGTGAGGAATTGTTCTCTTTCATCAATATTTCGCGCGCGTCAGTGTTTCGCCTCGTTTCTCGATCCCGTTGATAATTACGGAACAATCACACACAATAGAGTTGATGAGACATCCTTTAATTGCAAAATCTGCATTAATAGATGACTATTTCAGTTGTTATAAATATCCCGAGTGTGATTAATCTCATCATTAGAATATATAATAGTGTCACATCTCTTTCTTTCAATTCGACGTGGTACAACGTTCCTGCTGTGGAATTTCGATAAATACAGATGAATAAACATAGAGAAATATCCACTTCACATATTACATACTTGGTAAATACAGGATCGACCGAGGTTCTCACAAACGCGTTACAAAACTTTACAAAAAGAAAAAGACGTGCGTAACATTCGTGCTCACCGAATCTCTCTCTCTCTCTCTCTCTCTCTCTCCTCTTTTTGTTTCTCCAGTTATGACGAAATATCGTCGACGCTTTATAACACTTTCGTTTTTCTTCTTTTTTCATTTCCATAAAAAATGAGATAAAAAGAACAATGCAACTGCACCATGTACCATTCCCGTTCTCCATTTCAACACACTAATATGTAAGAACAAAAAACTAACAGATTTCGGTGTAAATAACAAATCACTGTGAACCGAAGGCTCGATGGAATTCCGGAAAAGTGCTAAAACTTCAAGAAATCTGGAATTTCGGGACATGGTTTTTCCCACAAAGAAGACTGCATTTCGCGATTCGTCGCAAATCCGGAATTCCAAAGCGAATCGGTAAACAGCGAAATATAACAGGTTGTCGGTTCGGACGATCGTCATTACGGATTTTCGATACTCCCCTTCATTCTCAATCGCGATTTATCAGCAATATTACACTCTTTTTCTCTCTCATGTATCTTTCTCCTCAAAAAATATAGAATATTAATAGTAGACCCTTTTTCTTTAGAAATAAAGAAAAAAAATTTCATCGTTCTCTTCTTTCACCAAAAGGTTTCTCTTTCTAAAGAAAAAAAATGCATCTTGTTAAAAAATTATGCAAACGGATTTCCGAAGAATCGAAATCGCTGCGCCCGAAATAAATGCAAAACATTTGGCAGTGATGTCTCTTTTTATTTTAACTAGCAATGATATTTAATTAAAGGATGTTTACATCCCTTGTACTTTCTTTTTAATTTCTTCAGGGGACACAGCGTTCGGTTTCCGAAATATTTTTCGCGCGAATAAATTCCGGCGATCGAGAATGTCGAAGGTGCTTGAGAAGATCCGTACTTTTTTTTTTTATTTTCGACGATCCCATATTATATACATTCACGAAGGAGAGCATCCGCAGGATGTCGATGCTGGGAAAAAAAGAGAAATTGCATCGAGTTCCCGAGTGGACACCCTGTCCCTCCCCGACAGAACATGCGCGAACGCAATAATCTATTATCTCGTTTATCATCGTCGTTACATTTGCGTTATATCTATTCTCTATTGTACGAAGGGATGATGCTTGGAGGAGGAGATGGGTTTGGTTTCTGCCTACGTTATAGGCATAATCGTCGCGTGTATTTTGTCCCGTTTCACAAATCGCGCATTGATAAAATCTCCGGCCCGGCGATGATAAGCGCAGAATCTCGCCGACTCTCGAGGATAAATACGAGTTGAATAATTACTAATCAACTTCCTCTGTCTCTTTATTAATATTATCGATTCTTAAACAAAATTGATTTTTAGAGAAAGATTCTTAATGGGAGGAAAAAATTTTTTTAACGGTAATATATATATATAAAGAATTACTATATAATAAAAATATTAAAAGTTTACATAAAAATATGTGCGAGGTTTTTATGAATAACTTATGGAATTACATCGATTAATTACATTTACAATTTTAATTAACATCGCTGTAACATTTTTTATCCTTACATCGAATCTTAGTTCTATTTCTCGCTTTATCATTCAGCAAAATTCTGCGTCATATCATGCCAGATAACTTATTAGCTCGTTTATTAGCTTTAGAATTTGCGAGGTAGTTTGCGTGTAGGCGCATCGCGACGCAAGGCGTCGCGATGCCGGTGCTTTTCTAATTTTCCCTGTTCATCTATTGTAACAACTATTGCACATATATGATCTGTATATAACATTTATGTAGGATTTGCGTGAGATATTCAATCGTAATGAAAACTAAGTAGTGCGTAGAAAGACTTGGTTTCACAGACTGTAAATTAATTGTAGTTAATTAACATGTATAATAGATACGTTTTAATGCCATCCGAATTCCGTAACTTTCTCATCTTTCTCTCAGATATACATACACACACATATATTCACATACACACACACTCTAAAGCTCTCATTTATTCTATTATCTCTGTTACATATAGTATAGCTAAAGCAAAAAAAAAAAAACTGAAAAAAAATATTCTAGCGATGTATATATATCTTGATGTATATAATATAAATTTCTCTATGGTAAGAAAAAAATCTGATTTGTTAATAAATCTTTAAATACTTATTACAGGTAGAGAGAATCGGTCCTTATATTTTCTCTTTTTCGATATCGTGTGTATATGTATATGCGATACGCGTAATGAGCCTGCGTACATTCAAACTGGAAGAGGAAACAGAAATCTCTTCATTGAAAATATTTTTAAAAAAGGTCATCAAATATTTAAATATACAACGTCCTTTCCTTATATTCAACAAAAAGCTTACTTTTTCTTTCATCATCAGTTTAGATGCTTGCATGATCCGCGTGATCAACGATATGTTCGCGAAAAGAAACACACTTTTATATCGCAAAATATATAAGTCGAATTCCGCTTCACCCTTGTCCTGTGTATACAATATACGTGCGTGTTTTGTGATTCTCGCTTCGACGTCTTTCTCTTTGCTATCAGTAATACAGGGCAATTCCTCACTGTATGCGCCTACTAAATTCATAACTCGAAAACACTTTAGCGATTGCTCGTCCTCCAAAAATGATATCCTTGGATTCCAAAGAGAACAATTTTCGCGTATATTCATGCATTGAACTTCGAAAAAGAATTTCTCAACTAAAAAGTATCCAGTCAAAAACTTTGACATGACTTTAATTTTTTGTCAAACTCTTGTTGCGCAGCTTTTTTTTATTATTAAGTCAATCATTATCAATTAGCTCTTATAAAATATACAATACAATAAAATTTGCTTTATCGAAAAGATGAAATCTTGAGATAATCTCGAATGAAATGACAATGATTGACAATCAGCTGATACCGCGAGAGTAATTTAGCGAGAATAATTTTGTCTCTTATTATATAGACATAATAAAAAATAAGTTGAATTTTGCATTTGGAGGAGAGCCGCTCGCTATATATATTTTTTCTCTGCTTATGATACGTCTACATATGTTTTTTTACTTCCTATGCATTTGTATTGTGTACTTAATAAGGATTATTCATATAGAATATGTAGTATGTAGTATAAACTTTATCCACTAAAAACACTACATCTTTTTTTTCCCTTCGATCGAAAAGTTTTATGCGCCATGTGTATAATGTTGCGTTGTACATTGTACGTGTATTGATGACATATGTCTGTGATAAGTGAATACTATACATACGAATTTGGCGATTCGGAAAAGACAATCGAACGTGGAGTAGATTGAAGAAAAATCAAAAAGATTTTACATGTATATAAAAAGAAAAAAAAATCAACGAAACGGTGTTGTCAAATGTGACAAACAGCTGATAACGCGACGCACAAAATTTTTGCGAATTTATGCGGAAAAGATGCTCTTTAAAAGAAACGCGTGTTTCTCATTTGGGGGGAGGGGGGGAGAAGGAGGAAAATATTCCCTTCCTCTCTTCTCTACTTTTTCCCTTTTTCTCTCATTCTAATATATTCACAAATATTTTTAGAAATTTTTTATAAATTTTAAAGCACAAATAAATTAATAATAAAGAATAATTATGTTGTCCTAAATTATTCAATGATTTATTACAAGAGTTCCACTACAATTTAAAATTTCAATGATTATTCCGAGTATTTTAGTCAATTGAAAACCACTTCGCACAGTGCACGCTTAAAAAAAAAATTAATCCGAAAAAGGGAATGCTGCTGAATAAATTTAGAAGAAACAGTGGCTTTCGCGCTTCTTTCAAAGCTTTGTTGCGCAAAAATCAGAAAATCAAAGAAATTGTCGAACACACAAAAATATATAGTGGCTAGTAGCACTAGTAGTAATAGTAGTAGTAGTAGTAGTAGTAGTAGTAGTAGTAGTAGTAGTAGTAGTAGTAGTAGTAGTAGTAGTAGTAGTAGTAGTAGTAGTAGTAGTAGTAGTAATAGTAGTAGTAGTAGCAGCAATCATATAGAACGTTTTCATCTAGGCAAAATAGTAGTAGCGATTAAAATAAACTAAAAAAAAAGTAGACAAAAAGAATGAGAATTAATTACAACGAAATTATTTGTAATCATGGGAGACTCGATCTCCTCTTTTTCTATCGTCGGTCGCTGTCTCAGTTTTTTTCAATCATAATGATAGATCCCGCCGGAATTAAAATGGAAAAAAAAGAAAGACAAAAAGAGGATACGTAGCGAGTAACGAAGCAATTGCAAACGCGAAAGTTATTCCTGTCGGCAATCTTTATCTATATGCGATATTTCGGAGCACAAAATTGATAAAATATCGTTCGTCTCGCAAAAGGAAAAGCAAGATATATATGGGGAATGTTTTTTTTTTTTTTTGTCGAGTTCCAAAGCTGGCACCGACTTTAGTTCCGACATCGAGATATCGGTGTTGAAAAAACATGGGTGAACCCTTCTATGCTCCATCTCCTTCCTTTCGCTTACGATTAATTATGTTATCTCCCCCGAGATGTTTTATCATCAGCCTGTATTCTTTCTCTCTTTTTCTCTCTCTCTTTTCTCCATATATGATTACAGTGTTTCTCTTTCTTTCTCACTATTGTGCGATAGTATTTCTCGTTTCTCTTTTCCTCGTATACTTAACTAATAATGACGACGCGGCGTGTCGCCGCGTTCGCTATGATTATCGATTAATTAATTACTATTACTTCGTTTATGCGCATGGTATCATCATTATATATGTATGTATGTGTATGTGTGTGTGCTTCTCTTTTTTCTTATCCTCGTTTGTCCTCTCCCTATCTGTGTATCTCGGCGTGCGTATATAATAATAATAATAATAACATGTACGTATATTAAAGAGTAGAGATACATATATAAAAGTATATATATATATATTTATATATAATATGCATGTTTGTATATTTTGTAACATGGACATATCTCGGGTGTGTTACATCGAAAATCTTTTTTTAAGTGCGCTAAATAAAGTTTGGCCCTTTGGTCGTCCTTGTCCAGCGTTGTTGCTGGATCAAACCCACTATTTTTCTGTTTTTCCATTCTTCTTATTCTTTAGATATATAATATATATGTATATCGCGTGAACTTTCTTTCTTTAAGCTTTTGTCTTTTGCTCCGCTGCGTTCTTGTTGGCAAGTTTTGCTTATCAATTTTGCGCAACCGCTCCATTCGTTTTGTCTTCAACTTCTCACGATAGCCCTGCTCTCTTCTCCGCGGTAACTATTTAAATCTACATGCGATTAATTTAGTAATGCTCTAGTAATTGTGACAGTTTGCGAATTCGCGATTCGATCGTCATCAAAGTTCTTCATGATGTTCGATGAGGATCCTCGTCTTGCATCAATTTTTTTTTTTTTTTTTGATTATGTTAGAGTTCTTAATCTAATCCCTGATATTATCTTTTTTTTTTTTTGGAATTTGAGATTCATATTCGCTTTTTTATATGGGCCTCTTTCAAATTTGCAGATTTATATTGGCTTATCTCATTTTTTTACTTTGATTATCTCAAAATTCTCAATTTAATTCATGTATGTAGTTAACGCGATCTTCTTTTTTCCTCAATCAAATATTTAAAGATTCAAATTAATCTCTTGTACGATAAAGATCGAACTTGTTTTGATTATTTCGAAAATCTTAATTTATAATTCTTATTTCGACGTTCTCTCTCTTTCAATTGCGATAACACTTCGAGCTTCTTCGAGATAAGACAACGTTACTTTGATTATCTCTTCAAATTTAATCAGCATAGTCCTCGTTTCCGAGCACAATATTTAAGAATCCGAATTTTTCTATTTTTTCTTGAAGATCGTCTAATCGATCGATATTCGTTCCATCTCATTCTCTCATTTTTTTCAATCTTCGAGTGGGGCTGTACTGTTTATAAGCTGCGCCGGAAAATGTGCATTCTATTGCGTGTCACTTTCTTCCTGTGTGTATGTTCTGTGTGTGTGTGTATATATGATTTGTTCTCTTTTTCTTTCTTATATATATAATATATCTTATTTATTCTCACCGTGCTGCATTACAGAACGGACGAGAAAACACGAAGCGAATTATATGCCGCGAGTCGAGAAGATCCTGGAAAGTTTCACATATCAGAATCTGCGAATTATCTACATTACTATTATTCTAGATTTATCGATCATGACGCGAGAACTTTTAAATTTATGCAAACAATTGTTAGAAATTATATTCGCTGTTGAAAGATGTTCCAACTATCCGACTCGCGAAGTCGACGAAATGAATCATTTGTGATTTAGATATTACAAATTTACATCTCAAAAGATTCAGATATCGAAGATGATAAACATCCAATAAATATCTTTGAATCTAGTCAGATGTGATCGTATAAAGCGATAGAACAAGAATTTAATTTTTTTTTTTTTTCAATTAATGAGACGCGATAAAAGTCCATGCGCTCTTGATTTCGACTTAGTGGTCCCGTACGTGCTGATTGATATTAAAAGCTCCTATCAATTCAAATTGTATCGGATTACAAAAGGTATACCTATTGCAAGAATCCTCGCGACTCGCAGCAACGTATATGTACAAAGCGTATTTTTTATGTACACATGTACATATGTACACAACGTGCGTTTCGACTTACTGCTACGAGCAGATATATATATATATATATATATATATATATATATATATATATATATATATATTGACCGAGGAAAGTGATCCCAATATCGCAAGAAACGGACCGATCAATCCGGCAGTGGTACGGCCCGAAAAATTTGCATTCCCTCCCTCTACTTTTTCCGGGGATTTTCGATTCGTGTATTCATTTAAACTAAATTACAGTACAACTCGTGTATTTTTTTTTATTGATTCGTTATTTTATTACCAAATAACATTTCCGCATGTGTTTCTGTATATAACTTAAGCTAATCTATAATTTTTGTAACGCATTTTATATACTTGGTGTATATCTCGATCAAGAAATGGTTTTTTTTTCAAATACAGAATTTGCGCAGATACACACGTAGACAAATGATCGAACTATATTCGGTACTATTTATTGTTCAAAATTATGGGAACATGATCTCGATATGCATTAATATATATGCATGTATATATCTACATACATACATACATACATATATATATATATATATATATATATACATATATATGTATGTATATATAATCGCCTTACTATATTATTGTTTAAAAACGAGCACCTAAGACAAATATGTGAATATACCACTGCCGGGTTAAGAGCGGCGTCTGAGCGATTATCGGCGGTAGTTTAGCGCTGTTTCTTTCTTTACGTTTGGTGTGAAACGTAGTTCTCCTTCCCGGGAGGAATTCGAAAGATCGGTGTGTCCTGTATGAATGTGTTCTGTATGGATTGTGTTGTTTGCATCATGTCGTCATGAACGGATTAACAGCACGGCATTTTATATACGAACCGCTGGAACAAAAAAAAAATCAACAAGCACACATTTTACGCACGAATGTGAGAAATTCAATTGAGAAAATGAAATCAAATCAAACGACGAAACGCGAAGAATAGGAGGAGTTCTGTTCTTTGAATCCCGTATTCTTTAAAGTATACATAATTTCCTTCCGCCGATCGCTCGAGCATCCCAATAGCGGAGCTTATATAATCCTAATGTTGTCTTTTTAATTTTTTTTTTTTTGCTCGGTGCAACAAGTGAATAAACAAAAAAAAGAGTAAAAAATCAAGAAAAAAAACCAAGATTAAAAACATGGAAGGAAAACGCGAACAACTATTCTTTTCTCTCTTTTTTTTGTGCGCCTGGCAGCATTTTTTAATCCTTTTTTCGTCCTTAATTTCATAGAATTCTTTTAAAACTTATGAGGTAGCGATGGCATTACGTGAATAATTCCTTCTCTCCTCTAATCCATCCCTCTCGCGCGCGATCACGGAGTCAGAAAAAAAAAAGAAATTTGTTTCTTTTTATATATATATATGTATATGGACTTTTTGTTTTTTCTCCGTGTACGCGCTTTTCTCGCTTTCTTTCTTGAAGAAACGGCTATTTTGGGTTTTAGTATTACTAATCTCGTCTCTCGATATATAATGTGTCCAGCGTCCGATCGGTTACCCCGTCTCAGTGATGGCAGTGTATGGACAGCCTTGAGATAGTTATTATCGCGGAGGAACGATCGATAGAGAATCGCACCTTGAATCAAACCTCGGATCGCACGGTGGAATTTGATTCATCTCTCTTTTTCTGTGAAAGAAAAATGTATATCTTTTTTTTTCGATATTAACCTGCATTTTCAAGCAAACAATAAAAAATTTTTCGTCGTTTTTTGACAATGACGTTTGAAACAAAAGTCAAATGATTGAGCAATATGAAAAAAAAAAAATATTAATCGCAGTAGGTTAATGCCTGTCTGTTCTACATCGATATTTCCTGGATCATTTTCTACCGTGCGATCCGCTTTCCACAGACGTGATATCGCTCCTAGCGTGTATAATCAGTCGTAAAAGTTCGGTAATAAAATGAGACGAGGCACACCTACGCGGAAAACTGCGTACAAAAGAGTTGTCGCTCGATTTTTCTCCCCTTCATCTTTCTCACACATACATACACATATACTCTCACTCTCGCTTCTTTTCTCTCTCTCTCTCTCTCTCTCTATCTCATTCGCTCACTCACTCGCTTCATTCGCCCGCTTCATTCGACGAACGGCTATTTTACGGGTTGCACATATAATCTGGCACGTCGACTAATCATCCCGCCTCACGTGTGTTTAATTAAGTTTAAGCTTTACATATATATATAATATATTATATATCTATGTACAACAGATGTATAGTGTGTATATGCGCTGCGTTAACTATGTATACATAGGTATATTTCTCGGGACGTCTCTCGGGGAAAGGGTAAATGCAGTGTAGAGAATAAGTTATATTCCGCGCGGCTCTGTTTCATAATGCCCATTATTGGCAACAATAGGATAATAATAGATAATATACCGGAAGCCTCTTCCGGGGCTCCCACCGTCGTCGTCCTACTACTCTCTTTCTCCGTTTTTCACGCCGTCTCTTTCCTAACATTCCTAACTTAGATCACCTTACGTTAATAAACGCCTTCTCTTTCTCTCTCTCATCCCGTCTCTATCATCCGGAGGCGTATCATCATGCGCGCTTAAAAAGAGCTATACTATTTGTATTTAGCGATATCAACCTGTCACAGTAATAACAATGCCCAAGTGTGTATAATAAGGCCCTCAATTGCCGCCATGTGCCCGGTCCCAAAACCGTTCCCTAATGTATCTGTTTCATGATTTTCTTCAAGCAAATTCTTTCCAGTTGCGCACCAAGTATCTGGACAAAAAGAGATAAACGGAGCTTTCTTACAAGTTGGTTTCGAGTCAAAGCGATCTTGTTCACCGAATCTCTGTGTTAATCGCCAAACCAAAAGTTTGGTAATATGTATACTGTATAAATTTTTAATTACTAATCAGAGATTTTTGAGTTAGGCTAAGTTACCATTAACAACTCATTATTAGATTTCCGGAAACCTCTAATGAGAACTCCATTATTATCATGAGACATCGATCTACAATTTGTCCAGATACTTGCGAGGCCAATCAATGTCGTTGCACGCAATTTCCGAAAAAGATAATCATCGATTCAATAAGAGGAATAAGAACGCAACCATTTCGATCTTGTCCTCTCGGTGAAACGAGTTCGGAAAAAAAATACGACAACTGCTCTCCCCTCCCTATCTTTGAAATTTTTTCGGCGGCCCTGTAACACTATATCCTACATTTACTCCGAATCGCACATTTTACTTCCTCCGTAAATCAAAAATTCTAATACTAAAGCCCAAAATATTTCATCACTTCTGGTCAAGATCTACCACTTTACATGTTTCCATCATAATGTTTCCTCCCTCCCCCCCAAAAAAGAAAAAAAAATTATAACGCGAACGCGATCCTCTCGTTTTCGAGGAGCGCGCGTCGCGTATCTAACATTAAATCATCTCTTATCGCTATATTATTACTCATTAATCGTTATCATTAATTAAGAGAAGTATATCCTGCAACCTGTTTGAGTTCCGAAGTCGCGGTAGCGCGAATACATATAATCTAGTCGTCAGTAATGCGCGACGGTGTCGGGTCGAGAAACGATCTGATTCTCTATTTCTCTCCCCTTTTCTATTTCCGATGTGCGGTAGTTATACTGCGTATGGGTTTTGCGTGTATATATATATATATATACGCAGGGTGTTTCTTTCACTAAAGATGAGATTCCACGCGACCTCGACGAGCATCGACAAAGCCGACAGATCCACAAACTACTCTGTCTCGATCGATCTTTTCTTGAAAGATCTTTTAATGATTTTATCGTTCATTTCATCGATAATCATGCCGAATCGTGTGCTTGGCTTTGTGGAGCTTCAAAATTTATCGTCGAGGTAGGGAAAAAAAATCTCTAATGTACGCTTTTCGGAAGAACCCTGCGCTCTTGCGTCGTTCTTTTCTGATGAGCGGACGTCTCGTGATGGACGTGCTGCGATTCACGACTGCGGTTCTGCGGACTGCTTGATCAATTGAAAACGACAGATCCATCTCTCGTTTGTCTGATCTTTCTCTATCCTTTGTCGTGAGTCTCTTCGTGGAAAGTCCCATGTACGATGCGAATCGCGTAGCTGTTACGCGTTAGACGCTTTCTTCTTTTTTTTTTTTTTTTGTTCCCAGGCACGTTCTGCCATATTCTGTGTACTTTCTTTTCCCTGCGATTTCATTCTCGTAATTGAAATACGGTGCGCGTAATTATCTTTGTCTATCCGTCTATCGTCACGCAGATCTCATTTGATGAATAATCTCCTGTTCAGCAGCTACTAAAGCTTGGTCGCGTAAACTCGGTTAATATGATTAATAACTTTTCATCCTTCCAGGATTGTCTTACTCTAATTAGCTTATAGCTATAACAGTGAAATACGATTGACTAATTTTTCTCGACTCTTTCGAGGAAACAATAATTTTGTCAATTCTGTTCCTGGTTCATTTTCTTACACCGTTAATTGTAAGACGGAGAGAAGGAAACATAATTATAATTATCCGAGTTTGACGCAATCAAGCTAAAGAATATTTAGCGATAAATACCGATTTGTCGGTGTCTCGAAGATTATGAATAATGTGACGAAAAAACGGTAAAATTGTATGCGCGAGGGTCGTTGGACATATGTTGACAATGTTAGACGTTCGTACAAAAGAAAAATAAAATGTTCAATAGATTTCGAGGCTTACATGATAGTTGAAATGTTTTCTTATTTTAATATTAATCGATTGATTCTTCCAATTTTTTTTTTATATAGGTTTTTTTCTCGGCGGAATGGCTTTTAATTTTCTCTTTTAATCTTTAGCTTAATCTGCCAGGATGTACAATCTTAGCCGAGCTTAATATAATCTTTGCTTTTTACGCAATTCTTCGACGGTAAAATACTCTAGAATACTAACATTTAGCGATAAATCGATTTTGTACATTTGTGTCGATATCCCTATCAGTAGATTAAGTTATATTCCTCGCCTCTAAATCGCGCGCCCTGCACGATTAATAATTTATAACGTTAAAAATCTTCTCTTTCTCCTTTAAGTTATCATTATTATATTAATAATTTCATCTATTTCTCTCTATCTCTCTCTCAATCATTGTTATTTATTTTGTATCATTTGTACATTCTCTTTCTTTCTCTCGAGCTTGCGAGCGGGTTGTGTTTTCGTTCTTTTTGTTCTTCTATTTTTCTTTTTATATGCTGAAGAATTGACCGAAAAAGATACTCTACGCGTTTTTCGTTTCCTAATCAAACAGTATATTTATACTTCAAATAAAAATGTATATAAGTTTCATTCCTTTTTTTTAATCTTTTTATTTTGACTTGTCTATGATCTGAAACATCTATCGATCTATCTATTTTCATGAATGTTATGTTTAGTTGTTCTTTTTTTTATATTTACATTTGTGTATAAAAGTTGAAGAAAAATGTCTTTTATTTAATTAAAAGTGTATCGAATTGCGTAAAGCATAAATGTATAAATATTCGAAAATTAATATTCCTAGAATAAAAAATTAAAAATTAAACAAAAAGAAATGAAAATTAAATATATAATTTTATTTAGAGAATGATAAATGTACTGTTTAATTAGAAAACGAAAGATATTTAGAAACATTAAAAAGAAAAAAAAGGAAAACAAACGCGTCGCGTTTTCTCTGTCGGAATGAAAGCTTCCCTCGTTTGCTCAATTTAGAAAGAGATACTCCAAAAGAGGGCGGGTTGGGTGATAATCTCCCGTCGAAGACCGACAAGATCCCCTGCAAGGGTCCTTTCACCGGTAACGAGGGGCGATTTCTGCAATAGGGGCGATTCACGTATCTCGCTTTTTGCATGTCCTGCTTCTTCCTCCCTTCTACGTTGTCCGGGCTATTCTCTCCTTATCGATTCACGAAATTTTGAAGTGCGGGCCAAAATAAAAAACTCAAAGACGTGATAAATGAATTATCGAAGTAGCGTAAATGATGTCGTCGATCATGAGAATAAACGGAGGGCTCGTTCCACTTTTTTGCTATATTTTTTTCATATCTTTCTATTGCCTATTTCTTTCTTTTTTGTTTCGTTTTTCCGATTGTCTTCATTTCTATTCTATTTAACCGTCTGTAATCTATTGCTCTGTATTGTATTAATTTTACGCGAGCGTATTCTGTGTTGTTTCTTGGCACTTTTTCTTCGCAATTTTTTTTCTTTACAAACTTTAATACAAATCTCTCCCTCTCTTTCTCACTATCTCCCCCTCTATATCTCATCATTTAAATATTTATGCTTGATAAATAACCGCGGGGAATGCGGATCTGCGGGCGAGGGTACTCTTCTACGGAGTACGATGACCGAGGTTCTTCGCATAAAACTGCGAGGTTCCAGGAACAGATCTCGCCAAGCGGATCCGCGGCCGCCGCTTCTTCGAAATATATTATTAAATATAATATACAAATTTATACCCGACTAAAAAATCTCCTTTGTGCAATCTCCCCCTCCCTCCCACCCCTCCCAAAAGCGAGCGAGCGAGCGCAGCGCAAAAAGCTGCGCAACGCGTCCTCCTGATTCGTCCCTCGATTAATTAATACCCTCCCTCTATAACGTTAATTTATACGCGTTCTCCCATGAGAATTATTCCGCCTTTCCTCTCTTTCTCGCTCTCTCACACTCTCTTAATCTTACATTAAAAAAAAAATCTCTCGCTATTCTCTCATATCCTTAATATCGTTAAAATTTATTAAGTTGTTAAAACAGCTAACAAAAAAAAAAAAATTAATATTGAGAAAGAAAGATTCGCTTGGAGTCTCCCCAACAATGTATCAAAAATAAACCTACGTTCTCAGACTCGTGTTTCCCCTCTTTTATTTTATCTTCTCTCCTATCCATCTATCTCTCATTTCGCCCTTCTACTTCTCGTGTGCGCTTGTGCTTGCGCATATTTGTCGCGCGATGCAGCGGAAAAAAGGAAGACTGACAAAATTAAACACCAACCATGAAATCAGACTTCATTTAGAATCGAAGATACGACGGGTCAAATGCACGTCTTCGCTTCTCGCTGCAAAAAATTTCGCTCTTATTATAATATTCGCGCGCATTTCATCGAAATTTCAGCCTCAGCTTTTCCCGAAAGAGATAAAAAAAAAAAAGAAAAAAAAACGCGGTTAAACACGATATTACATCTCTCTATTATATCTTCCGTACCCTGCGTCTCTCTTAAAACTCGATTAGTCTTATCCATTCTTAAACTCGTGTATCTTTGTACTAAACGCATACCGAATGCCGAGATTTATAAACCGGCTGGATCCGTCTGGAGGCCCATCGTGACACCAGATCCGATAGACACATCCTGTGGAGTTCCATATGGCCGGTGCCGCTTCAATTTCGCGCCGTTAAAAGCTCGATGAAGAAGATACGAGCCTCGAATTATCGAACAGTTAAGTTGGAGTGAGATGACACATAAATGATCGAATAATAAAGAGAGAGTAATTCTGACGCACGTTTTCTCATATTCGAATCGATAACAATACATCGAGCCTAAACGACGCGAGACTGTGCGCCGTAATTGGTTATTATGTAATTAGTTAGTCCATTCGTTTGTTGAATTTTTCTTGGTCATGCTTGATACGACCACTCTGCAGAAAGGCGGTTTCTTTGAGTTTATTTAATTAAATTCATTGCGTTCTTCATCTCGCACTTCCCGCCTGATCTCCCTGTCGGTCCGTCCGAATCTCTCTCTCTCTCTCTCTCTCTCTTCATATCTCTTCGGAATCTCCTCAAAACTCAAAACATATACAATAGCCGCAACGTGTATCCGACCACAAATATACCGCTATTAGAGTATGATGTCATCCGCCCTAAAAGAACATTGTCAATCTTTAACATAGACGTGAAATATCACATTTCATTAATCCTTTCTTTTCTTTCGCTTCGGCTCGCCGAATTTACCTTCGAAGGGAATCTCTCTCAACTCTATGTATAGCGGAATAATAACGGCCGATTGTACACTCTGCGAGTCGCGATATCGATGTGAAATTGTCGCGCTTCGCGATTCCGGTTCCCGACACTACGTTTTTCTAACAACCACAATTTTAGCAGAAATTACAGGGCTCGTCGGGACGGCGCGCAAAGACTCCGACACACCATCCATAACGCAAGCGGCACGCGAGAATAGCATCGACGAAGAAATGCCGATGCTAGATTCTCCTGCCCCTCTTTCTCTCTCATAAGTCTCGATTACCCTCTATACCCTCTTAATTCTCTCTTACGGATTAAGCCTAAATTTTTTTTCTTTACGTCTTTCCCCTTGCCATCTAACTCTTAATCAGTAATTTATTACTTATCGAATAATATTATAACACACGCACACTCACACATTATTACATTCACGATAAAAGTAAAAATCCCTGAAAAGTTTTGTCGATCATTCCTTTTTGTCTCCCTCTTATGTCCCCTCCTTCGCTCTTTCTCTCTCTCTCTCTCTCTCTCTCTCTCTCTCTCTCTCTCTCTCTCTCCCTCTCCCTCTCTTCTGCTGTTCTTCGCGTGTGTATCGACGATCGCTTACTCAGTCTCTCCTTGTGCTAGAAAAACCTTCTTCAGTAACACTCTTTAAAAATACGGCACAAAACGGCCAGGTCGTATCGCACCGCACGCTAGGACTCTTGTTTCCTCTTCTCTCTTTCTCTCTAGTTCAATATTCTCGATTTTTCTTTTTTTTTCTGTTTTCATCGCCATCAATCATCCGTGCCAAGCGACTCGATATCTCGTCGGCACTGTTCTCGACATCTTGATGACCGCTCGTCGATCTTCCCTCCCACCTTCATATATTTAACCCCTCTCTCCTTCTCTCTCTCTCACTCTCGCGGCTCTTGAGGAACTTGAGGTGAATAGAGCGTACACGACGCATTTCACTTCACTAATACGAAAAAACTCATAGTCGCTTCTTCTTTGGTATTACATGGTGCGAGGAGGGGCGGGTTGGGGGCGTGGGGGTCACTTCACTTTTTCTTTTCTCCTCCTGAGGCATCCTGGCTTATTATGTCTACAACCGGGAACGAGTCGCTGGTTCCACGGTGTTCACGGATCTTCATATTACTTTAAGTCTCGTATAATCAATTTAATGTCTCTGGATTGTGATATATAAAAAACTGTGTATCTAGGTTGGGTTTTTGTTTGCTTTTGTTTTTTTAAGAAAAACCGCTTTCCTCCTGTAGTACTAGTTAAGAAGTAAGTAAATAGTATATAGCGATATAATAGTAGTATGTAGTAATAATAGTAATAGTTGCAGTAGTAGTATGTAATAACAGGTATAAACGTAATATGTAATTGTCACTTAACCTCTCTCTCTGTATATTATTAATAACTTTAATATTAGATAGACTTCTTTTTTTTTTTAGATTAATCGGTTTATCCTTTCTCCCACACGTTTCACTTTCCTCTATCGTATTAAATCTTTAACCGTAATGCAATGAGGTAATAAGGTTGTGTGTGTTTTTCTCTTTTTTCTATTTTTTTTTTTTTTGCCTTATCAGTTTGTTCTCTCATATCGTCGTATCCTATTTCATCGGCGGCGGTGGTTTCGTTATAGCGCTGCGAAATTGGGTCGTGCGCGGTTGCACGAGTCGCTTTGTCGTTGTTGCGAGATGTAAACGCGACGCGTAGAGCGAAGGGGAAAACGACATGATATTTTTTCGTCAACGAGAGCGATCGAGTACCGGCAGTGTATCTGACTGGACATAACCAGCTTAGATTAGTACGCTTTGGCGTTCTTCCGTTCGGTTGCAGCGAGTACGCCTTTGTTCTCGCTCGATCCTTCGTCACCGTTTCAGATTTTGTATCAGAGTCGTGACTGGAAAATCGCGATTTCCAGCCGAACTTTGCCAATGCGATTGATTTCACACAACTGCGTTCCCATTGGCGAAGGGACGCGAAAGATAACATCGTTCGCTAATGATTAAGTTCGAGGTCGATCACAATAGACGCGCATATCAAACCGAACGGAAAGTCTCGTTGACTGACATTTACAATTGAGTCTTGGATTCTGGAAAATTAAAATCCTTATTCGTGAATTCTCAGAATTAACTCTCCACCGAACTCGCCACGCTACAACTTAATTTTCAAAAAATTTCGGTTAACTTGTCATATTTTAACTCCAAAATCGCGCTCGCAAAAAACCGAAATTTTTGAGAATTAATTCGCAGAGTCAAAGTTCGTGAAACTCGCTGCTGCATCTCGAGACGATATCGAGTTAACTCTCAGAGCGCGTCTTCTCGTCACAATCTGCGCGTCGCGCAAAGCCCTCGTTCAAAGCCCTCCCCCGCCGGGGAGGATTTCGTGCCTCGCGAGAGGAGGAGGTGGTCGTGATAAGTTCAGCCTCTCGACGAGAGAGAATGTCAAAGCGACGACGAGGCCACTCCGGCGAATAAAATGGATAGGCGTCGATCCGCATCAATGTAGATGTCATCGACGTTACTGGCTTTGCGGCGATTGTGGCGGCTGCTGCTGCTGGCTAGATGGTGAACCGCTCGATTGTTGCTGGGAGCTGGGCTGCGACGTCATACCGCCTTGAGAAGTGGCGCTGCCGTCTCTCTTAGAACGGGAGGCGCCTTCCTGGCTGCTACCGCGTCCGGCACGCGAGCCAGTTCCGCCAGTCCCGCCAGGCGTGCCCGATTGCAGGACCATAGCGCGGATTCTTCTCTGGGCCGACTGCGAAATAAATTATTTAAGTGAAAAGAATCATTTATATTAAAAATTATTTGAAAAACATGCGCTTGTTTTACCTGAACGGAGAAGAAGGGGCCAATGATATGGACGGTGGTCTCTTCCTCAGCTGAAGGAGGAGTAGCTTGCTGCTCCGATAGTTTAATGACACTGCCAGTCACGCGTTGTAGTTCTCTAACATTTTGACCGCCTTTGCCGATGATGCGACCGACCTGAGTGCTGGGCACGAGAATCTCAATGGTTAGTCTAACATCTTCAGTACCGGCGACATATCCTTCTTCCCGCATTTTCTCAAAAATCAAGTACTGAGCCTGAAATCGTAATTTTCGATGTAAAATAAGGTAAGGGTAAAATTTCCTCAAGCATCAGCAGATTGAAAGAAACCAATATAATGAAAAGAAAAAAGAAAAAAAAATATCGGAGAGACCGGAGCCGATCCTCACATATGATTCGACGAGATCGGTACGGGGCCCTCTCTTTGATATTCCTGCTGATTCAAGTTGATGCATAGAAGGCAACATCCACCCAAAATACGCAGGATAGCTAAAGCATATATTTTGAAGTATCATCGTCGGGATTTGAACTCGCGATTCTTTGCAACGGTAGATCGACGCGACTCCTATCTGCCAATATGGCATCGAAATTACACGAACATAAAAACGCTTCATAGCAATTACAACAGATTCTTATCACTCGTTATAAATCCATGATATATTTTTACAAAAATATCATTGTGTATTTAAACAGATAATTGCGCTCACCTTCCACTGAGATTCCGGGGAGCCGATGATAGTGACCTTTCTTTCGGTCTGCTGCTCGGCCGGCTTGTCCTGTTCGAGAGGAGCGATCTTCACGCTTGCTCCAGAGAATCTAATAATATTACGAATATGGGAGCCTTTGGTACCGATGATTGCGCCGACGCTATTGTTGGGAATGTATAGGAAGGTCGTCTCTTGAGTGTCACTAGCGGGGACGCCCTGTTGAGTAGGCAAGCTGCCCTGGTAGGGATACGGGGCGGGTCCCGAGCCGTAGAGGCCGGGTCCACGGGAGCTGTAGCCCATGCCAGCGGTGGACATCATGGCCATCGGATGCAGACCGGGGAACATCATGCTTTGGGGCTAAACGACCATATGGATTAGCTTTATCGCAACTATTGATTTCGCGCTAAATAATCTTGACGAGAGAACAAGAATATAACAAAGTACATATAAGTAAAGTTTGATGAAAGATTTCCTATTTTAAACTCTTCAATTTTTTATCTTCCGCATAACAAACAAATCTGAGAAATTCTTAATATTCTCATATATATTCTTTCAAAAAATTTAAAAAATTGATGTATGATATTTAAGTAATATAGGATAAGACTCACAGCCATAGCTTGCAGATCATTTTCATAACTCTGGCGCAGTTTGCTGGAAATCATGGACTCGGCTTTGCTCATGTTATCGATTGTTCCCTTAACTGTAATGATGCGCTCGAGATTAAAGCTATTGATATCGTTGATACTGCTGACGGTAATCTTGGAATCGGTATCCTGCATAATTCTTTTGATCGTGTTACCGCCCTTCCCGATGATTCGACCAATGAGATTATTGTGTGCGAGAATCTTCAGAGTAATCTCACTGTCGGCAAACATTAATATAATATTAACGTCAACGAATCGATCGTCAATGAAGGAAAATTAATTCGGTCGAGCAATATAAATTATGTAAGGATCATATTTATCGTATTGAAATCGAATGTAATTGAAAAATGATTGATGATTGAAATGTAATTGTAAAAGTGACGAAATTTCAATATTTACAAACGTCATTTGTAAAAGTCATCCAGATAAAATTTAAACGAAAGAAATCTATCTAAGATTATCTTTATATTATTCGACCGGCTATCACACGACGATTTTATTACGATTCTATTTTGGGAGTATCAACGCGACTCGCGACGTCGTCGTACCCCTTATTCGTAGACGTCGCCTCCTGCTGCATGACATCCAGAATTTTCTTGCAGGCGTTTGTGCAATTCTCGGGATTGCCGTAGATGGTGATGGCCTTCTCCAGCGAACCGACATTATCTTTGCGGTGAACGTCAACTCGGGCACGGGATACCTGCGTAATCTGCCGTATTGTGGAGCCCTGGCGGCCGATTATCGCGCCCACCATATCCGACTGGACGAGGATGCGCAGCGGAAAATCGGTCTGCCGACCGGAACCCGGCAATCCGGAGAAAGCGACGCCGCCGCTGCGCTGGCTGCGGCCTCTTCGTCGGCCCTCCGCCGAGGACATCTCCACTTTCAGCGGATTGCCGTCGAAATCGTAGCCATTCAACTGGTTCACAGCACTGTGGAAATAAATAAATTATTATCAAGTGGTATCTTAAGAGAATAAGAATATTTAAGTATTAATATTAAAAATAGTAAAATAGTACAATAATTATTTCATGTATGCATAGTGGAAAAATATATAATTATAAAATATTATAAAATATAATAATTTTTATTTTATAAAATATTTTTTTCTTTTAATCGTCACATGAAAGAAATATTTAAAAAAGAATTTTTAAGTATTAATATTAAAAATAGTGAAATAATAAAATAAATATTTCATGTATGCACTATGGAAAAATATCAATTTTTTGAAGATTTACTTTGAAAATATTTTTTTTTTCTTTTAATAGTCATGCAAGTGATATTTTCAGGAAAAAAATTTAAATATTAATATTAAAAATAATAATATTTATGCACGCGGTTTTTCGTAGCAAAGGCACCGAATCTCGCTACCGTGACGAATAAATGCATCTTTTCAAGCGAGCGATTTCTTGCAAAACACAAAGAAAGAGAGCGCAAGAGAGATATTTTCGCAATGAAATATTTTTTACTTACTGTTGTACTTGTTCCTGCGTCTCATAGCTGACGAGTAAGGTTTGCGTGTTTGGGTCCCGCGACGACAGTTTATCGATGTTTTGTATCTGGCCGTAAGCGGAGAACAGCGCCTCGAGATCTTCTGGTCGGGCCTGAGCCGGAATATTGCTCACTAGGGCCTTGGCAATGCCGCTGCTGCTGAAATTATAAAAAAAATAATACTTGAAATTAAAATAAAATAAGATATTTTACACTGATGCGACAACAGAAACACACACATATATTATGTTTCAATTATATTATGTTTCGGTGATCAAAATATGTAATAAAATAATATCAATCCCTATATCAATCCCCAATCAATCCCTAATATTTATCCAATATTTCTGGATAACAGTTAGTTATGTACACATACGATACATAAGTAATAAAAAGTATCTCAGTATTACTGTAACTTGAACGTGCAGTTCTTCATGTATCCCATTTTTCCGTCTGGATTGAGCAGAGATTGTAAACGAAGGAAGAGAGCGGCCATATAAGACTCGAACGTGACTCTGACAGAATTACGCTTCCCCGACAGCGAGATTCCGGCGCGATAATTGTCGAATAAACTCTGAAAGTGCCGAGTTGTAACCTAGCGAGAGGTCGTCTGTTTACATTAGACCGTTATGTTGTTATCTTACAACCTAACATGATATACTCGATACATCGATTAGCAGCGTGTCGCTATTGAAAGCACAATGCGTGTTAAATATCATATTTATTAAGTTATTAAATATTCGACAGAGGAATCGAAAAAGTATGAGCAAAATAAGATGAACAAAATTAAATAACTATAATTTAGATAAAAATATTTATTAACAAATTTAAATAATTTTTTACAGAAATCAAATAATTTTTCGAAATAATACATTTTAAGAGATTGATGAATTATCTCTCATTTCTCTCTTTTTAATATATAAATATATTATATCAACTAAGAAGAATTTGCTTCGTTAAGGTTTCTAATTTATGGAATCCTTCATCAAATCTTCTCTAATATAAGAGCGTTTCTATTTATATATTTATAATCATAAAAAAAAGATCGTAATAACAGATTAAAAAAAAAATCTTTTAATTCGTCAAAAACTCGTACATGTCATACGAGTGTCTTGTAACTAGAAATTGACAAGAACTACAATTACTGTCATAAAATTATTTCTTTGGAGATCTTAAATGTCTCCTTTGCAGACAAGATGTCGCGTGTACGAAAGACTTCTTAAATCTCTTTAAATTTCATTTTGTGTATTTTGTTACCGGCGTGACATTAACTTTGTTTGCGATAGTGACGAGCGTGAATCTGTGCACGGCGTGCGTCTAGGCGCGTCATCGGCCACCAACGACGACATGAATGAACCAAACGGCAAGTAAGAAGAGGGAGCGTAAAGAACAAAAAGGAGGGTGGAACGACCGGGGGAAACGACTCTCACTTTCGTACGTATCGATTTTTCAGTAGGCCGAGACCCACTCTCACTCATCGTCGAGGTTGCTGCCTGCGCGGTGAGCTTTCGAGCAGCAACCTTGAGAAAGACCCGCGGCGAACGATCCGTGGATTCAGGACCTACTGGAGGGCAAAGTTTCGCTTTCGCGAAATGGTGCGATCGTTCTCCCGGTAGATCCCCGCGCGCGCAATTCAGATTTTCCGCGTGTGAATAAAAAAAAGAGTGCTTTTGCATTAAATACTTTGTACAGCGGTATCATTTTTGGATACGATTGCAAGATATATATCATGTGCAATTAATGAAAATATACACGAGAGAAATAGCAATAATAAGTGTATACGTTCACAAAATCAGGGAATAAAAAAAGAATAGATGCGGGGAAGTGAGGGCGAAGAGGGAAGGGAGATGGATGGGAAAAACAAAGATGCACTAAACGCGCGAGTGCACGCGAAGAGGCACGTGTGGGAGGGATATGATAGGCGCGAACAATGCGGAGGGAGACGGGGTGGGACGGAGGGAGGGATGGCCTTTGTTTCGCGTACTTCCCTTTAGGGGATTTTCGGCGGTATCCGGCGATATAGCGCGAAAAGAGAGTGCGTGTAAGCGCGCACCGTCTGCCTCGTGGTTCCCGCCACCCAACCACCCATCGCCGGACCTTCCTCTCCCTCTTGTCCTCCCCCTTCATTTGCCATCCTCTTGCCTCGCCCGCCGTCCCTTCAACCCTTTTGCACGCACGTGTGACTCGTTGGCGATTTCATCGGGTCACCTTTAACGAAAGGCGGCGGATTTTCGCGAGGCAAACCTGGATACGAGAGGCGAGAGGGAGGGAGGAAGAGAAAGAGCGATGGGGAAAAGAGAGAAGGAGGAGAGGAAGAGAGAGAGAGAGGGAAAGCCTTTGCGGACAGGAGTGGATCGCGAGTCACCCCCGTGGAAGAGCTTTTGATGTCCCGGCCTAAGACACTTTTTTCGGATACTTTTTCTTCTGTCCGTTTCGCTCTCGTCGCTTCCTCCCTCTCTTCACCCTCCCGCGTTTTTTTTTACGGATTAACGAGCCGATGGAGCGAAACGCGGTGGCCGGGTGCGGAATGGACGAACCGAAAGCGCGGATAGATTGACCGAAAATTTCGTGGGTCGACGGCGGATGATTTTATAAAAAAGAATCGAGAATGGAAATCTCTATCGCGGGAAAATAACATGAATTATGCCGCGTGGTTTTGATAAATTAATTTTTGTATCTTTGTTCGCATTATTTTATCGATGCATGAATTGAAGATAAAATGCGTCGTGTATGTATCTAAAAAAAAAAGAAGTCTTATGAAGAACAAGTAAAAAAAGGTGAACCATTTAAACTTTTTCACCTTTGAATTTGCAATATTGATAAAAGAGTAACTTTAACACAGAATGATATACGTATCTCTCAATTTCTTAGAATTAAGTCAAAGAGGGCAATCGCGTTTATAAACACAGCCCTGCTCGAGGAACCGCCGACGTCGTCGACTTGCGCCGTCGGGACGCACAGCGTCAAAATCGATCTTGAAAAGGGAAAGTGCCAGCGACATGACTTTACACACACACACGGTCGCGGAAAAACGCGCGTTCAAGCCGCTGGTTAACAAGGGCGTTTACACACTTATTAAAATTCTTGTGATAATTCTTCGTCGAACCGTAAAATATTAAAGATATAATATTTTTATCTCCTTCTCTATCCTTTATATTCCTAGAACATTTCTATCTTCGGGAGAGGAAGATGATGTCAACGAATTCGTATCTTATCCGCTGTCGATATATCAAAAAGCTACTATGTACATACCGAGTCAACGTAAATATTACCTAGCTAGAGATGATATGATGACATCCTATCAGTCACATCGAAAGATCAGTCACGATTTAGGTTTGATCAGGATACGTGAAATAAAGTATTTGATACTGAAATCCTATGACCACAGTGCTGTTATCTCTCGGTCGTCCCTTTTATCACCTATGTGAGTCACAGATTATATGACGCTGGATACTCGAGATATATTTAAATAGCAGTTTTAATTTTTATTATTGTGAGTATTCAACGTATTAATAAATTTATTTTTACGAACAATAGATGTGTGAGTAAGCTACCAATATTTTTATATCAAACTTGAATTACCCTAACTATAATTCTTCCCCCAATATTTTTTTTTTTTTTGTAATTTTATAACTATATATAATATAAATAATATTTATATATATAAATATTTCTGTAAATCGTGATAATCCATGCCTTTTTAATTTTAATAAATTCCTACTAAAACTATTAATCTAAAACCTAAAGTTCAATGTGAACACTTTATAGAGATAATCAAATATAAAATAAATTAATAAGCCCTTTAGACAAGATAGATAAAAATAGATACAAATATATTAAATTCTCAAAATTCTAATTATAGAAATAAAGCACATCAACAAAGATCAAAATTGTGATAAAAAATATTTATCGACGATTATTTGTCATTCATTTTTGACAAACATTTTTTTTTACGTTAGCTACTCCTACAGTCAAGTGTCTCGTGTCGAGAAATTTCATTTGGACGGATCTTAAAGCTTGCGTGTGGGGGAAGGATAGAAGAAAGGGGGGCGGGAGGGCACGGTCATTGCGCGATTCGACGCGAACATCGCGTGTAGGTAGGTAGATACGTACCTGCGCGACCGCGTGGCACGTGCGCCGCTTTCCAGTTACGCCTGCGTGTGCATGATGCACGCACGTGCGCATGGCGCCAGTCACAGTGCTCTGCCTAACAATAAGTGATTCTTTTTTTTTTACGAGAAGATTTTTTCTATATTATATCGAACAATCATAATAAAATATGTTGAATGAAAGAAGCCATAATATATTATTATTTCATGTTTATTTAATAGAATTATTTTTTTATTTCATCAATAATTATATTAAATAAAATAATTTATAAATATTTGATGATATTAGGTTATTAATATCTATTAGAATATTTATATACATAAAAGTTGAAATATATATTTATTAAATAAACATAAATTAATTTTATTAATAATTTTAATTGCTTTAATTACTAAGAGAGCTTGGATTCCGTTTCTGCACTTATTCATTAATTTTTAATTCATTAATTATATTATTGATTGCAGGGACTTATTTAATAATTCGGTTTAATATAAATTTATCGGTCGTAGAATGTTAGATAAATTATTATTGTATACACAATTAAACGTGACAGCAGAATGTAATAAAACATATGTTGCAAACAACATACAGATTCAAGATAAAATTGTGTTTCCTCAAAAGATAATAAACGATTAGATATACAAAAATAAAGAAGAAGAAATTCAAAGTAAATTTGAGGTGTGTTTGTGTATATATATATATATATATATATATATATATATATATATATATATATGTATGTATATATATTCATCTGATGTTTTTGTGTTCAATTTATTTCGTAAAAAGTCTACAGAAAAGATGGGACGAAAAATGAGAAGTATCAAAATCAATTATACCTAACTATCAGAGATAAGGATACATATTCCAAAAGAACTATGAATTTTATTAAGCGACGATATATGGAAACGCGACAACTGGTGTTGTCGCACTATCTATGGATAAGATAGATAGGCAAGGTAATGGGGATTGTTAATATTGACATTGGCAGTTACATAGCTAACTAGAACTACTCACATCCTATTTCTACAGCGTGTATATTTATATTGCGGCCAACGCTGTATGCGTCAGTCAAGTTTTACAGATGTTTTTTTTTTTGTGACAAAACGCACAAAGAATTAATATTTCAGATAACCGACGTGGTCCACAACACTGGATATCAAATTAAGAATGTCATCGAGAACGCTTTCTGATAAAACAAAAGAAAAATATTGACAGAAATAACGAGAGGATAGTAACTCTCGGAGGACAGAAGAGAATCTCGAGTATCTCCCGCGCGTTTCATCAGAGAGAGATGAAAACTCGCGGATTACACATAAATCCGAATTTCAATATATCTTGCTTAGACACTGCGTTCTATCCCTTTACAAGCTCTGCTTTATCAAGAGAAAGTGTCCATTCTTCAAAGAAATTTCTCGTCGTTTAAAGTGATACTTAAAACACTCAAATTTTTATCGAAGGCATGCTACAACTGTTTGTTTACTGCCTATTTGAGATATAAATTGAAAGAATGAGAAAGAGAGAAAGAGCGCTCTCTCTCTTCTGAGAGCGTTCTATTCCTACATATAAATTAAGCTTATTAAAATTTTCTAAAATTGATAAAAATGAGAAGATTAAAAATAAATATAGGAATAAAAATTTCAATCTACAGTAATTGTCAAGAGCAAGGCGTCCCACCTTAAAATTATCGCCATTTTCTTTCAACGCGGCTTTCATGTCTTGAATCAACGTCCTCGCCCAAAGCGGATGTTTTCGCGATTCGCCGAGTGCGAAATTGTTATACAGGAGAATCTCAATATAAAGGTGGAAATTATGTAGAAGACTTCGGAGAGAGAGAGCAAAATGATAAAAATTAAATTACGTAACGCGATGTTAGAGAGGACCATAGAGAGGAAACATTATGAGCGGATAATTAAAAAATAATTATTAAACAGATTTATACTCGAGCTTATTATTCTTTTTTCACATATCTCTTACAGAAAGTATATGTAAAATTTGATAGATTAATTAATTTATATATTACATCACGTTATTATTAATATACATAAAAATGTATAAAAAATTGTTAATAATAAAAAATAATTTAATTTGAAATCTCATATAATAGTAAAAATTAAATATTAAATAAATTTAGAGAATAAACAAAGAGACATATTTTTTGTTTAAAATTATAATCAAGAAAATTTAAATATGATAAAAAAAATATGATAAAAATTGTGTTTTATTATCATCCTGTTTTTCAAAAACCGAAGCACTTCGATTTTCATATAGTTGTGTGCTAATTATTAATTTTTATCTAAAAGAACTCAAGTTTAATAAGAATGACGTGCTGTAAATCTGACTTTTAATTCTATAAAGCGGTGATAAAAATTATTCCAAATTATTTTTACACGAACGTAATGACGCAATATTGCGAAACTAATATATCGTCTCCATGTGCAATATCTAGAGAATTACACAAATTCAAATTAGGATAGAGAATATATCATTCGCAATTGTATATGAAATGATATTTAATTATTTCCATTTTATACTCCGATTTATTCACGATAATGGCAATTTATGGAAAAGAAAAAAAATGCCCGCTTTAATGTTGATTCTCATTATCAGTCGAATATTTTGATTATGGATTGTGACAAAAAAATTCATTAATGTAAACTAGATAAGCAATTTTTACTCATTAAAGAGAAAAATAATTTAGAAGCTATTACAATTCATATAATATATCAAATTTGTGCACATGCATTTCATGTAGAAATAAAAAAAAAACTAAAAATAAAGATGGAAAATTGAAAAAAGAAATTTCAAAGAGGAATTTAAGCGATAAGACGGCGGCGCCGACGAGACCATATCCGAAAGCAAAGGTTGCACAACGTTTGCGAATAATCGCGAACATCTAAGAGCGTCGTGTTACACTATGGGCTTCATTAGATATCGCGTCTTCGTTATCACTCCGTAATTATTATACATATTAATATACGCAGTAATTTAATTCACTCTTGTGTGTGGGACGAATAAGAAAAAAAAAAAAAAAAGAAAATATAACAATTCGAGGAAATGAGCTAAAAGAAAATATATACTGGACATAGCTAGCGATTTGTGGCATACGTGAATCAAAGAATGTATGAAAAGATATGGGAGCATTGTAGAGATAAAAATAGGTATTATATCTAAAGCATGTTTTGCAGACTCTCTTCCGCCAACTATAAGTGGAGTTCCTCTAAGTAGGGTTTAACATATTTTCATCTAGAAATACGCAGTTCGCGCGCTTGTATCATATATATATAGATTAGAAAAGAAAATAGATAAGAGTCGGAGGGGCAAGTAAAAAATAAGAGAAAGAGATAGCTTTTCTCTCTAGGAAATAATAATGTAATAGTATCTTGTGCCACGAGATAACGATTACAAAATGACAATACAAACGTCTATTACTTAACCAATCATTCGTTGACGGATAAGGCCTCTCATTGTTGACAGATCACAGTAACATAAAGCAATATCTACATTATACAAGAATCAGAAGAGAGCGAGTGATAAAATACGCCTAATCAATTCTCGTCGATTCTTCCCGGAAGGCATTACCTAGCATTTTATTATTCGATGCGCATTAGGATTTTCCCAAAATTGTCATCAACTGAAAATAGTTCGAAAAACACGTCACTCCGTATTTGCCGAAAGGAATTTGGCATTACGAGCGAGAATCATTCGTTGGCGTCGAAGACGATCGAGGAGAGATCCGGAGGTAGACGCGTCACGCGACCGTAGTGTCAGCGACCGACGTCATTTCGAATGCACCGGGCGATGACGGTGGGCGTATTTTATTGGAAACGATGACTCAGCGTTGGAATTATTAACGGATGGCCTCGTAGTGTCTTACGTTCATTCAGCGCGAACGACACGATACTCCAAGGGCTTCCTGCCACTTCTCGTCAGAGTTTATTCAAGTCTTCTCTTTATATTTATATGTGTATAAAAGAGATGAAAATGCAATCGTACATTCTACTTTCCGCTTTTATATATGTACATTCGAGAAAATTGACATTGCAATTAGAAAGATTAATAATAACGTATTTACGCTTTTTTAAGATTGAATGAATCTCTTATGTCACACATGTTATAGTAAAAAATTTATATTTTTTGCAGTAATAAATATTTTAATGTCATTATATATGTATTCTATCTTTATATAAAATGTTGCAAAAGAAAATTTGTATTATAAAATTTTCTTCGTGTATATTATTAACCTCTCCAATTTTCAAATCGAAAATGAAGCCATGCATAAAATAATTTTATTTTCTTTTCCATCTATTTTATTCTATTTTCGATTTATTTTTTTCACGTAAAATTATCACATTCTCTGTTGTATCAATCAAGTCACGAAATACCCTATATATATATACATATATATTTATACAATGTTTTTGGGGCTTGTCATCATGTAGTTACGATTTTTTTTACGCAGGAAGATTTTCTCCCATACGCTCGATTTTGAGGGAAGATATCGAATGCGCGACTATTTACATTCGATATCGTTGCATCGTAAATGTGATAATGGACAGAGAAAGATCGATATATACACATATACATATATATGGATGATACATATATCGAACGATAATGTCAAGTATAACGACCCGACTTCGTGTTCGATCGCGCGAAACGCCATTTCGACAAACCTCACTCTTTTTCTCTTTCTCTCTCTCTCGTTCTTTTTCGCCCTTGACGCTTTCTTTCTTTTGGAGAGCTTCCGTGAGAAAGTGGAGGATGACGATTCAGGCGTGTAATAGAGAGCAATTATCTATCTATATATACGAGAAAGCGAGATCGAATTCAATCTCTCGATTGAATTCATCGATGATATTTTCCTGAATTCTCAGTCTCGTTCTATCGCAAATCATCTCTTTTCGTGAGAAAAAAAAATAGAATTAACGAAACTACTACTAGTGATATATAGATTAATAATTCCTAATAATTTTCTGTATCATATTTTAACTATCGTGTAGTCATTATCTTATTTGTTGATTGTGCGTGCGATAAAAGCATGTTAATGTGATTAGCGAAGCTAAATTATATCGACTTATATAGTCGTCGCAAACAGTATTTATACCCGTAAATAAAAAATTATAGATCTCCAAAAGAGAGAGAAAAAGAGTGACAGGTGAGAGATCGGTAATTAAAAGTTATAATTAAAATAAATGTCACCAGCACTGTTTTAAAACTGTAATATTTTGTTGTAAAATGACAAAGAATTAAATATATTATACGCAGTTTTAATTAAATATATTATACGTAGTTATCCTGTTCTATAAATCAATTTTTCGCGAATAATTATTACATCCCGTTATATTTGAAATAGAGTCAGTTTTGCAGAACATGGGTGTTAAAAAACTACGAATTTATTTTTGTGCAACAAATATTTTATGTAATAAAATTTAATTTCATAAGTTTAAGGTTTCTGATGATTAGAAAATAATCAAAATTCGCGAAATCGATCGTTACGCTTATTCCGATAAAAAAGATATCACCGGAATCCTAGTTCGCAATCATATTACATATGCGGCGACTAGCCCCGATGTAGAAGACCGCTAAACGGTCTCGCCTTTATTTTTAACCCGGCCTCCAGAGAGCGGCGTGCCGTGCGAGAACAAAAGCACGCGCTTATTTGAGCTCAATAATATCGGAGCTGTCGCGAGTTCCGCGAGTCGAATTGAATTGGACCCAGTAGTCTCGTCGTTCGGTTCTGCTTGTGTGATCTAGTTTTTACATTCAAACTTTGGGACACCCGTCGTCCGATTCTTCCGCTGACTTTCCCTTCGTTCACGTAACGCGTAAACGTTTATGTTTCAGTTGATTAACATGTTTAAGGAAATAATTTCAGTAATTTTTATGAAGCGTGTGCGTGATTCTCTTTAAATTAATTAACAAAGACAATCGTTATATTTCATATCGAAACACGGGTGAGACATCACTCATTTTCTATTTATTTTCAAAATAAAAATTGTAAAATACACGATGGAAACCAATGCCGTATCTTCAAATGGTTTTATTCGAATCAAATTTTCAAAATATCCATTTGCAAAAATAGCTTGTTAAAACATTTTTGCTTTGACAAGTGAAAGAAAAACACGCGATACATTCGATAAAAAAAAACGATCAATTAACAATGCGAGATTGCACAAGGTACACGCCAATGTATGATGCATCACGTCCAGGGATCTTTCTCTTCGTGCTGGAAAAATTATCCTCCGGAGGATCACCCGAATAGAGATCATGTTAACGCGCGCTTTCAAACGAGCCGCAGCGGCTCTTCCCGAGAAAAGCATCGATTATATTACGAGATCATGTCGTGCCGCGCTGACGGTACGCCGATTATGTCACGGCGATTAGACGCGTATCAAAAACATGCGCGCATACCACCGGGGTGGTGTGTATCTCCCACCCTCTCCCCACCTCTGATGTTTACGATATTGCACTTATATTCGCGATAGTGAGGGCTGTTTTAAGAGCGCACACGCGTGCTAATTTATGTTGTTAAACGCGATATTAAATCCTCGAAATAACGTCAGTAAATTTTTATATTATATATTAATATTTTATATTATATATTAATATTATTTATTAATATAAATTTTTCCTATTAATTTCGACGAACAATATGACATTATCTAAATACTTGGAAAGATGCACCGTATGCACATTTCTGAATATCATTTGCGGCAATGCGATGACGATTTCCGGTGATTCATGGAAGCCAAGTGATAAAGAAAAAGAAAATGACGCGACGAATCAATGCCAAGAAGATGTATGTATCCTTGTCAATTTGTTCACCAAGCTATGCGGACCGCGTCGCGTCACGACGGTGACGTAATCATTACGAAAGATTCACTGCAGTCTTATCACAAGGATAATATTCACTGTGCACTTCGTGACGCGAAGTAGACACGAGGTAAGTTAACGACTTTCGAGTTGGCGACGCAAAACTCATGTAAGCAAATTATACAAACTTTCGACTAAGCTAACAAAATGTTAGTAAATAATACAACGTTAGTAAATAATACAATAAAGTTTTGTTTTGTTTTTAATTATTTGGAATGTTTTTTAATTCTCAACTTCCCGGATTCCAGAAAAATTCACAGCTCCTACACTTTTTTGAGTTCATATAACGTTTCACTTTATAAAATCGAAAAAATATATATGTACAAAATTTTTTCAGCTAATCTTCGCTGATTTTTCGCGGGCTTTCTTAAAATTCACATTGTACATTCATGGCTTGTGATCTTATTGATGAATTATCGGTAAACATTATACAGACAAGATATATCTTTCAGATATATCTCAGTTCATCTATTGCCAAAAAGAGAGATTAAGATAATCAGAAATTAATAGTAAGAATTATTTAGCAAAAAAGGTCTTTTAATAGCGTGTACGACTGCAATAATGCACATTACAACGCGGTCGCTAAATGTGCATTTGCACATTGCAAACATAATCTGCATCGGTTGGTTAGATATATGTATATCGAATGGCGTGATGATTATGCCGTTTCTCAATATGAGTTATGCTGAATCATCTAACGCAATAGAAATGACAGAGTCAGCGCCGTCAATAACTCGCGCAAGATTTTCGAATGACTTTTTCTTGTGCTAATTAGCTACAATAATCGTAATCGCATTGATTAAGAGATATCATAGTCCGCGGGTAAACACCGGTTCTTGTATACAATCTATAATCTATGATTTGTTATGAATAAAGTGCGGACTATGTAATGTATTAAATATAAAAATATAACACTATAAAGTTTATCTAGTACAAAATATAGATAAAAAAAAAAAAAATAAATAAAGAAGAAGAATTTTCGTGTGATGATTTATGTGTGTGCGACTTTATCGTATAAAGACTAAAATAAAACAAAAAATGTAAAACCACGCTTAAATAATTTCTAAAATGTTTATACTAATATGTTTGTGATCTTACTTAAATGTTATTATAAATATAATCTTACTTAAATATTTATAAAATTATCTTTCTTTGAACGATGCCATTCGCTTATGCCAAATCCATTGGCATCTCAATAAAAGCAACAAGTGTCTTACGAGATCATTCGTCAACGGAAAAGTTAGTGAAATGGCCAGTCAATATATGTCATCGAGTTCAAAGGATCGTTATATGTGTCATTGTACATGTTATGCGTAATAGTCCGGATTGCAATCCACGTATGCGCTTTATTTATTTCTCGATCTGTCAAATATAGGAGGCACATGGTTTATACATCAGCGTTATTTTCATTATTATGAATGAATAATTTCTCGTTAACTCATATTTTTCGAATAAATTGACATGTAAAACATCGCAATTTTAAAATATTCTCACGCAAAGCTCCTATTCTTTTACTGCACGCTTTTATATTAATATTTATAAAATTAATATTAATATTATATAAAATATTATTGCATTAAGCTACAGCCAATTATATATACTTGTTCTATTAAATAAAAAAAAATAATGTTTTTATTTAAATTAAAATAATTAAAATATAATTATTTAATTCGAATATAAAAATTTATTAAAAATATAAAAATTTCTCTTTTAATGATTTATATTAAATGAACATATAAATATAGAAATCACTCGTCTTTCTATCGATGCAATCCAATTTTCGTTCGCGAACAGAGTGATGAGTCGAAGTTGAGCGTGTGAATGGATAGTGGTTTATTTACGCGCGCGATTACGAGTTACGGTTACGGCGACCTAAATCCCGGATACGCCGAACAAACGCCGATATCTCAGGCGCTTCGCGAAGGAAGATAACGGCATCCAATGCATCGTCCATCGGTGAACGACGATACAGGCAAAAATTTTGCATAACTCTTTGCATGATATTATCGGGCGCGGTTACGCAATCTACGCGGTTTCCGGTCAGATTAAGAGCGCGGGACTGCGAGAAAGTGTAAAGAGTTTGTAGGATTGCTCGAATTAATATGTAAGGGAATATATGTGTGTCGGTGCATATAGGTAAGGACGACGCTCAGTGTAAATGTATCATTCGTGAAATCTTGTGTTTTATTTACGCATACGCATTTGCATTTACGTACTTTGATGCGATTCACCGAGAATGAAGTTCGACGAATTTCCCTATCAATGATTCGATGAGCAAATTTAATGTTCGCCGAGCTTTAGCTAGGTAAAAACTAATGGGAATTTTATAGAGAGAAGAGATATCAAATTTTTATCCTCAATACCCTCTATTTCTATATTTTATAACGCATTTTTCTTTTTTTTTTTTTTTAAATACGATAAACATGAAACGATCAGGACAAGCGAGACCACAGATCTCGCGATTTTTGTGATATTTATGTAGAAAATTATTAAAATCTTTAAATTTTTATAGTCGTGAAAACTTACGGTTTCGTCCACAACGGAAGACGCATCGAGACACTAACGAGAGATTCGCCGTCGTCGGCTTCTAACGGATGGTCGACTTCTACTGCGTCTCCGTGCTCGTTAGCGATGTGCACTCCAAAAAATGATTCTATCCTTGCGAACTTTGATGTTTCTCTCTCTTCTCTTCCACCCACTCATATACTCATGAGTCAATTCATAAACAAAAAGCTGTGCACCACGTGTTTCGCGCCGCGTTCCCGAGTATCCGAGGAAAGCTCGCGAAATTTTAATGCGAAAGTCAGGGTAGATCCGCGAGCATGAAAAATAACACGTAATGTCGCAGTGAGATGAAAAAAGTTTACGCGATGAGGACCAATTTATTGACCTTGACCTTTGTCAAATTAACTGACAAAGACAGCTTCTATTACGCATCATTTAAAAATAATAAGACTTTCTACGAGACTGCAAGAATTATTATATATATATAATAATTCTTGATATAATAAATATTGTAATTTTTCAAATATGAATGCAAATTATATATATATATATATATATATATATATATATATATATATATTAAATTTGCATTCATATTTGAAAAATTACAAATTAAAGTGGAGCAAAAAAATTGCAAGAAAAATCAAATAAAATAGAGAACAATATATATAATAAATACAATAAATAAATAAATAAATATGTACGCAGAGGGACAGGGAGAGTTAGTTTGTAAAATCATATTATTTTTTAAAATTAAAAAAAGATTCAGAGACAATTCGAATCTTAAAGCAAACCCTTAATTCTCTGTGATACATATTCTGAGTGATATATATCATCCACATAATATATTTCAGATCTCATTTATCTAAAATGCATAATTATTATCTTACAAGACTCTTGCATTTTTGCTCCAAAAATTTCAGATAATGAATATGCGCGATAAACATGCCAAGGTATGAGGTGTAAATCTAGAAGATCGGGTAAGTTTTATAAGAAAAAAGGGACGCTTTTTTTCTCGACTTCTTTTTGCAAATTATTTTTAATTCTTTGGGCGGCGCTCATGACGCGGGTTAATGACGCCGCGTGTTAATGACGTTGGCAACTACGAATGCGTCGACGAGACACAGTGAGTCAGAGAAACCGTTCTCTCTTTCTCTCTCTCTTCTCTTTCTCTCTCCCTCTTGGCACGAAATTGAACCTAAGTCTCGATCGGAGTCACGCGAGAGAACTCGTTGGAAGAATCTCGTAACGTATCGACTGTTCAATACACTTCGGGGATCCAAACCTGCATGCGTGTAATTTTCCAAGTATATTGTGCGTGTATACGGACAGATCGTTTGGTTAATTTATTGATCAATTAACGCATTAGAAATTGAAATTTTGATTAATTAATTACTTCTCTCTAATTCGTGCATTTTTAAAACGATGAGAAATGTCGCGATATGAAATTAACGTTGACTATTTTAATATTAATTGATCGATTAAGATTGACTGATAATGACCTTAAACTGTTAAATTTTTACATAAAAAGCGAAATTAGTTCGCGCTCAATTTGCATACAATGTTTGTAATTCGAAAGTCTCTGTATAGATTAACGTTCACAATTTTTTTACAGAAACGGAAATTCATATTCGATGTATCGCAAATATTGAAATATTTTTATATGCGGGAAATTGAAACGAGAGATACTCGATTCGTTATTCAATAAGCCGCGTTTAATTAATGTTTAATTAACAAATCGCCGCATTCATAACAAAAAATTTGTACTTTTACTTCACCCCTAACGGATTATAGAATTTTCAAAAAGAAATTTCAACATACGCGCCACTTAGGCATGAAGTTAGTCCGCGTGCAAAGATCTTCCGTGGATCCCGCGAGAGTCTCTTCCGCGAACTGTACTCCGCGGAAAACTACAAACACGCGCGCGCGATCGACGATCGCGTGAAAACGCGGAAATTGCGTCGGCGCCACGTCGCTCGTCGATGTGGAAAAACGCGTCGTTCGGAGAAGAAGGAGGGAGAGAGAGATAAAAAGAGAGAGAGAGAGAGAGAGAGAAAGAGAGACTAATTTTCCCTCCTCTCTTTTCCACGCCTCGCTCCACATTCCGGGCTCTCGCGTGCATATTCTTATCACGATTACGTATTACCACGTGCTGCGCGAATAGCACAAACACACAGACACACACACACACACACACACACACACACACACTTCTGCCAAAAACCTACCACCTGATCTAGCGGCGCCGATCCTCTCGATCGCGTTCGGCTTTCTCCTGTCTCGATTAGGCAGTCCACGATGACGACCGCGTCGCGAAGTCGAAACGTAATCGAGCGCGCGCACGTTCGTTCGTTGTCGCGCGATACTCCGTATCACGCTGAAAAAAACTGCACACTGTCTCGCGTCTCGCCGCGTACTGCGGCCATCCGAACGACCGGTCGACTGGAGCGCCTCGTCTCGGCCGCCCGTGTACGAAAACACCCGAGCCGCCGCCGCCGCTGTCAGCGGCAGCGGCGGCGGCACGTTTATACGTTGAGATATGAAAAAAGATAAGAGAACGCGCACGCGCGCGTGGCGCACACGGGCGCCAACATGAATTTCTTACAGGGACGCAGGCGTATCTTTGCATCTCTTCGTGATCTCATGTCGAGATGTCAAAAATATGTGTATCTCATTAAATGTATAATAGATAATTTGTCGCAAAGACATTTAATATATATAATAAAATATAAAAACAATATACATTTATTAAGAATTAAGAGAATTTAATAAAGCTCTGATATATATGAAAATACAAATTTAAATTTAGGGTTAATAACAGTATTGTATTACATTCAATATTTATATTATATAAATATTAAATAATAAATAAGTATTAAATTATATTAAAAATACATGTATTATATATATACATATAATATCATGCGAACAGTAATTTTTTTATGTACAGCAGGAAGTTTTCTATTCATTGCATTTTGTTTAATATTAACGACAATATTATATCACAAAATTTTTGTTTGTGATGTCACACGGGTAGCATTAAAGTAATGTGTATTTTTAGTGAATAAAATACATCACAGTTGCGCATGTTGGACTTAATCGATTTTCGACACTGTGTGTTGCGTTTTATTCTTTCTTTATTGAGAATTAACTTGAATTTGCGATTAATTTTAAGTTGATGCTTTTTAATAGAACTTTTCTCCTCTCTTTTTGAGGATATACACCAAAAATTATTCCCTCCCTTGCATTTGATAAGATTTTATTTTGATAAGGAGTTTGATAAGATCTTCTTTTTCGAATATTTATTATATATTGTACAACAATCAGATTTAATTAAAAGGCTTAAAACTTGCGACATAGCAAATACGACGAGTTAATATCTCGTTTTCGATTATTTCGACGACCGACAGCCAGACTCGACTCGCGTTGTTTGTCTTCGGTTAAAGACGAAGAAGTTGTCATTATGCTCACATTTTACTCTCGTAAAAGCACTCGAACAATCTCGACATTCCTGAATGACGGCGAGAGATTTTCGAGAAACCTCGAGAGAGAGTTTAAATTGCCGCCGAAAAGATGCCGCCGTATTTGTTCCAAACATTCTTCTTTTTTCTTTTTTCACAAAAAAAAGTTTCTCCGCAAATATTCGTTTCCATTCGCAAGCGAACTTACGGTAATAGTTTATTATCAGTTTATACAAAATATTTCTCGTAACTTTTTGCACATTTACGATAGTGATTACCATTCGAATTTAATCGATTACATTTTGTGTAATGAAATAAAATTTATATTTTTTTAATAGAATATGTCCCTCTCTCTCTTTTTGAATACTTAAATAAAAAATATCCCAATAAAAAGTTCGTTAACTATTTTTGCATTTTATTCCAGTATGTTTTTCAGTATTACAATTTTTATTGTCCCCCGATACTTTGATTCCGCGTCGATTGCCCAAAAATACGTGACGAGAAGGAAAACGAGTTGCGTTACATCGAGAATGCGATTTCGCTATCGTGTATAATTACAAGCATTCGCGTGACTAATTAATATCGAGGTTGGAGGATTGACGCGTGTCGATGCGTCGCCGATAAGAGGCGTGTTTTCGCGGACCGGAATGCCTTCTTTTTTTTTTTGCGAACAAGAAAACATTAAAAATCGGCAGCGTGCGCGAGAAAGCAATGCACCTTACGCGACGTTGTAACAGCTGTTAGTGGCAGCTGCCACGTGGCAGCGGCACGCACCACCCATGATCGCGGAAATTCTCCGCGAATTATTTACGATCGATATGCGACCCAGACCGCGTATCATTTTTTTATCTACGCCTCGATACTTTTCATACGATGTGTTCTTAACTCGAAATCAAAGAGCGAATTAAGATGCGAGCACATTTTACTTCTCAATTAAATTCCGCAAAGATTTAGAAAAAAATTTTTTAAATAAATAAACTTTTGAAAAATTTAAATTTAATCGTATTTTCCTCAAACAAAATTTATTCTTATATCGATCGAAACACAAATGAAAGCAGCATTTATTTACGATCAATTATGAATCATAAAATAGTATCAGCTTGAAACGATCATAGTAATAGTGTACCAAAATTACTATTTCACTAAATTATAGATCCTATGAAAAAAGGGACCGGGTCACCTGCTGTACAAAATTGATCGTCTCGATCTATCGATCACATGCGTATCGCTGATATATATTTGCACGTCTTCGCAAAGAGGCGATCGTTCAATTTGCTTTACAGCGAATCTAAATCTAAATAATAAATATTTATAGTTTTCCTCGCAGCTGGTGAACACGGCTTTATTAGTGAGTTATTAAGATATCGCGATGCTAATTTCGCGTACGTTTCGTCATCGGATTAATGCTCGCGTGAGATGAGCAAAAACACGCGAGATAATGCGTCGCATAAAAACGCGTAATTCGCGAGCACATCCGGGTGCCAGCAGGTGAAACTGCGATATCGCCCAACGAAACTCATGATACCCCTAATTTCTCCGATGGTCGCATTATATATATATTTATATACATATAACATAAAGAGGATGCGCGCACAGACTTTCACGCGTTACTTTAGAAACATCAAGTACACATTCTTTTCGATCAGATATCGCAGCTGCATTAATATTGTGTATAGCTACTATATTAATTATACACATTATTGCTGAATTAAAAATTCCTCACTCCAGATATATATTTATAAGTATAATATTTATCAAACGCATTAAGCGTGGATAAAATATTTTATGTAATAACATATGTAAAACAAGTCATATCATTCGCAAGGAGAGAGAAATTTGTATTACATATATATAATTATGTGTTTCATGAGACTTATCAGAATGAAATTAATTAATGTTTATTTTCTTAAAGCATATACATACAATCTTGCACAAAAATAAGTACTGCGTTATTTACTTACGGATTTTATCTTATAGATTTATGAATATTATGAATTATATTTTTATATTTTAGTTTAATTTTTATATAATAAATTAAATTACAATTAATTTATCATAATTACCCCTCCATGTTAATAACTCTAAATAATCAATATTAATAATTTCACCGCGGTTTTCTCCTGAATTCAAACCGGAGAAAAGTCGACGTCGAATTTGTCACAGAATTGTGCATCGTTGAAATTCCATCAGAACCTTACGCAACTACCAGCACCCTCTTCGTCTCCGGAGGGTCCCGGCGACAATAGAGAATCGAAGTCGGAGAGGATGAAGAAGGGGAGGAAGCAGAGTCAAAAGGGAAAGTAGATGTCGGGAGAGAAAATGGAAGATTCAAGAGAGAGAGAGAGAGAGAGAGAGAAAGGGACAAGGAGATTGCACAACGTGGAAAGGCAGCGTCGGTCCTGAGCCCAATTAGCAATTTAAGGCAATAAGCGAGCGCACTCCCTCGCATCCCATCGGCGTTATTTCCAGAAGGGAGAAAGACCGACTCTATCCTTCGCATAAACATCGCGCGGAATAACGCGAGCTGCATACATTGCGAGACGGGACGGGCAGCATCCTTCCGCCCCTTTTCTTTCTCTTTTCCCTTTTCCCTATCTTCCCTTTGTCCCCTATGTAACGACATCCCCCTGTCGCCGAATATTTCGCGATCGTTCTTTTAAATTCGATCGTGCCGAAGACTCGCTATCATCCGCCAAAGGAAGTTTGAAAAACGCGAAATATGGTAATTGCGCAACTGTATACGCATGTCTCATTTTTTTATCTTTTGTTTATTTCGATCGTTTCTCGAATTATACTCTTTACGCGCACACGTGTCATTATATTTTATATTAAAAATTGCAATTTTAATATTTTAATTTGAGAATTTAATTTAAAATTTCAATTTTAATATTAATTAAATTAACACAATCCCCTTGGATATGTGCATGGCTTTTTAATATAAATTTGCGAAAAAATTTGAAAAATTTGAAAAAAAATTTAAACGATAAAATGAAATTATATATAAATTTAATTTTTAGATTCGAATTCAATTTTTAGATGTGACGCAGAGGTGGAAGATCGCAATTAGCGAAGGCTTTCGTATCTTTAAGCGATCCGCATTCTACGGATGCAGACAAACGCAAAGTGCATGCATTCTTAACTCTTCCCAGAATGAGAGGGAAGAGCGTCGGTATACGTACGATGGGCGATAAATAAAGGAGAAGGGTGAGAGTTTACGGGGCAATGCCGCGAAGGGCTGCCTCTCTTTCTCGAAATGTACGAATTATGCATTATGCTGAAGGGAACACAGAATTCGAATTGACGTAAGTGCAGAGGAATGGAAAAGAGAGAAGACCGACGTTGTGACAGAAGACAAAAATTTTGCTAAAATAAGATAATCCTGTTTAAAAATCACTCTTTTATATATTTTAGAACACTGATTAATTTTTTCATTACTTTCTTTTCTGCAAAATATAAGGCATTCGAATAATTATGTACTTAAACTTTTTTATGATTAATACCAAAATTTAATTAAATTATATATAACAGGAACTGAACAAATTGCATTGCTGTAAGTGTACATGTATTCGAAATCAATGAACAATTTTTTGTATTGATTTATAGTTACATTAAGATATAAAAGGATACTAAAAAGGTCCTAAAGGACACTAAAATATAAAGCAATTTTATGTTATTACAAATGTATTACAAATAAAATAATTATATGTACATATATAATTTTTATTTAGTTGTTATATAAAATATATTTTTCATATCTTAATATAATTAAAATAATAAATTTCAATATTATTAATTAAAAAAAAATGCTTTTATTGATTTTGATTCTTCGTATGTGTATGTGTATATGTGTATAAATGCATACGTAAAAATATACTATAAAAAGTTATGCAATTGCGTGCGGATTTTTGTTGATCAAGATATTATTATTATATGCACACACGTGCGTGTATTGACTCACATATATTAATAACTTTTTCTCCACGAGAAAATCGCGATAAAATTTGCACACGTGATCACACTCAAGAATAAGGTATCAGAACGGTCTTTCTTATTGCTAAGCAATTCAACAACGAGCAAATTGACCGCGTTTCATGATGTTTTCGATGAGAAATCTTTCGCGGCCGCGCCTTATCGGGCATTGTCACCGCGCCAAGCTCATGGGAGGTCCTTCTAGTGCTAGTGTTTCGTTCTCCGAGCACGTGTTATACACGGAAACGTCTCTGGTGGTCGTTTACCACGCATTGATTTCACTATGCGAATCGTCTCGACATCAGACACGCTTAGTGTCGCATAACACATAAGAGAAAGAACAACTGAGAAAAATTGATAACAACATCCCGAATATTTATGACTATCACCTTCAAAATTTTTCAAACATTCAAAAGTTGTTTTCCTTTTCTTATTCTTTTTTTCTATTTTTATTCTTATTTTATTTTATCTTTATTATTGTTTTTTGCTATTTTCTGAAATAATCAAAAGTTAAAAAAAAAAATCTCTTATAATTAACAATTTATTATAATTATAATTTTTAGAATTTGTGAGAAAATACATAGAAGTAATAGAAAGTGAATTTTACCTGATCCCTAATTTTTTTATTTCACTTCAGTATTAAATTTAAGATCTAATTATATTTTGTTTTATCGATAGATTGTATCGCTCCGATTTCAAATAATATCGAATCGTGAAAAGTTTCCCTGACGTAAATGTGACGAAAATCGTAACACGTTTGCACGAAAAAATTCCGCAACCCCGCGGATTAGTGTGACACTCGAGTCCGACTCGATTCCCGCGCGAAAGAAACAAGTACTCTCCAGTTCCCTTCGAAGGATTTACGAGGGGGCCCCGGAAGCGATCTCGCGAAGGTGCTACGAAGGAAAAGGGAATAAAGATCGATGGTGGTTGCAGCAGCAATAGTAGCTGTGGTAGCGACACTGAGGGTAGGAAAATAAAGCGGGTTCGGTGGGGGAGGAGAAGTAAAGAGAAGCGAGACGCGTGGGCGGTGGACGGGGGATACTGGTCGAAGCTGGGTGGTAAATGGCACGGGCCGCGACGGGGTGAGATCCGCGAGGAGGAGAAAGAGATGGAGGTGGGTAACCTTGACCCGGGGATGAACGACCCTACATCCCTGAGCGCGCGTGGCGAGCCCTCTCTCTTTTTTTCTCTCTCTCTCTCTCTCTCTCTCTCGTAGCTCTTCTAGGTGATCCTCCCTCGTGAGCCCTCTCCCTACTCCTTTTTCCAGCCGCCGTGGCGACGACTCCGCCGGGATCCGTTTCTCCTTTTCCACCCCTTCTCCGTTGACCCTCTCCTCGTTGACCCCACCATCGCCTCCCGTTTCCGTTCCTCGCCCTTTGACCATCACCATCTCCCTATCGCCCTCCTCCTCCTCCTCCTCAACCACGTCTCATCCGCCTATAGCGATGCCCTTTCTCTTTCGTATTCTCATAGCTGCTCATCCACCCTTCTTCCCTTCCTCTCACTCTCCCTTTCCACTCTCTTGACGCACTCTCGCTCTCTGCGCAAACTTATCACGAGGAGGGCAACCCGGGCTGCCTTCGAGTCTTCTCGCTCGCCCGCACGGTTTCGCGGCTCTTTCTTTCCTCGTCCTTTAACGGGGCGTCGAAGGGGATGACGAGGCGGCCGGGATGATAGTGAGAGCGAAATTTCAAGGCCGTCGTATAAGCCCGGGAATCGAGCGTGCTGGATTCGTTATTCCGGCCGGGTCGCGTTCTGATTTTTTTTTATTCCCGTAGTTGCGTGTGTATCGATTTTTATTTTACAAAATATTCTCATGTTTTATAACGATTTTTAAGTTCTTGATTTTCCAAATCAAATTAAATTTTTTCGAATAATTTTACGCGTCATTACGCATAATTAAAGGAAAGATGATCTGTGAAGTAAAATTGTCATGCGAGATAAAAAAAGGAACCATCAAAGTTCGGTAGATTAGATTAATTAAAATATGCATAATTTCCTATTTACCTGAAAATATTTTCTCCAAATTAAAAATTATTTTAAATTGATTATTTAATTTATTGTCTGAAAATCTATTATCTCCGAAATAATCGATAGTATTTCATTCATCACCCTGTATATACGTTAGCAAACATAATTTATTTGATAGATAAAAATAAATTGTAATAATATATGTATATATAGCTTAAAGATTGAGATTATAGTTTTTGTTATTTGTACTTTTTAAAACAAAGATTTTTGTCCGATCAATAATGTGAACAATTACGTTGCATACTATAATAAAAGCCTTAACAATAGACTTAATCTCGCATCCTATGAGGGGATAAAACGATCGCGTGAATACACAATTCCTAGGGCTCGAAACGATCATCATTGCGATTATAATGCACGCTCCATTTCGCAACCGCAGAATTAATCTCGAAATTGATTTCCTGACCGTAAAGACGAGCCGGTGGACAACGGTTTCGTCGTCATCGGCGTAACCACGTAGGTGACTTTTGTCTCTGGATAGACGCTTCTAAAAGCTCCAACATTTGCGTGGCGATGCATTAGACGGCCTCGCACGAAATTCGCGATCGTCCTGTTTGACCTAGCGCTATATCTTAAAAAAGGCGGCACGCGCGTGCGACAGGTGGGAAGCGGCGGCATCCTAGGACGCGGCTAGTCCTGAAACGACGCGACCGAGACGTACATTTCGGGATCGATTAATGAATTCGCATCCCGTTTCTTAGCTCATTCCCGGAATAGAGCTCTTCGCAGCTGGCAGTCTCGCATCGCGCTCGCTGTAATGAGCGGCGCTATAATGAGCTTTAATATAAAATATAATATCTTATTTTGTTAGATATATTTGTTAGATATATTTGTAATTAATATGTTTGATAATTATATGACCTCTGCATGAAAGCGACATTAATTTTTATCAAAATATAAAATTACATATTATGATATATTTATTGTAATATAGAAAGTGATTTATATAACTTTTTAATCAAAATAATAAAAAAAAAATCAAGCAATTATTATAAATATTAATAGAAAATTCATCTAACAAAATAGGAATTTTTTCCTTTAGATAGCTCTTATCACACTGTGCATTTGCGCGCGTAGTCACTTAGTTTTTGCGTATCTATCTCTCTCTTTTGCCACATGAAACAATGAGACAATAAGTTTAAAAAATCAAAGATATAAATGACATTTTTAAGATATTAAATGTTATTTTAAAAAATCCTCTGTAATAGTATCAAGTAAAAGCGAATAAAAAATTTACTGTATCATCTAACTTTGTCTACGTTTCAATCATATTATTTATAAATTATTCATAAATACTTATCCACTTCCTGACTAAACGAAAAAAGTTGTACCATCATTTCTATTAAGCATTCGATCACCTGACGCTCTCTCATTATAAAGATTGTAATCATCAAAAGATATGCTCACCTGCAACAGAAAAAAATATAAATCATAAATTTCTATCCACAAAAACTTTTATATAATAATAATTTATGCATTATTTTATATAAAATTAAAATTTATATAATAACAATATATAAAACAATATATAAAACAAATCATCGAAAATTCGATGAAAATAACATTTTAAATGTATCTCCAATTATTTAAGTCTCCATTATTGATTGCAATACTTATAGAGAATTAAAATCTGCGAATCAAATAGTTGTTTAACCATTATTGATTTATATGCAGAATTTGATACTGCGCATCTATTAAAAACTCAATACACATTCCGTGCTTTCGAAATTAATATATCAAAGTCATTATCTATTAATTCAACATGTATAATTAAATCATTACACTAGATTTGCATTCGTTATTTATCGTATGACATTTCTATTTATCATTTCTCTTAACGTGATATAATTCTCAGATTAAATCGTACAATGTTTACATTACATTAATAGATAATATTCTCATATTATGTATTGCTGCACACAATGTATCGCGTGCAAACTTTAGAATTTAAATAAACATAATTTTATATAAAAAAAAATTTAATTTAAACAATTTCCTAATTAATCATGAAATATATATGCAATCGCGATATTTTTCCAAATGATTTTCCAAATTGAAGGAGAAACATTTAAGCAAATTCTTCAAAAATTCAAAATCAATATTTTTGCATTGTCACACACAATCTTTCTCCTCTCAACGCAACTGCGAGATTTCTCTCTCCGAGAACTCTCGAGCCGGCGTACATCTTTTGGTCTCATCGCGCTTTAAGATGCGCCGATTCGGAGGCACGCATCGGCCGTCGTCGAATCCGCCAGGGTGGTTCTCGCCAGGGAAACGACCGAACGCGGATCGATTTGGCGAGACTCGGAAAGTTCTCCTACCGCCTAAAGTGATTGCACACACAGCAGTCGGCCGATTCGCGCCTACGAAAATTGACGGCGCGCGCGCTGATAACGAAGATGGGCCCGTCATTTCGCGTGCCATTCCGTTCGCGTCCGCTTTCGCGGCTATTTTCGGGACCCGACCACCGTCAAGCTATCGCTCGCGCCATCGATCGAGCATTCCACCTCGCCAATCTTTCATTAATCAGTTTTCATCTCAAAATTATGTACATATAGAACGATTGATGGACGGATGAAGTGAAGATTCGCTTAATTTATCGAAGTAAAACTGCTCCTTTTGCTATTGTCAAAAACTATATTTTAACGTCATTATTTTGCAGATTATTGCACGGGAAAAACTGTAAATATAATTTACGTATCCTTAATAAATATTTAATCTAATTAAATAAAAATTTTATCACATTAAGGCGATAAATATTATAAAAATATATATAAAAATAACAGAAAAGTTAAAGATTGATAAAAATATGATATATTGATAATAATGAATATATTAATATGAATAAAGATAAAAACGATGAGAAAAGAAAGAAACAAAATAAATTCTCGCCTATTTTCATTGGCAAAAGAAGAATCAAGGGGTTAATTTTCACATATTTGAAACAGGGTTGACATACATATTTACCAACGAGATAATCGATGAGACTCGATCGAAGTAATAACCGGGTGACTATTTTAAAATTATCAAAAAAACTATTATTTTTTTCTTTCAACATTAATCAAGAATTGATAAACGAACTAACTTGTTTAAGATCTCAAGTATTAATTATTTTTACCAGTCAAATTACGTACCGATTATCCAATAAAAATAAAAATTCTTGCTCATCGACGGATTTTTCTTTATATTCGGGTTTAACTTAAATTTAGGCATGTACGATTTAATGGAATCAGGTCTCTAAAAATCTACGTCACAAATGAACATGTCGATCGACCAGTGCGAGAATCCTTTTATATCGCGGGTCAAGCGACATCGCTAAAGATATCGACGTATATATTTGACAATTTTGCGGTTTTCACCAAGCTCGGCGTTTTTCGATTTTGCCCCGCCTAAATGGTGACGGCCGATGGCACAGATACGGAATCTGGCACGAGCGGGTTAATAATGAACCGGGAACGTTATCGGAAATATCGCAAGTATTTTACGCGACAGGATTTCTGTGACACGAAGAGAGATGCTCTCGACGAAAATTTATTGCAATCCGCTCTACATATGATTGAGAATGTACATATGATCGCGACTTTTTTTTATATATAAAATCCCATAGTGAGGATCTAAAAGGAAAAATCCAGAAAAGTATTTCATTAAAGCGAGAATAATTTAGAAAAATTCTCTACGTATCACACATAAGCGTGGTCTCGAGTTTGTTGATATTTTGACATCAGATACATAGGTATAGAAAAATAAAACTTTGCTATCACGATAAGAAATTGTCACAACTATTACCTATTTTATTTAAAAATAAAACAAAGTTCGGTTACTTTCCGAATTTATTATTAACACAAATATATATATATATATATATATATATATATATATATATATATATATATATATATATTTTAATAAAAAGTAAAACTATTTTCATTAAATAAGATTTCTTGGCAAGTTTGGAAAGATTGCCATGTGAGATTCGTCTCTCCAGGCAATCAGCGCTAAATTGTCTCTGGAAAAGATGACATCTACCACAAGAGCAAATCCGCAACTTTCTTGTCATCTGACTAGCGCAACTCATCTAACTAATAATCCTATCCGGAATATTTAACGAAGCTAAGAGACGATCGTCGAAATTTTTCCGCAGACTTTAAGTCGAGATAGGAGGGTCACGTTTCGCAGTAGATGACCATCGGTATCAACCGTGGCTTTAGTCGAAATGAAAGGAGGGCGAAAGCAAGGAAGCAAGGACGAATGTATACATAGTGTCGGTCGATGAGAAAAACCAACAGAATAAAAGAAAGCATATATGCGTGTATAAGAGAAAGAGAGAAAGAAAAATATGATAATTATAAATTCTTTTAATTACTAAAATAATTTTTCTATTAATTATTAAAAAAATTGACAACAATTATAAAAATGGCAAAATATAAAAATATATATAAAAAAATGATTATGAAAATATAATTAAGAAAAAAAAAAAAATATGCTAAAATATAACCAGGAAAATAAACTCGTATATCTGCAGTGTACATAGAATAATAAATAAAATAGTAATAAATAAAAAAAAATTCTAACAAATATATATAATAAATTGATTATAAAATTGGGATCAAACCATAAATTTTACGCGGTTGTATTTTGTATATATTCTGTAAAATTAATACACTCAAAAGAAATATTATCGGTAATAAATTCGGAATTTGCGCAACAAAAATCAACAATAAATTAATATTTAATTGTGTCATATAATCAAGAGCTTCTAAATTTGATTTTCAGTGATATGATGCTAGGTTAATGGAAATGACATATGTACACTCATAAAACGATCCTAGAGCACTTAAATTTAAATGTAGAAATAATGATGATGATAAAAATAATTAATCAATAAAGAGTGTATACGGGGGAGGGGGGGGGGAGTGAAAGACGTTGTGAAAAATGACAAAGAGGATGCGAGAAAGAGAAAGTGCGCGTATCATTTCCCTTGCGTCCTCTCCGTCTCCTCCTCCACCATCTCATCCTTCTCCTGCTCCTCTTCTCCTACCCTTCATATTCGCGTCCCTACCTTCCCACAGGCGGAAAGTAATCAATACTTTGGGAAGCGGTGCGTGGGCGAAGCACACACGCCTGTAGATCGCGGCATCGCCGGTGTACTTTGCGCAAATTTAACCACACGGCTCCTCTTTCGAGGATTCGTACTTGAAAGAGAGTACCGCCCTAACCCTTCGCATAAGTCGGCGAAAGGAGAGATCTTCAAAATTCGTCCGTGTCGTCGTCGTCGTCGAGAAAGCACGTGGCAAAATAAGCCGTGGTTGGTATTCGCGAACGCGGGAAAAAACCAGAAGAAAGAAAATTCACTTTTGCACAACACAGTCTCTTTTTAATAAAAAATATTTAAAAAATATTCTTCTAAAATACATTTTTATAGAGAGATGATATAATACTCTTGTTCAGTTAATTTTTTGTCACATTTTGATTTTTATCGTATTTTTTCCTTTATATAGCCTCTGATGTAATTTAATCTCTAAAACCAGTTTTCTCTAATTTTGTCAATGTCAGGAAAGATTAAAGACGCGCCCTATCGATTATAATATATTCTTTCATTTGATATTGAACCGAAAGCAGATCAAGCATTATCCATTAGCATTAAAAATATACATTAAAACAGGTATAATAAATTCGCAAAAAACTTTTGAAGGCGCTCCCGCGTATAAAGAGTTGAAAGTACGAGTGATTCGCGATTCATAAGATTCGCTTTGAGAAAAATTGCATATTTAAAGTGAATCTTGTGAATTACAGATTGGTTTCACTTTCGCTTTGAATGTTTCCCTCGTATTTCTCTTAAAATCTCTGCTCAATATTCGTGTTAATTTTAATATATTGACGCCCATTAATATTAATAATAATATTTTGAATATAAATAATATTAATTATCTAAACTTTATATACAATTTGAAACTTAATCTATACGCTAATAATTTTGTTCCTGTCATATACGTTATATTATTAAATTTTACTGTTTATTGTTAAATTTTGTTAAAATACACAAATGTCGATTGAGAAGACAAAATTAAAAAAAAAATCCACTATATGAATCGCTCACTCATCCTCTTTTGATCAAAAATATATACCGTCACCCGTCGTTTATCGTTCATGCAGGTAATCCCGGCTGCGGTGCGTGCCTTAAGAACGCCAGGAAGCGGCTGTCCCACTGCGGCGGCGTCGATTCTAGTTTTAATCGAATTTAGGCGGCTGTTTAACCGCACGCGATAAAAAAAAATAGAATAAAATAAATGGCGACGAAAGAGACGTTGCGGACGCGGCGGGGAAATCGGCAGGGAATTAATTAAATGCAACGCGCCCCGTTCCCGTTACCGTCGCACGTTGCATTCATCTCGCGATGGAAAAAGAGAAAGAAAATAAAAGAGAGGCAAGAGGGGAGGAAACGAAAAGTGCAACGAGGTACTCGCATTTTACTCGCGAGTGCGAGAATGCGTCGCCGCCGCTCCCGCGTGACAAAGGCTTAAGTTCCCGGTCGCATACAATGCTCGAGACAGCGTCGTCTCCAGATTATGAAATTTAATTAAAATTTTGTTAGAACCCGCGCCGAGTTCTCCACCTCCCCCTCTCTCCAAAAAATATCTCTGATCATACTCGTTTTCCTTTTTTTTTTTTTTTTCCCTTTCGATCTCGCGTTTCGCGTCTCTCTGTTTTTCTCGCTTCGTTTAGATCATTTCCGCCCGGGGTTTTATATGCGCGATGCATCTCGAGAATATAAATGCAGCGCGAATATATGAACACCGCGGGAGTTATTAATTATCAAGCTGCATCGCTAGTGCGATAATTGTTCGCGTAATGTGAGATTTATACTAAGAGATTTAGCAACTCGATAATCTTGGTGGAAATTTTTTTTTTTTTTAAATTGCACATTAAAATTTGCGATTATTTAATGCTTCACGAATATTTGTAAATAATATTTCAAAAAAGTATTTAGAATAAAATATAAAAAAGACATAATCCGTCAACCTCTCTCACATGATAAAAATTTTCATTTTCATTAGAAAAAGAAATAAATAAAAGAAAATAGTCAACATAAAACATCCCATATATTAATTCCTAATCAAAATAATAAATTGACAAATACTTTTTACGATATTAATAAAATGGGAACCAAATTTTAACGAGTAGAGGACAAAGGAAGAAACAAAAAATATAAGAAATTTCGAAGCATTTTTAAAGTGCCCGAATCTTTCCTGCATTCGAATTTTCTCTTTCATTTTATTTGTAGTCCTTCTTTGACCCGACGTCGCGGACTCGTACGGGCTCGACGGAAAGCTCAAAGTGGGACGAGGCTGTTGAATAAATAATAGCCTTCGGCCTGGCTCGATCGCGAAAACCAGATACGTGCCTTTTTACGTAAGCTCGCGTGACCTCGGTTAGTTCATGACCGACCGGAAAGACCCCCCTTTGTACGTTTACAAGCCATTACACGTGGTCGTTGGAAAGAAAGGAAAAGGTGCGATAATCAGAACGCAATTATACGATAATTTAATTAATTTTTTAAAATATCGTGATACGGGCGAAGATAAAGAAGAGGTTGAAATCATAGAGATTACTTTTGTTCTCACTCGTTTCATACTACGCAACTTTATTCTTCCTATTATTCCTGATTCTTCTAAAGATTCTCTCGAAATTATGGGCAAATACAGGATTAGCGATGTAGAGAAATGAATCTCTTAAAGAGCGATAGATAAATTTATTTTTCGTCAGGGAATCAAAATGTCATTATTCAATAAATACAAGTTTCTCTTATGTAAATTATTTTTTTCATAGAAAATAATATCTTTTATATCAGTATATATAATACGTTTATACAGTACGTTTTAAATTCGTTTATATCTCGTCCGCACAATTTATTTCTTATGCTTGCACGTTTAAATGTCTACAAATCACAATAATAAATTTGTATAAATTTACTTGAGTTATAATTTCAACAATTAAAATATAAACATAAAAATAATTTCTTATATTTTTATTTATAAGTATGTGCAAGAGATTCTAAAAATATACAAAACTAAAATTTATAATTTATATGTGCGATTACATTGGACTAGTAAGACTATATTATTTATTTTCTCAATGTCCCAAAAAAAAAATTATAAACTGTAATTGCAGACTATAATTTTTTTTTATTCTCGAGAAAAAAGATGGAGATGAAATTTCGCGAGAGGAGCGAGAAAGCCAAGTGGAAGCACACTGCTTACGAGATTTTGATAAGACACACTAATCAATGTTACAGAGAAACCGCCGGCCGCGCGCGGCTCCGTTGCATTTCTAGGAACGCATCCTTATGGATACGAGAGACGAAAGACTACTCGACGAGTGTCGTCTATCCTACTCAGCCACAAGGTGGAAACGGAATCGACCGCGGGTGCATTGATCGTCGGAAGAGACAAAGAGAGTGCAAGAAACTTCGCGCTCGAGCTGAGTAGAGAAAATTCCGCGACTATCGCGCGAGCTTTAATTTCGCGCTGAAACGTCCCGATGCACATTATTTAGCGGCGCGACTCGCAATATGCAAGAAACTGAAACAATTTTTTCACGTTTGCCGATTATCTTCCCATTTTATTTAATAATATTTATTAGTTTCAATATTTATTATTTTTTTTATTTTCACATTTTTTCACGATATTATTTTCGATATTTTCTTAGTTTATTTTAATATTGATTGTAAAAAAGAAAACATACGTTCAAACATTTAAAACTTTTAGAATTATATATTGAAATATATACAATATTATATATAAAAAAATACATGTTTGATTTATCACGTCCATACAGAGAAAATATTATAGTAAAAATTACAATATAATTTTTATAATGTTGGAATATATTAATATACATATAATCATATTTTTATTCTCAATATAATATTACATACATTTTACAAAAGAATATTGTAATTATTGTAATTATTTAAATATGTTCTAATGATTATATTTCCATTTTATAATAAATATTATTCTTTATGTAATTTATACTATAAAATTTTTTCCATTTTAATTATGTAATATAAATAATATAAATAATATCGTAAAATAAATTAATATATACAAGTTCGTTATGAAATAATGTCGATAAAATAAATTTTTTATCGCAACATCATGTGAGTATAATTTATGCAATTTATTTATAATTTTTAAATTTTTGTACCATAGATTTGTTCATCTATAATCTATAGCAAGATATAGTAAAAATAAATAAATAAATAAATAAATAAATATAAAAATAATTCGCGCCTATTAAAAATTTGAACAAAAAATTATTATTGTTTCATTGATTTTTATTATTTTGATTTTCTATTCGCAGATAAATTGCAAAATAAGGTTTGGTGCTACTCGATAAGAATGACGAGAATCAACTTGTATGTTAATCGGTGAGAAACATCACGGAAGCCGGTTTGCAAAATGGCGGTTGCCATCTTGAGTCATGCCTCTTGGCGCCATTTTTACGCTCTCAAGACATATTTCGGCAAAAAGAAATTGGACGCATAAAAGAACTTAATATTTATCAAAACTTTTTTTTTGTATTGTCAATAAAATTTGAAAAAAAAACGGATATTTGTCAAATCATTTCTTATAGCTGAATATCTACTTTCGTTAAAAGAATTTCTGACATTTTCTTTTTTTTGTTATTTGATAGAGAAGATGCTTACTTTCCATTTATCTTCTATTATCAAAAATGATCACTAAGAGAGAATTAACTTTACATAAAACTTAACGTAAAATATCATCAGTTTTTTTAAAAAGAAAACTCTGTGGAAAAATGAAATAGGATAAAAAAAAACGAAAAATAAAAAAATAAAGAAAACCTCTAACAAAAAAAAGATACAAAAAAGAATGCTTATTCTCAAATCGTTTAACAACCCGTCGCATCTTTCTGAAATCACCTAAAGAAGTTTAAAAATCCTATTAAATAAGAGGAGAAAAAAATAGGATTCGTCAGAAAGATCTTCCAGGAAATTCACCGTAGGTTGAAAATCTTAGAGCAGATGGAAAAATTTTAGAGGAAAAAATCTTAACGGACACAGTTGTCCCAATGGAAATGTTTATGAGCCACAGGTTCTTTCGTTATTTTTCGTATTTGCACAAAGCCAGCTTAGGCATTTTCGATTTCATTGTCAGACAAAGAGAATAGTTCAAATAAAAAAAAAAAAAAAAAAAGAGAAATCGTTAGAAACCGCCAGAGGCCTTCCTGGAAATTCACCCGTAGCGTTTAAAGGAGAATTAAATGAAACATGCCAACAGAAATCTACCTGGCTTCTTTATCCGAGAGATTTCCCAGGAGAAACTTTGATGGCGGTTACATCGGGATTGACAGGCGAACAAAAAAAAAATGTCATTTTTTCGATGCAGGCAACGGAAAAATTTGAGCGAGGAGAGAAAACGGTTCTGTTCTTTGAAACATTAAACACAAACGACAACCTGCATTCAGCAGTTTTTTTTATCTTTTCTGCGATAAAGTGTATAGAATGGAAAACGCAGCAGATTTTTTTGTACAATGGTTCTTTGATTTCTTTTCAGAAATTGTAAAAAGATCATAAATCATAAAAAAACATTTCAAATTGTTCACAACGTGTTTCTTTCATTAATTTTAACGATCCAAAGGTTTCTCCATCAGTCTAATATTATTTGGTTTTTGATTATAAGAATTTGAAGCTAGTTTTATATTTTGATAAATGTAAAAAAATTTCAAATAGATAAATAGTACAATATTATTCTTTTCAATTGATTTTTCTCAAATGTAGATTTTATGTTAACAGAATTTTCATTTAAAAGTTGGAATAGCCGGAATATTTAGCGCTCAAAAATTGAAAATTTTGAAAACTTATTTTTTCTTGAGTGTTGGGAAATGATTGTTTCCTCTACACGCATTATCATGCACAGATTTGAATATTATTTTGAGTGAAATAAATTTTCCGAATGTGAATCGATTCCAATGTTAAGAAAGAAGAATCAATCAAATAACTTTATCGAGCGTACTGAGTCGCTATAACACGTGGAAGGAATATTCTTGGAAAGAGAATTTTCCGCGATGACAATGTGCGTGCGTTTATCTTCCTTTCTCGTAGATATCTGCGTTACCGACGCGAAAAAAGAAGCGATACGCGTTTTCACTGGAAGATAGAGCCACGAACAACGCCACGTAGAAATGCTGTATCTGGCCGACATGCCACATGACACGTGACGATATTTCGTCTCGTTGAGGCTCTCCGCCTCGAAAAATATTGAGGAAAATTAACAAATACTCTTACGATTTTTCTCTTTCCAATCCGTCGCTTTTCGCGATATTAAATATCGTTACATTCACAGTCCTTTCGCTATCCTATTTTATTTTCTCTCTCACTTTCTCTCTTTTGCGATTAAGATGTCTAAATCGAGTATGCTAACTCTATCGTTGCGCTGCGTCAACAGAAAATGGCAGCTCGACTCGTGACATATCTCGAGTGCGTTTCTGACAGTTACCTTAGCGCCAAGGGACTCGGAACTCACAGATCGTTTCAATTTTTCAGACTCTTCCCCCACGCTCGCGTTTGCCATTTATATTCTATATTATTCGCAAATAATCGACGGACGCACGTCGAATCGTCCCGTATTATATCCGGACACACACACTGTCCATTTCAAATTTAAGTCACGCACGTTGTTCCGCTAGCGTAGCGTCTCTCTCATGCCACAAATCGCGTCCTCCGCTCTTCTTCGCCACTTAAGTTTATTATAGTTATTCGTCGTGAATTGTTTGTCGTAAAATAAAATGAGATAATTAGCGGCACGATTCTGCTCGAAACCATTACGCCATTTCTCTGTACGATTCACCCGCACGCACTTTTCTCGCATGTACGTTTATATTGTTTTTCAAAGAAAATTATACAGCATCGCTGAAAAAGAATGTAATCTCATTTCATACACTTTTCTCGAGTTTTTTTTCTTCGAATCTTTAAACATTGCAAAAATAATATTTTACGCCTTCGTTCCTGATCTGAAAGTGCTAAATATTTCTATAAATTTTTTGATCGTTTCTCCATCGAATCAGGATGGATTCATGATCGCGTACGATTTTTTCTTCATTGAATTTCAACACGATATGCGTCTCGCCTTTACTCTATTAAAGTTTACGATATTCCTCATTTTATTCTCCGTTTTGCATTATAATGTATTCTAAAACTGGAGGAAATAATTAAACTCTTTATTTAATAAAATTTATTTCAACGAATTTTTATTTTTCTTTGCTAAAATCCGCGAAAATCTATAATTTTCGATTTAGTGTTGATTACGATCGCCCAGAGCTTTTGTTTGATACAAAGAACACGGTAATACGGACACGTAGTGCGTGTATGCGTGCGAGGCGACGAGTGGCGATGATGACGATCACTATTAGGAGATTTAGAAGTGGAGGAGAGAGAGGAGACGAGCGGGGTCGCTTCATGTGGAAAGTTTCGGCTGAAAGTGTTCCACGTATTCACATCGTGTGACTTTTTGTCTAATTTATATAAATTGGCGGGAAAGATGCAAATATTTAAAAATTACAGAAGAATATTACGCATTTAATGCGTAAATTGTTGACTTGATATTTTGAATTTCCTTTTCCTTCCTTAATAAAAATTGCATGAAAAAAGCGGAAATAAATTCTCTTTTCTCAACAGAAGAAAATTTGGTATGAGATAGAGAAGAAAGGAAAGTACGTTCTACATTTTTCATAAAATATAATAAAATTTTTGAAATCATTCTATAAATTAATTTTTTTAATCTCTTTTAATCTTATAATAATTATATATGTAACTTTATCTGTCTTTTTTATCACAAAATATTTGTCTTATTTTTATGTATGCTTTTTTTATCGTAAATGTCATCGACATGCTACTAGCTATCATCGCTCGTCAAATGGAGGACAGAATTGTAACATATTAAATTGAATACTTTTTTTTCCTTGCCCATATATACTTAATTATACAAATATTTTTTGATCCGAGAAAACGCGAATCGCGATTTCTAAAGAATCCTAAAGAATCGCGACTGTATATGCGCGCGCGCTCGCACTTATGAAATGAAAGAAGAATTCCCGACATATAATTGTATGCGTGCGTGTCGTCACGCGTTTACGTAATGGAAAATTACGTAAGCAAGCATGCTTAGAAAAATATTACGCAGCGATCGAGACAAATTTCGCGTGGTACACGTCAGATTAAGGCTCCATTTTTTTTCTTTCAGCTAGCAAATTTCTTTTTTTTTTGCCGTCCATATGATAACTGTTTTAAAAATGAATCCGTCAAATCCACGACTTCGATTGTTAAAATTATATATAAAGCTGCTTTTCTTTCTTTCTCGAACGTCCCGACTTTCCCATCTCGGATTTTTTCTCACCCTCTATTATTTTTTTTTTTTTTGATCAGCCCGACGATGCTTTTATAAAATTCGCAAAATATCCTCGCAAAGATGCAACAATATTAGTTACGGATTTTCCTACAATCGACTATAACGAGTATTTTTCAAGTTTTTTTTTTCTATTTTATCATCAGCGCGATTTTTCAACGGATTTATATATCAATTTAATCCTTGTATCAATATTTTAAATGCACATCCTTTACGAAATCTCACGCTGAAGTGACGTTTTTCCAAATACGGAGCACTAATATGACGTTTCTTTCGCCCTTGCTTTTGCCGCCCATTTATTTATCGCCGGTTTCCGGTGCGGACTTTGTCGCATATAACGAACCGTACATATATGGTCTATTTCCCCATGTTATTTTTAAGCAGCTTTAGAGTACGCGTTGCACTGCACTATTTCTGGCCCTTAATTCATGCACGCACGCGTATACCTGATACGAGCTCCCCACGTGGGTGCACATGGGCGTCGCCAGGATTCGTCGTTGGAATTATATATGCATTTTCTTCTTTTATCTTTATAAAACTTTAAGCTTCACTTTCTGTTATATTTTTTATAATAATAATAATCTCATTCTAATGGTTTAAATTTTTTATGAACAAACATGAGTCGGAAGTGCCACGGTATTCTTGTGCGAGATAAAAATCGATTTCCAAATTAACTAATTTTAGTAAAGGAAGCATTAAAATTAAGGTAAAGTCGACGATTTTAGGAAGACGCGTATGTAAATGCGTGAGTATACTCCGTTATATTTATAGCGTTATATTATAGAGAGAAAGTCTTGCCCGGACCTTGTTTTCTATTATCCTACCTTCTCGAATAAGTCACGGCTGCGTTTTTGCTTTATGGGGTGTCAGTCTTTAAGTCACGTACGCGATATCTCACCCTCGCACCATATCGTTGCCATTTTCGGTTAATATTTACCATCGCAAATACGATGATATCATTATATCGTTTCTTACATTAAAGATCTCAATATTTTCCTACCGTAACAATTTTTATACTTTTAATCTGTCAAAATCTGTTTATCAAATATTTGTATTCTCAAAAATTTCATGAAACATTCCGTTAATAAAGTTTAGATTACATATAGAGTTTCTAATCGCGAAGAGTAATTTTTGAGTGACATTAAATTTAAAATTTTTCTACAACGCCGAAAAAACATAATTTCTTTTAAACGTAAAAAGATTGAAAGAGTTATAAAATAAAGATATATAACGTTCTTCCGTTCTCTTCAAAGGGATACTTTAAAGCATCAGGCACATTAACCTTTCTCAAATTACTTTCACATTTCTTGATCGGTATCTCTGTTCGATTTTCCCGATCAAAGAATTCCGATCGGGCGATAACGTGATAAGTAAACATCGCGCGTATGTGTGATAAACTTTACGCCGAAAAGAGTTTCCCGTCCGTCCACCATGCCGATGGCGACGCCGTTTCAGGGACAACCACGAAATCATGCCACGTGCAACATCGAGATCAGGGCCGACCTTAGGCAACGAGGAAACTGGCTCATCAAGAATTAGAATTGAAATTATTTCTCCATTGATCGTGTCCTTTGAAATTTTCACGATCAAATTTCTCCAATCGAGAAATCAACGGCGTTACATTAAAATTAAATATGCATTTCACTTCGTTAATCAAATATCTCGATGATAAAGTCTCCATTTAATTTTTTTTTTTTTTTAATTTAAGAATTAATGCCAAAAATATAAGAAATGATAATAAAATAAATAAAAAAATCAAATTACTATTTTATTTGTTAATCGCAATTTTAATTTTTTTATATTTAGATTTATTTCGAAAGATACGTTCGATACGTGATATAGACGAAAACAAGATATGCAATCAATTCTTCCCTGTAATTATAGAGAAAAAAAATCGCCGTACGAAGGATTCAATTTGTTATCTTCGAGTAATGGAACGACTTGACTATTTTCTATTGGAACCTATTAATCTTTTCGCTATGACAAAAACTGACCAAAGAAAAAGTACTAAATACTGTATAGGCAACAAAATACCAGGGAATACTCTTAAAGGATCTCTTTCATATAGATTTAATGATTGAAACGTCATAATCTTATCGCATAAAGTGTGACACATTCGTAACAAATTATCGTAAATGGACTACGAATGACTGCTTAATGTTTAGTGACTTAATATGATGAGTTACTGCAACAGTTTTGAAAAGATAATGGAAATTTACGGCATAATTTTATGTACAATGGAAGCTATTAATAGCGAAAAAGGGCTTATTTAATAATCTATAATATTAGCCCGATATATTTGTTTAATAATATTTTTAATCGCTTAACTATCTTACGAATTATTTAACGATTTTTAATCGCGTTCATCACGTACGACGCCATTACGCCTTTCGTTCGATAACAACATTTGGACATGATTTCTCATTATTTTCTGATCGGTACCAAAGTGCGCGGTTATCGCCGTCGCGTAACGCATACGTGAATGTGCGTAATGAGGAGAACGACGCGCCCGCCCGCGCGCACGCGTGCGTGCGTAATTTGATTTACGTTATCGCCGATATTTATCGAGGAGGTTGTTGACTCTGCGTAATTCTCGCTGGTGAGATTAGACGGCCCTCGATCGAGACTGAATCGTAATATCATTTCGCCGATTGCCATTATATTTGACACGCGACGCGTAAATTGTCAGGTAAATTTGAGACGTTTCTCTCGCGCAAGCGGCGAGAGAATGCGATTAATTAAATAATTTTTAGTCGATATTTAATTGGTCAGTATCTTTTTCAAAAAAAAAAAAAAAATCAAAAAAATTTAATAATAAATTAAAAAACATAAATGTGCGATATAAAAATATATTGAGATTATATTACACATATAATTAAATTCTTTTTGCAAAAAAAAATATTTACCATTAATTAAAAAATATTTGAAGGAATATATTATTTCCTTGTTTCATGCAGATTTGTTCGACATTATTGTATTGATGCATCAAATAAAAATCAGGCTTTGCCGAGGGTTTTTAAGTAAACTTAAAAATATCATACTTCTTTATATAGAGAGCTAGGAACGAAGAGAGACTTGAGATGCGCCGAGAGAGCGGAAGCGAACGATATCCGGAATTCACGCTCGCGCGCTGTATTACATAATCGCGGCTTAAAAAACGAATTCGCAAACAATCGCGCCTGACGCAATCGACAAATCGGAGAATATCTTGTCTCGATGATTGCTCCGATCGCGGAGATACATACAGTTCCTTCTCTCCCTCACATTTAGACATTAGATTAATCAAAATTTATGCGCGATTATTAACGAAGCATTTCCGTTGAAATTCTCGCACACACATTGAAATTTTGGCCAAACATATTAAACAATAATCAAATAAATCGCACGAAATTATATAACTGTTCCTAAACGACAAGGTCAATTACTTTTGAATGACCTCGCTCAAATGGTTTGTTATTGCTTACTTCTCGTAAGCTCTCAATGTTGTTGTTTATTCACGCAAAGTGTTTAAATCATATCGCGGCAGATCCGAGGAACTGGATCGAAAATATTGAGCCCTGCCTCGGCAAAATAACATTGCATTAAACGCTCATCTCTCCCTCTCTCTCCTCATTATAATTTATCCGTTCAAAAGTAAGCGTCTTCTATTATTTATTTTTTATGTTGACACATGTAAGACTTCGCGATATACGCGCGGGGAAATATTATCGTTGATGATATTCCATACGCTCGATGATACATGACATCTAGTTCGACCAATGCATGAGATATCGAGATGATTGAGGCGATTAACAAAGGAGAGATAACGCTTAAGTAGTTTTTGTCTTTACCTCTGACTGTCGCCGTTCTTGTCCTCGATCTCCAGACGCTCCATCTCCTTCTGCAGCGCACCGCCTTCCGCGAACTTATCCAGAGACATGTTTACTTTAATAACTTTGCTCTCTTTCTCTCGTAGAACTCGCGCACAAAACGTAAAGCTTCACTCTTGTATTTCCTCTTTTCTCTCTCTCTCTCTTTATATATATATATATGTATATATATATATATATATATATATATATATATATATATATTTTATTTTGTTTTCTCTCTCTCTCTCTCTCTCTCTCTCTCTTTCTGTTAAAATACTTCTTAAACTGCTTTATCGGCTGCAAGCCGCCGTATCTCTTGAGGTAGACTTTAAACACTGGCACTAAAAACACTGGCTCGAGCTCTCGCACCACCGGGGTGGAGAGAGAAGGAGGGAAGACGACAAGCGTGAAAAAGGGTACACTTTCCACTGTCCCTCGTCGCGCGATCGTCCCGGAGCGACACGTTCAACGTCGAGGCGACACAAGGAGATGTTATCCCGGAACGTTGCGAAAACAAGATTTCTCTCAAGACGTCGAGGATTCACCTCTCCCTCGTCGATTACGACGCACGCACTTCCTCGCACTCTCTCTTTCTCTCTCTCTCTGTATTCTCTTTGGTTCTCTTCCGTTCCTTCCGTCCCGCGTTTTGCTCCCTCCTTCGAGCACGTCGCTCCCTCCTTCTTAGGCGACGTTATATGACGACACCGCGATACACGCCACGGGGTAACGTCGACGATTTTATAACCAAATCGACGACGACGATGATGATGATGATGATGATGATGATGATGATGAGGGATAGCTATGACGACGAGCACTGTCTAACTATAACTAGTCCACACTCGCACTCGGAGAAGGAAGAAAAGACGCCGCGTGTCGCTTCGGACTTCGGACGACTGTTGAAGGGAAACTCGTGCGGGTGGTGAAGAGCTCTAGCTTTCCCCGTCGCCTCCCGATACCTAGCTTTCTAGCAAGTCGCCTCCCCTCCCCTACCCTTAGGACACTCTCTCTCTCTCTAGCCGCGTCCCTCTATCTCTCTTGTCCGCGCGTCCGCTTCCTGCGTCTTTCTCTCTCTAGCTGGCTACCCTCACTCCCTATCCGTATATATCTCCCTGTGTTTTTTTCTCTCTCCCTTTCTCTCGATGTTCTGGGCCGACGTAGGAATTCCTCTCGACGTATGGGAGCTGCTCGCGCTTTTTTACCAACCGAGCGGAGTAGACCGGCCCGAACGCGATTGGCCGCTCGTCGGGACGATTCCGGAACGATTCCGAGTACTCGTTGTCTAATCACTGGTCTCACTGCTATGATGGACGTCGTCGTTGGAATCGACGAGCGTACTAAGCGAATGTATGTACACACCCGTATGTACACACACGCGCACATAAATATACGCGTCCTTGTGCCTTTTAGCACGTGGATCAATCGTGCGAAAAAAGAGAGAGAGAGAGAGAGAGTTTGTCAAACTCGCGGTACCGCGAGCTACGCCGATACGAATGACATCGCTTTTATCGTATCTAGCATCCGGCTCAGGTGTCCACGCTGTCAATGGCGTCGTTAAACGAACGTATCCCTACCTTTCGTCCCGCTCTTCTCCGAAGCCAGATTCGATCGCGAGCCGCTCTTCGTAATCGCGAGGATCAACGGATCAACGTCGCGGATGTTACAGACGGAGGCTCTCTTCCCGTTACCGGTACGTATCGCGCGTACGACAAGGGAGAGAGGGGCATGGGGGAGACGAAGGACCGCACGAAGGCCTAGAGTGGCGATATCGGTTATCGGGGATATCTCGACGCGCTAGGTACACTGATATTATTTTTATAACACGCGCTGTGTGCGCGGTCCCGTCGTAGGCCGCGCCCAGTCTACCCTCACCGCTCGCCGCGCCGGCTCCCCCACCAAACGTCACGATTTTCCCCTCTCCAAGCACCCCCACCACGTGTGCGCGCGACTCGTTGAGGAGGCGGTTTACGACGCGTGCGTGAAGGATACACTTTCTCGCCGAAGGTTCTCTCCGCGGAAAAGCGCGGGGAACTGTCACCGCCGTTATTTTGCGTATCTCTTTTTTTCCTCGAATTTTCTTTTTCCAATGGCTCGCACTTTTGGCGAATGAAAAAAATTTTATTATAAAAACAATTGTGAAGAAATGATATTTGACGTATAATTTGAGAGATGAAAATTTGAGATCGATTTTCCTGTTGATGAGATGAAATTTGCTTTTATTTCCCTATGAATTTCTTAGATAAATTCTCGCGGGACACGTTTGACGCCGAGGACTCGAGACGATATGATGTCGGAGAGTAATCAGGGTCGATATGGCGTCATGCCGGATAACGCGTAGATGCCAGAAGACGCACGTCATTGACCGTGAGCGGAGGCGCCGCTCGGTGGATACTAGTATGTACTAAGATTAGGCACACACCGTACTATGCGTTGCGATTGATTGTGAGAGTCGTTCTCGATGATAAAACGTCAGGCATTCATTCAACAATCGCTCTACACGTCCGTCAAACGATAGTCCCTGACGCGGTTTTACGACGTAAAATCTCTTCAACCGTTCATCGAGCAGTCAATAATTCTCTAGAATTTTCTCGAATGAGAATGTTTAAAATGTTGCAAAAATGAAAGTGGAATGTCGCAAGTGACGATACGCCTGATGCAAGTAGACGTCGACTTGAAAGTTTTGTTTTTTAAGAATAAGAAACTTTTATGACTCGAGGAAATCTCGAGCGTTTTGACCCACTCTTGAGACTTGCATTATATAAAAATTTCATTTCCTGTTCAAAGATTTACAAAATTTTTTTTTCTGAAAATGAACAAATCGAAATCGGCGTATTAATTATTGCGTTGCATTTTTATCACTGGAAAAATAATCGTAGAAATAATTTTTGAGAGCTTCTTTGTCTTTGTAGAGCTAAAGTGGCTCTATATTTTCAAAGAGCAAACTTTATCGCGCATCGTTTCCGTTGTTTTGCTTTCTCGCACGAATTTATCCGAATGATCGGCAGAACGCTGCTTCCCTTTCCCTTTCGGAGCGATTTGAATTTTGATTTGCCAAATCTACTCGGGGAACACAATATTGCGCTTCTTTGATCGTCGGCTGCGCTGAAGGGCTCTTCGTCGATCAACCCGGTAGGGGGTCGTGTCGCGTAGTCTCTATACCGGGTGACTCGTGAAGCACTATCATCCATTGTTCTCCACGAAATGTTCGACTCATTAATGCCGAAACTGCTGTTAGCGGCAAACTACAATCGTCGGGCCCACGGTAGATCGACGCACGGTTTCGAAATCGGCTCTCGGCGAGAACCGGGATTATCTATGGAAGGGTCGCCGAGGGTTGATTCCGTTACGGGTCTCTCTTTGTTCGTCCAGGTAGAGGAAAAGACGGATGCTCGGATCCTCTCTTTTGTTCGCGCGCCCGCAGGTATATGGGTGCAGTTCGGGTATTCCTGTCGTTTCTGCCGATCCGCCGGTCATTATCTCCGCCAATGACGAGGGTGTTATCCTTGAAGTAGATTTATCATTCACAGTAGCGCGCGACGCGCTCGAAACGAGCGTATTTTGTTACTTCCTATATACTTGATCTCTTCGAATACTTTTTTTTTTCTCTTTCTTGCAATAATGAAACCATATTGTGGAAAAATGCGTCGCAAATTTATTGTAACAAAAAACTTTATTATAATAAGATGATTAAAAAATGATGTGCGCAATATCGATAATAATAATTTTCATTGAAAAATGCAATTTAATAAAAAAAATAAAAGAAAGAGAATTTCTGAATATTTTTCACGCTAAGTACGATTTTAGTTTTCTAAATTGCTCTATTATAGCATAAATTTGCGATGAAAATTACAATTGAAAGAAAAGGCTTGTTGTTTTAATTATATTTTACCATGTTGTATCTATGATATGTGACGCATTGGAAAATTTTTGTTGCAATCAAAATTAAACATCTTTTCAAAACTTTCAATAACTTAAATTTACTATTAATTATAATAAAATTTAAATTTGTTATCAATTATAATTATAAATATGGATTTTATTGCAGGAAAGTGATGATTAAGCTAATAAGAATTTATCAAATATTTTTAAATTGTATTTATTTAAATTTAAGACTTTTTTAACAGTCGTTGAATACGATATCAAAATTGGTGAATTGAAAATGATAAATTTATTTTTTAACAAATGTTAAAAAAAAAACTATCAGACATAATCTTCTTTCTTATATTTAAAAATATTATCTTTTATTTATAAAATCCTTTATTTTTTAAATTGCATTAATCTATACAAAATGCAATTAGTACGATACGACACAGAATAACATTTATTATTATGGACATTCCGGTGAAAAATGAATCCGATCCGATTCTAAGCTCTGTTTAAAGAAGGAAAAGGGAAACGAAGAAACCCATAGAACGAGGATGTTTTCTTAATATCCTTTGTCTCTCCCTTGTCGGTGAGTTTCTGTATCACATGTTGGCGCGCGTATATGTCTGTACTGTATATTATCGATCACCTTGTCCCGATCGACTAATTCCGTTGAATGGCCAATCGATTATCCTCTCGGTCGAGCGTGAATCTACGACGGCTCCCTTCTAGAAAATAAGTGTCTTCCGCCGTTTTTGCCGGAACTTCTTTCCGTTTTAACTTCACTTTAGAAAATTGTGCCGCGAAAATTTCTTCGCCACGATACGCGTTCATATAATATTACAATATTAAATGTAATTATATTTATATAATATAAATTGCGTTAATCGTGCGTTAATTTATGCGGAATTGGAGGAAATGAAATCGAAAAAATAAACATATAGACCGCGTGAGTGAAAATTTTTTTTGCCGTTGCTTACCGGGAAATGCATGCCGGCTTCTTTGTTTCCCCGGTGGTAATTTGAACAAGGTTGGGATAGGTTCAGGTAACGTTTAAGGATAATTAATAGTTGCATGGTTCGTAAATGCCGCTATCATGGAGCGTGCGGCCCAAGTGCGCGTGGGATCGACAAATGGTTTCCGGGCGCATAAAAATTAATGGATTTCAGGCTGGCCTTCGGCAGGACTCTTCGATTTCGATAGAATCGTTCAAGGCCGATCGTCCGGCCGATGTAAATGAAAGGGAAGCGCGTTCTACGCGCACCGAAACTTGGTTTCTCTAACGTACTTTTTTTTGTGTTCAACTATTTTCTTTATCTACTTCGATTTTACAGCACACGCATTACATTGCACTTTGTCTCCGGAAAAATATTATGCCTGTAAGCTTTAATTAAAAAGTATATTGTACTAAATAAATATTATATTTTTACGAATATATTCATTATTTTGTGTAATTATTTTTATTCATGCTGCAGATAATTCGTTAAATAAGTATGTTGGAATTTAAGAAAGTTTTCAAAATTCCAAAAATTTTTTCGTTACTTTAATTGCTTTCAAACTATAAGGAAATGCTTTTAGAATCGTCTTTAGAATATTTTGCCGAAAGATATCTTTTGTGAAGAAACCCTGCTGCGCTAAGATGTGCGTAGAAAATTTTTTTGAAATTATAAAGTTTTCTTTACAACTCTGAATCTTGTATTATTAGTATTATAATGCCAAATATATTCATAACATTCATACGTATTGTTAGATATTTATTGTGAATTATATTGATAAACTTCTCGATATGGGTACAGTTTCGCTTTCCGGAAGAGTTAATCTTATTCGACATCGGCGATTAAATTTCCGATGATTTCATGCGGTCTCCAAAATAATGATTTCGCTATAGCGTATGGCTTTACTAATTGGAACGAGCGCGGAAGCGATCTGGAAATTCTGCGAGTAGTTTTAACCCTTTCAGGATAAAGGAGAGGCAACCTGGACTCCGGATTTCGGATTCGGAGAAGAGATTGCTGCGGGCAGAAGAGAAATAGCGCGAGAGATGGGAAGAGATAACGTTTAGAGGGATGAGAGAGAGAGAGAGAGATATGGCGAGGGAGAAGCTGAGGAGAGAAGGCAACGAGAGAAAGAGAAAGAGAGAGAGAGAGAGACCGCGTGAGGGTGGCAACAGCCTCCGGAATCAATAGCTACCACGCACCCTTGGAGAATTTTCGCATCGGGAGACCGGGAGAAGGATACCTTCTCGGAAAGCACCTTCTCATTCAGGCCGCTCTAACAAACATCGAGGTTCAGTTTTACTTTTCAGTGATTTCGTATTTGCAAGTCAAGTCGATTTATATTTCGCAAGATCGTAATTTAATGTTATTGTTTTGTTCTCGGCGAAAATTTTCAAGCGCACTTTACGTTCTTTCACAATTTCTTAATATTAGAATAAGAAAATAATCTTTCTTATGAATCTCCAATTAAAAATCCATCTAAAAGTGTCTAAAAATTAAAATTAAATAAAGGATAATCCTCCTTATCTATTTCTTAAAGTTTTGAAGTGTTAAGAGTTCCTCGTCTTTAAGCTATTAATCTGTCCAAACATATTAAATAAATATTCTTTTTATTTTGGCGGTTATAACTTGGTCCTAGAGAAACGCTTTGCGTATTTATCACCGCTTTGGTGATATAATCGTTTACTATTCTTTACGTATTGAATTAATTTCACATTTTTTTTTTTGTACACGGATGGGCTGAGCAAGAGAAACGGAAGAGGGTGGAGGAAGTAAGATATGTTGGAAGAGAGAAAGGGAAGAGAAATCACTCACCTCCATCTGTTGCCGACCTGGTCGACTGGAGATTCTGGTAGGGCGGTGCCGCTACCCCTGCAAGCAGGAAAAGACATTCTATAGGATACAAAGGAACGAGGGATAAGGTTATAGAGCGAAGGATGAAGCTAATCGCGTTTTTCGCGATATTTTTCTTACTGTTTCACGCGGAGATACCCTTAATATTATACGAGAAAAGCATATTATTTATATGAATATTAAATGAAATAAGTAAGCATAAATATATAGTACACAAGTATGATACGTATATAAATATAGCAATAATTTTTTAAAGATTTTTCTTTCAAACTTATCAGAATAATCGCGTTTATTAAATAATTATAATTGCTTAAAAATATTTTTCATTACTAGTGCAAATAAATGCATATAAATAAATATGAAGCAAGTGTTATATAAATGTTGCATTATATATAATAATTGTTAATTATATTTTTAATATCATATTAATAATTCATGTGTATATTTATCGTAAATAACGATTTTTCTTTCTTCCTTTTCTCAATCCTGCGAGATGCGTATGTGTGTATAATATACGTAGCTGATATAATTCAAAATAATTCTAAATAAATATGAAATTGATGAGCCGCAATGAGAGGACAGAAGCTGCCGAGTCAGGCTGAATTTCGCGATAGGGAAAAAAGCCTCCGCTCGCTTCTCCAATTAACTAAACCTCTCGCGACGTGAATATTAATCGCGGCGGCGGTGGCGAGAAAGAGGAGGAGGAGGAGGAAGGATAGAATTAAAAACGAGAAAATTAATAATAACCACGTCGGTTCGAGATACGGATCTGCTAGCCGGATCGTTCTGGCCAGGTGCAAGACACCGTCGCGTTGTGTCGTCTCTTCCGTGATCCGTGCATATTCCCGGGTGCCTCCTCCACCGGGGCGTCCTTTTACGCCGGTCACGGCAATTAAAAAGTATCGCCGTTAAAATCGCCCTCGCGCCAGCACGAGCACGCGCCCCACAAGGAATCTTGTTTGATCTCGCGCGAGTTTTCACTTTCGCCGCGCCAATACGAGTACTAATGATCGCGATAAAAGCATTATACGATCTGTAGAGACAGACTTGTTTCTTGATTTTATAAATATTAAAAAATGTATGTATGTAGCTTTTAATTTTTAAATCAGTTTAGTATCCCTTTTCGGGATAGATAAATATAAGAACTAAATGATTCTTGAGATTAAGTATATAAATAAAGGTGGAAAAGTTTTGGAAAAATTTGTCGATATTTTTTCTTTCTTCACCTTACATATTTCATTAAATAAAATTAATGATGAACGCAATATAATATAATGACAATCTATAAATTTCATCATTTATTTTGATGAAATTATCATTATAATGCGAAAATTGTAGACTCGAGTAATTGTAAACTTAATTAGGAAATAATTAAGAATTTATGAAAATGCAAGTTTTTTTTTAATATCGCATAAATATAAATTATAGAAATGTAAAATCGTTTAGATTAAAAGCGCTTCGGAATGATATCGATGCAAAAACATATTGCATCCGGTGCAATTGTCGCAATAACGTAATAACGTTCCGATATTCCGTGGCGGGACGGATTTAAATTCGTAGAGATCGCATCATCAAAACGATTTCACGATCGCGTCAAAGCGGAACGATCGGGATTCGCAAAAGCATCTGACAAACGGCTACTGAAAAAGGCGGCTTAAACCAGAGAAAGGGAAAGGAAAAGACGAGGGGGCGACGCGTGACAATTATTGCACGTCAGCGTGCCTTTATTTCGGAATAATTAAGCAGGGCCCTTTTACACCTGCGGACCACGCGTATCCATGAAATCCGGCGTCCACCCGTGACCGGACATGGGGCTCGATCCGGGAGTCCGATAAGAGATCGATAAGCGGAGGGTAACCGCCTCCGCTTCTTCTCGGTAGGATAAGATGGGAGAAAAAAACAGCCGACGTCACGACGTACAGCGCATTATGCAACGCGGCGAATCTGTAATTAAGATTTTCGCCGTCCTCCACGGCTCTTCCCGGCCTTCCTTTTTCTCTCTCCCTGCCTCTCTCTCTCTCTCTCTCTCTGTCTCTCTCTTTCAAAGAGGGAAAAGATACACGTACGCGCTGTTATTAATTATTAATAAAAGGAATTGCGCATGGTCATCGCCCCAATATTTCCAAACAAAAGAGATTTAAAGCATAAGAAAGCTGACGCATACAAGCCTGCGGCAAATCTCTCAAAAAAAAAAAAAATTTGCCTGCTCGAATTATTTTCATATTAAACAATAGTATGTAGGTATATTTGTATATAATAAAATTTTTGATAGTATAATAAAATTTTAAGATTTTTTTGTATTAATTAACATAATTCTATGTATAATCTATAAAATTTATTCAAAAAAGTGATAAATTTAATAAAAAAATTACTTTAGTAATGCAATTAATGTGTGATATTGTACACATATTCCGAGATTTTTATTTAATAGTATATATTGCATGTATAACGTAAAGTTTTTAAAATTTGATTTATAATCTAATAAAATTGTAAAATATCTTTACTTTGATGTAATTTTATATACTTTCCGCAGAACTTATTAAATTCAACAAAATAATTTTTTTGCCTTATTTCTCGTAAGTATTATATTTGCATTGGGTTCAATGAGTTGGCGCGACGATGCGCCTCGTTTACACTTTAACTCTGGCTATTAATGCAAAATTGCAGGCTCGTCTGCGCCAGGCTCGTTACTGCGAGGGCAAAAGAATGATTAAGCGACGAGACTTCAGAACGCGAATCTTCAGACCTTCACGCTTACCACTTGGGATCTCGGTGACGATAATCGCGTTTTCACCGCGTTACTTAAGAGCAAATTACATTGCGCCCCGCAGCATCCAATCGGTAATTTTTTGTTCGAAACTGCCGGCATTAGGCGTTATAAAGTATAAAGATGCCTTCACCTCGATTTCAAACTTTCATCGTCATTTATGCACTTTGCAATTTCTCTGCTATCGCGATAATATTAATCCATTTCTAATAATAATACGAGATGTTCTTTTTAAATAAAAATATATTTAATGCGATAATATGCACTTGAATATTATCTTTATGAAAAAATAAATATTAAAAAAGAGCGAGTGAATAAAAGATAAATAAATTTCTACAACTGAGCAAACATAAATTCCAGGCGTTCTAAATTATATTAAAAGCATTTATTTGTCAAGAGTATCACCGACACGATATCTGACTGAGACAGCAAAAAAGCAATATATTACGGAATGGTTATAAAATATGCCATTAAATGAAGCAGCTAATGTAATACAATTCGCGATATAAAGATAACGATCCGAGTGCGATTCCGAGGTTTATCTTCCTTAGCATAAGTCAAGCGTTGCGTTTGCATACGTATCCTCCTCGGATCGTCAATCCAAATCGCAATCCTGACTAATTACGCGCATAATTGGCGATTCGTTAAACGTCACGTCGGATATTGTCGCTGACCGTGGCGAAATAAACACGTGCTAATGGTGCGCGTGTGGACGCAGCTGCACGAACGAGGCCCTCTCCTGCCCTCCTCGGCAGGGCTCCTCCTCTCATCGGAACGTCATTCCTCCAGGCTCGTAAGAAGATATATCTGAACAAACACCTCGGAAGGAGATACCCTACCGGGCGGGCGCGTATCATTTTATATCACGTCTCCGTCTGCGCGAATCTATTGTGAGAGAGAAGAAGGGACAAAAGAAAATGCTTTTATCGTTCTACAATGAGAGGGAAAACTTTACGAATGTTAATTATTGTTTTTGAACTTTATTAGAAAATCTCGTATTAGAATTCCTAAAGTTCAGAGATAATTTTTCGATAAGAATTTTTTTGTATACATAAATAGTCTGTTAAAAAAGAGACAAAGATTTCATCAAATATATAATTTATATGTATGTGTGTACATCTATAAATTCATTTATTACACACATATTTAAATTCTATCTAGTAGATTAGTTATAATCTCCAACGTATTCCTACGATCTCATGAAAGCAGATAAATCTCTGAGAGCGGATAAATCTCTCGATTGAGAAGCTTGCGACTGATAAAGAAGGGAAAGATTAGCGAAAGAGCCGGCTGCGCGTTCATTCCGGCGCAACAAGTGCACGTAGGATGCACTTAGAGTCGGCCGGCGAGGAGGTGGGGTGAATCGAAAGGGGTGTAGAAAGATGAAGAGAGAAGCGACGGAATTAAATGCACGAGGAGGGGGTTACAGCAGGCGGGAGAGAGCACGAGATCGGCACGCGCCGAGTGCAACGATTCACTCCGCGAGAAAGAGGGAGAGAAAGAGAGAAGTGAGGGAGGAGGGGGGAGGGGGGAAGGGGAGGATAAGGAGAAAAAGAAAGGGTGAAAGAGCGAAAAAAGGAGAGAAATCGACCGAGAGATGCATCGTAAAGAAGGCGATGGATACTCTTCGTAAAATCCTCAGAACGACATTCCCTACTTCTCCTTTTACTTTTTCTATTTTACAAACGTGTTCGCGATCGAATTTACGGGTAAAAGGTGAAGAGAGGTTCGTTCTCTTCGAACGATAGAATTGCGAAGTTGCAGTTGGAATGCACAGGCGTGTCAATAAGTAAAGTGCATCCGGGGACTTACCGGACTGCACAGGTCGCCGACTGCAGGGGGCCCGGCTATTTCTTTTCTCCATCCCTCCCCCCTATATATATATATATATATATATATATATGTGTGTGTGTGTGTGTGTGTGTGTGTGTGTGTGTGTGTGTGTGTGTGCATATCGTACAACCTGCCGACCTCATACATCGCGAGGTGCAGCGCGGCCTTGTCATGCAAATGAGAAAAGTGCAGTCGAGTGCGCACGCGCGTATGTCCGCACCCCGTCCGATGTTATGCGGAAATGCAAGCGGCGCCGCAAGCGTGCTTTCAATCGTACGTGACGACCGGTACATGCCCGAATGACTCCTTTAAAGCGCTCGATGCAATGTTCTCTGGGGTGGACGAGTGGCGCACTTGCCACTCGTTCAAGATGAATTATCGACGCACATACATGTATGGAATTAATTAACATTATGAGCAAAAATGCGACGCAAATTTCAATGTAAAAAAATTCTTTCATTCGCACTTTTTTATCATAAGTCATGAGCTTCCCGTAGGTCATGATAAAAATTATTCTCAAAATATTTTAAATTTCAATTTCAATATAATTTTTTTATTTTATACTTAAAAAAATGATAATTAATATATATATATATATATGTATATCCAAAATGATCGGACGTTCTTTTAATAGCAAAAGTATAGAGATATAAATAATTTTTTAATTTATTATAGAATTATGAATTATCGGAAAAGAAAGGTTTTTCGACTAAACTTGACATCAAAACTATATTCTTTAGTTATGATCAAAACTATATTCTTTAAGTGAAATTTATTTTATAAAAGAATTTGAAGCCTAGTTATATTACAAAGATATATGATAGAAAAAAATCGATTTCAAACTGACTAAAGAAACTGCTACCAAAAGAATGTTCGACGGTTTTGGGACACTCTATGCAAATCACCAAAGAAATATATAATGTTTTCTGTAACATTAATAAAAATAAGATAAAAAAATGCTTCAATTTTCATAAAAATATTTTCGATAAATCGGAGAAGATAAAATGATGAATCAGTTCGGTGTTGACTGATAGTTTCGTCAGTATTTTCAAGCTGTCGCTCGTTCGATCGGTTTCTGTCCGAGACGCAGTGAATGGAGTAACGCACGCACGCACGGAATAATGCGCATTGCACGTGTTTGCATTGTACGCGGTGCGCCGCAAAACATCGAACGTGCCTTCATCCGCGGCGAGTATTGCGGTCGCGAGACGTCTTTCGTCCGGCATATGCACGAATGATACGTGGAACGATTAGTACCACGTGCCGATATGAGGAATCGTAACGTGCGGCTGTCAATGGGACGATGCGCATGTGTCGACAAGCCGCAAGTGTGGCCGGCAAACGCACGAGTTTCGTAGAATTGTCTCAAGGTAATGCAAAAATTTTTTAAGGATCGAAATAATTTTTAAAAATTTTTAAGCATCGTAGAAAAACGGGTTATTTTCTATAAGTAAATTATAATAACGCATATGATCTCATAATGATTTGATATGGAAAAAGCATGCTTAATTTGGGACGATAATTCTTGTTTAACTTTCTTACGAGATAGGTTGAATTTTTCGTTTTTCATCTCTCCATTGAATATTATAATTGAAAATATATAAGATATTTAAAATTCTTATTAATACGTCACAAGTAAAATAATGAAAAAATGATTGTAACGATCTTTCTTATTTGATTAATTTAATATTTGCTTGATTACATGTACATAGGAAAGAGCATGTCTCAAGTGAGCGCAATCGTTACACTCCGACATATTTACTTTCTATTATAATTTATTAAAGTAATTAAATTTTCCTACTGAGAAGCAAGTAGTGATTGTTTCTCAGAGCTTAGCACAACAATAAAACAATAATAAAACGCGGATAAATTTCAAATTATCGTATTCGATTAAATTCAGAACGCGAAGGGATTAAAAGCAACCGAGGCGCGCATTTCGGCAAAATTGAAGATTCACGAGCTTAGGCATCCGATCGGTTCTCACACTCGCGGGGGCTACTTACGGGCGTAAAGGAGAGAGAAAGAGAAGACCGATGTGTATATGTATATATATATATATATATGTGTGTGTGTGTGTGTGTGTGTGTGTGTGTGTGTGTGTGTGTGTGGTAGGCCGGAGCCAGTTAAAATAGAATCGGGAGCACGGTGAATCCCATGGAGGGCATTGTCGAGGGGCTCGATCTCCAGGAGGGTTGAGAGACAACCCGCGGGCTTAAACTAGTTTCCGCTCGTACCAGTTCGCCACTTCCACACACGCGGGCTTTCTCCTCTTTTTATCCCCCCTCCCCCTCGCGCACCTCCTTTGCTGTTTTTTCTTCCACCAATGTAAGCGCGCGCGCGCGCTAATGTCGCTTTACATTTGAAACATATCGGCTTATATGGAAATGAATGTTTAGCCATGCATCGGCTCCTAAACATCAAGGAACGACGAGCCTCGCCGCTGGAAACGGCGCGTCTTTGACGGCATATATGTATATGCAGAAGACAACTCGGAAGTGATACCCGTTTTCCTGTCTCTCCATCCCTTTTCATTATAGAGAGTATATAATAAACTGCCGCGCTATATACACTTTCGCATCTCGTCTCGCGAAGAGAGGCTCTCTATTCTCGAGTAACGATCTCCCACGGCGTACGATGTTAGGTATAACGACGCGGGATTCTCCCGCGTGCGATCGTTGCAGAAGATCGTTACGTTATCTGCGCTTGTCATATTGAGATTCGCGGCCAAGCATTTGCGGACAATGCTCGTTTAATTTACACTCGTATGTATTTATGATCGTTACCAGTGCTCCCCGCTCGGATAATCTCAAAGTCATCCAGATGAGGATGAGATTAAATAAATGTAAATATGTCTTGGCTAAAAGAAATGCGAAGATGGTTCTGCTTTAAGTTTGTCTGGGTGAAAGGTGATATTATTAAAGAAGCGTTTCATCTATATATCCTAAGAGAATAACAATTTTAACATGTTCATACTTTTACAAGTTTTTAGAAAGCAATTATTTTATCTAAATAATCACCTACATATTTTTATCCGGATAACAGAAAACATGATTCATCGTTAGTAGAGAAAGAAATAATCTGACATGCAAGTATTAGAAACAAATGTAATTGCATTCGCGTTTTGAGATAATTTTTAATCGCTCCTTTAAATTTTTAACTGATAAAAAAAATAATGATTATTTCTTCTATTCTGCAAAAATACTATGTAAAAGACCTAAATCTAGAATTTTCTTTCAGAATTCACATGACCATAATTAACTAAAATATTTCTAATTGCAAGACAACATGATAAGTACATTTTTCACTTACTCAGACAAAAAAAAAATAAAGGAAAAAATCGGATGTGCCAATCTTTTATACCCATTAATAAATACATGATAAAAGATGCAACTGCGCATCTAGATGCGCACATATTATATATTATCCATTACGATTATTTATCATTCGCTCTTTCCTTTCTTTAATTGGCATTATCTTCGGTCGAGCATATTGAATTTGGTTGAATCCTCGGCTTATGCGATGGCACGTTTGCGAGGCATCGATAAGACCGCTTTAAGCTGGACTAAGAGCTGGAGGAGGAGGAGGAGGAGGAGGAGGAGGCGAAGGAAGGAAGGAAGGAAGAGGAGGAGGCTGGCGGCGCGTAAGGGATGAAAGGATGGAGAAAGAAACGGAAAGTGTGAGCGGGCAGGAGATGGTGAAATAACAGATTGCAGTTGTGGCACGAGCGAGAGAGCGCAGCCTGCCGGCTCGCGAGCAAAAGGCAGGTGTCACATTTTTTTCTTTTTTCTTTCCCGAATTGCCCGCCGTCTCGGGAAAGAGGCTGCTGCAGAGGCTCCCAAACTTCGCTACGCAAAAACGTGTCGTGTCTCTCGAGTATTTGGGTTAATAATCCTTCTGGTATAACACCACATATTTTTATTTATTTATTGGAAAAGAAGCCTCCTCGGCGAGTTGTTGTCTAAGATTATTATCGTGCGGAAAATTTTTATGAGTTTATTCTACTCTTGCACAAACAAAAAGAGTTAAGTTAGTAAAAAGAGAAAAATTATTTATTTAGATAGATTAATAAATTATTTACATAATTTAATGTAAATGAGAGAGAGAGAATTGTGCAACGAATAGTTTTGCTGAATTGAAAAAATAATATTTTATGTGGATCTTTGCGTTAAATAAATCATTCAAAGCAGTTACATCCTGATTTTTTTAATCCCAAAATCTAGATAAAGTATTTTAATATATTTATATACATTATATATAAATATATATAAATTATATGCCTTACATATATTATAATAATTTTGTAAATTTACTTGCAATAGTAACGATTATGTTACATGTGTTATACAAGATATTCAATAGGAAAGAACAAAAGAGTTATACCTATTATAATTATTGTCTCGCCAAATAAGCAATTCATCGCACAAAGTACGAAAACTCATCATTCGCAGCACACGAAAATGCCGACCGTTTTATGATAACGCATTAACGATGATATCGCGACTCGGCGCTCCGTTATCAGCGCGCACGTGAAACCCTGCTGCTATTTACAATAAAGATACGTACCATCGATCCGTATATACGTGAGCATGTAAAGAGAGAACAAGTGAAATGTATAAGTATAGCTACAAGTATTTTTTTCTTTTTCATGCACAATAACACGAACACACAATGCTACAGAGTTGGCGCATATGCATACACGATTGCGCATCCAAATTATTTTATTTACGTCAAACATAATTTTGGACTTTTCCTTTTTTGCGTTAAGATAATAATTTTTTGTAATCATAAATTTTTCTAGAAAATTTCACAACCGGATTATGTATTTATCGTTTCCATTAAAAAAAAAATATATATATGTACAATATTTTATTGTATATTTAATTGTAATCATGGCTAGTTTGATTAAAAGTTAATAAACTTTACGAGTTCATAATTTTCGGCATTTAATGTGTAACCAATAATCTTCAAACTTTATTTTAATAATAAGTTAGATATGAATTAAATAAAATTTTCTATTTCGATAAGAGATATAAATTTTTTTATACATATATAGTGATTTTTTATATTTAAAATACATAGCATGCAAAAGTTTAAATGATTTTCTAAATATAGTAAAACTTCTTTATGGTCTCTGCTTTCGTTAGAAGGCATGTTTTTCCTCTTTCCTAGCTGACATTAAATTTGCATAGATATTAAAAGATTCGCTCTAAGGTAGAAAGATCGTTACATTCTTAATGGCAAACATCTTTCTTTTTCCTCGCCATCTCTCTCTCCGAGAAAATTTCGAATAAGAAAAAGAAATCTATGATCGCATCCCCCGATCGGATTCAGGCAAATATGACGGGGGCGCGGAATGAGTTCCACTGCGGGCGATTTAATCCGCGGCGATTTTTGCCCGAGCACGTTTCGCGCACGTTCGAGAGTGAAACTCTGCTCTACACGCGCGTTTTACTCACGTGCGGCCAATTATGCACCTTGTTACGCGCAGTATTACGCGCGCCTGCCCGAATCTCTCTTCTGCGATCGGGCTTCGACGAAGCCCGGGTTAACGAACCTTTTGAAGTTCCGTATGCGCGCGCGGGCAAAGGAAGAGAGAGAGAGAGAGAAATTAAAATAAGCGACGTTCCAAGTGCGATCGGCTCGCGTATTAGCGAGGACGATCCCCGATGGGCCGCTGAACTTAACGATCGAATATTATTAGTAAACAATCTGCCCGTGAAATTTACGGCGATCAATTAGCGGCCAACGGTTGAGCGACTTTATTAATTCCGATCAAAAGCGAACAACAACGATATCACGCGTCACACGCGATTAAAATTTTTCATCATCACATGCGATCCAACGGCATCGGCAGATATATTAAAGAGAGAGAGAGAGAGAGAGAGAGGGAAAGAAGAGACATCGACGAAATAAGATAAAATAACGATAACGTACTACGATGATAATTTTCATTTACGAATTTATAAAAGAATAGAAAAGAGATTTTTATTCCTCTCGTAATTCTTCTCACGATCTCTGTAGAGGCATAACTAATCGTGGTCATTCATTTTAATTTAATTGTCAGAATAATTGTGTACGACGTGATTATTATTTTATAAAAAAAAAATTGGGAAAATAGCTGTAATTGAAAAAGCAGCGCTCGTGGCTCTTTTTGTTCTTTTAAATCTATTATCGCATTATTCAAAAGCCATGCTTTTTCGTTTGCGTGCTCTTAAGGGAGAAATTTTGTTGACTTACCGTTTCTTCGCCGAGCTGGCTACAGACGGCTCTACGACGAGCGAGGATCCGAGATAGGTATATCCTGCAACGAAAAAACAAAGGAACAATTTAGATGCATTCTTAAAGTTGCGCGGAGAATTTATGTGAGCGTAACGATATAACAAGGTGGCCAGTAAATAAAGCGATTACCAATGTCGGACCGAATCTTGTAACAAAATCTACATTGCAACAAAAAGTGTATTCTTTCGTCTATTCGTATACTCAGCAGCTCAACCAAAAGAGGAAAGTTAACGGTTTAGACTGATTGATGTGTAATAATATAAATAGCACAAAATAATTCCTCACACACAATGAGTATAAATAAAATAATATCTATAATTTTATTCTCTTTTTATTATGCGTGAAAAAAAGGCAAAGGTTGAATTATTCTATTATTAAAACTTTCCAAATTTATTTCTTCTTTGTAAACACTTGTCGATATATAATTTGTCGATATATATATATATATATATATATATATATATATATATATATATAATATTAAAATCATATTAAAATTATTTTTGTTTTTACACACATGAGTGTTGTATAAATATATTAAAAATATCTCGTATCTTTCATAAATAAGTCTAAGAAATATTCAGGAAATATTGCTCGTTTATTAACTTTGCGATACGATAATTCTCTTTTATAATCTTAGCACGATTTGTTTTTTAAATTCCAATGCTACTTTATTACATTGCAATGACATGCCACACTCGCTTTAAATTTTCCAATTATATTCTCGTCGCATATAAAGTTCCACGACTGTTTGAGTATTTTCGCCGTGATTTTCTCATGTCTCTCAAGTCGAACGGCAGAATTGGATCATTGGGTCACATCGTACAACCTGTTTGAGCCGCAACCTCTGACCCCGAGGGTTCACGACGAAACGGAGGAGAGAGACGAGGAAGCTTTTCCCATGGAAAAACATAGTGGCCGGACGCCGAGCGCACCGGTTCCGCGCCCGGTCGCTTCCGGGTTCCGGTATCGCACGTGTTCGGTAACGGCGTAAAAATCGCGGCATCAAGCCGACCGAGAAGCTATCACCGGCTACAACCTCACTCATATTCTAATCAGGATCAAAAGGTTATGTGAACCGTCGGGCATTTTGGCGTTCGCGACAAAGACGAAGAAAGGGAAGAGATGGTTAGAAAAAAAGCAGAGAGAGAGAGAGAGAGAGATCGTGCAGATATATACACGGTGCGCACGTATTTCCTTTCGTTTCTTACGTGCCAGGTGTCGTTTACCGGTCAAGCCCATCTAATTTCTCATGACCGGTTCTTCGCCGCGCGAATCGCGAGCAGAATAGAATTCGCGAATCATTCTCGCGCGTCGAGCGGCCGTTCGACTATAAGCGCTCGTTAAGCGAGATCCCTTGCCAGGTATATTGGACTTTTTGCGATTTCAATCGTCAAAATCAAAATTAATCGCTTCGTTCGTCGCTCTTAGTATTCGCATTGTTGTATTATTGATCAATTATAATTGCATTGTTAATTATCCATACATGTATAAGGAATCATTCTCCTTTTTAATACGATTTGTTTATAAGCGATTAATTAATTGATCGGAATAGGAGAGCGATATATAAAATATACAATCAAATAAAATATTGTTAAAATTATAAATTCCCAATTGTAGATTATATATATATATATAATAAAATGTATTTTATATAATTACAAACTAACAAATTATAAGTTTGTGCAAGTAAATAAATATATTTTCTCAAATCTAAGCATTTTCTCTCTTTTGAAACAAAATTTTATTCGTTATAACTAAAAATTAGATTTTTTTGTGGTACAAGAATGAGGATCGAGTGGCAAACTAGAGTTTATTAGATGCGCTCAACACATACATACATCACATGCAATAAAAAAAAATATATATATATATATATATATATATGTATAACGCGGTTGGAGCTGGCTTGAGAGAATTCGAATGAATCAAAAATACGAATATGAAATGGAACAAGGAGAATGAAGTAGCAGAAAAATGGCGCGTTCGCGTGTTCTTCTCGTCAGCGTGAGAGATAAAGAGAGATAGATGGGATGGAAGGAAAAAGAGGTGTAGCATCTAAATAGCTACTTAGTATGTTTCGCGTCAGGTCTCTCCCCTCGCCAGAGTTGACCAGCAGTAATAATATTCGTAAGTGTACCTATATGTATAGAGACGAGTGTGCTCGAAAGACCGCGTTAGCCAACAGGTTTCATGCGAAAGCCAATTCGGCGATAGGCGAGAGAAAGAGAAAGGGAAAGGAGAGTGAAAGAGGAGAGTTGGGATACATCTCCTGACGAGACTTTAATTCGATTCTTATACCGCGTTAAATACGCCGCGTATTTTACGCCCGATTTCACGTGCCGTAAAGATGGGACGAGATTGCACTAGCGGGGTTAACTTTGTCATCATAAAAACCTAACTAAAGCGGAGTTTGACAAGCGATCCGATGATGCCACACAAAGTGACAGCATCGAAAAATATACGATATACAATAGTACGAGAATAATGACAATAGTAATTATAATGGTAATAATAATGTATAGGGTAGTAAAATGGAAATTTTAATTTCTATTTGACAGTAAAGAAATGAAATATTAATAATGTACTTGAATCACGTAATTGGTAGAAATTGACTATATTAACAGACTTTATAGTTGTCAGTATTTAAATATCTGAATTAAGAATATTGCAATGTTAAATGATCGATCATATTGTAATATTTTTCATAAGAATATATGCGATTTGACAAAATATATGAAATTATTACTGCTAAAATTAATATATAAAAATAATTATTATATAGCTCTCTTGTTGAGTTTTTCTAATTCAAATACTTTCATATAAAATTATACGATTATAAATAATACATTAACGCACTATTAATCTTCCTAATTATTATACGACATTTTATTATCTCTGAAAAAATAGTAAATGTTTTTCGTTTTGCGTAAATAAATTTATTTCTTCAAAAACTTTAATCTGAAAACTAATGACGCGTGCTTCGGTATCTGAGTAAATTAATTGGCGTGTAATATGTACGAAAACTTTCTTGAACGACAAGAGGAGGAGTTGTCGCGGCTTCGAAATGGTTCGCAAACTTCCGGGAAAACTCCGGCTCTCTTCGTTTCGGGCGACGGGACACCCGTTATACGCTTAAAATATACCGGCATCTCGTATGGGGCGCGTTGCGAAGAAATGCAGAAACAGCAGTTGCTATGCTAGATGGTACTACTCCCTCCAAAATACGTGCGCACGTACACACACACACAAACACACATACATACATAGATACGTACAAGCATACATTCTTTCTCTCTCCATTTCCTTGCGCGCGTGTTAATAGAGTAGATGCAAGAGAGCGATAGAAGAGAGAAGAAGAGAGAAAAAACGAGGAAAAAGCGAGATGAAGAAAGAGAGTATCAGCTAAAGAGAATAAGATAGGAACGAAGAAGAAACACCGCACATAGAGAAAGGGCGACGAGGATAGAGAGTATTTGGAAAAGGGCAGGGAGGAAGAGGGAGAAAAAAGAGCCACCGCGAGCGGAGGGATGAAGCGGGGGAAGGATATAGAAAGAGAAGAAGAGAGTGAAAACGAGATCGCGAAGGCAGCGAACGAGCACGAGGGATACGAGAGGAGATGATGACGAGTGAAAGAAGGAACGATGGAAGGGCGAGGGGGAAAGCGAGATGGCGCGGGGGCCCCCGTAGAGCTCCGAGTAGAGCGCGCGTGGTCCGGGGTCTGAAAGCGGGTTTTGGAGTCGAGTCTCGCGAGCCGGTGTATGTATTGTATAAATGCGGTGAACGAAAAGAGAGAGAGAGAGAGAGAGAGAGAGAGAGAGAAGCAGGAGAGTAGTAGGTTAGCAGGCGCTCCACTCCCGAGGGAGAGGTTGCTAGCGGCACATCTTGACGAACGAGCAGGATGGCAAGTGCCTTTATAGTGGGTCAGCACTAGACCTGGGCACCCGGCCAGCAGCCTTCAAGGTCTCCTTAGAGTGCGTGGCCTCCCTTTACCCTCTTCACCCTACCTCCCCCCTCCTTCTCTGCCTTGCTCTCTGCCAGCCCTTTTTTTCCCTACAACGAGCGGAGCCGCCAGGTAGGTGAGCTCGCTTCTTCTTCTTTTTCATCCTCTTCTTACCGGTTAGGGTTTGGTTAGATTAGAATGAGCTAGCGGCAAACTTAGGCCCTCTCTCCTCTCTCTCTCTCTCTCTCTCTCTCTATGCGGATGTAGTAGAAATGCCGCGCAACCTACCTAATATATATTCATTCGTTTTCTCTTTCTTTTCGTCTTTTTTTTTTTTTTTGAACCTTCCTTATCGCTCTCGTACCTTGCGAGCGAACGAGTCCCCTGACATACGGAACGGAGTTCGTGATGCTTTAGATTTTTTTATGCATTGTACTTTGTCTCGGAAGATGTGCAAGAATAAATTTTTAAGCGCTGGACGAATATTGTTTGTTCAAAGTTTCAGAGCTTGCTACTAAACTTCATGAAAGACTTCGTTACATTAGAAATTATTTTTCAGATATTCGATCGACTAATATAACTTTGTTAATAAAAAACTGTTTATATAAAAATATACACGTGCATATAAAAATATGTTTTTTTCAAAAATATAGTCAAAAATATTGAATTAATATTTCTCGAAATATTAAAAAAGAAAATGTATCAATTTTTACTATCATCTTTTTTTTTTATACGCGATTAAATCTATTTATCAAATACGCGGGAAGTGACATTTTTATAAAACATTGCCGGATGATAATGTTATGTCTACAGTCGAAAAGTGAGTGTAGAATGACAAACAAGGGCTCGGACGTAACCATATTAAATAACAGCTATTAAACACCGTTCCTTATTTGTCGGTTATTTTCACAGGGCAAACAATTCTTAAGGGAGAGAGATTGCTCGGTCGACGGATGCGAATCCCGGCCGGCGAGGCACATCCGAAGTGCAACGTTAGCGGTTTTCTATCTTGTCTGATGGCGATACGGGGCGTGAAGTTTCTCCAGTAGTCACTTGCCTCTACGCCTGTTTAACTACCCGTTTTTGATCCAAATTGTGGTTTTATACGCTTAAAAAAAAAAACACAACTTTTACATTATCTCATTTCTTCGTTTACTCTTATGAAAATATATTTTTTCTTATATAATATATTTTCGATGCTTATTTTATTCCATGAAATTCATTTTACGCGTTCTTAATTTATTCGTTACATCAACATCATCAAATATTCGGTATAAAAAAAAAAAAAAAGATTTATTTAATTCGATAAAATTACAAGAGACGTTCATTAAATAAATGCATTCTTCGCGCGGGCAACTTAATGATCTTTGCCGGGCATAAATGTGGAATATGATTAAAATTTATTTTTATATATTTGCTGCACGTACACGATTGTCGAGTGACATAATATTCAGGAAGAGGCAGGGAAGTGTCATAGGTGAAGAAAGACGAAGAGAATCCTGAGTACATCGGCTGCCATGAGTAAGTAATGAAATATTTGGGTAGCGCTGTGCGCCTCGGGAACTAGAATGGGAATGGGAATGAGAACAGGTTCCTGTTGCGCATTCTCTCTCTCTGTTTAGGTCGATGCTGAATACCGATGCCGTGGACACGGCGGTTGGCACGGTTAGGTACATAAATTACTATTGGGTTACCACTCTCTTTCTCTCTCTCTCTCTCTCTCTCTCTCTCGTTGCTTCTTCTCAGTCTCACGGAAATCCGCCTTTTGCGATCTGTGACTCACACGAGCCGATGCGCATTTGAATTGATAAGAACGGTATATCGGGAAAACGCGGGAAAAATTGAGATGACGATTAAAAAGCGATTTATTTTCGAAAATACGACAGAAACAGATAGTGTTTTCTGTTAAAAATGTGCGCTCTATTAAGATGTTTTTTTTTTTTTTTTTTTTTTCGAGATATCTCGATATACTTATACTCGTAAATAAAAAAAGCAATCATTCTGAATTCATTGTGATTAATATTAGAATGTTTCACAAATCGAAATAGATTTTATATAAATAAATGTGGATTTCTATTATAAATATAAATAAATATATATAAATAAATGCAAATTTCTTTTAAATCATAAAGCGCATTAAAAGAAAAAAAAAAACCGCATAAGCTTCTTGTCACAAAATTTTTGCGTTTCGATACCTCTCTCCACCATAAAAGTATCTTTCCCTTCAAATATCGCCTTCACAATGTGAAGTTCTGAACAGAGATATTTGGAAGAATTGATGCATTGTTTGACCACTTGTAAAACTATGGGACAAACGGACATGCCGGGGCAATAGTTGATATAAAAAGACGAGTAGGGATGGAGTAATTAAGTCGAAGGTAGCCTTTAAAATCAACGTGGTGACGCGATCCGAATGAGGATTACTCGAGGATAAGGTTTGTACGACTGCGGTCGCGTGATTTTAAGTAATATATCTTACCGAGGCCGTGTCGTGCTATCGGTGAGGAATATCGGTGAAGCCTCTTCCCCCCTCCCCCCTCCCCCCCCATGCAATAAAAGTCATCAGAGATACAGTCGAGTCATCTACGAGCTACAATAGCAAGTTTTTATTAATATTAATATTGCAAATAATTTTACATTCTATCAAATATATAAATAATAATAAATATATGTGTATATTCATATACACATATATTTATTAGTATGTATGTATATATTTATTTTTTTATGTGTATATAAATACATTTTTAGATTATCATTATTGCATTAAAAAAAAAAAGGGAAAAAAAAATCGTATTGTAGAATCTTACTCGCGATCACCATTTTTGTGTAAATATAATATTAATATGTGATAAAAAGGACTTTAGTTGTTATTAATTTTTTTTTTTTTTCAATGTTATTTTCCCATAGTGCTGATTTAGAAGGCTGCCTATTATACTTGGAAAGGTTAAAATTTTGGTCTGAGAAAAAGTATCGCGAGCTTATTCTCGACGAATTATTTTGGAATAAATAAAACTGGATCAGTTAGTCAATTCGACGTTGATTTCAGCGCGGTAAAAACGTAAGGCAACAGGAATCGTTTAGGACTCGGTTGGCCTTGTGGCTTCCTCTTTCTCGTTTCTTCAATCCCGCCTCTTTCCTCTCTATCTCCCGCATCCTCGCACCTTCTCGCTCATTCTTTCTCTTTATCTTCCTCCTTCTCTCTCTTGCTCTGTCCCTCTGGCCCTCTCACGCTGATCCCACGGCGTGAGAGCGGCCACACAAAGAGAGCACGAGAAGCACAATGGATTACTTAGACGGGTAGGTTAGTTTGCCGAATGAAGCGAGTCGGGCCCACGCACGTTAAGATAGGTCCTGACTGAGAATCCGGCAGGAAAGCGCGCCAAACGCAAGACGCTTCGCTCTTAACAACAGGACTAATTACTTTGGGACGATCCTCCACTTCGTTATAATACAGACGAATTTCAACAATATTATATACATCATACATTTTTTTTTATTCAAGGGTATTTGTGTATATTTATATGCATCTACGTATTTGACTCTTGTCAGTTACCTTAGAAAACAAATCTACGTTTTTTTATGCTTCGATACTTTCGACGTTTTTAATTAATCTAATATGTGTTTTCTTATTTTTTTTTTTTTAAATTACGTTATTTGTAAGGAAACCTACTCTCTATTAGTTGAAACGTAGGATAGTTATGCGAATAAATAATGAATTGGTATTTATGTGTAATGTGGAATATAGACACGCTGTGGTTTACTAAGCCAATTATATTCTACTTTCGACTAATTACTTCCTCTTCCGCAGCTATTTACACGCGTATGTATGTAAGACGTGCACATGCTTTTCACTTTTTATCATTTATAATATATGATTCATCGCAAATTTAAATTTTTATATTTTAATTCGCTGAAATTATAAAATTGAATGAAATATAAATCAAGAGGTAGTATTAGTTTTTTGATATTATGTTTGTCAATAAATTTAAATTATGAAAAAATTTAAGGATGCTCGATTAAATTTAGAATTGAGGAAAAAGAGTTGAACGAATCTCTAGTTTGCGCAAAGGATGTTCTAAACGCGCGAGCCTAACGACGGGTCGTCCTTGGTTCTATCGATCAAAAACGAGCTGCATCCGGCTCATACAAAAACAGCAAAAGCATTATTAAACATATATAGTTGCGATAGTCCGGTTTCACGTTTAATATATTGAGTTATAATCGCACGATCCGACACTATGTTAATTATATTATTTAAACTTGAAATTTTCAAAATTTTTCAATTTTTCGTATTATATATCATATATATTACAGTAGCTCTATTTTATTTACTACAAGTGAGTATATAATTTCAAATGTTTATTTTTTGATTACATATTTTTCCCCTTTAATAAAAACAGAAATTTTTTTTTAATTAAAGAAGAGTTTTATATATACACATATATGTATCAAATATATATATATATATTTATTTATTAATTTAAAATTTCTTTTCTCGAACAAACTGTGTTACAAAAATGAAACATCTTATTAATAAAATAAAACAAAATTAATGATATTATTTTTTTATAATTTCATTGAGATTTCATCTACCTATTGCTTATAATATCGGAAGGTGATCGCATTTTCAAATCTCGCGGCTCATCGCGATTTTAAAGCGCGTTTGTCAATGAAAGTTGCACGTGGAGGCGCGGAGATAACGACCATTATATCTGAATGGCGTACAAAGTTCAGAGATTCGGGCCGCTACGAAGTTAGGCCGCGTGCGCTTCACGGCCGTAAGCAAGAAAATGAAGGGAAGGCAAGCGCGTACACGCACATATGCACGCAATACGCGACCGCACGTCCGCGTGTCCGCTTTTTCTTTTTTTTTTTTTTTCTCTCTCTTGGCTTTTTGAAATCATTACACTTTATCTGGATGTAGAATAAGATGCCTCGCCAGATTTTTTCGAATGCCAGATCTCGTTTCTTATCCGTTCGTCCGGCGATGCCTTACGTCACGATCATTGAGAACGGAAATGGCAGATGCGGTATATACACAGCGCTATTTTCTGCATTTCGATTGATTATATGATAAAAAGTTTTAAAAGCATCAGGAAAGACCTCTTTTCCTACGCGAAAAAAATGATTATACATAAATACATGTGCCTTTCTAATATTAATTATAATTAGATAAACTTATTTCATTCCCAATCGATTTTTTAATTTATATATAAATTTATAATATATATGAATGCGTAAAGAAGGTTGAATTTTATATACTGAGTTCGAGCGGTATTCCTCGATATAGCTTCAATATTACCGCAGATCATTAATAACCGGAGAAAGCTCTCATCTCTCGCGACTTTCCCGAGAAGCGGCTCCGAGCACGCGGTGGCCGCCGTCGCAAATTCGGCGAGCAAAAACGAATCTCGGCAACGGGACGAGCGGACGAGGCGGAGAGGGGAGAGAAGGAGGAAACGCACATACAGCGAGAGAGAGAGAGAGAGAGAGAGGATCCAGGGTCGCGCTATGTTCGTTCGTTCGTAGATTAAATCACTCGGTCACTTTTCTTTCTGGGCAGCCGGCTGGGACAAAGGCCGGCGTTTCTGGGAAGAGACTCGACCCGAGACTTGAGAATTAAAATAATATCCGCTCGTTCGGAGATTAATGGCGGTGTGCCGATGTAATTTTTCTCGACGGCGCTGACTGCCGTCTTCCTCCCCCGCGTATTTGAGAAAGAAATAGAGCCCTCTTACACTCAGCATCGCCTCTCGATATTGAGATAATTCGAGTGTACGAGATGTGCCGGCGGATAAGGCGATTCTTCAAGTTTTATCTCGGATTACGTGCGACGCGTACGAGACATCGAAGTTACGTATCTTCGATCTACAATTAGGCGAGAATAATGAATACCGCCAAGTTTTTAATGCTTATCTGCGAGATACGAGATTACGCGACTTTCCACGTACTAAGCGAGGGGATAACGCTTTCATTTATTTTAACATGTTTTCGAGACTATCATTACTAAGGTTTCCTTTCTTATCATCGATAGTTATATTTTTTATTCAAGATTCCTTCAGATGCGATACACTCACATAGGTTGTATAATAAATTACCGGAATTATATGGTAAACAGTCATCATTCCAAACACGATTCGAAAAAATCATATAGATTACATGCGTATTGTTGGATCTTGGCCGGTTGCCCCTACAAACCCATCCGTAATTCTTATTTTTGTACGTTTCTCAGGGGACCCAGCTCGTTTTCTTATCGTCAACCGGGGATTGAATTACGACTCGATAAAATCTACGTGACTCACGTTCGATTCGACGCGGGAAGAACGTTGCCGCTTTGCGGAGAGATCGAGAGTATCGCGACGCAAATCGTTTTTTCTGTCATTATTGATGTCACTACGCTTCTCGCCCTAAGACGAAAGCTGCGTTCCCATTGTATTTCTCCTCTTTCGAACCGCATAAAATTAATTATAAAATTAATAATAAGATGAAATTTTGTATTTAATATAAATGGGATATAGATTAGTGTGCGTATAAGTCTAGTAAGCGTGGAACAAATATGTATGTGAACAAAAATAGAAATGAACCGATAAGAGCATAAATTATGAAACGTGACGCTGAAATGTCATTTATAATTCTAGATATTAAAAATCTTTGTTTCCTTGTTTTTTCTTCTCTCTCTGAATTTTGAATATATATGTATATGTACAATAATTACATGCTATAATAAAATATAATGCGACAATTATATAGTGTGATTTCTATACCTGCTCGTATTTGAATAAGATATATTTTTTTGAGAGAAAAAGGAAGCATATCTAATTATAAAGATTTTTCGGTTCAAATCGGAGGGGTCCATTTTACGCTTGAGACTCATAAGAGATTTCCTGAAATCGTAATTTTCCCGAATACAGGTCGACGATAGGAGATAATTCTTACTCTTCTCGTCTCCCTCTTTCCGTGAAATCACAAAATACGCGTGAAAAAGCAACGCAGACTACACATACAAGTGTCCCTTTCTCCTTTGTAACATGAATGAATACATATTATAGAACAAACATCGACATTTTTTTTCATGCAAATTTATAAAAAGTAGAATTTCTTTATGCTTCATATTATATATATATTTTTCTATATATATTTTTAATTTAAATAAATTCTCCTATATAATTTTATAAAGATTAATAATTAAATGTGTGTTCTTTGCAATGTTACATTTCATAAATAGAAAGATTAAAAAATTCTATCTTTTATTTAATTAATAATTTACTTTTATTATAATTTTAATTTATATATATATTTAATCCTTTTATAATTTTTTATATTATCTTTTTCCTCTCTGAAGAATAAGTCTTTTTAATATTTTATATTTCCTATTACGATCTCGGATTTTAATTCTCTCTTGTGCGGAAAATCGGATCTTTCGAAGCCGTATTCGGTGACACGTTCGCCAGCTCGCGAGCTATAAAATCACCGTTTGGCTCGCACAACCGAGAGGCAGGTGCGAAGGCGCGAGCCTCGCTCGTATTTTTCTTTTTTTTTTCTCTTTTTCGTTCTCCCCTTCCATTCCGAAGCTCGATCGCAGCCTCGTCGTCGCTTATCCTCGACGATGAATACGTCGTTGACCGGTTCATTGACACCTGTCGAAAGACTCGGGTTTCCTCTCCGCGTGTACCTGACAATTACGCGCACGTGGGCCGGTTCTCCGTCTTTCTCTCTTTCTTTCTTTCTTTCTTTCGTCCTTAACCCGCTCGTAACTCTTATCATTTATCGCGATCTTTCAATGCTTTTCAATACTGCGGCCATTAAATCCTAAATGAAATTTCTGTCAAACTGATATCTGCACAAATAGAATCAATCAAGCAACGAAATCCTTTTGTACCCTCACTTCCTTGAAGATTGCTTTGTCTCTTAAAGAAAGTCCGATAGAAAATTTCTGTCAACATTTTTGACAATCCGCGCTTTCAAATTTAAATTAAAAAAAAAAAAAATAAATAAATCCCGATTTTGTCATAAAAAATTTATCATCGTTTAATGAGGGTGAGAAAAGACTACGCTGGTTGGATATTCTCGATCTCAGTTTTACAAATTTGTTATTCGTTCTGAATTCATTGAGACTACTCGGGATGTTAATTGATCGATCTTGTCGATGAGTGGTGATTAGGAATTAACGGAACATCCAAAACGGCCGGATGGCTATCTCGATTTCTCAATAATTTCGCAAAAACCTCGTCAAAATTCACACTCGGACGAAATCTGTTCTCGATCGACACGCGCCTCTCTGACATTCTTCTACGATAATTATTTGACGATATTATTTCCTTTATTATTTATGTTTATGTAAAATAAGTTTATAATAAGTTTAAAAATATATTCTTATTTAATATTTAATAATATATTATATTATATTTTATATTATAATATATTATAAGATAATTAATTGTTTTAGAAACTCTTGCGTGGCATTGTAAAAAAGATAAAATAATCTGCCTTTTTCCTAAAATTATTTATTTTTGATTAAAATATACTGTTTAGTTTTACTGATATCACGTATATATGGAATGCGCAACAACGAAAAAGTAAATTTGAAGAACGAGATTCAATGGAACTCGCTTCATTGAAAAGGCTTTCCTTTTACTGAAACTCACAGAATCGAATGCCACAAATGTGGGCCGCATGGATGACGAATAGAAACACAGAGCAAAAGGGAACGACTTCGATCGCGACGCGAGGCGCTTTCGTTATGCCGAAAATTCCGGCGCGTTGTTTGTCAAGAAGTCAATGGCCGGGTATCTAAAACAAACACGTGTCTCTTCGAACAGAGCCGGGTGGAGGTCACGATAGACAAAGATATGTCCCCTTTTCAAGCAAAAAGAAAGAGAGAGATATGTATTTTAAGAAAAAAGTTTTCAGAAGACACAGAAAATATGATAAGAGATATATGAAGTAGAAATATATAATAAGATAGTGAAAAATAAATAAAATTACTTCTGAAAATAACGAGAAAAAAATTAGAATTGGATATGTATATTAAGGAAGACAAATATATTTGACAAATTAAAGTGATAAAAAGAGAGAGAGATGTGAAGATGTTTATTCCGTTATACGATTAAATCATATTGGGATCAGAGATTATGTAAACGTAGCGTATCTCTTGAGTTAATATAATAAGTGATACTCTGAGTTAATATAATAAGTGATACTCTTAAAACTGAATTCTCATAAAGCAATCGTGAACAAGTTCCTAAAATAAATGCGATAAGAGCGGGAGAAATTGAGAACGACAAATAGAGAACGACTGTTAACAAGCTCGAGATCGAACATCTGGATCGAGTTTGTGGAGAAAAAAAAAAATACATTTACTGCAATTTTCTTTTATCAAACCTTTCTTTAACAAAAGATAAACTTAAAGTACATACATAAACATCGTCGATAATAATCCTTTATCGACTTCCGCGCGGTTATCGCGAAATGGGATCATTTTACGTGATGGTAGAAAATGATGGAGAGGTAGACGCGAGTAAAGAGAGAAAGAAAGAGAGACACACACGCACACACACACACACATGTTACTGCAGTCTCTCTTCGTGGCGCTAAAGATAGCAACTTCCTTCCTCTTTACAAACGCACCGGTGTTTCTTTCAAGCTTTACTCGCGTCGATTCTGCTCCGTTTCTTTAATTTCGAAATCCCGCCAATTGAACGCAAATATATAACTTTCTGTTAAATAATTAATTGAAACAGATTATTTTTTTGCATATTATTTTTTAAATATTATTTCTTTGACGTAGAAAGTTAATACCGTTCAACGATCTCAAAATGTGTTTCGTATATATATATATATATTACACGTTTCCGGAGCATTATATCGGAGCACGATATAAAGGCGTGACGAGAACGTGATTCAGAAAGTTTGCACAAATATGTCTCCATATGTAATCGCGCGCGAGGAGCAACAAGTCTGAGACAGCTTTATTCAAGATTCATATCAATATTCACGTATAATAAATTGATATTAGTTAATACAATAATCGATATCACAGAACGATTCTTTGTTACGCGAGCCTTGGACAAAAACGCGCATAGCCGTGAGAATAATGTTACGTGCATGGCGAAGTCGTTTTGACGCAAGGTAAGATTTTTCGCGAACCTGAGAAGCGTTTAGAATTGAAAAAAACTGAGACAATTCTTACAAAAAGCTTATCTTACTTGAATTTCATTCGTTCGACAAAATGAAAAAGGGAGATTGAATTTCTTGTTAAAAAAATCTCGCAAAACCGCGTATTTTAACGCCAATAATTTAAAGACGTGGCATTTAGATAGGATTAAAAAGCGCTGATCTTAAAGAGGAGTTTTCATATTTCTTTAGGTATATAATATAAATGATACGCATCAATCAGGTGCAGTGGATTATGACGGTTGATAATAATGCGTTCGTCGTCCGCTGAAAAACCATTATAATAATTGACGCTCTCTCTCTCTCTCTCTTTCTCTTATTTTCGTCTCTCTTTCGCCTCATGTCAGTTCATCTTGGAAAGAGCATCAAGAATTGGCAGGCCCGAATGCCTGTCTGCCCGGGGCCTGTGCGAGGAGAAGAAGCGAATCGTAAGGCCCCATCAGTGTCGGTTACCGGTGTACTGTTAACAGGTAACTTTTTTCGGGGGCAGGTGGTCCCCCCGAGCGGCGGGCACGCGACAAATCAAGCCCGGGCCCGGGCAGCGATTACAAAAAAAAGGAAGAAATTGCGCGCGCGGACATGTTTATTCGGTCCGCGTAAACTTACGTTAGGTTGGTACGCCCGGGGGGAGGGCTGGGGAGGGGAAGAGAAAGGTGCGAGAGAAAAATAATACCGAGTCATTGCACCTTTTTTTTTGGAGCTACACCACACCTCGCTTCTTCGCGAGGCTCACTTTCGAAGCGAGGTGCGTCGAATTACGATACACGTACCAGGAATGATGTGACTTTTTGCGTGACGAAAATGAAGCGCGAGGCACGAGTACAAACAGATTGACACGATGTGAGCCGTCTTAATCTTGGGCTTCGAAAATGTGTAAGTAACTTTCGGATTGGAATGGCTTGTTTACAGTTTTTGTTGTTTACGGAATATTTTCGTTATCATAAATGTGATTATTCTTTCGAATGCTCTGTTTGTTATCAATATTTTAACCTTCTAATACTCATGAGAAGAGTGTATATAGCGCATCGAGAAATTATAATACACATCCTCGAAATGATCGAGATGGCCGTTCAAATTATATTTTGAGATAAGAAAATGGAAACGTGAAATATCTCGAGCAAATGGGACGCCTCTTCAAGACGTTTTAAAAAGAAGTATATCGAGTACACAGGCAGTTTTGGATGCGAATAATGTATTCCTAGGAGCATCTGCTCGCTCTAGCTCTACATTGGTGAATGCAAATTCTCGCACTCGACAACAATATACATACATATTTACATAATATTTTATATTCTAATTTTATAAATATATTCTTTTAAAGATATATAAATTTGTAAATTATTAAAAATTAGATAAATAATTTTTTTCGTTTAGTAAATATGCTCTTTGTTCATATATTTAAAAATATTTATGATAGAAAATTAAACAAAGTATTATATATTTTAAATAGAATATTTTGCCAAAAAAGAAGAGCTTCTTAAGTTTCTCCAAAATTTTTTTACCTGAAAAAGAAAGGAATCTTATCTCTCTGTCAGAAATATCTTAAAAAAATACCATAAAATCTCAAAGAAAAGGGTCTCTTTTATTGCATGCAAGGATCAAAGTACAGAGCGATAAATGTGAAATAAAATAGTTTTCGAATATCTGTGGAATTATCTGAGATATTTTTGAGATTCTCATGCCTTCCCGATAAGAATAAGAAATCTTGCAGTAAAGACTTTAAGAAGATAACGGTTGATCGATTCGGTACAAGCCAGCGTGTTACGAGAAAAGAAGAAAGTGCTAGAGGAGGCGGCGAGAATGGAAGAATGTGGCAGCTTCCCGTTAGCGTCTCCGGCTCCGACTTTCGGCTCCGACTTATGCCTACGGGATCGTGCTGAGCAGAATGGCGTGCACGAACGCCGGCTGTGAAAGAGGAAGACGCATGCTGTGCACGCACATGCAGGCCACGACATAGCTTTATGGCGTGGCCTGCGGCCGGCATAGAATTTGCGAAAAATCTTTTGACCTTTCTCTTTGAGAAAATTCTCGAAAACTTTTTTTGTACATTTCAAAGAAAGAAAATTCCTAAAAAACGAATGAGGATATCTTCGTTGTTTGAATTATTAAAAATTCTCGAGTAGATTATAAACGATAGCGAGATATGTAAATTCGTAATAATAATATATGTATATATTGTTATAAAAATGTATCGCAAATAGTATAATTTTATTAGTTATATAATTTTTTTAGTAGTTATTAATTGTGAATATATTTTAAATATACTGTATATATAAATAATTATTCTATTATATAATTATTATTGATATAATTATTCTATATTTATAGTTATATGTTTTTATTATATATTTATAATTATTATATGTGATATATTGAAAGGTTTGTTTCAAAATTAAATATGTTGCGTAAGACCTTTCAATATTCAAAAGAAATTTGTCATATCATAATTGTAGTTAAGATATTTATGATTAAATATGAGTTTTTTTGCGGAAAATTGTAAATTAGACTCCACTGAAGATCTGTCAAATTTTTTATTCTAAAAAAAAAAGAAGATTCTATTCTAAAAAGAAAATATTAGAAAAATCGGAATGACACTATCGGATACTAACAAAATACAAATCCCAGGTAGCTAGATACTTTGCTCCGATACTGGCAACCGCTCTAAAACGATGCGAACATACGGCTTACTTGTTCGCTGAAGACAGAGCGACGTGCGAGCCGCCCAAAGCCCGATTAGACCGCGGCTCTTTGGTAGAGTTCTCTTCTAAAACCTAACTCAACAACCCACCAAACTAGTTCTAGCCTCGGCTCGTCTCGGTAACGTTCCTCGCGCGGCATTGTATCCGAGGATCGGCCCTTACGCTGCAGAAGCAACGACCGTGTATTGCTAACGAAACGTAGAGAGAGAGAGAGAGAGGAAGCATTCGCTCCGTGAATCGTTCCAAAGAGAGCCTCGGTCCCAGCTCTCCTTCCTGTAGCTCACTTCTAAGCAGCCCTTTCGCGCGCTCCATATATCGGTCAAGAAAATACAGTATACATGTATAAAGATATATTTTAAGAGAAGAATCTCTGAAAAATTTCTAGCATTTCTGCATTTTTTTTTTTTTCCTTCAAATATAAAACTCGATGCACTTGAGATCTTGATATTAACAGAAAATTGTGAAAAATGCAAAAGAATGTTATCAAGAAAAATCCCACGATATTAAAAACGCTTTATAATCGTCTCGAAAAAAATGATTCTTTTCTGTATAAAAAAAAAAAAAAATTCCTATATAAAAATTATGTTGAATGATAATCGTAATTATATTTAATTGTAAAGAATTATAATCTTGTTCTTTCAACAATATACATACATCGAATCGAATATAGTATATCGGTTTCGCATGAACTGTTTCTAGTAGAACGCGTCTGTGAATCGTGTTTTCCATTAGAACTGATGAAAATCGAGTTTCGTGCGTTTCTTCGTGCTCGAAGAAGTTCAAGGATGGAGACGTGGCCCCGAATGTATTAGCACAATGTGACGAGATGGGCGCGAGATGAAGCGTTCACGGGGAGTCCGTCAATGGAATTTATGATCTGAATATCAGAGAGGCATGGCCGCCGCGGAACGTGACGAGTCGCGACTAGTCGATTTTTCGACGCGGTGGCGAAGCGGAGGAGATGAGGTCGGCAGCTATTCGCGATGTAAATTTCAACCTCGGAGAAGACGGCGATGGCGGCGACGGCGGAGGCGGCGGAGGAGGAAGGGAACGCGTGGGGGAAGGGGTGAGAGGGGGTGGAGAGAGGAACGAGCGGGGGCGACGGCGGGAGCTTCATACGTCAAGCGCGCGCGCACCGCCATTCACGACCTTGACCACATTTCTTCTCTTCGGGAGAACTCGTCGACCGATTACCACTCGTCGCCGGGCGTGACTCCTCTCTCATAGTGCCGGTTCAAAATTCTCACGATCAACGGGATAAGTCGGGAACGTTAGATCAGGATTATATCAAGATGAGTCGGGAGAGAAATCTCGACGTGAAGTATATATAAGAGTTACATGCGATATTTAATATATAATTTTTCCTCTTCGAGATTACATAGATTCTTTGAAGGAAAAATATATTCTTTCTCCTATATATATTTTTCGTTAGAAATTTTGTTCAAGTTTCTCCAAACTGATTACCCGTAAAGCTATTATCAGTTATGAATGGATTTCTCGACGAATAAGTAGAAAAGTGTGTAAGAGTTTCAAAGCGTTTTAAGAAACACTTAGTTTTTTTTTTCAATGACTCTCAACGCGAAAATGTTATATCTCTAATTTTATAAATTATACGATATATGTCATTTAAAATTTCAAACGAATGTAAGAGTGGTGTAGAGTAGTAGCTTGGACTAATATTGCAGCGGACAATCTAGCGATTAACGGACGCGTTCAGCCGCCTAACGTCTCGTCACGCATAGTTAACTTTCATTTGGTTGATGATTTTTGCGTGCGTCACATGTGTAGAGAAGCATTTCGATAGAGAAAAGTCAAACTATAAAAATCTCTTTCCAGAAACGCGGTTTAGTCACAGAATTTTCCATTCGTTCTTGCATTTGCAATAACAGCTGATCTACAGATTTTTTCTGAAAATTTCTGATAATAAAGAGCTTCGACATTCCAAAGTGACTCACCGCACAGATTTAAGTTAATAGGATTTTCTCAAGCATAGCATATGTATATTAGATAACAAAATCTCTTTCAGGTATATAAGTAGTTTTTCAGAATATTGTTGAGGAGAAAGAGAGAAAGATGTTGCCTCCTGAGGAGCAATTAAAAATTTATTGAAAGAAAACGCTTTTCTCGGCAAGTGTTCAAATATTTATAGTCTTTCCGGAAGGGACTGTCTTTTGTTGCCTCCGCTCTATAATCCTCGAATACATGCTTGGTTTTGGCGGGAAGACGCTAGTCTCGTAATCGGAGCGATCGAGACGACGCGCGCCATTATCAGCGACTTATCGCACACAGACACGACCTTGTAGCATCAAAATTGGCGCCATTTTATCAATACGTGCCTCCGTCTCACCACGTGGATAATTTTTCCGCACGAGTTGAGCAGACGGAACTCTGTCTGTCGTTCCGCAACTTGGGAAAAATTAACGAAATACTTCTCTCAAGAGATACCGATTTGATTCAGAGGCCAAATTAAAGTCGAAAAAAAATATATAAAAAATCTGAATTCTCTAAAAAATTTGTAATCTTATAAGGAAATTATTTTGTGTTATTTTTGCCATCCTTGATTCACCGTTCCCAATTAATAATGTTTTATTCTGAAAGATTTGTGATGACGTTTCCAGCAATTTTCGAGACAATGTTATCATTGATAATTGTAAGAATTTAATTTTGCCGGTAGGTTTTAAAATGAGAGAAGATATTATCACATTTTTTTGTCGACATACTGGATCTCCCCGAAAAACACCCAGTCAGATTAGAAGAAATTTGTGCAAACGCCGAGCAAAAGACCGTTTCTTTTTTCGATAAAAATCGGAGATTCTCACAAATTTCGTAATCTCGTTCGTAAATTGAACCGAATCTTCGAGCCTAAGAACTGAGATAGATATAACGACACATGATATCAATCACGCACGTGTCCGTGCGGTTTTTGGCCAATATCCTCATTCTGGATGTTCGTTAAACTCGTCTGTCATAATCTGACAACGATCCAAACTGGATGCGATCAAACGTAATATTTGATAAGCACTCGTGTCACAATTTATCCATTTATTATATGTATTACCAGTATGATCGAGCGCATGGGACATTTTAATTGCTAATTATTTTTTTCACCAATTTTGTTTGCATGTATATATATATATATATATATATATATATATATATATATAAAACATGTATATTATTATAATATTCTTAGTTATCATAGAAATAAAAATATAATATATAAATATCATGTAAATGAAGATAGTATTTGAGACAGTTTTGCATCACCAATAAAAATCAATCGATGAGAGAGGCTATTCTTATATATAAATAACCGTCAATTGTTTATTTATCCAATAATTTATATCACTTTTGGACGATTTGATATATTATTAATATTATTATCCGAGCAACTAGAATTCTGCAATTATATAAATACTTTTATCTATAACTAATACTATTATTTTTATCAAAGTAATTAGAAAATTCAATTATTTATTAATTTAAAACATGAGATATTTCTCGATTTAAAGTATAAGACATCTTTAATAATATTGACAATATTGTTTGTCAGATTGAATCGTTATTTTGTGTCATATATACCGAAAGAGGCGTCTCTCTCGGACGTCATCCAATTTCACGTCAAAGTTCGCGTCTATCGAGAAAAGAAAAGAAAAAACAATCGGCGGTCAACTATCGATGTGACACGGCAATGTGACATATATTTTAAGGAGAAATCTTTAGCTAGACTTGTCAGGATATTTCGGCCATCCGTTCAAAAACGCTCGACAAAATATTCGCTTTAGCTTTATTTAGAAGCATGCTGTACGCAGACCTGTATATCCAATCGACGTTCTTATAATCTAGCAAGAAGCAGTATAAACAAAGCATGGAGATCAACATTCGTTTTCAGCGCGTGTCGTGCAATTATTCTCACTTTTGTCTCTTATTATGTGTTTAACACGAATGCAAAGGAGATGTAGGCAAGCAGTACTTATTATAAAAAAACATTGTATAAACAACGAGATATCGGATGATAATTAGACAAGAGTGAGAAAATAATAAAAAAGAAATTTTAAGTATGCATGTTTAGAATCTAAAAAGCAATTAGAATCTTCATCTCCATTAATCTACCATTTTTGCATATTGGCTATGACTTATATGACTAATATGGGAAAGGTTTGTAAGCTCTCAACAACAACTGGCATAAGCTTGGGAAAAAGCAGCAGCGTAGGCGGCAAAGCGATAAAAGCGTTTTATTAGTATACAAATGATTAGCGAAGTAGGCGCCCCTTCCTCTTCGATCTTCTTTTCTCCCTTCTTCCTTGATCATCGTCGTCATCGTCGTCGTCGTCGTCGTCGTCAGGATGAAAAGCAACGTGAAAAGCATTATAAAAGCGTGAAAGCTTAGCTGTAAGCAATGATTCATCTCATGTAGCGTAACGACTCACCGTTCAGCTTGTCGATCGCCCGATCGGCCGTGGACTGATCGGCACAATCGACGAAGGCGTAGCCGCCGCGTTTCACCAGGATCGTGGTGCACGCCAGGCTGTGCTCCTGGAAGAGCTGCCTGAGAGCGCTCTCGTTGCAATCTGACGGCAGATTGCCGACGTAGAGCTTGGACATGGTGGCTGGCTGCTCGCTTCTCGACGCTATGATGCCGGCTTCCACCGAGTACGCGGCGGCCTCGGTCACGTGTATATCGGTGTCTCGATGACGACTTGAATTAGACGGTGCGCGTGCGCACGGCGGACGACCGAATCCGAGTACTGACCTTGTCGTTGACACGGGGCCACCGTCTACGTGGACTCGGTGCGGGAAAGAGAGAGAGAGAGCGCGAACACGCGGACAGACGAGGATCACGAGGATCGCGAGAGCGGAGGACGATGACGGAGAAAAAGTGCGTGCGATAGTTGGAGGCAAGAGTCGGTTTTTGGGTTAAATCGCGAAGATCTGAAGACGTCCGTTGTTTTTTTTTTTTTTTCTCGCACGACGAGATGTATCTGCGCTGAGGAACGATGATACGTGGCGATGGATCCTGGCGATGGGACTCCCAGATGGACACAAGGACGAGACGATTGCGAACGCGGATCGCGTGCGGATCACGCGGAATGCACACACGCGGAAAAAAAGGGGGCGAAAACACGGGGGCGAGAAAGCACACGAGGTCCTTCTTGGATGACTTCTGGACGACGAGATCGATCCTCGACTTGGGCTCTTGGTTGGCACCTTCTTTTGTTTTCCGCTGCTAGCTTCCTCACGCCTCGACTGGCCGACTGCGAGCCGCTCGATCCGCGGATAGGCGACGACTGTGTGTGCGGTCTCGCTCTCGCTGTCTCTCTCCTTCTCTCTTCGTCTGCTTCGTAAACGCGGCGCTGTTGCGCGAATCTGACGCGCTTCCGGTGGCTGTCCGTCAGCAGCTCGATCGCAGAAACCGACGACGACGATGGAGACCGGTCGGCGTGTCCTCGCAGAAATGGCTCACCCCGATTGCTCCGAGTTTTAAGGGACGCGCGCGTTCGCCAAAATCGTCGTCTCTCTCTTTCCCTCGTGTCGATTTGCGGCGTGTCCAAGATTTCCCCCTCTCGCTCTCTCTCTCTCTCTCTCTCTCTCTTTTTGCGACAACGACGCACCTTCCTTCCACAGGCTCTCCTCTCTTTGGTTAGACCACAACGCGACGGGATTCTAAGGGGCTCTCTCGTTCGGCACATTGTGCCCCTCTTTCACCCCTTTACCTCCCAAGATATGGGGAAGGGGAGAGGAATCGAGAGAGAGACTCGATGCAAACTCCTCTCTCTTCCTTTCTTTTTAGCTAGCCCTCTCATTCTCTCTCTCTCTCTCTCTCTCTCTCTCTCTCTCTCTCTTTCTCTTCTTCTTTTGCGAATTCATCGCTTGTGCATGCACTCTCCTGTTTTCTTCTCTCTCTCTTTCTCTCTTATACGCGAACGCAAACGAGCGGGAAACCGACTCGAGATACGCCGGCAATGGAGCACCGATTGGCCGCTCTCAGACCACGTGGGTGACCCCACCGACTCTCACTTCTGCTCGCGATTGGTCGTTTTTCGCACGCCGGTTTTCGCAGCCGACGTGCGTCTGCGTGCGTGCGAGCGCGTGAGTATGCACGCTCGTCGTTTCTTGTCTTGCCCGTGTTTCTTCTCGCTCTTTTTGCCTCTCTCTCTTTTCCTTTCGCTATCTTGCGCCAATTGCGCGCGCACCATGAACGCACGTTGCATAGACGCATATATGAGTGCGAGTTCTACTCGCGCCTCCGCGCTAGGTTTGCAGAAATCTACCGGGTGGTTTTGGAGAACGATGTATATCATGAAGAATCTTGTGTATCAATTAGACGAAAAACTTCCGAATCATTATGATCGTTAAACGAATTTATTATAAAATTCTATGTTTCTATTGTTATTTTATAACTTTTTCACACGAAAGAATAGAAATAAAAATTTTTATTTACCAAGGTATATCTTATCTATATTTTAATAAAATTGTTTTTGAAGATTTTTCTAAGAAGATTACTCACACATATTTTCAACCATATATCTATATAAATTCCATTAAATGTTATATAATTCTGTTAAATGTTAATATTTCACACGTAAAGTATTGCTAAAAAAAAAATTATAAAAGCTTAATAAATACTAATACGTTGTATGTAAAATACAAAGCGATGTAATTGTATGTTACTTGATTTGTGCAGTATTTGTTTATCTTTTAACGCTATTGATTCCATAAATTCAGATAAATAATGACATAATTATGGATATTATAATTACAGGACTACAAAGAAAATTCTCATGTAAAAGTTTATTTTTTAAATGTTTATCTTGCAAGCGTAAATCAATTTATAAAATAATAAAATCAAATGCCTAATTTCACAATAAAATGAGTTTTTTGCTCATCTCTTTTTTTTTACGAAGACTTCTATTTTTTTTATATATAAATATTAAACTTGTACGCAAAAATATTACAAAATTTGCAAAGAGGAGTTTACGTAACAATTTTCTTTGAGATTCAATCGAGCATCGTATTATGATACGTGCGATACTCTTCAACGTCCTTAAAAAACGTTTGTCATGAGGAGGAAACGCGAAGGATAATAATATTCAGAGCCGTGCGAGTTACAATGTAGGACGAATTACAATATGAAATGCCGTATGTCGGTATTCCATTAAAATTAGGCTGCCGAGGAGAGCATGCTAATTATTCCGCGGGCTCTCTACAAAAGTTCTTTCGCCCTGGTTCTCTCGCCCGACGATCCCGCCGTCCTCTCCCTTCTTCTCTCTCTCTTTCTGCTCTCCCTCCTTCTCTCTCTCTCTCTCTCTCTTTCTTTCTCTCTACGTGCACAGGGATAGACAAATCCCACTCTTAGAGTAGTGTGTGCACCTCTCACAAAAGGGGTGGAGTGAGACAGCTGGCCGTGTGCCCAGGGTCAGGGTGCTGCGGAGCCATGGAAGAGGGCGAAAAAAAGGAAGAAACCGCGCCCATGTTGTTTCTATTCACCTGCCTGTATTCGAGCGATGCCGAGCGAAGACGTTGTTAATAAATTACGATTAATTAGCGGGGAGCGAGAGGCCGCCAAACGACCGCGTTTAATTACGGCGACGTCAACGACACCATCCACGTTGTACAATTCGCACGCGTCATTATTTTGTCGACGCGTTCACAGCTATCCGAGAAGGTTAAAAGGGCCAATATCATCTATTGAGAATTATATTTAATATATAAAATGAGACACTTTTATATGAATTATGAACTTGCTGTGAATTGAAAATGTCTGGAGTTAAATATCATGCTAGAAATTAATTTTTCAAATATATGCTTATCTTCTATTACTTCTATTAATTTAGTGTATCAAATATTTAATTTAAAAATGAGCAAAGTTTATAAATATATACGTGTATATCGTAAAAGATTGTAGATAGAAATTTAATTATTTCGTTTTGCTTAAATGCTTATATATTTTTTGTTAACTTAATTTACTTGCTTTTATTTAACTCGGCATTTAAACTATGTATAAATAAATACTGCAATTATTGATTTGTTGATGTCCGTGAAAGTAATATAATGTATACGAAATTGTTAATATAAAATAAGTAGTATTAATAAAATATATTTTTTTTTAATTAAAAAATTTAAACGCAAATTATCGCGACATGTACTTTATCTTACAAATTTTCAGCAAAAATTACACACTTCTATTGTAAAATATTTGGAAAAGTGCATACCTATCGCGCGTGCTTTATATCTTCATGAATAAGAAACTACTGCGCTTTATTAAATTCAAAGTAATCTATTTCGCTTGTGATAATTTTTTATAGAGTGAGAGACTCGCTTTATAAGCTTGACCCATTAAATTTTTTCGATAGTAACTTTACGCACAAAGTTTACGATTTAATTTTCTTTCTTTTTCTGTGTCAAATTTTAGCACAAAATCTCAACTTATTGTTCCATTTTTCCCTGAACTTTTCCTTTAATAAAATCTTAATGATCTTTTGTATAAAAATTTTGAACATTTAATAGAAATTTCTAAGTTTCAAAATATTTATACATATACATGAGTAAAATACCGATTACAATATATTTATTTATTTAATCGGCATAAAGAAAGTGTGCATATATGTTTGTGTGTAAAAAATATTTAGCAATTTTTCTTTTTTCCCAACCGTTTTCAGTTTTTTTGACTTTTTTCCTCTCTTCATAATTTTTTTTCCGATTTTGCAGTAGCCCCATACGCTTTGTAGAGGTGACGTGTGACGAATTCGTTCGATTCCTCGTACTTCGATTTTCGCAGACCATAATCGCTCCGTCTCTTTTCGGCAGATAAAAGAGACGGAGGGAAAATCTAGTGGTCGGAAAATGAATTGGAAACAGGCAACGCGGTCTTGTGGGTCCGCAGCTGCGCCATGTGGCAAATGTTTCCAGCCGGGTCTGCCGAAGAGAGTGCAATCTGCCCCCACGATGGTCGCTCTTGACAGGATGCAACCAGAGAGCGACTATTTCCCATGAGACTTGGAAAAGAGAGAAAATTCGGGAAATGGCAGTCTCTAATTCGAATAGAATTCGTACAAAAGTATTGATTCCGATCGTGTTTTCCCCCTCATAAAACCGAGCATTTTCTTATTAAAGAGATAGATATATTTCTTGATAAGATAATTTCTTACTTTAATATATATGTGCAAGTTGTGTGCAAATATTAGTGTATTTAAAATTATTACAAGAACACACATAATACACACACAAATAGCACTTCAAAAAATGTTAAATGTTAAATTATTCTTGGATTACTTTATAATTTTTATTGCAAGAGAATAATAATTAATAAAAGAATAATATTAATAATAGGAGAATAAAAGTATTGTGTCTTTTATACGTTTGTCATACATATACTTTTATCGTAATCAAATTTTTTAAATTTTTTAAAGAAAATTTACTTAAAACATCATTATAAAAAATAATAATATTGCTACACATTGTTAATTTTGAGCACTTAAAAAAAATTAAGCTTTTACATCGTCATAATTGTATTCATTAATGTACCGACCGGTAAAACAAACTTTTTAATATTTCTTCATAATTTTGATATTTATTAATTTTTTAATTTATCTTTATCTTATAAAAAATGCTTATTCGTGTATGTTAAAAGATATACTATATAAAATATATTCTATTGATACGCAAAAAGTATAATAGACCGAATGAACGATACTACAATCGCTGCAACTGGCATCGTCACAATATTGAGCTAAAATTTTATGGATAAAATAAATAATTTCATTCTCTATAGAAGAATTTTGAAATTGTTCCCATTCTTACATTCTTTAATTTTCACACTTTGAAGTAAATTACCAGCGTATCGTGGTCGATTGGTAAATCAAGATTTAGGAGATCTCTAACTTGCCAGCGAAGCAGCTGTTTCTTTTACAGTAGCTTTCAACCCGAGAACTCATTTTTGTCCCGCATATGTCGGCTAGATGCTTTTTTAGCATGAGAGCTTTGTGTTTGCATTATCGTACCCATTTTCCCATTAGATCGCGAAGTAAAATCCTTTAAAAGTAGATTCTTCTGAATATATTTATTTATTTATTTATTTACTAGAAATGAAAAGAATTCTTTTAGTAGCAGAATACATGATTTATTATCTTAACGAGAATAACAATTAAAAAAGAAAAGAAAACAAATGAAAAGAAATACAAAGTTATTTCTTATCGAGACAAACCAATAATAAAAATTTTCCATGCCTCTCCATGCGTGTAAGTCACAAATAAATATTTATTTAGATAAAAGTTGTCTTCTCAGTTATTTCTTATCTGATGATTCATTAAGTGTATACGTCAATTTATCCAATTGTCTGGATTAAAGACTGTCACTTATCTGTCAATAAAAGCAAACTTCTTATTTCAAAATTGTTGAAAAAATTCTTATGCATTTTTTCTAAATTATATCTAAGATCCTTGCTTTAAGAGTGAGTGAATTGAAAATTTTACAACATTCTATTAATGCGGTAAACCCTAATCATTTCTATGGGACAATTTCCAGTGCTATATAGCGTAACCGCATATGCATTAAGGGACGATCTTCGTATTTCATTCAGTTTCACCGCAAAATGGCCCGGTTCGCGGACCTTATCTATGACTTTTGAGCATTGCGCGGACTTTTGGACACACCCTCGCAGGCTCAGCGACGCGTCTCGGGGACAATTTGGAACAGCCTGTACCAACAGACTTAATGAACAGTTGGTTTCTATCGATAGTAGGCGCCTGCGCTTAGTCCTCTCGTTATGTTATGGTAGCGCAGCTGGCATTGCTATGGGTTTCCTTCTCTTTTTCTCTCTTTTGCTCCTACGCCCCCTTTTTCGAAACGATCATCATGCCCCCGCCCTCCCCCCTTGCCTATTTCTCTAGCCCTAGCAGCTCTAGCCCTAGAAAAATATGTCATAGCACGCACGATGCGTTTCCTTACGCAGGAGTCGACCGGCATTATTTACAATAGAAATTGCCTTAATTTCTTTTTATTATTATTATTATTATTATTATTATTAAAATTACTATTATATATTACAGATAATAAAGCATTTTTTCAAGCTATCACAAGTATATATCCAGATTTTATGACATAATATATTAACTGGTATATATACGAATACTTTGCACTGATGAAAGTATTTACAGATTAAATTATATTAAATAGATTAAGTAAATAGATTATATCTGATATGATTCATAAATAAGAGAAGAATTAATGCAAGAAAATTATTAATTCAAGTCAAGATCTGCAATGAAAAACAAATTATCGTAAAAGAATGAGATGAATTTATTGATTCTTACAGTAGAACTATCTTTCTATTTTTCTATTACAAGCCAAAAGATTAGATTCTGTAAACTGAAAATTTCTCTATACGTTAAATTGATTTATTTATTATTATGTTTAATTTATTATATTAAAAACTAATTATTTACATTCTTTTTTGTTATTAATTACCTATATTTTTAAAGTTTTCAAGAAAAAAATGTTTTGTATAGAAGATGTAAAATGAAAATTAAATCGCAAATTGTTTTGTTGAATATCTTTAATTTTCGCGAAGCGAGAAAGATGTCTCGTGAAAACCAATGCATTTTTTTTTCAAAATATTTAATCAATTTTATTAAAATTCTCGGTTTTCATTGCAATCAGTTTAGGAAATTGTAAACGTCTTTGAAGAAAAGCATAAAGTATCGCTAACTGCAATTCTCTTCGTTACAAGTGCATTCAATGTACGTAACGAATATTAATGCGTACTCGTCAATGCCAATCCCTGATACTTTTTACACTGGCATAACAAATTAAGATACAAATTAAGATACAAAAATTTATATATATATATATATATATATATATATATATATATATGTATATAGCGTTCTAGCGAGGCAGCTGCGGCCGTTACGAATGCCATGGTAACGAGCGCATCCAAAGGATCGGGGAATCCATTATGCCGCCGTGAAATCGGAAGAAAAAAGTTGGCGGTGCACAAAAGGAGCGGATCTCACGGATGGATCCCGCGATGACAATATTCAGAGAGGCTGCCGGGAGTTCCCTTTTTGAAGGACCTACTCCTGTCTCCTTCCCTCTCACTCGCTCCTCTACGCTTCTTCGCTTTCTCTCTCTCTCTCTCTCTCTCTCTCTCTCTTTCTCCTTCCTCTTTTTCTTTTTTTTTGCTTCGTTCTTTTCTACGAGCGAAGGTACCGCCACCTTGTCTTCGACTACCGTGAAGGCACTCAAGTCCGAAGGGACTTGAGGAGGGACCCGCGAAAATACGCTATTTTCCAAGTTTCATTAGAATTTTATTGGACTGTCATTGTATTCGTCACAAACGCTTTTTTTTTCTTCTTCACTTTTTCAATTAACTACTGCAACATTTTTATAATATTTGATATATATATATAAAAAGTCTAAGAATTTGAAAAAAATTCTAATTATGTATCAATACGTAAATATAAACGGCGTTTAATATTTCCAATTGTATTTTTATGTCAAAATTTTTATATCTTTCAAGCAACATCTTTTATCATTGCTATTTGAATTTTGGATAAATTTCAAACATTCAATATTTCCACCATTTTTATCGACATTCTATAATAATTATTATTACAACAATAAATTATTATTGTTGTATATATAATAAGCAAGCTGGATTATATATAAAAATGTATTTTGTAAATATGTATCTTGTAAATGTATCTTGTTAATGTAATAAATTAAATAATTTTCATTCTGAGAATGTGTGTTTTTAAATGTAATTTTTCTGTCTTTAAAGAGAAATAGCACGCGCGTAATATATTTTATATCATTTTTTTTTATCATATCTCAAAGAAGCATCTTTATTATTAAAAATTGTAATCCTTGTCTTAAGATTTAATTATTATCCGTACGCGCAAGGTACGTGCAAAGCGGAAAGGACGTTTATCGATGACGCTTCTGTTCTCCCGACGGTTGATGCCTTTTTTCTTTTTCCTTTTGCGTGTGCGTCGCTAATGTCTCTTAATTCGAACTTTTATTGCGTTTATTTAAACTCTTCTTAGGTGTGCAACCGTTGCGACCGTTGTTCGCAGCCACCTTTCGTTCTAGATGTTCTATACCAGATGGAGAATGGCTAGACTTAATCTATTCTGCGGTCGCGCCGTGTTAAAACGACATAATCACATGATGAGGGTAATTTGCGATCTTGACGGTTAACGTTTCTTGAATTTATATCGGATAATGAAAAATCGAATTGATATTTGAAATAAATAAACAAGTATAGTTCAAGATAGAGAATATGGAGAAGCGTTTCTTAGAGAAAATGTTTCGAGGTGCGAGTATATTAACACTATGGGAATGGAGGATAGAAGACAACGCACTTTTTGGAAAATATTTTCGCGAGTTTTTCCAAGTATTCTTTCTCTCTTTTTTTCTTTCTTTTTGAAAATAGATATTTGATAAATTATGTATATGTAATTGAAATTCAAATTATTCAAATTAAATTGGCGATTCGTAGCGCGTAACGTTTTATTGATGATATTGATATTAACCTCGTTTTTTCTATATTGTCAACACATTTAATTGTATAGAAATTAGATTTGCCTTAAATATATAAAAAGATAAGTATTATAGTGTCTGTAGATATTTTTTGTATAAAGAGAAAATTTATAATATAAGCTATAGTATATACGATTTAAAGTTTAAAAAAATTGGGATTGTAAAGAAGATTCTAAAATGGCATGCACTGTGCAAACATGGCGATATGCTCTTTGCAGATTTGTGTGAGTATGTACACATAGATGCGTTTATATACATATAGCAAGGGGACAGAGAAGCAGAGAGAAGTTGGGGCGTCCAGTTATAGCAAATGAATACGGCGTACGAATGGCGGTCTAAAATTCGCGATTGCGTATCCGACATTACTTCGCTGAATTTTTATTCTTGATAAAGACTCTATTATCGAACTTGTCAAAACTGACAAAATTATATTAAAACGAATCAAACAATAATTAAAATAATTAAAATAAAATCCAATTAAAATAAAATTGCTATAGTTAAATATATTTAATATATTTCTATTTTTTTTAGTTCCATTTTTATTTTGCTTTTTGTATATAACAAAACTACAAGCATAAATATATGCTTTACAGAGAAGAAAAAGAAAGAAAAGAAGTGTGTAAATGTGTGTAAAATAAAAGTGAGAAAATTACAAGAAAACACGTACAAATAATTCATGCAAGTTGCCACATAAATGACTCTTTACCAAAAAAAATTTTTAAAGTATAAATATAAAAATGAAATTTTAAATATAAAAATGAAAGAAAAAGATTTATAATTGTATGATTCTATATATGTTTGTAATTGCCAATGCGAAATCTACCTACATTGTCCGGTGCTTTTAGTGCGTGAAACAAAGTCTATAATTATACAGTTCCATAGAGATTTTTCCAACTTTCCGGCGCGGAACGAGATCTATTCTATATCGTTTGGTGCTTGCAAGTCCATTCTCCTTTTTATTTTCTACTTTTGAACTTGAAAACATCCAACATTCCAGGCAAAAAGTTACAAATCCACGTGGAATCGTACAATTATAAATCTCATTTTACGTCAAAAATATATGGCGATGATGAACACCGTTTTGAATATTTTTAAATTTATGTGCAATCGTATAATCATAGATCTCATTTTACATCAAAAGCGTCGAATGATGTGGTTGAAGAGATTTTGCTATGGTCGAAAAGTTGCAGAGTCATATGGAACCTCTTCTACTTTTATAGATTTATTCATATTCACTTTTATATATTAATTTTTGACATTTTTGAAAATTTTGTATATGAAGTCTCTATATAAGTATTTGTATAAGTAATATCGTAAAAAAAAGATAAAAAAAGTATCCATTATCACTATTTAATTTCTCAAAAAAAGTCAAGCAGAAAGTTTTCAAATTTCAAGAATCTCAATAGCTTTCAAACTTTGTCAAGATAAATTTAATTTAGCATATAAGCGAAACATTAGCATATGAGTTTTCGATGAGTGGATTAACAATAAGTTAAAAATTAAGTAGATTAACAATAAGTTTGTATCAGTTTTGATAGCAAGACTTAAGTGTAAAAAATAAAGATATATTAGTTTTAGAAAATCGGAAAGTTTTATGATCTCCTGTAATAATATATTATATATATATAGTAACTGAATATATCACTAAGAGATATTTTTATTATCACGCGCAATCATATTTTTCTCTCTCGTTCGTAATAAAAATAAATAATAAAAAAAGTAGAATTATATATACATTATAAAATCTATTTTTTTCTCTATGGTGCAATATATCTCCTATTTGCCGTCAAGTTTTTACGGAAATACTAAACAAAAAAAATTGTCTCGCGCGTTCCTTATAATGCGTGAATGTCAGCCGGCTCCGATCGACTAATGGTGTCCATAAAAGTGCATCGCGGATGCAACGACACGCGATGCGTCACGCACACACGCGTCGAATTACCACGTGCGTCCGTGTCGCCGGATTGGTGGAAGCCGCGGTGCGGAGAGACGGACATTAAATCCACCAATCTCTCCCGGAAGTCGTTCGACGATTCGCTTCGAAAGGGGGGAGAGTAAGTAGAGGAGGCGCGCCATTTCGCGGTGTCCCCCCCTTTTCCTGTCCTCGAATCGACGGCGTGCATCGGTGCATCGCTCGTCGCATGCAACTCGTCGCGAGGAGAGCCAACAAGCACTGCATAACGGTGGTGGTGGTGGTGGTATTGTTGGAGGGGAATTGATACGTTCGGTTGTGGAAGGGATAGAAGAGGGATAATGCATTTTGCAACGATGCACTCGGTACGGGCTGTTCGTCTCGGTTATCGTTATTCAGAGAAATGCCGTTGGCAGAAAATAAAGATATTTATGTATGAGCTATTTTCCCAATTATATTTTATATATAAATGCTTAATATAAAAAATAATAATTTATTTCTAATAAAAATTTCTTTTCTTTCTTTTTCTCTCTCCTACGCGTATTTACTTAAAATATCATAATTTAATGAATCAGAGAAATAAATTAATTTTAAATACATACTTCTTGTTAAAAATTTCAGTTACATTAAATCAATGCTTTCAATTATAAAAATGTAATTAGATCGAATCTTTGTATATAAATGCAAGATACTTTTCATAATTAAAATATCGATCTATTCACATTTGTATATAGAAAACAATGTTTGTTAGATAAGAATACATAATCATACAAAAATCTAATATTCCGAGTAGTACGAGTAAGTTATCTGGAGCTTGTGTCTATCGCTTACTCTCTGCGCTATTGGTGGATGTATTCGTGATGGAGAGGGAAGGAATGCAACGCATGTTCGCGTACGCTGCATAAATGCATCGTGCGGAACAGCTTGATGCCGGATTGGTGAGATATTGTTCCGCAATTGGGCAATCCCGCCTCGTGAGAGAGATAATGCATGTCACGCATGACGCACTCGCAGAGTGCAACGGCCCTTTCTACGTACATATTAAACTTTCATCTCTTTTTTTTTATGCTTATGTAACCGTGCGCGCGATATTTATGTAACGTAAATGAAAGAGCGTCGTACAAAAGAAATCAAATTTTTTACTGTGTCGGCTATTTTTTTCCCCAAGAAACATTTTTGCGCTTTGTTCTGATGCTTGCCATTCAAAATACAAGTCGTAATTTTAATGTACCCTCTATTGTTTTGTAAATAATATATTTTTAATATGTTTGATATTAAAAAAGTCTTCATAGATATACGAGAATAATATGAAATACATAATAGTTTTAATTAGATTTTTCTATTGTCATATGCATAATATTATTCATGTATAATAATAATAGATAAATAAGAAATAGAAGCGAAAATAGAATCTCTTTTTTATTGTTGTACTGCTCTGTTCTTGTTATTTTATTTGCTATAGCATAGATGTTTATTAAAAAAACGCAACACTGCATTAATTAATCGCTGTGTGTGATATTAAAATTGCGAAAATAATTAAGAAGCGAAGATAGAAGAAAAATAAACGGCCTCTCTTTTTCGTGAAAACTCAGAATTGTTACAGTCCCAAAAATATGTGGCTAAGCCAATCTTTGCGCTTCTAATCCTGTGTCCATGTGCTACAGGAAAACGACGAGGGAAAGTTGTTCCGGGTATCTGACCCTCTCTCCTCCCCGCCTTTCCTTGCGATCACGGTCGCCTTTCAAGGGTGGCGACCGTGAAAGTCTCAGGGAGTGAGCACAGCACGGGTGTCGAAGGAGGGTTGCGGGAGATAGAGGGAGAGAAGGAAGGGACGAAAGGAAGGCGAGAGATAGACGAAGAGCAAGGATAACAAAGGCATCGAGAGAGAAAAAGGAATGCGCTGAATCATGGATGAAAGTATCCAAGTATCCGAGAAAGGAAAGTCAAACGCGATCAAGTAAAAGAATGATCGGAGAAAACTAAATAAAAAAGAGAGAAATAAAAAAATTAAAATAAAAGAGTAGGATGTAAGATAAAAACAAAGAGAAGAATCAAAAGGAGAAAATTCGAAAAAATGATAAGTCATACGGAGAATACGGAACGAGAAATATCTTTAGCACCCAAATAAATCAAAATCATAAAATGTAATAAAATATTAAAATGTAATAAAAATCATAACCTTTTTATCACGTATTATATACTTTAATATTTGCATTTGCAAGATTCAAGCTGAAAAAATTATGTTCGGAGTTATTTAAATTTCCAAAATGTATTCTGCGATTAAAATGTAATGCAGTAAAACAATTAAAGAGAAGAAGATAAAAGGAAATTTTATAGTAAAAATAAAGATAAAATATACATAATATTATATAATTATTAATAAAATATAGATAATAACTCTTTATCACTAATAATGGAATTATAATTTCATTAATAAAAAAAAAGCGGTACATAAAACATAATTAAATTATGTTAAAATACGAAATAACTGAAAATAGATCGGAGCGTGTTAAAAAGACGGACAAAGATAAATGTCGGTTAAACAGAGTTTGGACGGAGATCGGAACCGAGAAGGGAAAGGGACAAGAGCACGGAAAAGAAGAGGGTGTGATTCGCGGAAAAGGGCTAAAAATAAGAGAGATAGGGATGGAGCGAGAGGGCGATAGAAGCAAGAGGGGGTTGCTGGTCGACCCAGGCATAGGCTTTTGGGTGTGCGGGGTGACTCACCCCGCATTAACCAGCCGGCTACGCCCATTCGAAAGATGGCCGTCTGCCGATCGACCAATTAGATCCCACGAAGTGGCTCGTGCCGAAAAAGCGCGGGCCAACGCACCCTTCATCTGACCACCCCGTCGACGAATGTCAACAAGGAGTGGTTTTATTTTATATTTCTCCTTTTTCCTAAACTTTAACCCTCCTCCCTTCTCGCACGCCCTTCCCCTTCACCCCTTGCTCCGCAAAGTCTCACCAAACCATGAAAAAATTTTTCCCGCTCCCAAACACCCTTGCGCGCGTATCCCCTCTCGCCATCTTTCTTTTTTCCTTCCATCGGCACCCCACGTTTATTTTTCCCCCTTCACGAAAAGTCGACGCGGGAAACGCGAGCTTCGTTTCCGGTAGCATAATTTTTATTATGATGCAGTAATAGATGAAACAATCTATATGTGTATATGTTTATATATATATATATATATATATATATATATATATATATAACTTAATATAATTATTTTATAATTTATTGATATACGTTTATAATATTTTTTCTTAATATAATATCTTAATCTATATAAAATTATAAATCTTTTTGAAACATTGAAATAAAAAATTGCATGCAGCAAAATTCTACTCTGAACATTATTATTTTACATATATAGGTTAAAACTGTAAAGCTTGTATGATGTATAAAGACTATTATTTTATAAATTAATACACAAACGATTGTCAATCGATTATGAAACTATGGATATTTAACAAGTTCCTTTAATAATTTAAAGATGAATCATTGCAATATCTCTATGTATAAAGCAAACATTTTTGACAATTATTATAATATAGTTATATATTTTTTGTTGAAAAAAATCTATCTTTTAAATATATTATCTAAAATGACAAAAAACTTAAAATGATATAAAGAAAGTTATGTGCAGCAAATAAAAATGTTTTTCTATAAAAATTCAGTAAAACTTTCACAATCTGTAAAAATTTTAAACATATTAGCTATAGTTCTAAGAAAAAAAGAAAGAAAAAAAGACATTTCTGTTAGACGTAAAAATTAATAATTAATACATACTTAATACAAAATACATATTTTCTAAATATAATATATATTTTTACATTTATGTTCACTTAAATGCTTCGAAATTCATTGTTCTTTTTTAAAAAATTAATAAAGAATAAAATTCTCATTAAAAAATTCCATTAAAATTTCAAAAAGTTTTAAATGAAAAATAATATTAGATTTTACTTGATTACTATTTAATTTTAAATAATTTTCAAAATTACTTGCTAATCAATTTGATGAACATTCAGTTTATCAAATGCGTATTTTGTAAAATTTTAACATATTTTTATAAATGTTGTTCTTATAATAACTTTCTTTATTTTTATTCCTAGTTTCTGAGCGCTACATATTATTCTATGTTAAAATAATTCAAGCAGTATGCCAATTGCATCTTCCAATTTCATAACGATTTTCGAGCAAAATCGAAAAGATGGTTTTTCTAGGTCCAGCGTAGAGCTAATCCTACGCCTATGAATTCCTAGAAGGCGACACGCTTAGAATTGGTCGGACGTGCGTATGTTCTTACGCTTGTATGCGTGTGTTGAGCTTTTAAATTAACAGCACTTTAGGGTAGTATTGTAGATATGCGCCGTTTCGGGACCGAGTTTCCGAGCCTATCGCCAGATCACACAATAAGTGGAAATTTCTAACGCTGTTTACCTTGAGGCTTTTCTCTCGACAAGGTAACCTTCCGCTACCTGAGTGACGATTTGTCAGTAGATATAACAAAATTTTTCGAAGCGTACAGTATTAGCATCACGCGTATCTCGAAATTCAAAAGACGAGACTTGATGGAAAAGAATGACGGTTAATATGCTGTAAAATTCTTTTTGTTAAAGAAAAATGACCGGCAATTTATAAACGCGAGTAAAATATTCAATAAAATCATAAGATAAAAGAATTGTGCGAATAAGTAAATTGACACGCGCGATGAAAGTATGAAAAACAGCTATGATTTTTAATTGTGAAAATAAAATAATTTGCGATTAGAAATTTTTAATTTCTCTCGAAATATCATGTATTAAAATATGATAAAATAAGAATCGACATTTTCTTTATTTTTCTCTGTGTTCGTTTCTATTTTTTTTTTATGTGTATTATTTCTTTCAAAAGAAAGAACAAAGTGATTTACAGTTCTTTATACATATATTCAATGTATGTTGCATTTTATTTTTTTTTTATTTTACATTAGATGTTTTACTATGATTCTATTCGCGCTCTACAAAGAAAATGAGAAGAATATTATTTGTCTAATCATGTTTGTAAATAATATAAAACGATGCTGGTAGAAAATAAAAAATCTAATATGGCATCTAGATATATCTGAAATTAAATCTTTGTAATTTCTAAACACAAATTCAATTTCATTTTACGAAAGAAATTTCTATCAATCTTAAAATCTATCACATCTACGTATTTATTAAAGGAATACTAAATTTATGACGATTCTGTACGAAAATAGCAAATAAGTAAATCAGAAAGAGGACGGTTATTTTTCTTTCAACGGTTCAGCAAATTGGTTTCCAACCCGGAAGTACTCTCTGAGGAGCCTTCTTGCGGAGGTTTGGTGAGGGGGATGAATGGGCGTGCCAGGTACAGCTGAATGGCTAACGAGATCTTCTCTCGTTTCACAGGCACTCTTGTACGTGTGTTATATGCCACGGTGTGTGTGTGTGGAACCTGCATGCACGCGATATTATATCTTGTATTGGAAATTCTCTTTAAGATGCGAACGTTCGGAAACAGGAGTTTGTATATCCGTGTCACGCGATGGAAATCATCGAGTACGAATAAACATCGAAATTTAATGGAAAAAAAAAATTGTTATTTCTTAATCAAATTTATAAGAATCTTAAGAGAGGATAAATTCGAGTTATTGATTTTCACTGTTCGTTAGACTTTATACGTTAATAATATTCGATTATCGCCTATTCAGGGGTTGCGAAAATACGGGTTGTCCCCGTTAAATGATTAATACCGAGTGTCATGAGTCACGTGATGGATTAAAACCTCCTTGCCTTCGCCATTGCGGGAAAATAATAAAGTTCTCACGGATATCGCGGGCAACTACTTCGCCATCCGCGGGAAAAAAATCTTGAAAAATCTGCGCGTGTTCGTAATCGAATGAATTTTTCGTCATCTATACGACGCGAAGGTTAAGCGACCTCGGGATGGCGACCTAAATCCTAAAAGGGGGTAACGACCCCGTTGAGAGAGGGGAATCTCGCTCCCGTAGATCCGTTTGTTCCTCTATTCCTTTTCTTCTTCTTCTTCTTTTTTTTTTGTGCAATCGCAAATGGCGTGCCTTCTCTTTGAGATCTCGACTCCGCGCGCGGCACGGCCGGTGGAAACCGGGCCGATGTCCTTCCTGAACCGGCCGTTTCGGAGAACGAAGCACGTGCAACATCTTCCTCTCGTCGTACTTTTACCTACTACTTATCCTCTGTCTCGCACACACGCGTGAAGCAAAGCATGGGCGCCGTATCGATTCGATCTTCATTAGATTTGACAATGTTCGACGTTATACGCGATTAGAAAATCGGCGATTTAAGTGGAACAGCGTTAATAATAACTGACTTTAAAACTGGAAAAGCAAGAAGTAAAAATGTACGTTTCTGCGATTTTATTTTCTAAATATATTTCTCTATAAATTAATTATTATTATTATATACTGTCGTTATGATAAAAAAAATTTAAAAAGGATACCGATTTCTCTTGCACTCATCCTATTCCAATTGCGATTTTTACGACTACATTTACGCATGTACCGTGTGGAAAACTCACGAGACACATTAAAGCTCTTCGGGGGAGTGTTTCCCCTTTCTCCCTATTCGATATCGACCCCGCTTGTATTTTCCCGACCCAATGCGAGGGGTCGATGGCTGCCCCTTTCTGTTGCTCCCGGAAATCGTGGCTTGTGTCTCTCAGAAGCGGTCATTCAACAATGGATTTTATTTCCTCAAAAATTTATATCTTTTTCTCTCTTTATTTAATGACGTAAAATATTTTCTTTTTTGGCGAGATAAATTTATAAAACCGATGTTAATTTGGATAGAATTGTCTAATTCCGTTAGACGAATATTAAAGTTTGTATTATATTTTCGCGAAATATTTATCGCATACGTATTATATATATATATATATATATATATATATATATATATATATATAGGGAGACAAAAGAAAAAAGATTGGAAATTTTATTACTAAAGTAAAACTTAATTATGAATTTTTTCTTAATTTTGTCTCAATTAATAACTTAATTTTCAACAGACTTGTTGGATGAATCTGATACGCATTTTAAAGTATATAATATTAAAAGAAGAAATATATATTTAAAATAGTAATTATAATTTAATAAAATAATTATCATATTTAAAATATTAATTAATCTCTTATATTTTTTTCGCCCACAAAATTTTGTATATTTAAAATAAGCCCATACTTTCTCTCTTTTGTACATTTATAAAAGCATTATTTTCGCTTTTAATTATTTAATAAAGCAGGAAAAAATGTAAAAAAATTATTTTTCCCATTACTTTGATAGCGATTCTCGAATGAGACCGATGCTTCTTAATAAGCTCGCTCAATAACTGGGCCGATCGCGGCAGAAATTCCTGGCGAGTTTCTTCGAAAGGAGATCAGGAGGGTCTTCCGCAGTTTTATCGGTTGCTAGTGGCAACGCCTTGAGGGAAAGCTTTGCCACCGCGAGGAACAGCGTGCCGGCTTTTCCGGAGAGACTCGTTGTAGTAGGAAGAAAGGGAAAAGGGAGCTCCAGGACGGAATAGAAGGGATGGCCTTTCCTATGGATGATAGAGATGAGAGAGAGAGAGAGAGAGAGAGTGTTCGGCACTTTCCCTCTCTTTCGCTTAAAGTCGAGAGAAAATTACGCTCTGGTAAAGAATCGAAGACGCATGATCCTAAAATCTTATTATGGATATGTGTATGTCTCATGAGATACATGTTTTATTCCCCGAATTGCTTGACTTTCTCATTCGCGGCAATTGCAGAAGACGTCGAGAATGTTTTCACTTCCGGATTCATCATTTTCAGATCATATCAAGAAATATTCATGCATCATAATCATGGTGATTTTAAGAGGAATTAGCAATGTTATTCATTGAGCAGGAGAAATATATATATATATATATATATATATATATATATATATATATAAAATAAATTATAATATTTTTATCATTACTTTTTATTATTTTTTTATTATTATTTTTGATTATTACTGATTAAATATTAAAATAAAAGAGCAGGAATGTAATATTTGAAGCTAATCGTGCATTGACTAATATATTTTTACATACTTTTATAATATTGTTTTTATATCTAGCTATCTTATCTCTCTCAATCACTCTATCTACTCTTATCAATAGCGTACTTTATACTCTCGATTAGTTTTCATTACTTGTATATCTTTTTTGAACGAATGGGAATAATGCTCAATGCATAGCTATGATCCTTTAAAATATATGTATTAATAATAAAAGGAATTTTTCTATCTTTTGCTCCGTCTACAAAAATAATCTCGACTTGCATATTTGATAATAAAATCATTTGTTTAATATAATTAGCCAATTTGCATCAACACTTCTTTTATATCACGTAATTATTTTCTTTGAAAATTGCGAGATCACTTTTTCATAAGACAGAAGTTTATCACCTCTCGAGTTATTTCATCGAGACAGACTTTAATCGTTGCAAAATGTTTGTAAATAATTAATAAGAAACAAATAGAGCGGAACACTTACTAACAGTATGTTTCATGTAATCATGCGCTTTACATTAAACTGGTTGAAGTCATGTTTTTTCTTGAAAAATGCGTTTTCTTTCTCGCGAAAAAAAGTTTTCTTTCTCTTTGAACTTTTCATAAGTAATGATGGCATTTGCCCAATGTAACGACACTTCATTTTCCTCTTTATCGTAAAAAATTACGATATTTTACAAAATTTTATACGTTTTTCAATTCTTACAATTAATATATTCTTTTCAACAGATTTATGTGCAGCTTCGTTCTTAATCAAATAACAAAAATCGTTTTGAGCTCATTCGATATACGGGTCTCAATCTATTTGACATGACACATTGATTTTTTTTTTTTTTATTCAACGCGGGCATCAAATCCAATCGACGTTTTCACGTATTATAGCTCGCAGGTCATAAATGTTAACGGTCAACCTTAGTTATGAGACTTGACTGATCGTCGAGAGAAGCCGAGAGGAAGCCTTAAGAATACTCCAGCATCTTTCTGCCTGCGGACGGTCTCTGATAATTGAAGACCGAGAACCCTCGTTTAACCTTTATGGTCAGAGGAATTTTACTATTTCCGCGAAAAAGTCGCCCCATGGGCGCTAGAGTCCCCTAGAATTCGGACCTGGACCCCGCATGAATATTCCCGGGGACCGCTCTTATGGCCGCCGCAATGTTCTACGATATTTCGAAGCTAAGATATCGCGCAAACACTTGATTCTGCCCAGAAATACAGTAAAAATTCTCTAATTAAAATTCATTTAAAAATAAAATTGAGAATATAGTGATTTTATTAAAATGACTCATTGCTATTTTGTTTTGTTTTTGTTACTGAAGAGTAATGTTATCATTATTTATTATCGATTTTAAAAAGTAACTCGTTATTGTTACTTAAAAAGTAATAAGTCGTAATTTTTGTTGTGAATATTTTTTTTACTTTTTTGACGATATTACGAGGCTAAGTTAAATACACACATAAAATTTACATTTTTTTCTTTACATTAAAATATAACGGTGACATATAATTTTTCTATTAATATCGCCATTAATTAAAAATTTTTTGTGATTTTTGAAAAAGATTCTCTGATATTAAAAATTAGTGTAATATCAAGATTAATATAAAATATATATTAATCTTGATATTACACTAATTTTTAATATCAGAGAATCTTTTCAAAATCTAAAAATTTTAAAAAAAATTTATAAAAAATATTTTTTCTTAAAATTTCCAAACTCTATGAATATATTTAAAATATTTTAAATTTATTCTTTAATAAATTTGTAAATATAAGCAAAATTCTTTTTTTCATCTTATACAATTTCGAAGATACGCTAATTTATAAATCAAATTCATTTTAATATACAAAAGTTTATAAGAATTATATAATGTGTTTTAAAATAAAAGTTGTTGCTTTCAAATAAAATTGATTAAAATTGTTTATTATTAGTTTTTATTTTAAAAGAATTTCATGCTTTCTATGTATATTTTTTTGAAAGAAAATCATGCCGTATTGATTTAGCAGGTAATGATAAAAGTAACAGTTTTATATTATATTCGATACAAATTTGTACGTTACCAAAAATTTTTACAAAGAATTATAAACAGTAATGCTGTTTATACCGTTACCGAAAAAAAATAATTGTAACAATAACGGTATTACTTTCCAATTTTGCTTAGATGTTTAACATGATATAATTTAAAGCTTTTCAAAGAAAATATTAAGAAGCAAATAGAGCTTAATAATTATTGTTCTTTATGAAAGATAAAAAAAATATTATTAATCTTTTTTTATTTATCTAATGACAAACAATTACAATGTCTGTATAATATTTTATTAACTGTTTAATTCAAAATTGTTTGTTGTATTAAAAATTTTTCTTTTTAAAACAAGAATATATACTTAATTGTGAATTAAATAATGTTGATAAAAAAAAAATAAATAACAAAAATATAAAACATCCATAAAAAAGAAAATTGATGCAATTGTGATAAACGCTATCGAATTCTAATGCCTGATATATATCACATAATTTTATGTAATTAACATGAAAATAAATATGTAATAAAAAAAATACTTGATAATCAATAATCAATTCTTACTAAAAAATTTCAATTGGTTATTGTTGGTATTACATTGGATCTGTAATTAAGATTAATTTTGAATAAAACAAATACAATGAGATTTTAATATAAAACCGTCAATTAGAAAAATTGTATAAATGTGTGCTGTGTGATTGTCCATTAAAGCGCAAATAGCAAGAGCAATATCATGTAACACAAAGAAAATGGTAGCAAGAACGGCAATCTTGCGAACTGCAGGCGGCGCCACCAATTGGGATAAAGAAATCGCAAATGTCTAATTTTATATGATTATGTACGATTAAAAATATACGCGTTATTAATATTAAAGGAATATAAAAATTATCAAAGTTCTGTTTCTTCTGTCTCTTTTTTTCTTACAGTAAAATTGTAAAAGCAAAAAACATTGAAAAAATCTTTATGATCAATGTAAAATAATGAAGATAAATATTAACATATTATATCATTTTATGAAAAATTATATATGTTTAGTTTCTCTGAATACATAAAAAATGTAAGACAACTTTTATAGAATTACTTTTGACAATAAAATATAAAAATATTGAAGTTCCATGACAATTATGCTGATATTTCTAATATTTCCATATAGTATAATTTCCATTCCAGCTAAATATATAATTTTAAAACGTTAACAGCGTTTTTTTACATTTTTTTATAATTCAAGAACTTCTGATAAACATTAAATTTTCTTTATAATTTTATTTCGATCAACTGTATATAATATTCAAGGTTTGTTTTGTTTGAAATTGAGCTTCTGATAAGTAAACTAATTGAATTCATATCTGATAAAGTCCAGCATTTATTAACTGATAGCAATATATCAAGATTTAGCATATTTTTCTAGTTTTTAAAATTAATAAGATTCTATTTTAAATGAATATGAAATTTATAAGAGTTGCTTTCATACCGATATGAATTTTAAAATAAAAAAGCGCTTGTAACATACAAAATTTTTTAAACATTTACGTTTTTTTAAATTTCATTATAATTTTTAAAAATCCTAACAAACTAAAGCAGATTTTTGTAAAATAGTTATTCCAGTAAAATAGTTACTCAATGCAACATATATTTGATTATCAAATAATTTCTTTTTTATAAAAGCGATCAATATAATTAAAGCTTTTGACAATTCGAATGTATAATGATCCGATATTATTAAAAGTACTTTTCTGTGTATTTCTTTTATTCATGTTTTGTCTTTTATTCTTGTATATATTTCGAGATATGAAATAGTGGAAATCTAATTTTCATATAAAAATTGTTTTACATAAAATTACTTTCATAAAATTCTCGTCTCTCATTTTCATGTAAAAATTAATAATTATATTGTTTGCAATTATCTGAGAATTTTTCCAACATGCTACTCTGCTTCTGTCTTACAAAATGGCGCTCCCAGAATTCGGACGGCATTGTGGCACTCTCCACCCCCTTTACGAAGGGTGAAGCCCCCATTCCATGAACCACAAAGCCACCCTTCACGTAGGGTCAGCTCTCGATCCCTCGTGCGCTGAATATGAAAGTAACCAACAGAGTATGAGACAGAAGGGGAGGGGTTTAATCTCGCGGGAAATCTCCGGAAAATATTTCCACTATGATTATATTCGTAGCACCATCTACCAAGTTTGCAGAGTAGTCAAGTTAATTTAAAATACTGTGCGTTGTTAAAACAGAGTTGCGATACAAGTAAGAACTCTTACAATCGATGGCTGGTACTGCTCCAAGTTTAGTCATATTCGATTAACTTAATATTTATGCATAATAAAAGTAGTTATTCAACAATACTTAATTTGCAAAGCCAAGTATCAAACACAGCAAATATGGATGAATGGATTACAATTAAATAAATATATTATAACAATATTAATAAATATATTACATCAATATTTATAATTATTTAATAATCTAGAAAATCTAATCACACACAATTAATTATCATTAGTGTGTTGTTTATTAAAAAAATTTATTTATTTATTCAAATCTGTGTATTATAAAAAATAAATTTGCTGTTATTTTTTTTAACTTGAAATATTCGTCTTAATCTGTTATAATCCATTCTATGCATTTTAAGAAATTAATTACAATCTATAGTCTATAAAATCAACAATCTATAATTACAATTTAATCTCTATAAAACCGTTATCTCATAATAAAATATATTTTATCACTCACCATCCCCGTTGCGCAGAGCGGAGTTGACTACATCAAAGCTTTCATTGATCTATAATAAATAAATAAAATATATAATCAATAATCGAATTATAACGTTTGAGATAATTATATTATTGTTGTAAAATTATTATTGCACTCTTTGATTTTATATTCCAAGCGTACCATAATAAGCAAAAATGTATCTAAATCATTTTTAAATTTTAAATTGATTAATAATTAAATAATAAATTATCACCTCTGAGTTGCTCCGCCGGCGCCCGATCCCTCTTCCAAACCTCCTCCTCCTCCTCTCAGGTTGTCGGAATCATCAGTTTTTTCTATGTTGATCTGCAACATAAAAAAGAAATTCAAATTATAGCAGTGTTCATCTAAAATAATTAATATTTTGAAGAATTGTAAGTAAGTGTAATGCGCGAAATATTTTCTTCGACAAAAAGTTGTCGTCGCTATAACATACAGGGTGTCCCATAATTCGCGGATCAATTCTTGTGTGCATATAAAACATGTTAAACTGGGTAGGAAAGTTCTTTACCGTTATGCGATTTTCACAACAATAAGAAATTAATTTAAAAAGATAAATCCGCGCATTGCACAAGCGCGCAGCGAGAAGAAACGTCCTCCTGTAATGTGATATTAGGCGCGCAGCAAAGCGGTGGGAGGGACGCTTTACGAAGGCTACGTACGAGCGTGTAGAGCCCTCTTCACCGCGCGCCTAGTACCGCGTTACAGAAGGACGTCTCTTATATTTCTCGTATATTTTTGGCCTAATCAAATTAAGTATATGCATGAATTGATCAACTCATTAATCAACATACGCCTGTGCATCATTGTGTTGGGCGAGGTATTTTTCGCAATCGCGTCTCGAAAATTGACGCAACGCCGCGCCGTGCCGTTGACCTTAAGATACTCTGCGATCAATTTCTAAGCAAATTTTCGATAAGGACGACATTAGACATAATATAAGTTCGATTATGGATGTGCACAAGAATAGACTCGTCTCAATGTACAATTACTCGGAAGACGAATAGAAGAAAAGTATATCCATTATGGCTGATCGGAAAAAGTCGTTTGATTTCTTATTCTTACAATTCCCGTCTAATTTGCTATAAAACTATTAAATATTCTTACAATCTATTCAAAAAAGTAATTCTATTGCATATAATCATGTATATTTGGCTCGATTATATCTTTGTCGGCTTACCTGTACGAACATTAACGAAATTCGTAATTTCTGCGACTGGACGAAATACCGTTCCCGCGAGAAAAGAGGAAGAAACTGGCCGGAACGTCTTGAAATCAGCTAGTAATCCTTGTTCTGATTGGTCAAGCCTTGCAATAGTATTTCGCGTATATATCGAGCTGTTTGATTGGTGGATACCATCGATGCGCATTCTCGTGCTATGTTTAAAATCAACCAATCAATTCGAAGAAATCGCACGAAATCTACCGAAACTCGCCGAGCAGTTCTCGAACATTTGGCGCGGAAATTGAAATCGTTTAAAATCATGATGCAAATGGACGAAGTATCGAGAATTAATATTTTTCTTTCAAAATTGCATAAAGATGGGCGTTTAATTTGATTATACGCATTAGAGCGAAATTTCTGATTGATTTTTACATTTCCAGAATTATATCAAGCATTTGGAAGACATCAAATAATCGAACAAATTAATTTTATTTTTATAATATATTTACGTTAATTCTATAATGTAATGTGTATAATTTTTAATGTGTATAATTTTTATGCCTTTTTCAAAGAACATTGCGTTTATAATCACATTTCGCTTCCAAATAAATTTTACACATGTATCTTTAGCAAAAAATAACCATGCAATCCTAACCAAGAAATTTGTTTACACGTTTCCCTAATCTCAGAAATCTTTTGATATGAACATATTCAATATTTAAGGAGATTTAATTAAAAATGTTGTAGTAAACGATTCTAAGATTAAAATGCATCCTACAGTAGCTTCTAGCGAAATTGTCAGTCAAGGAAGGTGGAAGAAAAACCTAACAAAATGCAAATTGGGCAGATACATTCATCTAATGGATTGAAGGATTTAAGAATGCCTAATATTAGAATGCCAATAATTATGCAAACAGTTTTGATAAAGTTTGAAGCTGCTAGTGTGATTTCAATGTTGCAGTGATAAGTAGGTATTCTATTTCTGATATATATGTTTTTTGTTTTAAAAGTAACATGTAAAATTTTAAATCGGCACATAAAATTATAAAATAAATTTTTACATTTTTAGCTGAATATATATAAATAAATATAAACATGTATATTATAATATATAAAAGCTGTATAAAAATTAAAAATTAATGTTATTTTGTTTTAATAAAGTCTTCAATATATTTTTAATTTATATTGTTTTTGCAATGAAAAAGGTTCACTTAATCCTATAATATAGTTATATAGAATTAAATTACAATAAAATCATATATATTTTATTGTAGATTATTCTGGCACAACTCTTCTAAATGCGCAAGGCCAAGATTTTGATTGATGGAATACAATGGATTAGGCGAGGAAGTTTGCAGAATAGTTTTTATGGAACAACAGCTGTTATGCAAATTATATATTGGGATTAACAGTAAGATATATTTAGTAAGATATATTTTATTTTTTAAGTATTATAAATATTATAAATATCTTGAAAAAAATTGAAATTACATATTGAATAATATATTTTTTTTGCCAGGTATGTTCACATCCTTGGAATTCTCATACAGAGGCTGTAATTTATTTGCTGAATTGACTATATGCTCCATACTATGGATTACAGAAGATTACAGATTATCTTATAACAATGTTTATGAGACTAAATAGATGTGTTCTGATTGTGGGAAGTTTATATGGAGTTAGAATTTTGATTATACAACTACTAAAAGCTTGAAACATGCATATAAATCTTTCATCATACATATTGCATTAAAATTTGCAACATATCAATTTCCATTTATGTAGGAAATTATCATGTACAGCAGTGATATCATGGATATGTTACAATTTAAGTCGAAAGAATTTAGAATATGTTATTGTTATTGACTATAAGCAAAACAGTACTGACATAAAAATTATTTCAGAGGGACCATAAATAATTTTACATCAAACTGAAGTGTATTGCATTCATATATATATATATATATATATATATATATATATATATATATATATTTATATATATATATATAATTATATATGTATATATTATATTTGCAATCAGATATGACATAATTTTAGATTACACCAATCAAGAACCAGAGCACAGTAGTCAAAATGAAAAACTATCCGCACAGTACTTACATAACATTAAATTTGTCATTATTGAAAAATAGTGATCAACAGGCTAGTCATAGCAATGGCAAAGTATGTGCAAAATCTTTTAAAGTTTAATATTTCAAAGCGAGAAAATAAAAGATATGTAAAATGGGGATTTTTTATACCATCCTCCAGATGAGAATTGACATCCTTCAAAAACTTGTCGAAAATAAAGAAGTATGTATTATTGTCTAGAAATCTTTAAATTTATTTAGTTAATAATGTTGCATAATTTGATATTTTAAATCTTGTAGATTGTGAGTGTTGTTTAACAAGTGTATCCCTTTTAAGATTTGCCACTAATATGTGAAAAGATGAGGCAGAGCCATCGATATAAAATAGTACAACACGCATCATTGAATTAAATAAGTAGATAAATGTTTATATAAATATCTATTTTATAAAAATTTATAGTTTATTTATATAACACATAGTTATATCCTACATAATAGTTAGGTGATTTCTCGTTTATAACGGGAAAGCTATGGAAAATAAACACTGTTGAAAAAAAATTGCAATTTTTGTATGTAAGTTATTGTATATAGTATTAATGTATTATTAAATAAATAAATAAAATGTGTATATAAATAAATAAATAAAAAAATTAAGTTAATGATGAGATTTACATAATTAATTTACATTATTAAATCATTAAAAAGATTTTAATTTTTTGAATATTTAACATTTGTAATCAATATAATGTACTTATAGCGAAAAATTAGAGTACTTGCACTATGCAAAAGATAGTCTGATCTATATTTTTTACGCAGAGAATGGCAGTATTGGATTGAAAATCCGACCCTCACTTCCATCTCAGAATCATTCAAGAATTGAAATAATTAATTTGTTGCGAGAATTTTACTATTTTATTATAGATATAGCCGTGAACTGCGGAGAGATCATTTTCGCTGGTAATGTTGGAATAAAGAGACTCGATTGATTATTTAGAGATTTATTTTAGAATGACGGTTTCAACAAGACTCTGAGAGAGACTGACTTTTTTGACGGACACGGTGTAGAAGAGATTCGAAATTTGGCATTGTTTTGATTTATATATTGAACCCTTATGCGTGAGTATGTGCGTAGGTATAATAAGAGTGTGAGTGAGCGTAGATGTATGTCCGAGAGAGTTGACGTATAAGTAAGACAGAGACTTCAAAACATGACAAAAACTAATGCGTCTACATAATGCTCTTGAAAGCGATTTAAAAATGCGATATAACACAAGACATTAAAGATTACACCTGAAATTAGAAATTAAATATAAGATAGATTAAATTAATGTGTAGGCAATTAATTCTTCCTAAGATAGACAATTAGAGTTTGACCAAATATAATTGTAGTATTTCTTCATATGTCATGTAAACATAAGAATAGTAATTAGATAGTAAAATTAGATAGTAAGAATAGTAATTAAATATATATATATATATATATATATATATATATATATATATATATATATCTTTCTGCATAAATTATATTTAATACAATTTTAAAAGAGAACAGAAATAATTTTTTATAGTCTATATATTAATTACGATATAAGTTCGATATAATCCGTAGGCACATATGTATGTAACACTTGCGTTCTATGCATAATATTAATCAGCATAATATTAATCAGCATAATTCAAAGAGACACGACAAACGAAAAAACCTGTAGAGATATGCAAATTATTGAATTAGAAAAAAATAAACCGGAAAGATTCATGTGTTTATGTTAAAGAGAGTGTGACGTTATTTACTATCATAGATAGAAGCTAACGAACGACTCTCTCTCACGACAGTCTTGAGCTTACCTTCGCCAAACGAACACGAGCCTTCTCTACGAAATCGCACTCTTATTAAGGCGGTTCATTTACGGTCCATCATAGAGATTAAAGTGAGCTGTTACCAATTTCGTAATTTTCATAATTCGCCGACATGCGCAATTGATTCAATAAATCTTGTCTTTGTGGTGAATATCGGGATATTAGTGACACTACTTAGTAAAAAAAATATAGTTAATTTTTTGTCACATACATTTATTTTGCAATACGTGCACTATATCGTTAACTATTTTTTGAGAAATAATGACTTTTTATACAAGAATCAAAGCACTGATGTGGAAATAATTTTCTCTTGTCATTTTTTATTATTATTCTTTGACTTCTTATCATAAATTTTTTAATATAGATAAATCATTTCCAGATGAATTAATTGCCGAAGTTAATAGCAGTTAAAGTGGTGCTTAAAAATTATTTAGAAAAAGTTTTGAGAATTCTAGAGACTTTTCTAAACATTCCAAGCTTTGAGAGAATGTGCAAGAAAAATAAAATTAAAATGCAGAAATATTCTATTTAATTTTTAAATATTTACGTTTATTAATGTGTTTTTATTTATTTTGCATTAAACTTGATGATGTTAGATAATGCTAGAGTCACAGATTACATTTTCACTTTACTCCATCTCGTTTTACTCTCCATTTAGTATTATTGATCTTAAAACTTTTTTCTTTTCATAACACTTTGCATTTTTAAAAACCAGTTTTTCTAGCACGTGCTGTAGCTCGCTTATTAGTGGTTCATGTAATCGTAGTTGCTGAAAAAACACCGATCAGTTGATGATATAATATAGATATCTGAATAATTTCACTTTCTCTACAATTATTTGATCTTAAATCAAATATAAATGTAAACTCAATACTTTTCCGTTATGATATTACCGTTGTGATATATTGTAATTTATATATAAATTTATAATTTATATTATGTTTAACAACATGTTTACAGGTTGTCACAAAATCTTACGATTAAAGACAAAACGATACTTCAGGAGTATCGAAAAAATGTGGAGAATCCGAGATAACATATTGATCCAATTAAGCTTCATTTGCTTCTTTGTAATTTACGTACATACCGTCGTATGTAGCCTATCGATAGCAACGATTCGAAATGGCACCTTGATAGGTATAACAATGCACACAAGACTTGGAAGAGACATTCATGCGTTCTTGGGAATTCCTTATGCTGCACCGCCGATCGGAGAACTCAGATTCGCGGTAAGATTATCCTGTTTTTATTATTTACAAGCAATTAAATCTTAACAAATGAAATAATTCTGAAAGAGTTCGACAATCTGTAAACTTTTTAGTTTTAATATCTTTTTTAAAAATCAAAATATCGAGATATTAAACAAAAAATAGTTGGATATATAAAAATTGTTAAAAATTTAAGCTTTACAAATTTAATTTTATAATAAAAATCTTTTATCTTTTTAATTTTAAGCAAATATTAATTCACTAGATTTTTCAATTTAAAAACTTATTAAATTATTTATTGTTGCAAATAAAAAAAGAAGTTTGACATATATCTCGCTCTAAAATATTCGAGTTATAAAAGCGTTTATATATATTATTACATATATATTATTTTCTGAATAATTTCTCGGGAAACTCGCCTCTTTTTTTCAAATATATGTATAATGTATTAAAGACTTATTTATCGAGATTTATCATAATTTAAAAATAATTGCGTAACTCGGACAAATTGAGCTAGCTGGATTATAATTTAAAAATTATAAGATTAGAATGAGACAAAATTAATTATCTAAACCTGCTTGCTATCCTTAATGATGGATCCCTAATGGATCCCTCGCGCAATTATTCAGAAAGTAGCGTCAGGAACTTTCACACGTCAATCATATGCCGTATGAAACGCAATCACATAGTAATATCGTATTAATAATGAGAATACCGGAATTTTTTTTTCTTTAAATCGACATCAATTTTTTTTTCTTTGCAATTAAAGTTGTCGCTGTTGCAATTATATAATTTATGAACAGCGATTTATATGTAATGTGTAATCTTATGTAATGTTTTACACGTGGCATATATTGTTATTCGGAAAAAAAATTGTGTTGCAATCGGATAAACTTGTTAGCAAACAACTAAACATATATTATCTTATATTATCAAGCTTATATTATCAAGTGTTTATGATTTGAGTCGACTGGAAGAAAGTATTTGAAGAATTTATAAGAGAAAGTAAGAAAGCATATCCAAATCAGAATATTTTTGATCTGCTTATGGTTTTTAGAAAAGGCATCTGAAATTATTCTGCGGTCAACGCATAATACATTAACGGAATAAATACATGTTATTGCGAGATAAGAATTTACAAATAGCCATGTCAACTATTGTTATCGATGATAAATATTCATTATTTTAAAAACTACTAATTTCTAGATAGATTTTTTATAATTTCTAAATTAATTTTAATTTTTGCCGCATTATTGAAAAATTTAATTTTTTATACGCATTCTTTTTTCTGGAATAAATGAAACTTAATCATATCAGAAAATTAATCATATCAGAAATTGATTATTTTTCGACGTTTTTCAAGATAGCTCGTTTTGATTGAAATTTATATCTAATTTTATATTAATCTCTCCCCCTTTTTATTCTCTCTCTTATACTATCATCTTACTTCTTTGATTTTCGAATAAAATGCGATATACTGCAAAGATTCATCTTATATTTGATTAACGGATGTAAGAAAATTTAACGAGGAAAATTTAACAACTTCAAAAAAGAATAAATACAATTACAATTGATGAGATGTAAAAAACAAAAGATTGCCCTATCAAGGTTTTTGCACTTTTTATAATGCAAGATGCAGTGTATCTGCAATTGCGGAAGTGACTATCTTGAAATTTAAATCATCGATGTAAGCGAGGAACATCATAGAAATCACATTGTATATTCTACTGATCGATTGCTTCGTCATTTAACGGACAACGAAGATTGCTTCTTGCATTTTATCCGTCGCTTATTTTGTAATATATATTTAGATGCCAGATATGAGAAAGAAAGAGAGAGATTATCTAATATTATCTTTGAATTTAGGAAGCTTAAAAATTTATCATTAATAGACGTAAAGTAAATCGCAACAATAGCAAAGATGCAACTGAGATATGTTGACATAATTAATATTTTATTATAACAACTATTTTTGATATCTGCCGTAATTACATAAAATGTTAATCTTAAATTTGTATGGCAACGTACAATTTTATTGGTAACGTACAATTTCTTAATTTTCTTTGTAAATGCATTTCTCATTTATTATTATAATAAAAATTAAGAATAAAATATAAAAATAAAAATATAAATATATTAAAATAAAATAAAAATTTAAAATATTTAAAAAATTTTTAACATATTTGACACATTTTGACACGTCATTTCATTGTTATTTATTTTATTTATTATTTTATTTATTATTATCATCGTGTTTATAAAGAAATATGTGCCTTCTTTTCAATTAAATTTTGCTATTAAAGGTTTTATTATTAGGAATCTCTTAATAAATAAAAGTGTAAATATCTTTTCCCTCTTTATTCAATTAAAATCAAGTAATACGAGATAACCATAAATGACAAAGCATAATTCTTATGACGTAATATTGACGTAATATGTGAGCTATCCTGAATAAAAAAGATTATTTGTGCATAACACAGATAAGGTCATTCATTAATACACTGCGACTTTATATTCACAATTCTGTATTGAAAAATTTTATATTTAGGACATTATATTTACATTGTCATTAATATTACAAATAACATCAAGTTAAAATAATAGATTATTTAAAATAATAGAAATTATTTAAAATAATAAAAAGATTTCAGAGATAATAAATATCAGTTAGAAAGGGCATAAAAAGCCCTTTTTTATCTTTAACATCATTAATTTTAGAATAAAATATCTTCTTTTTCTTAAAGACATTAATAAGAGAAAGTTTTTCTTTATATTAATTTTGTCCCCAAAAAATTTAAATCCGTCATCAAAAACGCTACTCCTAGTTTATACTGAACTCGACAACTTTAAGCCTTTTATTAAAATAAACAAAGATGCACTTCTACAATCTTGCTGATGTAATATTGTGTATGTTACATAATCAATACAATTTCTATTTTTGCCCACTTTCACTTAATTCGTCTTTTTTATTAATAACATTTTTGTCTTTATCATAAAGAAATCGACAAATAAATTAATTAAATTATCGTCTTTACAAAACGCTTTATTTGTCTAGGAAAGATTCGAGCCTTTGCTCACGACAAGATTAATTTCAACGCAGATGCATAAATCTATCAAAGTCATCGTAAATTAATGTGTGATGATGTATTTTCTCTTTAAAGCCGCCGCAACCCGCAACCGCCTGGAACGGCATACGAGCGGCTGTAGAAAACGCCGAAATATGTACGCAACGGAATATCTATACATATCAGGAAGAGATCGTCGGCGGCGAGGATTGTCTTTATCTAAACGTGTATACGCCGCGCATTCCTTACTCCGAAACATCGTTGCTTATCGCCCATCGATATCCGGTTATGATCTGGTTCCACGGTGGCGGATGGCTCACAGGGGCCGGTCACTCTGAATTTTATGGGCCCAAGTTTCTGTTAGATCACGATCTCGTCCTCGTCACCATAAATTTTCGGTGAAGTTTATGATCTTCTCATAGTATAATTTAATTTTCTATACAAAGATGTAATCTTAAAAAATTATACAAAAATATTGTGAGAATGATATGTTTGTTTTTGCAATTATTGGGGAAAATAAGAAAGTTATTACAATTTTACATTATTTTCTAAGAAATCGACTTTTGATTACATGTAATGTGTGTAATAACATGTAAACTTTCCAAATTAGACTCGGTCCACTGGGATTTTTAAGCACGGAAGATCTAGAGTGCCCGGGAAATCTTGGATTGAAAGATCAGCAGCAAGCCATGCGATGGGTGCAGGAGAATATTGTTTCCTTCGGAGGTGATCCAAACAGAGTAACTCTCTTTGGTGAAAGTGCGGGAGGCGCAAGTGTTCATTATCATATGATCAACCCTATCTCGCAAGGTAAAATTTTTAACAAAATCTTCGTAATAATTTATGTTAATATCTTTGCATTTATATCTATAAAACACTTCTACTTTTCCTCCTTTTTATTTTCTTATAATTTATTTCTGTATAAAATATTTAAATAATATTTATCTTTTAATATATTATATATTCTTTCTTTATTTTTATATATAATAAACTATGTACATAGTTTAATAAATATAAAAAAATTCAGAAAGAAAATATATGTATTAAAAATAAATTATGATGAAATAAAAGAGAGTGAGATAGAGAAGAAATGAAAATATCATTAGCCTTACATAAAAGAAGAAAAAGATTATTAGTTTTTTCCTTACGGCAATTAACTTAATTTGCGTTTACTCACTTTGAGAAATACCTCGATTAAGACATCGCATGATATTAGTCTCATGCCATGCAACAAAATGCCGTACAACGAATATGTATACTGGTACGATGATATAATTTTATTGCAAAAATTGTCTTCCGGTCTTGCATTTTCGAGCCTCGATGTTGTCATTACAATTATCCTTATTCGATGTTACATGAATAATATTCCGATTTAAGATTTTTCCAAGAATGTATGAGGAAATGTCGTGTTTTATAATCAAGTATTGCGCTTGTTTAAGTAACTCATCAATATTACTTAATAACGTTAACGAACCACATAAGATCGACAAATCGTTTATAAGATCGACCACGTTTTATCATCGTTCTTTTTTGTTTACTGGAGAAAAAAAATTGTACTTTATTTGTAAAAATTATTATCAAAAATATTAATATTTTTATTGATATTACTCATTTTTCGACAGTATTAATGCAAACTATTAAATGAGAAAAAATTCTCTTGCAATATTTGCATTCAAATATAACATTATTATTAAAATCGACATCAAATCTTTTTATAACATTTTTTTTAAACTTTTTTTTTTTTTTAATAAAGAAAAAATTATGATTATACGTAACATGGCATGTGTGTTATTCAATCAGATATGTATGATCTGCAGTTTTTTGCAGAAATATGATTTATTTGACATGATATGTTTCTATGATCGTAAAATATTTATATTTTTTTTCATGACTTAGGTCTTTTTCACCGCGGTATTTCGCAAAGCGGTAATTTTTACAATCCATGGACTTTAACGCCACCGAAATTTGCCAAAGAAAAGGCCATGATCTTAGGTAGAAATTTAAGTTGCAATACCGACACTTCTGCAGAACTCATCAAATGTTTGCGAACAAAAGACGCAACGGAGATTATCGGCACTGATCGTCTTTTCCAGGTAATTAAAAATTAATTAAATTAGTTAACATAAGATAAATAAAGAGTGATTTTTTTTTACTTTATTCTTGATAGTAAATCAAATCAGTTTAATATAATATAATATTTTTAACAATATAATGGGAGAATATTTTGTTAGAAAATTATATCTATATAAGTTAAAAATATTACATAAATAAAACATGTATACTATAAAGGTTACTTTAAATTTAAAATTAAAATTAATCGAGACAATTAATGTAAATGAAAATAGAAGATTAAGCGACAAAATCTTTTTTTAAATTACAATTACAAATTATTTTATTATATTTAAACAAACAATTTGTTTTACTATACTTTTAATTTACTACAGTTTTCTTTTGTGAATATTAAATAAATGAATGATTGAAACAATCTTGTTTATTAAATTTCGAAGTAAAAGAGGAAAATATAATTAATTTCTCATATAAACATGTCTTAGTATGTATGTGGAATATTTAAATAGACGCATATGTATAAAAAAATTAATTAGATTCTGGTATTTAACCTGAATATTTTATATACTTGAACGACTGCTTATTATATGATTTTGTTTTGACAGCTATCTGAAAGCATTCGTTTAACTATCATATGCGCATACCGTTGCCGGGTATTGCGTCGCATGAAATTTATAAATTTTTATTTCTTTTTTTCTTTTTTATAAGTTTAAAATATATATATATATATATATATATATATATATATATATATATATATGTATATGAATCAGATTTATTATTCATATAATGTAATCTTATTTAAATTATTAATTATTATTCTAATATAATGTTATTTAAATTGTTAATTATTATTCTGACATGTGCAGCCGTTAAAGTCGTAACCGCAAGACAAGCTTTATATCTCCGCGCGTGCATCAGTTTCAGAAATCATGTATACTTACAAGTAAATATCGACATGGTTGGGTGAGAATGACGCTTGAATAGTCACGCAAAGTTGTTTCATTTCACTTTGAAATAGACGTGACCCAACGCAAAATTAAGATGAAATCAAAAGATGATTATGGTGATAAACTATATATATATTCATCATTTTATATATATATATATGAAATATTTTTGAATATTTATTTTTTTAAAACGAGAATCAAATTACTTATCAGATATTTTAATTATACATATCAGACATTGTAGTACAATTTTTTGTTTGCTGATACTTTATTTATTTATATGGGGCCTTTTAGGAATTTGGAATAATTTCCTTACACATGGTATGTTTCAAATTAAAATGATAATCTAATTCAAATGCAATATATTGAATAAATACATTCAGAGTTCTGGCAATGCAAGAAACCAGTTTAACGTGAATATTTATCTACATGCATGTTTTTCCTTATGTGTGATGTGGTCATTCTTATGCTTTGCCCGTGCATCGCGCATTTCTATCTAGCTGAGATAAAAAACAAAAATAACTCGCAAACGTGATCAACATGAAGAATCGCCCATCATATCATACTTTTTTATTACTATCAAGCATTATTTGTTCCTTTATGAAATATGTGCTTTTATTTTAACTGAATTTCTTATAATATATTTAACTTAATTATATCTGTGTTTTCTATTGCAGCACTTTGGTTATTGCCCAATGATACCTTTCAAACCAGTGATCGAACCTAAACATGCAGGTGCTTTTCTGACGGAGCATCCATTAATTTCCGTGAAACAAGGTCGATTAGTTGATATACCCTGGATGACGGGAACAACATCAGAAGAAGGAACCCTTAAAGTACCAGGTGAAAGCAATACTTTTGAATTTCCAACACAAAAGTCAAAAACAAATCTACAAGACATTATTACTTTATAATTACAATTATCAGAGAGCTGTACACATCAAATAATCTTTCTCAAAAATATTTATAAAATTTTGAAGAATTTTTAGAATAAGAAAAAAAAATTACTTATTCCTGCAATCTATTGCTTACTTGCATAAAGACTCATAAAAGTACTGATTTTAAATTACATATATATAAAATGACATTCTGTTGTGTCGTAATTTATTATACATTAATTGAATAAATCTCTCCGACATAAACATTTTAAAATTTTGCATGAATTTTTTTTTTTATGCAAACTTGTTTTTAAGTTGATCAAGGGATAAAAGAAATATTTATGCATGAGATACCTTTCAGGTATTTACGGACGAGATCAGGGTGAACATGTAAAGAAGTTGAATAATGATTTCAATAATATCGCACCTCTCAGCTTATTTTACGAAGAGCGATACGGCATTCGAGATAGGCAATTTCGAGATGAGATAAGCGCTAAAATACGCACGTTCTATTTTGGCAATAAAGACATCGATCAATCTGACGAAGCTAGGTTCAAAGTCATTGATGTAAGTTTAAATAATTAAATAATGAATATAAAGAAATGGAAAAAAACAGGGATTTTGTTACTTAAATAATATAAAATGTTAACATTTATAGAGTTTGAAAAAGAAAAACATATATAATTTTACATTCAAAATAAAATTTTTGTTTTAATTAATACAATTACTGTAAAAATGATTTCTATGCTTTAAAAAATTATTCAATAAAATTATAATCTTTGTTTCCTATATTTTATAAGATTAAGAAAATTACAAATTAATTATTAATTATTACGTTTTCCATTAACCTAATGACTAAATAATATAATTTTGCAGATGTACAGCGATGCATGGTTTAATCACGGTACTCATGAAGCCATCAAAGATTTTATTGCAAATCAAACTTCACCAATCTATTATTACTATTTCGCGTATAAAGGAAGCGCGTCTTTCAGCTGGATATTCGGTGATACCGAGAAGAATTACGGAGTGTCGCACGCGGACGAGCTGCAGTATTTGTTCCCCGTGGGTGAACAATTGTTTAAAGATACGGAATTGTCCAAGGAGGACCACAAGATAATCGATATCATGACCGACCTCTGGTATAATTTCGCAAATTCCGGGTAAGTGTTAATATTTCCAGCAAAAAGATTTATTATTGAGCAAGATGTTTTAATTGATATGATCATTCATATTGACAATTTACAGAATTTTATCATGACTAATATCAAAATATCAAAATTTTACATATAAAATTCTGATATTAGCCATAATAAAATTTTATATGTAATTTCATGGGAATGTAAAAAATCAGTAAAATAGAATTAATTATCACGATAATATTTAGTATAATAATGCGTATTTTTTGTGATTATATTTTAATTATTATATAATATTATATAATAGATTAATAGTGAATAAGATTAAAAATAATTTTTTTTTATATACAACGAGATATAAAACAATATATATCATAATAAAATATGTAATATAATAAAAATCTCTTTTAGAAATCCAACGCCAAAGGTCACAAAGTTAATTTCTTTAAAGTGGAAACCGGTGAAAACAAATTCTTCACTGGAGTATCTATACATAGGAAATTCGACCAATGTAATTATGGAAAAAAATCTTCTTTGGGAGAGAATGATGTTTTGGAACAAGTTAACACATCAAATGAAGTTCCATGGTGCGGATTTCAAGAATTTTAAGGATGAGTTGTAATTCTCAGTTTTAAAGTCTGCATAGATATTTATAAGTTGTGCACAAAGATCTTTTAGTGATTATAAAAACATCAAAGTGTTGAGATTTCTTATGAATTTTTAAAAACTGATTTTTTTAATTTATTTTGTAAAATATTCATGAGAGAGAGAGAGAGAGAGAGAGAGAGAGAGAGAGAGAGAAACAGATAGACAGACAGAGAGACAGACAGAAAGAGACAGCAGAGATTTTAATTAAAATTTTATAAATACGCGTTTAAAGTAAAATTATATAATATTTATGCTGTTCAAACGCAATTTAAATTTTATTTTTTATTAACTAGATTTTCTGTGAGAAAATACGTACGCATTTATACACTGCGAATGGACCGCGCTTCTGCGATAACTTACCTTGTATGTTAAACTTGTTATTCGATATAATACTATTTAATAATCATTAACTTTAATTATTTTATTATTATTACAATAATTATTAATTATTAATTAATTATTTTATTATTATTATATTAACAAAATTTTATCTATGAAAAGGCGAGTTTATACTATTTTGAAAAACTACCGACAAGTAATAATAACACTCGATACTTGACATCATAACAAATATGTCATATAAATAACTTATAAAATCGTTAATAAGTGTTTTACCAGTCGGTAAACATAAACAAATATTTATATATATTTAAATTAACCTTCACACTGATTTAAAAGTAATATTTCTCAAAAAGCAATTCATCGCCTGTATCTCTTCGATTTGTTTGCGAAAATAAAAATACCAAGCATTATTTACTTTTAAAGACTGTTCTAGGTTAAACTTGAAAAATTTTACATTCATTAAGATGGAGACAGATATGCTAAAATATATATTCTAATATTCTAATATTATTTCTTATTATTATCATCTTAATATCATTTTAACAGCAAAATGTTATTACGCATAAAAAATGGACGATTAAACGTATACGACAGAATAGAATAGAATATAGCCTGAATTTATTACCTTTATATATCTCTATTTAGATAATTAATGAAAAGAAAATGAATCTATAATGTGAAGTGTGTATAAGTGTGTATATGTGCTCGAAACTCAGGTAGTAGATTTGTAGAAAATACCAAACCTGTCTCTAAGAAAATCTCTCTAAAAAGATAATAAAAAATATTAAATACAGAAAAAAATATTTAAACTTGTACACAACAAATAGAGAAGTATAAAAAAGCTATTAAATATTGTTAAAAAAATTAACTGTTTACAAATAAATATGAGATCAATGCAACAAGCCAAGTATTTAGTTATATACTATCAGTTTATAATGTTAAAAATGATTTAAAATTTCATTAACTTGTACTACATATTATAATATATTTAGTAAAGCATAATTTTTAAAAAGAAATTATTTGCAAGTAGTTAGCAATATTTTATTAGCAATTAAAGTAGTATACCTATTATTAGCGTATCTGGATTAACTTTTAGCGGAAAAATGTGTCTTGTTATATATCCAAAATCACAATTAACTTCCATACATTTTCCAGGTTTCCAAGTATTTCTTTTCCGGTTAGAAAAACTGTATCAAATATTATATACTTTTAAAATGAATTTTAGATCAAACTCTCTACACCATGTTATGGTTAAGATAAAGATAAATATGCTAAAATATTGTATATTCTAATATTGGAATAATTATAAGTAATCACGCACAAAATATCTACGATTAAATATGTACGACAGATTCAAACAAAACATTAGTCAAAAATCATCGCTTATCTGATGTCCATCCGATATTCTTATTCAGGCAATCGGCAAAGAAAAATTTGGGGACAGCTGTCGCCACGAACAGCTGTCGTGTATATGCAGCGCAGGTAGTAGACATTGCTGGAAAATGTATCGGACCTTTTTAAAAAATCTTGCTAGGAAAGCTAAAGAAAGATTGAAAAGAAATATTCGAAGAAATATTTTAAAAATTTAAAAGAAGTATTCTATAAAAAATATAAATATTTTTACAAAATAAAGATTAAAATCTTGGAGATTTTTTTCATCTTTTTGAATAAGATTATTTGTTTTTAGAAAAGATTTAATTATTACAATCTTATTATTAATTTATTTATCAACAACAAATATATTATAAATGTTATTTAGTTACTGTATATTAATTAATACTTTATCTGTATACATTTGTTGTATACTGTATACATGTGTGTTGTGTGCAGTAATAATCAGGCACACACATATATACACGCACAAACTTTTGCACTAAACGCTTCTGTAGATGGGCGTACATGTACATGTACGTATGTGCGCTGTAATTTTCACAATAAATTTATTTCTAATTAAAAATTTTGTTTTACAGTTTTATTTATAATTTATAAATTGTGTGCTTTTGTTTTGACATATAAATTTTTATTGCTCGAATCGGATATATTGTTCGAGGCAAATTTTTGCTTATAATCTAATTGTCATATTCACTTTTTATTTAGTGCACAATTTGCTACTTATCTAATAGATTTTTTATAAATATAATTTTTATATGTATATATTTCGCTTAATACTAAACATGTTTGTAAAAAAACATTTTCTTTTAAAATAGGCATTTCTCATTGTCATTTGTTAATCTATACATATATGCTATAGACAAACAAAAGTCAAAATTAAAAACAAATGTGTTGATTTTTAGTTGGAAATAGTTGATATAAATCGACTAATCGTAAGTTAAACAGAATTTTGTAAATGTCTGTAGATTTTTTATATTTCGGTAAATATTTCGATAAAACTATTCTTAAAAGTTTAAAAGTCATAAACATTAAAAAATACAAAAAACCAAATTAATCCTTTTTAAAATTTTACACTAAAATATTATCTTAATGCAATCAATGATTTTTAATAATGACTTATTTCTACATGTTATATAGAATACTAATACATAAGTAAATTTTTTGTGTAATGTAAATAATATATTTAAACAGTTATCATCAATCTCTTCGAGTTTTAAAAGCAGAAAGTTGCAATAAATCATATATATCACGATAGTTAGATTCGTCAACATTTGGTTCATTAGAAACACTATCGACTCTTTTTTCTATTTTATTATACGAACTTGTAAGCTCATTTTTGAGCTGCTCTTGTTCCTCAGATGACATCTCGTTTACGAAGGGAAGACCGGAAATAATATACGCTGTCAAAATAAATAATAATTTCCAAGTATAATTATGTATTATAAAAAAAAAGTAAAATAAAATAAATAAAAAAAGTCAAAAGAAATAAGACAGAAAGAGAAAATTAAATTATTGATATAATTTATGATGATAAAATGATTCTTTTAAATTAAATTTGATTTTTTTTCTACAAAATTCAAACATTTCTGATCGATGTATATATGCAAATGTATAAGAATAACAGTTACTTACGTATAAGATAGTCTGTTTTATATTTCATATTTAGTATAGGACGGCAGTAGTGTATGCTAAATCCGATACGTTGAAGTGCTCGCTTTATTTCTCTTTCAGGATGACTAAATGGTGTAGTATATTTCTTTATACATGTAAATATAAGAATAGTAATTAGAAATATGGAATAAATAATATAAAATAGATTTGAAAATAATGATACATATAAAACAATATCTAAAATGTGTACCTCAAAATATGAGCCGAAAATTGGATGATTCACCATATGTCCATATAGTGTAAACGCATCATGAGATGTTACCATAGATAGATGAAACTTTCCACCAGGTTTGAGCATCTTAAAAACATTTTCAAACTCTTGTCTGTTAAATAAAGAAAAGAAGTATAATTAATTGCTAAAATTGTGTATGCAGAATATTTTTAAACATTTTATTTTTTTTAATCTAATTATATTTTAATAAAATACCAAAACCAAATATCATAAAGCATTTTTGCCTATAAAATATTAATATTTTATTATAATTTTTTTGCATAAATATTGGCTAAAATATATCAAAAAAAGCAGCAAAAAATGTTCAAAAGAAGTATATAAAAATATTATTTACTTAAAGTTGTTTTCTGTGGAACAATATGTATAAGATTGATTATCTTTCTCTCTTTTTTTCTTCGTTTACAAAATAAAAATTTACAAAATAAAAATTTAATTTATACTTACAAGATATCATTACGAGAATGCACAGTGGGAAATGAAAATATATGATCAAATTCACCGATATATTCTGCAGGCAATTCTTTCGTTTGGATATCAAGAACATCAAATTCGATTCGTTCATTATTTTTGTATTTTCCTCTTGCATATTCGATCATTGTTTTCGAACTATCAGTACCTTCAAATCATGCTCAATATTTAATATAAAATATATCAATACATTATTATACATTCTTTTACAATTTATTATATTCTTACCTATTATTGTCGTTTTGTTATGAAGTTCCGGTAGAAGAAAGTATCTAGTTGTGTATCCAAAAGCACAATTAATGTCCATGCACTTTCCAGATGGCCATACACCTTCATTTATTACATCCCAATTGTCAGTAAGTCTACTAACATTTACCTCTTTCATCGTCTGTTCTCTATTGAAATCCATGTCTTACAGAATAAAGGTCACACACAGTAAAATATTATTATTTTCTTGTTAGATTTTCGTTCGCGGCCAAGTGCACGTTGATAAAAAATTAAAATATGATATACTATAATATTTCGATAATAACGCGTAATCAAATATGGATATGTATGCTACAGAATATTACAATGTAGCCTAAATGTGTTAGCACTAACGAATGAATAGCAACGCACGAAATGGATGCCCCATCCGAAAGATATATACTCTTATATCTTTCATCCCCTCTCAACCAAACATCTAACGAACGAAAAACAGCTATTGTGTGTGTGTGTGCAGGTCACATTTTAGACATATTAGACTCCTAGGAATTATACCGAATCCCTAGGAAAATCTTTCCAAATAAGAGACTTTACAAAGAATTTATAAAGAATCTATTATTAAAAGTCCATAACTTTTAAAGACGGATTGCATGGATCAGCTACGCCGAAAGTTGTAAATAAATCTAATTTCGAGATTCATAAATTTGACATTGGCAGCATTGCGCACAAAACATATATTTAATATTCTAAAATTTAAAATTAATAATTAATTTACAAATTAAAATAAAAAAGATTTGCTCTGTAAAATTGAAAATTTTATTTTCATAAATTTTTGTATATAGTTATTTGGCATGTTACATCTATTGTTACCAACATGTTTGGTCACATATGCTTATATTGCACTATCAATGAAATTTTAGCAGCACAGATAAATTTAACATTCTTTAATTTCTATCACATATGTGTACAGGGTGTGCCAAAGCACCCTAGACAACGCTAGTGCGCGGGTAGAGCACAGTAAATTGAACAGAAAGTCCTTTACCATTTTCTTTTATAACACTTAATAAAGAAATTACTATTGAGTAAAAACTGACCAATCAGCTCTGACTTTTAGCTACAAGATGCTGGATGAGCCGCGCGCTTTGTAGTGTGTGTGAATGTTCTGCTGTTGCAGCGGCACACCATTACCAGGCGACTTATTCACATGCATCGGGCTAAAAGTCGGCGCTGATTAGCTAGATTTTACTTAATAATAATTCCTTTATTAAGCATTATAGAAAAAAATGATAAAGAACTTTCCTGTTCAGTTCACTGTGCTCTACCCGCTCACGAGCGTTGTCTAAGATGCTTTGGCACATGCTGTATATACATGCATATTAACATGATAATAATAAAAAGTAAATAAAAAATGTAATTTTGTAAAATCAGTTATAAATGGAAAATATATACATTTCCTCAGAGTTATAATTATATACATAAATACAAACCTTAGCGTAGTAATATGTACAAATAATATGATGTGATACATATATATGTACACATGTGATATACAAGTAACTTATTTACTAACAAACTATCTTCTTCACTTTCTTCAAAACAATCTAAAGAGATAATGTATATCTCTATTTCTTCTATCATACACGCGCTAACTTCTTCTACTCTATTAAATCATTCTAATCTATTAAAAAAAGATATGATATGAAATCGTTATAAAGATATGAAATCAATACAGTTAACCAAATAGTTGATTATGCGCCATTAATTTAGAGTCGATTCAAAATAAGTTATAATTATTTCAATTTTTGTAAAATATAATTTATGATTACGTGAATATCAAGCAATTGCAATCGCCATTATAAGTCATAGATTGCATATTTAAGAAAATTCTAATGTAAAATTTTGATAAACATTGATATTATTTTTTTTAATATTCTTAAATGATTATAATTTAAAAAATTTATGCTTTGAAATCTGATTTTAACACGCGCACGAAAATAACGAATTTATAGACATTTATGGCCTACAAACCAAGATATCTTTCTTCATTTTCAACTATTATCTGCATATTTATTGCAGATAGTACAGGTCTATATAGGTCGCCAAATAATATAGAAAGTGCTTAACTTAAAAAAAAGAGTTTTCTCCCATGCGTCATAGTGCATAGACAAAAAAAAAAACATTTGGACAGACTGTTATTGCAAAAAAATCAGAAATTAACGGAAAGAATTAACGGAAAGAAGAGATAAGGCGCATTTCGGTAAACACATGAGTCAATAGACATATAGAAATAAAAAAGAGACATTCTGTCTTCTGCTATTTTTCTTTGAAAATAATATGCATAGCAGAATACTATACAAAAGAAATAGACATAAATGAGTTAAATGATTATCAATCATCGGGCAATTTTTCTCTTTATCTCTAAATTTGTACCTCCTTTTGTTTGAATTGGCAGTGTGTGCTCCGTCAATTTTTTTTGTCCATAATTCAATACTTACAACAACAAAAAAAAATAACAAGAAAATTGGATGTAAAAACTAGACTGCAAATAATATTTTTCAAAAATTACAACGTTTTTTAAAAGTAGAGTCTTTAAAATATTTTTTATAATTATTTTAAAAAGTTATTCTAAAAAGATTGATGCAATAATGAACATTTAAATCGTTTTTATTTTGGACCTGTTACTTCTTGGCTCCCTTACTCACTGACTAGCCGCGATTAACAATAAGTCAATTTCTATAATTATATATTTGTAAATAAAACTTTCCGCTTTTCGCAATTTTTATATTGCATTAATATTTACATAAAAGTCTTGCTAGATTAGTCGATCTTTTGCCTACTTGAAAGCATTAAGATTTATCTTCTTATGATTACTATTGTTAATATTTCTCAATTTTTTGTTCCTCCTTATTTTTATAACCTAAGGCCATAATGAAATATTTTTACAATTTTAATGTATCGATTTCTATTATTTTTTTCAAATTTTTTTGCAAGGTAAACAAAAAATAATTTTCTATGGACAAATGTGAACAAATTGTGGACAATCGAATGCCATATCTATTTTGTAAAAATTTGTTAAAAACAATTGTAAAATTTGTTAAAAACAATTTTTATCATCATATTACTTGAATTATTTAAAAAAAACTGTTATTACTTCTGTGGTGTTGTTCAAGTTTTGCTCGATGCAAATTTTTGCTTATAATCTGATTGTCACATTCAATCTTCATAGTTTTTATTATTTAATTGTATACTTTGTTCAAGATTTTACTAAATGTAAGAAACTTTCTCTTTTAAAATAGACATTTGTCATTTATTGTCATTTAACCCATTGTTCTTTATGAAAGAACAATAGTCAAGGATAAAAGAAAGGTAAGCTTTGAATAAGCGGATTTTCCGGATTGCATACCATAAAATCCTGTAGGTACGATATTTTTGTGCATGTAGTGGCACTCTTAAGAATTTACTTTTGAAGTCTTAAACTTTCAAGAAAATTCGAAAAAAATCAAATTAATATTTTCACAACTTAATGGTAGAATATTTCTTTAAATATGTAACTTAAAGCAAGCAAAACTCATCGTTTAACTAGATTAATCTATGTAATTCTAAACATTTCTTTATCGCTTTTAAGCCTTTTTTATCGCATTCTTGTATGGCGTCATATTAGCTTGTTGATCAGCAACTTACTCCTGAGTCTTTTCTTGTCGGCGCTGAGTATCTAACAATTCTAGTAACTCAGAGTAAAAAATTCATAATGTAAAATATACGCTGAATAACTATTATAATCTTTAACGATAATAAATAAGATGCTGTAATAAAATTATATGCAATGTATTTTACGCGTAGACTGCTGCTGCCAAATGTCAGCGTAAACTCGCGCAATTTCACTGACGTGTCGCGATTCACATACAATGCTCGCCGATTAGCTGATTTCTTGTTTTTTTTTTTTTTTATCTTATAACTTATAGGTAGATTCTTACTACGATATGTATCTGGCTTTAATATTTTTCAATTTCTTGTTTTTTTCTTTTTATCTACGGTTTTGTACTTTTTGGATATCATTTATTTTTTTTTATTAAACTATTTGTAAAAAATACTAGGCATAGTTAAATACTATTACATTTTTAATGCACTGATTATTTTTTTTAACAAGATTGTAATATCTATTATTATAGTTATTGTTAAAATATGAAAAAACTGATAAAAGAGAAATTTAAAATTATATTATTTTAATACGCAAGTATTTTATTCTCATTCTGAAATCTCGTTGTAAAACAATAATTATAAGAAGCATATAATAAACAATTTTTTTTTGCAACTAGTACTTTGCTACAATACATTTTTTATTATTCTTGAACTTAATAACGTTATTCATTTATAAATTTCTCTTCAATCAATGCTTATATAATATATTTTATATTCAATTTCCATTAAAAAATAGTCATAAAATGAAATTTATGTAATTTTATTTACATATTACAATTCTCTTTAATTATTAAAATTACAATTATTAAAAATAAATTGTTTAGGTATACAAATCATATTATTTTATACATGTTACAATATTAATAAATAAGTTCCATATACAATATATATAATATGTCCATTATCATCAATTTCTTTGTGGTTTACATGCGTAAATCTCCAACATATCATACATATCGATATTGGTTTCATTAAAATTTGGAACATTACGATGAACACGCTGAACTCTTTTTTCTATATTCATAAAGTGATGTGTAAGTTCGTTCTTGATTGTTTTTTGCTGTTTAGATGACATGTCGTCCATAAATGAAAGACCAGAGAAAATATACGCTGCAAAATAAATAATAATTTTTATATATAAAACTATTTTAAATAAATAAAATAAATAAATTAAAAGTTAATTAAGTTATTGATATTGATATTTTATCTCATATTATTAAATCGTTTCAATAAAAAGAACTTTATTTTGTTTATAATTAATTTTTTCCATCATTTATAATCAATATAAGTATGATTAAGAGTAAAAGTACTTACATAAAAGATAATCTGAAGTATATTTCATTAATGACGTAGGACGATAGTACCGAATTAAAAATCCGAAGAATTGAATCAGTTGCCTTATTTCTCTCAGAGGATTGATAGAATAATGAAATGGTGCGATGTATTCCTTTAGATATCATGTAAATATAATAGTAATTAAAAATATGTAATAGAAACATGTAAAATAATATCTAAAATAAAACTGATATATTTATACCTTAAAATATGATCCAAAAGTTGGGTGATTTATCATACGTCTATATAACGTGAATGCATCATGAATTGTAACAATACACAAATGAAAGCTTCCACCAGGTTTCAGCATTTCATAAACATTCTCAAACTCTTGACTGTCAAATAAAGAAAATAAATATATAATTATTGCTATAAGTTGCTATAATTTCATATGCTATAATATTTCTGGATAAAATATATGGAATGGATATACTTTAATTTAGTCTCAATTTAACAAAATATTGAAATCAATTGACATAAAGCGTTTTTGCATTTAAAATGTTATTATTCTATAATAATTTTTTGCATAAATGTTGACAAAAATTATCGAAAAAAGCAGTTTTCAAACAAAAAAATTTATTTTTTTTCTCACACAAAATATAAACTTATTTTATACTTACATAATATTAGTACGAGCATGCACAGTGGGAAATGAAAATATATGATCAAATTGGCCAATATATTCTTCGGGCAAATGTTCTGTCTGAATATCAAAAACTTTAAAATCGATTTGGTCATTGTTTTTATAATTTTTTCTTGCGTATTCGATCATGGTTTTCGAAGTATCGGTACCTTTAAATCATATATAATAATAATATTAGAAAAAGATTTTATTTTAAAATATTATTTATTATTTACTTTAAAATGTTATATATTCTTTTATAATGTATTATATTCTTACCTATTATTGTCGATCCTGGTTGAAGTCTTGGCAGAAAACAGTATCTTGTTGCGTATCCACTACCACAATTAATTTCCATACATTTCCCAGGTAATAATAAACTTTTTTGTAATAATTTGCAATTTTCAATATACGATTTAACATTTACTTGTTTCAAAGTAAATTCTGGATTAAACTCCATGTTTTTAGAGAATAAAAGAAACACAGTCTAAAATATTATTATTCTCTTCTTGATTTTTGTTCGTCGAAAGAAGTACCACGTGTGTCGATAAAAAATTAAAGTACAATATATTTGGTAACAACTTGTGTCACACAAGCACATACACACACACACACACAGAATGCAACAGAATGTAGCCTAAATGACTGAATGTAGTCTGCAAGCTAATATCTATCTGGCATTCCCACTCAGATAGACTCTAGCAAGAAAAAAGTGGGGAACAATTATTGTAGTCTGCGCAAGCGCTAGATATTTCAAAAACACCCCTACCATATTTCTAAAAAAACTTTCTAATGGAAGATAAAAAAAAATTTTTAAGAATTGTTGAGAAAATATTTTTTAAACATAAATATAAAATCAGTGCAATTAGCTGAGCAATTTACCTTGTGCTAATGATTTATAATTAATGCAAAATAAATTATACAATTTTTTTAGTCGTAAAGACAGCAGAATATATAGTTTAAACAAAAATTTTATGCCAATTCTTAATACCATAAAACGGTTTTTAAACCGAAATAAAATGTGTGAAATTTTTTATAATAATTTGCGAATATACAATATCACATGTATGCAATAGCATGCGATTATGCGACGTGGCGACGAAGAGCTGATTCATACACGTGGTGAACCATGCTCGTAATCGTAATATATAGTTGCCTGTCTCCAAACACTGAGCGTACTCGATTTCTCAATCATGAACAAAAATGAAAAAAGTACATATTGAAATCAAATATATTTATGTCTTATATTTATTTTTTATAATAAAAATGTTTTATCTATATCTCAAAAATGACAATGTAAAAAAAGGCATACTTTATGAATAGCCTTTCTGAAATAGCAGATAAAATATTCATATCGATTTTTTATTTGTAAGTATCGTGAAACTTTATCAAAAATTTTAAACTGCGGTACAAAGACCGAAATAATGTTCATTCAAGGTTATTTACAAATAACAGGTAGACAAACCTTTCTTTTATTTTCTGCGATTGTATACTCATAATTTATGACTCATATATACTTATGTAGACTGACAATACAAAGTGAGGATTTTCAAAGAAAATGTTTTACGAGCGTCTAAACTTGACAAGTAAAAATAAAGAAAAATAGATATTATAGTTAAACGACAAGCAGATAACAAAACAGACAAAACAATTTTCGAGCATATGTTCATCCAAGCGACATATTAAAAAAGTATTTACCAAAATAAAAATTTTGTAAATTAACAAAAAATTTATTATATGATTTGGATCTATAATTCTTTCTTTTTCATGTTACATTTATAAAAAAATTTTGAATTAGAATTGAATTTTTTTTTAATTATATTTTTTGTAAACGTTTGTAAGAAATTTTTTCTTTTTTTAAAATAGGAAGTTTCTATTGTCATTTATTAATCTATGTATTGTATACACATTATAAGCACACAATAGCCAAAAATAAAAGAAAATTGTATGGGTCTATAATTGGTTAGTCTTGAGTGAATAGAATTTCAGTCTGTATATTGTAAATCATAAATGCCCGTAAATTTGTTATTTTTGTACATATCTTGACATTCTTGAGAATTTATTTTTGAAATTATAAACATTCCAGTAAATTAAAAAAAAAAAATAAAGTCACTGTTTCCAAAACTTAATGTTATAATTTCTTTAAATATGCAACCCGTGACTTATCCTGATGAGCAATCGCATAACATTAAAAATCATAAATAAATAAATAAATATAAAAGAAAGAGAATCCTATTATAAAGAAAAAAATACGATATAAGTAAATTTAATTAAATAATTAATTTTGTACTATTGATTTATAATTGATTTATAATCGATTAAGCACATGAGATAATACTCCTAATATTCTTTCAATTTGTAAATTATGTTTTATGTAATTTATCAGTTTATAGACATAAAATCATAATATAATATACTATGTTTATACATAAAATTAGTAATTTCCATAGGCATAGCATATCTATGTCTATGATAATTTCACTATTAATTTTTTAATAAAAAAAATAAATAAATACGATTGAAAATATTTCTCCTCACTTCAAATTGCAACTTGACAGAAGACATTTGAAGACATTTGTTCAGTTGACATTTAATAACATCTTCTGCCATCTCACACACAGTTAATAATAATTATTATTACAAAATCAAAGTCAAAATCAAATATTTTAAGATTAAATAAAAAATAGTCATGGATGAAGAAGAAGAAGATAAATTTATAGCCGGGATGGAAGAAAGAATGTACGCGCCTTTAGAGTGGGATTCACCGGCAACATGCAAAATACAGGATCTCAAAGAAGTGCAGTACGAAGAAGCTTTGCGTCTGATAAAAGTTTAGCAGCGCAAACGGAACAATTTGAAAAAAAAAAAAAAATAAACATTTTTTTATTTAAATTATAAACGAATTAACAACGTTTCCGCTTCATATTTTTTCCTCTGTTTTTTTCTTTTGCAAAAATATTTTTTAATAAACTCTTCGGTTAGAAAATCGCGTTTATCTTACTTGACTATTATTTACATTGCCAATAGTAAATTAGAAAAAATAATTATCTTTGATTGTAAAAATGCACTATTTTATGTGAAATGCAATAATAAAATATAAAATAGATTAGCGATCGAGATTTCGCTCAATATCGCTCCTCTCACTTTAGCAATAATTTAATTCAATTAGCATTGTAAAGAATAAAAATATCCAGTAATCCCACATGAATATTACGAAAATGAAAATTATTTCCTGTGCAGCATCATTTCTTTCGAGAAGACCCTATGTGCAAAACGGTGTCTTTACTGGAAGATGAGAAATCTGTGACTGCATATCTCGATTTTATAAAAACATGGATGAAAGACACCACCAGCTTGGTAGCTCTCAGTCTGGCATCGGGACGTGTTGTCGGAGTCGCCATTACGCGAATTAACAGTGATCCAGAAAAATCTGATACGTATAATCGAGTGCAAGTACGTGTGTTATTATTATAGAAAAAATTGAAATAAATAAGAAATAATGTTCGTCCGAGACATTTAAAAATGCGTCATAACTAAAATATCAACAAAAATTAACATATTGTTATTTTTTATCTTATATAAATAGATTTTACATAAACATTATGAGCTGTGTGTTACATTAATAATTAAATATATTTTATTTTATATATATATATATATATATATATATATATATATATATATATAAAATAAGTATTATTTATATTTATATTAAAATAAATATCTATATAATTCATATTCGATATTTTTGATCTAGAATTTCGAGGGAAAGGCGTTGGAGAAAATTATGAGTTTATTAAGCGCTGTAATAAAACAAGCGGACGCGTACAAAGAGCTTGAATGCGACATGTACTTTCGACTTCATATCCTATGCGTTCATCCGTCTTATCGACAGAAGGGCGTTGATGACGCCCTCTTAAGTGCTTGCGTCCAAGTCGCATCCACACTGAATTTAACGGCGATCGGTGGCATTTTCACGTCAGGTCGCAGTCAATCGCTCGTTTTGAAACATGGTTTCCGTGTCGTCTCGGAAATCCGTTACAGTCGGTGGATTGTCGACGACCGCGTTGTATTCGACGATACCGGCAAAGGGAATTATTCGGCCGCATTTATGGGGATGCAAATATCTATCGAGGAATCGTTCCGCGAGTCCTGAAACCAGAGATCCTCAAGTAAGAATCTAAACACATCTAATCTAGACACAGTTTATTTTCGGCCAAAAATGGCGAGTCATAAAAAGAGAAGTGCGCTTTATAGCATTTAGTATTTACAGACGATGCTGAAATTTTCAATATTTCCGCTTGTTTTTCATAATTTTTAACCGAAAGCAATCAGTAAAATAATCTACACAGACTCTTGAGAGTCTCTACTGTAAATAATAAATTATAATTATCATTTAGTATACTAGATAAATTGGTATCGTATATTGACCGAAAAAATCATAAAAATTTCATTTTTACCCTATGAATCATCAAGAAATCAAAATTTTGGTGTGCAAGATAGAAAATTTAATATATTGCACACATTTCCAGTTTAAGATAATAATGTAATTTTGAAAATATAGTACTATTTTAATATAAGACTTATTCAAAAATTTACTAATTTTTTATAAGATTAATATATTTATTCTGACAATTAATAGATATTTTTAAAATTATATATATATATATATATATCTTTATTTTTTAATATCACGACAATAATATTTAGTTTTTTGTGCGTGAACATTTATTGAACTGTGTTTATCAAATGCGTAGAAATGCGTGCGTGAGGAAATTGACTGTTGCTTTCGCGGTATAATGATAGAGCCCGCTAGCGTCGCGCGACAGCGGTCGGGTAGGGTCCGTTCGAAATACGTGAAGGTGCGCGCGCAGTCGACGATGGGATGCGCAGTGGGATGGTCGTTGACAGCGGACCGAGTGCCGGCAGTCAGTGCATGACGGCCCGAGGCTTGTATCGAGATATATCGTGATTGTTCGCGCTCTCAATCTCGCGAGAAGTACGCCGCTAGTCCCGGGCCGCGCGATACTCGCGACGGATAGAGGGACGCGAGTGAATTTTCCGTCGTACTTTGTTCGCGTGCGTGTCCACCTCAACGAAAGTCGTGCGGTGCGTGATTACGCGGTGTGTGACGGTAATCTTAGAGTGACGGATTCACAGCGGAGGAGCCACACCGGTGCGACAAGAGCCGTGAGAGGGAGAGAGAGGGCGAGAGTGAGCGACGAGTCATCCCGGTGAGTACACGGTTCTCTTTTCGGTATATACGAACTTGATGTAAGAATCTTTTTTTATACGAAAGACTCTTTCCAATACACGTGCTGGTTTGTCTCGTGGATTCTTGCACGCTTGCGAGAAGAGCATGTTAATCATAATTAGTGGTTATTATATCTTATTATTGCTTCATTCTGCTTTCGATTATTAATTCGACTCTGTAATGAAATACTCGGAATACAGGTACATAAAATGTGTTATCGACTTTTGCAATACATTTGATTCATGCGCATCGCGCTCTACTCGTATAAAGGACATTTGAAATGAAGAATAATTTCAAAACATTTGTGTTATTGGGAATAATAACTCTATGCGAAATGAAATGAATGAAAACGCATCGATAGGAATTTAACAATGATAAAATAAAAGAAAGATAGTTTAAAAATGTTAAAAATTTATTATATATTATGTACTTATCATACAAAAATTAAAATTTATTATTACATAAATTGAATCTTCCTCTCACAATAAAAAAAATATATTTTGTATACATACATTTTTTATATTTATTGGCTCTTTCTCATAGAATTTTTAATTTATTAGATGAAATTATAGTTTATGTAAAAAATAAAATATTAATATTAAATATGTGTGTTAAAATATAAATAGAATAAAAAAAAATATAAATAGAATAAACAATATTTTAAAAAAATATTGTATTTAATCTTAGAATAAAAATAATGTTTGCAAAAGTAGATATTAAATATATGAAGAATAAAATATAAATTTCTTTATGAGATTAAATAGAGAAATAGAGAAATAAATTTTATACGTGAGTATAGAGATCATAGCTACGATAAAATTTCGCTACTCTCGTCTAGTTTCGTTATCGCGGAGTTCTCATCCAGCAATCTCGCGTCTCGAGTTACATTCGCACGTGTTTTTTTTTTTTCCCGAGAACACTCGCTACCTTAGAGCTTTGCTCGATTTCATGAAATTACGTTCACCGACGATAACGACGGAATGTAATATTTCGAGAGGAAAGAAAAATTTCGAAAAAAAAAAAAATATAGAAAATCTGTGCATCATAGATTCAAAATGACATTTCTCATCTCATTTACTTAATAATCGGCGTATTATTTTTATATTAAGACGCATGAAATTTCGAAGAAAGTTTTAAAGCAGCGATGTTCCGCGAGATATGACAATTATCTCGCATAATTATTTCGCGCATAATTATGATGTCGAAGTCGATTTCCATGAGACATCCTTGGAACATGAGGGTCAACGAGCGACACGCTTGCTCGACACGATGTTTAACGATCCGGAAAATGTTCCGGGGAAAGGGAGGGGAGGTGGGAATCGACTGGCAAGGCGATAGGCTATGGAGAAGATATGCCTATATCTTTATTTCGTTATCATTTCATGAGAATCGTAATGAGGAAGTTGTCTACTGTACAACAATGTTAATGTTAATTTTTTAAACATTTTTTCTGAAATTTTTTTACTATATATAAAAAGATGTTTTATTTTATTTATGTACGTTTTAGAATAAAGAAAAAAAATTGCCGAAATCTAAAGAAATGATTACATTCTATATTCTTTATTCAACTTTAAGCAGCTATGTATGAAATTCAATCATATTTTTTATACTGGAAATTAAAATGAGATTTATAGAGTTTTGAATTTAATATTAAGAGATTCGACGGAAAAAGAGTCTCACGGTCTTCTCTCAAATCTTGTTTTGAATGAAAGTTAAAAGTATTTATCGAGGCATTCGTCAAGCGGAATTATATGCTATATTAATAAAGTATAGTTCCGCAATCCGTGACAAATGTTATCACTACAATTTTCTCGGTATAACACATTCGAGTTTAGCAAACCAGACAAGGTTATAATGATGATGAGATTAATTTCGATATGTCACAATGACGTGTAAAGACACGTGGAAAGGTTTGTAAAGTCGATGTATGTAAAGAGTTTGACGTAACGAAACAATTTGAATGTCGCCGAAAATTTGGAAATCGTTTGCAAAATCATTTCGCCGAAGATTCGTGAGCGAATTGAAAAAAAAAATCGATTGGAACACAATTTAATAAAAATGTAAGTAACTATATGTATGAGTTTTTCTTGTATATAGTTTACATACATGGATAAACTGATTCGTAATCATTATCCAAATATGTATATCAAGAGGCCAAAATATATCTAATCTTTTTTATATATTTAACGGTATAATTGATTATACAAATCATATGTTGAATCATTTCTATGTAACATTCCGATGAAAACGTTTCTCCAGTACAAAGTTTAATTCGAAGAGAGTTTACTTAAAACCTTTCCGTGCGAATATACCAGAGCTTAACGCGGCGGAAGTCGTTTCTGCGTATTGCTAAATGTCTCTTATCTCGAGGCCCATTAGGTATCGTCGGTTATCGGGTCCGAGGTGAAATCGGTGGGTGGGGGTATCTTCTCGCTGCCGATTACGGCCGTACCGGAAGCGAAATGTCGTTGCTGAGGCACGATGATGTGTCGTCGATGGTCTCCCGAGGAGGTTGCGCGTCGGTTCGTGCACGGCATGGAACATGCGCGCTAATGACGATAATGATAATAATACTAATAACGATAACGTTGGAACGATTGCGAACGCGAAACGCAATCTCGGGAACCTAAATACGGCTCCATTCCAATTATCGCGTTCGTTCAATAATATTGTGAATCGCGTAGACGAATCATTCGAACTTTTTATGTAAATGTCTAACGTAATGAAGTTTCACAATTGCGTTTCGCAATCAGAATACATTTGATCACATGATTTTACTTTAATTTTATGCGATTTTCTCTCGCAAAATTTATCGCGCGATTGACAGCTCTTTCTAGATTTATTAAAATTAAATGTCAATTCCAAATGTCATCGCATAATTATATATATTATTATTAATATAATTAATATAATATAATTAAATATCAAATCAAATGTCTTTGTATATAATCTGTTAAGAGACAAATTCGTTATTCTTAACGCTTTTCTTTTAGTCCATTGTACTTTAACGATACAGACATGATAAGAAAATGTTTGTTTCATTGATCATGCGTGCAATAACATTCTTACTCTATCCGTGAAGGAGAGGAATAACGACGAGATGTGTTAATAATATGTAGAAAAATGTGAAAAATAAGTATGTTAATAAGATAGATATTTGATTGTGAATATTAAATGCCAGTGTACCTGAAGATGTGACTATTCGAAAGTTAATTTTACGCACGCGTACGTTCTCTTACGCTATAAAGAAGAACAGTGGCGTATTTATGTGCGCCGAGTGAGAGTACTCTCGTTTCGAGGACGGTCACTCAAGTAGTGAATTATTAGAGTTAATAAAATAAAGTACCGGCAAATAATACGAGAAGAGGAGGAAAAGGGGGAATCTCGGTTGTCGCTCTCGCTTTGTATCGTTTCGTCGATATTTATTATCAATCAAAACATTTCTCACTTATTCGTTGGGGAGAATGTTTCATTAATATTTAACTCCGTTATCCCATTGTCATGTAAAAATCATGTATATGCGAACAAGTACACATTTTATATATTTCAATCAAAACAGAGATATAGATATCTCGCTTGGAAATGGCATGTTTACATCTTTCGGAAATAAAATCATTCTTATTCTACATTTTGATCGATTGCGACATTCCACGGGAATAGTCTTGTGGAATCTGAACGCGTACTTTGTACTGTCACACAGAAACGTGCTGACTGTTGACTGTCACGATTTATATAGACCATTTTGTTTATAGATTTTAATGGGCAGACATTCGAAATTTTCCGACTTATGTCGAACTTTGAATTATTTTAATAAAATGATAAAGATTTTATATGTTTTACAATCGTTCACGTCTAAATTTGCTAACTAAGATTAGATTTTTCTATTTATTTGTTTCATATATTATTATTTATGATATGTTCCAAAATTATGTCGTTAAACTTCTTAATGACAATTTCTTCATAAAGGGACACACTTCGTATTCATATATATTTTTACTTTGGTTTAGATGTAAATCTAGAAAATTGTTAGAATATTTATTGCCATTTTGACGCCGATTGTACGCGGTTATTGACCTTGCTCGTGACCTCTATCGCAATTACGGTGCGTTGTGCGCTTTTCAAGGATATTGAGTTACCGCCGATCGATGAAATACTCGCGACGCTTCTTTCCGCTCCGTTTCCCTCGCTTTTCCCGAGTCTCGATATATTCGCGGTTTATCAAAAAATTCCTTTATCATTTTTTTCTCTGGTATTATACGGGAGATGGTCTATCGATGCGATATTGAATATCCATCCAATCTTAAATTCTTCTTAAAAGAGATTAATGACAATAAATATTGTCATCTTCTAATTTCTATTGGAACCTTTCAATATGCAACATCCTAAAGAATCTATTAATTACGATATGAATAAAAATTCATTCAAATTAAAAATAATACAAATAAAATTAATTTTATTTTCCTTAATTAATTTTTTGCATATGAAACACTCTGTATATGAATGCGTTGTCCATTAATAAAATTCACTCTTTTCGCGAGGATGTTCTTTAGTATATAAAGAAATGCTTTGGGTTTACAGACGCGAGAAAGGGTCTTTTTGCCGCGAGTATTTGCGCGTGTACATAAAAAAACTCACTCTACATGTGTGTCCATATATAAAATGTATATAAGATATGTACATGAAACGCGACTTGTTTTCTGTATGTGAAATTCGATGCGCGTTTCGTATATATTCTGCATATCCGTGTATGAAACTCTATTTGTTGCGCGTGTAACATAGCTATATATATGTGCATATATATATATATATATATATATATACAATATATATATATAAATATATACGTGGATGTATGTGTAACGCGTGGGATGTACACACCCTTTTCCGCAGCACTCCGTTCAGAATCCAGACGAAAAAAATATGCCCAATAAAAGTAACTTCTAAAGCTGTTGCAACGGGTCTCTTTTCGTCTCATGTCAGGTTTTTGACTGAAGGAAGAGACTGATTTATTGCGGTTAAGAGATATTTTCGTGACTTGAATAAGTAAAAAGCAGTACATGAATAATAATCGGATATGCAACCTTCGTCGCTTATTTCCTCGACGAGATTGCTATATCACTCTTTATTGCAACTTAATCTCCAGCAGATATTTCTGTAGAATTCTTAAATTTCCCCAGTATTATATTTCTATTACATTTATTATACAAAGAAAATTTATTTAAATTATTCATATATTTCTTACAAAAGAATATATCCTGTAGCAACTGTTTCTCCCTTCTTCCCTCTTCTGTCCATGACTTAAATAATTTTGGATATATTGTAATATAAATAAAAATAAAGAACATCTTTTTTTTATAAGTGCTTAAAACATTTTAAGCACTTTAATTAAATTAAAAGGAAACATCTCCATTACAAAAATTGTTTTTTATTTTTCTGAACGGATATCGTTCGACGAAATATTTTGACCAAAAATATAAAAGTCTATGTTTTTCAGAGAGATCTCAATCTCTTAAAGTAGATTAAACATTGGAAAAAAATATGCGTTTCTTTTTTTTATCTATATTACAATATATTTAAAGCTTATAAAAATTGTGGAAAGAAGATCGTTGTGTATGTTTGCTTGTTAGATAATTCTCTGTCAACATATACTAACGTCATAAATTTTTATTTTCAATGACTTGTTTGTTTTTTAATAATGTTACTTCCTGAACAGGATAAAGAATCAGTCAAAAGGTTAAAGCTAATTGATTAGATTGATGTAACCGTTCACTAGCCGATTACGCGGTGAGATCGTCTGATCTTATGTTGTCCTTGAATAGAGCGAGCAATCAGCATATCGGCAATGATGGATCCTAGTTTTTATCGAGCACTGTTATCGTTTGCAAACATTACTTTATCAGGATCATAAAACACATATATACACGCCCAAGTACGCAAACACCGGATGAATACGCACAACTGCTGCGTACAATGATAAACATACCGGTTATCTTTCATAGCCGATACAACGATTCTTTGTATTTTTGACAGTAGATTATTATTTCACTGTTGGAGAGAGTGGAACGATTATTATTTCGCTTCTCTATGTTACATAGCGCTTCGATTTTTAACAAATAAACATATACATATATTTTTTTTGTATTAATGTGAAAATTTTTGAATAACTTTAGCGGTCAAAGAGAATAAATTTTTTAAATAAAAAATTATTAATTTTATTGAAATTTTCTGCATATATTACATGGCACATTATAAATATTTATATAATATTAAATAAAAATGAAATAATTTTTACCAATTTTTTTTTTTCAAATATTTTTGGATATTTTATGCCTACAAAGAACGCAAGCATTTGTTAAATCGAGTTGTATATTTATGTGTATGTGTATATTATTTTTCATTATTTTCCCATCATCTATCGATTCCTTTCGAAGAATCCAAATAATCCGTATCGTGGGTTATATAATATTTTTTTTTCTCTCTTTTCTTTCTTTTAGCGAAGTCTTGATTAAAATCTTGAGAGATTAAAAGATTAATCGAGCATTTTTGGCATTAAGAAGTCGTAAAATCCCCTTTTCTTTCGACAATATTGTTGTTCGACCGTATCTTCGATGCGGGTTTACATTTAGGCTCAATCGGAATCTCTGATTTTTTTTCGCCATTTTTTCTTCTTCCCTAGATCACCTGAAATCTTGGAACAATATTGCTGTACACGAGGATCTCGTAGCACTCGTCTTTTCCGGTATCCTCCCTGGGGACGCTTTTATCGCGAATGTTACAGGGTCCATCTTCGCACCCTCTCTCTCTCTCTCTTGTAACTTCCACCAGAGTCACTTTTACGTTCGCGACCCTCCTGATAATGTACCGGGTATGCACCGGGTGGTACGTGTGCACCCTCGCAAATATCGGAGCGCGAGAATTTTCGTGGGATGTGTCGCGGCGAGTTTTAATCTCTTCGGGGTCCGACGAGAGTAAAAGAGCCGCTAAAAGGTTTCCTTTGAAGAGAACATCCTCTCTTTTGTGACAAATTCTATTCGCCGACAGAATTTTTGATTCGCGTTGCTGAATGAAAGAAAAAAAGAGCAACGAGACAGAGTGAGAAAGTCTTGAAAAAAGCGATTATCGAAAATTGAATTTGAACTTTAACGTGATAAAAATAAGTTTCCTTTACCATTTGCATTTATTCAACACATTTTTTTTTTTTGTTTACGAGATTATTAAATTTATTATTGCTAGAATCCAAGCGTTCGGGATTTTTGTCTAACATAATTTATTCGGAAACTATTAATTGTCATGAGTAACATAATTTGCGCAAGATCGGGCAAGATAGAAAGGACACGGGGGTAGTTCTTATAAAAGACGACGGAGAGATAAAGAAATAAGGGGCGTTCGTTCTGCGCGTGCCTTCACTGCTTTTTAAAGGTCGTGACGTGTGCAGGTGCAGCCCTCGTGTTTCGGCGGTTCGCACGCGATCCCAACATTAATTTCACGTCGCACGCGTGCCACGGTAACTTCCGCTGACGTACTCCCCTCCCTTTCTCCACTTGCTTCCTTTCCGCTCCGTGCCCGGCTCGCGTGCATCATTTCCATATTTCTGTCTAATCGTGTCATTTAGGTAAGCGACTTATAATTTGTCATGCGTCTTCATGAATTTGTCGCTCGCTTTGCTCTCGAAAAATTATTGGATTCGATTGGCATTTCGATGATTCGCATTCGAATTCTTGCGTCAGTATAATCACCACTTTCTTTAGGATTTAAGAAAATGTTTTAAAAAAATTTCTTTGTTATTTTTAAACAATTTTTCAAAGACGGGAAAACAAATTGAATATTATTGTAACGTTTGGAGAATCAAATTTTGGATTTACGGTTATTTATCTTTTCTGAACAATATTTGGAATTTTGTAATTACAATATCGAGCAATATAATAAGTAATAAGTTAATTTCACTGTCTTGTTATTTTCTTGCGGTACTCATTGCTATAAGGCAACAAATGTTTTCGTTTCATTATTCAAGATCAAATTATTGTGGCTAACATTTGAAGTACGTTTAAAGAAACGGATAAGAAAAAGATTGCGGAAACGATTTCCTCGCCATTCCCCACGCAACAGAAATGTCTTAGAAATTTACGACATAATCCAGAATTTATGGGAAGGTTCAAAACGCGATGCACATAAATTTTCAATTTTTTTTTAAAGAAGATCAATTTATATAGTTCAATGAATCGTACAACAAAATTGATTCATGTACAAAATACATGTTATATGTATATTTCAGAGAGATTGAAACCGTAATCATCTTGATTAATTCTGTTATCTATGCGAAAAAAATATACTTGACCGTCAATCGTTACAAATAAACAAAAATATTTTTTCATGTTTTTTACATCATAATTCGAGATTATCATTGCATAATTATAATATCATTAACGTCGCCTAGAATTTCGTGGATTCGAATAAAGAAAGACAGTCCCTGTTCGGATATTATAATCGCGTAACAGTAATCTATTCTATAGATTTTAGCAATTGAAATTCTTTTCATTTTGCAAACATCTGCCGTGCAATATTTTCCACCAGTACTCTCATCTGAATCACTTCTGCTCTCATCACGTCTGTCGGTTCGGTAATTTAGAAACTACACGAGCGCTCGGGAGTTTGCACACTCGCAGCTTGCATTGAATTATTACAATGCGTCGCGCGCTCCATAATGATGCACCTCATTCTGCAAAATTACCGCCAGATTGGGATGCTCGTAACTGCAGAACTGCGGGAGGTGAGGCGATTATTGTGCACTCGTGCCGATGTTGCATTCTGCGAACTGCTCATCGCCATGAGAATAGAATATTATAAAGTTTAACAAAAAGCAATTTCCTTTTAGATCTAAGAAAGAGAGCAATTAGTCCTTCTTAAGTTTTTTGATGTTAACAATACGTACGATTCCAAAATCATCATCGTAATTTTGAGAAAATACGAGATTTTTAGAATAGTGAAAAGTACTATTTTGATGTATTTTACGAAAAACTATTCCATGTATTGCATTTCTTTTAAAGATTAAAGAAAATTTTCTTTAATCTTTAAAAGAAATTCATGAAAATTAGGATTAATAAAATTTCTATGATTAAATATTGATTCTATTATGAAAAAGTTTTAAATTAAATTGTCGAACATTATATATGGATATTTGTAATATATAAATAATTTTTCTACACCATAATTTTTTTAGACGAATGATAACATTATTAGATAATTTGACTAAAATGAATTTTTAATTATATTTATATTATATAAATCTTTTTTATTTCATTATGTTTCAGAATGAAAAAAAGAGAAAATTACATAAATATATTACATTCTATATAGATATTTTTTTTACAAGATGTTTCAAAAGGAAACAAATCTTCTGAAGAGAATGAATTAAACTTTTCTTGAAAAAATATTTTATACGTCACAATTTGCAGAGATATATTAATATTTTTAAATAACTTAAAAAAAAATGGATTGCGAATAGTGATAATTTTTTTTTTCCCGTAAACATGCAAAGTTTGTAAACTTGAAAAATCGATTCACTTGGTCTACGAAAGGATTATTAGAAAATTCAAATTCCTCGTTACAGGCATGCGTTTAGCGCCTTGAGTCTCCACAGCTGTCGCGGCCAGAAGGCGCTCGTCTAAATTTACTCTCTGGCCATCTCTTTCACGCCCCCTTTCTTCCCACGTTCCCTCTTCTTCTTCTTCTTCTTCCCCTGCTCTCCGGCTTTCCGGTTTCTCGACGCCCTTAACGACTCTCTCACGGAAGTTCGTTAATGTACATGCCTGTCCTATTATTAGATCGCGCGTCTCGCCGCGTTTGTTCGCTCTTCTTTTTTTGGCCGCGATTTCTCGATCGATCTTTGTCCCTTGTTTCTTTCCTATTGCAGAATCGCGAGATCGATTCTCTCGCGCGCGAGTCACGAATTCGCGTTGTGCCGCGAGAATCGAGCTCTTTCGTGCTTCGAGAAAACGATCGATAGCAGCACGATGTTTCGCCCCCGTGGTCGTGGTCGCTCGAAGAGAAAGGAGTGGAGAAAGAAAAGGAACGAGGAGAGGTGACGAGAGGAAGCGGGGGATCGTTTCTCCTCATTCCATTAAAGGCGAGTTTACATGGCTCGCTCTTGACGAGTCGTTCCCGAAGTGAAAAAAAGAAGGTGGACAAAGTAAACAATGATCATCCGCGGTTGGAATGCGGCAAAGGAAGCCGCTCTATAGTTACGTTTATTTTGTACGTTTTATCTATAGTCTGAAATCATATAAATCACGTTAACAATATTTCGTCTATTAATTTTTATATTATATATTTTATATTTAAATAGTTTCTCACTGGAGTTTATTTTTATCTAAGCATTTTAATGACATTTATAAATATAATTGATGACACGTATTTCGAATAGAATTAATAAGTCTATAAATTTATCTACGATAATTAAAAAATTTAAAAAAGATCAATGTTTTCTTATCTTTTTTTTTAACAAATTTGATGAAAAGGCGAAGAGATATTAAGAAAAGAGGAAAACGAGAAAGCCATGTTTGGAAAATCGTAATAAACAAAAATTTTTATTCTCAATGGTAATAATTAATTTTCATCAAAATAATATACAATAACACACGCAAATTAATTACTAGAAGAATATTAATAATAATTTTATGTAAATTTAATTTTATTTTTTCGTATCTACTCTCTTATTCTTTAACATGTTTTTCCCAAGACACTCTTGTATAGGAGCTAGTTATATATGATGGCTAAGCGAAGTTCTTTAGTCTTTCGCTGTGTCTTAGTAGACAACTTCTCTTAGCGACTCGGTGGTTCTTCTTTCCTTTGCCCTTGGCAGAAGCGGTAGGTACTAAAACTGCGGCGACGAGGGCTCGAAACAAAGCCAGCGGAGGCAGTACACGCCATTTTCGCGCGATTTCCTTCTACGCCGATGATTGCTGCACCGACGTTTTTGCCTGCCGCGATTCAACCGTGTGGAAACGAAGAATCGTTTCTGCACGGAAACGCCGTCTGAGATAGCGCCAGCGCACCCCGTTCTATTATTCCTCTGATAGGAATAAAGGTGTGCGACCGAATTCGTCCTTTTCTCGCAATTATCATCACGTTTATGCTTGACGTTTAAGCGTTATTTGTCCGGAAATGGCGATAACAAAAAGATGAAAATGAATACATTTTATCGGATAATTCATTTTTTTATATAAAATATTAAATTTAAAAACATTTAATTAATTTTTATTTTAGTCGTCACTATATCAATTTTAATTGAGGTAAAATATTTTTATTTTATTAAAATTTTTTGAAAAAATAGAATTACAATCTTTTATTTAAATTTATTTATTTAAAATTAAAATTATAAGAAAGAAAAGTGTATTAATAATGTGTTCTATGCACCCGCATTCGTAAGAAAACTCCGTAATACGCGATTCAGAAATTTTTTTCATCCTTTGCAAGTGGAGAACAATATTGAATCGTATGATTAACTGCATAAACGAAGAGACGCGTTTTTCATAATACTGAAAAAAATTGACCGCCACATAAGCGTACGATGACACCATCTCTACGCATTTGCCTAAGTGGGCGTATGTTGGAGGCGGTATTAGGTTATTTAATTCCGATCGACACATACACACATATATTTTACATCGACATTTCGACATCCCTGCTTCCGTTTCTCCTTTCACTTTTATTCGTATTTATTGGGTGGCAGCTTGTTAATTAAATTTAAATTTGATACCGTGATATCTCAATTGCCGATCGTTGTTTGATAAAATTTCCCGCCATCTCTACAATTATACATTTTTGTCATCATATTTTACGCTATAGTGTATGTTTTTGATTTTACGAAATTTTTAAGAAAATTAACATCTCTTTCTCTTAAACAATTAGATAGAAATTGCAATTAGCTTAAAATTATTTATCAAGATTTTTATTATTCCCTTAATAATGGATCGAGAGAGAAAGAGAAAGAGACGGTTTTTGTATGAAAATAATTAAACAAGACATTTAATTATTTTTAAAGATTTTTTTCATTCTTATTTCAAAAATAATTGTTATATTATTAATTTAATTATAAAATACTACATTTACAGTGACGCATATAATAATTACTTTCTTATGTATATTAAAATATACTACCAATTATTTTAGATTTTTTTACCAATTACAGTTCAACTACCTCAATTGGGGAAGCGATTGTCTTTTTCTGTTATTCTTTCCGCTTTTTCTACTTTATGTTCATCCTTCTTATATGTTAGTCTAACAGTATTATATGTTAGTCTATTAGTGTGGTTTATAAAGGTACGTTTTACAGCTCTTTTAACGCGTCGTAACGCATATGGCTTACCTGATAAAGAAACTCACGCAGGGGCGGAATTCGCATACCCACACGTCTGCGCCTGCGTAGGTGTGGTATACAGGTAGATTCATGAACCGTTATTACGACGTTGAGTGTTGAATATCTCGCGTTCAGGGTTAACGTCATGCTGCGCAATTTATGGAAACATGGGTCGAAGTTCATAAACGTTACATCCGATTAGGATGATCACCTGAACAAATCATAAATTCCAGGGAACATGTCAAGTTTTGATCATGTCGCAAGATGCGGGATTATTTAGTCTAGATAAAAAATTTCTGAAAAATATCTTTGTTAAAAAAGACGTATAAAACGGCTATATAATATTATAAATTATATTTATATATAAAGGTACACAAATAAAGAAAAAAAAAAAAATGAGAGAGATAGCTCTATTTTTTTTGAAAACAGTTTTAATTAATTATGAAATTTATTCTATTTCCAGAATGATACAGCGTCATCGCTATTGACGCTTGTAATTGAACACAACAAAGTATCATTTTAGTAATCATGTGATGTCTAATCATTTTTTATCGACGACACGCCTTCCGGTCTCGGGCCGCCGAGCGGCGTATTTCTGTCCCGGAATAAAACAACATTCGCGCTGATAACGGGGACTCGGATAGATCGAGACACGGGAAAAAGAATACGCACGAGCAGCTCTCCTGGTTTATAGGGGGACGATTATCGAGCTTAATTAAAACGATGATACCACAAATCGCAATCGAGTACTCTTCGTTTCGAGCGCCTTCTTTCATTTCAACCAATTACATACCGTCGAGCTCTCGAGTCGACGGGCATAAAGAGCTTTCATACAAGGGCGATTCATGTTTTATTCTTTGAGCGGCAACCTTACGCTTTTCCAGATGATTTAATCTCATATAAGGGCCGCGCGTTTTTGTACTTGGCAGCTTCATATATTTTTTTCATCTTTTGTATCTTTATACTTTTTGATCTTTGTTAAATCAATATAGAGTTTTGAAACGTTGTTATGGATATCGATAAGAAGTAGATTAAAGTCGACAAATGATCAGGAGAGAAAAGCTGAATGAATAATATAGTAATATTTTGAGATACATATTTGCCTGTATTTATGAAAATTACATGCTGATATTTTATGGATATTTGTTAAAAACTGTGATGTTGATAATAAATATATCAAAAATATATCAAACATATTATTTGTGCATTAAAAATTCTAGAAATACATATAATTTTTGTTTCTTTTTTTTTTTGATAGACATTTATTTTTCATCAATAAAGGATATTGTCGATATATAAATTTATTACCAACATGTAAGTTTTTGTCAGCATAAAATTTATGCAAAATGCAAATTTAATGACATGATGATGATAAAAAACGATGTATCATGTGTGCAAGCTGAAGCGATATAGGTGACTTTTCAATTCGGGAAAATTCGCTGTTGCGTTAATTATAGCGGTTTATGCGACAATTAATGGGATTAAGAGAAGTCAAAGAGATTTTTGCGCGTCAGAATACGACCGGAGGGTCGTTCTCGAAATTGCCGAGCGACGGTGTTTTATCAGCTTCCGTTCCCTGGTTAGATGGCTGGGAGATTAATCCCTTGATCTTTTTAGTTGACACCTTTTCCCGTTAAATATGCATGACTGTCATCATTCATTTGTATAATCTCAAGACAAGATATTAAATTTAATGTCTCAATTTGGTGTAAACTTTTTTAGATTTGCAATAATTTATTTATAACAAACAGAAAACAAAAAGATTTTTTATTAACAGCTTATTAAATTGTTCAGTATTTTTAATAATTGGAGAAAAAAGGAATTTGTAATGAATATCTGAAATGAGAGATACGTTAGACTTTTGTGTTTACGAAAATAGAAAAATTTCACGGATTATACAATAGAAAATTTTTTTAACAAAGATATTTTAATTTAATAAAAATCTACCATTAAAATTAAAATCATACAAAATATACGACACAGGAAATAAGATAGAGATGAAGATTTGCGAATGTTTGAATATCAGATCTTGTACAAATTAATAGTGAAAAGATACATTCATCTTATTTGTGAGATAAAAATAATTATTATTTACTGATTTCTCGTTGACGCGCTTTGACTGCGGTTAGTGCAAAGTTTCTTAATATATAGTAAAAAAGAAGTAGCTACGTGATTGGTAAACCACGCGCGATACATCACCCTCGTTGATTTATCGATTTTTCTGCTGCCTACTGCCGTTTGTTAAGACGAGACAGAGTGTCGAAAGAACGCCGGAATGTCGTACGCAAACATCGTGACGCCCGCGCGAGCCATGCAATGCAATTGCACGAGGTCTCGCCGCGCTTTTAATTCGCAGCTGTCACTGACAAGCAAAAAAGCTCACTCTTGCCGCTACCATGTTTTATATAAAATATAAACGATTTTTATTCAATTTTTCTGCTGTAAGAAATTACGAGAAAAGCGAGAGAAAATCCAGACAATATATGCAGAAATATATAATTTTGCAAATAATTAACGATATAAAAATATCCTTAAATAATTAAAGAAACAAAATGATTTAAATGTCAGTAAATAATATATATATATATATATTTATATGTAACGATGATAAATATATTAATGAGAAATAGGTTTTTAATTTCTTATCTATATTAGATATATTCGGAAGATTAAAAAAATTTCAGTAAATAATATATGTATTTTTTTTATTTACAAACATATGGATGTAAAAAAAAAACTAGTTTTTTCTTTTGTCTATTCCTCCTATCTGTATTTCATACGATAGATATGTAATAGATTGGAGGATTAAATTTCAAAGAACAAGTTGCTCGTCAGTGTAATTTTCGTATAAAGATGTCACGCGGATCGATATGGTTCTTTATGTTTCTCGCTACGTCAAAGACGCATGTATGTGTGTCGGCGCAAAAAGTACTGCGTAAAATACGCTAGAAGCGCGGCTCATACTGTTCATATACGGCGCGCCTGCATCTGCATCTCAAAGGACCGTGAGGGGAAGTCGTTTGGGACGAGCGACGACTACATATGCGGTGTACGCGCGTTACTTGAGACGCGATTGATGTTTTGCATACTTAGTCTCGGAATAGTAAAGTTAATATCCGTAAAAAAGCATGCCCCTCTCTTCTCTCTACGACTCTCTCTGTGCCCGCTGACGGATTACTTAGAGACAAGCTTGTTTTTGTTCGGCAAAAAAATTTTGCCACAGCCACAGGCAACGGAAATAATTTTTATTTCATGGAAGTTTTTATTCTTAAAAAATTTGGTAAGCTAAAAAAATTCTGCTCTTCGTCGTCAATAAACATCAATTTTTCGTCCATCGGGTCATAAATTTGATTTCGTGACATTCGTGAAAAATTAAGATGAATATCTTGCAAATTAATATTCGATATCTCTCTTTTCTCACGGAAAAATTGAAATTTTTTTCATCGAAGATAATGTAGGTAAATGGTCGATCGACGCGGGAGCGTGGAATGAGAAAATTCTGATGATATCGTGTGTCATCTCCGTTTCCGTTAAATTGGAAGGCTTCTACGATGATATATAGGGATATTTTCTTGGCGACATACCGGGGTCTCTCGCTCGAAAACGATCGAGGGAACAAATGGGACGTAGGGAAATATAATACATGCCCGCTTCTCTCCTCGCCTCATCTATCAACCGCGCTAATTAATAAAGTTAGTCCTAACGCGATATATGACGTTGCGTATCGTATCGCAGCGCTGTCTTCGTTACGTAGGCTTCGTTGATCGTGAACGGACGAGCATATCAAAGGATCGCCCTTCCTCTCCTGTCCATTAAACTCTCCCTATACATAATTTCATTAATGTGCTCGGCGATGTCACAATTATATATCCGAGCTTTCAAAAATGGAAATGGAAAGCGAATAAATTAAATACGCGATCTGTTTCTAGAGAGAAAGATAGCACATTGAGTTTATTGAGTTTCGACTCGAAATTATTATGTGGCGTAGAGGAAAATCGCTGTATCTCGCAGACGAAATTAATGTTCCGCGCGCGTAAACGCGAAACTACGTGCAAACTCGCATTGGAGAATTCAAATTGAGATTGTCTCTCTTTGAGTTGGTACTACTTCTCCACCGAGCTCCGCAGACACATTTGCATTTATAGACTCGGGAAGAATCGCGCTTGCACGATGTCCGGTGGAACAAAACGCAAAATGCGAAATGTCATGCGAGAACGATGCCTGCAATTAATGTAATTAACGTGACGCTTCGTATAAACTTCTATTTCGGTTGGCGTGTCGTGTGACAAATTCGCGTTTTATGCTCCTCTTTTTAGATTAAACACCTCGCAAGTTAAAATTGCCGAGAAATTTGTGATTTTTTAAGCGATGAAAAAAATGTCAAATACAAATTCCATTTGAGACATAGATTTCAAAGCGCGATTTGAAATCTAGTAAAGAATGTATTGTATGCGTCTTTTAGAAACATTTCTTCACTTTCTCTCCGATAAATTTTTTTATACGAAATATCATTTACACTTACATAATCATAATTATATATAATTCACATTTCGAGATTTCCGTCAATTATCGTCGCGTGTGATGATGGGGCAGAGGGGAGGGGGAAGAGTTAATTAAGCGACATTTATTTTTTTTTTTTTAGACAAAATGACAGGGAGAGTGCATTGTACAGCGAAAGTCAAAAAACGCGAAAAAAGAACGAACAAACGTAAAACACGCTCATTTTTCACGCATGTCGCTCGGGAATAATGAAGCGCGACGTTGAAATTGAGAAGCGATGATTAAATATCATTTCGCGACAAATGCGTGCGTTTCACGCATCGACGTTCGACGACGGCCGACCATTTAGCCACGGGATGGATGTTTACGCCGATGCTGTCAATCGGCATTATCGGGAACTTCCGACGACGAGTGATTTGTTTGTCATATCGATGTTAAACCGTTTATGGCGGCCAGTTTTCTCTATCGATCGGATTGTCAAACGCGCCGCTTTCACGTGCAAATAATCCGTCAAATATAGCGAGCAAATACGTATGTAATGAGATATCGAATTTAAAGATCACGGATACGATGTGTTTCAAGTTTCTTGCATTATCTTCCCTCTAAAATTGCAATTCTTTTTCTCACATCGAGTAAAAATTTATTCGATAAAAAGAAAGTTTGAAATTCGCGATCCATTTATTTAAGTCACAAAAGAATAGCATCGAATTTTCGGTAAAAATCGATATTGAAATCTATAAAAAATTAGAGTGGCGAATTTATAGAGTTATTCAAATAATAAATGATTTTTAATTCTGATTATTATATTCTTTATTTTTCGATAAATTCTTTTTGTTTAAGAAACCGAGATATATTTTGATTTAAGCAGCAACATTCTAATCCTGTTGATATCTCGAGCTTATACGCGAAAATTCGCTACGGTTGAGCCGGATTACAAATATGTATTTCAAGCAAGGGAATGCAATCTGATATCGTAATCGCAGACATTCGTAGAAACCATAGACGGATCACAGACAATGCACACAAGCAGCGATTGCGTTACTGCTTTAGCGTTTATTTGCTTTTCTTGTGCACTCACCGAGCCGGTCGCAGTTAATAATTTAGTTCCACTGATTGTGAGCGTTGCCAACCGGCAAATAGATGTTTCTGTCTTAATAAGTATTAAGAAATTAAGCTTCGTCTTTAAGAGCGTCTCGCAGTACCTGGAATTGCTTCTCAAATAATAATATAAAGCGTTAGCATAATTGTGTTTAGTAATGGAGTTAGTAATAAATTTAGCGGCGTTAGATTTAGTAGAGGGGAATTTAATAAATAATAAAACAAATATTTTTGTACATAAAAATACTATAAATTACGAAAATAATAATTAATTTTTTTTTTCTCGAATAATAAAAAAAAATTTAATTTTTGTGAGTAATATAAATAATTATAAACCATGTTGAAATGCTAAATATATAATACATATAATACATTATATAATTATTATAAGTATTTTAAAACAAATATTCTAAAATATTTACAATAAAATGTAGCAAATTTTATACGTATTATTACGCGATAAGAAAAAATAAACTGCGAAAATAAAGGAGCAAATAATGTTACAAGAAAAACATTGAAAATTTACAATAACAAGGTTTGTTTACTTTATGGTTGTTTCGTCGTCGCCTGCCCGGACCTTTTCATCCTCTTCAGTTCGTTTTCTGTTGTCATTCATACTACTACTCACAAAACACTCGGTCGCGAGAGCACAATTAATTATGATTGTACACGCACTAATTATTAGAATATAATATCGCGCAACACTTTACATTGCACTCTCGATATTAATCGTACGCGACGCATATTTTATTGTTATAAGATAATAATTACGATTTCCTGGGCATTTCGAAATCGTGCGGCCATAAACTTATATACTACTCATAACAGTACTACCTTTGCATAATATTTATATGCTCCCATTTGAAAGCAATTCTATTACTACCATTCTATTCTATTATTATTACTTTTATCACAAATTAATAATTGTATAAGTTAAAACTTTGAAAGTTATTGCTGATCAAAAGAACGAAAATTATGAAAATTAATCACGTGAGTAATCATTAAAAAGTAATCGTATCTTCTAGATTCTAAGTACATACATGTCTTGATCGTATTTCGAAAGATATAATACACACGGAGTGTTTTGCTGCCTGCTTGCTCGAGTTTCGTCGCTCGAACGACAACAAGGTGACTGCGCGTCAACAAAGATAGCATCAGATCGTCTTGTCTTTCACGCGGCGAGATTCGACAAGGCAAGGTAGCGACGCGAGCTGTCATCGTATTATCTTTTGGATGACGATCGCGACGAAATATTAGAAAATGCTAAACGATTATCAATTAGGGAGTGTAATTATTTCCCGCGTTCTTAACCAGTGAATAATTCAATTTGCATCGGGGTAAAGTTATCGATTCCACTTTTTAACTTTTCGAAAATTGTCAAAGATCGCGAGTACGTAATGGATTGATTCTGAATCGCGGGACGATTAATGCATTTAATTAAATAAAATCGTATTTAATCACATACTTTAATTATACTTGTCAACTGTATGGTAAATATTCAGTATGCGCGTGTACATCGGTAATTTGTTAAATGCGCGATACATTACGTGATGTATTTAACGTGATCTAATTAACAAAGCGATATATTTTCGAATATCGTACTTTGCAAATATTTATCTTTAATTTTAATTCAATAATAATTTTCATTTATGATATAATGCGAAATGTAAGTAAAATGTGAAAATATACTTTTTGTTAGTAACAAAGCTAATAATCGTGAATGAATGGCGCGTTATTTTGGATCTGTGATCTTTGAATGCCAAATGGATCGTTTTGCATTATTCTCTTATTTTAACACGATGAAGAGATTATCTGATTAATATCAAGATTACCATTTAAAATATCGCGCGATTGTTATGTTCTAATAATTAGTGCGTGCGTAATCGTATTTTCGCGAGTGAATATCGTCTGAATTTTATGAAAAAGCAAAGACGAATTAAAGAGAAGAAATCAAATCTGAGATGGTGTCGGAGCAACTGTAAGGTAAGCAGAATATTTATTATTATTTATTCATATTATAACTTGTTTATTATTTCTTACTTGTATAGTAGAATATTGTTTGTTTACTTTTGTACTAATGATTTATTTTACATTATTAAATTAAATATAATATTAAATATATTATTATTTAAAATATATATGTAAAATATTTTAGATGCTATTTTGAGATTTTCAAGATATTTATAATAAAATAACTAAAATAATTAATATTTATCTATGCTGAAAACATTTTAACATTGTTTAAGAAATTAGAGTACTTACATAAACATTATATATAGATTTTTATTAATTATTTTTTATTAAATATATTTTATAAATATCTTTTATAAATATATATTTTGTGTGCTACAACTCCGCGCATCGTACGTAGGTGAATATTAAATTGTGCATGCACTAGCTATAAAAATTACTACATAGGGCGCCGTTTTTGTATGCCATTTATAGTACTAGCGAACTTCAAATTTTTCTCTCTAAGAATACTCTAAACTTTAATAAGCTATCGTGAAGGAGAGATTTATACAATTGACGATGTGCATACTGTCCCACGATAATCAGTGCTTCGTTATCGGCTGAATTGAAGCCGTGACGGCGCCGGCGATTCGCTTCGTCGTTATTTCGCTCCCGCCAGTTTCGTTCCGATGTGTAAAAGGTCAATGGTACGCATGGTATTACCGCTGAACACATTCGTCACACCGCCGACGGGTGTCTATTGATTTTCGAATTCCAGGTTGATCAAGAGAAGATAATGATAGGAGAGGTGAAGAAACTTTGTTTTTTTTTTTTGTGAAAATATTTCTTTATCTCTTTTTAAAATTAGAATTAGAAAAAGAGTACAGAAAACACACATATTATTTTTGATATTATTTTTGTCATCGAGATGTCGAAATAAATTTCACGCAAATATCGCATTAATATTATTACGAATAAATCTAACGATTATTTTTTTATTAGACTTAAAATCTGTTGAGTGAATTTCACAATAAGACCAAGTCAAAAGATAAAAAACAAGCTTGGATAATAAATCGGAAAAAATTTATTAAACTAATTAAATAAATAATTAGCGCAACATTTAACCGTGCTTGAAAATATATTCGATTCGTTAGAAATAGGCGAGATAGGCAAGGAAAGCTCAAGTCCAAATTTTATTATTTCTCTGCATGAAATACTAAATTTCAGTGTAAAAAAAAACAGGAAGCGAGCGATGTCAGAAAAATTTATTTAAATTTTATGTGAACCAAGGTTATTAAAGTCTGCTCTAAAAATATTCATTATCCACACGAACTAAATAAATTAATTTTTTTAAAGTCTCAAGTATATGTACGTATATATAAGAGAAGCAATTTTATACATTTTAAATAAATAAAATCAATTTTTTATTTATCGCACAGTAAAAATTGAAAAAAGTTTATCGAATTTACAGTTGAGAGTGTATCGTGTAAGTTTACTAATGATTTCCATATGAAATATAATATCACATTAATATACGTTATCCAGATCATTTGTTAATCTTCTAGGAAGACTAATTTGTATTCTCCGTGCGCGTTGTCAAAATTAGAAATCTGGCTTCCCGCCAATTTTGGCATGACACGCACGCGAGTCACACTCGCTCGCTCCAGTCTTATTTTTGATAGGATATGGTAGGCATATACACGCGAACCATCAACGACCGATGACATTCGTAACGCCCACGTGGATCGGAAATGCGCGTACTCGTGTGTACTGGAGTACTTTGCCGTTAAGGTGCGCTTCGTATATGGCCAATCGAATGAATGAATGGATCGTTCGCGCCGCTGGCAGGATGGTTTAGAACCACTGCGAGAATCCTGTCAGCTATTTACGTCTTCTGAACGTATTCGTAATATGAGGTGACGCGAGCATTGACGTAATCTTAATACCTGCTTTCACTTGCCACTTACAGATATTTGTGATTTCATTTTGCACATATCGAATTTTTTTATATATATATTTAAAATTTTATATATATATAATTATATAAAAACATATATAGCTGCAATTTTTTTTTATATTTGAATTAGTTATATTAAAATATATACATTTTGAATCTTATTTTCTTAGTGAAAACTAGAATTAACTGTCGTACTTTCTATATTTTTTATATTTTTCAACATCAAATCTGTTGATAAAAATCACATTCGACGATTACACATTTTTTATATCCTTATCTCGCTTATCTCGCGCGTACTTGCAACTGCAGTTGCACTGGCTGTTTCCTCAAAGGTTAACGGCGTTCTCTAGTTTCTCTCCATTTTATTCTGACATCATCAACCAGACGGTCGATACAACAAGTTTGATATCGCTCTCGATGCCACATTTGACTCAATGAAAGAATAAATATGCGCGACATTTAGCGACCGTTAAGAGGGGCGATATTTATGAGGCGCCTGTGCGATTTTAACTCGAGATCCAGTGAGACTGGTTGAGCAACAATCGCGAGAGAAATCTTTTAATTTTTATTAAATAGCGATATTTTTCTTTTCATTTGAGAAAAAAATACTTGATTAAATTTGTAGGGAATTTTATTATTTTTCTGTAAATTTATATACATACAATTGGAAACCGGTGTGAAGTTAGCACCGCATTTTCAAAAATCGAAAGTTTTATAGAGTTCTATTTGCACCCCAAATAGTTCTATAGTTCCTGATAGGTTTTAGAAATAGTTCCGGCAAAAAAACCTAAAAAAATTGCATTTTGAAAATATGAGGTGCCAACTTCCCGTGGCACCGCAAAATGCGAAAAATGCCATTTAAATCGTCGTATCCTATAGTTCTCGAAGAGTTCTACAGTTCCTGATAGATTTTAGTAATAGTTCCGGCCTCTAAATATTTTTAAACAATTTTTGAATCTCAGAGCTGGCACCTCATCTTTCGTAAAAGTGGCCAGAACTTTTTCATCTTTGGTTTTACAGCTCCGGACGTTAATAATAATCGATAGAACTCTTCGGGGTGCAAACGGAACTGTCATCAGAACTCCGAAATCCCCCAAAAAAATAGAAAATTTCTAAGTCCTCGGGACTTAGAAATTTTCTGGGGATTTCGAAGTTCTGATGACAGTTCCGTTTGCACCCCGAAGAGTTCTATCGATTATTATCAACGTCCGGAGCTGTAAAACCAAAGATGAAAAAGTTCTGGCCACTTTTAGCGGAAGATGAGGTGCCAGCTCTGAGATTCAAAAATTGTTTAAAAATATTTAGAGGCCGGAACTATTACTAAAATCTATCAGGAACTGTAGAACTCTTCGAGAACTATAAGATACGACGATTTAAATGGCATTTTTCGCATTTTGTGGTGCCACGGGAAGTTGGCACCTCATATTTTCAAAATGCAATTTTTTTAGGTTTTTTGCCGGAACTATTTCTAAAACCTATCAGGAACTATAGAACTATTTGGGGTGCAAATAGAACTCTCTATAAAACTTTCGATTTTTGAAAATGCGGTGCTAACTTCACACCGGTCAATTGGAAAGCTTCTCGACGGTCGAGAATGTAAGTAAACGATTTGGCGATTTATAATGAATAATACATGGGACACATTAATTATGCCGTTTGCGCTGTGAGATTAATTAAGCGAATTAAGCGGAAAACTCGCGCTACGAGCACGACGAAATTAATGAACGCGTAACGCGGAGAACGGTCGGAATTTGCAAGTCCGCGGTCTTGATAGAGCTTTCATGATTCGACGTCAGCTTTTCGCGGAATAAAAAAATGTCGAGGAAAAATTATTTTTATCGAAAAATGTATTTTATTCTTCTCACAGTCTCTTTCCCGCATATAATGTACGCAATGTATATATAACTTATTCTCAGTATTTCTCAATATTATTATTCAATATTTATGATAAAAAGCATATTGTACATTGAGAGAAAGAAACAACGTATCTACAATGCACTGCATAGCTTAAAAGAAAATTTAAATAATTCTCGAAAACATTTGTACAACACATTTTTATAACGTGCATCAGATTTGAAAAGTTTAACAATTGATTGCTCTTACATTACAAAAGGTTATCGAGAAATCATCATAGATCACGATTGCTCCCTAATATCGCTAATCTCGCTATTTGAGGTATTTGCGTGGGAATTCAATTACGACGTTTACGATCGATGCAGAGTATAGTTACCTAAGTAACGGTCCTTTTCTGTCTCTCTCTCTCTCTCTCTCTCTCTCTCTTCCCCTTTGCATGTATAATATATACACGCCTATTCATCCTTTCTTTCGCACTGTCTCTTAGTCTTTTCCTCTTGTCTTTCCACTCCGATCGGCGCAGGTTGCCCGAGAGCGTTCTACGCTATTACGGGCTCGTCCGTGCGTAAACGCTCAAGTAAAGATCGATGATCCTTTACTCTCGACCGTGACTCTCGTTTGACTGTATGCGTATCTTCTTCGTCAGCTTACAACAATGACCTACTTCGCGGTCGCTTGACTCACGTGTCTTGTCTCGATGTTCTTTACTGCTGTCTCTGTAGGAAGGATTAGTATGCGCGTATAGTCCGCGTGTAAAGTTTAGGATACTTATTAAATTGTTATTTACGGTTCGTATTTTCTTATAAGTTTGGTCTCGATTTCCCTTTAGCGGAAAAAAATCCGCTTCGAAATATACGCCGCGAGAACGGATGACAATGTCTCTCTAAAATTGATTTTTATTGCAATTCTTATTTTTTCGAGATTTTCTCGATTTGTATACTTCGTTTCCTTTCGAATAAAGGAAATTTATTTTTTTGCGAGAGAAGCTCACGGAATTCTTTGAAAGGACACATTCGTGTTACTTGCACGATAGGACCCTTCGGAGAGGCGCAATGATGGCCAAATAAGGCCAGGAATGTGTCCGAACATTGATTGGAACTGAAAGAACGGAATGTGGTTACGAGACTTTAGCGAATCAAACTGTTTTATGAATAAGTAATTTCTTTATAATTCTATTTTAATGTTTTTATGTGTGAAATGAGGAGCATTGATTTATGTAAGAAAAAAATATATGATTTTATTTAAAAAAATGCAGAAATAATGTAAAAATATAAAAATTGTATGCTATAAAATTATAAAATGCTTTGCTTATACATATTTTTTGTTGCTTATATTTTATTTGTAATGATAAATATACATATGTGTATAAATTATGGTATATAAATCTTTTTATAAAAAAGTTAGATTTCGAAATATTATTGAGTATATGGGAGAACTTTTAAACCTCGGCACTTTCGAATCAGATCCTCGGCTCGTTTGAATTGTATGCAGATGAGATAACGTATCGTAGAGATAGGGGAAGCGCGTGCGTTTCTCTCGAGTATGGATTTCCAGTGTCGATTTCATTATCTGTAGTAGCGGTGCAGCTTTCGCTGGGCGCGAAACCGAATTGATACGCTTCGATAATTGTACAGTACGTACATTTATGTACATCGAGAGCGCCCTGATATGTCATGCATTCCCATGCGCGAGTGCATGAAAACATGCACGGCCCTTGGGTAATCCTACCGCGCGCGGCAACGTTATTTCCGCGGTGCATATAAACCGACATAGCCGGATTTCGCCTATGTACGCACATCAGTGTGTGTAACCCATGATACGTATTACGTGGATATATACGCAGCGCGTCGTTATCAACCGTAATCAACCCCGTTTCGTTCTGACAGTCTTGGCAAGGAGGTAGAAAATATAAGCGCAAAGGAGTGTGGAAAGAGACAATAGAAATTAACATTAAATTATATTATCTAGGATAACATCTGATTCAATAATAAAATAAAGCCAAGAAAGTTAAAATGATAATTCTTTCTGAAAATTAACATAGTACGACTGACTTTGATTTTAACACATATAATTTTCGAATTGAAAAAGAAATCTATGGATCAAAGTCACAATAGATGTGAAAAGATAATTTTCCTTTATTTTTTAAAATAAAGATATCATTTAAAAGAATATCTTTATTTTTATTTCGACGTTTATGATTTTCTCATCATGTCGAGTATCCGATCGTAAGAAGAGTAGAGTTTCGCTGATATCGATTTAGAGGATCTTTCACGATGGGAAAATCGCGGGCGATATAGCCTCGGATTAGAAAGTCATCGCCGATCGCGAAACCTTTTCATATCCTGAATCGGATTAGAGGAGAGAAGGAAAGAAAGGTCAGTGGTCTTGGCCGAGGAGGTTTTCTACCGCGGCTATGACTTTGCGGCTACGTTTCAGAGCCGAGACTCGTCGTCGTCGTCACGCAACACCGACAAACCAATCGTGCAAACGCACCGCATGCGGTGAGCAGCGAAAGACAGAGAGGTTAATATAGAGTTCGAACGGAACGGCAAAGGATACGAGAGAGGAGGAAAGGAGCAGAATTACCTTTACGAACGGACGCTGATACGGGACCCAATAGAAATATCGATTTCGAAGGGTCAACGCACCTCGCAACAATACACTATGTAGTACACTTCGCCTATAATTCTTTTCGAAGAACATCGAGGTGAAGCATAGTCACGCGCGATAAGCATTTTTTAACAGAGATATTTTTCTTCTTTTTTTTTTTTTTTTCGTAAAACTTTGACGGCGAGAAGTACATAAAAGTCTCGTTCTCGACTTTGATCGTTACATTTGTCTTTATACTTCCGTTGTAACCTCTGAGGTTATCTATAAGATTGGATGAAAGGGAGAGGATATTAAGAGAGATGCTGATATATATTATTAAATAAATGTGTGTTCATTACGAATAAAAATAAAAAATAATGAGGCTAGTTTTGAAAGATTCTTGGTTCAACGATATCGATTAAATACTGAACTTCTTTAATCTTATTAACCATCACTGAATAAAGAATTCTGCAAATATATTAAATAGCTTATTGTAAGAAAAAAAATTGATTTAAAAGCAACTATTTATAAAAACAGAAATTGTAATTAAAAAATATTACGCATTTTATTACTAGAATATCGTTTTTATCGATTTACAATTAGTCATAAAACGTCGCTCTACCTCTGGTATCATTAGACAAACATCTAATATGGCGAAATATTAGAATATCAACAAAAAATAAATGGCTTTTTTTTTTAGACTTATATCAGCACAGTTTTCTAAAAAAAAACTATGCGTCAAGGATATGCCGAATGTCAGGGCCTCCTGCACATTCTGATAAGAACGTAACTCCCGTTTACGTCAGAGACGCCATCGAGAGTCGACGCTCTCGTGGAGTCGCGTGTACAGGATTCTGTGCCGGATGTGTGACTCTCTCGTGAAGAAGCGCGGGTAAGGCGTGATCGAAATTCTATATTTAGTAGGAACGGCAACACACCCGGCGCCGGGTTAGGCGAGGGGGAAGCGCAGACGGTAGTCCGAGTATATGGCGCAGCTATTCCTGTACTCCACAATCTTCTTTCGCCCGCGCACTCTTTTCGTTTTTTGTCTCCTCCCGGAATGGAGGAATTCTTCAAGAGAGCGATGGATGCGCGCCGAGCCGAAAGTAGAATCGCATCCCTCGCGACATTGAATCGCGCGTTTTGCAATATTTTCTTCATCTCCCGCGCCAACTCGGCTCGCAATTAAATGCATTTTATTTTATCGTGACATTTATCCTTCGAGAGATTAAACGCTATCGCTACAAAGTTTGTTTACAAAAATTTCTTTTAAACCATATGTATATTTCAGCGCTAATTGAACATTGATTTAGCCGCGTCTCGCGATAAATGCCGCGCGCGGAGAAGAACAAAAGCAACCAAGAAAGATACTTTCTTCGCGTTGCTCCTAAGAAATTAATCATTGACCAGAACGATCATCCGCCTTGAACAAAGAGTCATTCACGATTGGCGACGTGTTTCAGTTTGTATCTCGATTATCCGTATATACAAAGTTACTTGCATGCGCGCGATATGTTTCAACAATAGTTCATTCACGACCTACTGAGCCGTGTATTTGCGTTTATTTCGCCCTGTCGTACGAGTTCCTTCAACTTCCACGCGTCTGGTTTCGCGAAAGATTTGCCGTCTTCCAACTCCGAAACACAGATGAACCGTTGAATTAAAGTGATGCAAGTTAAATTCGTCTCTTAGCGATTTACAGAATAAGTTAGGATAGCATCTTGTGGAAATTAAATTATGCTGCGTTTGGGTGTGTAGAAATAGTGCAATCACGTTATTCTTTACACTTTTTATTTTATCAAATTCTAATTACGTTTCATATAACTAGAAAGAGCTTAGAACTTCGTTAAATTTGATGTTTTAATAATCTCTTAATTTTAGATTAGTATTTAAATTTATGCAATTATAATATTTTATAACAACATTCATCCTCATCTAATTTACGTTAATATTATTTTATCTATTTATTATTATAATATATTTACTTATAATTTATATTTAAATATATTAAATATAATATTAAATATAATAATAATATTAAATATATTATAATAATATATTTACTCATAATTTTTTCAAAGCTTTAACATAAACTTATCAATTGTACGGTAGTAATAACTAAGCAATGTTAGAATAAAATGAATGAAAGCGGAAATGATGTAAAATTTATCATGGAATATAATTATATTATATAACATATAATATAATTCATAATTATAATTTATCATATTATAAAATAATTGATGTGGATAATAATTTTACGAATACAATTGATAATACATTTTCGCTGATTATAACGCGTACTAATTAATTTTGAGAATAAATAGCGTCCTATTATAGTCGATATAAAATCATAATCCCTGCCAGTAATGATATAGAAAACAGTTCACGTGATTATTTCGTCGCTCTTGCGTAATGCCCGCTGCTCCAGTTATAGAATCTCGTATACTTTTCTTAGTATAGGTCGGATCCGTGATTCGTTCTTCGTCGAAATAACGCGTGTGCCTTATTCCAGATCGGCGCTTAAGTATAGTTGAAAAGTCTGCTGCCAATGTTGTGATTTTTCCAGGAAACGCCCAGCGGGCGCCTGACTAGATTATTTTTCGGATGAATCACGAAGAGCGAGATCTATTTATTAGTCCGATGATTCCGAGATGACCGCATTGAAGTCCAGAATATTTTTATTGTGTGGCTACAAGACGAATATAAAATGCAAAGTGTCTATTTTATTTAAAAATTTTATTTCTATATATACATATTTAGATATATTTTATATACTTTGGAATTAATTTTCTGTTTAATTTCGTATATTAGATAGATTAGATCTGGATAGTTGAATTTTCACATTTTATTTATATACAGGATTATCCACTATAAATCTATTCGTCTATAATTATAAAGAATATTTATATACGTATATATATAATTTATATTTGTATTAAAATATTTATAATTTTAGTTGAATTTTTAAATATTATATATATAAAGAATATAATAAATATAAACTATATCTTTTAATATTTATAATTTTACTAAAATTATAATAATGATTCAATAAAAGTATGATAAATAATATGATAAACACAAACTAAAGGAAAAGATGAGAGTACGCAGTCGATATCCGAAACCGGATATGTATCGTATGGGTTGTATTTTGCGAGAGTGCACTTGCAGCGCAGCATGAGGGCAAACATGACGCGCCGCTATTCGACGTCATCGTTTGACGAACCGGAACGCGCGATGTAGAACAGTCCTGGCATTCATGCCGATTCTCCGATCAGCCACAGATACCCGCTGACTTATTAACATGGGGAAATATGAATGAGTCGTGCCTTGCGCGCTTGCCAAAGCATATACACACAAAAGCAACCCTACATCGCGGTCGTCGAGGAAATATCGATGAGAATTTTGATCGATGGTCAGGGAAGTCGTGAGAGTTTCGCGCCGAAGAAGCTCGGCATCGCAAATTTTTTTTTAACGTAAACTTAAACAATCACTGTCAAAAATCAGTAAAAAGATTTGCTTAACATTCTTGGATTAAGAAACAAATAAAGTAATATCTGTTATATACAGTTTTATAATTGAAGAATATTATGCGCGCATATAATATTCTATTTTTATTATGCATGCATATAATATGCAGTGTATATTTTATTATTAAAAAAACTATAGCTGTTATAATTTTTTTATTGCGATATTTCATGGAAGAATGATTTAAAATTTATATTCATCGTAAGATAAATTGATTGCTGTTAAATTTTCAATATTGCAATCATATAGAAGTAAAAACAAAACACATGAGATAGAGATCAATATGATTTTTTTTTCCTTTTATTCAAACGTTCATTTTGTTGTACTTCCGTGAATCGTTGTCTGTTGTTCCGTCCCTTTGTTTCCACAATTCCTTCTTTCACTTCATCTCACTATCCTACTCTTATCGTCGAGTTCAGGGAAGCTTTTTCTCTTTCGGGATCGTCCTCTCCTGTCGAGAAGAAGAATCGCGAAAGTGCGTAACGCGGCGCCACAAAAGGAAGAAGAGCGAAACGAGTCGGCGTGGAACGAATATGGAGTGCGTCGAAACGAGACGATGAGAAAGAACGCAGAGAACGACCGGAATAACACGCACGCGAACCGCAAATAAAATTTATTTAACTTTGTCGATTAAAGTTAAAATTAATTGATGCTTAGCTGATTTTATTTCTCTTTTAAATTCAATCTTTTTAGAATAGAAACGGTTATGTAATAATTATATGTACATGTAATTTATGTATAATATGTTATATATAATGTATGTATATATAATGTTATATTTTCATGAGTTGATCCGGTACGTTATTAATTTTCAAAGCGCTATTAATTTGTCAAAAATTAATTTACAGTTTTCGCTTGTTTTCCTCTCCTTTGTATATGTGTTATATATTGCGTGCGGACGTAACAATATTATTATTATTATTATTATTATTAACGTTTGATAATTACTTCGTGAATAATTAAGGGCAACATTTCCGAACATTGTTAATACATAATTTTTGAAAGGCTGTATATCTTTGTCGTGGCGATCTTCACAAGAAGATACGTCCTAGTCAAATAGTATGCGTCGCGCATTTGTAATTCAAATATCAACATTGTCCATTGGATTAACAGACCGGAATCTTTTCTTCTGCATACGTAAAATCCTGCTTGTCCAGGACTGGTTGCTTATACGAGATGATGTTATTGTATTATTATAGATGCCGTCATTGTCTATCGTTAATATTCTTATACAGGATGTCTCAAAAAGATATGATATGGGATTATTAGAAAAAGTAGCACATGTGCCACGCAACATCGAAGAGAGCATAGTTTCCGACAGAATTAAAAAGCTAATAAAGGAGAAAAAGATCTTTTTTTTTAGTAAAAAGATTGATAGGAAAATGTTATCATTTTGATTGAAATATTAAAATTTCCTACTCGATATTATATCGTTGGTTCTGGCAAATAAATTATTTAGTTATTGTATGCAGTAATTGATAAATAATAATAAAATTTATTAATTATTGTATATATATATATAATGTATGTATTAATATTATAAGAGAATAATAAAGAAAGCAAAAACTGTAGATTAATTTGAAAAATTAATTAACGTAACAAAAAATCTCAAGGACGCTTTGCAATTTATTGGTACGTGTGTATATCATAGAAAGACTGGAATTAAAAGATTAAAACATATTTTAATAGATATTATTTATCGTGTTTAAAATTATCATCAAGAATATTTTATTCGCAATAAATATCAATCAAATGAATATCGACAATTTTGTCATTGTTATTTGTTAATTACGACAAATAACGCGTCCCTTGCGAATCGGGCCGTGCAGCAATCCGGAAGGTTCAATATCTATTTCCGGGCGCGTGTCTCGCGTGCCGAAACAATCCGAGGGTCGCTCCGCACAAATTGTCTTTAATCGCTCCACCGACGATGGTAGAGCTCCTTGGAGAGGTGGCTACGAAACCAGGTGAGGTATTATTTAGCATCGCCATGGGCAACGATGGTTGCTTATCGAGCGACACCATTCGTCGCTGTCCATAGTGCATCGTCTGCGAACCCGCTATATACATTCTACTCGGTCAAATAGAATTTTGAAGAAAAGAAAAGAAATGGTTTCTACGACAATATAAAAGAATTGTCAGTGAATAATTCAGTGCGACATAACTGACATTTACAATTCCTCTATTCCGGAGCTACGCGACTATTGATTGCGACACGCCGATAGAGCGCCGTCGATATTTTTATTTCACGATTGATGGCACCTGCCAAGTTTCGAAAAATCTTCAAAGTGACCGGGGAAAATAATAAATGACAATGACAAATACAAATGAGTAACTTCGATTAATTTGAGATCACAAATTCATCGATCATTAAAAAACATAGTAATATAAAAATGTATTTGAGTGATGAAAAATCATGCGCGATGGATATCTTAGCAAATCTAACACGTAGACATTAGACAAAAAAAATTTATTTTCTGTTTAATAAACTTTAATTGAATTTCGATTTGAAACTCAGTCTCTAACTCTAAGGTATCTGATGGTATTTAAAGGTGAAGGAATTTTCGGTGCATGTATATCGCTGTTTTAATTTTTGAATCCGTCTTTGCATATCCACGTCGTGGAATTTTTAAGTCAGCAAGAAAAGATTTCTCCGAGTCGTTTTCGTATGCATGTGAATCATCGGACACCCCCTCGAGCACTCGCGAAGATCCGTTGAATCCATCATTCCGAGTTTCTCCGACCCTCGTTTCCTGATGTCCGCGGAATTTCTTTGCGGCGGGGGGCAGGCTTCTGTTCCGCAAGGCGGATCTGAACGCTAGAAGGTGAGGATCGATCGAATCGGGGCGTTGCACGGAGAGAATTCTATGTGAAAGAGGAGATAAGACTCGAGGAAAGACGGCGTGCATCCTTCCCGAGAGACTTCCGCCATTGCCGTGACAGCAAAGCGCTTCCGGCAAACATTTCTTCTCGTTTCTCTCACTATATTACACTTTAATTTTACGTAAAATAATACACACAAGCTTCTAAAAGTCGTAGGACGCGATAATTAAATTCTATAAATAATCTTAATCAAATGCCGCGTAAGAAACAACTGTGTTATCCCAGTTCACCTTTATAAAATTTTATTCTATTTCCGATTATTATAAATCAAAACAAATATATTATTATGTAATATATTATGTAATATTTAATTATGCTAATTTATAAGTATTATAATTAGTATAATATTTATAAAATTATTATATTTAATTATTATTATTATATAATATTGAAAATAATAAGATACAAAATTCATATCTTATACATATACATTTTTATATAAAATTTGAATTAAAGAGAACTAAAGGAAAGCAACGCGTCTTATAAAAATGAATTTGTTATATTATGTTTCCGTTCTTGTTACCTTCAAACTGATATTGGCTGTGTCGCCAGTATTTCACGATATCAGTCGGAATATCTCTTAACTTGATCAAAATACCGATACCATTTCCGTGTCGCATCGGGTCTTGCTATACGCTTCATCGCATATCCGAAATATCGATTCGACGACGATCCCTTCCATTCCTTCTCGTTGCTTCCTCGTGCCTCGGTGTAATCCTCGAGGCGCTTTCTTCAAGAAGCCCGTCCCTCATGTTGATCCTTGTGATATCTCGAGTATCCTCGATTCTCTGGTAACTCATCCGCTATGAGCTTGGCACGGGCGAGAAGATATCGCTAATTCGACGATAAACACTTCTCGAGTCGAAAGCTGGCAGTGGTACAGCTGACAAGCGTCGCGGTGATATCTTGTTGATAACACGGTTTTATCTAGTCAGCTCAAAGGGACTTTGAGGATTGATTATCTCTTTCACCTGAATCGATCAATCATAGACATCCTATCGATTTGTAACAGAATTTTTCCGCGGAATATCGCGCACGTCGGTGATAAAAAAGACAGAGAAAGTGCTCGTTGCATTGGAGTCTCCTTTATCAGAGTCTAAATAAAGCCGTTTACTACTATGGCGCGATCGATTACTACGCTCGCGTGTGCATTGAAGGATGAACGTACGTATGTAGTAGAACGAAGAGGCATTCTCGTTATCGATGTAGAAACCCGTTTCTTCGGCTTGAAAGAGAGAGAGAGAATTTGTAAGTCGTCTAGCTCTCTGCAACATCGGTTATGTCGCCGCTGTTGGAGAAGCAGGAGAGCTTTGTCTGCTCGTTGCATTATTAATCGAGCAATCGATATCTCAGTCTATGTTTCATGCACACGTACCATGGCGCTATAGGCAGATATCGTTCCATCAACTTTATTTTATTATTTTCTTGGCTCTTTGATTTCACTTTACAATGCACAGAATATTCTGTAATTTGGAAGATACTATATTTGATGATTTAATATATAATATATAAATATATATATATATATATATATATATATATATATATATATATATGCGTGTATATACGTGTATAAAATCATCAATTATATCATGTTTCATAAAAAGAGGAGGTTTTATAAACATATATCACTTATACGTTTATATATATCGGGAATAAAAAGACATGAAGCAATCCAGGAAGCGTGAAGTGTACGACATTCTATCCGGCACGAGGGCGCCTGTTCTGATGGCAAGAAAGTAGCAACGTCTAACATCGCATAAATTTTTCGTCCCGCATACATACTCGCTCTATTGCGCCACATCGCGGTAAAATCCTTGCAAGGACACCTCGTCCAGCCAGCGCACTCAGTAAACCCGTTTCTCTCTCTCTCTCTCTCTCTCTTTTTTTTTTTCTTTTGCTCGTCCGCCCCGTCCGCAATTAGTGCGTTTACAATTTTGCGCTCCCTCCGATGGAATGCAATGTTATTTCTCCCCGCGCGACGATTGCGACCGCACCTTGCAACGTGGCATGGCATGGCGTGCGTTTACGCAAAGTCGCGTCCTGCAACGCATAATTTAGCTCGAGCACGCACAACGTGCGGGTGTCCGACGATTTAAAAACCGCGACCTGCACGTATCATTGCAAAAAGTTTTCTTTCAATCGCATAAGAAATAAAGTTGAAAATATTATTTTATTTAAAATTAAATTTGTGAAAAATAAGGTAATAGCTCTTTATATATATATATATATATTCAATCTAGGCGTAAAAATTTAAATTTACAATTTTAAATTTATTAATTAATATTATCCGACAACTAACATAAATGACTATTCAAGCATATATTTGTAAAATTTTTGATGTTTCTGTAGAATTCTGTAGAATAGAAACACGAGAATTTTTTTAAATAAATTAATTTAGTCATAGATCTACGATTGAAACTAATCATAGAAGCATGCGAGCTGATCTGGCTTGAAGGTCCTTCGACGAGAGACGGTGAAGGAAACAGTTGCATCGTTGCAGCGTGACGGTATCGAAATAATCAATTGTTGAAGCGGATTGCAAATTTGTCTAACGAGAATGAAATTAACGATTTCCAGACGAAATGCATGTATCTGCAATCGTTGCAGAAAAGACCGATTTATGCCGCAATCATCAAGGCTGCGTTTCGTCCGAAAGAGCGCAAATGAGGAAGCGAAATGCAACGAGCACGAGATATTTAATTTCTCTGGAGACAATCCAACATCAATTTAATTTTCATTACCGCTTAATGGCGTCGTGTGCACTTGACCGCAATACGGGCGCGACAAATTAATCTAACGTCTCATTAGCGCCATTTGTAACTGCGACTTAATTCTCGATATTTAACAACGTTTTTTTAATTCTGTAATGTGCATGCGCTTTTACCTTATCTCGTTTCGCGTATATAGACCTACATCAACTTTCGCGGAAAATAGTCCGGCTGTTAATTGGAATAAAACGCATTTGATTTTGCTGCAGCAGTTAATGGTGGTAAATATATTTTCAGAAGTTATTATTAATCTCGAAATTATATTTCCAAACGATTACGAAATATTACATTTGTCTATACATATATTTTATTCTTTTTTTACATTTTACAAAAAAAAAATACATTTAATCCAGTTTTTTTTTTTAAATTTTATTACATACTTAATCAATGTACAATTTCTTATATTTAGTTGTATTTTATTATGTCATACCTAGTAAGATACGATTTACCGAATTTAAGTAAGACAATAATCGTATAAACACGCGTCAATTAATCACAACGAAGCGTTTCAGTTTAACACGAGCCATTTTACGTGTCCAATTATACGAGTTAATGAAAAGGAATTATGACAAAGCGACATTAGGCCGCTCGCGTTTCTATGATCACAGCTCCGCGGTTCCACTAATGGGAATTTCGGGCCAAGGCTCGCGACACACACACACACACACACGTACTTTACCACTAATACTCTAAACGTTTCGTCAACGTTTCTCCATGCCATCGCAGCTGCTAACCGCAAGTTACCCTCGAGCGTAACAAAGCTGCTTTACGTAGACGGTACATATTTGTCGATGACATACTCACGCACGGTGTAAATGCAAAATTATTGCGGTATATATTTTTATGTCATATATTGAACATCACAGTTGAGAAAAATAAATTTTCTAAATTTTATTAAGATTTTTTTCGGATGTTCCATAAAATAAATTCAATAAAAGTAATCGAAATTTATTTGCCCCTATTTTTTTGTTGAATTTTTTGCCAACGTTTTAATTGCTGCAGAGCGACATTTTGAGATCGCGTTTAATTTCAAACTCACATAGTGTGTTTCGTTGAATGATTCGCGTTGAAGAGAAATCTCGAATATATATTCTCGATTTTTTTTTTTGTATGTTTAAAATATCGTATAAAAAAATCTCGAGAAAATATTTAACGAAATCTAAACTTTCTGTGCAGAGATTCGACGAGTGGTTCATTTACTATGGAACGATACGAGGAAGAAGCCGAAGACAGCGATAACGAGACAGATCCTGAGCAGCTTCTAAACGAGTGGCTAGGCGAGTTGGACAGCCTGACTGTGGTGAGTTTATATTTTTCCTCGCATTGTTAGCCATTTTACGGTCAAGAACCACCTTCGTTAACAACGTGTAAACGCTTTGTGAAACAATCGTAGATATTATATTAAATAGACGTCATGTTTTTAACTAAAGAAAAATTATCTAACGAGAAACGGTTATCTAAAAACAGGAATTAGATACATATCATAAAACGCAAACTCCTAGCAGGGTTATTCAATTAAATTAATAATATCAATTAAGTAAATAAAAAAATAAAAAATTAATTTCAAATAGTTTTATAAATAACTTTACATATCGCGCCACGCGCTAATAATACTGTCAATTATAAATAATACTCACATAGACAGTATAGCTAAGGACTATTGCAAATATTATGACGTACGTAACTGTAATTAATCGTGAATAGCATATGGAGAGGAACGACCTTAGTTGTGTAAACATGACATTTACATATAATTAGGCTGCGACGATTAATTATCATTTCTATATTAACACAAAATAAACTAATATTCCAAGATATAAAGATATAATATTTCTTGGATATAATTTATAGGTGATGCGAATATAAGCAAAATATGTTATATAGATTAATACAAATTTGCTATATAACGTTCTTTCATTAATCTATTTCACTACATGAAATTTCGATCTGATTAATTTGAAAGACGAGGCGATCCAATGAACGCTGACAAACTGCCTCTCTAAGAGTACGCGCTTCTCAATTGGTGTCAATTGGCGCGCGGTATAAATGATTCGCCTAGTAGCTCGCATGAGAAGCCACTGATGCGAGTTCACTTCCTTGAAAAGCGCGCACGTACTGTACTTCAATGTATCTGGGACTTAAAGTCATCACATTCTGCGATGAATATAAGTGGGTAATTACTTAACGCAACGTAGAGTAACACGAGACTCGTATAGATTATTTTATAAATTTAATTATCGTATGTATCGAGAAATATTAATTAATTATATTGAATAAATTTCTTACAATTATTGTATAATTGTATAATTATATATATTTAATTCTCATATAAATATAAAATATTTCTCGTTTTTTTTTTTAAATATTATTAATAATTAAAAAAAAATATATTATCAATATTACATGTATGACAATTGGATACAATTAAATATTTGCAATAATGATAATTTTATTACAATATTTTATGTACATTTAAAAATTTTATCATAAGATTTTCAACAAGCAATCGTGTTAAATTTATCTTTAACAAAGCTTTCCGAGTTGATTCGGAAAATAGATTTATTATTCATTTATCTTTCCGGTTATCTTAGCGATTTGCAGAAAAAGCGACTGCGAAATTACAGAATTGTTGGCAATTGGCGAGTCTGAGTGATTACGCGATGCGAACTTTGTCCAGTGGAAAAGCCTTTAGCCGAAGTAGATGAACGGTCGTTCCTGCCGAGTGCTTTTAGCGCTTCCTGCCTAGAGACTCGTGCGGTCGTCTCTAATTTTATTAAATCGCGGATAATCGTGTCCCAGCTTCTCTGTTACGTTGGCGTTGGTTGTGTTAGCAACTTTGAGCGTGCTGCAGGCACGATTATACCGAACAATTCGTGGAACGTCGTTAGGAAAAGTTCCACTACTCCCCTTTTATCATTAGATTCGTGCGGATAAAAGTTCGAGTCTTCTACTTTGTGCAAGTTTCCGGCTAGCTTCGTCGGAACGATAGAAATTTTTAGATTAAGGCGCGCAACCGCAAGATATTGCTTTTTTTCCCTTCATTATTTACTATAACGAGATTTTTAAGAACTTGGAACAGATCTTCGTCACTCGTCGCCGCTTTAAGAATTTTAGCATTGTCGACTTGTACGCCGGTGATTTTTTTACAAAGAGATACTCTAGAGTTGAGTATTTTCTATTTTGCATACAGACGAATATATCTTCCGAAGAAGCTCATATGTTCAGAATTTTAAAGAAATGTCAAATTTTTAAATATGACGATATATCGCTTAATATTTAAATATTTAATGATCTTTTATCTATTTTAAATCTGAATCCAATTTGGGTCGACGAATATCCCGTAATATCCTCGACGATATTCTTAATGAACACAGTTTAAACTCTCATTATCAGTCTTATCACCGTGACACGTCTACTTAACTAACTTAATTTAGTGTGATTCAAAAATAGATTAGTTCCTGATATATAACAGGTCATATTTAAAGTATCTAATTCCCGATGAATTTTAACTGTCAAGCTGCGAGCTTGATTTGATTGCGGACGCGATGCTCGATCGAGGAGTAAAAGTACTGGTTGAAAGTGAAACTCGCGAGTAACCTTGAACCTTCTTCAACGAAGGTACGGCGAATGGATACTCGAGAATCGAGTCTAGTCAGTAAAAGATGGATGAGTAGCCAGAAGTGCGCGAGCATATCCGCTTTGCATTCTTCGTCGCGACTAAGGTTCGGCAAATCGATAGCCGGGCAATTGATGTCATTGCCCTACCATCACGCGATACTTACTTTGCAAAAGAACGAAGTTAAAATCTAGCCGGTTGGCTGGATGCAGTGAGATAAGTAATCGATTAAAAAAATATCGTCGAATAACTCTCTTTTTTTACCGAATGAAAGAAAGATATTTGTGTTACGCTTAAAAATTGTACATGGTTCAAGATTTAATGTTTTTGAATGTCTTTTTTTATGAGAGAAGAGAACGTAGCTTAAAGTAATAAAAAGATTAGAATGATTTGCGCGGATTTTACGCGTCTAATATTTCCGCAAGTTTTTCAACCGATCAACTTGGCTGTCACTCGCGATCACGTGATCGTCGAACACTCATTCCAGAGATGAGTAATCATTTTTATCGGTGCATGAGATATGAAATTCTGACGAATCGCGCATAAAACTCGCGTGTTTTACGATTCGCAAGTAACTGCTGGAGCTCTTTTTCTCTCGATATACTGTTGCTTTCTTCTCCTGTCGTTTTTATTTCGCGAGCGCTCTCGGATGTAACGCGAGCGGCGAGAAAAAGAGAGGAAGAGGAAAAAGGAGAGGGGAAAAAGGGAGCTTTTGCACTTGCACTTGGTAGTGATGCATCGGAGGTCGGTCAAGGCGCCCGTGTACAGATCGATAGCCTGGCAACGGATAACGTTGCACTGTGGTCGCTGACCCCTACGTGGCTACAGAACATTCGAGAGAACGTTGAAACAGAGCGCTGAAACATCTTGCGAAATATTATTAGTCAGACGCACAGGTCGCTATTACTTTCTTGGAGCATTTTTTAGGCAAACATCTTCAACGCGGATAGAAATTAATCTGAAAAAATTTTGAATTAACACATATAATATTGTGGTGTATTCTGACTTTCATACTGATATGAAATAGAGGGATAAAGCGAATGACTGAGCGTGTTTTTAATTAAAGAGATTAGTAGATAAAACATATGTAGTTATTTTGTCATTTTCGAGGCTAATAATTTTATTGTAAAAGTAATTGAATGGAAATAAATGTTGAGTTTAGAAATTAAAATATATATCGCATTAAATTACATGAGCTTAAATTAGAAATCAGATTACGTCGTTGGACGCGAAGGATATATCTTGTAAAATACGGCTCTCGTACGAGGAAGCATATATTTTTCGTTATCTTCGCCGTACTTTTGCGGATTATTTGCGATAATTATGGCGTCACGGTTCTGATTATCATCCCGAGACGCGGAACGCGCGCCGCGAATGATTCGCGTATCGCGAATGTATCGTAACGCATCAAGGTGCCATCCAATTTGCAGAGTGACATTCCACCCCAGAACCGGGCGTTTCGTGTCACATATATGAAATTACTACTACGCTCTGCTGAATTGCATAATGGCTTTTCTCAGAAGGCGCACGCCGTAATTGTTCTCCCATCTTACACTTGTCGTGGATTCTCGCGAAACAGATTGTGGGCATTTTCCGCTGGAGATGGCTAATTGGTTTTTTTTTTTTTTTCTTGTATAAAAAAATATTTCAATGCGTTTCTTTCAAATTTTAATTCCACGATACTTTGACTATGACTCAAAAATATTGATATGCGACAGAAATAATTGTTTTGCGAATTATTAATAACATAAAAATTATTTCTGTCAAAATGAATGTTTTCAGTTTTAAAAATACATTTATCTCTCAACATTATACGCTTGAAGATTTCGCTTAATTTTTTTTTTTTTAAGTAATAAATTTCTGAAATGTAACGTAGAATTACGAGATTGTGTAACAAAATTTTCGAAAATATCGTGTGTCTTAAAAAAATTTTTTTTTAATTATTTGTGTTTAACGATTGCAAATATTACGTCATCTAGTTCTTCTGAGGAGAGTTCATCCTTTAGATTGCAGTTTCTTTACTGCAGCTGCATTTTACCGACAGCAGAAAGTTTCTTGCTTCGACTCTGATAATGCAGATTGCAACCTTAACACCCTATATATCTCTCTGTTCTGATGGTTCCATAGTTGGAACACGTGCGGAGCTGATATCTCAAAAAGCAGAGAGGATAAAATATCACTTCATGCATGAGATTGACTTTAAATTTCTTCTTATTTCAAATTTCTTATTTTTTCTCACATTGTCTCTGTATGAATTTTCACAGAATTTTATAATTCTTTTTCTTTATCGTGTTATTTGTCTATTATTTTAGATTTACACGTTTGATAAAATCAGTAGATCTCTATTAGTAGATTCTATATAGATCCTTTTATAATTAATTCCAGCGTTAAGATTCAGACTATGTATATTTTCATCTTTTTATACGGAAAATTGAGTTTCCTAAACCACTTGTATCTCTACTATTTTATTTGATTTTTAGCTCTTACAATTCTACCGAAACTATTTAAAATTTGTAATTATTGAGTTAACAGTATACAATATGATGAAGCTACATGTCTTTATAAATAACGCTTCAAGAGGGTTAAATCGTTCATTATACCATTTGATCGTTTGTATAATGAAAACAAATTGGAGTTAACAGCGGAGCCATGTCTGCGACAAAATAGACAAATGGTTAAGAGTTTCCGGTGGCTATTAACATGCGGGCCTCGTAGTATCCGCATTTACGTCGGGACTTTGTAACATTCTTAATGGCAATCGAAGCCAATAGGAGTCTTTGTTTCATAATATTGCTATATCCGGTACTTGTTAGTCATCGGATTTTATCGATCGAAAGAAATTTTTAATCAAATTTTACTTATATCATAAAGTCGTAGGAACATCATAATATACGTACTATTATTAATAAATATTTTTTTTTTTTAGTAAATTTTATTTAATTAACATTTGTTATCGATTGTCATTTTTTTCTCCTATAATTAATAATTAAATAATAATTTCAAGATCCTAATAATTGCCCACCAATTATGGGGTGAGGGATTAAGCTCGCACAAAATCGTCGATTTAAGAAGATAAAGGCTCATCATTGAATTATCAATCGCGGATATTTACGAGCGTCCACGGAATTATCGCCAATTTCAAATTGTACAAACCTATCAGCGATGACCCTTGATCGCAATTATGACTCTTGAGAAGTAATATAGTTTAAATATCGCCTGGAAGAAAATTAGACCTCTTGATCTCGGTGCTGCTCTTCGGCCTTCATCGTACGATATAGAATATGCTATCTTATTAGGATCGATTCGAGAGTAATTTTCCACAAAATCAACATCCATTGATCTTATCAAATTAGTGACGAAAGAAGACGGAAAAATATTCTCGATTCTTTACTAGATTCGCTTAGAATATCATCTTGGAGTGTTCTCTTAGAAAATTGCCAATTATTGAAATAGATAAGATGAGGAAAGATATTTCTCTTTTTTCAATGAAGAAAAATATTATCATTAAACTTCTTTTATTCGATCTCTTTCAGTCTATGTAGAATAATTTTAATCGAAAAAGATGAATTTTGTATTTTTATACATAGACAATATATGTATTTATACAGACTCACTTGCTCACTTTATGATTGAATATTCTTTAATTGATGATAAATTGAACAAGAGCTTTCAAACGTCGTATAAGTCATAAAAATTTCTTGTTTTTATTCGTTTATTACAGAAATTATAGTAAAACATATTTAGGATGCATTTTGTAAGATGCATTGCCAAGTTTTCTCTATTGAACATGTATTCTTTCTTCTAAAAATAGAAAAACCGAATGACAATGATAAATTACTCATTCAATCGACTCAGTACGGAGTGTATATCACTTACGCTTTTCTTTTGTATTGAGGAAACTAGTTTGTCGATTTGCCCTCTCTTCAGGTAGCTCGAAGAGAGCTGGAAATGCAAGAGAATCGCTCAGGTAGCAGAGCGCTGCACGTGCCTAAGGGCAGCTGTGCAGCTTGACCGACCTTCTTCTCACTCACCTACCCTTGTATGCCGTAAAACGATCCTCATTTCCGCGTCTTTTCACGGAGCCTCTGTTTTCGTTGCTTTCTCTCTCGGGGTCAGACGAACCGTTATCAACGCTGCTCGTCAACTGCAAGGCAATAAGAAAAAACTCTTATCGTGAAAATGGCATGAAAAGAGCGTGTGTATTTGCGCATTGCGTGGTGGATTTTTTGTGCGATAAGAAAATATATCGCCGATTCAAAAATTATATTTTTAATAATATTTTACAAGTATCGATAAAGATAATGCGGTAAATAAATATTGAAAATTTTCAAATTACTTCGAAAATACAGAAAAAATAGAACAAATCCTCAAACACAAAGAATTATTTATGTTTTATATATAAATACTATATATATTTAAAATATTAAAAGAGAAATATTTAATATAAAAAATATATATAATATTATAGTAAAACTATTTAGTTATGCTGATATTATATTATGAATATATTATGAAAAAATTAATTAAAAATATAATAAAATAATAATTTTTGAGTATATTATACTTTATCAACAATACGCATAGTCGAAATATCGAGATAGTATCAAAATTAATTTTCGTTCTTTCTCTCTCACATCTTGGGTGAAGGTAAGAGGACTGGGAATACAAAAATCCTACGATGGATTTAGCCACGCGTCCTGCTTGCCATCTGTTGCACTAGTCTTTAATCTTCTGTCAGATCAATCTCGAGCGATGCGAGATACTATCTTTGACGCAACATTTTCCGTGTGGATGAATAAATTTCATTTCTTCACCGGGTGATTCTATGATATATATTCCTCGTTTAGAAATCCAGTGCTTTTCACTAAAAAAAAAAAAAAAAATTAATAGACACGGGATAAGCAATGAATTTTTATTACATGTATTAGCCAAATTGCTTGTAATGATAAACGAAATAAAAACATCGCAATATAATTTAATTTAAAAATATTATTGCTTGCAATAACATTTTGTTGTACAAACAATTATTTAAAAAAAAAAATATATTGCTAATTGTATGTCATGTTAGGTTAATATCTCGCTCGTATGTTATTCAAAGTAATAAAAGAGAGAAAGAGAGACGGTACAGAATATAATTGGAAAATATTTCATCTCGTAATTCGAGATAAGTTTTTTTTTTTAAGTCGGAAAATGCATAAAATTATTATTAACCAAGACTTAAGATGACGATATAGGAAGAAACACATCCGCCTGGCGCGCCTTCCGCTCTCAGCACCTCGCTTAAGCTTCATCCTGGCGCGTATATCCGTCGTCCTGTGAGTTGCAGCTGCCTCGTAGTAGCAGCACGTGTTCCTCTTTTGGGCAGGTGGTTGGCGTCGTTAAGCAATCGCCTCCCCCTCGACGAAGACCGAGATTTGAACGGCGTGTAGCCTCGTCGGAGGAGCGAAGAGAAGACCGCGAAGGGGAAGAAATAAAAAAAAAATCGAGGACAGGCTTCGCAGGCATACGAGGCTCGTGTTTGTGTGAACGAACTCTACTTTTGCCATGGAATATGTGAGTGAATTATTTCGTTTCTTGCAAAAACACATCACGATAATCATACGCGTTATTCAAACGTATCAAATATTAATTATTAAAACATTATATAATATTAATTATTAAATTTTTACACTCTTAGAACACATACAAAATTTCTTGTCTGTAGACACATACAAAAATGTATAAAGTATACTTATTATTTTTTTTATTTTTTTCTCTTTTATGTGTACTTGTAAAATTTCGTGTCTTAATTAGTTATGTGGTAATCAATAGATTGAAAATACAAAAAATCAAGAAAAAACACACTAGATCTTTCTAGATAAATTAAGTCAATTCAATTTTGTTCATCACCTGAAGAACCTGCGTGACATTGTTAAGCAGCCAATCGCGAAAAAGATTATAACGAGAGAGGACAACGTGATTCGCGTTAGGGAAGAGGGATGGAGGAACGAGGGGACGATGAAACGACCGGCAGGTGATACCGAGAGGCGCTGCTGATGTACGCGTGCGTCGTGACCGGTTTTAAGATCGCGGTTCCGCCGCTCGCGCGGTTTACTGCCTCTTAATAAGCCGTAATAAGGACTCTAACCGAAGAGTATCGCGTGTGATAAATCCCGCACTGCATAACGTTCATATATAGAAATTGGGCGATCGACCTCAAGATTAAAATGCCGCGCATCGGACAGGTGGTGGTTCCTTCAGATCGATTCTGCGAACCTGAAGGTGAAATAATTGAGCGAATTTTTATCTCGCAAAAATTACATGCATACTGATATATTGATTGTCTTATGATCGACAGGATTTCAATCTCAAGATTTTCGAATCTCGTTTAAGTCTCAATTTCACGCGTCCCATCGAGCCTAGGGGATGACATAGGAGTGCTATATTCACGTAGACTGAATGAGGGCGAACCACCCCCATCCGCGACGGAAAAGGGCGAGTTACGCGGGATGCGGGGCAATAAAGTTTTCCGCCCCTCGTCTCCTTTTTTCTTTCTTCGCTAAATCAGATGCACAATCTTTCTTTCTCTTTTCTTTTCTTTCTTTTTCTCTTTCCCGAAGCGCAACAGTTGGCTAAGAGGAAACATCTGTCGGTCGTGGCGCATGCGTATCCTTCAGGTAAAAACCTGTGTTCAGGGATTCTCAAATTTTCGCGAATTGAGATTCACGATCTACAGATATTGAAAATATTGAAATATTGACATGTATGAAAATGCTTGCTTTATATAAATATATATATATATATATAGTCAGTGAAGATTGGAAAAGCGTAGTAAAACACATGGCGCGGAAAGTATTTTAGAAATTAGGCTGCCTGTCTTGTCATTTCAATGCGCGTCTCTCTTTCTTTTTCTCGCAGTGTTTTATTAGATTTTCTATGCGACTAGACGCAACTTTAGAAACGACACGTGTAAGATTTAGGGATGAATGACGCGTTGACACAGAGTGTGGCGCCGTGATTTTCATCGCGCGACGCGATGCAGATCAGTCGAGACGCGTCGTGCTTCTTATAGATTCGATGCCTTGGAGAGAGCGATGTATTCCGTTCATTCACATTCGTCGAATTACAACACTAGGAATCTCGCGGGATAGCTATTTACGTCAACTATATATATCGCAACAAAAAGAAAGGAATGGAATAAGAGGAAAATTAAAAGTATATTTAAAATATATTTTTTTGTCCAATCACTCGATATCGTGACGATTAAAAACGCTTGTCTTTGCTCTCGCGTTAATTATGCTAATTTGTATTATGCAAATCTTGCTTAAATCTCTGCGATCTGCTTGAAAATATTTCATTACATTTATGCGCGACATTGTTGAAATAAAATCTCCGGTCATTTGCCGGGCAAACCTCATAATTTACGCGCGCAATTTCCTCATTTTGCGTATTTCTCCGGAGCGTATTTTTTCCTCGAAAACGTTAACATGTGTGCGACAGGTATGCTGAAAAGCTCGCTCGACAAGTATCGATTGAGAAAGCTTGTGAGGGCCAACTTACCCGCGACGTCATTTACTTAGCTCATCTTAAGGGCCTCGCATGACTCACGCCGAAATTATATACCGTCCGTTTTTGCAAGCGAAGGGTGCTGCGAAACACTCTTCATTATACACACGGAGGTTGGTCGTGCAGTGCATATAATCGCACCGTCTTATATCGATTCTAATGTAAATGCGCCGCTCTCACCTGAGTTTTCTGTTAGTCATAATTGCGGTACTCAACCCAATCATTCCGACAAATGGCTTTCTCGTTTTTCTCGCGGTTAAACAAATTCAAGTTCGTTTGCTTTATTAAACACATTATTTTATAAAGGAAGCACACACGCATATATATTTATATATAATAGATTATTCAAAATTATTCAAATTAAAATATCTGAGACAGAAAAATTTTGTTTGAAATTACAATGAGAAAGCGAATTTTTAATTTTAATTGTACCTTTATTAGTGATTAATCCTTTCTTTCTCTTTCTTTCTCTTGAGTGAATTGATGAAGTAAATTAAAAATATATATATATATATATATATATATATATATATACAAAATATAAAATTACATATAAAATATAGAAGATAATAATAACAAAACTGTAAGAAAAAGTTTTGATATAGCTTTATATTTTCCAAAAATATGATAAATATAATTTTTTAGAGAAAAATATAACTTTTTAACTAAAAATATAATTTTATTCCTAAATTAATAATTTAAAGAAGTTTAGAGCATTTTTTGTCATGCTTTTCCTTTTACTATGTGAGTTCTTGCGGCCAAATATGCGAATACCACAAAATGACCACCTTGATGAGAGACGTCAATTATTGTGCGGTATTCACAGAAAGCGCTCGAGCATTATATGCGATCATACATAGAAAGCAAGAGAATGTCTTTGCTGCTGAGGGAAAATGATTTCGGCAGACCAAACCGCAACGTTTGATATGCGAAAAGGACCTTCCTCGAACGTAGAATTACCTAAGTTCTGCGAACTTATATAAGTAGACAGGTGTATTCGGCTTCCCCGGGAATCCGCGGTCGACGAATTCAATCAGCTGACAGATTTTTTCGCGACACGGCGGTTAAGAAACAGATAATATGCAATCAATTTTTGAATTTTGGCATTTTAGATGCAAATTTATACCATCATATTTTACAATATTAATTGCGTCATAATGTATTATTATATCCTGGTATAAAATATTATATTTTCGTTACGTCAAAAAATTGTAATATTCATTATTTTCGTTTCGAATATTACAAAATCACGCTTTCGCAGTGGAAAAGACAGATGCATCTCGAATTTCTTCAGCTGTCTAGTCCTCTCGAGATCCATGATACGGTTTCAAGCAGAATTTCCGATTTGAAAATTAAAGTAGGATAGTCGTTAAAGTAGGTCGTCCCTATACAAACTTTTATTCTCACGTGTAATAAGAGTCCTACAAGATTCATTTATTTACCGATGAGATTCTTGAGAATGTTATATGTTGTAGGAATCCATCGTGGGAAATGGAATATCATTAACTTTCGTGCTCAGCAAAATTATACAAATTCGAAATTTTTTTTTTCTTAAATACGAAGGAGAAAGTACAAATAATGTTCAAGGTAAAAATTAATCCTTTACCGAGATAATACAAACATCTCTTTTACTGATGCTAGTTATACATTTCTAATGTATTTAAAATAATTTTTTAGAATATAATTTTAATTTTATATTGTTATATGAAAGATATTCAAGAGAGCAAAATTTTGTTTTTCAACTATTTTGAAAAAAAAAAACCGTACAAATTTAAAACGCAATGTTTAACGCTATAATACTATTTTTATCTAATTATGCCAGACAAATTATGAAGAATTGATCAGCGGTTAGCGTATAATTAATTAATATATAATATAAAATATTAAAACAATATTAATTCATATAAAATATAATATAATGTATACATATTTTGCTCTCTTATTATACATCCAGAATAAAGCGAACTGTTAAAAGCGCAAGATCGCAATGAACGGAGACGAAGCGTCGTTGTAGGTTCAAAAATGGAGGGACGATTCGAGACAATTTTGAGAAACACTGCGTATCTGTGCCGAGCGCCACGCGACCAGGTCGTCCGGTCGGGCCGGGTAGCCGGGTGTTGCTGAAATCAACGTGGTGGGGTTCCTTCGACGAGTCCGACACGACTAGAGCCTTATGCCTTCAGTCGACTGTCGGCTCTCACTGCGACTCGAGCCGGCTGAGATTCCGTTAATTGAGTATCGAGCAGTCAGAGAATCCTCTGGAAACGCTTCAGGTGTGTCCGGCATCACCCGTCGCGTTGCAACCAACAGCAACGACGCAAGACAATCGTTTCTTGCATGGTCGGTTCTCCAATTATGTCACGTACTTGGTGATAAATCGCGCGGCACTCGATTTCGCGAAAGGAGATAAAAAAAAATTTGCATCGCGCGAGGGACCTTATCGTGCGGAAGTGAAGGGAAATCGAGAGTATAGTGGGAGTATAGGAAGGAAGGTAACCTACCGGTGAGTCCTCGAACGCAGTACGATCGAGACCGAGTGCGAGCCAAGAAGTCCGAGCGAGATCGAGATCATCATCGTCTCTGTGGTGCACGTTAATTAGTACGTGGATGGCGATCAGAAAGAAAGAAAGGATAGATACGAAAGCCGAGCAGTGGCCGAGAGGCGAGAGATCGAGAAAGGGACCGGGGAACTGAGACTGATTAACCCGGGGGTGCGGCCGTGGCTCGAAAGGTCAAGTGGATGCAGGAATCTCGGCGCGTCGAGGGAAAATATTGTACATCTACGCTCGCAAATTTCAACGATTGCTCTTGAGAAGGATTATATTATTTTTCTTGGAAAAAGGGTTGTAATATATATTTGCAAGTGTTCTCTATCGGAAAATCAAGTGTTCATTTCGAAGGGCTTCGTGTAATTGTTGAGATTATATTGTATTTAAAAAAATAACATTGGCGAGTGATCGATCGTATATCTAGGAAGTAAATTGATGCTTCGGCAATTGAGAAATTTTTGATAGACACGCATTCGATTTCTCGTGTGGGGATCTAACAAGATTTCAAGAAAGCTTATAATCGAGACATCGCGAACATGTTGTGCGGTACATTTAAGAGGAGGAGGAGACACCCGGGTGACGAGTATCGCTTGGTCAGATCTAATACCATGCCAAGAATAATGTTGGGAGCGAGGGACATCAGTTTGGTGCCTATTCGAAGGACCAAGTCCACGAGGATTGCCACTCGATCGTCGCTGATCAAGAATCTGCTGCATATGGTAAGGATAGGAACGTATAAAATGCTAATGAGGGCCAATATATCGGGATTGTTTCTATCGCATGGAAATTTGTGTTGAAGGCACATCGCGAATTTATTTGGCCTTTTATACATAAAAATAAGGGACAGTATATTTTCGATAGGATTTCTAATTATGAGTTTGCGAAGAGAAAGAATGACAATACATTTTGCATATGAAAAAAAAAAAAAAAAAAAAAAGAAAAAATATCCTGAAATATTGTTTAAATCACAAAATTAGGCTAAATTATTCATAAGAGATGCAAGGTAGAATTTATCTATTTTTTTTGTTTGTTTAATATAATTTATTTTAAAAATTCATTTTTATAAATAAATTTATTTAAAATAATTTGTATAGGTTTTTTGAAATTTGAATATACATTTTTCATCATATTTAATAAATTAACAGTTAAAACAAAATCATTTAAAGCCTTTAATTTTATATATATATATATATATATATATATATTTACTATTTTCTTATTTTTTTTTTATATTGTGCACTTAATTTTGCTGCACTAGATGTTAATGCGTAACGCAAACATGCGTGTTCGACTTGTTACTTGCGTTGAATTAAGAAGAAACATTACAGAGATACCGATTGATCCTCAAAGGGATTCGCGCCGTCTCGAATCTACATACATGAATACGAATGCGTCACGTCGTTTGCATATGTATGCGGGTTGCAGTGCATTCATACGCGTACGTATAATTTATACGACTTTAATTCGGAAACGCAACGTCGTACAACTTAGTCGATTAATTAGCGATTCCGTTTCCTTTTTTCCATGGTAATTTTGACTCCAAGAGAATTTTGCTAGTGAAAGAATTTAATGCTCGTCTGGATACGAGAACAGCAACTCTGACATATAATCATTATTTTTAATAATTATTTTTATGCATCAGTTTTCACAATAAATAATTATACAATGACCGCAATTTCTTCATAATTTATTTGAGCTAATTAGAGAATAAATGGTATTATAACGTTAAACAGTAATACTTTGCATTTTAAATATGTGTAACCTTTTTTCAAAATAGCTGAAAAATTATTATGCTCTTGCACATTTCATGTATAAGATATTCAAGTATAACAATGTAAAATTTAAATTGCACTCTAAAAGAATTATTCTAAATATATTGAAGAGAGAAAAGTATAGAACAGCAGGAGATTTTTGTATTATCTCGGTAGAACGGAAAGGACGAAGAACGAAAGGACTGATTTTCTTCTACCTGGAACATTATTTGCACTTTTTCGTGCATATTTACAAAATTTTACGAAATTTTATCATCAGATTTTATCGCTCGGTTTGTTCAGATATGTATTTTGAGCATCGATAAGTCTCTGCGATTCAAGCTCTCGACGACGTTCGATCTCGCGATCTTGTTTCTCCTCGTTCTCTTTTCGTTCCTCTCGCCGAAGCTTTATCGCGATGCTTCTTTTTTCGATCTAAATCCGGCAGAGCGAGGAGGCGCCTCGGCTCGACCGAGTCGGATTCTTCCGAGGTGCCCGCTTGTGAACAAACCGAAAGCAGAAGCCCGGCTCTCGTGGTTTGGCCTTATAAGGCGTTCCGCGAGATGCCCAGCGTCCATTAGAAACCCTTTTGTTGGACCCGATCTCTTTTTCCGACGAATTCTCTCCAAAGGTGGTCACCGCCGCGGGGATCGCTCTTTTCGAATTGTTCGGAAAAAATCATTTTTCAAGAATAATCGTGTCACATTTTTTAAGCACCATCCGTGAAAAAGTTTCGGGCTGTAAAATTGAACATAATAAACCTATCTTAACAACTTCTCGATCAATTGAAGAATTTTTCTTGTGAAAAGATATTCTATCAAATTTATATTTAAAAGATTACACTTCAAAATTACTATTTTAAATAATATTTTCAAATAAAAGAATGAAATTAAATTATATCATATATTGTAAAGAGTATGATCAAAATTTATTTCAATTTTATTTGCAATTAATTTTTTCTAATTTGTAAGTAATTACCAATGTCACTCAAATGCCATTATCCGAGTAGCGGGTCATTATCGGCTGCTGATTGGTTGTTATCCGTACGAGTTTTTTTTTCCCTCAGTAAAGAGAATTTTAATAACCGACAAGAACGGGTTCATGAATATGCACGTAAATGTAAAGAACGAGTATGCGCGGACGCGCTATTTTTTGTTAAACTCTCGAGCGTTAACGCAAAAATATTCATTGCGCGGTTCCTGTCGAAGGGAAAAAAACTTGTCCGCGATCAAGAGCATCATGGAGCTTGCAGCCATAATGCCAAACGAACAATGTTCGAAATAATAGTATACTCCCCGATTCATATTTATAATAATTTTAATAACTTAGAAGTCTTTTATTTTAAATTTCATATATATAAAAAAAAAATATTTGTTTATTATATTAATTTTTTCCGTCGCTATATCCTTACTGAAAATCTATTCTTACTAAATCCGGCACGAGCGTCGCGTGCTCGAAATTCTCAAATATTTGTGAAACTTGCAGCGGCTATTAAACAAACCAGTTTTCTCGGCTGCAAGAAAAGGACCTACCAGAGCAGCTGGGAATCTACTTTTCAGCCATTTGTCAGGCGTAATCTCACCCCCTCAAACGGGAAAATATCTTAAAGCTTTAATCGCGGCGCGATTGTTTATATTAGCGGCGCCATTCGCAAAACTAGGTCGATCGCGAACGCGAGGCCGAGCGTTGAACGAACCGTTGAGATCTCTCGGAGGACTCTCGTACAAAGACAATAATTTCGCCTCTAAGATTCCAGGGAGGAAAAAGAGAAGGAACGAGGAGAGGAAGAACGAGAAGGCGCGCTTTTTTCACCGCCGCAATTTGCGTATCTCAGGTGCTTTGTCTGCGTCCTTTTTTTTATTTCTGCTCTCCTCGTTCTCTTCTTCATCCTCCCGCACTATTGCGAGAGCCTTCCTCGTATCCTCTCCGTTTCTCCGCGTCGCGAAATATCCCGGCGCATTCCTGCGTATCGTACCACGGCAATTCAGGATTCCCTTTCTCTCAGTTCATTGACCTTTTTAGGTCTCTCTTAGAACCCGATATAATTGCGTTCTTAATAGGAAAAATGTGTTGTTTTATTTCGGCAGGAAAGACTGTAAAATTGTCTTTACATTGATTAATCGAATTACTAGAGATACAAGTCAGCTACATCGTTTCTTCTTTTTCTCTTTATTTTCTTTTATTGAAATAGTACAAAAAGTACAAAAATTAATCTTGAACATTTTTGCTACGTTGCATACATTCGTCGTTTGTGTTGCGTTAATAAACGCGTTTCTTTTTACCTTCTTTCGAACCTTTTATTAGAACATATTATACTGAAACCGTATGGCACATTTTCTCCAAATTGCGCAATTGCTTATGTAGTACACCGTAATTGCATCCGGCAGTGGAAATAGGCTTTGATAAAAAAAATACTGTCACTGTATTATTAATTCAAGAATAGCCGCGCGAAATATATCTGAGCGATTTAAAATTGCTTAAATATGCTTTCATTTGCACGCATTGTAATTAATTTAATAATTTTACACCGGATGAATTTCGCTTTTCATTTAATTAGTCGAATAATTATCAAGATATCACAAACAATCGTGAAACGTAAGAGATAACTCATCATACTCGCTACGTAACGATTTATGGCTTGATGAGAGCAAAATGCAGTCAACATATGACCAGCAGACACGATATTCTCGGAATAAAAATAAATACGATTTATCATTTTATATTAATTAATAATAAACAAAGCGCGCACATACACTCTCTCTCTCTCTCTCTCTCTCTCTCCTTTTTTAATCTAATCATCGAATTTATGTGTAATACAAATTACACATTTATGGACTTGAATATTTATGATGATGTTTTAATCTCTCGTTATCCTATGGCTAAATATCCTATATAATAGCGGGATATTTAGCCATAATTCGAGTCATCGCTGTTATTATTGTTGTTAAATTGCCACTGATTCTCAGAAACTGGACAGGCGGCGCGAATCATTTCCGACGACGCGAAACGACAAGGCGGCTTGCGTGAGCGATATTAACTTTAATTGACGATTATTAGAAGACGGCCGCAAATTGAAGACGGCATAAATCGACGCGAACAACGATAAGGGGGAGGAAATGCGATGGCCTGATTAAAACAAACCGTCGACTGACAGAAACGAGATCGGCCAACGCGTCGAGATAAGCGATATCTTGAAGCAATCTTGCTCAATACGGAGTATCGTGTTAACGTATCTATATATATATATAAATAATCCTTACCTAGTTTCAACAAGAAATGAAAAGGTTGCCTTTTTTTAAGTGCGGCAAAATACGTTTAAATCAAAAATATTATTTTTATTTCGGAGAGATTTAATAGATCCAACAAATATAAAAAAATTCACACAATATAGTAATAGATATTCTAGAAGATTTATTAATTCTAATGAAATAAAAAAAAACTTTGTTAACCTCTATAGTAGAAGAATTAAAAATAAAAAAATTAAGAATAAAAAGAATTAAAAGAATTAATTATTTATATATGTCGAGTTACTCTATCAGTGCGTGCGTATTAAAATTTGCAGTCGGCGTGAATGCAAATTTTAAGCCGGCGCGATTTTGTCCGTATATTGAAGATATCACTATATTCTGATGAAATAACGCGGCACATAAAACCCGGATTTATTGAACCCGCGACACGGCGGAATAAGCGTCGATGGTGCAATGAGAACGCGTTGCACAAGCTTCTTACGGAACAGTCTGATTTATGGATTTGCAGAATAATATCCAATAACACGAGCATACATATAGTACAACTATGAGTGTCTTTGATGACCTTGATTAATAGAGAGAGAAAGAGACCGTTTCTTTCTATATTCTCTCTAGATTATGTAAACCCAGATATATGAAAGAAAGAATCGAGCAGCAAAAGCTTATACTTAAGTTCTGTTATTTATTTTATATTAGAGTTTTTAAAGAGATTCTTTTTTTTTATAACTCTTTTTAAAGACTTTTCAATGATGATTTGTTGCATTTTACTGATTTACTGCATTTTATTTTTTAGTATTTTCTGAAACTAAAAGAATAACCGTAAATAGATATATTTATTGGATTTAAGAGATTTTCTTTTTTTTTTTGTAATTTATTTTAAAGATTTTTTTGGAAGACATTTTGTATTTTGATTTTTTAATTTTATTAAGGAGTTAAAAAATAATATTATAAATAGAGATATATTTATATCTATATATATTCAATATCCTCATCTTTTCGCTTATAATAGATAATACTCGTTTTTAATAAAATGACGTGTTTGAGAAAGGAGATACGCGATCAACGTATCCGAGATGTCGTCGACCTTTACATTTTACCAAAACCGCAATAGTATCTTATAACATTTTAACTCCCATGTAAATGCAGATGCACCATCGAATGTGGGATGAGAATGGGCCCGAAGACCTCGAATTCCTTTGCTGGCGTGGGAGTTAACGAGCGGGTCGTGGCCCCCGGGAGGGAAAAGAGTTCGGATAGGTGCGAATGAGAACAATATGTCCTTCTTTTCCGTTCGACTAGACTTCTTCGCGAATCTTTAAAACGTTAATGCGATTTTCCTAGGATTCGAGACTCGATCGATCGACAACTCGCTGCGATTTAATAATCCACCAATTGTTTACGGAAAAAGTTTTGGATGTAAATTTTTTCTTTTTTTTTTTTTTCTACGGGATTATAGCGGTAGAACGTTGAAGTTGAATGGCGGCCATTGCATGTTTAATTCATGCGTGACTTCGAAACCTTGTCGGATTCGTTACAACGGGATTGTCTCCCGACTTCCGGCTTTTGTATTTCTCATTCTGTGGAGTATCCCGAAACCGTTGCCTAGATACTAGAAACTGAACAAAAAGCATAAATAATAAATTCTAACGTTCAAGAGAGATCAGAAATAAAAACATCTTAATTATTATAATAAAATACAAAATTAAATTAATCGCGGTAGAATTCTTTAGAATAACATAAACATATATATTGCTTAAATCTTTGCTCGATCAAGTGGATTTGATTCGGATTGATAACGGAATCTCGTCGTTTCAATCTTCTTGGGCCAAAGATATTTTATATTACGCATAAAATATGTGACTTGATGCGTTTTTATACGCAAGGATATAAGATACGACTCTTGGTCGGTTAGACGAAAGTAATAACATCTTCCTCTCGAAAATAAAGATATCTTTTCGTAATCTCTCATCTTGCGTAACACAGGAAGTCCAGATGCAGTGCGCAAAAATTTAACACACGTCCCTTTATCGATTTTTGCCATCTTCGTCCAGCGATCGGGTCACAGAACGAATCGTATTACGCAGAAGAATGAGAAAAAAAAAAGCTACATTGCTTGAGCCCATTTTAAACGTAATGCATGCATTGATACAACGAATGTGACCTTGCCTGTACTTGCCTGTGTAATGTCAGTCATTAATTCCCCGAAGAAAAAATCAATTGAAAGTCAGTCGTACCTTTCTTACGTGACAGATTTGATTGTTAAAGAGGAAGATACAGCGGAGAGATACTGATCATTTGAAATTTTTTGCGTACCATTCGTCCATCTCTTTATCTCTTATCTAAAAGTCAATTATTCCGTATAGTACTTGTATAGAGTAAAATGTTTACTGCATATATGCTAGACTCTGTGACATACTACTGTTGAGTGTGTGATTGCAATCATATTACATTTCAACGTTTACGTAGTTGTATTGGAATTCCATGTGAAACATTCGCACGCTGTCCATTGAACATTAGCTTGAAATTTTTTTCGTAATAAAGACTTAAAATTCCTAAAAATATTTCTTTATATAAAAAAAAGAGTACTCTTTTAAAAAGATATAAATAGCATTGTATTTAATTAATTTATTACTATATATAATACTTATTAAATTTGGAAAATGCCTGTCCTCTCAGATTTGAAAAACAAGATTGTTCAATAAATACACAAAGAGTTCTCAACCCTCTCTCTCATCCCCTTTGTGATCTCAGACAGTTTTGCGTCCATGTTTCGCGGGTGGTATCTGTAATAGCCGATAACGTGGTTGCGTGTCCCGGATCGAGTGGTAACATCGTGCCGGTCGACGCAGGCAAAATCAATTAACTTTAGCGACACGCGTGTGCGTAGCACGCGCGTATGCGCACGTAGTAGATGCGTAGTACGCAGCGTACGTACTCCGTGTATATACGGAGTGCGACAGAAATTATGTTACTTTTCGTCTTTCTTTCTTTATCGGTAAATTCGAAGCGAACTCTTCTCGGCGAAGATTTGATGTTCGAAAATCAAGGGCTTCTTTATTCCATGAAATATGTCGCATATCAAGATATTCTATTAGTGAAATTAATATTAAAAATGAGACTTTATTATTTCGCTGTCAAAAATTTGTTTTCTCCAATTTCTTACAATTAAAAGACAATCTTAATAATATTGATAATAATACGCGACATATTTTTTAATAGTCACTTATGAAATATCATTAGTATTGATGTGACTTTTAAGACACCTTGTATACCATGGTCTGTCGAGGCGCCTATAATGCGTGCATTAGCCGCGTGGGTTGCTATGGGCAACCCGTGACTAACACACGTTCCAGCATCACGTCTCTTCGCCCTTCCCCCCTCATCCTATCACCCCTTCTCCTTTCCCCCTATTCCATCTCTCTCTTTCTCCGACGTTTTCTTTCTTTCTCTTTGGTCGGTTCCTTTCTACCGTTCATACTCTGTCTGTCTTGAATTCAGTGACGTAACAGTCACCGTATTGGAACTCGAAAATCAATGATTGAGGGGAACAAATTTTTCATAGCGTCACGTCATCATGTGATTATGCGATTATATGAAAAGAGCGTCTCTATTAAGTTGCTAACGACGAATTTGTCTTGTCTCTTTTTTTAATCGATTATATTCTTGAATAATCAAAGATTTTTGTAAAACGCGCGCGATATCATTAATTATAAATTATTTTTCCACGAATATTTTGAGTGAACTATACATGTAGGTATGTTAAATAGAGAAGGAAAGAAAATATGTCTTTTAAAGGAATAGAAATGGAAGATAAAAAAAGAATATAACATTGCCGATAAAGTATCCGATCATGCCCGAAAACGCATTCCACAAATTACTCGGTACGTTACTGCGGGCTATCTCTCTTCGTTCGCATGCGACACGTTTATCCTTCTCAGGGACACCCGCTCCTTCTCTCTTCTTCTCACTATCTTTTTCTCCTATATTTTGTGCCCTAGGTTAGCATCTGGCGTCTTCGTCGTGCCTGCTAAAATACAGTCGGCCCTCCTTCTTTTCAGGGATGGATTTATATGATGAGACTCGAAATTCAGAAGTGCGAGTAGTAATTTTGTACAAAGATATTTATCAATTTTTTTTTTTTTTTTTTAAATTATATATCGCACAAAATAGATAAAAGAACTCTTCTCATCTTTTGTTTTTGTTAGAAACTCCTAAAAATAATAATTTCGATGATCATTTTTACTCCCACTTCTCTTTGATGCAGGGAGGCACTGCATTTCATTTTGAGCGCAACGACGCGTGACTGAATCGTTCACGTAATGTTTTCGTACGAGGTGTCGAATATCGATTCTATACAACACGTGCGTCTAGTCGATAGTCTAGTCGAGTGAGAGATCGAATTTCTCAGCCTTCCGTGACGATAACTATATCGATGCATATCCCAAGGTAATTAATTGTCGCGTGTTTTGGATGAGTACACTTTGAAAGATAACAAAAGATTCTCTGATACTGTTTTAATATGATACTGCATAGAGTGTTTGAATGAATTTGAATTTTAAATAAATAGAAAAATTTTTATTACTACCTTACACATTTATTATGTGCTAAGATGCAAATCTTGTCTTTTATTTTTTAATTATAATTTATCTTGATAATATTATTAAGACGAAAAAAACAATGATCCTTTAATCGAGTCCTTTAATCTAATCATCTTTTAATCTAAAATGGAAAATTTTTCTATTGAATTATTGACGTTATCTCGTGAGGTATCAACGTTTAAAAAGTACGTCCAACATCTTTGATGTATCTTTTTTTAAGAAATCTGTTTCAAATTGTTAATCTATCAAATTTATTCCTCCGCGTTTATTCATTTGTGTTAAAAATTAAAGATTAAATTTCGAGCAACGCGGATCTACTCGAATTGATGTAAAAACAAAGCCGCTGTTTGCGGGGATTCCTCAGGACAGTGCCTGGGTCTTCGTTGAAGGGAGATCGTCCCTGAACTCATGGCAGCGTCGCGCGGAAGGGAAGGAGTCATGGAACTCACAGAAGAGGGGGAGGACCACATCATGGTGGGGGTGGATGAGGCATCAAAAGAGAAAGAGAGAGATGGAGAGAGAATCTGTCGGCTATGAAAAGGGAGATAGAGAATCGCGGTGAACCTTCGACCATCACCCCCTTGTTGGCGAACGCTCTCTTCTCTTCCCGTCCGGCTCTATCGTTGCTTTCCGGCCAGATTCAGACAAAGAGAGAGAGAGAGGAAGAATAACGGCGCATAGAGCGAGAAGATGACTCTAAGAGAATGAGCGGGAGGAGAAACGTTGGAATGCTGGAAGGAGATAATGCGAGGAATTTGAGGAGAAGGAAAGAGAAAGTCGTCAGGGACGCGAGAAAAAAGAACAGCCGTAGAAGATGAACAAAGAAAAAGAGAGATGGCAATGAACAATTCTGACTATAACGACGATTAAATCTTGTCAAGAACACGAATTGGATAAAGGCGATAAATCGGAAAAAACGGCGGAAAGATGAAGAAGTAAAGACCGATGACTTTTTCGAGAAGAAGAGGGAAGAACCGGAAGATTGCTAAAGGGGATCGGAGGTCAAAAGAAAAAGGTAACAAGAATGCCAAAAGACGGAGGAAAAACTTAATCTTCCAAGATTAAAAATACAATCGTGATGTTTCGAGAAGAGCACGAGATGAGAGCGCGACAAAGATAGTCAGATTCCCCTCGGGGAGAGAGATGGAAAGATCCAGCGGGAATTTTGATGAGAGAGAAAGAGAAAGATGAAAAGAGAAGCCGAAAGCAGGGAGAGCAAATCGACGAGATGAGAAGGAGAGAGAGAATAAGAAGGAAAGAGAGAGAGAGAGAGAGAGAAGAAAGCGGACTATTCGGGGAAGGGGCGACACACGAAGAGAAGGGTGAACGGAACGTAGGGAGACAGAGAGAAAGGGAACGAGAAATGGAGCGAGAGAGACGGAGATAGAGAACAGAGGGACCAGGCAGCGAGTGCACCCACTGAGCCGCCTCCATACCACCTCCAGCATTCCCAGCCTGCACACACAGTTGCAGCTGCACCGCCGGCAGTGCGTGGCTCCGCACATGCGAGATTGCGCGCGCGTCTCTCCTCTTTCTCTCTCGCGTAATCTCACGCGCGTACGAGTGTTTGTGTGTGTTTGCCGTATGCACGTGTGTATAAATACATATTTACTCTGTGCGACGCGCAACAATCGCGTCGCCGTCGTGCAGTTTTATCGCGATGTCGATTTTCCTTTGGCCGTTAGCCTCCTCGTATCCGTGATTCCTCCATCGATCATTACTCCGGACCGTCAGTACTCCCGCCGCGGGCCCAGCTGGATTTTCAAAGATCGACGGCGATAGCCTCGTCGTCAGCGTGTTATAATTGGCGAATCGGCGATACGCACTCTCGCCGACGTGAATTCGTAATTCGGGACGGATCGATGCCGACCTTCCCCCCACCGTTTCCGCGATAGATGGGTTTTCCAAGTACGTGAGGTGACATTGACGGACGTTCGTTTGACGTAGATTCGTAGACGGAAGGACTTGTGGAGGGTCGACCGCGTCGAATCACGACGCGAGAAGATTCAATCTCGTTTCTCGAATTGACCTTTGACGTGCGCCGAAGCGGACTCGAAGAGAAAGGAGGAATCCATAAGTTCCGGGCTTCGGGATAGAGTGTGGAAAGTGTTCGACGCGCGTGCCTGTTTTTTTCACACATTTTTTCCCCTGTGGAGCACGTGCGAGTCGCAACAAGAGAGGTGCAACTATCGATCGCGTCTCCGTCTCAGCCGCAATCTCGAAAAGCGCGTGTCTCATTAGCCGGCTAACGAGAGGGACAGAGAGAGAAGAGAGAGAGAGAGAGCGAGAGAAACTGACATTTCGCAAATGTCAAACGCGCTCCTATAACTTCCGCGTAATCGGAGCATGGCCGATGAACGATAAGTCGAAACTCGTTCCTTTCTTCTCGAATCGAGAGTGACAGACGCGGATGTCGAGAGTGATGACTCAAGACACGTGATTCGGTGGAAGCGATCGTAAGCTGTTGGAAGATTGAACGTCGACGAAAAAGCAAAGATATCTCATTATGGATTGGATGAGGAGGCAAGATATCAAAGAGGAGTCGCAAGAGGTCTCTAACACCTTGACACCGGAGGATGACGACGAATGTTACTTTGAGGAAGAGCTGTCGATAGACGAGGGAATGGTATGTAAGATTTCGAACCCTGTCTCGTAAGTTCGATTTAATTTTGCGTCCTGAAAAATGTTGCGCTATTATTTTTGAGATAATGCTAACAAACGGATCATTTATTTAACAAGAAATCTGGCAAATATATTTTAATTAAATATATCATTTTTTATAAACACATTTTGTAAATTAAAAACAATATATATTTATATAACATATAATATATAATTATAATAATATATTTATATACATATAATACAGAAATAGAAATTTACATATCTTAATTTAGAGATTTCTTATTCTAGAAATACATTTTAATAACAATTATACATAAATGAGTGGGCATCTCGATATCTACGTTAATTATTTACGATGATTATCAGCGAATATCGATAATTCGAATATCAAGTCCTCATATTTTATGTCCTCTTTAATTATAATATATCAGCGCTCAATTATATTTTTGCGTCTTTCGGGAGTTTTCCAAAATTTATCATTGCGATCTATCGCGATGACTGGTACGAAAGTCTCGAATTTTCTAGAAGCCAGATAATTGTCGGGGCGGGAGAGCTGATTGTTAGGGCGTTTGTTCACTGCCATTCTTTTCTCTCAATTCCCCGCCAAGCAAAGTGTGCGAGTTTAAAGCTCACATTGTACGACGGTTTTTCAATAACGATCGTTCAACATTATATGACAACATAATATTATGCAATAATATTTCACACATGTAGAATAACATTTGTTACTATTGCTAAAATAGCGACAAGTTGGATCAATTCAGATTCAGGAATCGAATTTAACATATATATATAATGAAAATAAAGTTTACAGATAGAACGATTTTGCTTTACATAAACGAACAAACGTCTCGCTCCGTTAGCGTGAATCAGGCTTAAACTAGGGCGGCGGGAAAATGGGCTCGAGTGTAAAATTACGGACGAATCTACTACTGTTACGCCCATTGTTACCTCCGAAGTGGTCGCTTAAATTACTAACTGCAGGGCGCAGAGCTGCACTACTCTCGCTCGCTACGGAATTGCATGCGTGCTTCGCGCAAACATTTAACGGGGACAAAGATCCGCTCGGGGCGCGACGATAAGTCTGAAAATTATACGAGGTCGCCGGGGTCACGTATTGAACGTTCGGAGGTCAGGCATCATTTATCTCTTTACATCCAAGTCGTGACGTTTAAGATAGTATGTCACTGATCCACATCTCGTAACTTCTTCAATCTTTCAACCGCGAGCAGAGGAATAAAGATGTGACTGATATCAGTTTTTTTTAGATCTTTAATTTGATTTTAGTCAGCATATTGAGAATTGAATTTCAAACTTTCTCCAAAAGAAGCACGTCATTTTTAGAGACCGAAAGGAAATAATAGCGCTCGATCCAGGGCAATTGTGTCAAGTTTTGGCGACACGCCGACTCGGGCGGAAATGAAAGAAAGAAAGAAAAGGTTGCGTTTTCGTCTCTCTCTATCTCGACTTTTCTGGTCGAATATCTTCGATAAGAGCGAGCGATAAGTTACTTGAAGCCACTTTGGAAACCCTGGCAACGTCGGAGGGTTTCACGATGATTCAGCGCCAGCTGCGTCCTCGAAGGAGGAGGAGGTAATAGAGAAAGAGGAGAAGTACCTCGAAATTTGTTAGTCAAAAACATCGAAAAGGCATCGATCCTTGCCGTTAAATGTATACGTCACTCAGAACGGGGAATATTCAACGAAGTAGATCTTTTTACCTTATATTAATCCATTTCCTGCTATCTTCGACGATCGTATCGGTCGGAAGTGTATCGTTATGACTCGAAAACAGGGGTGGCATAGAGATAGGTGAACTAGTAGTCAGTAGAGACTATTTACTATCATCAAAATGGCGGTAGAATACATGATGTTTCAATGCTTCCCGTGCGATATATTACTTTTTATTTACTTTACGTGAAATTTTTATCAATCGCGTGCATCGCCGTCAAACTTTGTAATAGAGAGATATACGTACGAAATTATTTATTAAATTACAATTACATTAGAGTGTTAGTAACGCTATTAATAATAGTAAAAATATCTCTTTAAAAACGCGAATATCAAATGTGTGATTCAAATTTCCGAGCGAAAAAAAAATTATTTCTAAATATATTTGAAGAATCAAATTTATATTCAACTCCTTTTCTGCACTGTAATTTAAATTTATTTTACCGTTTACACAAACTTGACAAAATTTATGCAGCTTGCTTCTCAAAGTTTTACATTAAATACGCCAAAAGTTTTCATATTCTCGATCTCAATTTTTGGTCAATATTTCATACAAGCCAACAGATTCACATCTGATTTTTGCCAAATAGCCTGCAATGTGCGTGCCGAAACAACGGGGTTGTGCGGAGATTGAAATATAATTTCAATCATTGAAAGAGAGAGAAAGACAACGCAATAAAAGACCGACGGAGAATCTAGACGAGTAAAAGAGAGAGAAGACGGAGGAGAGAGCGAGGGCGTCTGTCGCGCTCGGAGCACCGTCCACAAGCAGAAAATGGGGGGATGATAGGCCGACCAGTCGCCCGTGTTCCACCCCACCAGCCACGTCCGGGATGAAGTATGACTCACCCGCGTGGTATCGCCACCCCTATGTTTTTCGGCTCGCCATGACTCCCCCAGTGTCGCTGCCGAATCTGCTCGTCGACCGACCCACCCCTCGTCGCGTTGCCGTGGAGTCGGTGAGAAAACGAGCATTATCATAATCCGTGGCGACAGCGGCGAAAAGGAAGATGCACTATCGGGTCGCGTGCGGGCCTCAGGTGTTCGTACGTCATTGTTCGCGACGCGTTTCGTTTGCTCGTTACAAAAGTCGGGGTGCCATTCGTTTTGGGGGCAACGGGTCGTCATGGATGATCAGTGGCCGAAGTTAATTCGAATTTTAGAAGAGAAAGAAAATGCTAGCGATATGGGGGAGATTGTATTTTGCGAGCTCTGTGTGTGTGTGCTCGCGAGTTGGAAATAATAGAAATTGACGACGAGAGAGAAGGGTTATTGTTACAATGCATATATCTTGTTAATCTTATTTTTTTGTTTGGTGTATATTTTTGTACGAGAGTATAAAATTACTTTTTTTTTTTTTTTTACTTATTTATATCACCAATATTCTCACACCATTTAAAAACAAGAGACTCGTATATCTGCGCCATATTTAGTTCCATCGTTAAGTAGAACGAAGAGCATCTCTGACATCAAAGTAAAAAGAACAGAATCTAATCCACACGTGGTGCAGACAAGAAAAAGATCTAATTTACATGTGGTGGAACGGACGTCATTATGGTAATCTGACGAACGTATTAATCTTGTTATTTTTATTTTTTTTATAAACATATATACATACATAGTGTCCCAAAAGCTTGAGATCGATATTTCAATGAAATTTAAAAAATGTTTGTAAACGAGACATTTTTTAATTTTCAATTAAACACATAATTTTCATTTGCATCCACAAAGCTCATTTAATTTACGCTTCGCAAAATTTGTAATTGGCAAAAAAAAGTTTTCGAGAGAAAGCAGCGTCCGAACTATCTTCGAGGGTTCGCCCTCTTATCGCGTCTGTGGAGTACGATTCTGAATTTCGTCAGAGAACACCCTCTTATTCAATCACTCGTGCGAGTTGAGGGACGGTTTTCGATGTCGGAACGAGATTACGACGGGGCGCGGTCCCTTCGAAGGTGGAGAAACGCGGATTTATGTTCTCCGTATGGCCGCACGCATGGACGAGGGAATGCACTTTCAGGTGATCATTATTGCTGTCACAAAGGAAGAAGAGGGGATAGGGGAGAGACCGCGACTCAGACCGCGTCCATCCATCGCGGGGGTGGAGGTTATTTACCGTCATTGTCCGGCCGATCGATACTGCGCGAGTGGAAAATTATCGCCCACCCCGTATAATCAAGGAACCCTCCCGTCTTTTTATATTTTGATTTCAGTTATATAGGAAATTGGCACGAGCTTCTCACAAGCTCGTAATAAGTGCACTTTTCCTTTCGTTTGTGACGCGCGTTATTGATTTTTTCTTCATCATCGTGCTTATTAATTATTGAATTATATATAATTTTTCTCGAGATTTTAATACAACGCATAAAAACATATATGTAAACTAGTAAATAAGTATCTATAATAACGTAAGGACTACCTACGAAAAGAATTTAGAAATTTTTTTTTTTATGTTGTTTTTTTCGACAGAACAAAATCTGCGAAATTTGCTTTCTTTTCTCCCGTTGTCTTTTGTTATATTGATGATCTCGCACATTTTTTTCCTCGTGATTTTACATGTCCCTCATATACGCTGTAACGTACTATCGTCTTTGTGCTTTACGCTTCTTCATTCGAAGCCTGCTTAAAACATTGGGGTCCCTCCAGTCTGGCGCCGGGCAATAATAAACCGCACGCCCACGCCGAGCCCACAAGGTTTTTCTCCATCGTCGGACTCGCGAATCAAGGTCCGTATCATGGAATCGCGCTGAACGAATCTTACGAAATGTACGCGGACAAGCCGGGGAAATTGATCCCGCATACGCTGCTCTCGCACTCAGTAAATCGCTCGAACATCTGCTTGTCGCGTTTACAACACTGACCTCGAATTGATAATTTTTGTGAAATCGCGGCTCTTTGTTTGAAAGAAGCGCTGACTACAACTGTTTGTCGTAAATTTCATAACTTTGTCAGACGATGACAGAATCAATCGAATAAAGTTGTAAACGAGAAGTCTGTATTTAAACATCTTTCAACACTCGCGTAATATCTTTTTTCCAAGGATTTCTCAACGAGATTCGATTATTTATCGATATTGCGCTTGACATTTCTCCGACATGATGAGAGACCTTATTTAAAGCAGAATAAACTGAGCACATTGTTTTTATAATGTCAGAACGAAATGTGAGAGTAGAGATCAGCTGCTACTTTTAGCCGAGGAAGAGGAAGATCTTAATTGTCAGACCGCGTAGTATCATTAGACTGTGATGTAAGGGAACAGCTGATCAAAGATTATTAACGAACGTTGCAGTAGCGTTGACGTAACGGACGTCAAATAAGATTCGACCTCTTATATACGGCACACGACGATAGTACGGCATCCATTAGGCGAACGGATTGTATAACGATGAGCCGTAAATTCAATCGGTGGTACTGTTGTCACGCTCAGGAATTTGTGGGTAATGCGGGCGGTCCTTTACCTGGCCTGATTAGATCTTCTCGCTCCGGAATGTCATTTATCACTGAACGGGGATCATTCCAAAGAAACCAATGTCCGACGAGACCCAAAACGGGAGACCACACCGTCACAAAAGGCCTCCGCGAGGCTTCCACGAACGATTGTTTAAACGACTCATTGCCGAAGAAAACCACATTCTCACTTATCGTCTCGTGATAAATATTAGATCTGCGAGAGAATCCGTTTTAATTATAGAATTATTTTAGAACTATCATCTTTAATAATTTTTGTATTGTAATTAACTAATGTTTAATTTAAAAATCACACATGAATTAAAAATATAATATCGCATTAAAATATATTTAACAATTTAATATTTTTTAAATTTAAAAAAAATTCTTTTAATCAAAAGTAATTTATAAAATTTTTTCGTTATTTTACACTGTATTTTCGTTACGTAAAATACTTGGATTTTTATTAATGAAAATTTTTAATATATGCCATTTTTATATTAAACTCATATAAAATAAATATAATCGTGATTAAGAATAGAAGTGGATCTTTTGATTTTCGAAAGAATAACTGAAGAATTATGAGTCTATTCATTCTGGAGAAAAAATCGGGAGATTCCATATGTATCGCCACTCGTGATACGTCGAAAGTGCATTCGCCGATAAGGAACGTACCGTAAACACTCTAACAGAATTTATGCTAAATGCCGTTGTTTCTCGCTCTCTCTATCTTTTTCCGGTAATACTATTCCGCACTTAACGGACGTCACTTTGCGCCTTGCTCTCTCTATTGTGTGCTACAAGATAACCCTCTTCCCGTCTATTCGGAGGAAGGTATCATCCTTTTCATTATAAGTTCCTCGACGCGGAATGAGGGCGTAACATAAGAGCGGATTATGAAAATGCATATTTCGTTGATCGTTATGCATTTATGATCATAAGCGAAAGAAACACGAGCATCTTTGAGAAAATGTCCGGAAACGAGCACGTCTTGTCTTACTCTATTTATGCGAAAAATAAATATATGTATACATATATTGATAATTATATATATATTTTTAAATAGATAAATTCAATTAAAACAAGATACATATTCGATCTGTAAAGAATAATATTTTTTTGGGTTCTTGGAAATTAGAATTATTGATCTGTCATGTTTCACTTATGATCGTACTAGTGACGCGTACTCTTTCCGAGTGATCTTATTGTATCCCGAGGAATATTACGAAGAGCTGTATTCGTTCAGAAAAGCCACATGTGTCCCTAATGCGTGCGCGGACGAATGGGCGATACTTATTTCTGCTTCGTGGCCCTCTGCTCTTTTGTGTGATTCTTCTTGCCGAGATCCCTCTCTCATACATTTCTCCGCAACACTGACGAGAATACAGGGCCGGCGCGATTCGTTTCAATCCAATTGCGATTGCATGATTTTTATCGATACTTTCATCCGTTAATCTCGTTTGCTTTAGCGACGAGGCAAAATTTTGCTTCTCACATTACTCTGCCAAATTTAATGTCATAACAAAATTAATTATAAGCAAAATGATCTTTGTACGCGATGCAAACGTATCTCGGACGTCTCTTTACAAGAGGATCGTTTTATTCTTGAACGATACCCTCCCTGAAGAGACAAGGACACGGCGGAGAGACAATGGGAGGATTACGGGAGCTCCTCGTATACCTCCTCCGTCATTCAGTGTTCATCGCTGTGCTTGTACTCGACACAAAGGAGTGCTTTTTCGAGGAGAGAAATAGTGATGCCGCACTAAAGCCGGATTAATTCGACCGAGACGAGTGGCGCGCGAGAGCGGATTAATCGACCGGGACCCGCGGATCGCTCGTCATTCCGCATGACGCGTTTTCCGCGGGGTGCCGGAGCGAGTGAATGCTGTTACAAGCGAAAGCACTTTGATTATTTAACATATTTCGGTTCACATTTGTTGTTCGGGATGTACTAAGTGAAAGGCGATACATTTGTGAAAAGAGACGAGATTTTATATCTGTGTATTATTTGATTATTTGAGACACAATTATCTTGAAAATATAATAAGCATTTGTATATTTCTAATGGAGCTTATTGCAAGTAATTATTTTTAAATAATGTTTTTTTTTTTTGCTTGAAAAAAAACTAAAATTTAATTTTTGTAAAAAAAAGATAGGATTTTTAACATATAGAAAATATTTATTCGATGCAATGATTAAAATTATTTATTGGATTAATAATTTTAAAAAAGATAGAAATACTTGAAATAATATTTGATATTTTTGAACTGATTATATCATATATATCATTTCTTGTATCATTTCGAGTAATACAATAACATAATTTAAACAATTTTTTTTTTTTTTTAATAAGGACAAAGAGAGATAGAATTTTAATTTAAAGGAATGAAATTTTTCAGAATAAAAAATCCTAAAAATTTCCCATTCTAGAAAAGTTTAAAAATTCCATTTATCATAAGAAAGCAAAGAGAGATAGATAGAGAACAAAGAGACAAAGAACGGATATGATGCAAGATGGTAGATAGAAGGGTTTGCGAGGTCATGGTCAGCCAACTATCTATGCTCGGTCACGTGAAGCTGCGCGAGCTTTTCGCGTCTAGTCACGAAGCTTCCCGCACGCCAACTTGCGTTTTCAATATAATATGTGTATACGAGACTCGCTTCCCACGCTCTCTCCACTTTCTGCTGTTGCAAGCCGCGAGTCTGATTAATCGATTTGAGCAGATTGAATGATCGATAAGCTATATATCTCGATATCTCGATGCTGGACCGCGACTTAAAGATCGAGAAAACGAAATAGACCAAAATGTTTCGCGCAGTTCGTTAGATAGATTCGAAGGTATTAAATAAAAAGACGATATTAATTCTCGCCTTTATTCATTTCGCAAATTGATACTTTTTCCAGATTGTCGATATACTTTCGAAATATCTCGATATTATTACGTCGTGAAATCTATTTCGGATTCTCGTCGGAGGCTGCTCTGCTTATCGCAGCAAAGGATCCCGGGCTCCCTCCGGGTGCATTTATGTTTATCGTCTTCGCCCTACATATCGCCGACGGGCATTTTTATTTTCGGCGACGAGGCGATCCCATCGCGACACGAGACTGGGAGTCCCCTCGTACCGTTTTTACAGCGTAATTACGGAGATCGAGCCCGAGAGATCGTTCAACGTGTTACGATCGTCGATACGCGCGAAGATATCCCTCGCGTTTACTACTAATTAAAAAAAATCCCTCTCGTCGGCATATCCATTATCCGCGTTGATTACATCTTACGTAACGCCGATTGATATCTTTCACGCTTTCAACTATATTATCACGCTGTCGATTTTACGATCATTATTAAATGTAACGTTTAATGCTCCCAATCAACCTTTCTATTCCCTTGAAAGAGGAGATTATTGTAATTCCAAAGATCTTGCAATAATTTTAATGAGAGAAGATTTTGCATTAAGTGTGAAAATAAAAATTTAGCGATGAGAATTTTAGGCAAAAAAAAAAAAAAAATTAAATCTCTTTAATGTTGATCGCTTAGTTGCTTGCATAATTTCCAAGTTTGTTCCTTGCGCGTATTTGCATATAATAGAATGTTACGTGTGTATAATTTAATGGATAACATACTCATAGACTATTAGACCGATTCAGGATTGTTACAGGTTGTGTACCTATCGATAAATTCCAAAATGCATGATCTACAGATAGTCATCTACAGATACATAAATTTATAGATCATTTGATCTAAAGACTTGTTGGTCCATAAATTGTCGGGTCGCGATGGGTTTGTTCGAGTAGATCAGATAGATTACTAGATTCACAAGCTTCGTAAGCTGGAAGAAAACGTTTCGAGATCTATAGATTACATCGCTGGATCGTTCCTTTCTATACTCTGCGTCTCTTTAATAAACGATTACACTTTATAAAGCGAATATATACAATCGAGAGATAATCGATTTTAATTAGAATCTGATTAGAAAAATTTATAGATAACTATTGAAATTCAATTAAAGATAAACTATTTAAATTTATATAACAATAAAGATATTTTTAATATATTTTATTTTATTAAAAATAAATGTGAGAAAATATCATTTTTTTTTAAATAGCATAGAGCTTTCTTAGTAAAATGTTGTATAAAATCGAATTCTCGTAGGAAGAGGTTTGATTGTTAATTCTGATCGATTGTATTTCCTTATAATTCCCACGTCAATTTATAACTGGATAAAATTGCGCCCCATTCGATTAGAACTATTCACGCTTAGATGGCGAAGGTTGCCAGAATGCAGCCGGGCAGATGTCGGGCAGCTGCCGCGGCAAATTGCCTTCGTGCCTTGCATTTAATTCGCGATCGGTTGTCTTCGCTCGAGGCCGACAGCTAGACTCTGTCCGAAAGTTCTCGCAGCTGTCGCCGAATAGTGTCGACAACGAGGCTGTCGTTTGCCTATTGACCCTTTAAACGCGGTCCTCGCCGCTCGACTTTAGCTCATTTGGCACTCGCCAATAGTGAACCCTCCGATATTCTCATCGATTGCTACGTATGCAGGATGTCTTAGTCTTTGCAGAATTACTTAACCGATCTAGAATCGATCTCGGCGCGGAAATTTTACCGAAACCTTTTTAAATCGATTAATCAAGGAGTTGATCAAATATCTTCTAAATGTCAAAAAAGTATATTTTTAATGCAATTAGTAGGAGACAAAAAAGACATTGAATATTTGAAGAAAGATTTGCATACACTCGCATATGCATATTTTTTAAAATAATTTCTTTAAATATTTTAATTTTTCTTAATTTTATGAATCACTATAACTTTTATGTCCATCATAAAATCCTGTCAATTCCACTTTCACTTACGAGATAAAACTTTTTATCTTTTTATCAATCGTGTGCGCTCGCTATTATCATTAGAATCAAATAGGATGCATACACAGCGGAGATTCTGAACATTTTGCTCAATCGAGCGAGATTGGCGTTCGGTATTCACGATTCAACGAGCATCGAGAGATAAAACTCGTGCGGTCGCGCGCGAATGGTTTTGGTTTATTATAATTGAGCGCGCGCACGATTATGTTATTCCGGCGCACCTTTCGCGAACATTCGGTTTGATTGCCGATTTACATCTCCCTGAAACGCGTTCGAGCGCAAAGGAATCGCAAGGGAAAACCGATGACGCGCTATTGACGAAGGCTGCAGAGCCTGGGCAAAGCGATGCGCGTTTCACTTTATAGTTCCTTCCATCTCAGAGAGAGTCCTCTCCTCGGAGTCGTTCCTCACAATAGCATTGTACGCTGGATTATATACGCCATAAAATACAATATCTTATATTCGGATTAGGCAAGGCTAGAGAGGTACGATCGCGTAACGAAAGAATTTTGTTGGATGGAAAAAGCGTATAAAAAGCGACGATGGGTGTTTGTTGCATGCTTGTCGCAGCATTAATATAATGTAAGAACGAATAATTATTTTTGAAGATATCCGATATCGTTTAATGCGATGAGACATGCGGCGTTTCGTTGACGCAATTTTATTACTTGATATTATCGCATTCCTCATCAAAATTTTATACTTCTTACACTAATTAATTCTTTCACTCTGTACGGTAATTTGTTTAATTATAAAAGTACACTTTTCACACACAGAGACTTAAAAATATATGTAATAATAATAATAATAATAATAATAATAATAATAATAATAATATATATATAGTGTACATATATTGTAACAATTCTCAGTTTTATTTTTTGTAGATATGTTTCTTCTTATTTTCTATACAAAAAGAAATGTTTTCCCGCAATAAAAATAAGAAATAATACGTTTTCAAGAATTTTATTGGACAGTACACGATTCATTTCAACAATATTGGCGCGTGTCTGTGCATATAATTTTGGGGAGAGAGGGGCACGCAGTCTCTCTGCGACCACGGCGATAAAGTGACCGGTGCCGGGCGGAATAAATTCGCGTGTCTGTCGAGGGTAGATAATGCGAGTTTATCGTCGACGCATGTCCCCTACAGTCTCGAGATTAATTGAAAATTTAGGATAAATATGACCGAGCAATCAATATAATTATTAATCACGTTAGTTTATTTGATTGTAGGTATTATTGTTTAGAGATGCGATAAGATATTATGAAAGTTTGACAATTGTTTTCACCGAAATAAAAAAAGAAAATTGAGAATTTTCTATATTTTTATGTCTTCTTAAAAATAATTTATTTTTGTCTTTAGTTTAAGTAGAGAATTAAAAATAGCTTCGACAAAAATAAGATATCAAAATAAAAAAACTTTTATCAATCAACATTTCTATCTTTCTTTAAAAATATCTGTATAAATTTAGTATATTTTAGTAATTTTCTTTTGTTAAATTATACGTCCTCTTTAATTTGAAACTTGAAATCTCTTTATCTCTAACAATATCGAGCAAGCACTTTCCGATTTTTTTTATAAAGCGATAAAACTCTCTCACGAAGAAATCACGGTATGCTCCTGAAAAAATAAACAAGAGATAATACGAGACATCAGGTTGGACGATGTTGAAATCATTAGCTATAAAAGCAGGACATCGAAATTCGAGCAAAGGCCACTATTCGAGGCAGCAACCCTCGTTGCGACAACAAGGGGCGGAATGTACCGGGTGAAAAATGCGGACGGGGCAGCGCGTGGGCGAGACATAGGCCAACGTAAACACGGAGGGACGAGCCATGCGCGTTTCTCAGCGCAGTAAGTTAACAACAAACGGCATCTCGCCCATTATGTGGATTCATAAGAGAAACGCACGCGTATAAGAGGGTTGGGCCACGCCTAAACGCATAAAAATATCGGAGTGCCGTGGGCGTGCAGGAGGACCGGCAGTTCTTCATCTATACTAGTCCTCGAAAACGAGACGATGAATATTGGAGTTTCTTGTCCCCCTAATTTTTTTTTTTTTTTGAGGGGGGAAGTGAACCAAGCGACATGTGAGATGGTATATCGAGTTTTACGGCTTTAAACCATGAAAGCACCGGACATGCGACAATATTAATATGTTCTTGGCTCTTGAAATGTGCATCGTATTGATTTTATTCCGTACAGAGTTGAAAGAAAATATTAAATTAACGGATAGACAGTATGTGTATTTGAATAAGTGATATTTTGTGTTTTTTGTACATGTAAATTGGCAGATTTTTCTTTTTACAATTAGAATTTTGAATAAAAGTAATTAAAATTTTGAATTCTTTGAAGAAAAAATTAATAATTAATTTTTAAATTATAAAAAATTGTGGAAGAATTATACAAAATTGAATCTACTTAAACTATTATTATTGATTTAAGAAATTAAAACTTACGTTCAGTCATTTAATGATAAAATTATGAAAATTAATGTAAAAAATATTTTTATAACTAAAATGATTTTTAATTAGAAATAAATTGATCATAATCGATTTTTACTTTATAAACATTATATAATTCTGTATATGTGAGTGAAAAAATTATATAAAATTAGAAAAACTGTACATATATAAAAGTTTCCAATCTTTTTGTATCTCTTTTGTCGTTATTACTTTATTGTAACTTAAGTTTAGTTTAGAGTTATAACCGAGGTGGAAGTACCGATTGTGTGAACTATCCCGCTTTATGGTAAAGAACCGCGCGTCGCATCAGCCGGTAGTCGCTTCCGCTTGTCCAGACGTCCCGTCGTTGTTTCTTCTTGAAGGTGCGCTTTTGTCGCCTCTCTGGGATGCGACGTGCGATCGGAATAAGAATGAACAGAGTGGATCGTCTGGATTATGCCCAGCAGTGTCTCCCAGTCCTTTCCTCTCAGAATATATAATCACTTCCGAAGAAATCGTCGATCTTTTCTCGTGTTATTTACGTAGCGAACGCTTCTTTATACCGTTCGTCAATCGTTCGATTTATTATAAAACAAGAATACACACGAGTAAAGATATAAATTAAAATATAACACGATATATTAATTGTCGAGATTTTTATTATAATATATTAATGTGTTAATTTGACGATACTTCCTGTTACTGCGACAGGATCTAAGCTGTCCTTATCTGTTTAATTTCGCGGGTAGTTATTTTAATTCTACTTGTGAATTTTATTTCCGCAAAAAAAAGGAGAAGGACGAGGAGACATCACATTATATCGAAGAAGCATGATGGCGCTTTGGTACCGCACAGTAATAATAGATCTTATCGACAGTTTGGTCACGTTGCGGTAGTGCAGACGCCCCTTTGAATATTTAATGCACTTTATTCAGGAAAGATGGTCACTGGTGCTACGTGTGTCGTAATAGAAAAGTCTTATCGTGCTTTACTTCCGTAGCTAGCTTTAATATTGTCGTAATAACGCGACTTCGCACATCCTAGAGCGAACACCGAGGCACGTAAAATATACATTTTATAGTAGCTTCCTTTCGACACTAGCGGACTTTTGCTTCACTTTTGCCCTCGAGCGTAATTCAAGCCTTCGAGATAATATTATCATGGTATTTTGCATTAATTTAATTAATTTATAATGCAATTTTCTTGTACATATACTTTCTTCTATAAGCACTTCTCTTAACGCGATACTTTTGATAAACTATAATTGTTAGAGAAACGCTGGAGAAATTTTTTAAATTAAGTGTGAAAGAAACTACCAAGCAAGAGACCGCTAACTTATTCTTGTCCCTCCAATCTTTTATGATGCATTTTTTTACGGTGTGAATCTCGGGAACAATCACAGAATCGACTGCTCGAAAGAGTCCCTTCTGGTCGTTTACGCGGTTGTACTTTTCCGGAGTCCCTTCGGCACTTATAAGAACCCTTGAGGGGAGGGGGGGTCTTGTTCGCCCTTCATGGTGGTAATAAAAACGTCTACCACCCATGCGCTCGGCTCAAGGAGACACGAGGCACGTGAAGTCGATGCGTCGATATTACGTAACGCTCGATTTTACACCGTTGTCTGAAACATTGCGGGTCGCGGTAATAAAAGGAGCGGTATTTCAAGAACAAATTGTCGACTCGACGACAATTTATGACTCGACGAAGAATATAACATGATTTTACGACGACTTGTAACGACTAGACAAAAATACAAAATATAAAAATGTAACAGAATTTAAAATAAAAGAATATAAAGCTTTTTTTTAACACGTGATGACGAACTGTTAAAAGACCGATGTGACCAACATTTAATCTGCAAAAACTTTGTGTAGACGTGACGTTAGATGAAGAAGATGATTTTATTTCATTAATTATATATTGTGAAAGGACGAGGAGAACGGCGGTTTTCGCGCGGTGGTCCACGACGATCATCTTTGTGGTCACCGACTGTATTGTCCTCCTTATTGTCAGTCGAAACGTGTCTCACCTCTCACCAGGAAGGATCTCGAATCCGCGGTAAAAATAAATGGCCACCCACGCTTTCGTTAAACGACGCCTCGTCCATTCCTTTGGCCGCTTTCAATGACTCACCTGCTTCTTCTTCGTGATTTTATTTCCCGTCTTGGCTTTCAAGCGCCGCGCTGAGAGGTGAGCCGACTTTTTTTGAGAAAGGAATTATGCGATTCTCTTTTCACGAGTGAGAATTTCGGGAACCGTTTCTCACCGTCGTGAACCGGTGGCTCCGGATCGGCGGCGAAAGATGCAGGAGTTTTCAGACAATCAATGTCGGAATCATTTCAGAAACAATATAATCTGCTGCACAATTCGGCGATTTCGAGTTACGAGCGCGAAACATGATTATAAGGGATACCCTCTCTCTCTCTTTTTTCTCTGGCACTCTTAATCAGAGTTACATGTATTTATCGCGATGTAACAAGTTGGTAAATTTTCCATTTGTGTTTTGAGAAAATTATTTTTATTAATTATATTAGAATTAATATTTCTCATGAAAACAATAAGTAATTTCTTTTTAATCCGCGTATTTCTTGAGATATACGAATTATGTTGCAGTTCGAGCATCTGTTATAGAGATTGTAGAGTTTCCAGAAGGAGTTAATGGAGAGTGTATCTTGGCAAAACAGTTGTAGCAGTTAAATAGTCGAGCAACAAGAAGCAGAGTATGGCTGTAAAGTTAAAGGAAAGCAAACTTTCTTTAAGAGAGCCGCGCATTTTCGCTTTTCAAGAAAACCAGCGACGAAATATTTTGAAAAAGACGAGAGTAGCGGGTAATTTCCAGCCATCAAAGTCGCTCTTTCCAAGCGGATAAAATTCTTAGCTAGAAAATAAATCAGTCATAACTCTCGGAAAACAGGAAGATTTATTTACAACGAGTGGCTGTCTAATAAAGCAAAAAAAAAATATTGAATCGCATATTATTTGAAACAATTACAACATATAATATATCTTTTCTATTTTTTTTAAGGAAAGGAGATATATTTTTTTTCTTTAATTCTGTTATATTTAATGCACACATTTCTCGTTAATCGTATAGCTCCGGCGGTGATTATGTTTATTTATGTACTCGCAGTCGCTGCTTTCGAAAGAGATGCGTTCTGCGACGACAGTGCATCATCACGAAGGTACAGACGTATTCTCGGCTCTGGATGATTCGAGAGCTCGGAATCCGCCATTGAGCAGCCAGACATCGCAGACGTTTAACGCGGGGATTCGTGCCAAGATTTATATATCTTTCCTCCTTTCTCCGCGCGCACAGCTCCCGTTGCTCTTTATTTTAGCGCACTACGGAATATTAGAATAGAATAGATCAGAGAAAGAGAGCGATACTTATAGAATCTCATCGTTTATTAGAATAGAATAGGATGTGCGTGGAATCTTCATCACGAAAATGTCGATTGCATGTCCTCGGAAATGCATTTATATTATATTTTTTTTTTGTATGTTTATTTTCTATTTATCATCTCTAACATATTTAACGTTATTGCAGATGGTTACATTTTAGTTGAGTTGATAATTCCGTCAGTTTCCTCTTCATGAAAATGCAAGGCACGACGACGAATGTGTTTTCTTTGACGGTCAGGGCCGGTGGGTGGCACGAGGTGACCAACCTCTATGGTCGGCTTGAAATAGAAGTCGACGCTCTCGCTGGTCTCTTCCCGTTCTCTGATCTATTTATAATCGGCGACTTTGATCTCTCTCTTTCTTCGCGGGATATGATTCTCCTCAATCGACACGTAAGTCTCTCGGTAACTTTTATCACCGTGGGTGTCGATAAAATCTTTGCATCCCGTCAAATTTAATTTAACAACAAAGAGCGAGGATCCTACAAAAACTTCATATCTACTTCGCTTCGAAACATCTTTTTCTCGAAGAAAAGGGATGTTTTCGCCATATTCAACGAAAAACGATTCTCGTTTACAATAATAAGGGAAGATATATAGATGGAACGGATGGGAAAATAACAATCTCGACATAGCGCTGAAAAATATTGTTATCCCTAATGGAATAAAAAAACAATTCTGCCTTTTTTTTGCCATTCTGCCTGCGTATTCTCGTGACGTTGATCTAACCGCTCTCGTAGGTAGAGATCTTTCTTTTTTTCGCATGACAAACGACACGTGACACACACACATATCCGGTGTCGGAGATCCTAATTCGAGATCAGCCTGTCAATATTTTTGCTTCCGCTTTTCGTTCTGCTTCCCGTTTTTAAGGGATATGTTCAATATGTTCTTCATATTTTTGGAATAAAATGTATATATATATATATAAATAACTATTTTTATATATGTGACGATGCAACAGTTGCCGTTTTTTTTATATGGACACTACGAAACAATTTAATGATGAAAGAAATCACGTTAGAGATAGCAAAAAATTAATAATGTTAATTATTTTTCTACATTCAGTCACGTAATCTCAATTTTCAATAAATAACAATTATAAAATTCTTTATGATAATAACTTATTTATGATTAGTAATTATAAATGAGATCAATAATTAAATATACGAACCATGTTTATATGTTTCTATTTGAAACATGATATTATTTTACATATTACGGCAGTTTTATTGTTTTAATTGATCGATTTACGATAAGAGAAAATTTACTGTCACAATTTTTCGAACTTTTTTGGAGTCGTAAGCTGTCAATATGCGTATCATGTATTCTCATCGTGTCACACATATATCGTGACAAGTCTGAGCCTTCCTAAGGTAATGTTATAGAGAAAGAGCGGGTTATATTTAAGCCGATGTCGGACTAACGATTGGGATGCGTGGATACGCGATGGGACGTGCCTGACGAACGGAAGTACGTTGCAACTGCAGCTGTAGCGAGGGAGAGCCATTAGATTGCGAAGGCACAGGAAGGAGTTGATTTATTTTTTTCCGGAAGTCTTCGACATACAAGATCCTCAGACGTTCTTCTTTTTAAATTATAATTTATGCGACAATTTTTGCACAAAATTTGCAAAGTAATAAAAAAAGTTACTTGATCAAGATTTTGAACAAAAAAAAAAATATATTTATATTTTTCGATATTAATAAAAAATCTAGCGACGTGTAATATAAAAAATTAACTTTTCGCTAAAATGCGGAGGCGGAAGTTTTTTTTTCTATTATACATTTTTGCTGAGACGAGCAAATAATATTTCGAAAATACGGAAACAGATGCACGTCCATTCATCGGAATCATCATCGTCCGGAAGAGATCGCGGAGAACAATTTGCCCGATTACGCTAAATTACGCGAGAGAATTGGAGCGTCTATGATATGAGCGAAATACCCACTTCCGCGAAACGAGTCAATTCGCGTCGATCCAATATCGTCCAATTGTCGAAGGCGGACGCGAGAAGAGTCGCGGAAAACCTATCTACGTCGTTCTTGGATTTGCGCGACTTTTCGTGGGAATGATGAAATTGGATCCAAATTTTTCAACTCACGATGGAGCTCTTGTGGAAAAGAAAAAAATCCAACAGTAATCGAGATTGCAAGTGGTGCCTTACTTGAAAGAAACCGTGTTGATTCCGTAGAATCTTGCAACATTGAAATTATAGAAAGTATCCGATTATTGAAATATGAATTTATTTCAATAAAAGGGAGAGCTAGCGTGAATCGCAACGAACGCAATTGTCAGTTTGCGCTTGAATTTATGCCGTCAATTTAAAATTCGCATTGTCAAATAGTAACGAATCGCGAGACGAGAGAGGGAAGAGAGCATTAATCAGTTTGACGTGGTTTATAAAATAATTAATGACTTTAATTATCGCGGTAATGGAACTTTTATCGTGCCTGCGCGCGTAGGGAGATGCGATTATACGGCCCCTCGTTCCCCAAAAGAGGAAGAAAGGGCCCTTCTTTGTATAAGTGTGTACATACACGTGCGCATGCGGATTCAGTTTCTCCCCAAAGCTACGAACTTTATAACACGGTATCATTTGTTACGAATCTTTCGTAATTTTCGACTCGTTTCCCCTTCAAGAAAACACGTTGGCTTAGTTATTAGGTCATTGGTAATTAAATGACTTGCATAAATCCATATCCCTCTAAGACTAACGAAGAGAAGAGAAAAAAATGTAAAATTAAATTATTTATTTTTCACCTTTTTATTTTTATTTTGTTTTTTGTGTGTGTTTAACAGTACATTTACTATTAATATTATCTACCTTCTCCTGAATCTGTTATTACTATTTCTTTGCATGAATATTAATATCGATTATAACGCTTGCGAAATGGCGACTCGCGAACATTTTGATTACGTCAAGCTAACGTATGCGATAAAATCCTAGATAACCGACATCCTGTTCGCTCATTGTTACGTCGAAGCCGCCAGGCACATATAACGGCGCTTCATCCGACGATATTTTCTTCTTTTTCATGGGAGGAAAAAATATTCTCGAGCGCGGATGCGACTCGTTAGATAACTGCTTGCACTTTTTCTTTCGACGGGCGAGAAACGCGCGTTGGTTGCAAAAGCTTTCGAACGAAGCCAATCTTAACGCTCGGTTTGTCAATCGTAGCGTGCGCAGGGACGAAGGGTGTTTGCCGGTTCAAGGGACAATCGGGGGCCCTTTATCACGCTCTTCCATAATGAGATGAGTGCGAGTTGATTTTTTTATCAGCGATGCAGCGTGACACACGCCGCTGATCGTGAATTATCTCATTATTCTATGGAAAAGAATATTATATCTCGACTTTATATCTCTGTAATTGCGTCTCATAAAGTGAAATGATTGATAAAGATTAAGCGAGGAGATATCGCAGAAGACAAAAATGTAACGAGTCAACTTTGAAGAATAAACAAACATTTTGGTAAATATGAAACTAACACTCAAAAACCGTGTTGTAAAAATATTTACGAGATATATATAATTTTCGGACGCATCTGCTACGGCAATCAGCTGATGTATTAAAAATTAGTAAATATATTTTTTTTTCGCCATAAATATTTCAGCGGATCAGAGCCGCAAAATGCGGCTTCCCGCCTAGTCTCTTTTAATAACGTAGCGGCATCCCTGATTTTTTATCTTTATCCGAATGGAGCGGGTAGATTCGCGTGTCCATTAGCATTATTGAGACCAACGGTTTATCGGCCAAGATTGCTCCCTGCCGAAAATACCTAAGCTTTACTCGAAATTAAATTTCTGTATTAAAATGTGTGATTATATCGTATATTGTAAAGCGAGATCAACGATCTGAATAGCAAGATATTCGCTGATCTCAGAAATTATATAATAAACAATTTCTACAGAAATTTCAATTAGAAAAATTAGATGAATATTTTTTATGTAATTGATACACGATCAGATTATTAGGAGCGCTGCTTCGATTAGTTTCGTAAAAAGTACGATATTTATTGCCCATTTGGCAATATTTAATATATTTTTTTTTTATTGAAATTCTTAAAAATAGTACAATATCTTACCGCGCGATAAGTGCACGAAAGATATTTTTTTATCTATATAAAATATGGGAACTTTTGAATTTGTAAACGTCTATTCTCACGATACTGGCGTGAATCTTGCAGATGTTCTTTGCAAATGTGTGGATTGCATTTTGCTATCAGTACGACAGCGATAAAATGTTATCGGAAAGCGAAGGTACGCGTTCTCCGCGGTTCTTCAAATACCGATTTATCAGAATGAATGGCCGGCAAACTCGATGGGATGACCGAAGCTGCGACCGAAGCGGGGAGATAAGGCACGAATCGGCCAGTATGCTCGAATTTCTCCATATTATCGTCGGATTGATCGAGTAACTTTGGACATCCGCCATTTCTCTGCGCAATGAAATGCACGCTAGTCGTGAGAAATGTGTGGACGCGAAATTATTTCTTTCACCGTGTACTACTTGCGTAACTATGTGTATGTCAAACTGTAGATATTCTTGCGTTGAGAGATGTTGCATAACAAAAATAAAAATATAAAAATTGCATAGAATTGTATGAAATGCAGCAAATTAGTAATATTCAAGCTGAAATATAATTAATTCATTTTTCAAATTTATTTCTAGTCGATCTATATTATATTATGTTATCGTGACTAATGTTCTTTATTAAACATTACTGTATCAAAGTAATGAATTATAATAATTGTTGTAAATAAAAATAACGTTTTTTAAATACTAATATAAAATTAATTTAAAATTAAATTTAATAAATAAAAAGTTTAAAGAAAATCATAATTTTATAGTTTATTTTACAGCTTATAATAAAAATATTAAACTATAAAAACTTTTAAAAACTTTTAATACTTAAAGATAATAAAACAATGCAACTCTCTGTTGTCGGCCTCACAGTCATCGTGTACTCACGAATGAATTAGTCGGCCATACGAATGCGGATGTTAACGAATTATTTTGATTGGGACTCGTCAGGATTTGTGCTGCTGGTACCCACGTAACCTTGCGAGGGAAGCAAGCGGTGCGGTTAGATCTACGTCCAGCATCGGGGCGACTCGATTCTAGGGATTAGATCGATCTAATTTGCCGCACAGCAGGATGTTCCTCGTTCCCTCGCAAGGATCGCACGGTGATAAGCGGCAAAGTTGAAAGCAGCGCCGCTTCCGGGCCACAGAGTTCCTGCGAATTTTGTTGACGCTACAGTCAACGGATTAGGATCGTTTGATACACGCGATTCTCGAATCAGCTGCTCAATGGGAATATATGATTCCCTAATAAAGGAATACAGATATATTTAATTTAGATACATTGCTATCGAATAATAATACTTGAAATTAATCTGAAAATTATCTAGAAAAGAGAAGATTTAATTATGGAACAAGATTTTTTTTTTATACTTTATAGAATTAATAGAAAAAATAAACATCTCACAATATAGTAAAATTTCGATTTTGTTGCAAATTTCGTCGATTGTTTGTACAAATTTAATTTGATATTTAAACTTAATTGTGAGCAATGACATTTTAGGAATTTTGTAACTAAATTGCTTGTGTAGGCTTTGTTTTTCTCATCATAAAAAGAAGGGGATGTTTCCTCGTGGAAAATGACCAATCGTTCTTTCCTCTTGCTCTATAAAAAGATTCCTTCAGTTCTCATTTTCTAGCCGTTGTTCTTCTTTCGGAGAGGATTGCGCCGCGTACATGTATATATTACACGGGTATTGTCCGCGAAGCAATTGTCGAGATTTCACGCTCGTTCTTAGAGAGCCACGGCACGCTGGGAAGCACCGGGAGAAACGTCTTATCTTTGAAGAGACGCGATGACATTACGGGTGCACGTGTGCACATCTCTAGTGTATCGTACATTGTGCGAAGAAGCGCGAATAGCGAATATTGTATGTGTGTGTATGTGTGCGCGTACATCTGACACGCACATATAGAATTGTATATAGGACGCGTCGTATCTTCGTCGTCTCGGATCTTAGATTTAAATTCGGCAAATTAGAAATTAATTTAAAATTAAAGAAATTAGAAAAAGTTATATTAATATAATTCTTTCTTACGATTATAATTATGTGACATGCTGTAAGAGAATTTTGTTCTCTTCTAAATTCCAAGCAGAAACTTTTAATTCTCAAAAGGAATTTATCCGGAACTAAGATCAATGAGATATTGAGATGAGGTTTAAATTGTTACACTCTCTTTCTTTCTCCTTTAAAAGAAAATTATTTTGTTTCAGGCGTGTAATCTCTTCCATTTCAATAAATCAAATTTCTTCAAGTCTTATTTTATATAAAACAAATTATACTCAATCTCAGATTGTTAATCAAATTGAATAAATACAAATTGATTTTTTAATTTTGAATTCATTAAAGAATTCTTGAATGAAAATTCTGGCAGCTAGCTTTGGGACGTCCTGTATACGCAAATCTCGTATCCTCGTATCAGATATGCAAAAGACAGGAGTCGTCGCGACGCGTGTTTATCCTCTAAACGTGTCTCGCAGTCGGTCGACGACGTTACTTGAGCGTCGCGAATATCTTTCTGTCGAGGAACGATGTTCAATCTCCTGCATCGCGAGGATGTTCAAACTGACCACACGCAAAGACTGGTGCGACAAAGCATACATACATGCATGCAGAACTATTGTCGGACAGCAATTTAATTTCATTGTGCGTTATTTAGTATTATATTTCCATCGAACATTATATATATATATATATATATATATATATATATATATATATATTAATATTATATGTATTTAATATAAATTTAATAAATATACATATATTAATAAAATAATATTGTATGACATATTTCCAAAATATGTATTTTAACTTTCTTTAAACAAAATAATGAATTTGAGTAAAACTTGATATTATTCGCTCTAAAGTTTAATAATATATATGTAATAAAAATAATAAAATTATTCTAATGTATTAATAATTGTGATTATAATTATGATTTAGAAAAAAATTATATTTTAACATAAGTAAATGTTCAAAATTAGAGAATGCCAAATATAAAATTTTTGTTGAAGTTTCAATTTTGTAAACGAAACTTTTATTTTTGCCGATAAACAAATAAAGGAAGATTGCTTCGAAGTCTCTCTCCTTGAGATATTTCGATGTTGAGATGCGGGAAAAATCAGAGCTACATTTAGCGTTGAAGGCGCGCGGAGGATACGCGTCTCGGTTTCAAATCGGACTCGTTTTTCTCGTCGCTCGCAAAACGAGGAGCGCGAGAGAGCTCCCGTAGGGAGCACGTCGTGGCCTCGGCAACGAGTCTATAATTACCCTTTCCCTTCGCATCCTTCGTTTCTGCCAGGTTTCTGCGATTTGTAGACCAGAATACGCAGCTGCGTATTTTCAGCGAAACTGCCCGCGCGGAGTGTCGAAGTCGCGAACTTCGCGACTTTTGCAAACTATGACAAACTAAATTTATTTATTTATTAAATGACTTTATATGTCATTTGAAATATTGGCAGATACATATTCGATCAACACAGGTTTACGTTGCGTTAATTATTTCGTCGAAATGTCAATAAATGCGTCGGCGAACTCGAACGGCTCGCTCTGTTAAAGATTCGTGGGGCGAACGATGGGATGAAAGAAATATAGGATAGGCAATCAGCGCGAGAGGATTCATCCAGCCCGTGGATGACGCGTTGATCGAATACGTACATAGGTGCGTGTACAATGGCACCATGAACAGAGCCTCTGCAAATTTTCGTGGATTTAATTGTAGCAAATTATGACACTCATTATAAACTTTGTTTTATGATAAAAACAATTTTTTTTTTTTTTTTAAATCGATTGATATCTGAAAGAGACTTTTCTCGAAAAAGTTATATATGAATAATTTATATTCGTGACACACATTTAAATAATTATGTAAATTTTATAAAAAGAGATGGATAATCCATCAATCTTCCATCGATGCGTAAGAGGTATGAATTGTACTTTTTTTTTATGGAAGAGGAATTTTTAATTGGAATTTATATACAAGAACGATACACACATAATGTACGCCGCGCCAATTACATGCATGATATAATTATCGTACGTCGGTTGGCAACGCTGCACCTGAATGACCGTGCATCGAATTGCCTCGCTCGACGTGCCGCCACCCTTTTCGACCCCAGGTCGTCGGTGGTTAACACGGCGGTCCCACCTTCTTGTTTCGCGATTGCTGTAGGGGGTGCAGATGCACGCAATCGGGGTTGTGCGAACAGGACGATTGGTTTGTTCGCTGACACACCAGGATAAAATGATCGACGTACAAACAGTAGCGAGGCATTGGTTATTAATATAAATGAAAACAAAGGGAGATGTAGCTTTTGTTTTTAAACACAGATTGAAAGGTTAAAAAATGGTTTCATTTTCGTATTTTGAAATTGCATTTAATATTAAAACGTTTTTTTTTTTTTAATACAAATATTTTTTTAAATACAAATAAAATCAATTTTGTAAAATTTTTTAGTATTTATATTTTTTTATATTATATATATTATTTTCTTAAAATATATTTGATGATATATAGATAATCTGTAGTTTTCTCTTACATATTTTTGGAAAATTGAAGTCTAAAAATAACGATTATTATTTTTATTATACCAACGATATAAAAAAAAAAATCGTAGGGATGTTGTTCCATATTTGGTTAGTTAATGGCAAAAGTCTGATAACGGAAATAGCCTTATTCCTATCGGAAGTTTCGCGTCTTCAAGAACCTACTCGAGGAACTTGCGCGCAATATTTCGAAGTTTCGAGAAGAGACTCCTTTAAAGTCGATCGAGAAAAAAAGATCCCAATCTTCGGACGCGAAAAGATCGCTGACCAAGGGCAAGTGTCCCCGACCAGGACGATGCGCAGAGGTTCCGGTGTTCCTGCGGGAACCGACGGAATCGATAGGCGCGCAGGCGTACGACGCGCCAGGAATCGGAGAGAGAAAGAGAGGCGGCGAAGAGGGTCCTCGGCGAAGGGAATCGCGGGAGGGCGAGCGGGGTCGGTGGACCGACCGGCCTCCACGTTGAATCCCTCGCGGATCCGCATCCAGTGCTCGCATCACGACGACAGCCGCGATACCGTCCGTCCGCGCGTCTCCCAGAGCCGTCCATTTCTCGTCCAGCCTGCGCGTCGCGCGATCCAATCGATCCTATACAGTAACTATAGAAAAAGCAGCAAAAGAACCTTGACGTCACCTTTTCCCCCTTCGATAAGACTGATAGGCACGTGGGAAAAAATAATCAAAAAATTTGTACTTTAGATAATTATATTTATACAAATTTAAAAAAAAAAAGAAGTCTTTTGCACAAACATTTTACTCATGTCATGACGAAAGATCATTGCAGCGTTAAAGAGAGATCGGTCATTTGAATCCATTGGTCTGATCAATAAAAGAAAAACTTTTCTCCCTTCTTTAATGAAATATCCGAAACTTTTCAGCGCGGTCTCTAGTTTCCCGATAATTTAATTATTATAGCAGCGCTTTTAAGATATGCTTAAATTACGTCGCGAATTGCGTTCCTCCCGGAACAGACGAGGACGATCGGAGAATGTTTAGTGTCAATAGAACCGTCCACGTGCGACTTACTCGCAGCTTCGTTCTGGAGATGTCGACGAAGACGTGCGAGATTGAGGCTGAGTGAGCCTCCGCGGAGGAAATAACGTAATCGCGCTTCCATCACCTGCCAGAGATGGACAGGCTATTCCGATGGAAGAGCCACAAGGCGCAGGAGGATGTGAGTATCCATACGCGAGATCGGAATTCGTATTACATCAGATTATGCGAATGTGCGAATCGCACGATAAAAATTCTGATGAAATGATCGACTGTAAGAAGCACTCGCTTATACCAGCTGCATAATATCGCGATAAATTGAAACATCGTATATATGAGAAATGATAACAATCCGAAAACATCTGAAAGATATTCTAAAGATGTCACATTTCAAATGGTCTTTCTCTATTTTGTAAAATTTTTTATTATTTAGAATTCTTTTTTTAAATATCACATGTTATCTCGTATCGAACAAAACTCTTTCCATTTATATATCGCTATTATAATACAATTTCATACAGCGTAAAGTGTCTCAGCATAATAAAAAAGAAAAATATTTTGTTTTCTCGGAAACACTGTAGGATTAAATTAAGAATCTTCCCTAAGATACTTTCTCAGGGAAACTTTGCTGAAGATATTACTACTTTAGAAGTTAGGAAGAGAACGCTGTATTAGGAAGGATGAAGTAAAAAAAAAAAAATCGACAACTTGAAATGAAGTTGCCAGTAAAATGTTACTGGCTAGAATCTACCAAGAGAAATAGAGAGGTTTTTTTTTTTTTTACGCCGAGCGCCTCCGCGCGTATTCCTGGCTTTAAAGATGCAAAAGAGACGCGCCGGTAATACACGTAAATATGAACGTGAAACAGATATGGGCGTAACGTCCACGGGTTTCGCGTTACAGGAAGAGCTTTATCCGTGCGGATCTAATTGTTGCGCCGGTTGTGGCCGAATGATGGTTAGCGGGTCGTTCACCACACCCACACGCGCCGAACTCCCGTCGTCGATACGATACGTCGAGTACGAACGGGAAGAATTGAACGAAATAAAATGAGTAGCGTATAAATAGAATCTGAAATTTCCCTGAATTCAAGAGGATTCCTCCATGAAAACAACGAGATATTCGTGAAATTCGCAGAAAAATGCGCCGATCCTTTGGGAAAATTTTCCCTGCCATTATTAACCAGATTATTAACAAGATTTATCCGATATTTATTATCGAGATATATAAGGGACATGTCTTTAAGATAAGTGCCGTTTGAAATAAATATTGCTAAATATTTTTTCAGGCTTTTTTTTTTTTTCAAACAAATGTTAAAATTTATATAAAATGCTCTTCTTTATAATTATATTTCAGTTATAAAAGTTAAATATATATATAGATATATAAATTATCAGTTCAGGTAATAATTTATCGCAATTAATAATTGGATATTTCAAGCATTTCCCTCATGTCGATAATTTTCCGGGAATCAGTGCTTCTGGCAATTTTACGAATTACGTCAAATGCAACGATTTTACGAATCGCAATTGAGATCGTACACGTTTAAATATGATAATATAAGTAATATCGTGAAGAGCTGCGCGCGGTTACATTTCAAAACAGCTACCTCGTACTTGAAATATTCATGGCGACTAAAATACGGAGCTTTTATATACCTTTGATAAATTCTCGGAGACCGAGAACATATAAATTTGCAACGCTAAAAGAAGAATGCGTGCTCGTGCATATATATTGTCCCCCTCCTCCCTAGCTGTTTATAGATTTCTTCTACAAGACAATTTATATGGCGGCTTTCCATTTGATACTAAGGTGGTCTATTTACATTATATCGAGCTACCCGGTTCGCGCGTTAAACCTAAGTGACCCAGTATATAGTCACCGCGTCCAGGTCGTTCACTTCATTAAGGTTATCGATGCATGCCGGCCAGGTTAGTCGGCATAAAGGTGATTATAGAAGGCGCATTATCCGTCCATCCTTAGAAGCGGCAAACCTCGTCGTCGCTGGCACGATTTCAACCGCGCGTTGAAGAACATTGAAAGGCAGCGACGGGGCTAATCAACAACGTGTCGCCGATAACTTGCTGATAACACAAAGGCTACTTTATTTTTATCTCGCGCGGAAATAACTGTTAAAAATAAAATTTTCACCTCTAATAAAAATAAGAAGAAAAAGACATCCAGAATATGTACATCGAACACTTTTTTCTTAGCAACAATTTTTTTAAAGAAACGTTCTTTCAAATTATTATTAAAATACGAAATATCTTAATCAGATTTTTAATGTAAATCTGTTTTTTCTTTAATAAAATCTTAAAATTGCTATCACACTAGGAGAGATACTCAAGGTATGCAATGTACTCGATAATTTTGGCTAATTTCAGTTTTTGAAAAAATACGTGAATGTATTAATTGCTTATATTTCGCAAATAAGTATAGCCGCTCTTATTCCAGAAAGATCCGAAGATTAATTATCACGATCGGTGAAGACTAATTTCAGAGTAGATAGTATCGCGTCTCTCTTTTCTCTCTCTCGATTAATCTTCTGATAAAGCCAGTCTGGTGAAAACCGGAACATATCATCGATATTTTTTCGCGAGATCTCGTTTATATGAGATGGATGAAAAATGAATTGCGAGTCAACATGATTATTTTAGATATACAACTATACATAATCCAGATTATTTGAAAAGTCGGATAACATTCACGCGATGGTATTAAAAAATTAACCTTTAACATTTCAAAAACATTAAACTTTATGTTATTTAATAAATTAATTAAATTGTCAAAGAGCTTTTAGTTTTGTTAAAATAAAGAATAAAGGACGAGAGAAAATTTGATTTTATACATAATGTGATCAAAAAATTGTCTGAGAAAAATAGATAAAATTTTAGAAAAGACTTTTATAAAATCCGATGATCCCCTCAGATACAATCGTCATATAAAATCCATTTCTTCCCCTTATATAACACACCGTTATCAGGAATTATCCGGCGGAAATTGGGTGAACGAATCCGACGGCTGCAAATCACATTCGCAGCGAGAGTTGGAAACGTAAAGGGATCTCGAACGAATTACGGATCGACTTGAACTCTCGAGGCGATGAGGTCGAAAAAATATCTGGTTTGCTTCTCACGCGGATTCACTTTGAATACCGCATTTTTTCCCCCTACACGATATCACATTTTGCTGACAATTCAGATATTCAGGAATATACTCTTTGGTTCATTGAAACCACAAAATAGAAAAAGGAAAAAAACATAAAAAGAAAGAAAATAGCATCGGATTTTGTACACTTAATATATTTTATCATTCCTATATGACATATATTTAAAAAACCGATGATGTTTACATTTTTTAAATGTTGATATTTATTTTGTAAATACATTATCGGTATTATTGTGTTATTTTATTATATCATTTGAATGTAAACGAAACTTTTACGTCTTTCATTCGCGAGAAACTCTTCGGGATGAGAGATAACTGCGGTTAGGTCATTGCCCTCCACCCTCGTTTAACATACTACGGCAGATCGAACTCTCTCGGTTGTAGTGATGCTCAAGTTAACATGTTCGCTGTCTTTCGTGTTGCAGGGTCTCGACAATGTAAGCTCGGCAACCCTCAGGCCCTTTAACTCGGACATCAACACACCGAGGATCGACAGCTACAGGTTCTCCATGGCGAATCTCGAAGGTAAGCTCGCCCAAGGTTTATGGATCTAGGGCTTCCGGAAAAGTCGTTTTTCTTTTTCAATTTTCACGCGGTGTCCGAAATTCGAGACATCTCTCGTAGCGGAAAGTTGAAGAACGAAAAGTCGCTTTTGAACGACGTGACGTCAATCACTCGAGTCATTCGGCCTGACGACTTCTCTTTCCGACGATTTTTTTGTCCACGCTCCATTTTCCCCGCTCAAACAGATGAGATGGAGATGATGGTGGCTCGCTGACACATTCCCCGCTCTCGATCGATCAGAAGTCCAGGCCGAGCCCTGGATATCCGCACGACGGAGTTTCGTACGCTCTCTCTCCTCGCGAAGAGAATGCGACGGGTATATCCCGCGGTGCGTGAATTTTATCAGGAGCTTCCTGCGCGAGGAGACCAACGCGACATCGGTAATACAAATCGCCCTGTCATAAAAATTTATTTCGCCCATTTTTTTCTCCGATTTTTTTTATAAGCGACTGCTCGGTTTCTTAAACCGCCTACGTACGTCTCGATAATCGTCATTTCGACTTTTTCACCATCTCCTTTTTTAAGATACACATATATCTCATTTTGACAACAAAGTTTATCCGATTATCCATTTGAGAAATACTTTACAAACTGAATTTTTTCACTCATCTCTAATACAATTTTAAAATATTTTATTTTATTTATTTCTGTATTTTGTTTATAATATTATTAAAAAAAATTTTATTTGGTTTATTTCAAATATCAAATATAAATTTTTTTTTAAATATATTTTGTACTTGTAGAGAGAGAGAGAGAAATAATTTTACGGCTATCACTCCCCCTCATTATACACGTCACGATTCTGCCTTTTGGTTTCTGTTCTCATACTTCTCACCCTCGCCCACGTGCGAATATAACTGCGCAAAACGCGCGATTATAAGAGAAGGGAAGGGGGGACGGAGGCGACGGAAGATTCTCGAAAGAACTTGCGTACGATCTTTATCTCTCTCTTCTTCTCTCTCTCTATCGTTGCTGCTCTCGACTCGTACAGAACGCTGTACAGAACTCGAGGGCGGACAATCGATATAGTGATATATCGTCCTTGCGCGATGCAAAGATCGAAAGTTATATATATGTACAAAGTGGCGGATTTATCGCAGGAGGTGGGATTATATTATTTTTGCCTCTCCAGCGTTAATGATTCATCTGGGAACCGTGAGCCCCTAAGCGAGAGACACTCGTTCTCTCAGTCATCTCATACAGCAGAGATGTTCAGTTTTTCTCACCTATATTACATATCGAAATCCGTGAACTAGTATACACTTTCGCTCTATTTAAATTTGTGTAAAGCTCAAAGAATTTATTTATAAATTGACGAGAATATACATCCAAAAAATAATATATCTTCAGTATTTTAACAAAGTAGAAATTATTACAACGATATTATATCAAAAAATTATTTCCATAAAAAATCTGTAATGACAAGACATTTCCACCGAAAAATATGATTTTTTTTACGCAAAAATGAAGCGTAGTGACTTTTAATTTTTCAAATCACCTTGCACCTCGCAGAGATCGTCGCAAGAATGACAGGGCGTAAACAAGAATCTTGAAATGAATCTCTCTTCTCCGGCTTGGGGCCGTCGGAATTCTTCTTACGGATATTTTCAAGGCGTAATGCTCGGATTTCGCGACGCGTGAAAAATCGCGAGATGTGCGTTCAATTACGGCCTGCTCAATCCTGTTTGCCGTGCGTGGAATACTTAATCGATCATCATCTCTCACATTAAAATAGCACGCCAGGCGGGCGTCGCGAAGATTACATACATATCCGTCTTTCCTATTTTCGCGGCTCGTCCGCTCTTCTGACATTCCTCAGATAAGATGATGGCGAACGTTTGAAAAGCTCGCTCTCCTATTCGAAAAGTATTCGCGATCGACAGAATGTTTTGCCTGCATTAAACTACGTACAAAAATACACAAATCCTGTTATTATTATATATATATAAAATTTTATAATAATTTGATAATATAATTATTATAATAATTAAATATAATAATTTTTAATATGATTTAATAATTTTTTAGTGCATGATTATTTAATAATATAACGATATATTTATGTAATAATATGTAATGTAATAATAAACATATATAATACGAAATGCAATTATATTAATATATTCTTGAAAATGGAAGATACAGATATTTATAGAGATATATTTTCTATTAATCTGATATTATCTATCATATTATATTGCTGGTTCCAAGTACTGCGATAAAAGATTGGAATATCTTTAGAAGAAAGTTTCAATATTGCGTTTACATGCAGTTTTCAAATACGTATTTGATTTTATTTTCACATATCGCGCAACACTTTGCAGGTCTTTGATCTCTCTTTGAAAACGAGTAAATTTTTAATTCACGAATATATAAATAAGAAATGTGCAAATTACTTTATAAAACAAATCTATTAGGGGCAACACACTGGTTTCACTGAAATGTCTCTACCGATAATAAAGATAAAAAAGTTTATTGAAAAAATCTATACCCCGACACAGAGATATAAAGATGTACAAGAAATTTCATCCGCTGTTTTTTATAGTTTTTCTTCGCTTTCGCAAGATCAGGGACATTGTTCGAACTTCAACCTGCCGTCGTTAAACCGATATTGCAGGCCGTGCATTCCCGAGACGAACGAGCGAGCAATACACCGGGTGTAGACGGCAATATCCTTTCCCGCCGTTGAATGCCATTCTTTTAAATCACGGCGAATCTACACCAAGTCACGCTATAAAACGCCCGTAAAACGCTATATTACAGTAGCATTCGAGGACACGTGCACATGCATTTACGCGCGTTTAAGCGGCGTCCAGACGATCGTAAAGGGCGTGAAATCGTAACATTGGGGTCCGCTCTTGATCGATCGTAGTGTGATTAGAAGGTTTAAAATGTGAGCAAGTAATGCGTCTCTCTTAAATTTGACAAGCGAACGTCGATTTGCTCGCAATCGGACGAGGCTCCAGCGATGAAAATTCATTAAACCACCTGCCATGACCGATTCTAACTATATCGTTTTTTAATTGCAACGTGAAATTTTTTTAATGTTAAAGATATGAAGACATCGACACGAGAGTTTTTTTATCGCGTGACGCAATAATTACGGGAGAATGATCGCGATATAACGATAATTAAATTGGAAGAAATATGTATTAAGGGCAATCGATTTTCGAGTTATGAGGAGAATATCGATAAGGTGTTATGGTGGAACGAATCATCGATTGAATGAACGACGAAAACGTAGAATGTTTAATGCATCGCGATCACCATTCACACGGTTCCTTTTCGTTAGTTTTAAACTCGGTTTGCGCTCGCTGGTTTTATTGCTCACTATATAGGAAGCGCACTCGTTTCAACGTTTCCTCTCTCGAATGACTAGCGTATGAAACTCGAAATTCAAAGCGTTGTGCACTTTGCGACCGCTGTTATATGTTAACTGCTACTCGTTAACTCGCACTTAACGCTCGCTTTTGAAAACTCAATTTGTGCTCAATTTATCAATGTTTCAAAATAATTCAAAGTTTTTTAAATCTTTTATAAGATTCAATTTGTCTTTGTCGATTAATCGAAGAACTGATAATATTTTCGTGCATTCTTGCGTTGATAATTTATTCGCGCGGAGAGAGGCTTAATTATTCGTTAAATGCGCGCTAAGAGTAATTTATACGCCGTGCCGAGCGGAATATTTAATTATTTATGAGGCTACAACACCGGCAGGATATCAATAGCCGCAAAGTCGGCGAAGTGCATCGCCGATGGAAAAGAAAAGAATGAAATCTTTAGAACGAAGCGGGAATACGGAACGGCCATTCTGAATTATGTAAAGATAATGAAATAGTGATTTCTCTCTGATAATTTTAAAGACAAACTTGTTAAGCGAGTCTGCATATTATATAAATTTTCATCATAATATTTTTATTGGATCATAAAATAAATTATTTTATGATATTCTTTTATTAATACAATAAATTTTAATTAAATTATTCTGCCTTTTTGAAAATGTCGTTTCTTAAAATCCTTACGCATCTAAAAAACTCAACGAGCATTTTCTCTAATAAGTGACTTGAAATATAGCTATAATTCGTGTATGTTGGATCAGTCCTCGATTCTGTTTTTTTGCTGCTCCATAATTTTATACGTTCATCTCGCGCGACCGGATGCCATTTTTATGGCTCCTACCAATTTGCAAGAGTCCGTAGGATAGAAACGAGCGTGAACGTACGTTAACGGGATCAATGTCGACGAAAGCCATTAATTCCTTTTTCTCGACATTAATCATCATATCAGAACCTTCGAACTATTCGCCCTTTCCATTCGCTCGAGCATAAGGTGACGCGATGATAATTCTCGTCGATTGAACGCGATGTGCGACTATAGAGACAGTTGACGAGATCAATCTTTAAATTTTCTGTAGAATTTCTTATGCCTTATTTATTTAACAATATCGGAAAAAATTGAGACTATTGTAGATCAATTTAATATTATATAAGTATAATCAATTGAGTCATTAATTAATTAAGTAATCAGGTTTTGGTATATTAACTTTTAGATTAACCATTGTGTGTGTGTATTATAATCTCAGCTCTAAATAAATAAATTATTTCGAGTGTTAAATAAAGAATCTCAAAGTTTAAAAGCCAAAAAGAATGAAATCAGCGAAAGTAAATAATAAATAAATTCATAAAAGATACCATCGAAATTACGAACCAGCAGGAGAATGTCATTGTCTCATCTGACATTTCTACAAATGTCACCGTTTAATGTCTTCTCTCTTTAAGCCACCCCCGCATCATTCGCTTCCTCGCACTGCTCACTGAATATTCACCGAGACTTCTCGTCTTCTCCCTCCTCGTTTCATTCTTTCCTTCTCGTTTCCTTTGTGCGACGCTCGGATGACTTCACCGCGCTACTTCTCCCGCTATTTTCGTTGAAAGATGTTTAAAGTGACGTTTCTTCATTGGATCGAAAAGTCAAAGTAAAAAAAGACTTTAATTTTAATAAATTATTTGATGAGAGAAAATTAAAATATTTTTTTATTAAAAAATCAGTGTTTCTTACAATATATTTAAGTATTTATTTAAGTATTTAATATTGTTCTCAGTTTTATAAATTTCAAATAATTTAAACAGATTCCAATATCGCTCGCTGCTATTCTCTTAATTTAAAAATGCTTGATTTGATAACTTTCTTTCTCTAAATTAGAGATATATTTTCGCACAAAAATTAAGTAATTTCTTTGGTCGTTTTGTTATTTATTCCAATAATATAATATCCATACTTGTCAAAATTTTATTACATCACGCGAGGAAATATCCGCCTGTCTATTTTCTCAGGATTGCGAACATCATGGCAAAATTTCCGGGTATTCCTCCATTCGACATCTACGCTAATATTCCCATTCGAGGCTCCCCTTAGCTTGGATTGTCGCGCTGACTCTCCTCCATGAATGCCCGTTAAATCTACTCTCGTTGTCCTAGTTCCTCCATTCCTCGTATTCGCCATCTTGAAGGGAGAGCAACCCTCCTCCCTCTCTTTTTCAGCGCTCTAATATATTCTCTCTCTGAGAAATTGTTTGTCCTAATCCAAGAACGCCCAGTCGCCCGAAAATTGAGAGAGATATTAAGGAGACAGCAAGATGACATTGTGACTTATCGCGATAGAGATTTATTTTTTAAGAGACTTAAGGTATTTTATATAGAAAATTTGTGTGTTATACACATGATTTTTATATGTTTTTACATATTTTTGTTTATTTGTATATAATACATATACAAAATTAATTTTTTTTTTATAATAGAAGAAATATTCAAATAAATAATCGTAAAAATAAATAATCGTAAATAATAAAATACGTAATCGAAAGAATAACAAGGCGGCATGAAAAATTCTTATAGTAGATCAGACCACGATTGCGACAGACGAAACGACCGGCATTATGGTTCGCAGTTGCATAGCGGTGCAGCTAATGAGCACATGCGGTTATATGCAACCGTGCCTTCAGCTGCGCGGCGCGACAGGAGTTTTTAAGATTATTATTTGGCGTTTAACCCAATTACGTTTTTCTCTCGTTGGCGATTCGACACGCACTCGTCATAATTTGTTTCATCGTTTTGGAGCTACTTCGCTTTATCGTAATTCAGCTACGATTATTGACTTTCAACACAAATATTTCACATAAATAATAAAATTTGTATGAATGTACATTAACAATAAATTAATACAAAATTACATAACACACAAGAAGCTTATAAAAGTCTATAAAATGTAAATGATAAAAAAAATTTATTAATATTCCTCTACAGAGAACAATACGGCGATGGCCGTATGTTAAATATGCAAATGGTTCAATTATCATGATTCTCGCCGTCATGTTTAACCGGCGATTTCCCATTCCGGCGCATCCACGTGTATCCCGACAAAACTTGACACGCAACGAAGGGTGCATCTATCGAACAAGAGCCACGTGACGTGGGCGAGGCTCATTAGTTAATTAAACAAAGTTTGTTTAAACACGCGATCTCATCTCGACCTTGTCTTCCCTTTCTCTCTTTGCCTTTCTCCCGCATTATTTTTTTTTAAATACTTCCACTTTTACCGCGTGTCATATAAATTTTCACTCTCACGACAGTGTCTTCTCAAACGTATAAATGTTGCTACGTTCCAATACACGTCTCGTTAATCTCAAAGACACAAACACTTCAAAGTAAAAATAAAAAAAAATTAAATTAAATTAAATTAAATTTAAAAAGGAGGAGACCAATGAATCTACATTAAGTATGTCTTAATTAATCGACTCCCTACGAATGAGAATAAAAATATTTTTACCATTTTTTTTTTCACTCGTAGATAAGTTCGAATAAATTACGTTGAAAATTAATGGGCAGTTAATGTAGAGGCAATAAGGCGCCGCTCTCCTATAAAAACAATTTATGTATAGTCGGCTACACAAAGGCTATCGGCAAAATGCCGATTCAACCGTCATCGGCATCGGCGGAAATCAATCTGCCCGCCGGCAGTTCCGGCAAATTGCCGCAGTAATTGCGACACGCGAGGTCCATTCGCTTCGCGCGATGTACGAACTGCCAATTAAGGAAAATCGAAACAATCACCGCGCGGCGTTTTATAAAAAAAATTAAAAAAAAAAGCCAACTTGTTAAGGGCTCGCAATTTATTGAAACATTAATTTTACAATATGAACTTGCATTATCGATCAAAAATAAACATGTATTTCTAACGCAAGTAAAACATTTCTTGTCATTTGTTTTAGCAGAATAAATCTGTGTAATATATTATCAGAGAGAATATCGGAGTCATAAATTTTAATGTCCCCGAAATGAGGCCTTTTCCTTCTCGTACGAGGCCTCTGTTGCGATTCCTGCTTAGAACGATAATCCATCGCTGGAAAAGCGGCTTCTCTATCTTGTAGAAAGTGCGTATGTGGTTTACCGAGTGCGTAAATATGTATTAGCCGCGCGCGAGTGCGTGCACCCCGGCACTTTTCCGATTTCACGCCGCGTGGAAAAACAGCCTGAGCGGAAAACGAACCGGTGCGGCACACGCGCAACCGGCTAATCGCTTTTATCCGTCATTTTAATCTCGCAACCGGTTTTCCAGCCGCCTCTCTCTGTCGGAATCGGAACGCGTATCGACAACTGGCGTCATGGCTCCGTTGCCAATAAAAGATAGAGAGAAATTATTCTACCGGCGCTTTCATTAACATTCGCACTTACACTTGGAAAAGTGCGAGAACGCGTGTTAATCGATTGCACTTTTTCTCCTCGCAGTCTCTTCGAAAAAAAAAAACCCGATATCGAAACCTGTCGGGGCGATTCGATTAAATTCATCTGATACGACGGGCATTCCAGATAATTAATTTAGTAATTACGCTCGTTTGATTACCAAGAGTGGAAGGCGCTCGAATGTCTCGCTGTATGTGATTTCGATAAGCTTTTAGATGCGTTTTAGTAAGAATGTTTAAAAATGATATATATCTTTTCGCAATTTTTTGCGGGACTGCAATAATCTTTCGAACTAATTTGTATAGTTAAATTTTACAAGCGAATAAAACTTTATAAAATGTCTTGAGAGAAGATTTTAAATAAATAATAAAGTTTAAGGAACACGGTTACACGATATATCATAATTTTAATTATCTGGAAAAGCAAACTACGAAAGCGAATTACATAATGGCAGCTATAATATAATCGAATATAAGTTACTGCATTTACAACGCTTGTGAGGACATGAAATTACTAAAATCCATTTTCCTCTTAATTATGAATAAATATGCATGGCAAATATTTGCTAACTAGTTTACAGGAGAGCTCGTTAAAATATAAAAGTCTATATGATAGTATATTTTTATATTGAATTCCGGAGAAATATTTTTAAGAGAACGAATGTGTGTATGTTTGCTAATCATCACGCTCAGTGGAAAGCGGTATACATAACTCATTTAATTAACAGTTATGCTGGCACTCTTGATAGCGTTAGATTAAAATTATATTTCCCATGGGATATTTGATATGAAAGAACGAGATGTATCTCGTTTAATTAAAAAAATGTCGAAGAAAAATAAAATCAATATCATAAATAATCCATGGTATAAATATAATTGAAGGGTTGATAAGTCGTTTTTAATATACTCGAGCCTTTTATTTTCACATTTTAATAAAATGCATTTCAAGAGATGTTGATCCAAAGAATTATTCAAAAGAGATGCTTAATTTTATTCCGATCAGTTTATAATAATTATTACGGCGCGGATGTAACTAACTGATCGCGTTACATCACACGCGCGGGGTTGTGGGGGTTAAGTATGATTTATATAGCTAAGCTGTCGTTTATGTACGCGCGAGCTTATCGGGGCGAGTGAAGCGCGAAAATAGCGCGAAAATATTCGACGCCGGCACGACTGATTTATGCGGCTCGATTAATCTAGGTTACTGCTATCGAGCGCGTTTGCGTATTCGCATAATCGGCAGGGTGAACGAACCTCCGCGTCGGGGAAAGTAAGAAGCTTTATATCCGCCAAACTCGCCGCGATTTATTTGATTAATCGTCGTTCCAGCATGTCCGATCGCTCTTGTTTTACGTGTACATTTTTAACGAGAGATTGAAATTCAAGTTGATGGGGAACAGCTAATTGCAATGACGTTACGTTTAGATTGAATGGCAAAGAGCTGTTATATTTCTTCTCATAGAATAATCGATTCAAAGTTATGATGTATTATATATTCTGACATATTTGACGATATGATAGCAATTTTCTTCGATTTTTATTCTATGAGATACGGAAATTATATTTACATATGTGAATGCAGTCGCGACGCATTCACCGATAAATATATCGGCGTCGATTAATCGCTATGTTTTATTCGTTGCTTCTGACGGATGCCCGGTTCCTCCCTCTCATGTCGGTGACACGCGAGTCAGAGCGGACGCCTTGGTGCGCTCATTCCGTCATCGTCTTCGCCATTTATCTAATCATCACTCTGGCGCCCACACTTCAATCAATAACGAATTCTCTGACTCGTGCATTGTGATATCCGCTACGCGTTATAGGCTCGATATCTCGATGTTTCTTGAATCGACGTCATTTTACAAATAAAATTCACTTATTATCATTTTATAGCGCTAATTTTGCGAATATAAAAAAGATAATTATTATGGCCGTTAATGTATTATTACATAAAATAGTTTTATATTGTTCAGTGATATACCGTTTTTTATTTACGGCATATAAAGTTTGTGTAACTCAATACGCATCCGCCGTGTCACATAAATGCGATACTTAAATTGCAAAGCGGCTAATTAAAGCGAATAAATTTTAATTTTGAAGAAATTCTTTGTGTGTAGATATAATAATCAAGCTAATAAAGAAATAAAACACACACAAAAGATCTTTAGATAGAATATCTTTTTAAGAGAATTAAATTTTATATACATTAATGAACCGAATTATTTGATTTAAGAAGATCAAGTGCCACTCATGATATGAGTCTAGAATTAAAACTGTAGATTTGAAGATATGCATATTGTTGTTGGCATAATACAAATTTACATCTGTGTATCATGTTGGAATGATATTAAAATTTAGAATTAAACAAGATAATCTTAACAAGAAAAAATGTAAAGTTTTTTTATCTTACTTAATTTTGTTTTTATATTTAATTCATATTAAATGTATTTAAATGACAGAAATATATTTGAAGTCATTACAAATCATACAAATCTCTCGTTTTTCTTTATGTACTTTTAGAACTTCAAACTAATTAGAAATGTTCAAGTGTTTAGTTCCTGGATGATTCATTCTGTATAATCTACAATATGATGACGAAAAGATTCCGTAAATTCCATAAATTTTCTTCGAATAATTCACGGAACTTTCTATGCTTCGAACATCTTAAGTAAAGATCCTCGTTTTAGCAGACAAAGTTATTAGTACAGAAAGTATTAATTTGAAATTTCGAGGAAGGATTAAAGATCACAACTTAATTGACTGCAACGCGTCGTAAGACAGATCGATGAGGCGTCTTTACGGGAAAAACGGCGCTACCATTTCTAAGGTACGAAAGGGGGAGCCGCTTTATTTATAGCGGTCAATAGACGTTTGCGTAAGTCAACCGGTGCACTCTCGACCCTTTTTAACGTATGTACGAGCACACCGGCGTGTGCACTTACGCCTCGCGAGGACACCCACACGCAGGCGCGACGTGCGGAAAAATCTCGAGGCGAGAGGCGAGTATGTTCACCTTAAGGCCTTTAGTCCAGCGCGATCGCACGCGACGTGCGCATCGTGTGCGCGGTATAACTTGTATCTCTTCGTCGACGGTTTATCTTTGCGAGAGTCCGCGGGAGAGCGAGCCTTCGAAGCAACCCCCGAAGGCTCGCGCGAAATTCTCGAATATAATCAGCTGATCCTCCGATATGGTCAATTTTTATTTTTATTTCATCATTTACCTGTACATTTTCTGTATCTTTCATGTAGCTGTCATTTTCATTTATAACGTTTGGTGAAATAAAAATTGACCATATCAGAGGAGTGATTGATCTCACTTGAAAAGTTTTTGTAGAACACTATGGAAGAGATTACTTTCAATCGTGATTAGGTGTTAATTTACAACATGATGCAAATTTACGCCCACGTCGCGATGCAATTGATATTTACTTTCCAAGTCTGATATACGTTGAACTGAAATCGTTCTCGTGAAACGATAATACAGCGAATTCTGCGAATATGCGAGATACGAACATCGCTCGTGGCGATGCCTGGGTGACAATGACAACGGAGCTTCCTGACAATGACGCTCCAATAAAAGATTCATCGGGATGCGATGCTAATTGACGATCGCACAGAAAACGATTCGAGAGGAGGAGGGGGAGGAGGAGGATCGACGTCTCGTTCGACGCAGTGGAAGATGCTCGGGCATTTTGGTAGCAACGAGAGCATATTGGGCTACCTCGCGGTCAAAGGTACACATGTATCCCAATACACGAAGAAAATATTATAGTCAAAATTACGATATAATTTTCATGATCGCGGACCGTACTAATTTAATGTTAAAAAGAAATCGCAATATTTTTATTTAATAATTATGTGTATATTTTACATATAAAATATTTAAAAAATGTATTTTTCATACGATTTGTATTGTAAAATTATTTTCTGTATCATTGAAATCGATGAAGATGAATTTTCAATCGCGATGATAAAGATTCAATTGATGATTTCACGTTTCGAGTCTGCAAAATTTTGACAACAGCACGAACGCATGCACTCGATAAATTGATAAGCTTATTATAATAAAAATATAAAATTAATCTGTTTCTTAATGTATTGACGACGGAATTAACAGATCTCTTAATTATAATAACAAACTTTGAGCAACTGCAACAAAACGTGTGTTTCGGATGCGCGTTATCAGTTTCATTACGGAGCATTCACATCATAAAATTTTATTACGGCGACACAAATGTTCAGATAAGATATCTTGATGCAGACTGAAGAAAATGCGCTCGGCCGAATTTACGGTAATTTAGCGTCGCGCGCGACGACGAGGATTCGCAAATTAGCAGAGCGAGTCGAGTCACACTTGCGCATTCGTCTGTGCGATAATTTATTTTGAAAGCCAGAATAGAAAGCTGAGAACTTTTAATAAATAATTATCGCGAAGAACGACAAATTTGACCAAAACTTTGCGATGGCTATCGTCGACTCATAACACGAGCCACGGTGTATTATTCCTCGTTTATTTATGCTTTCGCAGCTGCTTGCTCTCGCACTTAAACGCACTCGAGGTGCTCGAGTATGTGAGCCGGTCGTAAAAGTAAAATGAATATTTTACACGAAACTATACGCATTTCCTTTTAAGTGAGTCCCTCGAACGTTCCAGTATATCCTCAAAATAGCTATAAATAAATCGGGAATGAGTAGAATTTTATATAGTTCCCACGGTGATGCATAATTTTTTCACGATTACATTTTAAGAAACTTGTATTATGTTTTATAATCAAGAAAAATTTTTCTTCGTAAACTTTGTTCTTTCTCTTTGATCTATTATTATTTTAAAGTAGTTTGCGAAAACTTTTAGAGATTAATTGTTAATATATTATTTGTATATTATTTTCAGAGATATTAATTTATTTTTATTGCAAACTATTTTGTCGATTTATTTCAGATTTCGTGAGATTTATTAGAGTCTCGCATATGAAAATTTTGGATTAAGTATTATATTTCTGATATAATGTCTTTTATTGTAAATTTCTTCAACAGAATGCGTCTCAACATAAAATCGATAGATGTACGTTGAAACCACGTGATCATTTCTTTATTTATCTAGCATTTATCTTTTCCCGACGACCCCTCCCGATAATGGCGCGCCGCGGCTACGAGAGTCGTCGTAAAAGCCGGCATTGTGTCTTTCCCCAATCCTTTCTATTTCTCGTTTTTCTTTATCTTCTTGTCATATCGTAAAAGGAGATCGATACGCGTCTGAATGCGTATTTCTTTTTGTCAAAACCAACTACCACTATACAAATCTCGCTGCCAAATGAACAAGACGAGAAGAGAAGTTTTATCGTCATGAAAAATGACAGAATGTTATGAATAATATGCTGAAGAGAGAATTCAATATTCTCTTCGAGAGAATGGAAAAATTGGGAAACGTCATCTATTGAATTTTCTACATTTAGTTTTTATTAATTTATTATTGTTTAATTATATTAATTTCTATTTATTAATTTTAATAATTTATTTTCTAATACAATTAAGAATAATATATTTATATGCAACATTTTGATTTTTAATTTGTATTTAATAGAAAACGACACACGGAAAAAGCTATATATTTTTGATAAGATAAGTCTATTATATTATCGAGAGAAAAACAAACTGTGATTTACGCGTTTCCATTCGAGTTTCTTTCAAATGTGAATGGCCGCGGTTATAGAGAAAGAGAGAGAGGTTGATCCCCTCGGTCAAGGTGTTTACGAGTCACAACTAAGTAACGTTACGTTCGCGTGGCGTTGCTATAACGGTATCCCAATCCAGCAATGCATCGATTTACGCGTTGCTGCATCTCGCGTGGAAAGTGCAGCTCGCACGCACGCACCGGTTTTCATTTTCATTCACCACGCCTCTCGATTTTTTCTCGAAGATTCCCGAGAATTATTCCCTCTTTCTCTCTCTTTTTCTCTCCTTTCAGAACAGTGTGACACATTCACAAATTGACGTTACTATGCGATGCGATTGTCGCTTTTATTTAGATAGATTTGCGTAAGAATTTTTATCAAACATCATTTAAAAGTAATAATAATTACATATCGTTTCTGTGTTTAACGAGAATGAAAAATTAACTGATTTTGATCTTCTATTTTGCATAATATGTATTTTCAAATAGAATAAGAAATTTTATTTATATCGTGATAATTTGGGATGAAACTAAGTTTTTTATATTTTTACATTAAAATTAATTTTTTTATTAATTTAATTGTGATTGCTACAGGCTTTAAATTTTAATATTTTTTTATTCTTTTTCTCTTATGTCGCTCTCTCTCTCTCTCTCTTTTTATTTTTATATTTATTTTAATTGATATTATATTATTTAATAATTTATTTTTTATTAGAATTTATTTTTTAATATTTTTTTATTGAATAAATTATATATATATATATATATATATATATATATATATATATATAAACAGTCTATTTATTGAAGAAATAATCCATTTTCGAATTTGAAAAAATTAATTAATTTATTATTATATATATGATTTTGTCTTTTGTATATATTATACATATAATATTCTGTAATGAATACTGCAAGCTTTTTCGGCGATTTCGTTGCAAGTAAAATGAACACCGACGACGTGAGAAATTCGAGGCGGACGACGAGGTAAATCTGCGCGATAAACGTTCGCAAGATTCTTCGGCTTCTCTTTCGCATTCGCAACGTCGACGTCGGCGGTTTCGCGGTAACGTCGCACCGCTCGTGACGATTTGTTGCGGCGATATCGTTCGCATTCCACGGGGTGCACGTCACTCGCCAAGCCGGTCGCGAGGAATCGGGTTCTCGAAAGTCTTGGAAAATTGCGGACTGAATCGCACAATGTAATCTATGTAAACCACCTGCGTCAGGATGCGACGCGGTCGACGAACGAAAGATATCGATCTCTCCTATCGCGTATGTTTCGATATCATTGTCGAAGGATGCTCCAAAAGAGTAGAGAGAGGAGGAGAGAATATGCGTGTGTGCATATAAACGAAAAACTTAAATATTTTATATACTTAAATATTTACTTTAAATATTTAAAAAATTATTTCTTCGTTTTAATTTTTATTTATACGGCTCATTAATAAATGAACGATAGGGCATAAGATTTTTTTATATCGCTCGAAAATTTCGTCGTCGTGCAAAATTCCATCATTTTAGCTAATAAAATAATGTTGAAAAATTAGGAAAAAATTCTCGTATGCTTTGTGTCTCGACGAGTTTGAGAAATTGGCTATCATGTGGCTTCATGTTATTCGTCAAAGCGGTCTTGACACTAATTCGCGCACATTATTAATTAGTCGCGTGGCGCGTCGCACTTTTTTTTCGTACGGGTCCGACACTTGGCACGTATTAGCAAAGCGAGGAAGAAATGTTGCCGACAATAAGCCTACACGCATGCCTTCGTTCGCTTTGTCAACTCAGAATGTCACGCCTACCGTGAGTTGTATAAATCCATGTTACGTATAATTGCTATTTTACATCCGCCCTGATTACGAAACATCTAGCGAGGATAAGTACAATCGTGTTCCTATTTTCATCAAGATCGAAAAAAAAAATAGTGCCTACTGTATTTTATTTATCTCTTTAGATGCGTTTCACAACTTTATACATTCTTGTATTTGCACAACTGCTACGTTTAATTTATATGTGATCGAGTCGGCAATCTCTCTATCTTGGATAATATCAGCGTTAAGAGAAGGAGAAACTTTGGATAGATCTCGTTTGCAGATTTCTATATCAAATGATATATAATGATATGAAGATATATAAAGATATATATGAATTATTTATACATCATATAGACGAGAAAAGTGCGGCAATAATCATCATCACTATGCGCTGTTTTTCCAAGTGATACAAACGCGAGATATACCTTCGTATGATTAGTCGAGCCAGCTGTTAATTTCTTTAATTATCGCCAAGAACTCTCTGCGTGTGCATGTTATCACGTGCTGATAGCGATCCGTGGTAATAATACCGTTACGATTAGCGAGCGTACACAAGAACAGACCTCCAGGGATGCACTCGAATTTACACGTTCACCGTTTTCTGAGAAATTGCATGGCAAGAATCTCTGATCAATCGTAAATAGACTTAAAATGATAACGAGCAACGATCGATAAAGGTATACGATGTCAATGCGGTATCATCGATGTGTAATTGATCCATAAACAGTGCATTTATATCTCGTAACTTTTCGATACAAAATTAAATTTAAAAATAATTAAAAAATTGTTAATTTAATGATTAATTTAAATTAATTATAAAATATATACACATCCTTCGATAGATTGTATAATGCGCGTTATATACTCTGTCAAACAATATATTAATTTTTTAATTATAATAAAATCGTAATAATATAATTTTTTAATTCAACATTGCGAAATCTGAATTACCCATATCTTCCGAATATTGTATCCAAAATTTTTAATATCGGTTTCATACCTCGGTTTTCAGTTATGAAACGATGATAGCTTAAAATATGTGAAATATGCAACGTAATCCGATATTCTTGCAGATTCCCAAGATGTCGATCTGGACGCAATCCTCGGTGAGTTGTGTGCCCTGGAGAGACGTTGCGACGGCGATATCGCCTCCACTCCTGCGCCAGATACACAAAGACCAGGACGACCCAGCAGCGCGAGGATCAATCCGGGTGACAGTACTGACATCAAAAATGAAGGAGGTATGCCCTTGAGAAATTTTCTACAATTTTACATTTTTCTTATATATATATATATAATATATTATTTGCGATAAAGGTTTTTTTAATACATTTTATTTTTACTTACGTCTTTATCGTGCTCTTGTTATGTAGGTATACGCACTGATAGTCCCGACAACGACAGCGCGTTCTCGGACACGGTGTCTATGTTATCCAGCGAAAGTTCGGCAAGCAGTAGCGGTTCCGGACACAAACCACCTCAGACCACGATACACGCAACTCCTCAACAGCAGCCGCATCAACTTGTCGGTAAGTCTCTCTTTTATCATTTTAAAACGCGATAGTTTTTTATTTATTGTATTTTAATATTCTTTTTTTTTCGCTATGTTACACGTTCTTATAATCAAAGTATTTTCCCTGTGATGATGAAATTATTCTCGGAAAGCAAATCATATTTTCATAGCTTATATTATATTTGCGCAGATGCGATGTATGTGTATTCTTATCGTTGCAGATGCAGCGAGCAGAGCAAAGGCGGAGAAGATCCGTCTGGCGTTGGAGAAGATGCGCGAGGCGAGCGTACAGAAACTCTTCATCAAAGCGTTCACGTTGGACGGAAGCGGTAAGAGCCTCTTGGTCGACGAAGGGATGAGCGTCGCGCATGTGTGTAGGTTGCTCGCGGACAAGAACCACGTGCCGATGGATCCAAAATGGGCTGTAGTCGAGCATCTGCCCGATCTTTTCATGGGTAAGTCTATCGTTTTCTACATTTGCCTTTCAGCTTACGATGGAACAATCTTATACTAGACAATATTTAATTTTTCTTTAAATATTCGATCACAAGTCTCAGGAAGATTATTTAGAACGAATAATGAGCGAGTTACTAACAAATCTTTCAGAGAGGGTTTACGAGGATCACGAATTATTGGTGGAGAATCTTCTACTATGGACCAGGGATTCCAAGAACAAATTGCTCTTCGTCGAGAGACCAGATAAGACGCACCTATTTCTCACGCCTGAGCGGTTCCTTCTCGGTCCCTCGGATCGCGGCGGCGGCGAATACGACGATCATTCGAGAAATATTTTATTGGAGGAGTTCTTCTCGAGCAGCAACATCGGCGTGCCCGAGGTAAGAGACGACGTGTTTTATGATCTTCTCGCATCTTGGCAACCCGAGCGACTTGTGTGTGTGTGTGTGTGTGTGTGTGTGTGTGCGTGTGCGTGTGCGTGTGCGTGTGCGTGTGCGTGTGCGTGTGCGTGTGCGTGTGCGTGTGCGTGTGTGTGTGTGTGTGTGTATATATATATCCTGATAACGAATTCACTTTGACATACATTCTGTTGGTTTTTCTGTTGCATCAATTGACCGATTCTTCTTCTAGGTCGAGGGTCCGTTGTACTTGAAGTCGGATAGCAAGAAGGGTTGGAAGAGGTACCACTTCATTTTACGAGCCTCCGGTCTCTACTACTGGCCAAAGGAAAAGGCGCGCACTGCCCGGGATCTCGTTTGTCTGGCGACGTTCGACGTTAATCAAGTTAGTTATATTGCTACATGTTTCACTTATCTCATTCTTTGTGTTAAAAAATGATATTTGTGTAAGAAAATGTTTTAACAATTGTGTTTGTATATCTATTGTATTTCTATCGTTATACTTTAAAACTATTTGATCAGATATCTTCTCTTTTCATTGATTCAAAACTCTTTATCCTACCATGGAGAATATTATTGTATAATTATTGCTATTAAATCAGGTTTACTACGGCGTTGGTTGGCGAAAGAAATACAAAGCTCCCACGGATTTCTGCTTTGCCGTGAAACACCCGCGACTGCAGCAGCCAAAATCCACCAAGTATATCAAATTTCTTTGCGCGGAGGACAATGCTTCTTTGGAACGATGGATGATCGGCATACGCGTAGCCAAATATGGCAGGCAATTGATGGAGAACTATCGGGCGCTGGTGGACGAATTGGCGCAGGAGGATCTAGACTTATTAGCACATGCCAGATCGTGCTCTGTCAGCTCTATTGCTACACCGCCGAATCAAACTCAGTACAACACGACGAACGAGAACGCGAGGCAATTTGCGGAGAATGTAAGACAACACAGTAATGAAACTACAATCGTCACCACGACACGGCAATACGACGGCAACCAAAGGCAGAGTTACAACAACCCGGAACAACGACAGAGCTATAACAATGATGGCAGACTGAGCAGAGCGAGCAGTTCTAGTTCCAGTGGATGTTTATCTGACGGGGCGCCAAGTAGCTGTGAGGTGAGCACTATTTGATTGGTGCAATAATGAGAGAAGTTTAATGAAAGTAACTGTTTTTTCTTTGTTCGCTGCTTTTGTATCTCACATGTATAATTATCTGCTTCTATAGTATAATCGTTTTTATTACATCGGTAGGTGGCCTTTGAATGCGGTGAATTTCCAACTGGCACGATAAAGCGGAAGCCGTCTATGAATCCAAAGCTGCCCCTCACGTCGATTACAAGGCAGTTGAAGGAAGTCGGCGAGACTGTGCGGGATGAACCGGACTCCTGTCCGAGCCCGACGAGCTCGGGATCCGGTACATTGACGAGAAGACACAGTCGCCGGCGAAGCGGCACTGATTCCGATGGATCCGGGACTTTGAAAAGACATCATAGATCTGGAAACGCGACGCCCGTTAGTCCGATACCGCCTGGTACACCAGTGAGAGAGAGAACGAGCCCTATGGGATACAGCAGATCGGAGAGTCAGGAATCCAAAACACCAACAAGTCCGATGCAAACGTGTATGGTGAGTGTATTAATGTAATTTTCATAATAATGAAAAGTTTCTGATATATAAGAGACATGGTCTCGTGCCAAATCACGAGATAATATTGACGAGAAAAGATTAAAATATTTGATATCTCTGAAGAACAACAAGTTTTTTATTGCGTAGATGGATTCGATCACCTCGTTGCCGCCGCCACCATCGCCGTCAAGAGTCGTTGAAGAAGTCGAGTCCGACAACGAGCCGCTTCCGCCTCCGCCACCCGAGATGTTCCGCTCCAATCTTTCGCTAGATTCTCTACCGCCGCCGCCGGCGCCCGGCGAGCTTCCGGTCTGTAACACACCGGAACTCACGGGTTCCTCGTTGAGTCTCGTGTCGCTACCGCCACCGCCCAGTCCGCTAGTCGGCGAAACCGGAACGATACGTCGCGCCAGACCCAAGCAGTCTACTCCTACGAATTCTATAACCCCCGAAAACACTCCTGCGCACAATCCTAGGTCACAATCTAATCAAATGTACGTAAATGCGAATAGTATCACGCTGAACAGCAATTCGGTCCAAAACAGTCAGAATTTCAACTCGAATACGGCGTCTCATAACGCAAATAATACTGCCAATTCCGTATCCTCTCCGCATAGTTCCTATCCAGGATCGACAGCAAGTACACCGACCTATACTCCGAGCTCGCCCAACTTTGCATCGCCACCACCGTTTGTGCCGCCGCCGGCTTATGGCTCCCAGCAGCAACATGTCAACTCCCAGAGTTTACCAAGCAGGCAAAACTCTAAAGTCGAATCGATATACGCGAGTCAGCCCAACCACAACACGATTCAACCGATCAGACCGAATCCTAACATGGACACTGTTCGACGCAGCGCTATGAAGCAGGGAAGCGGCCACTACGCAGCGCCGCCGTACTTAGCAGAGTTGAAAGCTGCCTCTAGTCCGCAGCCGCAGCGCCGAGTGACCATTCAGGAACCGCCGACGTCGCCCAAATCAAAGACCGGCACTGGTAAGAAGATCTCATTCAATCTGCCACCTCAGGAATCCAGTAGTCCCGCTTTGCCGCTACGGAAACCAACGCCACCCAGGAGATCAGACAGCACTAGACTCACGTCGCCCAAAAAACTTGCGGCGTCCGATCAGGCTCCGCCGGGCGATTTCTTGAAGGATCTCCAGCGGGTGATGAGGAAAAAGTGGCAGGTTGCGCAAAAATGCAAGTTGGACTCGACGACGACGCCACACGAGGTACTCGGCTTTCGAGATCCGCCACCCGCTGTAGCTGACTATAGGGAGACCAATGTGTCTAATTGGGTGCAAGAGCACTATGGCGCGGACAATCTTTACGAGAATGTTTACGCGACGGATCCTCACGCACCGGTTGAATACGCGTCCAGTCCAGCCCGGCAACCAACAGTGAGATTCGCTGACGAGAATCGCAGCATGAATATCGTTAACGCGATTGCCGGTAAGAGAAGACCGCCGCCGCCGCCGCCCAAACGGGCCGAGACTACGCATCTCACTACTACTAGGGCGATGCACTGACAATAGCAGATAATTCAACCCCATCCCGAGAGGCGATGGTACTGTTGTCTCTGCGGCTGGTGGAAGGAGTGAGGCGTGGGACGTCTTTGCGATTACTTTATCCGCTCTTCCGGGATGCCGGATATATATTCATTCGCTCCACCTTGCTGTTCAGAGAATCGTCAAACGGAGAAAAGAGGAAGAATATTTCTCCGGTAAAGAAAAGGTTGTATAGTTTCGCTGCGTACTTTGTTGCCAGGCTCTATGCTGATCAATTTTGGGAGGATAATAAGTTAAAAAAAGAAAAGAAATTGTTCAGATACGACAATTAAAAAAAAGAATATTTATCAATTTAATTCTAGACGACTTTTTTCACACATTCATAATTCTGGAAAGAATTGGATTGCTAGAAGACTTATATGAGTATTCTCAATTATAAAAAGATATTCAAATTACCAGTAATGAGATTACGAGAAGTTTGAAAATGTCTTGACGAATTATAAAATGTCGATGAACCGTCCTTATTGGAAGGTTTCCTGAACTTATACAGCAGAACTGCCGTTCGAAGCTAAATCGGAAGCCGAGTGATGTGAATGCTCTTTTGAGCTGAGCAACGAATTGAGTTAAACTCGAGTCCGCGATAGAGATTCGATCAACACACAAGGAATACTGCCACACATACAGAGGATGTGATATAAATCATAAGCCCATGCGTCCCGGTAATTCAAGAATCGCGCAAAAACGAAGAAGCGATAAAAAAAAAATAGCAATGCGATAAAACGCACAATGCGCGAATCGGAGAGTCGAAATCTTACGAGTCGCGATTTCATGCAGAATCGTAAGTTCTTTTTGTTGCGCATATTTCATAACCGCTAACTGCCTCTGCGTCTGCGATTCTCTCAAGTATACTTGGATGTGTGATAAATATTATAAAGTAAAAGAAGTAATCTAAATATAAAAAAAAATCTATATATGCGGATGATCCGCTCAAATATTCTCAGTTTGATTTTCGATCGGTCGGTAATCATCTCCGAATATAATTGAGTGACCCGACATTTAATTTAATATTAATTTATCCAAGTTTAATATTTGCTCTTCAAGGATATGGCAAATAAATATTTTACGATGTGTGTATCGTAATCTCTGATATAATTTGTTTGAAAAAAAAAAATAATAATAATATATATGTATTTTTCATCTCACAATTCTTTGTTCATTCACTGTTTTCCGTTCTGAGATAAAGAGCTTACTTAAAAATTTGGATTATATTCCCAAAGATTATGATAACGCGACAGGAATATATAATTATATTTTATAATGTATAAACTGCAGCGCGCGCTCAGAGGGAAAGTCACCGCGAAGTGGAATTGATCTCAGTTTGGAATTGGAAACGGATCTCCTCGATTGTTTTTTTTTCCCCCCAACGAGAGTGTGTTTTTATAACGAAAAGAAAGAAGGAATACGAATGATCAACTTCGTCAGACTTTTCTTCATGTAACTATGCGTCCATTGCGATCACATCCCTTGTGCATAGATATATATGTATATAAACTAAGTATATACGCGACCATTTACATCGGTATATCGACTTGATGTGCTGTACGTGTAGTTGTATCATACGATTCAGATGCGACGATAATGATCGTTCTTATATTGTCGATTATATCCAATGACAAATGATGACTCTTTCTCGCCCATTGTCGGAGCGAGACCTAATCATGAGGACGCGAGATCTCGTTTTAATGCGTTACTTTTTCGTTTAACGACGGAGTAAAACCGAAGAACGTCGATTCGAGAGTCAGATAAAGATGAAAAATAAGGGAAATATCGAAATTCTCCGATAATTATCAATTGTCTGGAGATTCTAAAGTCTAGATAGAAAAAAAACCAAGTACTTTGGATACTTTAAATATAGCTGTCAAGAGAAACATTACACACATTAATTATCCGTGTATTTGCTTGGCTCGTTCATCTTGGCGGTTTTATTTCTTATATCGTATCCAATTTCTAGAATTGAACCGTGGACGTTGCGGTCTAGGTATGCGTGTAATTATCTCACGTCACCGATCGAGGAGAAAGCGAAATGTGCGTTAAACGTGTTCGTCAAGATTATCGCGCTAGCCAGTGACGAAGAACAACATCGTGCGTACATCTTCGCATTTATGATCTTGGAATCTTCAGCATCGACTAGCTGAACCTTTTTGAGATTGCGTAGCTGATGTAGTTTTATATTTCGAATTATATCGCATTTTTCGCGTTTTGATACATGCGCGAAATTTCACGACTTTTTCAATTTACAGAAAACATCTGTATCGTCGACTTTTTATATGTATCAAAATCGGAAGCTGCTTGAGAGAGCCCGTTCGTGCGATAATCAATCGTAGAAAGTATTTTATAAGATTAAATTTTTTGATACAGAAATATTTCGTCATAGTTCTGTACACGCGAATATACAAGTAATTCACGTTTTTATAAGCGGTCGAGATTTCAGGCCGAGACAAGCCTCTGCGATTCTTCTAACTCTTCGTGGATATTTCCAGTTTTCTATGAAAAGATTATAAAGCTGTGCGGCATGTATGTGAGATATTACTACTGAGGTTTTGTGACTAGTCGAGAACTTTTTCTAAAAGATATTCCGCATCATGTATCTGCGCGCGAGACATTTCCCAATTTTCTAAAAAAAAACGGTGTGTTTGTGCGTGAAAAAGGACTTTTGCCGATTTTATAAAACATTTACACAACGTATTTATACACCGCGATCGAGTTTTCACCACTTTTTTCACGCCGTGCCTGTGCGCGAAAACTTTTCCACTTTTCAAGAAGATTCACGCGATCTTCGCAACGACCGCGCTCTCTCGAGCGAGCACGATTCGAGCGCGTACTGTAATACAATCGAATTACTTAATAATAATAGCTAACGATTAACTTTAAAGTGGAAGCGTCGATATGTGTGTCGATTTAATTGTATCTTTTGCACATATTATGCGCGGTAATCAAACTGAACCAATAATATATATAAATACATTTTTGAGACTAATATACCGAGAGATTTTACGGAGATTAAGCCTGAATACAGGATGACTTCATATAAAATTCATAAAAACTTCGAAAATATTTTTCTTTTCAAAGAGTACGACGGTATCGGTTCTTCTGTGCTTAGAACGCGCTGTGCTTAGAAATCTTTCCTCTTGGATGAATCGCGTTGAAAGATTTCAACGTACACTTTATATTAATTAAAACATTTTTTAAATCTCATTTTAATGTAATTTTATACCATTTTGGTTATAATATTTCGTTCTTTGTACAACACGCTGCGCTGATTTATTTTCCAAACGAACTGATACGGGATTCGTTGGAAATGCTGGCGTGCCGAGATACTTTATTTTGTACTCGTACAAAAGGAACTTCTTAAAGTAACTTTCGCCGAGCTAAAAATACAATCGATGCATTCTGAGCAGGTAATTCTAATATTCTAATAATGATATACGCGTGCTGCCCGTCGCTTAATTTTTTGAAACGAAAGAGTTAATCGTTTTCTCGTTCATTTCGAGTAAACAATTCTTTATTCGATTAAAGTTCTCGAGTGCAATTGGCCCAAAGGATAGATCGATATTAGAAACTTGTAGAGAACGAAATCGAAAAATCCTAAGCGTGATATTATACCGACTACTAACAGGAATAATAATATCTTGATTAATTGTATTTTTTCATAACCGATGACAACACCGATGCTTGTAAAGTTAAAAACAATCTCTGTTTTATTTAACTAGAACAGCTTCTAGTAAGTTCAGTATACGAGACAAATATTTAAACAATCATTGCGTTATTTTTTTTTGAGGACAAGGATGAATGGGAAGTCGGCTCTGGTTATATTGTATTGTATCTCTTTTCTGATTTATATAATTTAAGTTGTACGTATAGCTCTGTAAATAATTGTAATACTAATGGTACTATGAGAGGAAAAATTGTTGTCGGTGATGTTGCGCGGCCGCGGGCATCGATATAAACGCATTTACGTTATTTAGGATAGAGAAAAGAAGCGAGGGAGCGAGCGTCAGCCTTTGGAGATTTTAAATCTTGCGAACGAGGCTGCATGTTTGGATTGAGTTAATCGTTTAGAAATCGCTTCTCGATCAATTATCGTGAGAGCGCTGCGTTTGCATCGCAAACATAAAATCGATTCGATGTAGCTTAATACTTAGACCTTAGAAGATTACAGATTGTTTCAGATACATTCTCTGTGCAGGTGTGTTAAAAAAAAAATAATAAATTGCGACAATACCATTATTTCTGTGACTCTCGACGCCAGTTGTTTAGGTATGACTCTACCGGACGAACAAAGAAATGCGCAGCAGTTGAAATATTATAGGTATTATATTCATGTTTTTATGTAAATAAATTTTTGGTATATTTCAATGAGCGATGATTCGTTTTCTATTCCAATCCGTTTCACGCATGCCTTATTCTTCGATATTTATTATAAAACGATTCATTCAGATTATAATATATTTTTTTCTTTCTTGTAGAAACAAGTATATACTCTCTCTTTTATATTTTATAATATAAATTTTTCACTAGCAAAATTATTGTCGAAAATTAAAGTTTGTTTTGATAATTTTATAAGATTTTTATCAAAAAATTAGCTAATATAATTATTATAGTATAATAACTTTGAGATTTCTTAATAAAAATTAGTTATAAAATTATATTATATTAAAAGTGGCTAATATCTTAGCTAAGAATTTTATATATTATATAGTTCAAAATCTCTTCCATTTTATTAACCATCTTTTTCTTTACTTTAAAAAAATTTTACATCGCTTTTGTGGTTTTGATATTTCTCACACAAGTACAATCATGTTTACGCGCGAATCCCTTTTTCTTACTCTTTCTCCTTTAAGATTTCGAACCGAGTGCTCATCCTCCTTTAGCGGCATATAAGTGGCAAAAATGTGCGCGCTTCCGGTCATAAAAGTGCCCTAAAAAGCTCTCGTTTTTAATATTTTCAAGCTGTACGAGAAGGAGAGATACTGACGTACTTGTAGATGCACATAAACTTTTCCACGGTCGACTTTCCACATCGAATTTTTCCTGCTATCCCAAGACTCGACATAACATAAAACTAGCTTTGATATATATATATATATATATATATATATATATATATATATATATATATATACGCATAATATTTTTTATTGTAATACATTAACGACACTTTCCAATCATAATTCATAACTCATCTGTCACGTTCTTTGTTGAGGCTCGGCACGCAATTAAGTCGCTCGATAAATTCGCGATAAGAGAGCGATCGCGTTGAATCATCCGGCCTCGAGATTCGGAGAAAAATTGATTAGCAGGCGGAATATGTCATTCGTATAAATGAAGCATTCATCGCTACACATATTGTAGCAGGAAACTGTTCAAGACAAAAACCAAACAAAAATTATATCGCTCGATACTTGAAAATATACGTGTTGCACTGTGCGTCATTTTCCGTTTTATTCTTCTTCTTTTTTTAATTGCATCTCTGAACTTTTTACACTTGGAATAAATTAACTATATATATTTATACTCTCAAAGGAGAAAAAAGTATAAGAAAAAAGAGTAGAGAAAGTAAAGTAAAATAGAAATTCACGCATATCATAATCTAATTTAATTAACTATACGCACACACGCGCATGACCTTTAATTGATTCAAATATAAAAAAAATAAATCGCGGAAACAAGAGGAAGCTTGTATATAATATTTCTTTCAATGATCTTTGACCTTTATTTTTATCTCGTTAAATCTCGACAAGGCGCTTTATCAGCGGGTCAATTGCTGATAAAAATGATTCAATGGAGACTTAAAGTGTCTAACTGTATACGCCTTTAATATTATTTTACAATTCTCTGAGAGATAGATATTTTGTTACTAAAAAAATGCTCAACTATCAGTCTAACTCCAAGTTATCAATAGCTTTATTATCTCGATTTTAATTTCGAATTTAAAGTCATCCAAAAATATTCTCACGGACTCATATATCAATAAGGATGTTACTAAACTGATAAAGCTTATCTATTAATGGTTAATTATTCGTAGAAAGGCCTTTTTCCGAAATTACAAGGTAATTTCGGAAAAAGGCCTTTCTACAAAATACGCACACATGTGAGTATCTATATATATATAACGTTTTTTTTTCACAACATGCAGGAGAAGATTGACATATATATATATATATATATATATATTTACACGAAATTGCCAGTCGCCCGAGAGAGCCGTGCGGGTAACGTTTTTATGGGATTTTTTTTACGACTTATGCGACAGTCCTGCGTTCTACTTTGCGTTTACGTCATACGCGACCCTCGAGCGTTTACGCGCGCTGCTATTGCTCAGAGAAGGTAGGGGAGAGAGAGAGAGAGAGGGTGGGCCTACGAGATACGCAGAGGCTGTTACGCGGTATCGAATGTATGTGTGTACTTCATCCTTTCTGAAATTTCTATCTTCCTCGTTTTCCAAATTCTGTAAAAATGTCCCACGTGCGCGCATAAAACGCTCTCCTCCTTACCTCCTTCCTCGCCCCCTCACTCATTGCGCCATTCTGTTCTGTGTTTCGGAGTCGTAATTCTAACGCGGCGCATGCGATGAAAAAGAATTGTACTAATAAAATATTATTACGTAGAATATGTGCCTCTCTCTCTCTCTCTCTCTCTATATATATATATATATATATATATATATATATATATATATATATGTATATTGTGTGATTGCTCCAAAATTGCTGATAGATTCCGATATTATTAAAAGACGTTAACGATGTAATTAACTTTAAGGGCTATAATCTTTGAATTAGAGAGTAGCTCATAAAACCTTTGACAAATTGACCGTAAATTTGAAAAAAAAAAATTACGGAAGCGAGCTTCAGGGATTCTGCCGTACAAAGAAAATACGAATCTTAAACATCTAACAACTTTATTTTTCTGTTAGATCTTTCCTTTTTCTGAAATTTACTGTGTAATAGATCATTGAAAATCTTGAAAGTTGTAATAAAAGTGGAAAAATTAAAGAGTTGCATCTGACGAGAACCTTAGAAATAAGTTAAAAATATAATTCGAAGTAGACATTATATTATAATAAACGCGATAAAATAAGAAAATTTTTTTTTTTTCGTAAATCGTAATAAATGAACGATACACAGCGTTCCTGATGAATTCACGATAATATAATCCTCGAGGAAGGTCGAAGAGAGAGAGAGAGAGAGAGAGAGCGCCAATAGGCGATGACGGCGGCGTCGTTCCCATCGTCTTCGACCTCGGCGTCTCCGCGAAGACGAGCTGGAAGACGAGAAGGACGAGGAGCGCAACCGCGCATAGTGAAACGTTTGAGCGGCCCGCTTTCCGGGAACACGAGCGTAAATCACAATTTTATTGCGGATAATTTTACGAGGAGCCGAGCTTGCTGGGCTCGCCGTCGTCGTTGACGACGAGTCTCAGACGGGCTACCTTAAGCTTGTAATCGCAACACTTGCTTAAAGAACGTATCAGTGTCGTCGTGTCGCGAGATCGTTAGCGAATTAGCGCGGAACGAGATGAACTCGACAAGCGCATCCGAAAAAGGAATGATCGGACACTTGGTGGCTTCTCTTGTGCCAGTAAAAGAAGATTGGAGAATAGTAAACACAAGCTTGTCGATTTTTATCTCTTTATTCTCTATTTTATAGTTTAGAAGAGGATAAACTATTTTATCCTCTTCTAGATTCTTCGATGCACATTCGATTTTGGGAGAAAGAAGTGTATTGAGAAAAAAGATATTTATAAAATAATATTTTTAACTCTATTTAAACTTTTTTATTTGTGGAAAATAAAAATTTATTTTAGAAGATTCTATCTCTCTTCTCAAGTATAAGTTGTCTTTGAGTAAAAAGAATATTTCTTTATTGAATACACATCTTGCTGATATCTTCCACATACGATCCCTTTCAATTTTTTAAAATTTAAATTTATTTAATGTCAATTTTTAATTCAAAAAATTACCTCAGATATAATTATCTTATTTTCTCACATATAACAAAGCTTAATCTGTCTCTTTTGTTATCAATTCAAATTCAATTGTGAGAAGCATAAATCGAGGCTTCGCACAAAAGCATAAGCGCAATTTTCACGCTTGAATTAATATAAAAAGCGAGATAACGAGATCAGGGAAAATTGGGAGACCCCGAACTTATTTTTCCGCCGTACTTTTTTTATCGATCTCGTGAACGAATTCGTACATCCGGCGGCGAGGGCGGGTCAATTAAGTTTTGATTAGCAGAAAGTTTGGCGCGCGAGCAGAATCAGCATAAATTCAGCGCCCTCGACCCCTTACGAAGTCCCTGGATCTCTCTCACTATCGACTCTATAAGTCACGCGCAGTTTCAATATGTCACTTCTTGTTGCCGTTCCCTCCTTCTACTCGGCGGAATTTTACGATGGCCGATACGCGAGACGTTTTACCGGAATTAAGATTCCGGAGCGGAAAGGCGAAGGGAGGAGGGGCGGGGGAGGAAGTGAGTGTTCCGGGCACGTTTGACACTTTAAGCATCCCCTTAAGTCCGCGGTAAATTATTCCGACGCGACGCACGTCGCTCCTTATAAACATCTCCATTTACATATAGGCTGATTTTACAGCGGACGAGTAAGTTTTACATTACTTCGTCGTAAAACTTATACGTGAAACATCTTGGCACAGAAAATGCGAGAGCACGCGCGCGGTAAAGGATAGTGTATCTTTTATACGCGATAAGTAATAGTTTATACATCAAATATCGAGTGCTTTAACGATGGATAAATCTCTCGATAAATTCGCCGCAAAATTTTGCGAGAAGGAATTAATGATATCTATTAAGATTTTTTTTCTTCCGTCTCCAGGGATAAGATTGTATCTTCAAAATAAAATACGGATATCTGGGAATTGAAATGAATTTCTTCCGGCGCCAATGTCAGTTAAAAGTGCCAGTTATCACCTTTTTCTCATCTTACTATATGTGTGAAGCGGTTGTGATCGGCTTTTAATCTGGAATCTTCCGTCAAGGATTTCGATGACCGCAGGAATGTCGGTGACGGACTGCTGGTGGTCCTCGACTCTATCAGAACCCGTGACCTTGTTCGTCGCGGCGACTTCTTTCTTCGGCGTCCGCGAATTTCACGGTGTAGATGTCATTTCGGTGCGTAATGCGGTTCAACGAGCGAAGTTTAAGAACCTGTTTGATCCGCGTTTTATGTTTACGGCAAAAAAAAAAAAATCTCGATAATTTATCCATTTTTATTTGAAACAAAATTATTTATTGCATTTGACAAGATTTTAAGTAATTCTATTTATAAAATCAATAATAAATAATATCAATATCTTTAAACATAAATAAATTGAAATCAACATTTTAATCGATCTGGCATGTGTTCTTTTTCTCGATCAAAGATCCGCAGGAGAGCGAGGAAGAATCAAAGTGTCGTCGCGGGATGAGTGTAAGATCAGCGCAAAGCGAGAAGGCGCTCTTTGAGAGAGCCGGTCTCTTAAAGAGGATGTATAGGATTAAGATAATAGTCTCGAGAGAAGGAAGGAACTCGGAAGAGGTGGAGAAGGCGGAGAAGCAAAAACGAGCGATATGATGTGGGTCAAAGTCTTCGGGACTGGGTCGCCACCGTTGGGTTCCTTCGTCGTGGGTCGAGTCCCTCGCAAGCTTCTTCGGGATCGACCATGCTCCACCGCATCCCCCCATCTCCGCCTCCGGAGAGGTGGTTTCAATTCCCACGACGACGACGACGACGACGTCGTCGGACTTCCGATACTCATGAATGCCGCCAATGTCACGGCCGGAAGTTCCGCGAGGACTCGTAATTCGACTAATGCGACAGCAATCCAGCCCTTATCGCCTGTTCAAGAAAGTGAAATCCGCTTTCCTTCCGCTGATTAGATTTACACCGCAACGAAAAGCGCAATGGAATGCTTCTTGTACTCGTGCTTTACCTTTGTCGTTCATAAAGATTCGTCTTATTTTTGACAAAGCGTTTTGATAAGGCTCGAAAAAATTGATTTAATAACATCTTGATAAATTATTGAATGCGGTTTAAAGGCCTAAAAATTGGCGTCATTTATCTTGCAAAGAGAGTCTACAGTCGTAAAATGATTTCACCATGCTCAGGAAAAGAGACGAAGGAAATGAAATTTCGTAGCTTTGTGACAGATTCATTACAAGGTGATATCGCGGGACGAAGGATGGGAAAAGAAACGATAGGGTGGTTTTGGCCGATGACCGATGATCCGTGGGGTAGGTTCTCGCCTCTCCTTCATTTTTCTCCCTCGTGCGGCATGCTATCCCCCCAACAGAAGTCTCTGTTATGTCCTTAATAAGATAACGCCGCAAAGGACTATAACACGTCTCAATCCTAGGGGAACAGATCTACGCTGGAAATCGCAAAGGATAAGAAACGCCTGGTAACTTCTCTTTCGAAGGACATTATCAATCAATTTCTTTTTACTTCGATAAGTAAAATTTTTCAACAAAATTGTCATTCTTCATCTTTAAATAAGCTTCTTGGGATTTTTGTTAAGTAGTCTCAATTTAATTTGTTTTCGACAAATTGAGTTTGAAGAGTGTAAATAGATAATAACATCACGTTACTTATTTTATTTTAAGCATATTATTTTTATCTTAATTAGTGTCTTAATTATTCAGATATTTAAGATCGAAAAATAAGCAAATAATTATTAAACAGTAGCTGATTCTCAAATATTGCCAGCGTTTTATAATAAATAAAATTAATACAGTCTTCTATTAATTAATTTCTTATATTATTTATCTACCGAAAAAGTTTCTATCTATCTTTTAATAAATAAGTAAGATTAATGTACAATTTAATTAATCATAATATTATTTATTTCTAAATAAAAAATTGCTGAAAATCCTAAATTCCCAATATTAATAGTAATAACGACTAGCTGTAATTACGTTAATTACCTTACAATTCACATTCAATGAAACCGGCACGCGGTACACAGTTGGGCACACGCAATGTAAACTTTACGTATTCGCAGGAAAGCCTGAGCTTGCAATTATCAGAGTCAGAAAATGGAAATGGGCGGGGGAGAGAACCGCGATCCTATTCCGGCGCGGCCACGAAATTTCACTTTCCACCCTTTCCATTCTCGGCCAACGCCACACCTCGCACATTCTGTCCTATCTTCAAGCGCTATAAATTAATACTAATCTCGGAGAGCGAGCTCGTGTGCGCAGGGCGCTTCCTAGGCCGCGAAGAACGGGAGCGGTTGGATTTATTGGGATTCGAGTAACTCGCTATGACGTTATCGTCGCGTTCGCTTCTCCGGTGCACCGACCGTAAGTGTCGTCGCTAATCGTGCTACCGAGTTGTAGAACAACGCGTTCAAGGTCGCGTTATATAAAATCATCCTATGAAGAGTCTCCTATCCGACAAAATATCAAAAGTTTCTTGATTTTTAACCTGATAACTTGAATATTTTTTTACAAGAAATATTCTTAAAAAAACTATTTTATATAAATGCACAAAAAATATAATTATTTATTAAATAATTTAATTTTTTTATATAAATAAATATCTTTTTCATGAATATTTTTCTTATTCTTTCGGAAAATTATTCATATTATATGTATACTAGCTTTTCTTTTCTCGTATAAGAATTATTTAATAAATATCATATTATATTTTTATAATATATTATAATATAATAATATATATATATATATATATATATATATATATATATATATATATATATATATATATTAAAATATTATTGATTCAAAAACTATGAAAATATTATACAAAGTTTTTGACGAAAAACAATGATTACTCTGTTCTTTATCCGAGAAAATTTTCAAGCTCATTTCGGCTAGTCTGGAAGATAAGTGAATGAGCACCACTACAGTATGTCTAACGTAAGAGAAGGCGGAGGTGGAGGAGGTGAGAGTGAACGTGCGTAGCCGAGGGGGTAGCTCGGGCAAGCCGGACTTCGAGGTCCTCCACCTCCGCCTTCCGCCATCCCCTCGGCGGCCCATCTCGTGTCTACCTCACCGCCATCCCTCACATCCACCCCCTGTCTTCCCGCACTTTCTCGTTGCCTCTTCCTCCCTCGGTCTCGGCGACCTCCAGGAACAGGCAGGGGTGGCTTCGCGACGAGGCTAGAGGAGAGACGAAAGAGGTGGTTGGGGCGGAGGAAGGGGGTTAAGTCTGAGCCTAGATCAATACTCGCATCTCCTGCCGGCTGGACCAGGCCGGACATTGCGTTCCGAAGCTCACCTTCTCGCCACCCTCGATATCCAGCCACCCTTCCTTCCTACGAAACCGTATATACACCCTCCACCCCCGCAGCTGGTCCAACCTTCTCTTCCTTCCTTTTCGTCCCGCCGCGGCAGCCTCTTGGCCGGCCAACCCTCTCGATTTGCATCCGCCGAGACGAGCTGAGGCTTTCGCAGAGAAGAAAATTTTTCATTTCGCTCCGAAAGGCGCTCTTACGATCTCACGATGAATCCGGCGTTGCTTCCGTAAAGCGTGATTATAATATTGATAGGTGATAAAATACGATTTCTTGGAGACGAGTACTATTGTATATTTATCGATTTTTATCGAAAAACGAATTTTCTGAGATTTTTTTAATCGTACATTCTACTTTTAAAGATACAAAAAAAGTTTCTATTATTTTAATTTAAAATAGCGTTTTAATTTTTCAACCATAGTTCAAGTATCTGTTACAATTTCTCTCTTTTCCCAGAATTTTTATTGTCTACACATGAGTTGCACATACATTTATTAATGCATGATGTTAAAACAAATTTTTTTTTTTTCATCATCATAATTTATTTTAATGTATATTATCAAATACAAATGGCAAAATACGAAAAGAAAATTAATTTACGTCAACGTATTTTGTAAGAAAAAATTGCACAACATTTCTCGCCTCTAATGTCTTAATTCGATACGGCTGTAGTGAGAAGTAGTTTAAAACGCTTCATAAAACATATGTCAATATCCTGGGATCAAATAGGATGAATCCCTTGCAGGTTTAGAAACAAGGCTGGTCAACTTCTTGAGCTATAGAGAACCACTGCACGTCGGTCAATTTCCCCTTAGTTTCGCCTCCCGCGCGAAGGAAGGATGGCCGCTCGCCTTCTCGAATATACCGTTCTTCTCTACATGTTCGTAAACGAAGGAGAGCGCGCGATAGAAAAGGTCGAGGGAGAGAGAGAGAGAGAGAGACGCGTATTTACGCACATATACACACGTACACGAGCGCGCACGTGTCCCGAGAAAATTCGACCGGTCCATTTGCATGCTCGTCTTTTCCCGATCTCGGATATTCCCTCCTTTCGAATTCCGTCTACGATCTGCGGTCGTCCAATAACCAAAAAATTTCTCACCACTTCCTCCCCCTCCAGCTCCGAGAGCTCGTTCGGCCTCCCCGCGATATTCAGTCGGCGAAGCCGCGTTCTCAAATATTATTCAGGCCTAAGATAAAAGTATCAGTTGGCATTCTCGTCGGATTTTCGCCAAAAAGCTAAAATTCAATCCCTTCTTCCTCAATTAGGAATGAATTGTAGATTATTAATTCTTTGAAGCAGCGCGCCTGTCAATTTTATTCTAGAAACGTCTTTGCGAAGATAATTCTTTTCAATAGGGCTGCTATTTCAAAATTGTACAAATGTTTTATTCCGAAAGTAGCTTTTTAAATATCTATTTTGTCTGAAAAATATCCATGAGATAATGTTTGTGATTTTTTATACAATTCTGTCAAAAAAATATTTATTTAAAAAAATCTTTAAATCCACGAAAAAAAGAAATTAAATTAATATATTTAAAATGTATTTATATCAAATATGTTAAATGTATTATATGTTAAACTTTAATAATTAATATTTAGAGTTTAATTAAAAATTATTTATAGCTCGAATATTCAGAATAATTATTACAAATTTTAACTATTACTTTTACATCACTTTTTTGCAAGATGTTTTGACAGATGGAAAATTCAAATGTTAACCACTCTATTTTAATGCATATGTACAAATATATATAAACGATAAACATACATATTTTTCAAAAACATCTGAATGAGAGCAGTTTAGCTGCTGATACACTTGTTTGTCCGGTTCACGATAAAAAGCGTGAAAATTGATAGTCTGTAAGAAAAAACTAAAGACTGATTGCCATTCCCTGAATATATATATATATATATGCCCGACGAAAATACAAACGTAATTGCGTGCACCAACAAACGAGGCGCTATTACTGCAGCTTACACACAATTTACGCGATGTGCAATTGCGTGTTCCGAGTTGCATCCGAAAATCAAAAGAATTTTTGTGCATTTCAACGAAGGCGAGCTGACAGAAGAGAAGCAAAAGTTAACGTAAAAGGATATGGTCAACACTGAGCAAATTATTAATTATGTTAAACAAAAATCACTTTTTTATTATAAATTTATTTCTAAGCTAATTAATTAGTGATACCATCTTCATAAAAATCATTAATTGGATATGCGATCTTAAATTCATTCGACATAAATGCGTATAATAACACACTTTCAAACTATGAATCTATTCCACAGGGTATATAATTAAAATTATAATGCAAAATTTCATAAATGATGGCGTATAGAGCAAAGTATTTATTTGGAGTCACACTGTATTATTTCTATTAATTATTAATATTACCATTATTTTTTAACTATATTTTATCGTCGTTAAATTAATCTGCTTAAAGAAGAAAATTGATTTTGTAGAAGAAAGTTGGAAAACAGCAGGTTGGCCACCACTGTTCACTTTCTCCGGGCGAGAGAACCCTTTAGCGTCTATCCCCTTTGGCTCGACACGGCAATCCGACTCACTCTCGCTCTCGATTCGCTCTCACTCACCTTCCCCCTTGAGCCCTACCGCTCTCCTCCGTTCCTCCACCGCGGCCATTCCTCCCCCGGCATTGCACCCTTCTACATCAACCCTCGCCCGGCGTCTTCTCCCTCCCCTCCACTCCTCGGAGGCAAGTGAGAGTGGACCTTGGTCCAGCGCTGAATCGACCCTCTTTGCAACCTCCACTCTACTCCGCGCTCACCCTCGCGCGATTCCACGCGGCCGCTCGCTCGTTCCTTCCTTTCCCCCCCCGCCATCGCCGCCGCCGCCGCCGCCGCCGCCGCCGTCGACGACGACGACGACGACGACTTCTCCGCACGTCGCCGCACCCTAATCCCCATCTCAAAGATACGTCTACCCTCGAAACTCCGTATCGATTGGCAGAGGCATCGCCAGAGAGCGCCACCTGAAACCACCCCCATGTGGCTCTCGCTCTCCTCTTCGGCCGCCCCTGAAATTTCAAGGAAGGCGCGGAAATTTTCGGATTCTCGCCGCTTGATGAATATATTGCCGAATTTCTTTTGCAGCTAAGTTTAAAAAATTTATTTTTCTAAAAAATTATCTGTTTGCTTTTTTTTGTGAAATTTTAATGAAAAATACAAGTGCGATAGAAGAGTAATCCTTTAAATTAAGAAATTGATTAGCGAATCAATGATACTAAGAGATATGATAAAGATAATAATTGTGATGTAGCAGAAAGATAAGAAATATATATGTCTTTTCAGAAATCTCAAATTTTTGCTATATACAATGATAATGTTTGCTCCAATTGAAAGAAAATTAAAATTTTAATTTATAGAGATATTACGAAATAATAAATAATAATGAGGAAATTACTGCTACTCTCAATTTTCTAACGACGTTGATGTTATATATAAATTGTTTTTTATTATTTATTTCCGCTCCTATGTACACCCGAAATAAGAACGAATGACGACTAAAAAATAATAGTGGCCTGGATAAGAAATATGTTTAAATGTGCTGTTAAATATATGTTAAAACATGCTGTCTTATATATGGAGTCAGCGAAAAAATCACTTTTATTAAACAGTTTATTTCAATTAAAACAGTAATACGGAATTTTTCAGAGAAAGATACACACTGATTTTATTTAAAAAGATATTATATAACTCTCAAATGTTATAACATTATTTGTGAATTTTTTGTATAGATATGAATATGTTTTAAAATCTCCAAATAATATTCTTTTAGAAAATATAGTTAAAAGATGTTTTTAAATATACTTTAAATGAATCGATAGATTAATATTAATATTCATTAATTTATAGCTAAAAATTAAAAAAATATAAATAATATACATACACATTATCTTCTTATGCAAATGACGTTAATTGCTTTAATCGTAATATATCAATACTACACGTATTAAGCACGCCTTCAATAAACTGACTTACAAGAAAGCGGGCGGAATATACACCGATGTTATAATGTGTGAGTAAAACGTATGAAGCAAACTTCTATGTGAGTGAGTAGTTTCAACTAAATTGAGACATAAATCACTTGTACGCGATAAAAAAATCGATGACAGGTGAACATCTAATTTCACATTTTCGGTGCGATGTGCGACACCTAAAATCTTAAAGTTGCGAAAGAAAGTGTCGGTATGTACTTTGTTTTGATTTTTTTTTTTCCGCGCACCGAGAGTTCGGTGAAGCAGTGCGGCGCTGGCTCGAGCGTGCCTTTTTTAGGAGTTAGAGATAAGATAAGATAAAGCGAGACGGGGATGCGAGGAGGGCGCGAGAAGAGTGCGACGAGAGAGTGCGAGAAGGATGCGAGAAGAAAGTCCGAAATGCCAATAAGACGCGAGACGTTTCGCGAGTCGACCAAGTCCGAATTTTCTATTGGATCGAAAATTGAAACGACTATGATTATTGGCTTTTCGATCGAGTCCGCGTGGAGTACTTAACTCAGAAATCCGCGCGGATTATTTAGCTCAGGAAATTCGTGACGCCACACCACGAGAAGACATGTTCACGATATATGTATACTGCATCTCTCAATTTCCGATCTTTTTATTGGATTATGCGAATAGAACGCGAATATAATCGGTTATCAATTTATGTTTCCGCACGAATTGATTACTACATATTAATATGTATGATAAGGATCCTTGCCTTTTCTATTCTCATTCCAAATGACATTTAACATTCATACATATTTGGACACATAATGAAGAATTCGTTGAACACAAAGGATTGAAAAAGAATAGCGCGTTTCCTGTTTTCATGTCGAAAATTATTACAGTTATTCGACGCCTTGCGCGTCTCGGAAACATATCCGATTATATGTTTTAAAATTTATGAAATATTGTCTTGAGGCTTTCAAAAATAGAACTGTGGATGTAATGGTGCTTTTAGGCGATAAGTGTTATGAATGACACTCTAGCTTAAGAATATAAAGATACACGGCAGAAAAAATAAATCGGAAAGATATAGAGAACATCGAATTTATCATAGCGTGAACAAATCGCAAAGTTAATTTCCCCCACAAAAAAAAAAAATCATATAGAAAAAATTTCTATTAAATATATTATATATATATGTGAAAATATTAAATATACTATTTATTTAATAATATTAATGAAAAATTTTAGAAAAATTATAAAAAATATGATCAATATAATTAAATTACTTTTCGTAAATTTTTCAGTTCTCACAGTCGATATGACAACAACGCGAACAAAAAAATTAGATGTTAAAATAAATTATGAAAAATTTTACTCTTTTTACTCTAAATTTTAATCTTTTATTTTATTGCATTTAATTATTATGTTTCTCTTCTCACCCTCATGAATCCTAAGCCAAGTCAGTCTCTATTCAGCAAATCTATGCTATAATATATTCTCTATATTCAAAGAGACACGCATTTATCTGATATTAATTCGCATGGCTGCGAATGTTCTTGTTGCAGGCTGGTTCTGGCAAACAATTAAACGATGTTGCGGAGCACTTTCGCGTGAATTTTCGCGTGCGGCCAGTGCGGCTATGCGGCGCGGTAGTTGGGATAATTGGGGCAAATCATGCGAGGTACCGACCTTTTATCGGCTTCTCACTCGCGGGCTTCGAAATGTGTTGGCGAATGCGAGGAATGCGACGGTGGCGGCTTCGGATTTTAACGACGGAATTGCAAGAATGTCGCAAACAACATAAACGCTGTAACGCGAAGCGCGTTCTTCGTCATTTTATCCGATATTAGCGAAATTATGTATTACGCGCGGCAAAATGTTTTATTAATGTTAAATTTATCTTGAAATTCCTCGTCGAAAAGGATATGCTGCATTTATTTCTGACTATGTATAAAATGCGATCTTTTATCTTTTGGTTTGGTTTTATTTTTATTCGCAAAAATCCCTCACGTAAATATTCAAAATATACGGATTACTTCGCGGATTTTGTTGAGATCTGGACATACAGCTTTGTGTAATTTGTGCCGCAAAGTCCAAATGTGACGGAAAGAAATATGCTACGAAAATAGAGGGATGAGTATGTAAATCCGATAAATTAAACGTTTATCACAATTTGCAAAAATTCCTTTATTTCAAATTTCATGCTTTTATTTAAAAGAGCGTTAAAGAAGATTAAAGAATGAAGTCGTATCGTCTAGATTATTCTAGATAGCATCTCACGTCAAACTATCTTTGAAGGCCCACCCGGAATTTATCTAGAGAACTGTCTAGCATGGTTAACGATCACACTGACATTATATATTCAAAAACTGATATTAAAAACATTATTAGATTCATTAGTTGCTTTTACTACGCGCCGTCAAGAGCAGGTAGATCGTCCGCTTCGAGTACAAAGTGTTTCGCATTGACAGCGGTCGAAAACACACCCGCTCGTCAATATTACGAGAGTTAAATATAATGCCGATCGAGATACAGTGACTCCCCTCACTTCCGGTCGGAGAAATCACGCTGCCGATACTCGCGCTCGCGGATTCGTTCGGGTGATCGTTAAAAAAGAAAAAAAGAAAGAAAGCAATTAGCGTCGGACGCGTTTGATCGCATCGTAAAATCCATAGGCCGTGCCCCTCCTCTCCCCCCTTCTAGAGAATCCTATCGTCTCTTCTGCTTCTTCCGGCGCGGCTGTTAACGAAAACGGCAATTTAACAGCCGATAAAGTCCGTCCTTTTCGTCTCGCGGCCGGACAGAGGATAGATAAGGCTTCCTGATATGGCGTCCCGAGGATATGACGAATTAGGCCACCCTCGCACCCGACAGAAAAAGGGAGAGGAGGAACCTACCCTACCTCAATGAGAGATATGTTCGGGGCGTCGTTAGCTAGGTCGATGGGCGATTTATTTGATGCTGTCTGAGACCCGAAGGTTGATGCGTTACTACTGTGTGCTTAACGAGGTAAACCCTTCAGTCGCACGAATCCCCCGTCATTGTGACTTCCGATACTGTTTTCAAGGCTAAAACTGATATCGCAGACGTCACAATAAATTTTAATTTTACGTTCTTTCTCTCTACGCGAATCATATTAGAATGAAGCTAATGATAATAAAAATTATAAATGTGCGTATAAAAAAGAACATGTTATTGAAACTGTAAAATATTATTTAAAACGATCCTGTATATGTATCGTTCCAAAACTAAATTTAAGCAACATTAAAATGCGCATATTTTGAAGATACTTGATTACTTTTATTTTTTTCTAATTACATATCTTAATAAATTTTTTTCTATATAAATTTTTATTTCGACACTCTGCCATGTTTGTATTTGAATAATCATCGATTGTTATTATCGCGTTACAATAAAGCACACATTTATCTAAATACGAGATTATATAATAATAATCGAGATTATGTAATTATAAAAAAATAAGAAATAAGATTAAGAATATGACAAGAAGGGACATCGAGCTCTAAAGATACACACATTTTTTATTCATTTTTAATTTTTGAAAAATATATGCGCCGTAAGTGGCCTTGGAAAAACGCTTCGTATCTCGATGCAACCGCGGTCGAGATGTAGCGCTCTTGAATCATCTGACGTCTGCTTTAACTCTATTTGAGATTTTAAAATTCAATGAGCCAATCCGGATTGCTGACTATAGGCGATTCTCTCTGTGCAAAGGCTCGTGAGGAAGAAGAGATATTGAGAAAGGAAACGAGACAGAGAGGGATGTGTTCTTTGTGACAGGCCTCCTCCTCTCGGAACCTAGATAGATCAAAAGCATCAACCGCACTCGTAGTTGATGATCGACTTTTCGATTAAACGTCCTTAATCGTACAGAGTCGCTATCTATCGATTCGCCTAGTGAGCGAAATTTTCGACAATTAATGAGATATCTCGGTTATAAATTATTAGGAGAATCAACTCTTATATTTATCTTTGACTGTTCTTTGATATTTTCCACACAATTTTATTTATAGCTAATAACATAAAATTTCTTTTATATTAAATAAATCAATTCTTTTAATTTATTCAGAGTTCAGAGTTTTTTATTTATTTAATTTATTTAGGGAGGTGTATAAAAAGAATATTATAATTTTGATACTTAATGTTTATTACAAAACTTCCATATCTTTCACGGAAAATATATAGCATCTGATTAATGAGCTTTAAATAATCGGAATAATAATTACGTTCTCGCTAAATTGAAAAAGTTTGCTGTAATGAAAAAATGAATTTTTTAATATCTGCAATCGTAAATTTAAACGAATGACACAATCGTACGCCATATTGTGTAAAATTATTAAAGATTTCAATATTATAATAATTGACGGATTATAATATATAAAGAGAACGACGTGACTTGTTTTCAAACAATTATAACAATTTCGTTATAAAGCGATAAGACACTCCGATTATTTCATCGGAGTTTTCTCACGCGAGAATCTAGTATCTATGTAGGAAATTATCCCCCGTAATCGTTACTAGTCCCGTCATCCCTCTCGGTGGTCGGTAGTAAATTCTTGAGAACCGACCAAGAGGTGTCGGCCGATAACGACCGGCCGTTTAGCGGGCGTAGAAATGAAAAAGTGAGGAGAGTCCCGCGCACCGCGACTGGAAGCTCGTAATTCTGGAGCGCACCCCATCGGACTTCTAATAAATGCCATAAGCCGTTCGCCGAGAGTGAACATAATTCACCCCTCCCTCCCCTTTCCCTCCGTGTTATGTAAGCGCATACATACACACGCAAACGCGCGCGCGTAATCCAATAAACGCCTGCGCGCACGTGTGTCTCGCCCGCTCTTTAATAAATTTGCCCGATAAATCGCGTCAATGTAATGCGACAGTTACATAATCGTATTTCAATCAAAAGGCAAAGGGAGGAAGAGAAGTCTGGACTTCTCGATATCGGTAGCTTGCGGAATATTCGAGAGCAATCTCGAATCTCTTGCTCGCCTTATAAATTATCGATGCCATTTTCTTTCACAATATTGTATAAAGAAAGAGAAATAATGAAAAATTATATAATTCAGACGATTTTTGACAGATACGTACATGTATAGAAAATAATGTTTTTCTTTCAGAAGCCAAAATGACTTGAAGATATAATAATAATATTCAATAAGAAATATATCATAATTTAGCTAAACTTCTCAATAATGGCTAAATTACAATATGTTTAATAAAGTGCTGAGATTAATAGAAATTAAATTATTTAATAAAAATAATTATTTAATGTTAAAAATGATACAGCATATATAATATTACATAACATCATATAATATCGTAATCGCTAAATCGCTCTTGATTGAAGACTCTTAATTAAATCCAATTTTTTTTTTATATTTCCACGAGAATCATGTGGACGCAAAAAAAAATCGCTGAGAAAAAAATATAAAACTTTGATGCAACAATTTGTTTCATTAATATCGATGAATGTCATCAATGACACACTTGTCAAAATGGATACATAGATTTTGGACAATCGTTCAAACAAGTCTAAATTATAAAAGTGCGACTACAAAAATATTCCCTCCGTTCTCGCGACAACGATTTTTAACGACGACGCGTTTTTGGGCCGAAAATGGAACTTTTTCGTTCTCTGGATAGAATGGCCGTTCGGTATGCAATTATCAGCTCCGTTATTAAATATAGTTTATGTCAGGTCGAAGATCAGTCGGAGAGAGAGAAAGAGAGAAGACGTTCGTTAGTTAGAACGCGTTCCGGGAACTGGCTTTTAATGGGCGCATAGAATTTCGTGTGAGATGTCTCGAGTCCGCGTGGACGACTTTACGACTCCTCGTTTCGGCTTTGGCACGTCAACTTGGCCCGACCGAGTAATTAAAATTGATGCCGCGTTTAGTGAATGTAAATCGAACCTCCGTGCACAAGTGTGACGCAATACTTATTTCGGAAGGTAAAAGGAAGAAGGTGTTGCTGGTAAACTTTTATGCTGTTTTTTTTTTCTTTCAAGCAAAAATCAGCTTGAACAAATCATATCTGAATAATAATATTCATATCTCTCAATAATATATATATATATATATATTATTTTTTACATTCTTACATAAAAAATAAATTCAATCATATCAAAAAATACAAGAGGATTCTAATATCAAAATGTTTTTTTGTATTATTTTATATCGTTATCGGTATTATTTAGAATCTTTTTAAGTATTCTCTTTATATTATTATTAGCCTTATTTAGTATCTTTCTAGATTTCTTTAAAAAGAGATCTTAAATAAAATTGATAACAAAATAAAAAGAAATATAGAAATAATACTGATAATAATAATGATATAAAGTAATACACAAAAAATTCCTTCGCGTGTTGTTTCTCTGCGAAAAAAAGATTTCTCCGTTGTGTTCCCTCTTATCATTATTATCATACCGTAGCGTGTTCCAGTATCGATTTTGTCGTGTTCTCCAATCAAGTTGACGGAAACCAAAAGTCAGAAGGAACGCGGAAAGTCATCCGAGGACCGACACCCACGTCACGTCCTTTAACGATGACACGACACGAAGTAATAACGGGTGACAAAAGAAAGTCACCGCGCCTGAAGTCTCGTCGCGTGCGCCAAGCCATAACTTGGCGTCGCGTCGCGTTGCGGGGCGGAACGTTTCGCTCGTCCTTACGATCGGCGAGCACGCGACTCGGAAATGACAGCCGGCCGCTTGCTATCCGATGTCGTTTCCGTGATTTACGACGAGATAGCAGGGGCGCTTCTCGTCAATATTATACGCGGCCGTTTAATAACTCGTAATCGTATTATGCGAATCGCTCATTTTGCACACGGATTTATATGAGCAAAGATGATCTCTGAATTCGAAAATTCCAACGTATAAAATTTTGACATACGAGAGTATCTTTGTAAGCAATACATTATTTTTGATTGCTGCCCGAAATAATTTCTACTCTGACAAGTGAAAAAATCAATTCCCGCAAGTTGAGCTATTCCTCGTTTTTATTATTCATATGAAAAAATTTTTAGGAAAGGATTAGTTTCTTTCAGATTTCTATATGCGTTTTTCATATAGCTAATGCTTTAAACAAACAATTATTTATCAACTATGTACTTGCAATTACTTGACTAATTCATAAGTACATTAAGAAGCTTTGAATTAAAACAAGCAATTTGAGAACCTTTTTTATATCATCTTTTAATGTTTGTGAATAATAAAATAATGAAATAAATCTAATAAAATAATCAGTCTATTCTTTAATTTTTTAATTTTTAATTTTATTCTTTTAAAGTAAATTCGGGCAGTGAACAAAAATATATTATTTATTAAAGCATCTTCTCTATGTACTCTCAGGATATCTTAATTTCAAATTAAAAGACTTTTTCTCATAAATAAAATTCAGAAGTTATGAATCCTGAAGAGTTTAGATTTTTCATATTTGATCGATATCATTAAAAAAAAAATTCTATTTACAAACAAGAAAACTAATAAGAACAATGTTATTGCAATCAGATTATTTTGTAATAATGTTAAAATTTTTCGATAAAACGATTTTTTCGCAAACTCAAGTGGATCTGCGCGATGGAATTTTCGTATCTTTTAAATCCTAAATTACGCTATTACACCTTCAATGAAACTCCTCTACGTTCCTCTAGACATTATCGATTATCGTCGGGGTAAAGTTTTCATTGAACATCTTGGGACAAGAAGGATCCACGTGTTAGCGATTTGGGTTATAGAGCTCTTCGTGCCAGGCTCTGGTTCTCTCGAGGGCTCGAATTCAGTCAGTAAAACGAGCAGTCGCGAACGAGCGCGTGAGTGATGGGTGGCTGTTCCGAATGAGAGAGTGAGAGAGAGAGAGAGAGAGAGAGAGAGAAAGAGAAGTAGGTGAAAAGGAGAGAGGGAGGTTCGCCAGTTCGCAAGCAATTATCGCGCGAATCGCGCCACTTGGCAGCACGTAGATTGCCTGGCGTTAGCTATATCGATCTCGTTTGGCTCATTTCGCGGCTCAACTTGGCGGCGCGATCGATGATAAGAGCCGCTATAATCGACGCTTCTATCTTACTTCGTATATATACATGCATCTTCTACATTCCTTGTACTCTATCGTAGTCATTTTATAAGGGAACGCAATTATCCTCGCGTTATTTCTGAATAGATAAGATTTTCTCGAAACCTCGCCTGTTTAAACAGAATTAGTTTCGCCTTCGTTATTTTTCATCTAAACAGGAGATAAACTGTAGATAGATTTTGCAAAATGATATTGGAGATAATAAATCGAACTTTATCGTTACATTCAATTTGACTGTACAAAAAAAAAAGAAAGACACGCGTATGTAGAAAGAAGACAAATTAAGTCTCCGTTTCAACAGCGGAAGATATACACGCATATATACCCTGTCGGCATTAATTTTCTTCAGTTTCGCAATTATGCGCGCCATAATCATTTCTCCCCCTACTCATCTCAAACATTCCGACGTTAACATCCCGCCGACCCTCGCGCGATTATAATTAGCCGATCGAATTGAGAAAGGGAAAGGCGTCTCTCTCACGCGACTCGTGTTTCAACGTAGCTATGCGTCCTAAAAACGCGGAGCACACAAGGTATATACGGTAGTTACATACCCTACGGTCTCTCTCAGCATAAACGACGCCTACCGTGTGGGCCCGGGGTATCATAATATCACATATACGTACACATATATAATGCGGTGGCGGACAGCAGTACAGGGACCTTCGTTTCGCGAACACGAGACCGCTCACGTGCGCACATTGTGCGATCTCTCTCTCTCTCTCTCTCTTCTTTTCTCTCGGAAACTCAAATTTAACTCTGCGACGCATATGCGATCCTTATCTTATTGTTAGAATTTAACTAAATGTATCAACACAAAATAATGCTTAAAATACCTAATGGTTAATGATGTAATCAACATATTATCTTAACATATCGATTTAAGAGAGGAATAAATAAAATAATTTCTGGATATTCACGCTTCTGACAATTTTTCGATACAGTTTCTATGAATTCTTTTTGTAATTTTTAAATTTTGACAATTTTTAAAGATCTTTGATAAATTTTAACAATTTTCTATAAACTTTATGGAATATTAAACTTTAGATAATTATAATAATTATTTTTTGGTGTCAAATATTTTTAACTTTAAATAATATAATAATAATTATCTATTATATACGATGGCTATGAAATAGACATAAAGTTTGTTTTGGGAAGATATTTTGAAATTTAAAAAAATGATTTTTTTTTTTAAATAATTAAGTTAATTATAAATACAATAATTTGTGTTTTTAATACAAAATTATTATTTAAAAATAATGTGTAATTTTTTATTTTAGTTTTTATTTTAATCCATTTTATAAAAAATTATTTTAAGACTCAATTTGAGTGTTCGAAAAATACAATAGTTAATTTATCTGCCATAGATTTCTTGAATTAATTGATTCAAAAAACATTAATATCAGAATAAAAAAAAATTAATTTTTCAATAAACTTTATTCTTGTACGATACGATAAAACATTTTCCTTATTTTTTAAAATTATTTTTTTGAATTTGAACGATGAGAAATTAATTCGCACAAATATATCTCGAGAACAAATAATTTAAGAAATGTTTTAACAATAAAAGAGGAACAATTAATTGCATTAATATAATTTATTCTTGGAGTGTTTTTATTATGTTTTAAACTTATTTTGTGAATAATAAATCACAGATTGTTGCAATAAATTAGCATTTAATTGTCATACATCTGAATTTTTCGCGGTGGAGACGCAAAGTTTTATAAAATTTCGAAATTCATACAATCATATTATCATACATCTAATATTATTGTCTCTATTCAGGGATACGCCATTATCGAAATATTTGTGACTCGACAAGCTACCACCGCAGAGACAAGCGACTAATTAATATCAAATAATAAATTAAACAAATTAATTTATTATTTGATAATTATTATTTGATAAATAACCTGCTCACCCTCATAGTTGCTCCGTCTTCTCGTTGTCGATGCCTCGTCTTATCTGCTTTTCCTTTATTTTTCCTTTGCCATTTTCTCATGGCACTCTTTACACGACACTTATTCGCGAAAACGACATTAATTATACACACAAATCTACGCGATCTATCGCGCACTTTATTTTATATTGCAACGAAAGAGCGCGAGAATTACGGTTATGCAAAGTATAAAAATGACGGTTATACGAAGTTAACTATCCGTTCCGTGTTGAAAAATCACGTGACCAAATTCAAACAATGCTTTCTCCGTTACAATATATATATACACAAATTTTAGACGACAGTTTTACTATCTCTCATTATACTCATTATAAATTGTAAAGAATCATCGCACTTAATATTTCCCAAAAGCTCATTATTGTATTTGAAGAAATAATACGTATCATATAATAGTAACATATGTATACATTTTTCTTTCGACGTACGCAGCGCGCTGTTGTTTACATACAGTAGGCTCGCTGCCAGCGCGCGCTGTTGTTTATACGCCGTAGGTTTGTTGTCATTTTCGAGACGAGCGTCGACGGGGAAGGTACTCGAAAACGCGAGACGTTCTGCGCGTTCCTTGTATTATCTCTCGAACTACGCTCGCGACAAGTACGAGAAACTAGCATGACGATGATTCTCTGCAATTGGTACGATTGTATCGCGACGGAAAAACGCGAAGGTTACTGTTATATACGAAGTTGGCCGATCTGTTCCGCGTTGAAAAATGGCGCGACCAAATTCACATAATACGCTTTCTCTTACTTACGAATAGTATATATCCGCGAATTTCGTACGACAGTTTTACTATCTCTTATTATGCGTACTCAATTGTAAGGAATCGTCGCACTTGGTATTTTCCAGCACTCGAGAGTTATGTCGAGAGATAATACGTATCATATTACAGTAGTATATAGGCGCGTAGATTCTTTCGGCGTACGCAGCTGTTGTTTATACGCGATAATCTCGTTGCCAGCGCGCGCGCGCTGTTATACGTCTTGTCTTGTTGTCATCTTCAAGAGATTCGACGGGAAGGTACATAAAAAACGCGAAACGCTCTGTGCTCTGTGTCTCCTTGTATTATCTCTCGAACTACGCGCAGCGACAAGTACTAGAAAACTACGAAGCATTACGATTCTCTACGATTAGTACGATTGCGATTAATTACAACGAGAAGTGATGAAGTTTTCGCGATATAAAACAAAGTGCGCGTCGTTTCGGTTAATGTCGGGAGTGCTACGAAAAGTGCCGAGCGATTGTTATATTCCGGTGATTGGTGTACGCGCGCAATAATCATCTTAGAATATATATACACATATATATGATATAAGGCCCATGGCTAATTTTGTTGTTGTCCTGAACATATATCTGTCTTTGTCTACCTGGTTACTGTGACACGCATATGCGTCAATCGTAAATTTAATAGAGTAGAAAAATGATTTTTAAAGAGAGATGATTTCATGTTGCTCGTTGTCGTCTCGCGCAAGCCCAGATAATTTCGGACAGATAAAGATAAATGATGGCGATTCTGCTCATGGCTCAGATCGATTACATGGCCTTTTTAGTATACGTATATACGTTCTAAGATTTTCGCGAGTGAATGTGAGTGTCTATATCATGCAGCAGTGAAGGACAGAGAGAGAGAGAGAGAGAGGAAAGGAGCAGCATCGAGATAAGGAGCGGCATCGAGCAATCCTGGAGGTGAGCTCGTTACAATTTTTTTAATTTATTATTTATTGTATCAAGAATTTGCACTGCTCATTTTTGCAATAGTATACTTAATTTATTTGATTTTAAGATAAGAAGCGTATATCAATGCGCAAATAAATAGTATTTACATTAAGTGTTTTAAGTCGTTCATACATTTCAATACGCGCATGTTTCTACATGTCTTTTCAAAATAGTGTTTTTTTTTTTTTTTTCTCTTAAAGATTTATTTATGATTAAAAAAATAATCAGATGGAAATGTCATCTATCTAAACAGAAAATTATAATAATTAATTCTTGCATTTCCAAATCTCATATTTAAAATTTTATTGCGTATTATTTATGTATTGTCGCATTTGACTTTTCCATAATGACATAGAGAGAGAGAGAGAGACTTTCGAGACATCGGACGTCTCGTTGATGAACAAAAATCACAATGCCGTAAATAATGTAAAGTTAATTCCGGGATGTTAAAGGACTATCATGCGACGAGCCGTGCAATTTGGGAAAAGCCCGAGCTCCGTAAGTCTCGAGGTAGCGCGGGTTGCTTCCTGCCAAGTCGCTAAAAGCCCTGTAAATTATTGCTCAAAGTTTACAGCGTCCGCTGCAAACGCGCGCATGTCCCCGGCTCCCCCCATCCTGTGTGCGCATCCCTAATTGTAATAATTATTATCCCGCTGTCGCGTGAGAGAGGGAAGCCGTAAAGTCGGTAGAGTTTCGTGATGTCGTCGCGGCTACGTTTTATGATCGACGGACACGGAATTGATACGAATAGCGTTTGACACGGGTGACAATTTCTCAATTGAAATATCGCAAAGCGTGGTGAATCCTCGATTTATTCTTGTTGCGACCATCCTCGCGAATGATATTGAAGCTCTTAACGAAAGTTGACAGTGTTCTTTTTTTGCCGTCACAAATAATAATAAATTAATTAATAAGTTTACACAAGAGAAGTATTTTTTTATATTATTAAACGTGTAAAGTAAAGAATAAAAAAAGGATTGTAATAACAGCATAAAAGAAACTATAAAAATAAAATAATAATTTTAATAAAACATTATTTTAATTAAAATTGTCAAAGATACTGGGGAAGGCTAATGAACGGTAATGATAGGTGAGCGATCTGCTAAATTTTTTAAACCGCGAATAGATGCAGAATTTTATAGAATGATGAAATCTGAACGTTCGATCCCGCGAATCAGTGCGTACTTTTGCGAGCGTGTATCCGGTATCTGTGGATACAGGCGGGTATACATATAGGTATATCGAAATGTCGGCAGGTGTGTGCAGCCAGAGAGCATTCGATAATACGGGCGAGGGTGGTCGCACGCCGAGGGCCGAGCACGCCAGTCCGTGCTCAGACGTGACTCGCGACGCAACCCTCATTTTTTGATCGCCCCGTGAACTGTTTTTCCCTTTGTTCCCCGTCCCGATATATCGACGGTGAGGTACGTAAACTTATCGCGTGCTCGCGACATTGCTCTCCACGCTGGAGTGTCCTGATACGTCATCCGATCAGCTGTCGGCATCGCAAAAACTAATAAGATTGTTTGATCGAGTTGGAAAATGTCTTCCGCGTTAGTAAACAAAGATACAAATGAGTTAAATTGGTATGTAATGTTTCATAATATATATTATTGAAATTATTGATTTTAAAAACATTTCGATCATATTATTTTTAATGTATTATTATGGTCAATTATAATAAATACGAATTCTTGATGCATCGTTGAGATTATCGTAGATCGTTAAGCTGTTAGCATGTGACAGAGTATTAATATCGAACTAAAATTCTGATTTAGTTTCGAAATGTGAAAAAACATATTTTATAAAGCGCTTCAATTTCGAAATGGAAAAATACCAGAGAGTTTAATCAAAATTATTTCTACTTTAATTGCTTAATTTAAATTCGAGAATTCCTAGATACGACACATACATTATAAATTAATATCAATTGGCTCACGTATTTCAGTTATTAACTAAATGTACTAAATACGATCATAAATTCTGTGGATATCATGACAATTTCGATGATGAGAATTATACGATTCTTGTTAATATTTGTGAGATTTTGCCAGATCATGTGTATATTGTGATGATCGCATGGATAGTAGCTATTTGAAAAACAAGACCGAAATTGCTCTCTGTTGCGCGTTATGACTTTATCTGCATCGTGCAAGTCATCGATCTGCGCAACATAGTCTGCGTGATTGGCGATTTCTTGCGGCTATTTTTTTTTACATGTAGCCATTATGAAAAACGTCAAACCGTTCAACATTATTGATGAATTCTACATTGTGTCAGCGATACTGTTGACCACAGTGAAAAAACGCGATTCTCGAAAATCGGCTGCATAGGCCCGCGAGTCCTATAATTATTAGGCGACAAAAACTGGCAAATTCGCGTGAGAAGGAAAAGGATATTGCTTTTTTGCAGTGCGCTAAATGTTTATTTTAAACTATTGTTCCATTAAATGAGAAAACATGATATTAAACTGAGACCGATCAACTGACCGACCGACCGACCGATCGTATTCGTTGAAAGCGAGACGTGGCATTGAAAATGTTAAGGAGGAGAATGCAGTTGCGAAATCATACAGCAAAACTATTTATCTTTATGTTCCTTTTTCTCACAACATTGAGTTAACATATTCGAATATATTTTTTTTTTTTTTTCATATATTTACGTTTTAAATTACATTTTTTTTTCGATGCTTTTTGCCGAGTAAGTTGTTTCTGAATTTTATAATTTTTATATAATTTGGATACAGTCAATTTTTTGGCGACTGATCGTTTTTAACTTTGATAAATTTATAATTTCTTTAAACCGCACGAGCGATCGAATCATAATTATTTCTTTTTTTAAATAAAATAAAATACATTGTAACAGCAATATGCAATATTTAGTAAATTATATATTTTTAAATAAAAAATGTTTATTATGGTTATTTTCTCTTAGTACATTCTCTTTCTTAATGCAATTTTTACATTTACTACAACGAAACATTTTAATCATGCTAAAGTTTCAACAGCAGATTTATATTTAGAATACGCGTTTCTCAATTTAATCGTTCGTTTCTCTCGAAAATGCAGATCTCGTTGCTTTTTACGAAATCACAATCGAATCATTTGTAGATCTTTCTCTTCTCAAAAACACCGTCTCAAATTCCATCATTTGTCCAATTTCAAGACCTCGCAACGCGTTTCCCTCAGGCATGTTTCCTTCCCGAAATTCGCAAATTCGTCGAAGCGAGGAACCACCGCGTGTGAGATCGGAATAAATTAAAAATCAAATACATATCGTGTCAGAACAAGCAATCTTATCGATTTCTCAATAGATTTACGCAATTTTCATCAACCCATTGATTTACATCAATTTCTATTGAACTGATATTCCATTTTGATTGATATTCCATTGGTATTCCTAAACCCTGATAAAAAAAATACGATTCTGTCTCTATAACGTTTTTAGAATGAAATTTTATGAGAATATGTTTTGTTGAATCCTGGAGGAAAAATTTCTCAATTTTTTTATCAAAAAGATTTATTGTTTGGGATTCATTAGATTTAATGAAAATTAAAATCAAAAGTTTGAATAAATCAAAGACAAACTAAATTATTTATTAAAATATCTTTCTCTCTCTCTCTCTTTTTATTGATTTAATTATTTATTTATAGAATATTAGAATTATATAATTTAGTTTTATTTTATTTTAAAGAATTTTCTACACAAAATTCGCAGTGTATCAAACTTTTGCTAATTCCTTTTTTATTATTGATATAATATAATATATTTTTTATATTATTATATTGCACTATTGTTTCATTCTTGCATCAGAGATCTATATTTCAAAACACACTCGTTTTTCAACACTTTGTATCTTGAATCTATCGACCTACACATCCAGTTTTATGAAACAGGCCGCGGCGGATGAAACAAAGGCGACGGGCGAGCATCGAATATCGGGACAAATCGCGTTGCGTAAGACGTCGGTCGCCGCCGCCGCCGCCTTTTTATTTCCCGGAAATCTCTTTGAATTTATACGTCGAGCCTGCCGGGCAAAAGGATGACAGCAGCGATCGCGTCCGATGCGCGCGAGAGCGAGCGAGCGAGAGAGCGATCGCGCTATCCTTGATATTTAGCGATTGATTGGCAGGATTGCCAATTTGGCCAATTACCGACGAGCTTCGCGGAATCAGCGAATCGAAATTACATGGTCGGCGCGGCGATCAAATTCGCGCGAGAGCGAGACAGAAGCTCCAAAGCGTGTGTATGTGCATTATATCGTTGTTTCTCTCTCTCTCTCTCTCTCTCTCTCTCCCTCTCTCTCTTTCTTTCTCGCGACCGGCGATTGTGATTCTGGATCCGATCGATGCCCCTCGGCCTCGGATCGAATAAATAAACCCATGTTCGATAGATTCGAAAGCCGCGGACGCGGAGATTTCGAGATTTCGGAATTCGTCGCATCGAATAACGCTGGACGAGATCGATTAAGATAAAACAATGTATTATTAATAATGATGTATAAATCAATACGATAAAAAATTTAACACGCATGTAGAATAATTTCGGGATAAATAAACCACTGTTGGAAAAATTATTATTGGAATATCATTCTTTAATTTTAATATATCATAATATTGAAGTAATAATATTTAATCTTAATAAAATAAAATTAATAAAACATGTGTCACATGGATAATTTGGCAACAATATTTATAATAACAATAATAATAACAATAATAATAATAATGATAATAATAATAATATATAATAATATAAAATTTAATTTATTATTTATAATAATAATATAATATTTACATATATAATAGTAATATAGGATACACGTAACATAATTTTTAAATACGCAAATTCTAGTTGCCTTTCTTAAATAACTACTTTCGATGTATAATTTTAATTTTTGACCTAATTTATATCGTTATAATGTTTATTAGAAAAATCCCATTGATAATCATTACATTGCTAAATTAAAAAAGATATCCATACTCTTGAAATGTCTCTAAACTATCGTAGAGAAGATTTACACGTCAATACGTACAGGAACGTGCGTGCCATTGTCGGATAAATTGAGGTAAACGTGAATCGCGTGATTTGCTCACTAATTACCGTAACAGAAACCGACTGCATCAGAAATTGCAAGTTGCCGTGCGCGCAAGTAACAAACACGACACAATATGATGCGTGTACATAGCACAACTTCTTCGCTTTAAAGGTTCTTCGAGGGACCGACCAATGTGCCTCGTAGTGTCGCGATATTCCCGCGCGAAAGTTTTAACGCGAGCCATTTCGGTTTTCCAATCTCACCTCCGCGATCTCCGCAGTTTTCTCCAGCCTCTTACATCCTCCTGCCGGAATGAAGGGCAGGGATATCGCATTGGTTGTGGCTTTTCCGCGCAGAGAGTCGTAAAATCCTCGAGGGGAAGCCGGTGACTATCGATTTCACGTGTTTCCTTTCGGAAATTGCCTTGTTTTTTTTTTCCTCTATCTCACTCTTTCTCTCTTCCCTTCTTTGCGTCTCGCACCCTCGCGTTTCGGGTCACGGCGAAGATCGATACGATATCGCGGACCTCTCACGATCACCTGGGTGGTCTATCTCGCGCAGTCCAGCCGACTTCTGGGACTGATTTAATTTTGGCTACGTGGACCGCCCGGCCAGCGAATTTATTCGACGTCCCTTCGCTCTCTTAATTTTCCCTTACACGGCATGCGATACTGATTTTTGGATCGCGAACAAATTGTTTTTCTCGCGTAAAAAATTGCGTAAAGATTCTCTTATCTTTAAAAATGTTTATAGGACGTAATTACGCATATCGATATATCCAAACACGTATATCATTATATTCACAGTAAGAAAATTGTACACGGAATGTGCGGGATCGTTTCAACCCATAAAGCATGAAATCCCCATTGAACTATCCATCAATCGATTACCCCCACCTCTACTCTTTCTCCGACTTTGACCGCCGGTATGTTCTCTCTTAACAAATATCAATTTGACTGCCGTCTAGACCATTTCTTCGCGTGAGCGGAAACGAGAAGGGACGAGGGGGAAGAGAAGAAAGAAAGAGGGGCCGGCGGGGGCGCTTTAAATCGCGAGGCTCGCCCAAGCCGTCCGGATAATCCAGACAGATGGGACTCGTTAATGGGACGCGAGTAATTTGCAAGAAATCTAATAACACCGCGGTCTCCTCTCTAACTCCTCCCCCACTACTCTCCCTCTGTTTTCTCGTCTCTCATCCCAGGATCTCTCATCTGAGGACCGAGGACCGTCTAATGACAATACACGGGCGCCGTGCTCGTGAAAATTAAAATTCGCCCGGAGGTCGTACACGACGTTCTCGTACAGCAGCGGTCACGCGTGTGAGTGCGTGTCCAGATCCAGGTGGTCGTGCGACATGTCGCGGGTGTAGCGATATTTTCGCGAGATACCCTGAGATACAGTACTGTGCAAAAGTTTGATCGTAAATAACATATAATTTAAGACGCGATGGCAGCAAAAAATTATTGTTTTATAATTTTATATTATTTTACTTGCGGTTGATTTACGTTTATTTATGTTTATTTCATTTTATTTCTATTCTTTTATGATTTTTATTATGTTTCTGTAATGCTATTACGAATATATTGGATTTGAGAATCAATTTTCACTTAAAAAAATTAGACTCTTAGAAATCTGAAATAATTTTACAATAAAACATAAAAAAAAAACATTATAAAACATTTTTATTTTATTTTTTCTTTAATGTGTCTCTCTCTCTCTCTTTCTCTTTTTTTCTCTCTCCAATGTGTCAAAAATAACAAATTTATCTTTGCATTCAAAGATCTATTTCTCCCGTTCCGCTGCTTGTTATAAATCCTTTCTAACTAAAAGTCCGGGACTTTTATTCTAAATTTGCTCGAAAGAAAAGGTAAACATTGGCAAAATCAAATCTCTCCTCCTATATCTCGGTGCACGTGCCCACGTGCATCTACATCGTGAGAAAAGACGACGCGGGGGAGCATAGAATTCGTTAAGCAATTTGCGGTTCGCGTCCTGTCTTTTTTTCCACCCAGGCGCGCCTTTAGCGTAAACATATTCCGCGAAGAGATCAACATCTTTGTCTCTCTGTGTATGTATGTGATAGGCGCGGGCGCGCGTATCACTTTTTCCTCTTCTTTATTTCTCCTACCGGCTGTGTCTCTCCCTCTTCTCCCCCAGACGCGCTGCGCGCGTCTTTGTTTCTTATTACGTGCCTGGTTTCTGGTATTTGGATTCCACCCACGATTGAATTTCTCAGGACGTTAATTTAAGAAACGACACAGCGCATAAGATGATTACATTTTTTAAAACCGCGAAACAAATAGAAATCTCTCTTTCTGTTTCTTTTTTCTCCTCGAGGAAAATTATTGCGAAATGAAATGTCCCACGTCTTTCAAATCTCGCGACTGGAAAAACTCGTTCTATTTAGCCTTGCTAAATGCACGGCCATTTGTTTCCGAATTTTATTTCGCCCGCGAATTGGGCGATTTCGACTTCGCGACAATCACGAGAACCGGATGGTCTTATTGTTAATTAACTGCACGATGAGAATGCGGATCTATATGACCGCGAAAATATACGATCGATATGCGACATACGATCGAAGAGGTATACAACGGAAAAGGGGGATGGTGGGGGGGGGCGATCCGGTTGGAAAGAGAAAGAGAGAGATTAGATGCTGATTAAAATTCACGGCGTGTCCGGGCGGCATAATTTGATTTTGTAGGCGTCCGCACGCGGATCGAGTTACGCGAATCGAGGAGGACTCGCGCGCGTATCCTTTTCTTTTTTTTCTGCTCTTTCTCTCTCTCTCTCTCTCTCGAATCTTGCGCTCGAGAAAGAAAGGTGTGGAGCTGCCTCCTTCCCCTCCTTTAATTCGGCGCGACCGGATAACAGACTTGTGACGACTATTAAAATTGAAACGCGCTCATTATCAATTCGTCATGCTAATCGAGCATGGCGGTGACGGACTCACGGATTCCGTGAGGATCGAATTACGCACGGCGCGGATCCGATTATTTTCGTTCGATTAGACACGAGATTGTTACGGTGGCATTTTCTCGCGAAACGACAATCTCAAAGTCTCACCTACTCAGTTTGCACGGCTCGTAAATCGCGCGTATATAACTCTGTGCGACACATTCTCTTATCTGGAATGTGTCTTACATCGCGAGAAATCATCATGTTCACAATTAAATATATACATATAATAAAATATTTATTGTGAGATAATGTCGCTATAGTTTTCATCTTGAATCTTTTCAATTTCTTTTGATATGAAAATATAGAAGAAGAAAAAGGTATCATAATACGAGAAAATTAATAATTCATTTCTTAAACCAACATGCTTTTATTTCTTATTAATTAAATGCCGCATTTTATCAGAGTTGATATAAACTTGGTTCACTTAATCGGATCAAGAGAAGTTTATAGTTTGTATATTCGTTGCTCGTTTATATTATGCTAAACAAAATGTATAAAATGATATAATTTATTATTAAATTAATTAACTACTTACCTAAAAAAAATTAATTTTAATTACACAATTTGTGCGTATAAAACAGCGTATAACAAACATTATATATTACTAATAAAATAATTAATAAAGAAATTTTCTCTCTCAGGGATTTTACAACGATTCTCCGAGTAATTTTTCTCGCTACTGAAAACAGGCTTGATCAATTGATTATTCACGTTTGTCAATCGTATCTCGTGAGATTTGTCGTGTGATTCCGGATCGTTTTGGATTAGCGGGTGGTCCAGCGTGTCGGTCGGAGGTGAGGTGGTGATGCGGCAGCCCCCCCCCTCCCCCTATTCTCTCCCCCCATTCTCCATCCATTCGTCTGAGACTGGGATCGGGCCGCATTAAGAGTCGGACAGCATTAAAACGTTGTTTAGCAGGCTATTTTGAATTTTAATTCCCGCGGCTCCGGCAACGTAACCGAGGTGTGGAATAGATTAGTTTTCGCTCACACATGACTGTCAGCTACTTGCCGCGGGGCCCCGACTGATTGACCGACTGGATCGCAAAACGACAGATAGATAACTCTCCCCTTCTTTTCTTCAACACACCTACATATGCTTTCCTCTTCCGTTTCTCTCTCCCGTTTCATTCGTTTTTATCTTTTTTTTTTAATTCTGCATTATTTTATCCTCTTTCTTCTAACGATTTTTTATTTCAATCTTTATTAATAAGTTTTTGTGTTGCTTTTATGAGAAATTTTAACAAATTAAATGGTATACAAATTTATATAATGATTGAATCGAATATTCACAGTTGACAATTGTACTGTTTTTATTGTGCAATAAAAATATGATAAGAATATAAAATTTTAAATGATTTAAGAGATATATTTATTATAATTTTTATATAATATTATTTTTATATAAAAAAAAAAACAAAAATATATATCACACATTAAAAATCAATTTTGACATTTGTGGCTTATATTTGACTATTATATTTTAATTCTATTTGTTAGAGTTTACCACATTAAATGTAAATATTTTGCGTTATATGTAGATCCTCTTAATTAGCTTATGTTCATCATTAATGCGATCTCTTGCCGCGATTCGGTCAGTCGACAATTTCCCGATTACTCGCAGGAGAAGGAAACGGCAGTGACGAGCGACGGAAACGACGGAGGATCAGATTCGCTCGATGAAGACGCTGCACGAGAGTTGCTCGAGAAAGGGAAGAAGAGAACCGCGGTTCAAGGTCGCTCGTCTGGAATTCAAGTTCGGCTCTCTCGTTGTTAGCTCGCGCGGTAAAAAGAAGAGGGATGATCGATGGTGAGAATCGACCGGGCTAGTCACTGTGGCTTCGTACAGGAGAAGACATCACGTTGCGGAGGAGGTGCCGGGACTCTACATTCGGCGCCTAACGCTCGAGGATCCGAGGAGGAGGGAACCGTCCGGTTCAAGGTCGCAGTCCCCGGCGCGCCATATCTGTCATCCGCGTAGCAGCGGCTACGCGCGTTCGACACGAGGATCCTCGAGGTATCGAGAAAGGCGGATTCGATATACATATATATAACATTTTTATAAAAATTCGAGATGTCCCGCACCAAACAAACTTAATTGTAGCACGATGATTGACAAGTCTTTCCTCTTTGTTCTTCTCTCCTCCTGCGAGAACTCCTTATAATACGAACTGGCAATTATAGGCGATCAAGAAACTGGTTTCTGAGGAATTTCTGTAGGATCTATATTCTATATTTGGAACATATTTTAACACATTGTTCGCTTCATCGCTATTTACGCGATAGGATAATTCTTTGTTTTTTTTTTTTTTGGTCTTAATTGCTCGTTGTATTTTTCTAGGAAGAAAGTTTTCTAGGAGAGAAATCGTGTCTCTCTCTCTCTCTTTTAAATTTATATTCTATCGCTTCTGTCAATATATATTTTCTTATCGTGTGGCTCGAGCAAGTGAAACAAACTTAGTCGGGATATAAACCTCGGGAGGGTTAACCGATCATCCCGATCTGCTTATTGAATGATTAACATCATACCGCGTATGTATTAACATGTTTGCGCTAAAAAGACGAGCATCATTGCGTGGGTCACCTCTAGCGTCGTTCGGAGGACGCCTCTCGCTCTATATAGGACCCCGTAATTAAACGTACTAAAATTTAACGGTCGTACGCAGACGATCGTCTCGCTGCGACTTAATAAAAGACTTACGGGGCCGAACCTCGGCACGGTAACGTTATTAAAGCGGCTCGCGCATTAAAATACGAGCAACATCGGTACGTCATTATCATCGACATTTGATCTCACACTCTCCCTCTATCGTTCTTCATGTTTCTTTTTTTTTTTTCTCCTATAAACTTTAAGGCCACCTGACCTCCCGATATATCCGGGCGAGGTTACCGAGTTTATATACATATATCGCAACTTTAGAACGTGCTCTCGTTTCCCGTCAAGCGGCCGAATCTTTCCACCTTTTCACTTGAATTCTCTTTGATCCGCGTGTCTTCTCCCCTTCTTTACCTGGAAATCGTTACGTGCACGTAACGACTTTCAGAGGCTGCGCCTCTTTGCTTTCTTTCGGCAATTACATCTATTGGGCGATCGAATAATCCGAGGAGCAGCCTGTGAAGTGTCAAGTGTTTTGGATTCTTGCCGCGTTTGCTAAAAGAAATAGGAATACGAGATAATATGCTTTTGATCGTAAATCTCAATAAAATAGACATTACGTAAATTAAATGTTTATAAATTTTACACGCATTATTTATGCTTAGTATTATTTTTACTTTTTTAAGAAGTCGACATCATAGTTTTTTTTTTTTTTTGCATCAATTCTTTGTTTTATCATTATTATTTCGAATATTATGCGTTACTCTTCATTCATTGCGTTTTCTTATTTCCGTTTATCATTCTAGCATTCGCGTTTTGACTTGATTTTAATTTATCCCGAATGTAATCTCGTAAACATGCAACTAAATTATACTTTCATTGTAGATTTTATTTATAATCGCAATATTTATCTTTCCCGAAGGAATGCAAATGCACAGTGTGGACTGATAAATTTACCGAATCATCTCCCGTCATGATTATTTCCAAGAGTGTGTCCAAGGTATTATTTTTCCCCTCGAGTTCTCTCTCCTCCCCGTGCGTTCTTCGTTCTCCAGCGCGAGCGCTCGCCTTTTTGCTCTCGCTATATTTTTTCATCCCCTCTTCTCGTTCAGCTTGCGGTTCAAGGTCGTAATCTTCTCGAGACCTCCTTTCTTTCAACCAGTTCTCCGCTTTGCCTCCCTTTTAATCTTTTTCTTCGGCCTGTTCCTGCGCCTTCGTTTTCGAAGTTCAAGGCCTTCCTTCTCTTCTTGAATATGTTCTCCCGACACTTCTTTCTCGTGTACTCCAGTATATTTTTCGTCAATCTTTTATCCCTTTTCTCTTTGCGTTTTCCATCACATGTTTTATTTTTCTCCAAATCTTATCTTACGTATTCTTTCGTTGTTTTTCTTTTTCTTTTTTGTTTTCAGGTTGTACTTACTGTCAAACTTGCTTGCTTTCCGATTCGAGAACTTTATTCCAATTCGCTCTTATCAGATTTTTTTTTATTTTCTCACCCCTTTTTCTTTTCTTTGTCATTTTTTATTTTTGATAGTATTTACATTCTCTCTTAAATATTTTTTCTTTGAATCTCATTATTTTAATATATTTTAATATGTCGCTTTTTTTGTCATGCTAGTTTTTTCTTTTCTTTCTGTTTTTGAATGTGATAACTGATCTTCTTTTCGTATATCACTTTCGTTTATTCTTTTCATCGATATCTGCCTCTCTCCTCGCCGTCTCTTTCGTTTTCCTCCTTCCTATCGGCGTTTCCTCTTTGAAGCGTGGTGCCCTCCAGGGCCCCGCAATCACATCTAGTTATCCAGTTGTCTGAAGTTGAAAAAGGCAAATACTCTTTCCCATTGTCATTATGAGCCCTTTCCGCGCCGTTCACGTATCATTATGGTAATCATTATGGCGAACAATCATTGCAAAATGAACGAGACGAAAAATGTTGCTAACTTTGTCACGACATGAATCTGTGGCTTGAAAGATACGTCGTTACGTATATTTATTTCTTCGCGAATATATTTGATTATACATATACTTTGCCATATGTTCTCTCCTTTCGAAACTTTACAATCTCGAAATTTACAACACTTCTGATTTTTCAAATTTGCATAAAAAAATATTTCTTAGATAGAAAGTACATTTATATTTTAAAAAAAGTCGTGGTATAATATAATTATTATTTAATTATATACACGTTTTTATAATTTTTATTTAAATCATGTCATCCACTTTTTTGATCGTTTGACGTGTATATATCTAGCTATAGATCGTGGCTGGAAAGGATCCGGAAGGAGAGTCCGGCTTTCTTAACAATAGTATCCTTGGAGCTTCCGGAATCGCCGATTCCCTTGATAGAGTCTCAAGCGAACGCGCGTTGGAGACGTAATGGTTCTGATGAAGTCACAAGCGACAAGGATGATATCTTGGATGAGTTTCTGGAGAAGGTTACGGAGGCCGGGAAGGATAGGGGGAAGGAAAGTTACGCAGGAAGGAACAATGTGTTCCGGAGAAGTCGGCGGGATAACAGGAAGCAGGATGAATCTCTGGAATGTACGAAAACGCTAGCCACCCTCGAGGAATGCACGAGAAACATTATTGAAGGTTTGATTATATCTATGTACATATATGTGTATATATATATATATATATATTTTTTATGATAAAAGGAAATGAACGCGCATGTGAAAATAGCCGGAGAATTATTTTGATAACGCTGCCTCCGAATTAATTGGATTCAATTATCTGTGAAACTGATCGTGTTAAGATTGTAAATATGTTGTCGCAAAAAACTGTAGAAAGTGTATATCTTCGTATTTAATGACTCTACATTTAATTATCAATTATTCTTCGAACTAATTTATCGATGACGAGATATTATCTTTAAAAATCCATCTCTACTCGACTCGTTCTAAACAAAGCACCTTTCCATCAAGTATCTCACTCGTTCTTTCTAAAGATGAATTCTATTCGGTGAAGAGGTCTCAAGATCGGATTTCAAGGGCGAGGAATCATGGCAAACGGACCTTGAAATCGCTCGTCGGTATCTTTCTCGCGATTCCTCTCGTGACGTTTTATCGAAATTTTTCCGCCGGCCGGCTTCTCGGCTCGAAGAAGAGCTCAAGCACAGATCACGAAATTCTCGAATGGCAATATCGAATTTCAGGACCGGGCCGCGAGGAATCGAGTCGGCGGGACGTCGGGGATTGCATATGTTCCGAGATACCGAGAAATTTCGAAATCGGCAGAGAGGAGGTCACGCGCACCACGAGTCCGGAAGTGACTCACACGATTCGGATCGCGATGAAGTGCCATCGTGGCCAGTCGGTGCACGAAGGAGACGACGACGAAAGTCCCGAAGAGACGGATGAGCGGCGAACGGAAGAGGAGATGGAGGAGGCAAGAGGAGAGAAGACGAGGAATGACCGAAAGGGTTCTCAAGGTCCGTCAAAGGCGAGGAAGGAGCCGGTGAAGCAGGACGTTTCTCGCTGCACCGTCGCCGCAGGTGCGAACGCGGCGTTGGACTTCACGCTAAATTGCAATAGCGTGCGATTGACTTTTCGTGATACGAGCCTGAAGGCAGCGACGCGAGGCGAGAGGTAAGAATGACCGGAAACGGTCCAGAGTCAGAGTTCGAACCGCGTGGGTTTCCTCTTGAAAGTGGGTTTTGCTGCCAACTATTAGCAATTATCTCCCTATATGTTTTTTTTTCTTTTTTTTGTTTTTCTCTTTTCGTTTTTCACTTTCTTTCTGCCTGAAAAATTTTTTTATACATTCAATAATAAATTCATCTCTTTTAAAAGCAAAATAGAATAAATAAGATGCCTCAAAAATTATTTTCCAATTAAATTTCGATGTAAATTTGCTGAGTTTTAAATTAGAATCGAATAATATAAAAATAAAGGTCGCGCGTGCATAGCAGAATAAATTATTAGTTTCACATTAATCGCCATAATTCCTTGAATCGAGAGTTTTTTCAATAAACTTAATGCGTGAGAACGAATTTTGATGGATAGCTCGAGTGTCGAATTAACGACAGGATCGGCACGATAATTTGCAAAAACAGGTAGATATTCATAATTCCAGGATTCATTTCAAATAAAAATTTCAAAAAACTGAAATAACATCGTGATAAAAAATATTTCTCCTATAGTTATCTGCAGTTTGAGATTTTTAGAGTTTTCTGTTTATTTGCTTGTTTTACGAGATGAATTATTAAATGTATGAAAAAAATATAGATTATTATATCATGCAAATTTATGCGAGCAAATATTGGTTTTATATGTAGGATATATTTTTACGTATTTAAATTTTTTAATTATGAAATTATTTAAGCTCGAAATAATAGATAGACAATTAAAAATCTTATATAAATTCTGAGAATATTTAGGAATTAAAATTTATTATTGTCAAATTGTATATAATTTTGAATACAGACTTTTTAAACATAATCGTGTAAAGGAATAACACGATTTTAGCGTCAAATATCTCTTAGGGATCTCTGATTCTCCAAAATCAGGTAAACGCGACTTATATGAACCGCTCCTCTTGCCGACAACGGTTTCGTTTAATGCGATCGGTGCAAAACGGGATCTCAGTGACCGAATCACCGAGATTCTCGGGGCGAGGAGGGTTTCTAAATTTGCTCTCGAAACATCTCTGGCAAAAAGCCGGCCGCTTCTTTCCCGAAAAGAGAACCGCGCCGAAAGCGAAGAGAGAGGAGAGACCGAGCTCGCGCCGGTCGGCGAAATCGTTCGGTGGAATCTCGCCGGCAATAAATCGCAATCGCCGCGATTCGATTTCTGCGAACACGCGCTAGAAGAGCGCGGGAGATACGTCGAGGCGGCCTATTAATTAGCTCGTCTAATAAATCGCGACCGGGCCCGAGACAGGAGGGGAGAGACAGAGGAGCGAGACGCTATCGCTCTCTCCTCTGCAACCCCGTCTTAGTCCTCGTTCTCTCGATCACTCGGAAGGTAAGAAGAAGCGGCGAGGAGGATATAGAGAGAACAGATGGAATGAGGAGAGAAAGAAGAAATAGAGGGGAAAGAGGAGAGAGAGAGAGATAGTATGCCGATCGCAAGAAGGGAGCGCGAAGAGGAGGAAGAGCGGAGAGACGAAAAAGAGAGACCGTCGAGTACACGAGTTTTCGTGGTGGACCAGCGCGAGATGAGAATCGCGCGCGTCTAGGCCGGGGTCCGTGCAAGAGTTGGGCCCCGAACCGGGTGAGAGAAGTTGGCCGCGTCCCCCCTTCATCTCTCTGTTTCGTCCTCCTCCGCGTCTTCCTCCCACTCTCGCAGGGCAACAGCATCGCGTTTTTATTTTGTCTGTACTGCTCTCCCTCTCCTTCTCTCTCTCTCTCTCTCTCTCTCTCTGTCTTTCGTAGGGCGAAAATGGTTCATGGCCGTTCTCGGAGCGCCGATTTCGCCGCGAATCCTGCGCGGAGGATCGACCTCTAACTCCTTTATCCCTGCGCCCGTGCCTGGCCTGTGTCCCGGCTTGGCGCGGGGTCTGGTCCTGCCGCTTTATTCGCCACGCTACTTCGCTCCGGCTGCGAAGTCTCGCAGTCGCGTCGCGGTTTTTCATCGCGGTATTACCGTCTCCCTTCTTTATGCACGCGATCGCATCGTTCGCCTTTTTTAACGCGCCGTAATGGAATTTCTGTTTTCTGCCGGCTAGATTATAGCAGTCGCGTCTCCTCTCTCTCTCTCCGATGTTTCCTTTTTTTTTCTCTCTTTCTCTATCTCTTTCTCCCTCTTGCAGTCGCTCGTCGAAGTTTCGTTACTTTATAATGGACGGTATTGTGTGTATTCGGCGATATATTGGCCGAACAATATGCGGCTGCCGTTTATCACGCGAAAAGTCGTAAATCAATTTTCGAAACATAATAAACAAGTAATGAGCGGGAATATATTCTTGCGAAACACGAGCATTTCTTTAAATGAACGATTCTCGTATAAATTATCAGCCGAGAGAGATCAGTACGACTTAAAATAGTTTCGAAATTAATGACTCGTATAAGTTATCAGCGAAGAGATCATTGTCTCTTGCGAACGGGATAAAAAAGTCTCGCAACATCTATATGTAAATTACTCTGTCGAGGTATATTCTTTTTTTTTTTTGCAACATGTGTATTCTTTGTAAGTTATATATCATTTTAATCTCTTTGCGTTATTTCTTTCTTTTATATTATTACTTGACATTTTTTTATATTCGAACGGCATTTTTTCTGGCTCCGAGATTGACTTATTGTGAGAAAATGCTCATGTTAATTTTAGGTAGAGCGTCTTCTTTCTTTCTGCGAAAAGAATCCTCTCTCGTTTAAAAGTCACGTATCTCTTCTAGTCTTCTTAGAATACGCATTTTCCGCAGTTATATCATAACTGACCTAAAGAGGAGCTCATTAACTCTGCGATTATCGCCTAATTAAACGGCGCGTTGGATGAGCCAGGAGACGCGACGATCGATATTTCTTCCGTAAATAACCATCCTTTGCGTGCGTGTATCATCGTGAAGGGAGAGTCAAGAAAGACGGAGGGACCCGCCGCGTGAAACAACGCGAGCGCGCGTAAGTTTCTAATCGCAAAGAGTCCTTTTTCCCCTTAGATCAAATTACCATAAATAATGATCCCTTTGCAATATTTATAGCGACCGCGTACCCTACGAACGCCTTTATGACCGGCCATCCTCTGCCATTCTTCTGCCCCCTTTCCCTCTCCCCCTCGTCATTTCTTCGACTTTCTCTTGTCTCATTTTAACTTTTCACCCCGCCGCGGTGTCCTGCTCCTTTCATCCTCCGGCTCTCGCTCGATCGAGTCAAGTTTTCCGCCGCCTTTCTTCTTTCGCCTATTTCTCGTCCTCTGTCCTCTCTCTCTCCGCCTCTTTCTTTCGCCATCCTCGCCATCGATTAACGTGTTTACTCCGATCTCGGCAGGGGGATGCAAAAACGCGCGAACAACCGCGCCGCCGACCGCAATCGACGTTCGCGGAAGATCGCAGAATCGGAAAACAAAGGGGACTTTGTGCTTCGTTGATGAGACTGAGATGTTCCCCCCTCTCTCTCTCTTCCTCACCGCGTTTTTCTTCCTTTCTGTCGGATATAACGAAGCGAGAGGAGGAGGTGAGACGAGGAGAAGTGGCAGATAGGGAATTAGTATGTCGATTGTGCGCGCTAGACGAGAGGGAAAAGGGATTTTGCTTGTTTCGTGCTATCTCTCCCTCCAAAAAGCAATTTTTATTAATTTCTCACAATTTTATAAGTAAATATAATATAATAAATATCAAATTTTTGGAGAGATACTATAAATGATTTCAGAGATTTTATTGATGCTTGTGATCTTGAAAATTGATCTTAAGAGCGAATCATATAAGTTCGCTATTAATGCATGCTACTTGAACGCGAGAGTTCGAAGATATTGGATAGATTCTTCCTTTAAATGGATTTCTCACTTGAGGATCCCGGCCGAGAATGATAAGGTCTCGTTTAGCTCGGTTAATTCTGTTGATAATTCTCGATTAATTTCGTCAATTCTTTGAATCGATTATTGTGTGCTGTGTGAACAAACATTTATTATTTTTTTAAATATTTTTAATATTTATATCGAGCTTTGACATATTTTATTTTTAAGACAATACAATATGCTTATTTTCACAATAGAACGAATCTAATTAATTATATAATCAATTTATGTACTCCTTTAAATAGATTATATCCAACGGAAACAGAATAAATTAGTGAACTCTGCAAGATATATATAAATTAAGCATACAAACGAATTTTATTAACAGACGACAAAGTAACGAAGGAAATGGTACTTCAAAATGTTTATCGCGTTGAAAAATCTAGCAGAAGGTGATTGGAGGGAAGGAGGGAGAAGAGAGAAGAATTGGGAAGAGAGAAAAGAAGTAGTAGATACATCCTTGATGAGCGATCGTTATCACGATGAAAATGCAGTCTCGAATCGATTCGTGGCAGTCGATTCCTCTTGGCTCCTTTTATTAGACTGCCAATTTCGTGGCGTCTTTCACGGAATTCTCTCTTCTTTCTTTCCTTTTTTATTTTTTTGATTCTTCCCGATACGAAATCCCGCTGACTCGAGAAAGAGAGAACATACCGACAAGAATTCCTCCTCTAATCTCGAAGTGCCCTCGCGACGCTTATCTCGAAACGACGTGACGTCACGCACGGCGGCGCATATGTTTAGCTCGTAAGAAGAATAATTCGATTATACCGGCGCCGGCCACGCTCCTTTCACAGTGGTTCCCTTGTTTTATCCGAATTTTTTTTCTCCCGCTCGCAGTTTTTTCGCTTTGTTTCCGGCGTCGACGCCTTTTCTTTCTCGCGCCATCACATTAATCTTCGCCTCGGCTACGCAGCAGACGCGAAGTAATTATTCCCAATTAAATCTCACGCGCTCTCTCAATCATCGACATTGATTTTGCATTCAAGCTTTGTAGCAAAATTTTCGGAAATTAATTTTCCTTTTTACCAAAAATAAAATATAATCGTTCAAAGTTATTGGTAACACGTGTAATTGATCGAAACGAAATGTAAAATCCTTCTGTCCATTTTCGATCGCGATTAAGTAAATATGTTTTTCTTTTTCGATTTTTCGTTTCATTTATTTCAATCGATCTGCTCGGAAGCATTTCCACGATTCCGCTATATATGCTGCCTTGCGACGGAGAAGTCGCGAGCAAAGAGGAAGGAGAATTTCAATTTCCCCATCACTAACCTCGCTTTTCCATCAATCTCCAGAATCGCGCTAGCCGAGTGGAAAACGAACCCGATGATTTCCCGCCTACGAAGGTGGATTCGGCGTTTCGTCGAAACTTCAAAGGGCTATTATATATCGATGCAATATTTTTGATGCTGATGGGTGTCATTGTAATATTATACAATATCCATCTATTCATCTTTATAGAGTGACAAATATTTATACACGCGATTATTAATTATGCAAAAAGCCTCAATATTTTTCCCTTTGTTTATTTTCGATTGCTGATTGTGTTTGAATATTGCCGAAATTATTCGAAACTCATTCTGCGAAATCTACGAGATAATTTTATTATAATATTAGATCGTAATACAATTTGACAGCAGATTTACATGATCAGATGAAGACGGCGTCGTATGTATCTTGCGTACCTCTGGCAATTTTCTGTCATTCCGATGAATTTTCTTCTTCAAGATAGAGGCCGGGTTAATGAGAATATAATTTTAGATGTGCGTGGTCTCACTCGTTCCAAGAGACGACGTCCCCGCCATTTCGCGTTCCACGTCTTCTTCATCTCTTTCTGCCCATTCCCTCTGCGTTGTATCCGGTCTTTCCTTCCGACAATTATTCTCGTCTCGACGTCGCACGGAATTATTATCGTTCGTAACCTATTGGATGAGAAGTCAGACAGAGAGAGAGAGAGAGAGAGAGAGAGAGAGAGAGAGAGAGAGAGAGACAGAGGGAAGGAAATATTCTTCCGAAATCCTATTCCCATTTTTATGAATCCCTCAATAAACATTATTTAATATACGTGCTCTATTAACGCATGATTTATTCTGAATTCTGATAATTTTGAAGGCTAATTTCCTGAATATGCAAAATCAATAGGTGCAAAAAAAAAAAAACGTAAAAAGTCGGGAATTTATTTTTTATAAAACATAAACATAATATAAATAAAATATAAAAATATATAATATTTGTATATAGAGAGTATTTTATATAAGGAACATGATAAAAAAATATGTAATTGGATTGTAATTTTTTTTCTTGTAACATTCTATATATTTTGCAAGAGAGATAAATTTTATTATAAGAAATATTTTATATATATAAATAATAAGCATATTTACAAAAAAAAATTATCTCTGTATGCAAGTTATTTAATTCGTAACGATTGTCAAATCTTTTTTGAAATAAACTTTTTTGAACGCTTGAAATACCAATTGTTCGCGTGTTTTGGCATCAATCAAATTTCTGCGTCCGCGTCAATTGGCATGCAATTCGAGAATGACGTTGGCCGATTATTAAATCGTGCATCACGGTCCGCACAATGCGGCCCGGCACCGACCGCACAGGAAGGCTTCTATCACCGTTGATTTAGATTCATTAGGAATTTTATTATTAATTTCGCTAATTGCCGGGTTTGCCGAATTAATTGGGCGCGTCTGGTAACCACGCGCGTCTCGCGCCAATGTTACGTTCTTAAGGATCGATGTGAAAAATAACGATATGAAAAAATTCACAGAGCATGAATAGAACAACAAAGAATTGATGAATAACAGAATTACAATTAATAAATAATAAATGAACGGTACATGAACGTGCGATAAATGTAGAAAGTAAAAGGAAAAGATATATTTTGTAGGCATATATATTGTGACATGAAACACGTGATTATTAAGATAATTTATTATTAATTACAATTAATATATACATATTACAATTAATTAATACATGATTATTAAAATAAAAATATAAGATATAAAGATTAAATATAAATTTAATATTATAGGACATAAAAATACAGGATATGCATGTGTTTGTCTTTCTAAAATTAGTACTAGACGAATTTGATTAAAATTAAAATTAATATTAATATTAAATTAAAATTAATTGACATTGGTCTGACTAAGCATGAAAAGTAATTTTAACTTTTAATTTTACTATCAAAGATTGAACAGTCATAAAAAAGTATAAAATCTCTTATCGAGTAAGAAAGATTATTTATTGAAAATGTCGACAATCGTATCTATCACTTTGCTGTCGCTAAAAACAAGGGTGACAGTTAGGAAATAAATCTTATAGAATGCTAAACGGCTAGCAACCCCTTAACTAATCTTGCGGAAATGTTACGGGAAGAAGGCGGAAGTCAGGGACGCGGCACACCGGCGTGTAATTCGATTTGCGAATTGTGCGGCCGACGAAGATGATGCGTGGATATTCTCGATGAGCTCCCGACGCCTCAACAAGTTGTATACATATAATCTGACCCAGATCCCAGGGTCTAAGTGAGGTCTAACACGAGGGAGAAAAGGGGACCCAGGAAGAAGAGGAATATTGAGCGGGAGGGGGCGAAGAAGGAGGTCCGGAGGGTTTCTCAGGAGCAGACAAACAAAATATAACAGCGCGAGTTACAAGGAAAGATCCCGGCGAGATGAAGGGTCTCTCTCTCTCTCTCTTTCCTTCTCCTCTCCCTCTCGTTCTTCTTGTTCTCTGTCGCTCTCCTTCGCCTCTTCCTCTCTAGAAAGTTGGAGAGGCGGGAGGGAGGATGAACCCTCTTGAAGCATGAATGGATTACGAAGAGCCGTGTTCATTCATTCGCTCCTTGGCGGCCTAGAAACCCACAAAAAGTGTATCTCTCGGTCAGGACCATCACCATAGTCTATGGTCGCGGACTTTGGACGCCTTTCTTTCCCTTCTGAGCGGATCGCGCTCGCGTGCGCTGAGTCTATCGGATTTATTTCCGGATAATTGATGGACGAGAAATAAGGATTAATTCTTTCTTAAAGATTTCTTTTGGGCTTATAACAAAATTTGTGACCCGTTACCGTAACCGAGTGGGATATGTCAATTTAAGGGAAACTAAAGATTACTTGAAAAACAGAGATAATATAATTAAAAACATGATTTTGAAAAGTGACATTAAAATACATTTCTATGATGATAAATTGTCATGCTGAATCCACGTTTAGTTAGACTTGTACGTACACGAAACACAAAATCATATATTTACATGCGATATTAATTTATCGAAAAGACCATAGGCACATTTATAATATGAACACGGCGAAGTGACACTGTGAACATTATTACAACAACGAATAGAAAGCGGAAGACGAGCACGAGCGCGAGATCTCTCGTTTGATCTTTCTCAAAGTTTCGGATCCCTCGAACGAGAGAAACAGAGACGAGGGTCTATTTAATGGAGATGGAAAAAGGGAGAACAAGACGCCGAATTCGCGGAGAGTCGTAGCTTTTTGCTCGTCTGAGATGTCGCCGCCAAATGTGCGAAACGATGTTCTCTTTTCTTCTCTTCCGCCTAATTAAAAACGACAGTGACCTACTTATGCCACCTATGCCGCAGATTTTTTTGCTTATTTTTAGTCAAAGCGAGTCGAAACGCTTGTTGAAAGATCGTTGCATGTAAGTAACAATCGCAATGAACGATCAAATTTATCGATTTCTTAATCAGATTTTTAAATTACATGTTAAATTTGCAACTTTGAAAAATTTTAATTAATTTAATTCATTCCACTTAACTTCACTCATTGCAATTTTAAATTGAAAACAAAATTCCCCAATACTGTACAAAAGAAAACTTAAAGATTGCCGAAAAAAATAGAAATCTCGCCAAAAAAAATTATGTATGAAACCAATTATGTATCCCTAAAGGGTTAAATACGTCGACTGACCGATGCCGGTTACATTGACCCTGAAAGTAGCGAAGAGAAGCGTGGTGAAGGAACACTTTTGCGAATCATAGAGATCTCTCTTGTGATTTCTTTCCACAGTGAAAACGATGTAGATATTCTTACGTACACATCCCGCGGGAGATAATTATTATCGGCTGGAAATAGCGAAAGAAAGAGAGAGAGAGAGAGAGAGAGAGAGGACCCCACAGCGCCCGGGATCTCGGCTGACTTATTATTTCTTAGTGATTTTCTGAATTGCACGGGGCACGAACGCGCGAGCCGATGTCTTCGTGACGTAAACGAGATAATGGGCCCAACTCGCGTACCCACGATGTAGACATAATGACGACAGTCTTAGGATTATAGTTTGTCCAGTAACTCGCGTCTCTCTTCCCTCGCCGATCTCTCAACGATCTCACCCCACGACCGGGTTAATTGACAATAATAAGAGACAAAACAGGAGTGGAAAAAGCGCGAGGATAATAACGGTGAATTCTCGTAGAGTGATATATACGATACGTAAATCACGATGCGGATTTGCGGCGTGGATTATAGAGGAAATGCATAACTGAAAGTCCAAAATGAAAATTTATGCTCGCAGATATTTGCCAGAGATTGTGCGCTTCATGCAGAATTATATTACAATTCTGGTAACATTTTAAATTCTTGAATAATTTTTTTAAAGCGAATATACTTTTTTATCTACTAAAAAATAGAACAGAAATACAATAAAAGGCAGACGAGATGAAAATAAAAACAAGACAGATTTAAAAAAATCTACAGCTGTTTAGATTGTGTAATCCGTCAAAGAAAGTTGAAAAAGAAAAAAAATTTTTGAATTTTAAGAGATCCTCAATGTAAGCTGATTTAGAGTAATAATAGCAACCTTATCGGATAAGCATACAGAATCCCTGTACCACTGGAGAGAATCCCTTTGTGACACGGAATCGTAACATTGTGACGATGTCGTTAACGCGCGGGTCCCAGAGTTCTCGGGCAACAAACGTCGGCGTCGCATTTGGAACGGTGGCGTTGGGGGGGGGGAGACGCACGAAGCTGGGAAAAAGATAAGTACCTGTCGGAGAGGAGCAGAGCTTTTCTCTTTGGTCCACCATTAGAGCAATTTGAACGTCTTCTCCGTTTCGGGGCGGCAAAAAAATGCCGGTGAGTCGTTGCGCTAGACTGAAGAATGATCGGAGAGGCGCCGAACCTGATTCGATTGCTCTTGCCATCTCTCTCTCTCTCTCTTTCTTTCCCCTCTCCTCCACTCCTCCTCCTGCTCGTCTCATCATCCTCAGGCTCTCTCGATCCACCGTTGTCGTGTCATCCCTCTCCCACTCGCAACGATCCGTCGTTTCTTCCTGCACCGACATTCGAAAATAGAAACCCATCCCCCGTCCCTCTCTCTCTCTCTCTCTCTCTCTCTCTCTCTCTTCATCACTCCAATGTCTCCCCCTGAACCTTCTTCTTTTTCTACGGTTCTTTTTTTTCTTCGGTGTTCAACTCGCTCCTCCAGGACGTTAGATTCACTCAGGGATTATGTTTCGTGCTATTATAGCTCTCGAGGAAAACACCCGCGCGTCCCCTCACCATCCTATGCTTCTAGTGTTCCTTCTGCGCTGTCGATGTTACTCCTCTTCTTCGGCTATCGATTTATTGATCTCCTTTCTTGAAGATCTCTTCGGCGCGAGATAAGACATCTAGCGTGTCCACAGCTCACTTTTACAAAGACGAAATATCCTCGTGAAGGGACATGAATATTTATTAAATGCGTTCCAATTAAATTTGTCTTAATAAAATTATAGAACAGATACATTAATATAAAAAGTATAAGGAGATCCAAGAACAATTTTTTTTCCAGATGAAAGCTAAAAACAATTGTGTTACAATCACACATATTGCAATATTCAATTAAACAAACAATGACAATTAGAATATTTTATTTATTTCTAAATATATTTAAAAAATATTGGACGAGTAGTTTTTGAAAAAAAAAATACATAAAAATCGAAGAATACTAAGAGACTTTACAGAAGAGCATTTCAAATGTTTTGTATCATTTTTCTTTTATATGTTCAACATCTTTCTTTAGAAATTTAGATGCACTCAAAACTCACTTTATACAGTTGAAAATATTCAGAAAATTTTCTACTTCTTTAAAAAAATTAAAAAATTGATATTCTTCAATCATTTTCAAATGCACTCGCTTGCTTACAAAAATAATTAGCTTGTCTTTTAATACAATAGTCTGTTTTATTTATCTTACCGCAAAAAAAAAACTAAATATTAATAGTCGCTTGCATATCTTTCTCAAATATCTAAATAAATTGCGTTTGTTGATAACACGGCGGGAATATACACGCGTTGCTCGCGCCGAAAGCGTTAATACGGTATCAAAATCCGCATACCTCGGAGCTTCGTGATCAGGGGAAACTGAGGAGCGAGGGGGGCACGAGTGCATTAATTTCGGAGATGTGCAACGGCACGGCGCAAAAAGGAAATCGCGAGGCGCGCCGCAGCGCGTCGGATCCTCTACGTGGGATCAGGTATATCCTTAGTACAGGAGCTATCCGTCTCGGTCTCTCCGCTGAATGTTAGAAGATATATTATGCTCTCTCGAAGAGGGTGGTAACACTTGTTTGATTCAATTCCAGGAACACGCACGAAGCCGACCGCTCAATTTTTCTTCCGCCCGGGCAAGTTGCGATGCTAACACTTATCACGTGGTCCGCGAATATGTGCACACACACACACACACACACACACACACACACATATATATATATATATATAATGCGTGTGTACGCATACGCTGTCATCAGCGCCTTACGAATCCGGAGTTGTAACCGAGGCTTGATGAGCGCGCATTTGAGAATCATCCGTGAGAATTCCCGCAATATAATGATCGTTTCACTCTGAAGAATAATCTACCGTAAAAAACTTAATCGCGTCAGATATGCAGAATTCATTTTAAATTTCGTTCGATTATGAGAAGCTGCGATGAGAGTTGAATCTCTTGAATTCTTCTTGGTGAAATAATCTTCAAACATGATTTTGTCCGCTTGATTTTTATCACAATTTGAAAAATTTTTTTTACTTTATGTAATTTCTCCAATGTTATTATTCTCTTTGAATTTTTCTTAAATATTCTTAATTAAAATTATTTAAAATCATTTGTATAAGCTTTTTTTCCGTATTTTACACTTTATATTTCTGTATATTTTGTATCATTATTATATATTTTTTACACTAACATAAATATTTTTCTTTTCCGTTTCTCGTAGAGTTATGTAAATCATTCACACACGAATAGTCCTTCTATTGTATTCATAAAACGAGGAGTACAACCTGAGGTAAACAAGATGTTGAAACTTTGATCGAAGAAACTATTTGCTACTCGGCAGCTTTGACGCGATGCGCACAGGTGGATGCAATAGGCCATCGAACCAACGATGCAACCTGTTGCAATAAAATTCCCCGTCTACCTGGCCGAGGGAGAGAAACGGGGGGTTAGATAAGGTAAGTGGCGGTCTCTCACCAGGGCGTTTGCTGTCGTTCATTTCATAATCAGAACGCTAGGCGAGGGCTACCTGCGGGATCCGTGCAGTAGACCAAAACCGATGAAATGCGGAAGGAATAGAAGACTGCACTTTGAATGTGGGAAAATTTTATTTAAGATATATTTTATTAGAAGTATTTTATTAGAAATGGCTCTTTATATCAAGTCATCTGAGTTCGTAGATTGTATTTTTACAGTGAAATTTTTTAGTCGAAAGTTATAATTTTCATTCGAATGATAAAGTGCGAAGGTAGCTTAATTATTTTAGCCGAGTTTCTGCAAACGGTTAACTATTTATTTTCCAAAAAAATTCTTTTAAATAATTTTTTATATAAAATTATTGATTAACGTTTTTTTTTTTATATATTAAATACGGACCGATATTCACTAATTCTCGCAAAGAAAGAAAGCATAGGAAAGAAGGGAAGATTTAGGGATGACAGACAAAGACGTGCGGACATCTATAAGAAAGTGAGGCAAAAGTTGTCGCGGTTTGAGGTCCGCACGCGCGTTAGTCCCGATTATGTGTTCCGAAAAAAGGACCTTTAGGAGAAAAGAACGAGGTAGGCAGGTAGGGGGAGGGGGAGGGGGTGTAAGGACCCCAGGAAGGAAAGAAAGCGGAACGTGGCGGTCGAAGGAAGGAAGGAAGCCCCCCGGCTTTAATTCCTGCTATTATTGAAATACGCGACCGCCACGTGCCGAGGGACGACGGGGTTCTTCTTCCTCTGCCCCCGTTCGATAACCCTCCCCCTTCCCTTCCTTAACCACGAACAACCGTCCCTTTCGGCGCATCTCACGCGAAAAAGTAAAATACAGCCGACGGATCGGACGTGAGACCTGCCGCAATACAGAAATTTGTGAGTCGATCGTACAAAGGGTAAGCTCGTATCTCACGTCTTATCACATTTCAAGAGGGGGATGTGGCGAGAGGAAAAGTAAAATAAGAATCGATAAGAGAATGAAATCAGAAGTTATTTATAATCAAATCGTTTATTCATGGAATGGGATTTCGGCCTTTGCTTTTTCTCTTATATTATTTGTTTTTCCCAAGCAAGAAAGACTATCCTAAATCCTAACAATAGAAAAGATAACATTTTATGAGAGTATCTTTTTTTTGCTTTATTTTTGGTATTTGAACGGATTTACGGAATAATTCCAATTTTTCTCTTTGTATTCTATCGATGGAAACCAATAATGATAACACAATATCTAATCAACGTAAATAGCGCTAAACAATAGATTAGATTTGATTTACAAAACGCATCTTTTACCAAAGTTAGAAGACACACTTGTTCCAAGTCACAAACAGTTAGGCCCGACAGATCAGCAAATATGAAGACAATTCGTATATCTTTATAAAGCGATTTACTTCGAGAGTATCTTACGTAAAAAAAATGCTGCTCTGCTAATTAAAAGATAACGCCTTTAATAGCTATAATAAAAAATATATTAATATTTATATGTAATTATATTAAATGATTTATATATATATATATATATATATATATATATATATCTTTCTTTATTAAATATATATTTAATATGCAAATATATTACATGCGTATCTTGCAAAAAAGTTTAATAAAAGTTTACAACGTCAAAACCACACTTTTGGATCAATAAACACGCACGATATCCTCGATATCGTCCGATTTCCGAAGGCAATAATTATAATTATAAATATATTAATAACAGTCTTTAGAGTCGCTCACTGACGGCTTGCGAAACCGTTAATGACAGCACTCGGCGGTCGGCCAAATGTTAAAGATGCAGATATCGTTTGTGTATGCGGGGCACGTTTTATATCTAAATCCTGCGTTCGCGCGGGACACGAACACACATACCGCGGGTTACAACAACGGGATGCAAACAAATTGGCGAGATCATGGCGATTGCGACGAAATTATATGTACCGATCGCCGACTTAAGTGCCCGTGTATGTACTCACTCTCCTATACGCCACATGCAAATGCGACAGATCGTATGCAGTAAAACCGGGTGGTGGTAGTGTGGCCCGGTGGCTCGTAATATTGCGGTTATTATCGCGGCGGTGTCGTCGTCGTCGTCGTCGTCTCTTTCTCTACAGGCTCGAAAGCCGTGAACTCACCTTGCGCAAACACCTGCGACGTCGATCGTTTCATATGTTATACGCGTGATTTATAATCGTGTCCTCCACCTCCTCCGAGCAGCAAATACTGCTCGGTAATGTTCTTTCATGAACGTCACCGCGTATGCATGTACGTGCGTGTAACTTCCGAAGTTAAGGGGACGTTAAAATCATTCGCGGAAATTAATACACGAGATAAGGGGAAAAGACCCCTCACATTACAGGTGATTGTTTTCAGTCGTTTCAGCGTAATTTCAATGTTTTTTAATTTACGTAATTAATGACAGCGAGAACTCAGGTGCGAGATGATGATTGATTATTTTGATTCGATTTTGCAATTAAAAACAGAGAGGGAAAATACAGATGAGCAATATTTAAAGTAGATAAAACGCGCTTAATTTTATTGATTATATAATAATTGATAATCTCTTAATCCGAATAAGATGATAATTCTTTAAATATATATATCTGTCAAATGCATTTTTTTCTCTCTCTTTCTTTTTTTTTCTGCGAAAGATGTAAAATACAAGAAACAATTCTCTATCTCTTGAGAGAGAGAGAGAGAGAGAGAGAGAGAGGGGATGTTTAATTTACCTTTCGCGAATAATCTCATACAAGATCTCGGTGGATATTTTTGCGCGGCATCCTCTCCAGAGTTTTTATCCGCGTCGCTATTATTCCCGTAATTAAACATTATAAGCCAATTAATAATCGAATGCGAAACGCGCGCCAGAGCGTCTGGATGTAATTACAGAGGATGAATTATTCCACGTCGAACGAATTACTCGATGCATAATTCCCGGCGCGCTTCATAAATTCGATTAAAATCCGCCCGTAAAGCATCCAAGTACGTCCTTCGCGTGTTGGTGGTGCTGCTGCGTCTGGTGGATGTCGCGGCGCCTTCACGAACGGAGTGAAGGATGTTCTCTAGAATCGCTAGTTACAGAATAGAGCGTTTTAAGAGTGATGACCTACCCTCTTAACGGCGACCTACGCAATCTTCGAATGCATTTTAAGTTATCTCCGCAAGTAAGTAAGCAACAGTTAGTTTATCAACACAAATATAAGTATAAGTAAATGGTACGAAAAGGGTATTAAAAGAATTGGTATGGATCTCATAAATCAACTCATATCACTGTTTCAACAAGCTGCACTTTATCACAGCTTAGTGTACTTAATTAGTTTACTCGTCAAAAGATTATAATTTATGTATTTGTTAAGATATTCAGTTCTCTCTCTCTTTCTTCAGTTTTTATCAAGAGTTTTTGAGATTTAAAAATATTTTTCTTATGATTCTTTCTTTGGCAAATATATAAATTAAATAACAAACTATTTTTTTTTTTAACAATATTACATCACTATATGCTTTTAGATTTCTAAATCCGTTATATATTCTTTCAACCCCCCATTTTTATCAGGTTATCTATAGTCTTGAGTATATATCGCGCATCAATTATTGAGACCTCAATTTTTGTTTGCTTTTAACAAAAGACCAAAAATGTGAAACAATATTATTTATCGAAAAACTCTAATAAATATGAAACTGGAGCGTTTGACATCCTGCTTTCGTCCATCTTCAATACAATCATCTTGTGTCAGCTGAGATAGAAAGTGATGACTCGGGGAATGGGAAAGGAAGCGCGTTCTGTATAAATCCAACGGCTCCGGGAGTTGCAAGCTCGAGGCGCGCAAGTATTTGTCTCATTACGGGGGGAGGGATTCATTATAGCGGGAAAGGGGGAGATGTTACGTTGTCGTTTTCGTTGTCGTAACTCTTATGAATAATAACGGCGCCGACGCCGTAAACGGCACTTTATGATGTATCAGTTAATCTCTTTCTCTCTAGAGGGGCTCTCTCAAGCAGCGACCGCCGGTGCCCGCATATTTTATTCATGAACCGCGCGCGCGCGAAACACCGTGATTAGGCGAGATACCCGTGAAATCGGTTACTCGCCGTAATCCGGCGACGACATATTTATACTCCGAAAGATGAGAGAGTACGCATTCTCGTTTATTCGATCAATCTCTCCAGTGATTCTGCTCGAGTTTGATCGCGATTCTTGAACGAATGCGCTCGAGAACCTGTATGAATTTTCACGCGTCGAGCCTAACCGCGAATGGTTAGAATAAAAGCTGCATTGGAGAAGATAATTTGATTAAAAGAGCGAAGTATTTGAGGAGAGATTACAGTTAGTGCTTTTATTCATTAATATTTTGTCGTTTCTTTTGTATTCCCTTTGATTAAGACGACCGTTATATTATTATACAAGAGGTATTCTCAGATATAAGGAGAGGAGGCATTGAATAAAACATTACATTAAATCACGAACATCACAGAGAGATTGGGTAAATTATCGGAGCGTGTTCACGCGATTGAGATTCGTCGGTAATCGTACGATAAATCAGCGACCACCCAGCGTACACAGACGTCTCCTGTTATGCTCGAGGATAATAATTTGAAACAATGTCCTTCTAATTGGCGGCTGAGTATTGACGTGCTGCCGATAATTAATATTCCTAACGAAATGAATGGCGAGGGTGAGAGGGGAAGGGGATGGAGGATGGAGAAGCCACCGGAATCGTCTAATTGTTGCTGCGCCATGTAAAATGAATACTTGCGAGCCTGGAGAACTGGATGTGGATAAGGTAAATATCCTCCCGGCGTCCTGCTATCATTATTGCCGGCCAGTACTGTTATTATCTTCACGATAACATGTAATGAATGAGAGAAAACGACCGTGCCATTATCGATAATTTCCTCTCTCTCTCTCTCTCTCTCTCTCTCTCTCTCTCTATATATATATATATATATATATATATATATATATATATATATATATATCTCAGCTGCATCGTGTACCCTTAATGTCCTTGCTTAGGCGGTTTTCTAATATCGCTGCGAACTATATTCGCTCGCTCTCTTGGAGACTCGATCGCGTTTTAAAAAAATAAAATTATCTTTACTATAGCATTATGTCTTTGCAACATTCCCGTTAAGAGAATATATGTATATATATATATATATATATATATATATTATATATAAATAAAATAAGATTAATTAATTTAAAAATTGTAAAATAAAATCTTTATTTTACAATTTTTAAATTAATTAAATTAATGAAAGTATAATATATATATATATATATATATATATAAGAAAGAATATATAAGAAAATAGATTTTAATATTAAATCTGCAATTAAAAAAAGTTTTGAAATTCTGTCTCTTCCAAGATGAAATTTATATAAAAGAGATCTCTCAAAAGAAGAAAAGAAAAAAGATGAAAGGGTTACAAAGATAACGGGACGCAGTTTTTTTCTCACGCACTCCCTTGATTTGAAATCTCCTTATGTCTGCCGTATAACGGGTATCTCTCGGAAAATAGAGGAAACTGCATGTAGAGGAGAAGTCGACCAAGGGAACTTCGCGGCGTTCCAATGGAGTGAAACTCGAACTTGACGGAGGTGGCTCGATTTTTGTCGGTTGAAATCGTTCATTTCCCAGGGCGATCTGAGACGATTCGGTCCCCGTATCTAGTTACGCGGTCTTCAACAAGTTGGAACAATTCTCTCTTCCTCCCCCTTCCTCTCCACTCTGCTCCACTTTCCGAAATGAATATTTCCACTCACGGAGAAAGATCGCGAGCGCGATAAGAACATTACGTATTTTCTTTTTTTTTTTATTTTACGTCTAATCGTAATTAAATTTTTATCGAATTAAATAGAAATTTATTAATTTTTTTTTCTTATAAAAGTTTCCGTAATTATATACCTTAACATTTTTACATCACCTAATTCATGAAAATATTTTTTTCTTTTCTTGAAAATGTTTATTCTATATAATTATCTCTAATGTGTAACAAGAATATATCTTTTGATATAAAATATATGCATCGATCGGAACGTGAAAGTAAAACAAGATGTTAATCATAATGATAAAATGACCAAGCGTATAAATCGATTCGATCCCATATAGAAATTAATATTCGACACAAGCTCGGACGTTTTAACAACCGGAAATCGCAGTCATGTTCTCATCGTGCTTCCTCGATCTTTCTCCTTCGCTTTCTCCCTCTCACTTTCACACGGACGTCGTTTATGTCCGCTCATCTCTTTCTCTTCTTCTATCGTCTCGTTGTGATACGAAAAGTTGCGTAGCAGAGCAGTGAATCTCCAGCGCGTTTGTGCGGTTCGTCATTATAGACGGTGACTCAGAGAGCGAAACCAGTTTTCGTCGCGTCGTGCATCTTCTTTTTCTGCGCCACGCGGTGTATATGTGTGTGTGTATGTGACGTTATGTTTTAATACTTCAAAGTCAGAAATCTGAGGTATGAAAAATCTGTACGTGAAATTCGAGTCGATAATATCGAGAAAGTGAAAGAGAACATTTATCGTTATTTACATGACACATGGTAGCATTTTAAATTTTGTCATATGGAGCAGCCTAATGCCTAAATGACATAACTTTTTGAGAAACGTCATATATTTAAAAAGAATATATATAAAATATAATATATATTTAATTTATTCACACATACAAAAGAATACATTTTTAAATATATTGAAAAGACACTTAATGTTTTAGATTTGGAAAATAATTACATAAAAAGAGATTTATATGGGAATATTAAACAATATATAACATATTTAATATTATAAATACATATATACTTAAATATTTATTTAAATACATATTTTAATATTTATTTTAAGACTTTTTTATACAGGATGTAAAGAAAAGTTGGGATATAGAACTATATAAAACATTGTATGACTATTAAGACATGCTGAGACATTGATAGACATTCTAACAGCATATCCGGAAGCAAATTAAGATAAAGAGTCTTTTACGTTTACATCCGTAGACGTCCTTCAATCTTTAATTTATATCTTAATAAATACTTGCCGGAGAAAATGGTAAAGAATTATTCGATTCGGTTTGATTCATAGAATACGTTGTTAGAATAGCGTATCAATCTTTTGTTTGCATCCTATAAGTCACACACGTGTACATAGATTTTTTGAAATCCCACCACAGGATTTATTTGTGCCTATTGTTCACATAACAAATATTTTTTCATTCTTTATTTCCGGCCACAAAATCCTTATCCGTATTATATCGATATCAATAATAGTGTTAAGAAATATAATCTTTACTTAGCATTAAAATTTTCGAATCAAAGTATTAAGTATTAAAAATTAAGAGAACGCACAAAATGATAGTTTTTATTAAGAGAAAGTAACAGTTTCCACATATTTATAACACGCAGTCTTTGTATACATATCTGTTCCAATAAGTACAAAAGTATTTCGAGAAAGGCTATAAAAATATAAGAAAGTACATTTTTATCGTAAAGTATAGTTTTATTACACAAAACATAATAAATTGTAATTTATTGCTTCTTGTATTTGTATGCAAATATAAGAATATCTTTCATTGAAAAATATATACTTTTTTTATTTTTATGTCTTGTGTAAATCTTTTTCAAATAATTGTACATAAATAGAAATGCAACGTATATAACGCGGTACATCAAAGCATGATGGTACATGAAAAAATATTGTAAAAATGTGAAAGTCTAGTCTTTTGTTGTCTATCGAACAAAATGCATCTCGCCGTCTCAAAAAATATGTTTGATGAAAAAAGAAATGCAATTAAGACAATTTACGAAGAGTTTAGCAAAGAAAATCGGCTTGAACGATATAGACAATTTTAATCAAAATAATGAAAACCTCAATGAAAATCTCGCTGTCCTATGGGAAATAACTTCAAAGATAATGTTTAGCTATACCTTCATTATTAAAATAGCGGCTGATATGACTATAATCTTATTTAATGATAGACGTACGGGTATATTGCAAATAATGAAGATCAACATTGAATGCATTGTATATGCATGCAGGGCGCCAGACTCAACACGCCACACGCAAGGCATTAACTAGTTTCGAGAAAAAACTTTATTTACAAATAGAACATTAACATTAATTTAACTGCAAGAATTGTTATACACACATTCACAGATGAATCATTTAATCTGAAAATGACAACGTTTTTTCTGAAAACTTTTTTTCAATCATTATTAACTTCATTAACAATTATTTTTACAATCAATCTTTTTTATCAAATTGTTCACTATATATTCTATTATTAAAAATAAAAAAAAAATTAATCTACACATTACAATTTTCTAAAAAAATCGCCGAAAATATCTCTATCTTTCACTCGGTTATATCGATCTCCAATTCTTGAAGCCAGAAATTGTGGCTGGAATTTGGCGGATGCGCCATCTTTCCCTCCCACCTAGCTCCCAATCTTATAAAATGAAAAGCTGTCATCGTGTCGACGACGCGATAAGAATTTGGACCAGAGAGAATAAAATTCGAAATTTATTCGCGCGGTCATGGAACTTTACGATCGCGAGGAAATATTATGCATAAGTGTAGCTTCGGATTCTCTGTTTATGGCGCGGATCGGAATTCTTACCGCGTGTATTCCTTCGTCCATATCTCCTCCTCCTCCTCCTCCCCGGAAAGTAGCGTCGCGATTAATATAACGGAGATGGGGGAGAGAGGAAAGTTTATACAGCCGGCGCACACTTGCCGCGGCGAGAGAATATTATCATTTTAAATGCAAATGCAATTTCGCAGCATCTATTAAGAAGCATCGTTATTTCTCGATCTCCGTGGTCGAAGCGACCACGCGGTGGCCGCGCGTGGTTTTCTTAAGAGCACTTTCTTCTTAATTTCTATCGTCTTCTTTGTTCCCCTCGATTAACGCCACGACATTTTATCGCCCGAGGCAGTAGGCGCTACGAGATTATAAGGCATCTCGTAATTCGATTCTCGAAACTTTTTATTATCGCCCCGCGTATCTCTGTTATACATATAAAGAATTTTAGAAGATTAATAATTTTTATTATTTTCTTCTATATACGATGATTCTTTTATCGTAATTCTCTTGAAAACTAAGTTTTTTTGAAAACAATTATTCGATAATAATATTCATTTAATAATAATATTTTAATTTTTATTGTTCTCTCTCTCTCTCTCTCTCTCTCTCTCTCTCGTTATTTCTGAGAGGATATTTAATCATCTTTTATTTTTAAATAAGATCAAGTTGAAATCAGTGAAAAAATAAATTTTTTTTTATTATCATAAAAAAATAGCCATTCACAGATTGTCTCATGCTTTTATTTTTTTTAATCCAGGTAGACTCGGTAAAAACAAAAGATATAAACAAAATGCTGGGTTTATTCGAGCAAAATTCGCGAGCAGTTTTCAATCTTTGCCTGTTTCCAGGATATATTCGACGGTCATAGTTCATAACGCGCGTACGCGAGATCAAGGGTTAATTCAGGAATGCGCTCGCGCGCGGGGTGCGCGGTCTCAGTATTGCTTATTAGTTAAAAATGACAGCCCTCATAACTCTTGAGGCTCTTGTAATACGTCAAACGTCGGAAAGCACCGGTAGTTGGCGGCGCTCGCTCCATTAATAATCTAACGCTCGGTCGGCCAGAGCTAATGACTTTTCTCGAACTTCGGACGTTAACTACCGATCGCGTCGATTATTATTTAGCGCGTTAAAGCGTCGTGTTGGAGCATAAATACACTCTCTCTCTCTCTCTCTCTCTCTCTCTCTCTCTCTCGTACCATTCCGACATTACAACGCGGTTACATCGCGTCCTGCGATAAAATTATATTGCCCGATAAATTTCGCGCCCCGCTTCCCAGAAAAGCTCTCGTATTAATGGCGACTCGGAGGAACCCTAGCTCCTTCCGAGCGGAACCAGACTCGGCTTTAGCCCGAGTTTTACACACGATGCTTTTTTAGCTAGCGGCTAGAGAATTAGTGACCGGGGAGAAAAAGCGCGGCCGGGCATGCTGCACACCTTGCACGGGTTAGTTTATTAGCGTGCTAAATTACGTGATGCTTTTTTAAGCAGCGCGATTAGCGCGCTAATATTCTTCTAAATAATAAGTAAAAAGGTATGTTTGCGCGAAGTTACATATACATATTTATTACTAAATTATAAACTATCGAAGAGAATATATATTTTTCGTACATTATCGAGAAAATATTTTTAAACATGTAATATATTTTAAACTTTTTTTCATAAAAGATCATTAAAAATTTATTTCGATAATAAAATTTATTTAAATTTGTAACTCTTAAGTGACCCTGAAACTTCCTGTTATAAATCCAAAAGAAAAATATATTATTGTTTAAAGTTGTGTTAAATAGCTTGTTTATAATAGTGTATGTGTCAAAAATTCATGTTTCAAGCTTTTGTCAAGGTTTGCCGGATTTTACGGTTATCATTGCAAGATTTATGAATGCTTGAAACGGAACAATTGTTTATGACTACAATAGATGTCTTTCATATAATTTTCAGTTTCTTCTTGATCTATTAATAACGATTAATTACAGCGATATTTGCTAAAAAAATGTGCGATTCGTGCTTCGAAAAAGCCAGAACAACACAGAGAACAGAGATCACTTTATTTCTCTCTTAACACGATATACATTCTCGCGGCGGTTTTTCGCATCCTCGCCGCTTAAATCCTCGCCAGCACGTGTATCGATGTCTTTATTAATGAACCGGGCCCGTAACGACGGGATCTCCAGCTGGAAAATCAGGGCCCCGCGAGGACCCAACTGGAAATTTGAATCGACGCTGATTGGGCGCGAATCACTCTTCGCTCTCCTCGGCCACTCGGCCGAAAAATCCGACATGATGAATAGGCGTTTCAGGAACGTGTTTCGGCTTGCCGCGTGCCCCGAGAAAAGAATAAACAGGAGGAATAGGTCGTGATTTCGCCGGCGTCTCGAGAAATTAATTCGCTGCTCGTCTTGTCTCCCCTTTTTGCCTCCTTTCCGTACGATATCATGAGGTACAGGCTCTATATATTCAGAGGTTCGTCATTTTGATATCAATCTTTGTCCGGAGATCATCTTCTAAAAAAAATTCCAAATATTCTGTTAAAGAGCACATAAAAATATCATTTCTTTATTTTTTTACAAATAATATCGCACAAGAGTTACACATTATTACAAAATAAAAACGCAATAAAATAATTATAATATAAAAATATTATTACAATCGTTTTTTTAAAAAGTATATTTCTTTTACTTTTTAAATGCATTTTATTTTCTTAAGAAAATAGAAATATTGATTTTTGCTGTTTGCTATCAAAGAATTTGAATTGAAAAACGGAAAGAAATCTTTCTTACATCAAAAGAGTGGGAATCACATAGTATACAGTTCTAATTGTTTGCTATCAAAGAAAGCTCTTTAATTTAGATTTAAAACAATAAAAATTTTTGCATAATTCTGGATTTTTAATAATATTAAATGTTTGATCTTAACAATAATTTATTGCGGCGAGATTCGATAAATATATAATCATTGTTTAGAAAGATGTATTAGTTGTAATATCTAATAATTTATGCCGTGGATAGCATGAAGTCTCGGTAAAAGACAGAGAGAAGAAAGAGAGAGAGAGAGAGAGAGAAAGAAAGAAAGACAATTATTCTTTCGAATTGTATGTGCTCGGCCTTTGTGGAATTTTTCTCAGCATGTGACGCTCTATTGACAAATTCTAACAATTCCTTTTTTTTGAGTCATAGTCATAAATCTTTATTTAATATATATGCAATTGCGTTAATAATTTAGAAAGTCAACTCATCTTTAAACATTTAGGTATTTAAAAATTTTTTTTTATGTATATTGTTTTATTGTTTTATTCTTTCTATTATTTCAAATAGACGTAGCGAACTAATAGTTTGCAGTTGTAGATGTATAGTATAATCTTTTATACATATGTATATACATTTATAACAAAGGAATTAATTTGTTCGTTTTGTGCTTTGTTTTTAATTTTATATAAGAATTTTCGTTCTATCTGCTCGCCGATCATATGTTGCCACATAAATATTTATAAAATTAATAGACTTATTTATTTTATTTTTTCTTTCGTTTGGAATTAATGAGAATATCTTGTATTAACATACGATGCCAGATAAAAATGCGAATCTGCATCTGGACTAGGGTTCGTAAATAACCGTGGAAATAGCGACTCGGAAATGTGTTGAATGATTAAATGACTTTACAAGTCGATTCAACTCCGAATTTGAATGGTGATGTTATCGTGACTTACTACACACTAACTGGATAACTCTACGTGAATGTGTGAGTGTGTGCTGTATAAAATGTATAGCATGGAATTAAAAAAAAAAAAAGAAAAACAGAAAAGGAGAAATCAGAAACGTGTTTTCGTGTGCCAGACAGAAGAGTTAGAAAAAGAAGCGCGAGCGTGGGAGAAAGCGAGAAAAAAAGGCGACGCATCATGGCAACGTTGGTGTGCATGAAACTGCAAATCTTTAGGATTCCAATGAACCGGTATGCACCAACGGTTGCCTACGCGAGGAGATCTTTTCGGAAGGATCCAAATGTAAGATACGAGTTCGCGTTAATACCGATCGAATTTAGAGTTCGACATGTAAACGGCCTCGTATCGAAATGAATCGAATTTCGCGAAACACAAATCAAAATATTTCGCACGGAAAAAAATCTGATCTTGTGCGATTGGCATGTAATTTCCTAAATAAATCGATTTAAATAAAAAATTATCCGAGGAAATGTCGAGATGTAAAATATATTATAGATATCTCTCTTTTCTATAACGATATTCGTATCTTTATTTTTGCCAAGTGTTTTAATCGCCTTGAGAAAAAGGGAGTCGTAAATTTTGTCGAATTTTTTTTAAGAGGGAAATACGAGATAGTTTCTGCGATTTGGTAAAAATTCGTCATGACGCTTGGCTGACTCCTGCGTCCTCTCGCCCCTCGTTGTTCCTCCATTCGGTCGTGCACGATCGAACGATTCTTGGACGCGGTCCACAATATGGAACGAGATTAGGAAGACGAAGAAGAAGAGAACGTGTGTGCACATCGGGCAAGGGAAGTGGGAGAGAGAGAGAGAGAGAGAGGGTGGAAGGAGGAGGTGGAATAAGATGGAGACGATGGCGGCGCTAAAAAGAAAAGTCGGCGCACGAATTGAGACGCAATTTGATCCCCGCTACGAAGCATCAACAGCTGAAGTTGGTAGTCCTCGGAGCTGCTCACTTGACGTGAATGAGATGACAGGCATTGTCCGACATGTTCCCGCGTACTCGCGCTCTTGCTCCCTCTTTGATCGCATATATAATGCGCTCCCCGCGTGCACGCGGCGCCTTTCTACTCCCCCTTTCCTCCTTCACGGCTTCGCCTTCCTCTTAAACCTCTAGCTCCTCGCTTATTTTCAGAGAGTAGAACTCCTCATTCAAAACGTTCCTTACTTGCTCGATTATAACGCGTGTCTCGCGCGGTCCCATTCGTGGATGCGATTTCGTGACGAATCGATCTTGAGCAATCGATTACGAATAAGAGAGAGATGTATCTTTGTATTTAGAGTAATTGCAATTGCATTGAGATTCAATGGAAGAAAATTGTATTTGGCCTTTTTTTTTTACGGAATATGAAATTATTTTTTCAATACGATATAATATGGAAAAGTTAAATTTTTTTTTTTTTTAGAAGAATATAAGTCCTTTTACGTGCATTTACAGTCCATCGACGAACTATATCGCAAACATGTATTTTCGCTATTTTCGCATTTAAAATGAAGAGATTGAGAGCTTTGTCTTTCTTATCGAGGATGGAAAAAAAATCTTCACTTTATCGGGAAGTAATCGATCTGTCGATTAGGATATAAGATACTTTTATATTTTCTCGTTGCCGTGCAATCACGAGTAGCCTACGGGGAATTTTTGGAAGCCTGGATCCGAGATCCTCCTATCTTACCCCCTCGTCGGGCATCTCGCGAGATCTCACGCGTTCACGGACCGAGTTCCATCTCAGTGAGTCAGTGTGTCTTGCGGTCGGCAGCGATTAAAATCTCCGTATGACTACACAGGTTCCTCTCCTATTCGCCCTTTTTTTGTTTGCTTATCTCACTGAAAGAGACCGCATTTTACACGGCTCGTCATCGTGCTTCGAAACACGAGGAGCTAACCGGCGCATTTTTTTTCTTAACAAGCGAATGAAATTTACGAGATCTCGATTATGAGGACATGAATCGCTACTTGAAATGCGCTCTATTTCATTGTTCTCGGAGAAATATCATTTCCTAAATAAATACGGAGATTTATTGTTATATAGATATATCGTGAGAAACATGCAGACTTCAGAAAAGGATGAGATAAAGTGAGAAACCATATCCGAAATTAGTATAGAGAGATAATATGTTGAAATTCTTTTCAAGTATTTTTTTCCATGTATATGCAATTTATTGGGAATTTTGAAAACATACAATCGACAACAAATTTCAAAAATTTTAATGCAATAAAATAACGTAAAATATGAAATATATGAGAGAAAAATACGATGCTGGTATCTTAATCTTATAAATAGGACAAGATATTCAAGTAAACGAAATCCTCTGAAATATTCCGAAACAAATTTTTCTCCAAGCAAAGCTACACACAATTTTCCAAGAAAGTCGAAATCTCAAAAATTTTAATGGAATAAAAAATGCACGCAACAAAAGGAAACGATATCGATATCTCACATTATCTTACGGATAATGGAAACTTGCTATTGTTCTTGGATTGTTGATAAAAAAATATTTCAAAAAGAACTATATAATGTATATGTGTGTGTGCATCGCGTACTTTTGTGAGTCATTTTTCTAACAACTAATTATTACAAATTACGTCATGCACGAAATATTCGGAGTTAACGAGATTGTGAATGTTCACTCTTCAGATTTTAGTATACGCTTCGCGTGAGATGCAAATAAAAACATTCGTAGCGTATAAACAAATAAATAAAAACGCTGCTTAATATTATTATTTCTCCAGTATTAGTTAAAAAGTTCACCCACATTTCGAAATTAATTTTTTAATTCTTTTTTTAAAATAATTAGAAATGAAATAAAATTCACAGAATTTTACGCTATATTTTGTTAAAATATTTATATTTTAAATGACATTATTCATAAAAATTTACCTTATCTTTAATGAAAATTTGAAAAAAGATCGTTGAGAGAAGCTAAAGTATATCCTCTAATCTAAGGATTTTAAGATGGGTCATCGTGATCAATGACCGAGAGCGACGTACGTGATCCCCGATTATCAGGCGCAATTGCATTTTACGCGGCTTTAATCGCGCGCGCGTTCATTCTCCTCCCGTCTCTCATCTCTCACCGCGATCATAAATAGAGATGTAGCGCGGCGAACAATAAAAGTGTCAATGTGCCGTAAACGGCGGCAGGAGATGCAGCGCGCTAAAATTACTAACGGCGGGCTGTCCCCCTTCTCCTTCCAGCGCGTTATTACCGTGCGTTTACGACGTCCTTACCGCCGGCTTCCTCCTCCCGTGGTCCACCCGTCGTACACCCGCAACAGGTTGCCGCGCTGCATCCGGCACCCAGACAAGTGCGCTGCTCAGTGCGATTCTGCGCCCGGCCGCGGAAACGGGATCATTTCGGAGAGAGAGAGAGAGAGAGAGAGAGTGAGTGTCGCTTTCCGTTTCATCACACGTGCGCGGGATATAAGTACCTACCGCCCGCGGCCGCGATATCTCGCCGCAAACGCCACGTCAAATTAAGATAATTTACGGCTCGTCTCGATACGACCGTGAAAATGATAATGCCGGTTAGTATTTTAACGAAAAGTGAAGTATACCTTAATCGTTATTTCTTGTTTATAAAAGAGATTGTGGAACGTAAATACATAATTAAGAAAGTAAATTTATTCCTGTCTCTCGTTTTACAAGTCTCATGGACATTTTCATAAGAGAAATTTATTATATGACGTTATACAAGATAACGCAGCTTTTTGCCTATGTTATCTATGATCTTGCACTCCAAACAAGCACTTTTATTAGTTAACATTTTATAAGAAATATGAGAAAACATTTCGTGGAAACTAATTTAAATAAAATTAAGTCGGTTTAAAAATCGACAAAATAAATTTTGAATAAAGAGAAAACAAGCACTTACTGATATATAGGTTTGTCAAATCAATATATTATTTATGTATGATATCTAATAGTACTTTTTTATATTACATATCTCTATAGGTTCTCTTCTAAATCTATTTTATTTTTGTTTCGTCGCTTTTTGTTTAAGATAAAGTTATTAACAAATGAACATTTATTACGCAAATCAAGATTTAAACATAAACTTATGACGAAACATTAATATTTGATACACTTGGATAAATGTAAATTAAAATCATTTGGAAGTTATTCATGATCATAATCTTTACAACATATCAAGATCATCTACGGATGTTACACTGAAGTAAAAATTTATCGATTTTAATAACGTATGATCGAAATTGATATCAAAGACACAATTTACCTCCTCAATATTCTCATATCAAAGTTTTCGTTTTATAAATTTATCAAATCCGAGATCGAAAGAGACTGGAGAATTTTTGGAAGTTTATTTTTAGAATTTAGTCGAAAACTCGACATAAGGAGTAGAAATGTATTCCTGTAGCAAACAACGTGCAGGTGCAATTTCCTAAGGTTTCTCGGCAACGTTGCGCTAGGAAAATTCACTGCGACGCGGGTGGCAAGAGATTTTGCAACGCTGCCATTCATGCAGCATCCATTGTAATCGCTGATGGAGCTGCAAAGTCGTCTCGACCGTTAGCTTGGACGAATAGCAGCGACGTGCAATTCAGGTAGAAGTCGCTATGTCCGACGCAAAAGTAAATCCCGAAATTCGAAAAGCGGGATGACAATCCAAAAAAAAAAAACCGGTTCGCGAAAAATTATCTCGCAAACTTGAAGAGAAAAATGAGAACGATATAAATATTGAACTCTCTGAAGCAAAATTCGGGAGCTGAATGATTGCATCAAGTACTAGATATTAAAATTTATTTTAAAAAAGAACTATCGATTTAGTAGAAAAATCCACTTTGAATTAGATCATAAAAAATTTTTTAATACATTATGTAGTTCGATATTTTTTATTAAAATTTATATATTTTTTTTTAAAGTTGGTCTTTAGAAGGTTTTTTAAAGGATGGTTTTTCATACAGTTAGCATCAATAATCGCGAAATTGTAATTAATTAAATAAACGATTGTTCGCGCAATTGCTATTAGAGTAATCGTAGAATCTTTCATTATAACATATTATTAATAATCTTCGATTCTGCGTATTGGAATTTATATACGTATTTTTCGAAGGACAGTCATTTTGGAGCATTTAATCACACGATTGCGATTACAATTGACAATTACACGAAGGATGCGAACCTTCGGATCCGTCCCGTGGGCCTCGTTATAACGCATTGTGAATTCTTGCATCACAACAAAATATTTGCTTTTCGGCGCGGCCTGTTTGTATAGGTGCACGCGGGCTCCTCCAAGGTCCCCGCGTCTTTCTTTCGGCGCTTTCTGTTCGAAGGAGATCTTTCATCTCCTTTTCTCTCTCCCCTTCCTCTTCATGGCTTGCCAAACTTTACTATCCCGCCCGAAAACATTTGCCAACACGTGACGAATGCGTACGAAAAGTGCGTGCTCCTACGCATTCCCAAGACGTGGGAGTACGCTCAAGAGTTTTATTCTATGAGACCACGAAACTATCGGCGCGCAATAAAATGCAACGATGAAAACTAAAACATACATTTGCAAAGTGTTTTTGAAGAGATTCTTTCATTTTACACAAAATAATATATTTTTTTAACTCTGCTTGTTTAAAACAATATTAAATTGCCGAAGAGCTTTATTTAAAAAAAATAATTAATATAATAATAACAATAACAATTTATAATACAAGTAAAAATCTTTACTTAAAAATACACGGGATACAAAGCATGATATAGGTATAAATTGGAGTTAAAATAAATTTCGCTGAAGAACGAAAAACAATATCCCTCCAGAAAAATAAATATATTTAGATACAATGTGCTGCATTAACTCAGTTTTAATTGCGAATAAATTTAACGTACATACTTTTCACTTCTTCTCTTTCTCTCTCGAAGCTTTATTAGCTTAATTCATCTATTATAATTTCACGAAGAGATAATATATTTTTTCCGAAACCGCGATTATAATACATCGCATGCGATCGCGACCTTTCGCATTCGCATTGCGACAAATAATTACGCGTAACCGCCATTAATCGCTAATTGCCGGCTGATTGAGGGCGGCTCGTCCCGCAACGTCGGAGTTACATGCTGGAAATCAAGTCATTCGCGTTGCATTACGATCGCATTATGATTATCTCCCCTTTCCTTCTCCCTCCCTCATCCTCTGGCAATTTGCGAGCGACGTAATGCCTCCTTATACCTCCGTCGCGTTTTGCAACTCGGATTGCGCTTTTAACTCAATCAGTCGCTCTCTCTTTCTCTTTCTATTTTTTTCTATCATTTGGCGATGAGGAATACATCAGTGCTTCTTGCGCGCAACATAGTAAATGCTCGCGATTTCGTTAGATTTCTCTCTCCGCAATCACACTCACTATTTCACCGCGTTAATGTCAAGGTCACATGTCCAATTATCGCCGCGGCAAAAATAATCGCGCGGTTTTTTTTTTTTTTTAATATAAATTTCGCGATATCCCGAGGCTCTGAAAATATCCTCCTGCAATGATAAATGTTACTCGGCTTCAAATGGCGTATTTATAAAATTTTTATGTAATGTACATTGAAGAAAATTTATTGACGATTTTCTGAAACTGAATGCACTTTTGACAAGTATTGAGATAGATAAATGTAATAATATACAAGCGCATGAGAAAAGAAAGTTGACGTTACCACCGATTTTGTCGATACACGTGGGAAACTGCGCGCGCGCGCGCAGCACAATTGACAGTAATAATCAAGAGAGAGAGAGAGAGAGAGAGAGAAATACCGTTCGAAGCAATTGTGCAGTTTCGCGCATTCTGACGTTTTGATAAATCGCGCCGTGAAAGAGGCTCCTCGAGATTTCTAAAACCTACGTACAAATTACAACGTGAGTGCAACAGTTGCGCCCCGCGGACCGCAAACGGTAAACCGAAATAGGGGTTGCGTGTGCCGCGAAAAAGCACGCGTTGACGCGTAATTTGCAGACCTAGAGGCGTGTCGCCCTTCAAAACGGATTAAATCGGGAACGTGTAATTTCTTACCCCTTGCCACCCTCTCTTTCACACATTGTGAATAACGGCGACCCGTTTCAGGCAGCGGGGGAAAGTGAGAGAAATTCGGCGCGGAAGGAAGGTTTCACCTTACAGAAAAGCTCGCGTGATGATGGGGGAGGGGGATACGTTGGGATACGTTGGGGCCCGGATATACGGGGCACCGCGCCGTCGGCGTCGGGCGAGAATGGCGGCCTCCGACCGGAAGTAAATATTATTCTCGTAGGTGCATCGAGGTGCACTACGGTCCCAGGGGCCTGACAATGCCGCGATTGTGCGCGCGGTCTGGCAACCGACCATTCATCGGAGCGGACGAAGCACGAAAATATTCGCGACCGGGCCGGAGACGAGACTCCAGGCCCGGACCTGGAGCCGGAGCCGGATTATTTTTCAAATTTTCCGGCGAGAGACCCTGGCGGAGGTTCTTTGTCGGTGCACGCATTCTCGTCGTGAGACGCTTCGCCGGTCAAATATCCTCCCGCGTTATCTCGCGTGCATCTTCTCGGTCGCGTTGGCGCGTCGCGTCGCGTCGCGTCGCGCAAAGGTGAGCACCGGGCCCTTCGCTCGACAGTTTAGTTTTGTTCTCTTTGAGTGCCTTAATAGATTATCCTTGTTTCGTTTAAGAAAAGAAAATTGCATAGTCTTCCTTTATATTTTTTTTTTACTTGGAGGGGATTTAAAAAAAAATAAAAGAATACTTTTTCTCTCTTTGAAGAAAAAATATTTATTTTATCTTATATTTTACATTCTAATAAATATGTCAGTTTTGCCTAAATATTTAAAATATAATAATAATTTTTATAATTAGAAAGATTGTAATAAAATATAAATTCGAGGATATATTATATGTTGTTTCAGTATAAATCAAAATTTATTTATGACGCGATTTCAACATAGAGCCATGTAATATCATTAATGGAAAATTTTTTATCGATAATAATTTTTTTATAGCGTAGACACTTATCACAAATAATGTCCGATGACTGTTTGTTAAAGTTGGTGAAAAAAATATTTATATTTTATGACACAATGCACAATTAGTTACTTTTTGGTTTTAATAAATTAGTTAAACCAACAGAAAAATTTTGGATAGAAATTTAGTTGCTTAGTTTGAGATAAAAAGTTTTTTCTACACAAAATTCAAGTTTGTAATAGAAGAATATCTCTCGGAAAGAAGGAAGAGTAACAATGAAAAATGAAAATCATCTCCGTCGTCTGATCATCAACTTTTATGCAAGGATGACTTGACACAGCTTGATAATTCTCGTAACTTTGATATTTTTAAATTAGCTAAATGTTGAAAGAAAGCATAATTGAAGTGCAAGAAGTGAAATGCAGTTTTTGTAGAAAGGTCAATCCAATTTTATAGACCGAATAAATTTTTGCATTCAATAACTTCATTCTTTGCAAATTTTAGGGATTAGAACTGCGTAGAAAATCACAGTATTAATTTTTTTTTTATCCTGAAAAATAGTTTATATTTTTAAGATTATTTTGTCACAAGTCTCATTTTTAAATTATCAAAATTATGAGAATATATTTTTAACGAAACATACTTTTTTTCCCTACACGTTTTCTTCTGTCTTGTTCAAATTTTTTTTTGAGATTAGACAAATGGGTTGTTAAAAGGCCTTATTAATATTCGAAAACTTAATCTTCTATTGGCTGTCTAAAAATTCTAGTTCATATATTTAAACTATTTTTATTCGTACATATATTAGATAATTCTTAAATCATTTGATACATTTCGCATTTTGCATTTATAAAAATTTTCTCGAAATAATATAATGTACATAATAAAGTTGTTTTTATAATATAATTGTTCTTATAAATTATTTAATATAATTATTCACAATAAATGAGCCAAATTTTTTCATGGTAATACTAAAGAGTCGATTAAAGTGACGAGAGAAAAATAAGTGGGAAATACAATTTCACGCTGAGCATTCTAACATATTTCTTCGCGAAAATTTCAGGATCAGGGAGAGAGAGACAACGACGAAGGGAGAGGAAATGCTTGGACTAGCCACCACCCTCCATTGGACGAGTCCATTTGTCCGAGCAGGGATGTCGAGTCGTTCTGTGCGTACAAAATTTCTGGAAGGGAAGATTTATTTTTCTAAAGAGAACGCCTAATGGCGCGCCACGAATCGAGAAACTTTAAAGTGGCTGAGTTACGATCTTGTAACTTAGGAGGCTTCCACACAATGTCTGCTTCGATTTCTCTACCTTCCTCCCGCCATAACCGTCCCCCTTCCTCTTCACCGTTTCAGTCAGCTAACTCTGTCCTTTTCTACACTTTTCCCTTTCTTTTCTCGGGCTAAAGGATACGCTAAAAAAACTGCGCATCTTTACAACAATGTTTCTTTCTGTGCCAGAAAACGAGAGCGACGCAATAATATTTTACCGAGTTTGAATAATAAAGCTTCAAAATCATAAATAAAAATAATTATGTTAACGACACAGAGATAAATGTACAAATTGTTTCGCGGGAATAATTATTATACTCTGCTTAAAAAAATCAATAATATTTAAACGTAATGAATTTTTCTCATAAATATATTTTTTTTTCTATGTAAAAAAAATATTAAAAAAAAAAAAAGAAAAAAGAAACGTCAAGAATAATGGATATCTCATTAATCAATTTGTGGAAAACTGCTTGATACTTGCTGTGCTATTAGAATAACCATTGTCTGGTTGGAATATATATTTTTTCTGCATCCCAATAGACGTAGAATATAACGTAGTATATAAACGCTTTCATACGCAGACAAATGTGCGCGGTCCGTCGTAGGCGAAGGCCCATAACGGGGCGGGAAACTCGCTGGAAACTCGTTGGCGGATTTAACGTAGGAAAAAAACCGGTTTTCCTGCGAAAGAAGACGACGCATGCGAGCCGAGGCGACGGAAGGACGAGGAAGGAGAAAAAAAATGTTTCTCAAAAGAAACGCGTAGAGAACGTGTAGGAGGAAAAGAGAGCGCAACGGCAGGCTGCCACGGGGGTGAAACCTGTTGCCAAGGCGCCTTTCCTCCTGCTCCCTTTAGCTATCTATACATCAGAGAGTCCATCGAAGCTCTCGCCTGCTCTTCCCCTCATCCCTCTCCTCTGTTCGTTTCTCGAACATTTCGTCGTGAAAGAGTTGCGTGGATATTTTTCCTGCTTTACGAAATAAAATTATTTCTCCCCTCCTTCTTTTAATCCCTGGAATGTAAATTGACCTTTGCGCGCACAAGAGAAAAGGAAAAAGAATCTCTCCAACCCTGTCGACTTTTTACTCCCTCGCCCGTTTCTTTGCGATTTTACAAATATGCTATCCGCGAGTCTTTATGAGTCCTCATGATTACAGATCTCGCGGATAACAGAAAAGTCTCAATGTCTGTCAATTGAGCGAATAGTCTCTTTGTTTGTCCCTCTGTATTTTTATTCCTGCCCCGTTCATTTTTTCCAAAAATGGAGATATCTTATTCCGATTAGGATTGAAACCGAAATTGATAGTCATTATCAAATTTAAGATTATGACATTTGTTTAAAGATTTTATGTTACGTACATATATATAAGAATATATTAAATACATACATATTATATTTAATAATTAAATACATACATATATTTGATATCACAAAATCCATTTAATATATCGCACATATATATATATATAAGAATTATTAATTAAATACATACATATATATTACAAAATCCATTTAATATATCGGGATAATACATCTTTCACATAATTGTTATTTATTAAAATAAGAGGATCCCGAATTCGATGAATTTATTCATAAGAATACGAAGAAAGATAATGGATTAATTATAGTTATAACTTATATGAGGAACGAATATAAAGGTGAATACGTGAATTTGTGAGTTTATGAAAAACAGAAAGAAAAAAAGATGCCGATACGTAATTTTAAATTATATTGTGGTCGAGACGGTCGAGATCTCTCACGAAATAAAATCTGGCGCTGCAAGTCCATACGTTATTTACGTCGTGCCTTGACTTCGCTGTTGAACTAACAGCATTAACGGAAATGAGATTTATTTTTCAGGCGAGCGAGCGCGATAATGAATTCGTAACCCATTACTGAACGAAATTAGGAACCCGACGTGCCGATACATCATATCGGCGCCGGCCACTAATGACTCGATGCGTCACGGATATTCACGCGGGCTGCCGTGAGGAGTCTGCGAGGATCCACCGTGGCGAATAAAAGTGAGAAAACTATTCGGGACTACTAATCGGATGCGGGGGCGGAAGGAGAGAGGAGGACGAGGGGGGAAAGAGGGGAACAAATTATGATACGGTCTTCTCGTGTCGCGTCTCGCGCACAACGTCACGAAAATAAATTCCCGGGACGAAATAATCGTCCCGGAACGATTATTCGCCTAATAATTCTTCGGATTTTCTCTCGATTCTCGCGGCGGAAAGAAAACAAAAATCTCCGAGAGCGTCAGCGAGCATCGCACTCGCGCGCAGCGTCGTCGTCAGCCATGGTGGAAAGCAATTAAGCTTTCCCCTGATTTATTCCCGGCATAAATAATTTCGTAGAAGTACTAATTATCGCCGGTCGGATCTATCTCCTCTCCCCCTTTTCCACCAACTTCCCATGCCATCCCTCCTCCTCCAACTACCATCTCATCGTTTACTCCGTCTTTCCTTCCAATTCTGTACCACCCTCTTCCTTCTCCTCTCGCGGTTCTCCTCTATCTGCGCCTCAAGATGAAAGCACCCGCTTCTGCGTGGCCAAACTTACCGTGAAGCGATAAATTTCTAGAAACAATAGGAAACTCCGGGGCTAGACAATAGAAGAAATATATGTACCGCCTAGTATTCGTGGTCCCCGTAGACGGAAACGGGGCTTCGGGTTTATTTTGAGGGAAAAAGAACGGTCGCGAGAATATACTAGAGAAGGAGGGATATAAGAGAGAGAGAGAGAGAGGGAGAAAGAGAGAGCGAAAGATGGAGAGAGGGCGAGGCTGGAAAGAAGCGGCACATTTCTCATGCTTCTCGCTGCGATACGGGGAAAGGGAAAACCCTACGGATTTTCCACGGAGAATGCAAATTCGGATTGAAATATCACGAGAAAATGTTAAAGGCCCGATGAGATTTGTACGCGTCGCCGCGCGTTGTAAGCTCGTCGTGCGCATCGTTGGAAATAATTAACAGAAGCACTTTTTCTCTCTCTTTCTCTCTCTCTCTCTCTCTCTCTCTCTCTCTCTCTCTCTCTTTCTGCAGACTGCGGGGGGGGGAGAGACATGGAGGAAAATACAAGAAGACGAGGATTTATGTTCTATCAATAAGGGGATCAAATCACCGTCATCTATATCCATTCTATTAAAAGCTATCGTCAGTATCCCATTAGATAATTAATGCCAGAGATCCAGATTTTCTGCCGCGCTTTGAATTATACTAATGTTACTGATGGAATATTCTTTAGACGATCAATAAGTCATTTAATTAATCAATGCATTTTCCATCCGTACTTGACCGATCGTTAAATCTTAGAAAATATTTTCATGATTTCTACCTCCCCAAATTTATAACGTATTCTGATTAATAGAGAGTTAAATAGAAATATTAGATGAGATAAACATTTTGAAAAGCGATATCGAGAATGTTTTTGGATGATATATTTTCAGAAAAATTCATTTATACAAAAGAAAACATGTCTGAGAATATAAAGAAATTATTGTCAAAATTATAAAAATTGTTTTTCTTTTGACAAGAATTCCGACTTATATCGATTAAAAAAAAAATATACTTTATCTGAGAATGATTTTTAACGATATTTCTTTTAAACGAACTCTTGGCATTTTCAATTAAAATGACAAGCCGGAACGCGAGGCGAGAAATTTGCGAAGCGATGTAAATTACAGCGTGCCCCACGCGTAACGAATCGCCGAAGAAAAATGGAAGCGGCGTTTTTTTGGTGCGCGTTTGAAGTGATCATTTCTACACGCATTTATACATATACACAAGCATTCTTTTCAGAAAACGCGCGTCAGAGTATGCATTGTGCGCTTCGCAAGTTCGAAACTCGGCCATTTTTATTGGGAGACGTGCTCGTAGTAGAACGAAGACCTCTATTTCTCGAGAGAGTCGGAGAGTCGTCGATTTTCTACTATTCAAAATAATGGGAAACGTCTGTTGGACGTCAGTCAACGTCACTCGGCGTCTCTCCACCCCCTGTCCTTTCCCTCCCCCTTCACCTCTCCCCCTCGATAGCCCTGGGTGTGCCGTCCGAAAAAGGCGCAACAAAACATGGAAATCGTTCATCCTAGCTTCGCGCATCCGACAACGATAGCTCGAACACACGAGGCACGTTAATTGCACAGTGTTTTCAAATTAAATGCTAGCGAGATAAAAAGAATTCGGACCGCTTTGCGCGATCACCCTTCCTCCATATAGACCATTGGACCGTTTCAATGGGATTGACTCTCTTGGAAAAATAGTTTTAATTAAACGGTTGTAATTGCGTCGAACAGGATATTTAAAGGGACGATTGGATGAAGCATTCATAATTTTTTTTTTAAGATTAAATATATAAAAATTTAATTAATATATGTATAAATATATTAATGTCCGAGAAGAAATGGCCGCTAATTTATCAAAAACTTCACCGCCAGGCATTTAATAAATAATGCGCATTTTATCGTATTCTTCTACTCTATATCCAATGATTTACATCTCGTGGGCAGCGATATGCTTCTTCCATTTGTGTCAGCATTCCGAAGGGACTGGAAAAGAAAAATAGACGAAACCGTTAATTAGGCGCTACGTTACCGAAAATGCATTTAATCGTTATCTACGAATCGAGATCTGCGAACAAGGAAAAGGCTAGGCGTGTCCGACGCTACGTTAAATCCCTACCTCCCGCTGCGAACGTCGGTCAGCGAGCGTGAACTCGCATCTGTGGGGATTTCTTTTGTAAGAGAATCCTGTGCAAGATTGTCTTATAAACTGTCGAATTGTAATATATGTTTCAAGATAGTATTTTGTTTAACAGCCTTATCTTGAAATTTTATGTAGCTTGCTATACAATTTCTACATATTTTATAGAATAAAGAACTTTATTTGTAGGAAGAAATTTATTAGCAAAAGATACAAGTTCCAACAAAGGTTTACAAGTTCCCCGTATTTTATTAATGACAGAATAATGTACAATATTTAAAAAAAAAAAAATTTCTTTTTTATCTTTTATCCTCGTATTTTTAAATTTTCTATAGACGCATGTCAATTGTACTTTACGTCCTATGTTGCTTATTTAAAAAGTCTAAAGTTTAATTTTTCTTATCTTAATATTATAATATTGATATCTCAATTTAACAACAAATATTTCGCGTCGATTAAAAAATTATCTCAAAAAAATTTTAATTAAAAATGAGAGACCCAAGTGATCTTTATCTTCTTTTTCTCTTTCTTTCTCTTCTCGCGCAAATAGTTGCAAAATATTTGCAAGATTTTTGGTGAAACGCACTTGCACTGTACGCCAAGGGTAGTCAGATTAGCGGAAATTCATGCTTGCAGGGCAGAAATTTGAGAAACGTCTCACCTGCCGGCAATATATTTTCCCATGTTGCAGATGGCATAGCAGCATGATCGATCACCGAAAATGAGAGGAAAGAGATCCCGACGTCAATGACTAATCTCGGAATTCGTCGAGCTCGGAGCTCACAATGTAATTGTAATGACATTCGAAGATGTAGAACAAATATATGTATGTGATCGAAATATCCTCAATATGCGCGTAAAATATTATAATATAATAATATAATATATAATATTATAATATAATATAAAAATATAATAAATATATGTATTGTTATATATAATTATTCTTCGTTTTCTCTATATTATACATATACAAAATTATAGATAGAATTTCATATTTTAACTTTAGTCACGAATTATAAAGATTGCTTCTTGAGTAGACTCTTTAACTTTAGAATCGTATCGATATTGTATTTACGAGAGATTATAATGTAAATTGAACGAGTGCGCATCCATCTCGTGCATTCCTCGGCTGTATATTTGTGCCCGCGCTTCTTTGTTCACACCGTAACCGAACGCAAACGCCGCATGCTCTCGATTTATCTCGCATCTCGCGAGGTCTAGGGTAGGAGAACACGAGTCGAGAAGAGTATCGACACGGATTTTACCTTATCCGCGGTATCTTACGCGCGGCTGGAAGAAGTCCCCGGGAGAGATGCCTGTTTCATCTCCTCGGTATCACGTAGACGCCAACGTCGATCGGCTGTAATTTACGGCGTCGATGTCGCCGCTATCGGCTGATTCCGATCGGCGAGGAAGACTTGGAGAAAAAAAGCCGGCGCGTGATCGCGGCGAGTAATGAGCGAGTATCGAAGGCACGACTACTTTTATCGGGCGTGTTGCACGAAACGCGTGTATTTAACGTTTTTCGATCGATGGTGTACGCTATATTGTACACGCACACGTATCCCTTTTTTAAATATTTTTAAAAAAATATTTATATATATTATATTTTTAAATATATTTATTTATATTAAAATTTCTAAATCTTGAGAAAGAGGTATAAATGACGTTTTAGAGAGGGAATGACGTATAAATGACGTCTTTAATAAGCGCGAAAATTTGCTTTCAATATTTCGTCGCATTCTTTCAAAAGCTAAAAAAGATGAGGAAGAAAGAGGGCGGCGGGGTAGGGAGAAAAAGAAGTTCGCCGCTAATGGCGTTTCCCTAATGAACGCTTTCTTTGTCCCGGGCAAACAAGGAGGTCCGGGACCCATCTTGTGCCTCGAAGCTCTGTGCCGTGAGATAAATAAATTCAGGACTTTCGCGAAGAAAAAGAACCCGAGCAACAGCTGTACTTCTTTATGTGTAACAAGTCTGTCTCGAAATCGAACGCGCTCTTCTCTCATCCCTCTTCGGGCAACTCATCCCTTCGCCACAAATCGCGATATCAATCGCGCTAAAGTGTCGGAAAAGTAATATGAATATTTATTTCCGCTTCAAAATCAATAATCGTAACCTTCCCTATCTTCGTTTTCTTTCAATTATAATAATGTCTACCTTCTTTTGAAGAATACAATACGATCGTTCATAAATAAAAAAAGCTACATATCATGAAAATATATTAAGAAAAGAAACTATACTGTATCAATTAACTTGCAATAGAATTTTATTCTAAACAAGATATATTAACTGATCCTTTTTTCGTGAAAGTAGCAATATTTAACAGCTTCTTTTTTTTTTGCGCTCTGATATGCAATATCATGCTTCAAACTTTGAGCCGAGAAAATATTTCGAGATTTTTAGTGAGATACCGTGCGATTTTAGCGATTCAATGTCTCGATCTACGCGAGGAAACTAGGCCTTGAGAGAGTCGCGGATTAATTCCACGCCCGAGCGACGAACCGGCTAATTTTTGCTCCGAGCCAATTCCGAGCGCGAGCCGACCGCGCGTCCTTGGGCGCTCTCCTCGCCGTTTAATAATGCAGACTGTCACTGTGTCAGTGTGCCAACCCCTACCTCGACCGACAAGCGACAACTCTGTTGGCACAGCTTCTCGCCGTTGAAACTTTCACAAGGTAGCGCGATCGCTGGCTATCATTATTCTTGTCGATATAAGATGCCAAATTGTGTCTCATGAAGAAATGTTAAAGGTCTTGTTGCGCGTTGAATTTATTTATTTTATAAAATATAGCGCTACTAAGACATCTTGATTACTTAAAAGTATATATGAAAAAATATTCTACTATATTTCGCTAGTTTTGTCAAAATCAAAATAGCGTGGACATATATTTTGCACGAAACAATGGACAATGTGTCAACCAGCGACCGCTACATCTTAACTATGTTGACTCTATTCTTAAAACAACCTTCCGGAGTCCTAAGTGTAAGCTCCAGCTCTTCCGTCCACCTCGCGCGCGACGGAATCTTCGACCCTTTTCCACGCATCGGGACACCCGAATCGGAATTCTGTGTAGTATTGACGTAGTTTGAATACAGGGTGTGAGGAAAAGAAGGACACAACAAGGATGGGAGGCAGGGACGAAAGAGAGAGAGAGAGAGAGAGAAGGGATGGGGTGACGCGGAAGTCCAGAGAATGGTCTTCCAAGTCCGCATTTCTCTCGACGCCCTCTCGTTTTCCTTTCTCCTTCCCTCTTCTTCACCACCCGCTTTCTCGCTCACCCCTTGCCCGTGTGTGTCCCCTCGCCTCGATTCCTACACCTCGTGTCCTTCTCCCGTCCTCGTCCTCGCCCTCACGCGTCTTCCCCCTGTCTTCCCTTCTGCCCCTACGCACATATCCGTCCACCTGTTTCCCTCCTTTCCTTCCCGGCGCCACCACTGCCATCCTGCCCAGCACCCTCGCGAACCATCCGAGCTATCCGAACCCCTCTGGATATCTCCATACGCCACTTACTGGGCTCAGGATGTTCTCCGCGCCGTACGTGAGCGGAATCTGCGAGCGCGCAAAATGAACCCGGTTAAGCGACCCGTAGCTTTTATCAATATCGCCGCCGGCGCTTTTATCGTGCCTATGTGCTGGCGCGCATCGATCTATCGAGTTCTCGATATCCCGTTCAACCCGTCCCTTGGGAATAACTTTTGTAGAAATACGCGAAAGTTTAAGGAACGTTGGAAAGATATTTGAAAAGAGCCAGTTTAAAATTAAAGATTTCTCGAATTTTTCTTTAGATCGTTTCTCTTAGACATTTGTTGTGCTTATTATATCTGCATCTCTCTAATACAGGCATATTTTAATTATTTTAATCAAATTATACCTGTAATGCACTTTTCTATGCCTTGACAATTGTCTTCGAAAATTTTACGTCACCTTCACGCAGTCTATTTCTTATCGGAGAATTTTGCATTAATTCGCGTTTGCAAGTATAAACTTGCTTGCAAGGCGTCGAAAGAGAGTTTCGACGAAGAAATCAGATTGTTTAAGACTCGCAATTTCGTCTCTTGTCGAGGAACTCGGTTGCTTGAGCATCACTGCGATGGTCGACGCTCTTCGTAGGGGTGGTCACCCTCGCCGGACTGCAGAATGTTGTCGCTGGAGGCGGCGGCAACGATGGCCAGGGAGATGGGGTTACTCGTGGAGCGGCCGACTATAAGGGGATGGACTCTAAAGTCCACCCGAAGGGTGGTTACGAGCGGAGGAGGGTGCCCAGAGATGAAGAGAGAGAGAGAGAGAACAGAGGAAGAAGGGTCAGAGGGAGGGGGAGGGGGGCGAGAGAGGCAACACAAGAGAATTTACGTCCCCCGGTGAATTCCTATAGGACCTCATATCGCGTGCGCGCGGGCGCGTGTGTGACTCGCGCAAGTGCGTGGATACGCGCTCACTGACACACACGCGCAAAAGGAAGGGGAACCCCTTGCGTACACACACACGCATAGAGAATGGTATATAGCTTCGGAAAATTCTCGCACGCCGTCCTCGGACGGCTCTACAGCTAGTTCCAAAGGAGCTCTATAAATCCTGGAAACACATGACGACCACTTTCTTCGGCTGTGCACGATGCACGATTTGTACGGCGCTACACGTGTCGCGCATAGCGGTTCCTTTAAGGCGCGTACACACATACATCTTGCAAGACAAATCTTATGTTGGCATCTTGCGCGAGACGGACTTATCATAATAGATTTTTTTATCTCTTTGCTTCAACGAAGATGGCTGATAAAACAAAGTGTCGAAGTTGCGTACGTTTGTAAAAGGTTTTGACATGATATATGAAATATTTGAGATATACGCATCTATGCACGCAACCTTAGACATCACGTTGTTTTATATGCGATAATTTAAATACAGATGATTTTCCAGGGGAGGCCATGGATGCGAAGAGGGATACGTAGTACTATGTATTTATTATTCAAGGTATACATCGTCTAACAAAATTTTTCAAATATTTTAATACATTTAATTAATTATGTTAATAAACTAATTTTTTATTATTTTTTTTTTTTTTAGTGTAATCTCTTTTGTTTCGTCAAATCAATTAGCGATAAAGAATTTTTAAAGATATTTCGTTTACTTTATTTCTTTGACAAGTGCTATAACTTTTTTCATCGTAATGAAAAAAAAAAAAAAAATATTTTATTAATTATTAAAACAGCGAACGTGATATAAGTCGTGAAATTATTATGCAAAATATAAGTATATTGATTGTGGCCATTTTTCATGACAATATACATTTTTTCCAATATTCTAGATCGGTCTGTAGTGACGTAAGTTGCATGTGTTGTCGACGGAAAATGTCAATAAACGCGCGTAGGAACCTTAACGGCGGACCAAACAGGAACAGCAAAAGCAAGGCGCCAATCACGCGCGAAGGCAAACAGTCCTGCGGACCGCCGCTGATTGCCAGAGAAGTCCTTCCAGGAGCTTGTGTCCTGGCGGTAGATGCGATTCGCCACTGCCGCGTTCCCTGAATACGAAATCAAAAGACAGCCGGGTTTACGCTAACGCGCGGCTTCCTCTTGAAGAGAGATTCTGAAGGGATCTAACGAAAATTTCACTCTCTGAAAAAGCTTTTCTTTATTAAACGATATTAAACTAACGTGTATAATTATATTCTCTTCAAGCAATTTATGAAATTTTTTTTTAGAAAAAAATTTTCTTTATTTTATACTTTAATTCACAAAGGTTTAAAAAAGAAAATTTTTATACATCGAAATGTGTTAAGCCCACTGACTTCTTGTCAAATAATTATGATTAATTCTTAATAATATGCGCCTTAAAATAATTTGTTTTAATAGGATTTGTTTCGTAAAGCTAAAGAAATGCTTAAGATATTCTTCTTTACATAATTTTCGCGTGTTTGTAATTATTGTGATTTCTTACGCAAAAGGAAAAAGGAAATAACGGGAATAAATTCTTGAGGAAATAACTTATCTGATCTTGACCCTCTCGATTTGATTCCGTGGCGCCGACGTCGAAAGAAGCGTCGAATATCGGGGGCGCGTAGGAGAGACGTGTTTCGCTTGTCCAAGCCTTCGGTCTCGTGAATATTCCAAGCTCTAAAAGCTTTCCCCTCTCCCTCCGGACCGTTCTTCTCCCCACGCTGGCCTAGAGCAACGACGAGCGAGAAGGGTCCGTCACGTCTATAACAAGCTATCTCTCTTTCTTCCCCTCTCACTCTCTCTCTCTCTCTTTCATCTGCGCGTCCCTCTTTCCATTCTCGTTCCCTCCCGATCTAGCATCTCTAGGCCTTCTCGAGGCTTGGCTCTCAAAGGGTCCAGAGCTATGGAGATGCTGGTACCAGGGGAGAGAACCGGTGTGGAAGACAGAGAAAGTAAACACCGAGCAAGAGGGAGAAATAGGGTGGAAAGGAGGAAAGAGGAAGAGAGACGAGGAAGGGGCTAGCCATCGCGCGCGCCTACGTTAGGTAAATTCGGTGTAACTCGAGGGGATGAGGATAGGAGCAGGTTGAGATGAGGTCGGGGGAGGTTGGACGAGGAGGAGGAAGAAGGAGAAGAGAAGAGCGAGAGAAAACGGGGGAGTAAGCGAGTAGGAGACCACAGGGGTGGACCGGTGATCGATAGCCACACACTTCGGCCACCACCACCTTCGGATCCCTGGATTCTTCCTATGTCGGATAGCTCTCGGCTCGCGAAGCTCTACGGAGTTTGCGGGCTACCGAAGATCGTCGAGCTTACGAAATTGCGAGCGGACGCGGGAAGAGACGATAAAGTAAATGGAGATGAAAAAAAAAAGACGATATTAAGTTGCGCGGATTGATGTAATGAAGATGCTCCGGGATGTATTTGCGACAAGGTTGTTAGTTTCGAAAGTTTGAAAATCGAGGAATTTCTTCAACGATAATATTAATATACGCGATTATTGTTATCCGCAAAGTTTTACATGCAAATTTTTAGCAATACGCGAACAGAAATTAAAATTTTTAGCAATACGTGAACAAAAATTATACATAAAAATTTTCATATCTCAAAAACTTTAAAATTTTTCTTTTGCCAAACTTTTACGTCGTTTTCCACACAAAACTTTTTCTGTTTTCTAAGAAGTAACATTTTTATTTTACACACGCAAACAATTTCTTTTCTCATTTTTGCATGATCATCGTTATATATATATATATATATATATATATATATATATATATATATATAAATTAAATGTCACGGAGACAGATATTTAAGATATTTGCTTTTGTCACTTGTCCCTGTATCGTGCGGATCATTAATTTTCAGATACTCACGTCAAAGTAAATTCTTACAATTTTCTCATACAAGTTTCTACATTTGAAGAATCTTTCGAATCATTAGTCTTCTTTGACAAGGATGCTATGCCGCTCGGCGCTGTTTATTCAGGTGCCACCAAGGATTAGAGCTTAGTTCGAGTTTCCGATTCAGATTTTCCGCAGTACTTTGCTATCTATTTGAAATCTTTTCCAAATCGCACGGCATTAGCATAACTGGAAATTTTACAACGACAAAATCATGTATCGCTCATCTTTTTTCACAAAAATTTAAAAAGTGTATGTAAAAACTAAGAACTTTTTTCCTTAAATAATCTGTAAAATAGTCAAGTAGATTTGCATTATTATTTAGTAATAATAATCATTTAATCTCTATGATATTTATATGTACAATATGTTTTTTTTTATTTAAAAAATATTATTTTTATCAAAACTGTAAAAAAATGTTGCAAGTAAGATTAAAAATTTTAGTATTATTTATAATAATTTTATTTTGAATGAATTAGGAAGTTAATTAAAATCGGTCCATATATGACATTGATACTAAATAAAAATATAAAAATCAACATTATATATGTATGTAATATACATGCAGTTTAAGATATATATCTTAACCCTCTATGGGCCCGTGTAACTTTCAGGTCACATTTCAATTTATCGATATTTTACCAAATAATTATGCGAACATTATAGGCCGCGTGACTTGAAAGTCGCATAGTGAATATTTAAAACAATTTAAATATTTAAAACAAATTTTTTTTAAATTTAAAACAAAATTTATTTAAATTTAATTAACATCAGGACAGGATTTAAAACAAAAATTCGGCCCATAGAGGGTTAAGATAATATGACTATGATTATGAGAATGTAAAAATTTTACGCGTTAAAGAGAGAGAATTCTCGGTCTTTTTACAGTCGCGACTAAATGCGTCGAGATGCACTTTTCATAAGGAGAGAGACATTACTTTCTTCTCTGCCATTACGACATACGAAGATTAACAACTACTTCCTGGCGCGACCAGAGAGCACATTCGTCGTTTTCCCTTTTTGCCCGAATGCGCTCGACTAATTGCGACCATGCAAGCGTATTTCTGCGAACTCGTCGGGGATGAGAAAAATGACGTTCTGGTGCGCCACCCTCTTTCTCTCCGCGACGCAGCCTTTGCAGAGAGCATTGTGTGCATAGGGAAACACTACCGTCAGCTTTAGCGCGGACATTTTGCGAACACGTGCAACGTCCTGACCGCACGCATTCTCTCTTCCTTTTTTCTTTTCCCCGTTACTAGGTCTCCCCTGCGCCCTTCTCTTTCGCGCACATTCGATCTCTGCCTTTGGCAAGCTTCTCTCCACATTTGCGGCGGAAATTTCCCAAAGTCGCCATTAGCCGCATTCGGTAATGGCAGGATTTTCCAAATCTCGGTGGGAAACTTCGCGTCTGATTTATTTTTATTGCTCTGCGTTACGCCTCGTACACCGATGAGGATTAAATCCCGCAATCGTAATACGTCGCGTGGTGAGTGACGTTTATTAAATTACGGAAGCCTGGTTATATCGCGCGGAGATGAGCGAAGACGCTTAGGTTGGTATGGTAAACGCATATGTGGTAAATTAATCGGATTAATTAGAGCCACTCGTGAAAAAAATCTTGCGATCGACATTTTGCGAGAAAAATAGAGATGTATGTTGTGAAGCTTACAAATATCATTTTTGTAATTTTCTTTACTTCTGCGAATCCCATCATATTTTTGGGAAAAAAGTCTTTTCTCATGGAAAGATCTTTAATTCCACTCTGTGCGCACGTGGCATACATAATTCCATTCACACAAACAGGTAAAAAGAAATGTTGCACATTTTCAAACGATATAATTTCAAAGCGATTAAAAGTTTTACAATGCAATAATAAAAAGTCGACGAATCCACTCTTATTCGCAGATTCTTGATTCTTTTTCTTGATTTCTCTCGCGAAATGGATCATCACATTATTATATATCGCATTGTGCAATAAAACGACAACGGGAGAAATTAGCTGTTTCATTATGGAAACAATGAGACACGTTCCGTCAAATGTCACGAATGCCAGTGACGTACATTTCGATTCCCACGTAGAAAGCGCAGAATAAATTCTCGCGTCGGAGGTTGTATGAGCCGTCGGTGGGACCGCGTCGCAGTAGAATTATTTACGTTATTCTTGACGAGAGTCGTCGTTTGCGGCAGCGATCTACGTACGGCATATCGGGGATGGAAAGAAGAAGAGAAAGGGAAAAGTGAAGTATGAGAGAGCGAGAGAGTAAGATGAGAAAGAGAGAGGCGCCACGAAGGTAGGCCAAGGGATAAGGGACGCCGTGTCCCAGGAGAGCCGAGAACCCGGGATTTGTTTTCAATCCCTCCTCTTCCATCCTCCAGTAAGTCCGAACGTAATTTTCCGTAACGGAGTCAACCTTGATGGGAAACGCAAAGAGGTCCGGCGAAAATTATTCCGGACGCGGATTAATATTTATGAACGAGATGAACGAGTTTTCTTGTCGCGACCAATTTCGAAAACTCGGAGACGAGAAAGAAAGAACATTTTTACTTTGTTATCGTCAAGATGTCAACGTTTGAGAAATATGTTGTCTTAATGTCTTTCTTCATTCTTCGCATATTAAAATAATGATAAACATGAATCTAATTATTTTAATGCATTTAGATATATATATATATATATTTTTTTAAGTATTGTAATATATGTTTTGCATAAAATTTTTCACAAACCCATTTGTGTCTCGAAACTATTATGGGCTTTGAAAAAGTCTAATGAATGTGAATTTGATGTACAATAAATACGTCGCGTTTCGAAGATATGCAAAGTTCCGATATTTGAAAAATTTCACATCAGCTGTGCCATTCCGAGCAATAAAACAAGCTCAAACACCACTGGCCGGATCGATAAAGAATACCGGTTTAAGAAATCTTATCTTTTCCCGAGTGGAACAATCGCCGAGTTCCAGGAAAGTGTCCGCGCGAAGGTAAAATATCGCGAGAAAATTCGTACGTTTTCACGCGGCGGGCTGCAGCGTGAGATGCAAAAGGGCAGATAAAGAAGCACAACGATCGACTGAATGCAGCCGGTACACATTTGGCATGGATCTCTGACGATAGTAAAACCGTCACGATTTTCGTGCGATTGTCGCTGCAGAATAGTCCGACAAGCATTGTGTCCGTCGGAGAAGAGGAAAAAAAAAACGCAGCGGGTGGCAAACGTTAGGAAATTCGCCCCCGAAGGCGGAGAAAAACGGGGGAGAGAAAGAGAGAGAGAGAGAGAGAGAGAAGCCGAGAAAGGCTCAGGAGGAAACGGCAAACGGCTAAGCTTTTCGAAGGATGAGGCTCTCCCTTCCCAGTGCCATCGCGTTTATTGTGTGCTCGCCAACGATGTTCTCTTATATTTCTCTCTCTCTCTCTCTCGCGCTTTCAAATTTCCAGTGTTTTTTTTCTATCCGTTTCTCTCAGAAGCTTGCGCCTAGTGTGACGTATCATTTTACTAGTTTCCTGTGGAATGAAATAAAATAATATAATAGATACACGGTAGATGTAGTAGTATAATAAATAAAATCGTAGATATGTCTGCAATTTTGATATAAAAAAATATAATTTGAAGTTTAACAGAAATCATAAAGACATTATATTAGAAAGTTTGTAGTCTAAAAGTTTATGTCGAAAGTGTGTTTTTTTTTTTTTTACTTGAGGTTGATTAAAATACTTGCTTAAATTAAAATAGTGACACAACGATTTCTTCTCTCTTCAGTCGCTTTAAAAAACAATCCTCAATAGGATTAAAAAAATTTTAAAACTCTGTGTACGCAAAATAAACAAATCGGATATAATTTCAGTGCAATAATATTCTTTTTTGTTTTTCAAATTTTTAGATATCTTAGATGATACTAATAAAAATAATTGACATTATATCTAAGAAAAATAGAATTTAGAAAAAATTTATTAATTTGGCAAAAATTTATTAATTGGTAAAATAACGAATCTGAAGAACCCCTCGTCACTAATTAATTCGCCTTTTTCACTAGTTAAGGATCAACAGTAAATTGAGATGTACATTCGCGCTTGTGTTTACTTTACATACCGTGCGTCATCAACAATAACAGAGGAAGACACGCATCATAAAGTCCGACAACATCATCGCGTAGACAACGCAACAGTGTCATCCTTCCCTTTTCTTTCCTCCCCCTTTGTCTTCTTCCTTCGTTTTTTCATTTCTTTCGGACGACGCGTTGCCATGCATGGCACTTGGCTTCATATTAGTTCCAGCGCGACTGCGTGTCAATGGCCGCCGCGCCAAAATTGCAGAAACACCGGTGTGGCGTAGCCGCTGATGGCTTTTCGGTCTTCTTGCTTGATTTTTGGTAATTACGTTGCCGTGCGCGCGCGCGCGCGGAAGGCTGGCATCTCATAGCCGGCCCTGCGAAACTTCACCCGATGATCGCTCGGCAAATAACAGAGAGCGACGTAAGTCGAGAGTTCTCGCAGCAGACGCTGCGAAAACTCGCCGTCTTTCTCCTCTCCTCGTTCATCTTCTTTCATCCTCTTCCTCCTCTTTCACGTTAGTCTTGGTACAATTGTTTCGTAGGCATGAAAATCGCGCAATTAGATTCACGGAATCGCGTCGATTTCGGAAATAAAATGCTTGCCGCCACGACACGACGTGTTTAATTAACTTTTAATTAAAATTTAGTCTTAGCATTCTTCTATTCTACATGTTCATATATGTATGTATTTATATCTTTTTTTTCTCAATTTTATATCATCTTGATTAAGAGGATTATCACATTAAAAAATATATATCCATATAATGTAATATTTATAATAATAATAATAATTTCTTTCAATAATAACTTCTCTCAATATAATTTCATTAATTGTGTGTTATTAAAATGCATAATGTTAAGTACAAGAAAGAAAGTTTTATTATATAAATTTTATTAAATAATTACATAAAATATTTTTTCTCTGTATTTGTCTGTTAGCATCCATGCTGATAGCGGGCCACGATTACAATCGTGCACACATCATTTGCTCTGCCGTAAATTCTCCGACAGCATTTCATAATCCTATAAATCTCGCTTAACCCCCCGGGCCATACTTGACGATTTATTCGGACGGCCGGCGCGACTAAATTAAAGAAAAATCCCCGATACCCGATTCCCGCGACAAAAGGCGCCGACGTTATTCATCTCCGACGGGTTACACGCACACATGTAAAGTCACGTTCACATTAAAGGATCTGGATCGTCGGTAAAATACCGTCAACCAAAGAATAAAATGCAGAGAGAAAAATATATTTATGAGTTTAATCAATTTTTTTCTAAATTTATCTTAATTTTATACATAACTATCTCTCTAAGCAATAACATGTCAATATTTTTTAAGTTTAATAAAATGTTGCTCGATTGACCAATGCTAAAGATAGTAGCAAATTATATCCCTATATATATTAAAAGTGATCTTGTTCGAAGCGAATCATGTTCGGAATTTTATTCAGTTGTAATATATGAATGGAATTTTTGAATAAAAATTCTGGATAAAACTTAATTGAAATAAAAAAATTGAAATTTTTTGAATGAAGTTTAGTTAAAATCCAAGTTAATTATTCGATATTAGTAAAAGTTTTTCTCTCGCGAACAAGTTTAAATCAGCAAGAAAAGGAGTTCTGTGAAAATATATTACGTCACAGAAAGTAAACCGTAAATCTGTCGTCGGCGCTCGCGCACGAAGACGCTTCTTCGACGAGTTTTCTACTCGAATGCCGAGACATTCTTGGTTGTGCGGTTTTGTAAAACCCTCCGGGAAGAGATCCCGTGGGGCGCGAGGGGTCACAATTCCCGCTCTGGACCCCTGGAAGAGAGTCTCGGGGCCGCGCGTGCGCGCACGTAAGAGTATCCATCAGCGTTGTATCTCGAGACCTCTCCGCGGTCTCGGAATGGATTCATTAAGGGCGAGGTTCATTAGCATCCCCCGGGGGGAGATTGTTGCTCTCCTCGACGGAGTTTCTCGCCGCGCGCTTCTTCCACAACCTTTTCGCCCGTCATTCCGTCGCGAGAGACGTGCAAATCGCGACTTGAGCGCCGATAATCCCTTCACATTTGCGAACAGCTGTCTTTCTCAAGAATATAAATATTTTAGAACCCTAGAACTCTTATGCGGAAGAAAGACGTTCCACGAGTCCTTGCTTCGATTTTCCGGATGTTTCTCTCTGTTTAAGTATCATTTATACAGATACAAATCAATTTAAAAACTAATTAAAAATGCTTTGTGTATTAATTAAACAGAGAAAGATATTAATAATTAAAAAAATATATATAAAACTTGTTACTTACGACAACAATAAATTTCGATACTTTCGTGTAATCGAATTTTATATGCATTTAAAAAAATAGAATCCCCGAAACGAAAAGCTAGACTTAAATAAAATTTTTTCATTACGACATCAAACGAAAATCGATGCGATTAGTCTCATTAAGATTTTTTATAAAGCCTGTTCCATGATTCGCGATTCTATTCGTGGGGACTCTCGTGGTCTCCAGATGGGCCAAGGTTAATCCTTCGGATGACACAATGTCCGCGTAATCGGTGAAAAAGGACGGACCTGTGAAGAGGACAGGAACAGAGCAGAAAGGAAAGAGAAAAGAACTCGGGGGACTGCCACTTCGTCATTCCGGCGTCCTATAATCCTCCGGGAGCATTCGCGATCAGACAGGACACACACGCTTCGTGAGCTCGCACGAGCTAGAAGGAAAGGAAGGAGAGAACGAGTCGCGCGACCTGAATAACTCTGCCCGGATGTTTCTAATGCGTGGCTTAGCGAGCTCACGAGTTCGTGAAGAGGACCGATGAACTTCGGATAATCATGTGATCTTTTTTTTACCTCCCCAGTTTCGTCGAATATCTACAACTTGTGGATCGGCTTCAATTTACCACGGTTAGTCAGGTGCAAACGAGAGAAACATGTCCATTAAATTTTTTATTTAGGTAGAATATACTAGATATATCTGTAAATTTCAATTTTCAAAATTAGATAAACATTTATTATTTAAATTATGAAAAGAGAAGACATCGTTACATTTATATTTATTTACGAAAATTATTAATCTGTGGATTACATTTTGAACTTAATTTCGCATCTTGATAAACAGATTAAAATATTTGTACGTGAAATAGATTATTAATTATGTTAGATTATTAATTATTTAATTTATTATCTTCCGGCTTCTCTTTTCAAGTTACAATTACTATGAAAAAAAAAAGGTTCGTTCTCCAACGTGTTGGTAAATCGATGAAATTTTATCCGTTGGAGCATTCAACGACCGCAATTTCTGAAAGCACTTAAGAGGGAGGAGAGAGAGAGGAGAAGATGAAGGGAGGACCAATTTCGTTTAACCGTGTCGTTTTACTTCGAGATAAATATGACGCGGAGCCCTTTCTCGACGAAGGGAAGGAGGAGGAAGGGAGAGAAAATGCAAAACACCCCGTCGGGGTACAACGGAACCTGCGTAATCCGCCATACGTTCCCCATGAATATGCATCTGCGAGGCTAATGCGATTTGATTCACGATTGGCCTAAGCGACGCGGCGAGGGCAGACCTCTCGAAAGCCCGCAATAATTCGATACATCGACCGTGAGGCGCAAATTAATGTTTGTTAGCGTAACGTTCCTCAACGTTGGGGAGACGCGCGTCTCTCCTCTCTCTCTCTCTCTAGGGATGAAAATAAATTATTGTACAACGTTGTACACAATAATTTGATCCGGAGTGATTAATACCTTCTGCAATTGCATAGAAATGAGATATTATAAAACGTCAATTATCATTTCTTATTTTAACTCAATTTAACTTTGATACCATGCGCTTATCTAAACACTAAATATATGCAACTTGACTTTATTATAGTCTTTATTTAATCGAGTGAAAATTAGAAAGGACGAGAAAGAAAAAATGTTATAAAATTAATGTGTCCTGTGCGAAAAATTATTTTAAAAAATTGGAATAATTGTTGTATAGCTTATTAAAAGAATTATTAAAAATTGAAACGTTACAGAATCTTAATTGTGTTTAAGATTTTCTATAATATAATGTTCCTGTTTTATACGATAGAAAAAATATGAATATGTTACGCAAAATTATATCAAGCTACATAACATAAAAGTAACGTCAGATGGCTGAAAAGTATCCATCTGGCACGAAATCGAATCTAATTATTTTGTATGATTGATACACACTTTTTATTTTACAATTAATTAATATTTGACAGCTCTTATTATAACATCTTATCGAGAAATTAATCCAAGATGTTTTCAACACATCCAAGACAATTATATATATATATATATAGATTATGAAGAGTTAAAAAAATACCGTCGGTGCGCAGAACTTTTAAAATACACATTGGTTGCAGAACTATTTTTATGATATTAATAAAGAAACGTAACATCCGCGCGCATTGATTTACGATTTTCCGTTTGAAACTTGGAATTGCAGCTACGCCAGAGCGATGGGAGGGAGGGAGGGAGGGAGACAAAGCCGCAAGGGAGAGCGCGGGCTAAAGTGAAACTCGGCTTTAATTGCTTTACTACCCGGCACTTTCTGGCAGCGCAAAGCCAATAAAAGCCGATTTTACTCTAACCCGTTGTAAACTTTATGCCGAGAGCAACAAGGTGGCAATGTTATTTTCGTCGTGCGACTGAAACGCGTTGTAGTAGAATGGAAACTAAACGACAAAGCAGCGATTTTATGTTGTGCAGAAAAAAAATTCTTTTTACAACGATAATCTCTCTCAATATAGCAAGCGTCTGGTATGAATTTTCGATTTCGGTTCTCTTCCTCCTTTATGAAAGATAAAAAAGATGGGCAGGACGATAAGATCTCCTGACTAATAATTATCGGGGAAGTGTTTAATCAGACGCACTTACCGCGCCAAGAGCGATCGTTATCTCTCTTCCGTATATTATGTCGGCAATTTAGATAACAGGATGACCATATAACGAAAAAATGTCATTTGTTCAATATCTGAATCGGAAGTGTTTTTCGGAAATTCATATCGTAGATTTAAGTCGATAAGAAGTATCGTGTGATGACGTTTGTTTGTCGCATGAAAAATTAAAGTGAGAATGATGAAGTCAACACAAGTGGCGTTGACAGATTATACTGAATTTATTTTAATAAAAATAAGAGAGAGCCGAAAGTTTTTTTAATTGCTCGTATTTTATTTTTAAGTTGATATAATTAATAAGACCGGACATTTCAATATTAAAATTATGTTAAGTTCAAGTTTTGAAAAAAGTGAAAGAATGTCTTAAAAATTTTACATTATTCTACATTTTTGACTTATATTTGCACGAGGAATCATCTTTTTTTGGCTGTACTAAATTTCCCGTTCCAGCTATATATATCGGAAAATACATATTTCATTTTCCGCAATATTTTATACCGCAAGACTTGTGTTGCTACGAATAAATAGAAAATCGCGATAGCGGAATCTTACATATCGTTCTCGCGGAATCCAAAATATAGCTGAATTGATGAAATTTTTAACGTTGCAACTGCTCGAAAGTTTATACAAAAATGAAACTCGAATATTTATTGCGGATTCTATAAGATTTCGATAGATTTAAGCGAGTTTTCCTCTTAGAGATTTAAACGGGGAGCAAAATTTATAGATTAAATAATTTTAAAAGAGATTGATTTAAGTCTGTTTAAAGTATCTACGTAGATATTAGATTAAGAATCGACATGAAAAGTAGAAGAATAATTTTTACTCGGGAAACCACAAACCAAGAACAATGGCGTATTTTTGCCTTTTATTCTTTAAAAAATTACATTGAATGATGATAAAAAATGCGTCACGATTCATTCAAGAGGCACGTGGTGTCCCTATTTCACGGAAAACCGGAGGGCACCTGCGGTTCGCCTTCAGTCGGTCACTTCCTACATCGGAGCCTGGGTGTAACCAGGTTAATCCTCGATTGACCCTCGTACCTAACCAATGCAGGTTAGTCCAAAGATAAAGAGAGAAAGAGGGAAGAGGGTCCATGTGAGAGGGAGAAAGACGGATTCCGGTCCGGCACGCGACCAGAACCGCAGAGAGCAGAGTGACAAAAAGGTCGCACGTCACATATATGGACGCACGTGCGAGCGAGTTGGACGGCTTCTTAACATAACTTCCTCCTCCTCCGAGGAGGAGGAAGAAGCAGCCTTCCATAAGGGCCTGTTCGTGGGAGATGGGCAACTCTCTTCCTTGGCTCCTCTAACGCGCGCGTCATGCGGCCCTTGAAACGACAGGTTGTCGATAGCCAGTTACGAGCTGTCGACCTCCGCGTCGATTCACGCGGATGGCGGATCGCTCGATGCGATAACGACGTTATCGAAATTATATCTCATCCGGCGTGGACGAATAAGCATGTAATAAAGAAGTAAAAAGATTGTATAAAATAAAGAATGAGACGAGCTCTTCGGGACACGTGAAACTGTTTCGCCCACACGTTTTATTACATCAATCTTCCATTTACTTGTCACTTGTAATACTCGCAAAACTGTCGTCGTATAATTATCGCCGTAGAATCACGAAAATAATATAACTTGATTCTTTATCGAATTGCGAAAACGCTACTACGATTGATAAGCATAATTTTTCCCTAAAACAATCTTTCTGTCAACAAGAGAGAATCAAAAATAGAGCAAAAAGGTGCACAAGGTGTTTTCACATCAAACAGTGGCCGTAATTTCCCGACGACAGAATCCTGACATAGGTAGGATTAATACACACAGCTTTACGCCGTAATCATGGCGCGCTTTTGATACGATACTAATTTTATACGGATACACTTGCGGACGTGTGTAACGTGATAGTTTGCCCCGCGTAAACTTTAGGGGGAGAAAAGGGCCGCTACTGCCCTCCGGCTTGGCCCTCAGGTCAGAACGACAGGTTGTCGATAAACACAGGTACGTCGTACCGAACTGCATCGAGACGGACGCTTGCGGCTTCGTCGTTCGGGTTAAAGTGTTTCGTCTATCTTTTGGGAATATTCGACCAGAGTCTTATCGAGCGGCTATCTAATAGTTGATTCAACTTCACAAGCTGCCACTTTGGTAGGTGGCGAATATATAAAGACGCATTATACGAGTTATTTCTAAGCTCGATGGACAGAATGTATTTATCACAATATACGTACTATAAAACTTGTATATATTTGCATTGCATTTTTAAATAAATAAGTCAATAATTGATAAAATTATTGACATTATAATTATAAGCATAATATTTTATAATGAAATTTGTGAACTGTCTTGACTATTATTTTGTGTGGCAATTATATTATTTTTTAATATAATAGTCGTATATATAAGTATTATGTCCAAAAAAATAACAATTTTTATAAAATTCTTTAGAATCTCAAAAAAATAATATTATATTTATTTAAATTCTTACGTGGAATTTATGCATTATCCATTTCGATATAATTTATTATGCTTAAAAGTAGTAGTCTTATTCTGCGTCCATCTGCGCTTTACATATTCGATAAAATATTTCTCGGTAAATGACTTCGTTCTTTAAGAGTTGATTTAACGTAAAATCTCTAATGTTATATGCGAGGTAGCGCTCGCATTCCCATGAAACCGGCGGTGATAGAAGAAAAGGAGGGGTGGAGATGCATTCTCGCGGAATGTAGGTCGACGATTTAACAGAGTCCCGAGGATATCCTGCCTATAGATCGGCGGGAAGAAGAGGAAGGAGCGCAAAGTGCGCTCATGAATGCGGAGCCCCGAGGACCTTATTCCGTGCACTTGCGTCCCGCCACCAGTTTCCCTCCCCTTTTTTTCTCCCTCCCCCCTCCTCCTTTCCGGAGACACCCCCTTCCGGTTGGGCGATTTTATGGGGGTTGCCGAGCGCCGGATATCCCGAGACGAGTCGTCGTCTTAAATTTTCGAGGGAAGAGCAAGATTTCCTTTCCATCATTGTTCCGCGGCACCGATAATTACGAACGATAAACGGATGCAATAATTAAGACACGGTGGATATTCAAAACTATTATTTTATAAAATTTTTTTTAGTTTAACCACATCATTGATATTTTTAAGTCATATAATCTTCGAATTTGAAAGGTTTCTCGAAATATTCGAAAGTGTGCAGCTTCGGAAAATAAGGTCCTTTAAAAATTCAAGTAGAAAAACAAATATCTCAAAAATTTCAGAAAAACATAATGAGTTATTGAATAATATAAATTATTAAAAATACTATTTATTTATTAAAAAAAAAAAGAACAAAAAATGTGCAGATTATAAATTTCTATTGAAGTTTTCATATTTGGCTACCAAATATTTTGGAATATTTTTTGTATGTTTATTTATAAAACAATACTTGTTTAATTTAAGAGAATATATTCTCTCTTTGTTAATTAAATTCTTGCGATATTATTTTGCTCATCTTGTGTTTATTGTGCAGAATCTATAAATTTCAGTGCTCTACAAAATTCTCTCATTTTTCTGGCAACGCGATAGTTTTATTTTCTGATTTTCCAGCGCGTCGTTTCTCAAAGTTCTCTTCACCTAGCGAACCAGTTTCGTTTTCACGTCCATCAAGATTTGCTCGTGTAGAACGGATTTAGTTCGTGACAATACGCGCGAGAGCCTTTTTTTCTGCGGCGACGCAGATTTCTAACCAGGCATAAGCAACCCCCGGAGCACATGTGTGCACACAAGAGAGCGAGACAGGGAGAGGGAGAAAGGAGAACGAGAGAAGATTGAACATATTTTCGGGAAAAAGGATTCCGTGGGAACGTGGGGAGAGCAAGCAAGAGTTGGATTTCGTGAAGAGGAGGAGGCCGTCTGCGCGTGTTTGAGGATGATTATCGACGCGGTGGGAGGGAGGAAGGGGAACGGGGGAATAATGTCGATGGAAAGGGGGATGAAACGGTCGTCGCAGATTTTTCTACGGTTTCGGAGTGAAACGGGGGTCTCTTGGGCGTGTTAGGGCGCTGCGAAAAAGATGAATTGACGAAACGCCAGATTTTTGATAACCTTGGCGAGTTATACGTCGAGAAAGGGTTAAGTTCAAATATACTAAGAAAGGATTCAAAACTCATAGTGTCGAATAATTGGCGAAGGCAGATTCTAAAAAAAGGGTTCTATAAAAAAAGGCTTTTGTTACGTTATATATTTTTTAGGAAAAAAAATCCTTTTTTCACGTTATTTCTCGGGAAAGGATTGACATTCTTATGACTCACGAAAGGCAATGAAAATTCTTGTTCTCCTAACCCATCAAACAAAGATTCTTTTCTAACTAAAAATGGTTCAATAAAAAAACGCTGTGTGGAAGAAAAGAGTTGTAATATTTTTTTTAATTCAAGGATACATTTGACAGAAAGTTTTCATTTCATTCACTATAATAATATAGTCTTTAAGAAATTTAAAATTTTATTTTAAAAAATGTCTTTATCCTTTGAGATAAAACTGTAGATAATTCTTTGAATTCTGATTTCTTTCTACTGGTGTCACGCAGAGTTTTCTCGGAAAAACCTAATTTTTAATACTTTTTAGAAGTAAATTTTTACATCTGTTAGCAAATCGAATTATTGACTCATTGAATAAGTAATTTCGTTCAATCACATTTTTAGTTTAAAATTATTGATTTTTCAGTAATATATAAGTGCAAAATTTTTTAATTATTTGTAGAAGATATATAACTAAATATAAATATATACCTAGATATATAACTAAACACATATATTTTTTGTTATTTTTAGCTGCATCAGAATTTAATAATAGATTTTCTTTAGAATTTAACTTTTTGAACATAAAGTCAAGCATAAGAAGAGATATTAGCAATGCTACACTAAACATTACAAAAAAAAATTAATAAAATAAATTAACTTTAAAAGATTTATATAATTAAAATTATATTTTATATTTATATAGAATAAAAAAATAATGATAAAATGCAAATAATTTTTACGTTTTATAAGAATTGGACTGATTAAATATCTTTAATTAAAGTAGACCAATAAAAAGTTGTTATCACGTATTTATATAAATTGCACATAGGAAATCTGTATTTTTTTGTCTAAACTCACACTAAAATATAGACATCGTGAAGACACGTGTTGTAAAAATACGAAATACAGTCGACTATTCTCAAATTTCCATTCAGGGTTTCTACGCACTCCGGAGAACATATGGAAAATATATACGCATATGCAGTCGAGCATGCGTAGACGATGAAGTGCACAATTCTATTGTCAGAGTGAATCCCTTGTTTGCTCGAATATCTGGCGAACAGCTGATTGGGATTTTCTAACTCGAGCTCTGCAGATTACACATGGTGTGTCCCTTTTGTAATGATGACGCTCTCGTGTTTGCAAACTCGAAAACGAACAAACAGTGTAGATTGGAGAACGGTTTCTCTTTGAGATATTAATATTATTTTTTATTTAATAGTTTAAAATTTTATATTTATACAATTAAAATAACAAAGTGAAGCTATGTTTCAGTTATATTTAATAATCGTAGAATAAAATTTTTCTGTCTTTAAATACAGTAATAGTTCCATATATAAAATAATAATATTATTATTATTAAAGAAAAGTAAGAAAATTAAAGTTAATATTTATTGTTATAAAATAAATAAAAAATTTTATTCTGAATTATTTATTTCATTAAAATTATTTTATTAAGATTATTTATTAAAAAACAATGAGAGATTATTTATAACAAAATTTTTAGGAGAGAAATAAATAAAAATTAAATAAATTGACTCTTCAATAAATGCACCACCGCTGTAGTTTTATTATATTTTTACTGCATAGGCTACTTTATCTCACTCGCATAAATTCGATTTTATGAGAAAAATATTATATATTTGAATATGTAAGTTTCACAGAGATCGATATTATACATTTTTTGATATGCTTATTCATCATTTATATCTAGATAAATTTTATTTTTATTATTAATCTAATTAAATATTTCTACGAAATAATTTAAATTATCGAATGTAAAGATGTATTCATATTTTCATGACAATATTGGAAAGAAACTTTTTCTCGTAGAATTTCGTTACATACCAAGTGTTAGAGAGATTGGCAGAAAAACACTGAATTAGACATGTACTTAATAATATCATCACTAATATATTAATGAACTATATACGTGGCTGACTCTCCCCACCTCCGACAAGTCCGACAAAAGGGAGAGAAATCACCCCATCGTCAGGTTTATTTAATACAAAGCTGGGCGGGGTGTGTGGGGTGGCACTCGGCTGCCGCCAGATGTGGGCGCGGGGGGTGGCGACAACCTGTTGAGTCAGACAATATCGCGTTTTTACTAATGCCAACATCGTCGTCCCGACACGGAGAATCGAGGGGGTGGCCGCATTTTTGCCGTGATCCCGCAGCCCCAATTCGGGATCATTATTATTGAGTCTGGGATTATTAACTCCGAAATATACCTGTAAATCCGCGGGGTGGAAAGCTTATCTTTGTACAGAAGTAGCGAGGAATTAAGAGACAAAAATAAATAATGTAATTTGTTTCAACATCCCATGAAAACATTTAATCAATATATTTCTTATATCGATTTAATCTTCTTTCTACAGATTCATTTCTAGCTTCTTTTTATTAAAACTGATTGTAAGTTACAGAAATACAAAAATCGATGAAAGAAAAATATCATATTGCATTCTAGTATTTATTTCCGCAATTTACCTTATTATCATAATATATATATATATATGCTAGGCGGTGCGTTCGCGCGTGATAAAACTCGATGATTTCTTGACAAGGAAATATTTTATATTTACATCAGATAAATATTTTTATTCGGGTCGTGTAATTCTTAATCCGTATTTCTTTCTCTCTCAATCTTGAAAATCTTTTCAATTTTAATTTTGTGTAAATTTCTATTTTATTTTTGGATTTCTGTCAAAGCTGAAAATTTTATTAAATATATTATACATTGATATTATTGTATTTATATATTATATATTTAAATTTACTTTTATCATTATAACGATTTTTTTGCGACATTTTCATTCATGCTAAAAAAAATGATTCAAAGACAGAATTCACGGAATTCATCGCGTTCGCGCTATAATGATCACACGTGTCAAGCAGCCGTGTATTTAACGCGTAAATTCTTTTTGATTCATTTTGTACGAATAAATATTTTTACGAAAGATATTATAAAGATCATAAAAGCGTCTTTCTTTCTCTCGTAATTTTTTAATTTTATTTTGTAATTTTATATAATTAAAATTTTATAAATATATTAATATAATTAATTTAACGTATTAACTTTATTTTTAAAATTAATGCCGACATATGTACATATATTAATCATACTATTCGGCTTTATAATATATTTTATTAAGGTTGTAAGAGAGAGAGAGAGATAATAAATTGTTAAATAATTTTTTAATAGACTGACAACAGATGCGATCGGAATATTACGACAGATTCGCATCAGGTTATATTTATTATGTCGACAGAGCCTGCAGGCAATATTTTAATGGCAAAAATCGAGTACCTCTGTCGAACATAGTAGTTTGACAACGGATTAATGACAAAAATTAAGCAACTCCTGTTTCGTAAGCACATTTAAATGACGTTTGAATAAATCCTAAATAATCAACGTAAATCATATTTATTAGAAATACTTTCCCCATTTCATTTCATGTGCAAACAAACATCTCTCTCATTATCTATACAAAATTCTACATATTTTTTAACATTAGTATATCAAGCAAACGTGATCGGCATTATCAGCATGATACGCCTATCGATATATCCGCGGATTACCAATCTCGTATCTTTCACGCCAGAACGTCCTTTCGACTCTCGTACAAACCTAGGAACGTAGATAAATCTCCGGGACGACGAGCCGGAGCATCTACGGCGGGGTGTCTTGCTATTGAGCCGATCTCCAGGGCCGTATCTCCATCGATCTATTCAAGTTCACGGGAGCATGTCCGTGGCACGGATCTCGTGAAACGAGTATCCGAAAGAGGAAACGACAGTGAGAAAGAGAGGGAGAAGGCGAGAGAGAGGAGACGAATGCACCGGCACCAGTAAGGACCAGGTGCATCCCCGGGAGCCTGGGAAGCGCAAACTACGGCGAATGAAAACGCCGGCAGATGCTACCAAGCCGCGAGCGGGTCCTCCGCACATCGTCGTCCATATATGAACAAGGCGCATCCCGTCCACGTCGCCGACTTTGTTTGCTCACGAGTGCGTCGCGTCGGCGCGCTCGAGCGCCGGAGATTCGGATTCTTCTCCTCTCGAGTCACCGAATCGACCGATCGTGAAAAATCTCAATTATTTCCCGACAGAGATTAGAATTTTGTATAGATGTTTTGTATGTTCTTAAATTATTTGAAATTATGTCTCTTTCTCTCGCGTTATATAGATCGTATATAGTTTTTATATAATGTGGACGATCATTTGTTCATTCATATGTAGTTTTTTAAATATTGAAGATGTGTTCATATTTATTTATATTTGTATTTAAAAAGTATTGCATTTTTATAGATTACTTATTATTATATTCATTCTTTTTCTATTATAACTGAATAGAAATTAATTATATTATTAAGATTCTAACAGTCTCTTAAAGTCATCAGAAACAGTTAATTTTAAATAGAATTTCATCAGAATTAACGGAAAGTTGCGCACAAGAATCTTTTTTTTTTTGTAAAGCAAAAAATATGCTCGTGCATATCGAGATACAGAAATACCGTGAAATATTTGGTATTAATTATATCGATCTCTCGAGTAAATCTCTGAGTGATAAAAACATCGTTAAAGGCGTGTAAGAAACGCTCATTACGCTGGGATGATTGCGTTAATGGGCCGGCAAGATCTTTTTCTCTCTCTCTCTCTCTCTCTCTCTCTCTCTCTTCCATCATATTCTCTCTTTCTTTCCAAAGATCGAAAGTGTTACGCGAAAATAAATGTGTCTTTTCGCATTACGTCCGGCCATTTCGTCACTTATTACACAGAGAACGCCGGCTTATATCCTCGTACTTTCTCCGTGACTTTCACCGTGGCCATTGGGAACAATCGCGGCCGAACGATCGTCTTTATTATTTGCGCTATATACTAGCATGTGCTGTTACGCAATCGTTCGAGCACGCTTTCACGGCACCACGTGGACTACCGAGATAGCGTGTGAAAAAACAGATCTTAAAACTTTCGATGATGCATCGCATAATTTTTTAAGTTAATTATTTAACTTTTAATTTACGGAAAATCGTCTAATAAAACTATAACGTTATCATAAATATTTTCTGGATCTAATTATATTTCATTAATCAAAGAAGGAATGTTAATTTTGAGGACAACTGGTATTTGTTTTATTTGATGCATATACTATTATTTTATTTTATTTTTATAAGTCAAATTTTTTTTAATAGATATGTATATGGAGCCTCACATCTTAACTGTAAACAGAAGTAACGATTCTTGATCACGAAATTTTTTAATAGATACGCTACGTCTCATTTTTTATGAGTTTCTGATTATTACTTTATATAATGTATCGTGAAATTAGAAGTAACATATGTGTCGTATTTGACTGCCGTCCAAAAATTTTGAAGCCAGCAACACGATGACGAATCAGACGGCGTGACTTAAGAGCGATCGACCGAAACTTGCCATATGTTCGACATAAGATCACTTTTTTTTTCTTGAATGTAATACTAATTTATCATACTTTCCCCTTTTCTCTCTCCAAGTTAACTTTGTGTTATATATTTTTCCATTTTATATTTATCGATGAAGTTTAATTACTATATCAACATTTTTTTAAATAAGTAATTTATCTTATCTAACCGTTTTATTTAGAACGTAATATTGTTTATTAATAAAACAAAAATTAAATAAATTTGGTAACAAATATATACGTATAAAAAAATGAAATAGTCATAAACTTCAATAATATTCTTATAGAAAGCAAAAACTTTAAGATTGTGCCCCTTTCATGCAGCAAAGGCGATAATTGAGGTCTTGACATAAAAAATAGCCAAAGTGTCAAAAATGAAACTTTTCAGAGAGAATAAAGAGCAAATATAGGAATAGAAAAAATATTGTGTGTCTATTCTACGTTTTTTGAATTTACATTTTATCTACTTCTATACAACTTTTATCAAAATTATTTCAAAATTGATATTTATTAATTTAATGATATTTAAATTCTAATTTTCTCTGACATTATTATTTATGAGAAAAAGAGAGAAAGAGAGAAGAGATGATCGGAAGGAAAATTAATAAAAAAATGTCACGTGTGTCACGGTCATGGACAGAAGCAAGCGTACGTGAAGCCTATCTCCCTTTATTTTCGAGAATCTTTCGAGACGAGAGGCGCTGTAAGGAGATCAAAACGAAAGTGAGCGTGAGACTGTAACACGGGCCGTATTAATTCGGTTTCTCTCTCGTGTGCCAGAAGTATCCCCGAGAACTTTCAAGGGAACCTTGATGCAGTAACTTTCATCCTGCGCGACCTACCTCAAGCATTTCCCCATAACTTCTTCCTCCTCGTAGTCTCCATTCGGTCCGTGACCTACGTAATCTGAATACATTTCGATATCTTGAAACGCCGAAGGGTTTACTCGCTATACAAGAGATTATAATCACTTAAATTTTTCTGCTATTTTAATTTCCGTTTGCACATTTTTTCTTCAGATTTATTAAATATCGCTCTTGAAATTGTATCCTAATCCTTTTGTGGAAATTCTCGATAAATTTTGCAAAGTTTAGAATCGATGGGCCCTGCTCTCCCTCTCCCCCTCTTCCCCAACATACGTTAAATATGCGATTAATTTGTATTCATCGGCGGAAGCCAGTCTCGAGGAGAGATACGCGGTAAGCGACTAATCTAAAGGAGAACGAAGAAAAATGGCGTCGCGAATCGTATAAAAGGCATAAGGTTTTGCCTCGTCCTTATCCGCGGCTTATCAGCCACGATTTATGCCCGTCGAAGGGATCGTTTCTCAAATTTCGTCGAGCCCTTCTTTTAAAGGACGCTGTTCCACGTTCTCCCGCGGGAACTGCAGCGGCCGATAAAAGAAAACCTGCATTGTCACGCGAAGCATATATCGTCTTAACGAAAAACTCGGCGTTAGATAGAGAAGCGACGGAGCGAGATAAAGCTCGAAGGAAGAGTGGTGACGGGTAGGAAGGCTGACGTGAGGATGCAACTCATTACGACAGCTGTCTTCGCTGTGGGAAAAATCTTTCGCATCGGAAACTGGGATATCCGTTCCCCGAACCGCGGGGGTTCATATGAATGAGTTGAAATTATTAATATAAATTTGCACAGTTCTCGATATTACGATCCATTAAATATTTCGTTAAATATGTTTTTTTTTCCTTTTTTTGAAATTTGTACAAAAGCAAATCGATGTAGTAAAATCTGAATATATCTACGAGATAAAACAAAATAAAAATATATGTTTTGTTTCTGGTTTGCTAAATAAATTATTTAGAAAAACAACTTTTCTTACATGAAACTTTTTGTTTCAATACTCTTGCAGCTGCTTAAAAGTTTTTAAAATAGAAAAAATCCGATCATCATTTTTAATGTAATTGAATATAGTAATATTTTTAAATAATTAATTAAATATACAATTCTGTGATTTTTACGCTTTTTATTAGTGACGTGATGTCGCATCGATACGATGCAATGCGATGAAGCGACTCGCTCAAAACTCGTTGTACGTTAACGCGATTCAAGTCCTGGCGAGGGTCCCACAGCCTTGGAGGAACATATGGTCCACGGGCCGAGGGCATCGTTCATTGGCCGACACGCAGACTCGTAATCTTGCTATTTATCACGGGATGCGAGAGCGCGCGGCGGTAATCTTGGTGCGTTAAGCCGGTCGCGGTAATCGGTTGAAAAATGCCGATGGTGGAGAGGGTTGTCCGAGTCGGGAAGGGAGGATAATTTTTTTTCGCCGGTAAGACGCGTCGGAAAAATTGCTCTAAATATATAAATACACGAGAAACGTCCATTTGAAACTGCGTGTGTGACACCTTTCCTGCACAATAGTAGCGATTATTCCGAGAAAATGGTTGTAAGCGATGATGATTCATTAATTTTTATATTTCATAAATTTAATATTACTTTCTATCAACATAGATAAACCAATATTCTAAATTTTAATTTTAATTATAATATTCTAAATTTTAATTGTAATTATATTTTTTTATTATATTTTTATTTTATTTTACTTCAACTTTTATTTTACAATATTTTATTTTATTTTTTTCTATGATGTTAATCAAATGTTTTTTCTTCTTTTATTGGTGTAGTGGATTCTTTCTTATATTCTAAATAAATAAATAAATAAATATTCGGTTTTATAAAATTTGAATTATAATTTTTTTTTTTTTTAATTAAAATATATTTACCAGATTTAATTTGAACTCATCTAACAATAAGTTCTTTAATTTTTTTTACATCGATCACAATTATTCATCGCAAATAAAATTTTGTCTCCTGTAAGAGAAACGGTATACTTTCCGCTAATACATACTTACATTTCCTTAAAAGATCCATGTAGATTTATCTCACCCTTCTCTCACTCATCGCGCCGACGAGAGAGTCGCTTATTACGGATCGACTTGCGTGCCCCTTAAACGCCGATAATTATTTAACGGCCTCGCCGCGCCGCTTAAATGTTATAAACAGCGACACAAGTCATTAAATAAATTACTCTGTTATGCGCGTTATAATGCAAGCACATATTGTGTGATACTGTAGCTTCTATTACGGTTATTATACCATAATTTTCCTCCTCACGAATACTTACCGTCGTATATTTTCGCCGATCGTCTCACGCTCGCGCGTACAACGATTGTCCTCGCAAATCACTATCCTTCCGACGTTCAATGTAATGAGAAAAACATATAATAATAAGACGCATAACATATATGAGAAAAGGAAAGGCTGGAGATAAATGGAGGAATTGAAGGCACAGAGTCGATCGCCGATTTTCTCTCCTGGATATATTTATTTATTAATTAGCTAATATTATTCTGAAAACGTATGAACATTTGTACATGTGTTTTGTATCATGAGGTACTTGTGTATGGCGTATTCTCGCGTCAAATACATAATCGGTACATGATGTACATCGCGTGTACCACCAGTGGCGGACGCGCCGTCGTATATTTATATCGCGGATCTTGTATTACGCGGCCTATTTACGACCGCGGGAGATCCACTCGAGTACATTTCACTTGCTTCCCCTTTTCTCTTAATTCCGAGTCGAAATTCCTCCTGTGGCGGCAGTGTGCTCCTCTCGAAAGGACATAGATATAGTTATACGAAAAGCTAATTGTGTAAATTTTTAGTGAGTCGAATATGCGCGACTCGCGGTTGGATGGCTTTTTCCCTTTCGATCTCTGCCTTTCGGGACAACGAGACGAACGTGTATATACGTTACGGTAATTTGGCGGATTTTTTTTTTCATCTCCAGAGAATGATTCGCTTCTGCGAGACAAGTATGAGGAGAGTTCTGATTCTCTCTCTCGCGCAGTTATCGCTAGATGCGACTATCGGATTTATCGCGAGTTTTGCGATCTATGTGACAAAAGTAAAATTTATCAAATTAGCCGCATTTAGCGATAGAACGTGCGCCCAGGATATGGACATGTAAGCGAGCACCTCGCGCGCTTCTTGGATCTCGATTGTCACGCTTAAAGATAATCGCTCTCGTGAGCTATCGCAGCGAGATATAACGGCGGCCGCCACGCAGCTCCTTGATTGATTTCTCTCTCTCTCTTTCTCTCTTTCTCACTTAGAATTCATATATAATCTAGAATTTAAATATATAATATATATAGATTTATTTTTATTTATATATATATATATATATATATATATATATATATATATTTATATATTTATATACTAAAAAACATTCGTTCACAACGAATTAGAAAACATAAAAATTTAGCTAGGAGACGCATAATACAGTGAACTATATACCTAACATATCGCTTCTCGACTTACTTTTTTTCTTATCGAAAAGATACATTCGGTTTCCTATATTCTTTCACTCGCATTTTCTCTTTTACTCTCCACTCCTTTCTCTCTCCTCGCTCTTCTCTTTCCACCTTCGTCTTATAAATCGCGAGTAGATCGCACAAATATATTGCTTCATCATCAGGTAGATGTTGCCTAAGTCTAACAACGATGCGGACTCGCTGATAGCAGCGGCGAGGGGTTGGCGTCCAACGAGCCGATCATTAATTATTATTGCTGCGAAACAAGGAAAGGGCGATCGGTAATCATTGCCGCGTAATCCGCAATTAAGTCGACGCGACTATCGATCTTCGTTCGTGATCGTCTTGGCCCGCTCGTTCTCTTTATTTTTCTACCCCGCCGCTGTGTACGCGATTCTCTCTAGATTCGCGCTTATGCCTCGCCAAGTCCTTTCAATCTCGTCGACGTTGATTAGCTTTCCCTATCGGTACGCTATCAGCTGATTGTAGATCTTTAAATAGCGGCAGATTGGTGTATAATTCGTCCGACGATAAACTAACATTAAGGATACGCAATTTGGCAAATTACAAGTGGAATAATATTCGCAATTTCGTTCCCTCTGAAAGCCAAGAATTTTTCCGAATCAAATTTATATATAAAGATATATATTGGAATGTAATTATATATAATTTTATTCTAAAAGTATGAGAAATATATGTGTAAGAGTGAATGTTCAAATTTTTTCATGATTTTATTTGCCATTTTAACTTTAATTAAATTCTCGATCGCGAATTCGAAGAGTCAAGAATTATTAGCACGAAACTTCCTTATCTCTTCTCAAGATATGTATTATTCCATCATTTATTTATTTATCCTTTTTTCGTTCGAGTCGTCGAAGCGCGGCGAGAGATACCATCGCTATTGGCGAGGCACTCGCGAATCGAGCGATTCCTTTCGTCGAGTCCGCAACAATTTGCTAAATTACAGAATGCCCAAGGTTACGAGTACGCGACGAGAGGACGACGCGCGGGAGAGCGGGAGATCCGTAGGGAGGAAGGGAGAGAGAGGATCGCAGAAAGGGGAATAGTGGGTGTAATGGTACAGATCGGGAGGATGGGCGATTCGCCACGATCGGGATACTTCATGGAATCTCTCGCGTGTGTGTCCGTATACTCTGACATTAACTAAATTGCGCCGATAAAAGAGCATAGGGAGCGGAGCGGGGGAGGGAGAGGGGGAAAAAAAGTGCAAACAGAACGTACGAAACGGAAGATATCCGTTGATTTCGAAAGCGCAAAACGGCCGGGGAGATGTTCTGCTCGTCGAGATTAATGAAGTCCGATCACGAATACACGCGAGTAAACATAACTGTGCATTAACTCGTTAGATACTCGTCGTGTATCGTATACTCCGTATCTCGGTGATTTCATCGAATATACGGTATGCACGTGAAACAAGCTTAAATTGCTTAAATTAACTTTGTATTACATGAAAAAGATATTTTTATAAAGCATTTTGAAGAAAGTATAGTTCGCACATCTAATATCTCCCTCTTCACCTCTTGTTTCTTCCATGAGATAATTTTATCAACGAAATCCGTATGCATTTTTTAACGATATACTGATAAAATAATATACGTAATCTATAAAACATAAGGTAAAACGTAAGGAAAGAAGGAAACGCAGAAAGAAAATAAAATGAAAAATGTTTTCTAAGAATCAAGAGGTTTTATTTTACGAAGAAATAAAATATATTTATAAAAACAATACTATACATGTGTATATTTTTATAAGTAACTTATAAAAAAACAAGAACTGATACATATAACTAGTTTTCGAGTGCCATACTTTCTCCTGCTTCTCATTCTCGGTCTGCTAGCTTTAGGACATTGCCATATGGTACAGATTGGTATAAATTAGCTGTTCCATGTTTAAGAAAAGAAAAGAATTATAAGCAAAGATAAGATCTTACATACTGAGGACAAAAATACAAGAGCGGTTCCTTTTCAAAGAATCTCACTCAAGTTATTTTTCTTGCACTCTGGCGCAAATTAACTGCTTTTCAAAGAATTAAAACATTAAAAGTCATTGACTAGTTGCGATATGGGACAAAAGTCCACAACACCGGTGGAAACCATAAGATGCATAAATAGAATTGAATATCTTTTTTTACAATTATTTTTATCTATTTTTATATTATGCTTTCAATTAAATTTATTTTGTTAATTAATCTTGCTGATTAAATTTTTTCTTACTCTGTAGATAATTTTTGAAAGATAATAAAATAAAAAAGCGATATCTGTGTATCAAAATTATTTTTTCTCTTACTTAATTCACTTTTTGTGGTTCTTCATTATGCTATTATGCATCCTAGGTTACATGTATTCTTAAAACAAGGATAAAACAGCAGTGTATGGGCATGCAAAATCCTGGAGAGTTATTATTTCGAAATTAAAAAAATGTATTAATGTACTGGAAAAAATTATAATCTCGTGACATTAATATAAAGAAATGCTCGAAGATAATCTGGCGAAAAGCCTTTATCCATAATGTGTACACCCATACATCTTTATAAATCTTATATTAATATCTTTAATATAATTATTGATTTCTAACGGACTATCGCATTTTTCGAATTTCTCAATGTTTTCTCCGGGATTTTGTATGCCCCTTCAAGAAAAACGGAAAACGCGTGCGGTATGTAATCATTGTATATGATCATTAAATATATGTATAATCGAAATATCACTATGTCATAATCGTCACATACATTCTCTCTCCTCTCTCTTCCTTTCTCTGGAACTTTATAAATTTGTCGACACGCATGGCTATATCTATATATATATATATATATATTTATATATTTATATGGCACAAGAGAAATATATAAACATGTGTATGTGTGAGTATGTATGTGTGTGTGTGTGTGTGTGTGTGTATAGAATTATGTGTTGTGAAATGAGAGAATTTCTCTCAAGTTATTTTTCTCTCGCACGAAAATTAACTGCTTTTCAATATATTCTCGAAGAAAATGCCCATGAAATTAGAATCACATTTTTAAAGGGAATGTCACAATATTATCGATACCTTTCTTTCGCGCGATTGTGTTTGGGACTGTTCATATATATATATATACATTTTACCAATATCCTTATAATATGAAGATGCAATGTCCCGGAATGTGTACAATTCTCTCCTCAAATTTTTCAGTGCGTATAGAGATTTTCAAATATGAATTTATGCCGCTATCTTTACCCATACATTTCTTCTTCGTCTTCAAAATTAATGATTCGCGATTAATAATTTGTGCGCGCGATTTTTTCTAGATTCTCAAAATACATCAACGTATCTACCTGATTTTTTTTTGTGAGACATATATTTATAGTAGAAAGCAGCACATGCATATATATATATATATAGAAACAATATTCCAAAATATTCCAGAGTATGTAAAGCAATTTGTGAAAAACTACAGTCATAAAATTAGGTAAATGCGTCAATATGTATTTTGAAAACCTCGGGAAAATCGCGCGCACTAATTATTGGTCGCGAATCATCATTTTTACATTGTGACATACACTATTCAGAACAATTAGGGGATCATTCTTTTAAAGAAATCTATACATGGACCCAAACACCATCGTCTAAAGAAGCTAAAACTTTTACTAAAGAGAACTATCGAAAACCTAAGATATGTATCATACCATTGATCTAAGATGTCGTAACGAGACGCGCATTTGAGAAAAAAAATAATCCCCTAGTGTATATATACACACGCACATACATATACATACGCGTTAGTGTTACACGTAGCACGTAGAATGTGCCAGGATCATCATCGTTTCTTCTCACAACAGACATTCGCCAAGTGAATAAAATGTACAAAAATTACGTATTACAATTAATACGATAGTTTTGTCACAAAATATAATAATATTAATATAATATAATAATAATCAATAATATTAATATAATAATAGTCAATAATGAGGAGAGTGGGGGGCCTAATATTAATAATATAAAATAATATAAAAAAAAAAAACAAGCAAAATGCGCCTTGATGTTTCAAACAACTATATACTCTGGAATCGTCACGAAATTTTCATATTGACTACTAAGAAAATCTCATCGCTCTGAAATTTTCTAGTTACGTACATTTGCTTCGCTCTATCTTTCTCCTTTTTTTATTTATTTCGTCATCGCGTCTTTGGATACAGAGATGAACAAAATCGCGAACATCTGTATCCCGTTCTTCTCGTGACGTTGGATCGTAAAACGATGATATGGCTAGATATAGTACATTCGATTGCGCAATATCGGAGCCTTCTCGTCTAATATCGCCGCGTTATTATTTATAATAAAACCGCGTGCAGTAACACTGTTTGATATGTCTCTAGAAAACGTCAATTTTTTTTCTCCGTTTCTCAATTCAATTGTACGCTAATCCACTAGATATAGGAACGTAACGTACATAGTAGCTTTGATCGATGAAACGAAAAATGCCCAACATTCATATTCCATCAAAAATTGACATTGATGATAATTAATCCGAAATATGAATTATGTATAAATTTTCACGCGTATTACTAACGCAGCATCCAACCGAACATGCTACCAGATTACATTGTCTTTCCTTCCCCTTTTCTCTCTCTCTCTCTCTCTCTCTTTGTTTTCTATATTTTGCATTTTTTCTTATTTGTTTGGCTTGACATTAGATTCTAGATGTAAAAAGAAAGAGAGAGGGAGAGAGAGAAAGGGGAAGAAATATGTTCTGATATTTAGTTGAATTTTATATTAGTAATGCACGTAAAGATTTCAAAATTTGTGCTCAGTATAAATTATCTTATATTACGTTAAACGAATTCCGCTTTCTCTCTTTCTTTCTCTCTCTTTTTTGGCCTCCTCTCTCTGTCTGTCTGTCTCTCTCTCTCTCTCTCTCTTACTCTCTCTCTCTCTCTCTCTCTCTCTCTCTCTCTCTCTGTCTCTCCCTTTCTTTCTCATAGTGTTATACCTCGTGCGCAAGAAATATGATTAGCGTAACGCATAGAAAATACAAGTCAAACTACAATGTATGAAAGTACATCGTTTTGTCCGCTCGGACACTCTTCTCGCTACTTTAGTAATATTATTATTATTATTATTATTATTATTATTATTATTTATATTATTATTATTTATATTATTATTATTATTACTATTATTATTACTATTATTATTACTATTATTATTACTATTATTATTACTATTACTATTACTATTACTATTATTATTATTATTATTATTATTATTATTATTATTATTATTATTATTATTATTATTATTATTATTATTATTGCATTGGTTTTTTCATCGTTTTTCTTTTCTCCATTTATTCATCGTTAAATTCCTGAACTCTGAGGTAGTCTGTTCCGGGTGTGACATTATGTAGTATAAATGGCAAGAGTGCTACATATCGTTTACCGTGTATTACCGTGTTATACGCTATACATCGATATTATTTACGTGCATTAATGTTTACGTGTGTATTGATATCTACTCTTTCTTAATATAATAAACAAAACGGAGCTGATGAAACGATGTGTGTACATGTGTTTACGTTCGCGCCAAGTTTATGATGTACTATTGTGTATACGCTCGCAATTTTCTTGTGTGTATCTGAAAATATATCTTTACATCCGTGCACTGTTTTATATAGGATATATCTAAAATGTCATTATATTTCGCGGTTAACGACGAAAATCACTTACGAAATAATACGCAATATCTTAAAGCGATCTATATCTTAAAAACTTAGATTTATCCACATGTGCTTATCAGGATCTTTCGCCTTTCCAGCTTTACAATACTGCCGGTGTAAGTGTCATGTTAATATTTGTCATGTTACTATTTTAGAAACATTCTACGTAATATTCATCATGACGATACGTACAATTTTTGTGGCACTTGTGACAAATTAATTTATTACATTAATAATATGTCAATTAATACGCGTGAAAAGAATATTCTAGATAATATAAAACGGCTTTATCTAATATAAAGAAGTTTCAAAGAATTATCTGATAGCATTCTGATTTTTCCTTTTTTATTTAAATATTAAACATGCTTTCTAGAAATAGAAATAAACTGTCACGATGAACAAACATATGAATCTTGTGAATACAATTATATAATATATATATAATTATATTATAAACAGATCTCATTTATAGTAAAACGCAATTATGGAGCAAAATGTTTTTATTACTCATTTATTTACGTGTAAGGGGAGGGAAGGGAATCGAGAACAATTAAATAAACTTGATCAAAATATCATACATACAGTGTCTCAACGTATATGAATTGTATAATTCTTTCTAAATGACAACACGGAGAGGAGTAATGTGTGTGTGTGTGTGTGTGTTTTGTACGTGTGTGTGTACGCGCGCACGATGCAGGGTTTAGATAATTAATATAATATTGAGCGAGAAACTATTCGCACATCTAAAATCAATGGCTCGAGTGGAACTAGAACCGATGAAAACAATAACCTGTTATTTCGTTATAGCAAGGTGAACGTTTACTCATAATGTGTATTTGCATTGAACGACGCGTGGCTCGAAGGAAAATTCGCTGCAAGGGCTCGGATTGCAGTCGCAGCGATTGGCTCGTTTTGCCACAGTAATTAATCAGCCATCAATTAATTAGTGCCGTCAATATGCGGAACGAATTGAGCAGCAAAAATAATTAACATTAATTGATAACATAGGAAATTGAGAACATACAAAGTAAATGAGTAAATGTTAACAATTAATTAATAATTAACATATCAATAACTTTAAGAGAGAATCTATCAATATTAAATCAATCAACAGTTTAACTCTTATTGATAAGGGTGACAAATGTTTATAATTAAGCATAACAATCTGCAGAACAAATAAAATATATAATTTAATTAACTCATTAGATTATTATATTTACAATATACACAAATTCAACATTCAAAAAATTAATTAACCAGAATACTTTTATACTTAAAAATTTAAATATTATTTTAAAAATGTAAATATTTTAACAATTAACCAAAAAATGGCAAATAAAAGTCAAGGCGGGGGTGCGCAAACTATTATTGGTAAATTTCAGTAATAAGTATATTAAAAATGTATAATAAACATTTAAACAATTTTTAAAAAATATGTGTAAATTGATGTAAGAACTTATATTATTTCAGATGTAATTCACTAGATGTGCACGTTTACATAAGCATGTATTATATATAACCGAGTTTTAATTTCGAATTATACCAATTTTGCACGATTGATAAGAAGATTTACTTAAATCTTATAAGCAATATAAAAGTGCGAGCAAAGTTCACTTTGAGCAACACGCCGTAACTTAGACTATCTTAAGCTTTTAAATAAACAAATGAGGCACTATTGTAAAAACGTGCCCATCATTGATCAATACCTGAAATTTATATCAAATGTCATATATCAAAATTACCTGAAATTTATATCAAATGTCATATATCAAAAAGACATACTTTTCACTTTATAAAAACTTTGATTTTGATAAAGAATTATCTTTAATGCGCATACGTCGACATACTGTGTGTATGATGTTTTCGATCAAGTTTATTTAATTGTACTTGATCCTACACATAAATAAATGAGAGTAAAATATTTATTCTGTTATTCTGTAATTGCATTTCACTATAAATGAGATCTATTTATAATATAATCATACATTTTTTATAATTTTATTTACAAAACTCATATATTTATTTATTGTGATATAATAGTATATTATTGTAATATAATAGTATAATTTGAAATTAAAACTTAATTATATATATATATATATATATATATATATATATATATATATATGTATTGAATATTTTTAACATATTTTTTAAATTTGATAAGATAAAGTAAAAAAAAATGAATATAGTAATGTAATAAGTTAAGTTAATTATAATAAATTATATATTTTATTTGTTCCTTGGATTGTTATGCTTAATTGCCATTCTTATTAATAAGAATTACACTTCTGTCTTGATATTAATAGATTACATTTTCTCATTAAAAATATATGATATGTTAATTATTCATTGCCGTTTGCTCACAGCGATTGCTATTGACATTTACTCTTATTTCATATGTTCTTGCTATTGAAGTTTCTCAGTTAATGTTAATTATTTTCGTGTAGCTCAAATCGTTTTGTATATTGATGGCACTGATTAATCGATATTTGATTAAATACTGTAGCGAAACGAGTAAAATCGCCGCGATTGCGATACTTTCAGCAAATCTAAAATCAAAGTTTTATATAAAATAAAAAGTATATTTTTTACTTTTCCTTTAATATTATTCCCTTTAATATTACAATTATTGATCAATATTGGGCACATTTTCACAATAAAGTAGCGAGAATTTAAAACCAAAGTTTTATCTAAAATAAAAAATATATTTTTTACATTCTTTTCGACTTTTACATATATTTCAATTATTAATCGATATTGGGCATGTTTTCACAATAGAGAGTGTTTTATTGGTTTATTTATTTTATATATATATATATATATATATATATATATATATATATATATATATATATATAATAGAAACTTTATTTTTATTTTTTATAAACGCATATAACAAAAGGAAAAAGTTATTTATAAATATTTTAAAATATATTTACGACAAAACATCGCTCAGTTGTAGAATAAAAACACAGAAAAATTTGTTAAAAATAAGATAAAATGAACTTTTGCTTCTTCAGCATATACGTTTTCACATCGGTTAAATTGTATTTTTATTCATCTCATTTCACAATCTATTATTATGCTTCATCTTTTGTGCTTTATTTAAGTTAAATAGCAATAAAATTTCTTTGTTATAATAATATTATATTACAGTTTTATAACTTTATTATAATAATTATCATACATTTAATGTAATTATATTATTACCAACATTATCTGCAAATTTATTGCTATTATATCTCACACACGTATGTTTGTAGGTGTGTATAGTGTGTGTAAGATGATACCTTGTAATAAATATTGTAATTTACTCAGAGACAGAGAGAGAAAGAGAGAGAGAAAGAGAGAGAGAGAGAGAGAGAAGAAGAAGAAAAATATAATTACAAATTATAAAATGTGTGATGAGATAAATGAGAACAATTTTCCATGATTTTGGAAACGTATATTGAAGAAACATAGAAAAGAAGGCATAGTTATAACATAATTATATATATTTATAATATACTAAAAATACATAAAAAAGTATAAAAAAACGCTGAATAATTCTGCGTTTTAGCGCTGATTGGCCTTTGTCTTATGATTGTAAATTTTATATTATAGAGAACTTTTTTTGTTTATGTCATTATATAATTGTAATAATTATAATATAATAATAATATACACACTTTTTAATATATATTTAATACTTTGTACACATTGTTATAAGCTTCGACGACTTAATACAACATCGATATCTTAGTCTCCGATCACTTATTGCCAATTTGAAAATGTTACGCTTATACAACTTTCTCGAGATCGTCGTCAAAAACATTAACGGAATTTGCGATCTTGAGTTGAGGAATTGGTGCGACGAAAGTAAGATAAAGAAAGATTTCGCAGTATTTCTTTCAATTATCGCTACGATTTTGGTCGATACCACGTGAAAGTTTCGCAGATAAGTTTTTTGTATTACGTGTTAAAAAAAACACAGTTTCGATACATTGTGAAATCCGTTTCGCCTTGATTATTTTTTATTAAATTATTTTTAGATAAAAACTTGGAGAACATTAAATTTGTTTGAGAGTAAAATTGAATAAATATTACCTTAATAGAAAAAAAATGGAGAAAATGCTGACAGTACCATACAGCGTCTACGTACATATCTCTAATTAAAACTGCTTTTAAAAATAGTATTTATTCACAGAAAGTCAAAGACAAAAAATTTGTTATTTGCTTCATTTTATTAAGAATACTGCATTTTATAGAGAATTACAAAATAAATATCAAATCATTAGCAAATGATTGTATATTGTATTTTTATATATATTGGATTGAACGAACAGAAAAAGAAAAAGGCGGACAAAAACGATATTTGTCGATCGACGAACATTACCTTTCGTTCTGTCATCGAGACGATCTCGAAGCCGCGCAGTGGTCGGGCAGCCCAATCGGGCTTGACATCCCGGAGACACACGTCTTTACAATTTTCTGTCGTAGTTGTTATGGACATCGTTGGGCCGTTCAACATTGCATCGTTGAGTATTGAACCGTTGAATGTTGAAACGCGAACCGTTGAGCCGCTGAGCATTTAGCCGTTGGACGTTCTGCCGTTGCGCGGTCAATCGTGCTTTCTTGTTGTGCGTGTCCTGATGCTTCTTCATGTGATCTTGTCGGATAAATCCCTTACCGCAAGTATCACATTTAAACGGCCGTTTACCGGTATGGATGCAGATATGCCGCTTGAGGTCGGTCTTGTGGGCGAACACTTTCGGGCAAGCGTCGCACTGATGCCTCCTCGCACAGGTATGCATCTGAACATGTTTTTCGTACACTTCTTTGTTCGGAAATCGCTTGCCGCATTGGGCACATTTAAATGGCTTGTCGCCCGAATGGAAGCTTTTGTTATGCTGCGTGAGATAGCAACCTCTCACGAAAGACTTGTTACAATCAATGCACATAAAGACACCATCCTTCGAAATAAAATTGGCTGCAGTGCTGGTGATCTGACGTTGCTTACTCGAGTTGGTCTTACTCTTACGTTCCTTCTTAGGTTGCAAACCGATGTTCGGGTCTACATCCTCCTTCGCCTGCCTCGAGTGTGATAGATGATTATTATTTGTTTCGAGATCAATACGCTGTTGCTCAAGCTGATAGGAAAGCGAAGATACATGTTCCTCGTTTGTTTGTATCGTTGTTACGTCCATATCGGTCAACGACTTATAGCGCGATGGTGAATACGGGTCAT